>NC_084761.1:55720000-56970000 GCF_028858725.1 Colius striatus
CCTTTAAATCCCTTCTCCTGGTTTCTTCTAGCTGTTCTCAATATTTTCCTGTGGAAAAGTATAAATGTAATTTCTATTCTTATTTCAATAATCTGTATAGTAGCTGAAAGCTACCAGAAAAAAAAATGCAGTCCATCTATTTATACAATGCATGTCTGAGTATTCTCTCTTTAAAGAAATTTTCATATACAAAAAATGAAAACAAAACTTGGTATGTATAAATCAACCTCAAGATGTAGAGTAAAACATGTTACTTTCTTAGAGAAAAATCTGAATAAGATTAGTTAAAAAATTCCTCCATAAAATAAAAAATGCATTTGAAAAATTCTGATTTATAAACAGTATTTTGAAAATGTATTCTACATTTAAATATTTATATGGGTAAATGTATCTAAAGCAATACATATACAGTGCATATATAAATGGAGATACTTTAAATACAAATTGGGTTTATTCTATCATCCTTCAAACCTGAAAATAAAAAATAATAATATGGGCAAATACAAGTCAATTGAAATCTCATGAAGACATAGGCAGGATTATAAATTATATTAATTCCACAGACACTATTTTAGTTTTGCTTATTGAAAAAATGTGGTTAATTAAAACAGCAGGGGTAGCAGAAATTTCAATGTCACATATTGTTTCTTCAGTGGACATCAATTGAAATGGTCCCATAAACAGACCATTATACAATTTTACCAATTTTCAGCATTTTCCAAAGGCATTATACCGTATGATATGTAGTGTTAGTAGAAAATAACAGGTGATATGGGATTGACTACAAGGAATCAATTCACTGTGACTTTCTAGCATATTTATAAAACTCATCCAGAGCATTGACTCTGGAGTAGCAAAGAAGTGAGAATTTTTTATAAACAGAAGATTTCTGAATTATATCCAGTGTTTCACGTGTTCATCATATTTCTTTTACTGAAGAAAGTTATCTGAGAAATATGTAGCAAATATTAATATTTTTTGCATCATGATGAGTCAAAATGTTAAAACTTTTAATCATGAGTAAGAAAGTATCTGAGAAAAAATTGACAATTACTTCATTGGCATTGCATAAACTGTGCAGCTAACTCTGTAAGACATAAGACTTCCAAAGAAACATTTAAACATTTTAAGAATTTATAAAAAAAATAGGGCCAGAAAAGACTTTTATTAGTACTACTTTTTCATGTTAATTTCCAAACTCAGATCACATTAAAAAATCCTCTGTTTACTATATCCAAAAAATAACAACACTGGAAAGAAGTAGTAGACTTTTACTTTGTTGTACTGTGTAGTGGGTCTGGGATGGTAGTGATTTTCCACAGCAGCTCCTGCAGTGCTGTGCTTACTGTTGATATCAATATTATGACTACCACTTGCACAGCATCAGGGCTGTCCCTCCAGCATTCCTTTCCCCACCTTCACCAATAGCTGTGGGTGGGCATGATCTTGGGAGGGACTATGGCCAGACCAGCTGACCCAGGCTGACCAAGGAGATATTCCATACCATATGGCGTCAGCTCAGTAATATAAACTGGGGGAGAGGAGCAGGAAGGGGAGGCGAGATTCATTTCTGGCCTTCCCAAAGCAACCGCTACGCGTACTGCAGCCCTGCTTCTCGGGAGGTGGCCGGACATCGCTGCTGATGGGAAGTAGAGAGTAACAGCTTTATCTGCTTTTGCTTTGCTTCCCCCGCGCGCGGCTTTGCTGCTTATTTATTAAACTGCTTTTATCTCAACCCATGAGACTCCCATCTTATTTTCTCCCCTTCCCTGGCTTGCTGAGGAGGTGGGGGGTAAAGCGGTGTGGTGGGCACCTGGCATCCAGCCAGGCTCAAACTACCACATACTGCTAGAGGTTAAAACAAAAACAAGCAAACAAAAGCTTTTTTTGTGCCTTGCTTTTGTCCAGAACTCCCAAAGCACATGCATTTTTAAATAGGTCAACATCTGATTTTTTTATCTTCAGCTAGAAAATTGTTTTGAATGAAAAGAATTCGAGTTATTTCAGTTCCTCCAATTTATTAAACAAACACAATGAAAACATAAAATATTTTACTAATAATTCTTAGCTTCAACACAAAGTAATTTTAAATACTCATTAATTCTAAATACTCTGTTATCTTACAGAAATTTTTCTTTACATTAACTCCTCTCTGCTGATGATACAGAGCTGACAATTCAGAAGATGTATTAGAAAAAGTTCTCATGAAAGTGTGAATTAGTATAAACATTTCTGAAAATAGGATCTCCAGAGATATTTTCTAAGCAAAGCACTTTTGTTAAGGAAACAGGGCAATCTTTTGAACTCTGTAGCTTTGGGTCAATATATGCAACATTATAACTTGGACTATTTTCTTAACTGTAACTGTAGCAAATAAAGACATGCTATATGTGTATCTCATTGCCATAAAAAAAATATTGAGAACAATGGACCTGGATTGTATGTTTTCCCCATTTTGTAACCAAAATATCTCCATTAAGAATAATAATGCATTGTTGAAAGCTCTAAAAAGCAATAAATGAAGTATAAACTTGTAGCCAAGGCTGTTAGCACAGAGGAATGTGATTTAGTAAACACATATAGTACTACAGTTTTATGAGTTATTTTAAATACCAGGAACTTTGTCATAACACAAAACAGAACTTCAATTTTCACTTCATTTGTTCACTGATCATTTTTAAAAACTAACCATAGACTTAATGCACTTGACTTGACACCTGTGTTTACCGCTTAACTAAATGTTACCTTCACTAAAGTTCTATAAATTTCTGCCAAGTCAGGTAATATCAACAGATTTTTTTGAGGCATTCTTAAAAGCTGAAAACACCCCACCAAACCAAAAATAACATTAAGAACTTCATTGACACACAGACCTTTGACAAGCTCTGCAGAGACGCAAATAACAGAAAGAATATTGACTCTCCACTTTCTTTCACAGTTTTAAGCTCGTTATGAACTCTTGCACTAATACTCCAACAGTAAAAACTTCAGTAATTAGCAACAGATTAGAGTGGGACAACAGAAGACAGTCAACTAGTCTGCACTGTTTTTCATAATGGCTAATAGTATTTATGATTTCACTAACATAAAAATGGAAAATACTGAAAAATTCATTAGACTTAATTTTGTATTGAGAAGGGGAAAAAAAATGTCAAGAAAAGAAGTGATCTTTTCCAGAACCAGTAGAAACGCATGCATTTGAAGTGATAATTCTGACAAGGAAAGGGATCTGGTAAGTAGGAGAAACTTTCCAAATACATACCATCAAAAATGTCATCTGAGTTCTTGTTTTCACAGATGCACTCCTTAGGTAAATAAAGATAAATACTCATATAGGAAAAAGTCCCAACATTTTATGTTTAGTGCTAAAATTAGTTACGCTTTAAAAAAACCCCATTATTTCAGTAATCCCAAAAGTATTCACAGAATTGGATGGGAAAATCTGTATGTGATCAGATATACAAAACTACCTGAAAACTAAGTAATTCCTTAGGAGTGGAACATTTTCTCAATTTAAAAATCCAGAAATTCAGATCCTTATCTCCTCCTGAACAAACGATTAGGAAATTTTGGCAAGCTATTTCTATGGGATGAAATGCTCATCTGTTCTCCGTAAAATACCTACTTTAGTCACTATAAAGAAGTAATGACTCAAGTATAACTAGTTAGAGTAGCTCTCCGATAAACAAAATAAATGGTTTCCCAGTTTTCAGTTTTCTGCATTTACCGTTACTTCCTTTTCTCTTTTAGAAAAGTCTGAAGTAATCAGGAAGTAATAGATAGAATGTTCTGTTCCATGAGAAATAAAATCCTCTCAAATTCCAGGCTATATTTCTCTGATTTCTCAAACTTATTATGGTCACCATGACCTAATCTGCAGACACTGCTAGTCATGAAGGTACTTTGTAAATTGTGATTTGTTTATGCTTAAAAGGTGATTCAGGATCACCACAAAGCTTGTGACAGAGGCACATACAGTATTATTGATTTATATTTGGGATGTTCTTTTTTTTTCAACAGAGGTTGACCTGTTAGATGTCTCTTAAGTAGGTGCAGAAGGTTCTTTATCCGCTACTGGGTGATACAGGAAAATTTTAAGTTAAAGATTGAGAGGTAGAAATAAAGAGACTGCTTTTTACTGTCAGTTTTGTTAGTTTTTTTTTTTTTTACCTGTGTGTTTTTGAGATCTGATAGATGTCTTCTATTACAGTGGCTTTAGCATAGTAAATCTCTGTTTTCACCTAGTTGTGAATATTTAAAAAGGGGAATCACAATTTTCTGTGAAACTTTGAATTCTCTTTGAAAAAAAATAAAAATCAAATGCTCAAAAAACACAAGTTCCTTGAAGATTGATCATAGAATCATAGAATCATAGAATTATAGGGTTGGGAGGAACCTTAGAGATCATCTAATCCAACCCCCACAGAAGTTGTGTTGTTTTTTGGGGTTTATTTGTTTGTTTGTTTGTTTCAGAAAAAAACAAATCCAGATATAGAAAAGCTATCAGAATGATGAATCCAAGCTAAAACTGGCAGCCAGAGGTAAATGCAAATTTTGATACTATAATTTACAAGTGTCCTTGTTATGCACATAAGTCTTCATAAAAGTGGAAAACAGATGTGACTATCACTTAATTTTGGAAACTACTGTTTCATCCAAACCTGATTGAATTTCTAAAAGACATGGGAGTTTTTATTTAGGATTGTCAGTAACATGAACTACATAATTCATGCCCTTGTTCATGCAATTATATTCTTATAACCAAGGGATACTAGTAGTAGCTACAAATACAGAATTACATGTCAAACTGTACTTTCCTCTCTCAGATCTCTCCTAAATACCTTCCAAATAATCATTTAAATAAGCCCTACAGTGAATATTGTGACTAGCAGACTATTAAAGGTTATTGTGACCTAGAAAAACACAAGTGAATTTATCTCGTGGATAAGTAAACATTGATAAAGTTTAGTCCAGGAACAATGAAGTAACCAAGGAAAGCTAGGCAAAGTAGTCCCAACAGAGTCAGATGATGTCTACTATGTCCTTATCTGCATTTACTATTGATTAATTGATGATCCCGATTTCCTTCTTTCACCAGCTTCTTTTGTAACTCCTATTAAATTACATAGGATATGAGGCAGACTATTCAAGGCACAATTTTATTATCAGTTTATTCTGTCTGATTAGCTAAAGCCTTCATTGTAATATACAGTGGAATTCATTATGCCTCTACTGGAGTTTAACATACCTATAATGCTTAGATTAATCTCTTCAGTTTGAAATTATACTGCTTTGCTTTCCCAAAACAGCTCACTCTTGTTTCCAGATGAGTGCAGATAAGAATGATCTCAGTTAGTGACAAAAGTTTAACCAGTAGAAATATGTCTCAGGTAAAGAAACAAGTGTCAATCCACCTTTTTTTATTACTTTCTTTAAGTCATGAGATAGAACAATTTACTAAGTATCAACTAGGTTTTTATCAACCTTTTTTTTTTTCTAAATAAAAATAGTAGGGTTTTTTTGTTTAATAAATTGATTTTTCTGACAAGTTAGAGAATCCACTGTTACTCAGAGTAATGCGGTGGTAAAGACTACACAGCCTGGTTTCAGTTACTCTTAGTACTTATTTTTTTTTAATGAACTTGAAGAGCAAAAATACATTTTTAGATTAGTGTATTTAATAGAACAGTTAAAGATTGCTGCCTACATCGTGCTACATATGAACTGCAATTTATATCAGGTTGGACTTTGGGTCTACCTTTATATTTGCTGGTTTTTAATTTGATGGTCTTTTAAATACTTTCTAGAAAATAACAATTAAAGATGACTGGCATCTAGTTCTCTAGGATGAAACCGAAACCATCTCTCTCACTATGTCCAAAAGTACTTCCTTTTCAGACTAAATAAAAAAACCCTGGAAATATCATGCTGCTCTAATTTTTTCTTTTTTTTTTTTTTTAATTGTCTCTAAAGTATATAAATAGGTCAGGAGAGATTAGGGAAGGTTTGTACCAACATTATCCCTTTTCTATGAATTGAATGTTTGCTGTGGGTCTAGCTCAGGAAAACAGTTCTCAAATGCAACACACTGCAACATTTCTAGAGGTATAAAATACCAGTAGTGCACCAACATATCTTACAATCTACCCTCTTTGTTTATAGCACCATATTACAATGGCTAACACTGTTATGTGTTCTTACAACAAAAATACTTTGGAATCCTGAAAAGTCTGAGAGTATGTTTATAATTTATTCAAACCTTTGCTTAATACTAATGAATTCAAGTTAGAACTTTTAAGCATTGTTTTGAAGCTTTATATATTAAATTCAACATTTATTATCACGTTCACACACCAGACTGCAGAAGATAAAGAATTTTTATTAGAAGCTATAAAAATCTAGATTCTATCTGCTATGAAGTTCTATTAATTCATATCTTTGAGGCAGCAACAATAGAGAAAGAGCAGCAAAATTAACCAGGAGAGATAGTTTTTGCAAAAAGTGTCAATTATTTCTGATGAAATCTATTTCCCAGTTTAGAGATTCCAGTGCAATTTATTTTCTGTGGAGACATCATATTTTATGATGTAATATTTTCTACATGATTATAGCTACACAACTGTTCAAATCAATAAACTACTGCTTAAGATTCACTTCATTTCTGTTCCACTAGGCTGTCATGAAATAAGTTCCCTTGTGCATTTTAAATAACTTCTTTGATAGGTAAATAATCTCTAATAAGGTAAAACATTTTCTTATTTTGGATGAATATGTCAGTTAAGCCTGATGAGATAATTCTTATAAAAAATTACAAACCATGCTTTTTTCTTTCCTCTATAATTTCTACTCTAATATATCAAAATACCAGGAGAGAGAGGAGAAACAAAATATTGCTAGCTAGAATTAGAACTAAATGAAAGGCAAAGTACTTCTAGTCAAGTGTTTAAAGATCAACCAATCAAGCAATCAAACAAAAAGATTTGCCTACATATACCTAAACCTAGCTTTGTGTTTCATATGCCTGAGTGATGTATGATGCTTGAGTGTTACCCGATGAATATCACAAGCGGCACACGACTAATAGCTGATACATGAATAGAAGGGCTACTGCTCTTAATAGGATCTGGACCATAAATAGAAAATGTGCGAATATCTTGTGTACATACAACTAAAGTCTACACGAAAATTAGGATAATTTGAGTATTTTTGCACTGTGCAATGTGCAATCAGAGGTAAAATACAGTCTTTATTAGTCAAAAATACTGGGAGTGCTGACCAAAACTATGCATGAATTTATTGTAACAAAGTCAGCCCTGGAAATTTCTTGCAGTTCTAGAAAGAGACATCATACATTTGGAGGGATTATTGTAATAACTGTTAAATGAATTTTTGTGTGCAGCATCTTTTAGGGTGAAACATTACGCTTAAGGAATATGGTTAGGAAACACAAAGGACAACAACAAAAATCATAGTTTTGTATTGCTGCATTGAAATGGAAATAATGAATTAAGCTACACTCCATTCACCGAGTACTCTAATGAAAAAAACCTACATCTCAGTAAACACATACCTTCCTACACACGTTTAAAGAAAAGGTTAGCTTTGACATATCTGCAACAAATTTACAAACTTAACAGTTGTAGGTAAGCCTCATACAATACAATCAAAATAAGAATTTCAACAGTTCTGTTTTGAATAAGCTTACTTTGCCTGAATTATTTGATTTCTCGAGAGTCATTAAAATTTCCTTGTGCACCTCTTGTGGGTTAACTCTATGCAATAGCCTACCACAATCATATCTATGAATAACATTAGCATACTGTATTAGTATAGTAACACTAATATACATTCACCAATTTCACTTTAGGAATTTCACATTATACAGGCCTCTTTTATTGTGATGCCAGAAATTGCTTTCAAGCTACTGAGAATAGCAGTTGATCTCCATCTAATATTGTTGTAAAGAATCTTTGATCTCCTTTACAGAAACAAATGTCTCCAAGTCACAAAGAAAGAGAATGTAAATCTGCCTAAAACAGTATCTTAGGAGTCTATTCAAAGAAACTTTAGCTATTGTTTTGAGGGGGAACTATGGTACCATAAAGCTCAAGTACAGTGGCATCA
The DNA here is from genome assembly GCF_028858725.1 of Colius striatus. Taxonomy (NCBI): domain Eukaryota; kingdom Metazoa; phylum Chordata; class Aves; order Coliiformes; family Coliidae; genus Colius; species Colius striatus. Next base: position 55,728,125 of record NC_084761.1, read on the forward strand.
AAATATAGCTAGCTGAAAAAGGAGGGTAAAGGCTAATTTGTCTAAATACGTGCTGTTTCAGCTAAAGACAAATTCAAGTATATGGAGTTAAACTACTTGAATCTGAGCATTCTAAATATTATCCACTTAAAAATAGGTAAGAGTATCCATTTTTAAAGAAATCTATAACTACCTTAGAGATAACAGAGAAAAAAGGAAATGGTTTAGTAAGAAAAAGCTCAGGAGTAACTTCTATTTCAAAGACGCTAACAGACTCTGGTATTTTCTTCATTCTAGACCCAAATATTTACAATTTAGCAGAATTCTTTTATGTGGTTTAGATTTCATGATGGTTTTCCTTCTGAGATTTTGGGCAAAGATTTTACTATAGTGAAATAATAGCGATAGAATTCTCTTAAATGTATCTGATGTTAGGTTTTGTTGTGACAGATAACAGTAGTTAATTTCTCATCTTTAAATAAGTGTAATTGCTCAGAGTACTTTTAAAAGAAGGTAGCTGTGTTTCATTGTTGTTGTCTACTTCATTAAGTTATCTACATCGTGATTTTAAGGTTGCTATGACTACAGAAGTTCTCATGGACCTTTTTAGGATGAAGTGTTCCCAAGATGGAATTAGAATTGTATGTTAAAAGGCAACCTTCTGGCAAGCCTCTGATTATCACGGCTCACAAAAAAAGCCACTTCAGAACAGTTATTCAATCATACAAATTAAAGCAGCTTTCTAAAATTTTAGTCATAGCATTTGGCTTGGCTTGCTATAGCCCTGCATAGAAAATAGGTTTATCTGTATGGCAGCCAGACTGCAATTTCAAAACATGCTTATGTGTCCAGTGCAGCATAGCAGGACCATTCTTGGATGTAAGGAGTAAGACGGCAGCACAGGGCAGTCAGCTACACATCCCTGTGAAATTTTGTAGCTCGTATGGAGTTTTATGTTCTTCTGGATCTGCTAATCTTGTTCACTTAGTCATATCTTAGAATCATAGAATCTTTTTAGTGGGAGCAGAACTTTAAGATTATCAAGTCCAGACACTAATCTAACCTAAGGACCAATCTCACTGCTAAACCATGTCACTAAGCACCTCATCTACACATCTTCCTAATATCCAATCTAAACCTCTTCTGGTGCAACTTGAGCCCATTTCCTCTTGTCCTAACATTACTTGTCAGAAGAGACTGACTCCCACCTCACTACAACCTTCTTTCAGGTATTTGTAGAGCATGACCATGTCTCTCCCTCCTTTTCTCTGGACTAAACATTCTCAGTTCCTTCAAACACTCCTCCTAAGACTTGTTCTGTAGATCTCTCACCAGCTTAGTTTCATATCTCTGGACACACTCCACTAGCTCTTGCAGTAAGGACCTCAAAACTGAACACACTATTTGAATTACAACCTCACCAGTGCCAAGTACAGGTGCATAATCACTTCCCTTGTCCTGCTGGCCACACTATTTCTGACACAGGCCAGAGTAGCATCGGTCTTCTTGGCCACCGGGGCACACTTCTGGTTCATATTCAGCTGCCTGAATTTCCAAGGACTTCCAAGTCCTTTTCCTCTGGGCATCTTTCCACTAATCCCCAAGCCTGAAGCATTGCATGGGGTTGTTGTGGTCCACGTGGAGGAACAGGCACTTGGCCTTGTTGAACCTCATATGATTGGCCTCAACCCATCGATCCAGACTGTCCAGGTTCTGACTTGATGTCATTGCAAACTTACTAAGGGTGCACTCAATCCCCTCATCCAGATCATCACACTCAATCCCCTCATCAAGATCATCACACTCCCCTCATCAAGATCATCGAAAAAGATGTTAGAATAGAACTCCATTCACCACCACTCTCTGGGCCATTTTCCACTCATAGCAGGGTAGATCTGTCTCAACCATAGGCAGTCAGTTTCTTTGACTTTAATCTGGACCTATCACACATAAGAGATGAGAAACTCATTTTGGCCTTCAGGATGGCAGTTATTTCCAGTTTAAGGGAAAAAAAAGTCAATTATTTCTATGTTTGTCCAATATAAAAGGAGTTTATTCACTGTGCAGTAATGAGAGGAACCTGACATCTACAGATTGAAATGGAAGTATTAGGATTTCATATTAGTCTTCAGAATATTTTAGATTTTCATCTAACATGCAGTTCAGGCAATGTAATTTAGATCTCTTTGTAAGGACAATATTAGCTTTGTTTTCAAAAATACTACAGCAGCTAGAAAATGTTACTTATTTTTCTGTAACAGACAAAAGTAGGGACTTTCTCATAAACAAATGCACAGATAGCATTTTCACAATCTGGGTCTTTTTGACTCCCTTGAAAATTTTTTGTTGTAAACATGAATGTCTTATTAATGATCTCACTATCAAAAAGTGAAGTTTTTTGTTTGTTTTTTTTTAAAAATGATTTAGAGTTATCTGGCAGTAAGACCCATCAAAACTATCTCAAAGCGTTGTTAGTAGCATGGCAAGCTTTAAGGAGCCTATATGGAGAGCAAGTGCCAATAAACGTTACACGTAATACTCCTGCTGAAATGCGCATATAGACATGCACACAGAGAAAAATGTACATCCTGTCTACTCCTTACATCTTCTTTCAAGAAGGAAACAGACTCTATTTGACATTTCTTATGAGAAATTTGTCATTACAATGTCACCTAATAAAAGGAAAAGAAGTTTAAAAAGAATCTCAGTCAGTCAAATATAGTAATTTTGGTGTTTTTTTTTTTTTTTTAAATGAATTATATCATTAGCCTGTCACCTCCAAAAATAAAAATACTTCTTATATAATGGAATTGATGTCCATGACAAGCTTTTCTTATGCTTGCTCATGCTAGTTGGTCTAAATTCAGCTTTTCTCTTCCGTTTTCACACATTACACTGTTTCAGGGCAAATGCACTCTTGTACTCTGTCCTAGCTTTCTTTAGTTACATAAATATAAAAACCCGCAATTAACTACAATATTTTCCCTTAACTTTTTAAATTTTTCTGTGTTTATTGTTTTCTTTATAGTCCAGCTGATCCAGATCTAGAACAGCACCAAAAGTTTTCTCAGTAAAATAAAAAAGAGATAAAGAAATTTACTTGAAAGTGATTTTATTATATCTAAATATTTTTTGACTGTTTGGAGATAATTTTAAACATAATTTTAAGCTGCTATAATAAATAAATTAAATCGATACATCTTGGAACTGAAGGCCTCAGAAGTTCTTTCTATCAGTGCAGATCAGGGCTTCTTTTCCAGCCTGTTCCAGGTTAAAGAGAAACATCTCTCTGTTATACTGCATTGCAGTTAATCTGGCCAATTTCCGTTATAAAGTTGCCTCTATTTTTTTTCAGGATTGTGTCTGAGGTGACATGTCCATAATTCCTACACTATTACAAAATTGGTATACGTATGAATCATATTCTGAAAGTAGAAATGCTGGTGCAGAAATCAAAAAGAATCTGCCCACATCTTCTATCACCTCTGTGCTCAAAAACAGAGTGTAGGAGCTATTGCAGGGCAAGAACTGCAATGCCAAAGGAAAATCCAGTACTCCTCAGGTTATAGTATTTTAGTGAAGCTTCCATACAACAAACATTCTAAACATAGCAACACCACTCGTGGAACAAAACTATGATTGAAAAAATGGTTACTTATATATATTAAACAGGTTGAAATAAATTGTCCCTTTTACTCTCAAAAGTGAAAAGAAACCCCTCTGTAAGTTCTGCAGACATAACTTGCACAAGTAATAACTTAAAATACTAAATACAGCATTTACCTTACAGTAGCACTCACAGAACAAGAGAATTCTAGCCTTCACTGGTATCTAACTATTGTTCAAAACCAAAAACATGATGTCTGCCACAAAACTTTTTTGTTTCCCTTGACATGGTTGTTATTAACAGGTATTGTATTTTATAATCTCTGAGAGAAATATTTATTCCATGATTCCATCCTATTCTTTAATGTAAGAAGTTCTCTTGAAATGACTGAAAATATGAGATGTCTAATTACAGTTCCTTACAATCCAGAACATTAGAATTGCTGAGAATAGAAATTCTACATTTCCAAATACCCAACACATTTCCAAAGCTTGTATTACACCAAGGAAAAATATCAATCTCTTTTTAAATGCAACAACAATGGCAATTGCTTCTCTTCACTAATGTTTAAGTGCTTCATTAAGCATCCTGGGAAAAGTACCAGGAAAATATATACAGAAAAAGAAACAGGAATTGCATGGCCTGTAGAAGTGTAACATTACATTTTTCTTTACAAAGTTTTTCAACAAAAACAGGATTACAACATCAGAACAATTTTCAGTTCATGTGATCCTCAGAAATTATGAAAAAAAAAGCTTTTCTCTCTAAGCAAGAATGTCTTTCTCAATCTTCCTATGAATAGGTTGAGTTTATTTATTTGTTACAAGAGTTCCATGAAAACTTGAGTAAAACAATGACAAATAAACTAATAAATGGCTGTCTTTTTCCCAAAAAATGTCATACATTTACAGAGTTTAATAACCTGTGCCACAACCTTGGCTGTATATATGCTTACAAATAATTCTTTTCAGCATCTATTATAAGCATGAGTTCCTTACAGGTCTGCTTTCAACATGTAGAAAGAGAAAACTATCTCTTCTCACAGAGTACAACTAACTTAGACTCACAGGAACACACGCTGTACCAATAACTACTGAGGGACTCACAGGCCAAAAAGAAAAGTAAAATTAAATGATAAAGTAAAATATATGCTCCCTCTGCTTCTCTTCCTCTCTTAATCCTCCATAGCTTCAGCAAATTTGAAATTGCATAGATGTGAGCACAAGAAAGTGAAGAACAGAGCTAAATGGGAGAGATTTTCCAATGCAGTAACAAAGACTACCATGAGGAAAACCCAGGGATTTTAAAAGTGTGTTGATAAAAAAGTGGAAGAAGAGATCCATTCAAGCGCAACGACAGACAATATATGTTTGGTCAAGTCTCTCACTCTTACAGTTCCTATTCATCTGGCTCAAAACAGTGGCCTTCTCTCCCAGCTCTCACACTGCAGATCCAGTTTAACAAAATCCCTTTTTCCTGGGTTTTGGATACCTAGTGTGGGAAGAAGTTCCACATTAAATTTGAATGGGCTTTCAAGACAGAAAGTCTATTAAAACTGAGACATTCATGACAAACAGTTTTCAGTTCTATTAACCACATAATTAAAAACCATTGAACAACTCTGATCTTGATAATCAACATAAACTATGTTCAGTCTTTTTTTCAGGTCAAGGTAACAATTTTATGGGTCTCCAAGGCCTTATGAGAAAGCAAAATGAACATCTTTTACATGCCACCAAATGGTATCTGAAACCAATATGCTGCCATAAAAATCAGCTGAAACATAAAAGTACTGAGGCATTGGCCTCACATCTCTGACGACTTCTGTACTGCTCTCGCCACACTGTGAATGGACAAGGTGAGTAGCAGGGATGCAAAAAGCTAGTAAGGAAAATGGTTCACCATATAGTCTTTTGTTAGTTTGAAGGAAGTAAAATTTTAGTTAGACTGATGTTTTGTTCCCTATAGTATCATTGATCTATAAAATTTTATTTTTCTTACCTTTCATTGCTTTAAGAGGGAAATGTTCAGAAGTTTTAACATACACACACACATATATTTGTCTGTATATATATGAATAAAAATGTTACTTGTAAAGAGTATTTCTCAACAGGCAACTGTAGCCATACCGAGCCAGAGGAGACTGACACAGCATTCAGACAGTAATGTACAGAAAGAAGACAGATAAACAGGGATGTCCTGTAATGAAGTCTGCTTTGTTGATAAGAGGACAAACTGTCTGAATGTTGAGTTCAGTGTGCTTCCTGTTGTTGCAGCAATGTACTTTGTAAAGCAGACAGATAGCAATGAGGCAGTCATTTCAAAATTGAATTTGAAGATATAAAGGCATTGTTAAATGAGGGATAGACTTTAAGAAGCTACAGATTCCTTGCTCACCTCACACTTGGGTTTAAATCCAGAAATACTTTTAGTACAGAGTTACAGAATTCATGTCTCATTTGAGATATATAACTTTGACACTGAATTATATAAATATACATTAAAACCATAAAAGCGAATAATCTTTAGTAATTATCTTTGTATTTGTTAGTTGTATAGGGATTTTAGCTAGAAAACCTTCAACTTGCTTCCTGGGAAACTTTTATTGTTAGCACCACACAATCATCTACCATTTTACCAGCTGATTGAAGCTTGAACTCTATGAAATACAAAATAAGCAAACAAATTAGGTGAATATTTTACCACTTTCCACACTAAAAAGTCCACTGAAAGTATCTTGCAATTCTCTAGTAAGTTTCATTGCTTAAAATACAGTATATTAGAAGTACATAAAATCATGAAGTCTATAGAAGTATTAGCAACATTTGTATAATTTCCAGTTCAACAAATTAATATATATTCGCAAAATAAATTTTGTAATAATTTTGAAACTATTTGATATGATATGCTACATATTCTCAATATTATACCTCACAAGCATTATTCCTCATGAGAGAGTAGAAGAAATAGGTCTAAATATATTTTACTCTACAGTTAAAACAAATGTATATGACCAAGGGCAAAATAATAAATCAGTTTCTTTCTCTGAGTATGTGTCTAAAGAATGTGAGCTCATTTATTCACTGACATGTCAAAGAAGTCTGTAGACACAACCAATGGACATGAGAATGTTAATACATAGAAAGATTTGATAAATAAACAGAAAGGAAGGAAGGAACAAGGAAAAAATGAAATAAGTGAATAAATTAGGAAATCAGTTACCCAGAAGCAGAATTACATGCACAGTGAACTCTGAGGGGAATTTTTGCAGATGTTAAATTGACATAGTAATTTTTAAAAGCAGATAACATTCATTCACAAATCAGTGATGTATTTATTTTTGCCTTTGGCTGCCACGGTGAGTCTTTTCACATCAATAATCTCATTTTTATCTTCTATTAATAAGAAAATCATTGGTAAGATTGTATTTCAATAATTTTGTCTCTATTTGGATATCCTGACATTTTTCTGCCTCTCTACATCCAAATTTAAGATTCAGTAGCATACAGCAATAGTAGTGGTCTCGCACTTCAATTATTTTTTTACAGTTGTCAAGAAGGAAGAGCCAGTTTTTGTTTCTTTAGATCTCGAGGAAGCCTTTGATACACTGGATGACAAGATGCCTAAGGATACAGACATGAGAGACAAGTTCAATTCACTGCATTCTTATATTTTCTCTGAGTGAAATGAATACTAGAATTAAGCATGATCTGTTACTGACCTTGGTCATATAAAAAATTGAAGCATTTTATTCTGCTTGCATTCTGAGAAGCGTATAAAAGCACATGTGAATTTAACCTGTTAAGAATACATCTGAGAAAGTACAGCCTTTTTTGTCTGTATATTTAGATGCAGATGGTATAATCACTCAAAGTAGTAAAATCAGATTAATTCTCTGCTTTCCCTGCACAGAGTCCCTATATATGCACACAGAGTTAATTATTTTCATTAAAAATAGTGATTGAACACCTGAAATCCCTTTCACTTTTCAGAACTTAAAACATTAAAACTGGGAATGGATGGAATTTTTTTCTTTTTTTTTCCAGTGAGGCAGCCCTAGTAAGTGGGAAGAATGGCTAGAAAAGGCTTTCTCACTAACTGAAGGTGAGATAAACATTATTCTTGAGTGCTGGTAGCAATGGTTTCTCATCTGAAGAAACAGATTTACCAGGAGTGACCAAAGTTCACATTACAAATGTCACTACACCACCAACGATTTCTACACATCTCTCTTGAAGTAACTGTTGGGAAATATGGTTCCTATTTCAGAAATGGGTTATTTGTATTACACATGTATTACTTAGTGATATCTCTTTCCATCTGTAAAGCCTATTGAATAATTTTCAACTTGAGTTTATTTCTTATTCAATTATTAAGATAAATTCTGACAGTTTCTCACTTGAAGAGATATCTACTTCTACATATTCTTCTGCTAATTTTCGTTCAGAGAGCATATCTGTGCACAGAAGGGTTAAACTGATCTTCCAGAGATTGTACATTTTCGTGTAAGTCACATTAGGTTACCATATATTCTTCTATGAAAAGCTGAGCATCCTGGAATTCTTGCTTATTTTGACATAATAACTTCTCTGAAATAGCAAATGCTTGAAATAAGCATATACTAGCATAAGTACAGTCCACAAGAAATTATGGTCCATCACACTTGACTGAACTGATCTTCATCCCACTGCAACCCCCAAACTATGAATCTGTACTGTCTCTGAGACAGAACTTCCTGTATCTGCATCAGGTGATATTTGTTTCTAGCTCCAGTAGTTGTCCTCTCAGGTCACTTTCTAGTCTGTCTCCCAGGTTCTACACATGTTTTCCTCTGAGAACAGTTGTATCAATTTTAGTATACAATTTTATTTCTCTCCACTCCATCCTTTATACTTCATTTTCACCTCTCCTGTCCTAGTACAAGTCTCACAGAAAACATCAGTTGTTTAATCATTTTTGACTAAAAATGAATTATAGAAAATTATTATTTCTTTGAGATAGAAGATCACTTGTGCTTTAAAATGGATTATTAAGATATATAGAGAGAAATAGTGAAGGAAAATTTCCAGTAAAAATTAGTTGTACCCATAAATAACCCATTGTCTGAAAAAAACCCCACCCAAACTAAACTATCTGAGTTAAAGATATTCAAAGCTATCATGGGACAACTACTTAATAAATACCTGTTCACCAGTGGCACAATTACTTGTAGTGAGCATGTTTCTGATTTCTTTAGGAATGGCATGATGTAAATTACCCTGTGGAGGTGATTTTTATTCAGAATTAAATTCTTTTCCTATCAGGCCTATTTAACCTACTGCCATTTCACAAGGTCTGTAATAATTACATAATGCAAGCAACTAAAGAAATTCCAACAAAGCTATCAACTAATGACAGTGTGTATAAGGTTAGCAGCAGAATGATTTGTACCATTACAATTTAGGTCATAGTCCTGAATTTTTGTGACACTGAGATAACAGCAAGTATGATGTGTGTTAGACAGGAAAAGTGGAACAGCAATTCAGCAAGAGATATTAAGAACACTAATAAGAAAACATAACAGTCTGAAAATGAAACTTTCAAGAATGAAGAACGGTGTTCTGCAACTGAAAGTGGAAACTCTTTCAATAGAATGAATTTAGACTGTAACAAAGTCCTGCAAAAGGTAGATCAAATCATTACTTAAATATGTGAATCAGTGTTAAAACAAACATTTGGCACTATTAAATTCAATAGAATGTACATGAAATTAGTCTAGCAATGAGATGAGAGGTGTGCATTTTTCCTCTCATAGTGGGAAATTCTTATCATGGAAGCACTGAAACTGAAATACCGCTTCAGCAGCAATAGCCATCCAGTGTTTGGCTGCTTGTGTTTCCAAAATTTCCTTCAATATCAGCCTACAAGTTTCTTTGGTGTTGTGTCCACCAGAGAATTGAAGGTGGTTCAGTTTGCCTGCCATCTGAAGCCATATTGATACCACTGTGTACAACAGACATGCAATACTTTTTAAGTGCTAAACCAGATGGCAGGTAGAGGTTGCCTGATGGTTATATATAGTACTGTATGCCATGTATGATCATTTGAAGGATTCCCACATTAAGGAATAACAGTAATGATTTCTGGAAGTGTTTTAAATAGGTGAAAGCTTTATAGGTGAAGTGCTGCAAGGCAGGAGGTCTACAGTAAACACTTTTCTACGAGGCAACCTCTGGAGAAAGTTAGTTTGCATAACTCTTTCCAGATAATCACATAGAAGTAAGATTTTTTGAATGGTTCAATAATCATTGTGCTTATTCATTTAGAAACTGTACTGTATGTGATATCCTAGGACAAACTGGAAGAACACTGTCAAAATTAATGGCTTTTCTTAGAAATAAAGATGAAAAGCATGATTCCTTTAGAATGGCTTAACGTAAAATGGATTATTTATTTACTTTAAAAAAAAGAGAAAAAAAGGGATTCTGTTACACAAGCTGAGCCATGAAAAAAACATTTTCCACCTGCTTCTTAGTGGTTTCTTTGATTTTCACCTGATTTTTTCTTACTTGTCTAAATCTCAGACATAATCTGTCAAAAATTAAATTCTTGGAGGTATAAGATTAATATTGGTTATAAGCTGTATGGGCAATTAACTTTCTGTTTGCCTAGTTATTAACCAAACATAGTTTAAAAAAAAACAAAAAAAAAGATGCTAATAAATTTTGGAGAGCCTATCTGGTGAAGACTACCATAAGGGGGAGAAACAGTTGAAATTGTGTCTTTATACCAGTTGGTACTCCACACACTATATTTAAAATGGCACAGGAATTTTTTGCCTAGGAGTAGTGCCAGTCTAACAGATGGCCATAAATGTTGCTATTCAGGGGAAACCAAAATGTGCATCAGCTTTGAGGATTTGGGTAATATTCTTATCTAGGGGATATCAAAGCAGAAATGTGAGCCAGATTTTCTTCTCAACTATAAAGATGTAAAACTACACAAGTGAACAAATTTCATTTGTTTCAATCCCAAGAAAACACTGGAATTATTGATGTTACTTAGACATTGTATCTTAACAACTCTTTTGATCCTAACAATCAAAGAGCACACAAATTTTGGTGTCTGCTGTGAAAACCGATAAAATTTTTTTCTACAGTACAGAGTCATCATTCCAGAGACAAAGCTTAAAAAAAACCCCAAACAACAAACCAAACCTCAAAAAAACCCTGAAGATAATTCACACACTTTTTTTTTGCATAGATCATCTAGAAAATTATCTATAGAGATCAGAATTGTTACATGAGAGTCAATTAAACACACAATGCAAGTACATTACATAGATCATGACTTCACGACTTGTTAATCTTTGCTAATCTGTGGAAAAGAGCAATTTTTTTTCCCTGAAGTAGTTCTTCCACACACCCTTTTTACTGTAAAATGTGTAAAACTGTTCCTATATATCTTTAAAAAATCTTGTGGTGTTATTAATGTAACTTAGTATTTTCTTCACATCAGAAAAAAAATTAAAAAGGGAAAAAATCCACCAATGCAAGTAAATTTGAGTTACATCTAGGAAAATCTGAGGTAGAAATTAGATCAAACATCTTACATGTCTCCAAGCAGTATTAGAAAAGAAAAAGAACTTGAAAGAAAATCATAACCTAAATTTATAGTTGTGGCACAGTCATACATCTTCTGTCAACTGCCTCTGGACTTACCCCAGCTGATTGCTGTCACCTTTACACCACAAGCTATTGCTCCTGGTGATTTTTCTAGCTATGTTTCTCAACTGTGTTAACTGCTTTCAGTCAAAATGATTTAAGATAGCAAAGACCTAAGTATGGAATATATCGGGACATTGTAATTATTTGGCTTATCTTACCAAGACATTCCTAACAAAGCAAAAGCACAGACATCTATGACTCAGGCAAGGATATTAACCTAATTAACTCAGCAATGAAGAGGATACTGTGCTGCTTCACTTGAATTTCCAATGAAGTCTCCATTCCTATCCACCTTCTCCTTCTCTACATTTCTGGCTCCTAAACTTTATTTTTGCATAAGTGCTCTACTGAAACACAGAATAGCACTCAGTCTCTGATTGAGATTCAGCACCAAACTACAAAAGTCTGTCTGTGGCACTTGATCCACTGTGTGATCAACCCCAAACACTCTCACTGCCTCTTTTAGAGCAGAGTGGCAAAGCAAACTCAACTAAAAACTGTGTCACCTGATCATGCCATTTAGTTAAATCAAACACAATTTTGACAGGAAACATCAAAAACAAGTCTTCTCTTCCTTTTCATTATCCCTACTCTTTATTCCCTGCTTAAAATAGAAGCATATAATTTATGACCCCATGAATATTATTCTATGCCAAGCGCACGTTTTTACTAATGACAGGTTTTATCTATAATTACATGTACTATTCCTTTCATGCTATTTTAATTCATATGCCCATTTATGGCTTTCTAAAATACTCTTCTCATTTCAGTATTTCAACTGTACTCTCAAAAAACACAAAATATTTTGCCAGATACTTGCTTATTCATTTCACTCCAGTCTTTACATAAGACACACATATGGAAGAAGTTCACAGTGGAATGAAGTGGAAAGAGGTTGTAGAGCTATTTTTACTTGGACTTTTTCCTTATGTTCACAACCTTCTAAAAATAAAAAATAATTATTTTTTTAAAATGGACAGACAGAACATGTATTTTAAACATATTTATTGTTCATATACTATGTGTTGATCATATGCAACAATCTAGTCACAACTTTCGCCTTAAGAAGTATTAGAGTGAAAATGAATATAACATGGAAATTCCAGATTTCAAATGGTGCTGCAGATTTCCATTGTTTTGTTACTGTAAAATAAAAAATGACTGTTCACTCCAATTCTGGGCAGTGTTACCAATTTAATCCTGTTTTGGAGGATCCGGAACATCAACTGTTTATCCAAGTTAATCTGAAGCATAGTCTACATTACGGATTTAATTCTATGTTGCTCTAAGCTGAATAAGTAGGCACTTATGAATTTCTATTGCTCATACCTGACTTGTCCTGCATTAAAATACAGAATGAATTTCCGGTTGGTTGGAAGAGAATAAAATAAGAGTATTTTTTTTTAAATATACACCACATCTCTGTTAAACTTAGATTCATTTTCTCTGCTGTAGCAGCCCAAGAAGAAGAAAACTTTCCTATCAAGTGAACAAACCCTATTTGAAAGCTGTGCTAATGTTCACTATCGTGTTTCTGATTCAAAAACTCTCACCTCACAGAATTTTCCCCAGAGGAAAGAGGAACCAGCAAAAAATTAAAGACAACAAAAAACTACTTCTAGTTTCCCTGATCCTAACTTTTATTGAATGTAATTAAAAAGATGTATTTTCAGATGTGGCACAGAAATAAAGGCTGTTGCTGCACTGTGTGATGAAGTACCATGCATCAAAACAAAGCTGACATTATCCCAAATAGTAGGCTGATAGCACAGATGTGCACCATTCTTGCTATTTGTTTCTTGGACAATACTGATATTCCACCACACCACTGCACGTCATGGATATGCCAAATGTCCTCTATGACACACATTGCACATGATCTCGCTATCCAGAACTAGAAAAGATAAAAACTACATCCAGTCACTTACAAATAATGCTAATTGAAAATACTCTAATTAAAGAAAATAAAAGTACTACATTTTTTTTCATTTTATTGTACCCCTCAGTTACCTGACATGACTTGATTGAAAGCAGACCATGCCAAAATAATATGCATTTTGACCTAAGGTTCATTTGTTATGAACAAGGTGACATTTTAGATAACAGAAAAGGCAATAAAAAAGAAACCTCCAAAGCATCTTTAAACTCCCTGATTTCCAGGCAGTTAAATATTCTTGTTTTTGTCTTCTGAATGAAGAGGGCAAAAAACCCTCAAAAACTCAATTCGACATAATCCTAGACAAATTATTCTAGCTGAGTCTGCTTGATCAAGGAAGCTGGACTAGATGATATCAAGAGGTCCCTTCTAACCCAAATCTATAAAAAGCACGGCAGAACAGTTCACTGCACATAGAATGGAACATTTAATTCACTTACCTGTGTCATAAGTATTTGTGGGCACTGATAGGCATCTTTAGATTAGAATCAACAATTAAACATTGCCTTTTTTGACACCATTGTCTTTACTTTTCATTAAAATGAAACCACAGACTTTTCCTTGCTTAAGTTAGTGTGAAGGAAAAATAGCACAAATAATGCTAAATTACAAACTTTTTTCTTTTACAGTGCTTACCAACACTCAGAAGACTGAGAAAAAATTCTTACAGTGTAAAAAGTCCTCAGTTCATTTGTTTCCAGCTAACTGATATTACGTTACGAGAATCCAACTTGCAATATGGAATAATCAAAAAGGAAACTTGAAATTAGTTGGCTCCTATTTTAAAGCTCCCAGTGGGAAAGACACAGACAGTTCTGTACAATGTAATACCTTGCTAAGAAAGGTCAAGTCTTCAGGCTGCATTAAGAGCTACAGATGGATTATCATCTACCTCAAAGGTGCATGGCCTTTGATTCCATGGATTTCAGTGTTTGGATTGTGTTTCAATGGCTTAAAACACAAAAAAAGCATCAATAGAATCAAACTTTCCATTGACATAAATGAAGGTAATTGGGACTCAAAACAGATGTCTTCATTTTGCCCATCTTGTAACTGAAATAAGAGTGGTCAGAGAATTGAAGTCCAAAACAGAAGTAAAGGCAATATGTCTTCCTTTCTAGGGTAAGATATTTTGGTAACTATAAAAATTACACTGAGAAATCATTCCTAACATTCATCTTTCTACCCTTTCTAAATGTCACATTGCATATGATACCTAAAAGCAGTTTTGATTTATTGATTAGGAACTTAAGGTCATGCTATCTCATGGGCTTGCGCAGAAACAGTATCTAAGAAATATTGTTATATACAAGAGCTATTTGTCATGGAATAAAGTTACCTCTTTTACTATAATATAAAGGAAAAATTCATCATTTGAGTTTCTAAATAAGCCTGTGAAAATGATTGAAGGCTGAATGCATCGCTCCAGAAAGATGTCTTTGAAACTTGTTTTTGGACCTTTTAACTGTATTAATTTATATTATCAATATGCAAATTAGTCACATTCAGTAATGATCAGATGGTTAAGAGATTATTTAAGGTGTATAAAATCTGTGGGAATGGCTATTATACAAATTTGATGATGTTTTGTTCCAAGTACTGTTTACAAAGTACCTATTTAAGGTCATGTGTCTCCTTATTTTATGTGCATGTATGTCATGGTTTGATGTGACAGCCTTTTCTGGTAAGGGGAAAGGGGCTGTAAAGATGGCTCCTGTAAGAAGTTGCTCACAATTCTCCCCAGCTCTGAGATCCACTTCTGGGGCTGAGCCAATTAGACGCCTCCACGATCACTTTTTAAGAAGAAGCTGGAAGAAGAGGTTTCTTCCTCCATCTTCCTCCATCTTCTTCCTTCTTCTCTGCCCCTTCTTTTTCTTCTGGCTGATGGTGGTGCAAGGAGTAGGAACAGTGAGAGAAACAACCATGTGGACTCCAAGGTCAGTGATGAAAGAGAGAAGGAGGTGTGCTGGAGCAGAGACTCCCCTGCATTCTATGGAGGATTGGTGAAACAGATTTCTTTTCATTTTTTTAAAGACCACACATCAGCAGTAGAGACTCATATTGATAATGACCCCATATAAGGGGTAGGGACTCATTTTGCTGAAGCTGGCCCCAGACCAGGGGCAGTAATTCACTTCATTAAAGGCCCCAAGCCAGGGACAGTGACTATGGACGAAAGAGACCATGTGCCATGGGGGGGCTTCACTATAGACCCCAAGCCAGGGGCAGTGATTTTCTTCTTTAAAACTATGGCTGGAAGAGGCCATGTCCCGAAGGAGGGATCCTTTATCACTATGGCCGGAGCAGGCCGCGTCCTGAGGAAGGGACCCAATATCCACAGCTGTAACTGTGGGGAAGAACCCACGACAAAGCAGCTCATTAAATTTATGCCCAGAAGAGGCCTTGACCCTGTAACTGCAGAAACTACAACCATAGTGAGGAATCCACTCGAGATATTCACCAAGGACTGAGTCCCGTGTGAGGGACCCTGTATCGACAGAAGCCACAGCTGTTGGGAACAACTCACACCAGAGAAATTAATTAAGGTCTGTGTCCCATGGGAGGGACCCCGTGTTGGAACAGGGGAAGAATGCCAGGAGTCATCCTCATCTGAGAAGACAGAAGCGGCAGAGCTCATCTGTGAGAGACTGACCACATCCCCCATTCTCTGCCCCCCTGAGCTTTTGAGGGGGGAGGAGGTAGAGATATCGGGAGCAGTGAGCTGGGCCAAGGAAGAAAGGAGGGATGGGGGAGGGAGATGTTAAAGTGCTGGTTGTAATTTTCTCATCATCCTACTCCCTTTTTGCTTTTATTCTGTTCTGTTTCTTGTAGAATAAACTTTCCTATTTTCCTCTCTAAGTGGAGTGCTGGAGTCTGTTTTGCCCAGAACCGTAATTGGCAGAGAGCGCCCCCTGCCCTTGTCTTAATCCATAACAATCTTGCTTATCTTTTTACTCCCATTTCACTGGGGCCTCTGCCATCCTAACGAGGGTGGGGGTAAATGGGGGCACCAAGCGAGAGACTGTCGTGGTGCTGCTGTCCTAGCTGGGCCAAACCACGACAATGTGAAATTTGAAAGAATTGTGATCTTCACAGTAAATCAGTAAGTATTTTTTTATGTGAAGTTGCCTTTACTTAATGTGTTTAACATGTAATGTTAACTTTTAAAAATTTGTTTTCAGTCTTTCCTCTCTGTTGTAACTTGCTCAAAAACAAGTATTCTCATAACAAGTCACAGAATACTTTAAACCCACAATGAAATTTTTAAGATACATTTCAATTCCTTTTCCCTTTTATTTCAAGTATTTCATACAAGATTTCTGTTAGTTTTGAAACAGCTTTTAGGAGTCTCAACTCATTTCCTTCTAGATTTTGAACCTTCAGTATTCATTTCTACTCTTTGATGTGAACTTCTCTTGATGTTTAGAAAACCATAAAAAACAATGAGAACAGATTGTGTAAGAAATCTTTTCTTCCAAGTGATGAAAAGAGATTATGAATTAACTATCATTACAGCTGAGCAGCAAGTGATTATGACGGTGCATTTTGACGTAATGCGATAATATAATAGGAAAAAACCAAAATATCTTTTCCTTAGAAAGCCACACTCTAAGTGAGATATATGACATGAAAGTTATACCCAAACTTCTGACATCAAACGTAAGAAAGTCAGATTGAGGAGTGATATGTAAACCACATATATAAATAGGCACAAACAGAGAGATAGTTCTTGGATGAGACTACATCTGCCTTGGATGACTACAGTTACAGTCTAGGTATGTGCCAGATGTCTAATTGCTACTCTTGCCATAGTGAGTCAAGGACTATTAAATATTAAGTCCCAGTCTTGAATTGTATTCAAAAGATGAGATTCTCACCCATTACCAGGTACTATACAAAACTTCAGATTTCTCATTAGTGTAAAACAATGATGTTAATTGAGTTGAAGGAGAGAACAGTAGAAAAGTTTCATTACCCCCTCAGAGTGACAAATCGAGAAAAATCTATGTTACATAGTCTTTTTCCAGTGATGATAGAGAAGGTAGTTCATCTCCATTGCATATAAATATAGGATCTCAAAGGTAGAATGGTCCTTATTGCCTTGACTCTCTAATGCTGCAAAACACAAGGCTCTACCAAATCACTATGGTATCACTAATAAGCCATTATGTGTACGGAAAGAAGCTCAGAGTATGTATGGTTTCAGAAGATTGAACCCATTGCTGTTTCCAAAGTTTTCCTTCAAGCTGTTCTGCTAATACCACATAATCTTCAGGACAGGTCTGAATGTTTAGAAAAAGTCATCATTGCCTCATACTTACTTCCTTAGAAATGAGCCAAGAATATTGTAAAAACTTGCCCTGAGAAAAGGAGATGTAGAAATTTTTGCAGGAATATACACAAAATATAATTATAGCAGTAGGTCTGGGACAATGTTGTTGAATTTTGCATAAATTAACACCTTCTAATTGTCAAGTCTCTTAGGCAGGTTTGTCCATCTGTGCTATATGGCTAGACAGCTACCCAAAGTCACTCTTAATATTTTAGGCTGGCACAGTGATTTATGACACTGGAGATTAAAGTGAGGGAGGGGCCTACAAAAATATGTGCATTGCCTTAATTTAGATCTCTTGTTGAACTTGAACCATAAATACTACAATAAATATATTATTGTTTCTATTTTGTTAATTACTTCATTTTTCTTTTTGTGAATTATGATCTAAGACATTGGACACACTTGGTTTTTACTTCTATTGTCAGAAGCATTCATAGAATGTATATAATTTTCAAGAAGGGGTTCACTGTTGTCCTGCAACTAGAAGTTTTACATATTTCTGGAATTCATTTCCCTCAGGAAGTATGAAAGAGGTGACAGTAAGGGATGATCTGTGAGATCATCAATACCTATTATGAGTTAATATATTGGAATAACTGTATTTTTAGCATTGTTTTATGTTGTTGTGTGAATACAAGTTGAATGCAATTTTCTAGGATTTCTAGGATTTTTTAGCTTCAGTTGCTCCCTGGTTAAAAAAGGACTGGAAGAAAGTCAAAGAAATTTCACAGAACCAAGAAGCCTAGAGGAAATACCAAATGAATGCAAGTTTCTTTACATTTCTTTCTTTGCAATGAATTTTTTCCTGAGCTTCAAATGACTTCATGAAGTATGGAATTGGTCAACAGGTACAAATTTAAAAACATGAAATTTCATTTGAACATGAGAAAAAATATTTTTACTACAAGAGTGGTCAAATATCAAATAGATTCACCTGACAAAATTGTGCATTCATCACATTTGGAGATGATCAAAGCCTGACTGGACATATCCTGGACAATTTCCTCTAGCCTGACTCTGCTTAAGAAGCATAAGTTTTGGGGTGGACTAGTGATCTCAAAAGGTCACTTCCAAAACTAAAAATTCTATAATCCTGTAAATTCCAGTTGTGTAAACATGAGGAATATAACATTATCAGAATGCTTCCTTGTTCATGTTTGAATAAAGATATGTCAATAATTTATGTTTCTACTTTGATTAATTTGTTTTAGATTTCAAAATAACATTTGAGTTTTGATATAGAAACTTAGAGGTGAAGGAGATCTCACATTATATAAGAAAGAAGTGAACTTAAAAAAACAATCCATCAACGAAACAACAACAACAATTTTTTTTTTTTTCTGAGTCTATAAAGACATCTTGGCTTTCTGAATAACAACTGAAGTACCAGAACTTATTTAAGTCTTTTGAAATCATTTTATTGAGTTATATAAAACAAAGAAAACCCTTTCTAACTGCTTCGGACTAAACATATTTTGGGAATCCAGAGTTGGTCAATCCAGACTTCAATCCACAAATCTTTTGAATTGGACTGTGAATGTTAGGGTCCTACCTACTCTTCAGTATTTAAGACCTCAGGTAATTATTTTAAGAATAACTCCTGTTCAAAAATTTCCATCCAACCTGGCCTGTTACACAGCATAGCAACTAACAGAAAATCATTCTTTCTTGTGTAAAAAGAGCAATTCGCCACTGCAGTGGAGTGTAACTGTATTTGTAATAAGAACTCATTAAATTAACACATTCTGTGCTACTTCTAAAATTATCAATCCTTTTTAAAAACCAAATTTACTTCTTCATTACAAAACACCTGGAGACAATACAATAATGAACCATGAATCATCAGCTAAACTAACATCAAAAAAATTGTTGAGAGACTTTGTTACCAATGGATATTTTAGAGAAAAGATCAACATTTTATTCTTAGACTTGCACAAAGTACCAACTTCAAAAGTGTCATGGTGATTTCACATCATCTAGCTAACACCACAGAGAACACATTAAAAGAATAATGTCTGTAGTTAATATTTTTCATATAAGCTGAGCAAGAATTTTCAAACTTACTGAAGGTAGAAATGTTAAAATGTTAGACATACAGCTGTATATGAAGAAAAGTAGTGAACATACTTTCAGAAATAAGGTTTTCTACAATTTTTGCCTTAAAGCTGGGATAATATATTATAGAAACAAGAGCAGAGAAGTACAGATAGCAGAAAATAGGGAGCAATGTAATGAGGATTTAGTTCTAAGACAGAAAAGTAAAAACCCTGGAAAGTAAAAGGAATTCATGGTAACTCATATATGATAGAAAAAGTCAAATAACAGTTTCTCTATCAGTACGTTTCAAACAAATAATATATACATACATTAGACCTAATCCCATCTTTTATATATCATCTACCCGAAGTAGTAAAACTGCTAAGGAGAATGATTGTTCAGCATACTACCACTGCTGCATGTAGAAAAGAAACAGAATGACAGAGAGAACAAGAGAGAAAGATGGATACAATTCCAATTAAGAGATATATATATAAAGAAAGATGAAGATAATTAAAAAATTTCACCTCTAAAAAACAAGTCAGAAATCTGCCGGGCAACAGCAAAAACCATGCATCTGAGACTTCATTAAATATGTCAAAACCTAAATAATTGAAAATCGGGTAGTAATTACTCCAGCTGCATAACACGAATAAAATGGAAGTAGTTAAGACCCAGAGAAACAAATTATACAGATTGAAAGAAAAAAACCTGAATAGGCACCTAGGATGATGTTAAAAGAAAAAGTGATCTAGGTAAGATGAGATCATAGAATGGTAGGGGTTGGAAAGGACCTTTAGAGATCATCTAGTCCAACTACCCTGCACAAGCAGTTCCCACCTAGATCAGGTCACACAGGAACATGTCCAGGTGGGTCTTGAAGACCTCCAAGGAAGGAGCCTCCACACCCTACCTGGACAACATGTGCCAGGGCTCCATCACTCTCACAGTGAAATAGTTTTTTCTTATGCTTAAATTGAACTTTTTGTTTTCCAGCTTCATCCCATTACCCCTTGTCCCGTTGCTAGATACAATAGAAAAAAGGGATGCCCCAACCTCCTGACACCCACCCTTTAGATATTTGTAAATGTTAATATCCTCTTCTCTAGACTAAACAGTCCCAGTTCCCATAGCCTTTCCTCATAAAGGAGATGTACCAATTCCCTGATCATCCTGGTGGCCCTGTGCTGGACTCTCTCCAGAAGTTCTCTGTCCATCTTGACCTGGGGAGCCCAGAATTGAACACAGTACTCCAGATGAAGCCTCACCAGGGCAGAGTAGAGGGGTAGAAGAACCTCCCTCAACCTACTGTCCACACTCTTCTTGATGTATCACAAGATGTCATTGGCTTTCTTGGGCACTAGGGCACTTTGCTGGGTCATGTTTAGTTTGTTGTTTATAGTCTCTCTGCCTAACTGCTCTCCAGCAGGTCAATCCCCAGCCTGTACTAGTGCATGGAGTTGTTCCTCCCAAGGTGCAGGACTCTGTACTTACCATTGTTGAACTTCATGAGGTTCCTCTCTGCCCAAATCTCAAGGCAGTCAATACCCTGCCGAATGGCAGCACAGCCTTCTGGGGAATCAGCCAGTCCTCCAATTTTGGTGTCATTAGTGAAATTGCTGAGGGTACACTTTGTCAGCTCATCCAGGTCATTGATGAAGATGTTGAACATGTGATGAAGATGTTAATGATATGACAGATATAGATGTATGTAAATGGAAACAATACTAATGAGGACGATGTGAAAGTAATCCCAATCAGAAACTAAAATTATACATGAAAAATATTCTGCCTTGAAGCAAAAACTTAAAAAAGAGTATAAAAAGAAATGTCACGTAAGATGCCATTTAAGTAAGTAGAAAACAAGAAATTGAAGTTGTATTAAAAATAAGGAAGTCAGTACATTACAGTTCCAAGACGTTATGGAGACTATGGAAATTTTTACTCACTCCAGAGATTCAAGTTTCAGCTTGCTGGAGTCGTGCTGTCTTTAGTGGCAATGGCCATCGCTGACCACTCTGCCTCAGCTATCTCCAAGCACAGTTGTCGAGATAAGGAATTCCTCATCTAGTGGACTAGACGTTATCTCTGAGATAATGTTGCTAGAAGCTAGATGTCTCTGCTTCTTCTTCTGAGATGTAAATCCAGTAACAAATAACTGACAGTCAATTACTTTAGTCTTAAGAGTCCAGTCCTATTTCTGTGGGGTAGGGGATTCCTACATACTCTGCCTTGGACTGGAAATCTCTTCCTTGAGCTGGGATGCTTCAGAGCTGAGAGAATCACCCACTGCCATTAATATGGGTAAGTAATATTCTCTATGAAATAAAAACTCCTTACGCTACCTTTAAACTGTTGATTCAATTATTAATAGATAGTAGCTACAGTATTAGTATCATGAAGTAAATGTTCCTCTAACCTATTGCCTTAAACCAAAAAATCCTATTAAATCAGAAAACTTATATTTTATCCTGATTTTATTGTATGTAACATATATATCTAATTCACAACATATTGATATTGTGTAAAAATAAAATTCTATTTCATTATACTATCTGAGTTTGCTATTGTTATCCTGTGGGCACAGGGAACAGAGTTGTAAATCAGTAGAGGATAATCAGATTCATCACTAGGAACTGGAGTTAATCACACATTTTCCACGTTTCCTTCAGTTGAACCCGGGGCATTCCTGCTCTTGAAGATAGGAATGAAGATCTGTCAGGCTAGAGATAAAACTTAGAAATTAAAGTGGTTTCAGGCTTGTAGTTAAGGTACCTTCATCCAAACTAAGAGAAAGATACGTGTTATGGTGCCTGCCACAAGCAACATTTGACCTTTGAAGCAAATAATTACTTTCTACCAGATGAACAAGAGATCCTAGAGGAGCATTTTAATGGCTACAACTATTCTACACTCAAAGGTATACTGTATAAAGTAGCTTTTGACTATTTTTCTGCACTGGACTCTGAAGGTCTGAGAAACAGAAGTTAGATAAGACACCATATAAAAGTGAAACGTTAATTTAATTTTGACAGTCAAAGCACAAAGCCATGAAGAGAAACTGAACTAATTATTAAGCTGGAATTAGCTTGGATATGATTTTTTCTGAAAATCATGTCAATAATTTTCTGTTTTATTAAACCAGTTTAAAAGTTTCACAGATGGCTCAGCATCTATAGGTCACACCTGCAATAATCATTTTCGTTATCTGATGAACCAAGACCATCAGTAAATTCAGTCCTCCTTTTATAGAGCAGATGGATTTTTAAAAAGAAACAGAGAAAGAGGAATCCTTCTAATGTGTGTACATGTATATTCTTTTAGTCTTTCTTGATCATAGCAAGAAAACTAATGCTGTGGTTTAGGCCCATCAGGCACAAAATATCACGGTCAGACTTAAGTAGCACAGGCTCTGGAACTCCTGAAGGACAGGGAGGGCTTATTTGCTGCTTATGGTAGTGAACAAAACAGATGGGGCTACTCAGCTTAGGGAAACAAATGGAACTTCATTTTATCTGCCTCCAACCAAAATGTAACAAATAGAAACATCTAATGGAAAAAACAATATAAAGTAGGGGGAATGACAGAAGTGCAATCAGCTCTTTAAGATCCCCTTTCCTTCACCCTTCCTCTCTTCCTGGTGTCATTACCTCCTCTACCCTACAAGTAGCACAGGGGCTGGGGAACTGGGGAAAGGGTGGGGGGATGGTTTATTCAGACAGTCTTTTCCTGATGTCTCTTGCCACTTATCTCACTTTTGGTGAGAAGGACTCCTCCCCAGCCCTCCCTTGTTCCAGCATGGAGTCTCCCACACACCAGGCAGCCCTGCATTGATCTCTGATGAGAGGGCGCTGCAGGTCCCCTTCATTTCTTCCAGGTTGGGGTCCAAACTGCTCACTCCCTCTGACCCAGAGTCTAACTCTTACCCCTTCTGTCACAGGGTCTCAATCTCTTTCTGTGGGCTGCAAGGGTGTCTCTGGTCCAGCATCACTCTACCTAGACTTCTTTCCTGACTGCAGGGTCTGCGTGATTGCTTCCATCTTGCCCTTCCCTTCCACTTCCTCCTACATACTTCAAATTTCCCTTCTAAAATAGTGATGGTAGAGGTGACAAATTGGCCTGGCCAGGTCCGAGGTGGGTTGAAACCCCAGAGCTGGGGGAAACTTTTTACCAGGCCTGTACCTGTTACAACCCCTCCCCCCTCCCCATTACCAAGAAAAAGCAGCTTCTCCATAACCCACAACAACTAGCCTTGGGTTTATCAATGTATTCCTTATTGTGTGGGAATTATATCATTACCAGCAGCTATCTCATTGCTTTGAACAAAAAAACCCTCAGATAATACTGCACAAGGGCTTGAAAAGCTATGAGGTTGCCCTGAGAAACCAAACTGATCAATTATGCTCACCAAGAGCCTAGTCACTGCTATGTTTCGGAATTTAATAGAAAATAATAATTTAAGAAAAAAAAATCCCCTATTTTCTAATATCTACTAAATTTTCCTTATTACTTACTTCCTTTAACTACTCACTACATATATTTGTTTCTTGTCTCCACTTGAGAGATTTCTAGGAATGGATCATCTGAGAAAGGACATCATTGTCCTGTGATCTAGAGCACTTAGAACAATATATTGCTTTTGCTCTATGCGTCTCTCATGTAATAGTGTAATGCAAAGACTCAATTTTAAAAAAAACAAAAAAAACCAACCCTGAAATAACCCTCAAAAACCAAATGCAAATGTTAAAATAGTGAGGTGTTTCAAAGCAAAGTCTTTACAGTACAATACGGAATTGGAGTCTCAGATTAAGAAAGTAAATATTGTAAAAACTTTTTTAGAAACTACTAATATGGCCCTTTTTCTCTCTCTAAACTCTTTTAACCTTTTTATTTCAACAGTCTTCACATGTTTAGTTTAATAGTATTTTATTCTTCCCCATTCAACCAATCTAACTTCAAACACAATTTTTTTCTCAGTGTATTTTCTCTGTACACACTTCCCTGCATTATTTGTTTTATCACCTGTACTTTTTATTTACTCTCCTAGTAGTTTTCTCAATATGAAAAATATTTCTGCCATTTTTTGAGAAAAGACTTTTGTTTGTATATCCTTCAGAATGCAATCATTACTGTCCTCCACTACAGGGAATACTGCTGGTAATGTACTGACTTTTGACCCAGATATACACTTCGATTTCAAAACAAGTTATTTTAAATGCTGGGGTTTTTTCTATGCTCCTAATTGTCTGAAAAAAGGTCACTTAGTCTAAGAAGTTGGAGTGAGCAGTTTGTATGTGGTTAAAAAGATGAATGCAGTTTGAATCATATGTGAAAAAAAGCCTTCTCTTGGAAAGTTTCTTGAGCTGAAAGGCTGAATCCAATTATATTTTCACACTGCCAAAACATAAATGTTCTATCAACTGTGCTTTGAGCTCCATCTGAGTTTAAGAAAAGAAGTTTGTTTTTCCTGTAGTGCTGTGCTTCTCTCTGATAGCAACTCATTTCCTTAAGAACTTTCAGCTCTGAGAATCAGCATTTAAAAAATATTCCTCTGTATATGGATAATATTACTGGGAGCAAAGCTGAAGTACAGTGTAAATTCTTTTTTGAGCCTTTTTACTTTTGTTACTCATGTAATAATGTTTCTTGTCTCATGAAAAATCCTTTCCCTCTCTCTCTTTTGTCTCTGTTTCCATGGTCTTTCTTCTCTCTGCTTTTTATTTCTTTCACTATCATGGAACAATGAATCTTCTGCAACAAGAAAAACATTTCCTAACAAAATAAAAAAGCTCCCTCTTATTCTAATATACAAAATAAACAGTTTCTATGCAGATAGAGATCTATCAATTCTTCCATGCTGTTTACCAAGAGCCTTATCCTATCTGGAATAGCATCGTGTATTTCATAGAGACAAAGTCAATATCTGAAATATTAACATTTGAATATTTAGGATTGCTAGCATTTAATTAGCTGATTCAGTTCATCATGAGTATTCTGTAACCCTGTCCTTTCCTTAAGCACAATAGTATACCTTTTATTTTTTCCCATTTATTTCACTTAACCAATCTCTCTTCAAAAATAATTTTTCCAGGTATTGATATTTAAAGTCAGTGAAATGAGATATGGGTAGATATCTTTGTATTCTCTTTCCTTTTCCTTATCATCCTTCCTTCCCATTGATCTCTTCAGGGAAGAATTTTCTATTATTTGCTCCTAAATTTTTTTACCTGTTCCTTGTATATGCTTCAAAGTTTCATAAACTAACTCAGTCACTGGTCTTCTCATCATTCAGAAGATATGTCTGTACCTCTCTTTGCATACCTTCCCATAAACAAGAATAAAACCATTATTTCCATATTATTCATACAATAATTCATCAAGACCTTGTACTCATTTTCATATTCATTGTTAGTCTTTATACTTGTCATGGATGGATACAGACTGCACCGGAATGACACCTAAACACCACTCATTAAACCCTCAGCATAATGTGGGAGGAGAATCAGAAGGGCAAAAATAAGAAAAGTCATGAGTTGAGATAGAAGTGATTTAATAATGGAAATAAAATTATAATAATAAAAATTCTAGTGAAAACGAAAAGACCAAAAATAAGAAATAAAACCCAATAAAAGCAAATGATGCAAACAATTGCTCACCACTGACTGACCAATGCCTGTCCAGTCCTTGAGCAGCAGGGCCCCTGCAAATCTCCTCCCTAGTTTTACTGCTGAACATGATGTCACGTGGTATGAGATATCCCTTTGGTCAGTGGGGGTCAGCTGTCCCAGCTGTGTCCCCTCACAGCTTCTTGCACCCCTTCAGCCCACTCAAAGGCCTCTACTCTGTGTAAGCCCTGCTCAGCAATAAGAACACATCCCTATGTTAGTAACGCTGTATCCAGTACAAATCCTAAACACTGCCCCATACCAGCTGCTGTGAAAAAAATTAGCTCTATCGTAGCCAAAAGCAGCATGAGACTGTTATTTGCATGTAGTCTTAATAAACCAGGCTTCCACATATACACATTTTGACATTCTACTGTTGTACCAAATTGCACCAAGTAATTTCACTGAAGTAAATATCAGGCAAATCTGACTCCTGATATTTCCATTTTTATCTTTTCTTTTGCTCTTGCTTGTCCACTTCACAAATGATTGTTCTGAGTCCACTATCACTCAGGTTGGGTGTGTTTTCTTGTGAAGCACCTGATTGTGCCAGTGTGATAACTAGATAGATAAATTTGTTTGAGAAAAAAAAAAAAAATCACAGAATTTGGCATATCCACCTCAAAATTTAGCAAATGTCTTATCACTCTTGTTCTCAGACAACACAAGGAAAATTAGGTAACAAAGATGCATGCTGCAAATTGCTCCCAGCAGCTTAAATCCCAAGTGTTACAATGAGATCGAATTTTAGTACTATGGCATACGTATCCTATCTCATCCCTGTACCATATTAATCTTTTTTATATCTTTAAAGTTGGTGGCTCACTTACTTCATGCAAGCAAACATCTGCTTTCCAGCACCTTATCAAATCTGTAGGCAAAAGTTATTTAAAACATTTTGCACTTCACATTGGAAGCTCAAGAGATTATATCTGAGCTTAAGGTGCCAACATAAATTTTTTTGTGGGCTTGATGACAAATATCTTTCCCTTCTATAAGGCTTTCCACTAAGCAGAAACCTCAGAACTATAGGAACATAGATAGATTCCTGTCCAACAAATTATGTCCTAGTTCTGAAACAGAATTCTGGCATTTCATGAAGGAGTTATCAGCACACTAAAACTTTTTTAAAATATCGGTATATGTAGTGTTTTTTCTGTGTCTAAAGATTAAAGTGCTCTCTCTGCTGCTCTGTTAACTGCTAAGTACTTGACAGTTAAGATCAGTGGTTCCACAGCTCATTACCTGTTATTGTGACCTACCTCTGATCTATTACAAATGTAGGGTCGAAGATTTAGGAAAGCACCCTACCTACCTACATCAGTCCCTCTTGTAAGGCAAATCAATCATTCACATTCTCATTTATTATCAGCACCTTCTGCTGACAGAAGCTGCAGCTGCACGTCTCTTCTAAGACTCTCATGTATTTCATTCTATGGTATTATCTAAAGATATATTTTGCATTCTGAAAGCTAATTTGTTTTTGCAAAATACATTTATCAACATCTCCAACATTTACAAATGAGTAGCAAAGGATAAATATAATATCAGACATAGTGGTTTTGCTTTTCCATTACAAAACTTGCTTGCATAAGTGTAGAATTTGCAAGCTTGCAATATGAAAATTAACACTTGATATTCAGTCTTTTATAATTAAGCCTTAAGCATGTTTCTGTCATTCAAAGAATTTTCAGATAGATTAAGTTGGTTTTTATTTACCAACAGATCATTATATCTGCAATATATGTACAAATTCTCTGTAAACTTTAAAAAAAAGATACATAAAAGACCTCTTCCATCAGAAAAGGCTAAAAAAAAAATCTACCAAACAACAGCTATACCAGTGACTGAATCATTCAAGCAGAGGGAACACTTCCATAATATTATACAAAGTTTTTAACTTACTTCTATGTTTAATGCTTCATAACTAATTCTCTTCTGTCTGTGCATTGCAGCATTCAAAGTTTCAAGGGGAAAAACAAACAACTCATTCTGCTTTAGTACACAAGATTCAATAACAGAAGATTTATTTATATACTTTCCTTGAATTAGATTATCTTTGAGGACATTGCATGTGTAATGGAGTTACGTGAATATAACTTCTACAACACAGATTCTATGAGCCTACCCAAGTCTTTCCCCGCTTTTAACACTATTTGTCGACATTACACTAGGTAAACTGTAGAACAAGAAGAGGAAGAGGCTGAGACTCTAGAATTGTCCATGGTGACTAATAGCAGAGCTATACAAAAAAGTAGCTGTCTCACAGTTTTGGGTCATGGCATGAGACAACATTCAAAAATGTGAAGAACGTGTTAAGTATTCTAAAACTTAAAGTGTTTTTTCTATCTCATAGCTGGTTTTAATTACAACACATTGACTTCTATGCAAGTTTAGTTTCAAAAACACTAACAAGTTATGAAGTGTTTGAAATTGTGATTAAAAACAGAAAAAAAGACAGTGTGTTTATGACAGAAAATGAAAGTTATTCACATCAGGGGACTGCTGGAAATTTTTTTGTCCTTCAAGGCATTTGTAATATTACTCATAAGTGTTCTTTTCATCACTTCTTTTAACCTTATTTTCCTTATTAAATAGCAAGCTGGTGTTAATACTGTCCTAGATAAGATTAATGTCAGAACAATCCAAATTTTGGCTTTAGTGCAGAACAGAATCCACCTCATACAGTATAGGAAACATGACAACAGAAGGCAAGAAAATGAAATTTAGGGTTTTTGTTTTAGAGTTATTAAACCAAAACTATTAAAGAACTTTATTAACTTGCATGGAGTTAATAAATTAATAACTTGATAACAGTTTCTGAGGGAAAGAGAATATATGAGAATTTTTCTTCCATTTCAAAATTTATCTTTTTTTCTTTTTTTAAATGCTGATGAGCATTCTGTTCTATATGGCCTCTATCCCTCAATCTATCCCAACCAATCTGGTGCTTGTAAAATCCAAGCAAGTTTATGGAGACAGACCAAGTATTGGGACAAATTCCACTTAGCAAATTTAATGACCTGAACTCAGATGCTGGTGGAAAACATCCAGATAGATTCTCCAGTGTTATTGAACTACATCAATTTTTGGGTTTGCTGTGTACAGCATGTTTAGAAAGCTGAGTTCACTCCTCTTATGTATATTTAAGTTTACTCACAAGAAGTTCATTTGTGTATTAGCACAAAAAAAATTCCTCCTCCTTCTTCTGCAGTAGCCTGCCATTTTGCAAATAGAATAGCACGATCTCCACAGCATTTATAAGATTATTAGGAGAAATTGTGAAAAGATATAGAGTGCATGATTTTCACTGTGAAGGTGTTTAATTATAGGTGAATTAAACATGCATCTGTAATTTTTTTATAAAATGCAATGAAAAGTGAGAAAGTGTAGGGAAACCTTAATCCAAAACACTTTCATAGATCCTTGAAAAAGGAATGGAACCAACAATGGGTTGCTCTTGACTGCAGTCAGTAAAGAGTAACTGAAACAATGAAAATAATTTTTCATATTAGGCAGATAATCACTCTCTGTCAAGCTGATTGCAGTGTATTGCATAGCTCGTATTTTCTTTCCAATATATGCTTATTCATAAAACACCTGAAGCCATCTCAAAGCTTTCCTAGTATTATCTATAGTGATTCAGTATTAATTTCATGCAACATACTACTCTATGTTAAGTGATCCTACTAGTTGATCTTAAAACACCAAACTGTCAGGAGACAAGTAGTTCTAAGATTATTATTCACAGTTTTTTTATTCATATTTTTCACAGTTTTTTCACAACAAAGTCTTTTCAAACTCAGAAGCTAAGTTACTTAGACTGTGTGGAATCTCTTTTGAAGCTTGTGACTAGTGTTTTAAGCGTAAATGCGTGCCTAACTCTGCACATCATCATAAAGAACAGGCCTAAGTAAGTAGTTGAGTTACATGGTACAGTAACAGTGTAGCTGTTAGAAGCAAATCAAAGATATCACTTTTTGTTACTCTCAGTTGGGCTCATAAGCTGCCTGGTTAAGTAACACCTTTAGGTGAAAATCCTGCTACAAATCAACTGAATGCTGCTTGTACTGTAGCAGGGTGATAATCTTGCAAATAAGAATGGGACACTAGTTTTCAAGCACTGTTTATGGGTCTTTTTGTACTAGATGGAGATCATATATCATTGATAACATGTCACTCAAATTCTGTTAAAAACATAAATTAGTACTTATCAATAAAACAAAAGAAGGAAATCTATTTTATTAGTCCCCTGGAAAATCTAAACTGATTATGCACACTTCCATCTACTAGAAACCCATAAATTATGTATTTGGAAAGGGAAAATAAAAGTGGAAGTATCAAACAAAACAGAATACATCATAAGAATGCTGTTCCCACTAGAGATTGCAAGGCTCTATCACTTTTTCTATTTTTACCTGGTATGCTCTAGGGATCATCGGGGCCTTAGAGCAATTCTTTTCACTTGATGTGTTACTCTAAAGTGGATATGTCGCATTTGTTTGGTTTTGCCCATACCTGTAGCCAGCAAGGAAATCCTAAGGTATTTGTATTGATGAGATACTGTAGGCAATTACCACTGTTGTGGTTTAACCCCAGCTAGTAACTAAGCACCACACAGCTGCTTGGTCACCCTCCCACAGCCCAGTGGGATGGGAGGAGAATCAGGGGAAAAAAAAAGTAAAGCATGTGGGTTAAGAATAGATCAATAACTAAAATGAAATAAAATATAATCATAACAACAACAGTAGAGACAATAAGAATAGCAATTAAATATACCTATATGTATAACACAGAGAGAGAGAAAAATAAAACTCAAAGTACAAAATCACAAGTGCTGCCTAATGGAGTTGCTTGTGACCTGCTGACAGATGCCTCAGCATCTGCCCCTCCCCACCAGCTGCCCCCAGTTTATATTCTGCAGCCTGCTGCAGCACCTCACTTGTCCTTTTTGTCTCCCAACACATGGCTTGAATCTACAACCTTGGCATTATCAGCAACAGTCGTGGGTTTGAGCCCCATGCTGGACAGCAACAAGGACACAATGACCTTCCACATCCCTATACAGAAGAAATATAAAAATTCAGTCTGTTGAGTGTGGGATGGAGATAGATCATAGCTTTCCAATAACATTTTAGTACTCCAGGATCTGTAATTCTTCAGTTAGAAGTATTGAGAATCCAGCTAGTAGGGCTAGGGTTTTTTGTTTATTTGAAAGGGGAAAAAAAGGATGTTTCAAAAGATTGGCTATAGTTGAATTTGCATGTCTTTTTACTTTGTTTTCTGTTTTACCTACAACTGGTTGAATTAAGACAGATTTTTGACAAGGCACAAAGAATTAAGAATTATCATTCTTCAGTTTCTTGAGAGGAAGTTCATGCATGGTGCCTGTAGCTCTTTGGCTGTTCTGGAATCATCTGTTAATATATATTCAAAACTGTTTTCCATGTTTCAGTAACATTCATTAACAGCGTCAGTCACCAGAACAAGGCTGTAACTGCCAGCTAAGAATTATACAGCAGCTTATTGTGGTGGTTGACTTCAGCTGGACTGTTGTGCCAAATTGCAGGGCATAAAGTAGATCTGAGTCATGATGTTTCTGCATCTAAAAATTTTGGCTCCTGTTTATTGTTGCAGCTGCTTTTATCTGCCTAGACTAATCTGTTTCTTATAGAAATTATGAAACATTATGAAACTCTTCAAGCTTAATTATATTTATGATTAATCAAGTAATGAGAAAGCAGCAAAAATAGCACATTTACTTTTACTCTTAGATACTTTTCTGTAACAGGAAGGCAGAATGTAGGCTGCTAATCAAGCTAAAACATGTCTAAACTGAAACAGTTTTGATGAACACAGGCAAGATGTCATTTTCTCCTATTGGTAAGCTACAGTTTGCAAGAAGGGGGGATGCAGGAGGTTTTCAGGATTCAGCATTTAGGGCAATAATGTCAGAACAGAGAGGTTTTTTTCTTTATTAACTTTATACTTACATTTATCAGTTTTATTCATAGAAGAATATCCAGTTAGATTTTTCTATAGATGATACCATTTCCTATCTACAGTTTCAAAAAGCTAATCTAACATGCTGCTTGTGGCTTGGAAAAATGTGCTTTTCAGTGGATAGAAACCTGATTAGATGGCTGAGCCCAGAGAGTGATGATAAATGAAATTAAATCCAGTTGCTAGTTGGTGGCCAATGGTGTTTCCCAGAGCTCAGTGTTTAATGTCTTTATCAATGATATGGATGAGAGGACCAAGTGGAACCTCAGTAAGTTTCCAAATGACACCAAATTGGGTGGGAGTCTTGATCTACTCAAGGGCAGGAAGCCTCTTCTAGATCTAGAAGGATCTTGACAGGCTGAATCGATGGACAAAGTCAATGGTATGAGGCTAAACAAAGTTAAATGCTGGGTCCTACACTTGGGTGACACCATCACCAGGCTTGAGGCAAAGTAATTGGAAAGCTGTCTGAAAGAAAGGAATCACAGAATAATTTCAACTGGAAGACCTTTAAGATCATCTTAAGAAAGAGTCCAGCCTTTGTCCCAGCCCTATCAACCACTAGAGCATTTATCAACCACTAGAGCAATTATCAGCCACTAGACCATCTAGGGGTGTTGGTCAACAGTTGCCTGAATATGAGCCAGCAGTGTGCCCAGGTGTCCAGGAAGCTGATAGTATCCTGCCTTGTATCAAAAATAATGTGGGCAACAGGACTGGGGATAGGATTGTCTCTCTGGACTGGTGAGACTGCATCTCAAATACTGTGTTCAGTTTTGGACCTCTCACTACAAGAATGACATTGAGGTACTGGAGTATTCTCAGAGAAGGGCAATTAAGATGGTCAGGGGTCTGGAGCACAAGTCTTATGAGGAGCAGCTGAGGGAACTGGGGATGTTTAGTCTGGAGAAGAGGACGTTGAGAGGAGATATGATAACTCTCTACCTGAAATGAGTTTGTAGCAAAGTAGGAGTTGGTCTCTTTCCCAAGTAACAAATGATAGAACAGGAAGAAATGGCCCCAAGTTGTATCAGGGAAGGTTTAGATTAGATATTAACAATTTTTTTTTTTAAGTTACTGCTCTCGAACATTGGAACAGATTGCCCAGGAAAGGGGAGTCAACATCCCTGGAGGTATTTAAAAGATGTGTAGATGTGGCACATAGGGACATGGTTTAGTAATGGATGTGGCAGTGCTAGGCTAACTTGGATTCAATGATCTTAAAGGTTGTTTCTAACCTCAGCGATTCCTTGATTCTATGATCAAGAAGTACATCTGTGAATTATTTCTATTTACTAAAACTTCCTAGCTGAAGAATATATTGCCTCATCCATATTATACTATATTTAAACAAGTTTTTCTCTTACTAAAAACATTAACAAATCCAAGTATCCATAAATACATGCCTTGGTCAAAAGAATTTTCTTGAGGGTTATTCTTGCTTTAGATATGAGCTAAGCAGACTCTGGGAACAAATGATTCAGTGGTCACAAGAAGCCTGCATGGAAAAAAGAGACAGACAGAAGAAAGACAGAAAAAAAACCAGAAAGAAAGTCAAGGATATATAACCCAGTACCAGAATAGGACAGAAAGAACCTTTCTCTGAATTGGTGGGGACTGAGTATACTTTAGTTCAGAAAATCACACAACTGGTTGAAACTGAGCCTTGAACCAAGAATCTGTACCACTATCATATAATGGCCAAAAGGCCACCTGTATATGTCTCATTTTATTTTATTTCACGTTTTAACTAGTCACTTGAGTCTTTTATTTAAACACATAAGTTCTCAAGTTCACACTCTAGTAAAACATGGCTTTTTAAGTAGAAATTTTAAGGGTTTTGGTTTTTAAAAAATCATTTTGAGACCTAAAAAGAAAAAAATCCTAGATAAATCCATCACAAAACTCTCCATAAGCAGGAATTTTGATGCATCAGGGACTGAGAATTGTCTGAGGCAAAGTTTTGCATATCTTAATTGGTAACAATGTGTTGTCCAAGACATATATTCTCTATCAAATTTGATTAGGCTTGGACAACAAGTTTCAGAAATTTCCAGGAATAAGAGAGAAATACTATGAGATGACTGCTTTTGTTTTCTGTACTCTGACCCTTTTCAGGATCAAAGATTAGAGTCATCGTGAACTAGGAGAAAGTAAGATTTTTAAATGGTACGTAGAGTAAGAAATATCTATCAGACAGTTTTGCTTAGGTATTGAAATGTGATAGGATTCATGGAGGAAGGGATTGCTGAGAGATGTTGAACACCTAGTACAAGGGAGCGGGTAAGAGCAGGAAAAAGAATTAATAGCTGTAGTCCTAAAAAGTGTAATTGAAGTGACAAATAAGAATATACCCAAGAAAGTACAAAATTAAATGAGATTAAGACATCAGGATCAGGATTTAAGAATGTGATAGACTAGATGTACTGATAAGCTACAAGCACTGTGGTGTTTCATGGAGTCCACAAACTTTCATCTGCCCTCTACTACTGGCAGATATCAACCTTTTTTTTTTTTTGGCTTTCAAAAAAGAAAATAATAGCTCAAAAACTCCTGTTAATTGTGAAAACAATAATTTTCTAGTGCTAGTAGAAAATAAAAAGTCATAATTCATTCCATTCTCTGAGTGGAATAAAAACTCTAAGTAGTTTTGATACTCTTGAAAACAATTCTCTTAAGGACAGTTTGGTAAAATTTAGTATTTATAATGGAAAAATCTTTTAAATGTTTGACTTATTATTACTATTATTATTATTTGACTTAATTATACATCAGAGGAAACCCAAGAAAGCAGGTGGCCTACAGGTTACTATCATTGCAGTGGTAGTTGTTATAACTAATTCATGTTTTTATTATTTCCATACTTCTGGGATTATCATGGTCAGCTGTAGGGGGAAATAAATTATTCATCAACATTTCTTCACTGTGAGGGTGACAGAGCACTGGAACGGGCTGCTCAGATGGGTTGTTGAGTCTCCTGTTCTGGAGACATTCAAAACCTACCTGGATGAGTTCCTGTTTGTTCTACTCTAGGTGGTCCTGCTCTGGTGGGGGGTTGGAGTAGATCATCTTTCAATGTCCCTTCCAGTCCTCAAGATTTTGTGTTTCTGTGATCTTTCCTCACCCACACAAATGCACACATTTTTTCCTTAGAAAGAAGTAATTTTGCTTCTAAATATAAGGAATGGATCAAGGTATCTAGACAGAATGACTTTGTTCATTTCTGTTTGAAATGATTTCCACATTTATGGTAAAAAATAAATTTTTCTTGAATGTCATGTATACTATTGTACAGTTCTTTCTGCTGAAGTATAAAAAAGCTAAATGAAATTTCCAGTGATCTTGGATTAACATTTGCTTTTATATCCTCAGATATTTTTATCAGTGCCCTTGATTACACAAATGCTCTTCCTGATGCAAGTTATTTAGGAAGAAATGAAAGTTTCTAAGGGATCATTGACCAAACCAGCATCTTCGAATCACAAGATAACTCTATATAGCCAGTGGGAGGAATGCGGAAGATTCCCAGAGATCTGTTCTTCCTACAGGAAGTAGCCACAGAGGTTCTGATACATGTTTGCCAAAAATAAATTGTTCTTACAATTGTTCTTCCTCAATATTTTGAGATGAAACAGAAATCTCCAGATGACAACTTTTTTAATATTTAATGTTATCTGATTCATTTCCTCATTTATGCATCACAGTAATAACATGAATACATGTGGCCAAGAAAGTTTACACATGCTGTTAAGACAAAGCAACTGAACCTTGGGTGCTAGTCAATTTTTATACATTGCAGACTCTATGAGACATTGCAAAATGTTTAAAAATTGTTTAAAATGTATTTGGAGAGAGTTGTGTAGATAGAGTGAACAAGGTTTATTACATGTTTGTGAAACCTATCCAAGTCTCTTTTGAAATCTGCTACATTCATTCAGTTTTTGTGTATAAGATATTGTCTGTTGAGAACATCTGCTTTCAAAAAGTTCACCATAAATTCTCTCCATTCTTACACTTAGCTATAGTAAGCTTCTGGTTTCCCTTGACAAATGAAGTACTTTATGTGGAAACAACTAGTGACAGTCTAAGCTGAGGTTCTCTGAATTTAACTCTGTACCAGCAATATGACACATATCTCTTCTGCAAATTTCTTTCTTGGTCAAAGAGCATGAGCAATCTCCCTTTCAACTCTGAACCTTCCCATTTATCCACATTTTTACTAATCATTAAAAAAAGAAAGAATAAGACTGGGTTTACCTTAAATACTCCTGCATTTTTCTCATCAAGATATACAGCTTTAATTTATTCATTAATCTCAAAAGTTAAATTTATTTTCTAGAAGTATTAAACTTTGCTGCTTTCAAATCTAGGATAAAAATTAAAAATTGTACGTTTTTGGAACTATGGATTATTTAAGCTAGTTACAACTCTAGAGCTCATTATATCTTTCCCATTAGTCTATTTTTAGAAAACTTTTTTTAAAAGAATATCAAAATTTAATTTTTATAAAGGTTAATTTAACAGGAACAAAGTTCCTTTTCTGTTCAAGTCTGTCCGTCCATCATTCTGTGATTTTATGATATATAAGTTCAAACATCTAGTACCCTTCCACTCATCAGGAAACCAAATCTTACACTTAATATATTTTTAGTAGTCTTTCTTTATAATACATAGAGGAACATTAACACTTGTGAGCTACTTGGAATCATATAAAATGTAGTTTTGGAGGCATCTCAAGGTGCTACCCAGTGCAGTCTTCTTTTCCAAGTACAGGTAACCAAACAGGTAGATCAGATTTCTCTGAATCTTATCCAGAGGTGTTTTTAAATCCTCCAGAGCATCTCTGAGCAGCCTGTCCAAAAGGCCTAGTCACAACAAAGAATTTTATTTCTTATGGTCCTACATTCTATTGCAAATTAGAACTGCCATCTGTGGACGTCTGAAAAGAGATCTTCTTTGTGACATTCTTTTATGTTGTGGCAGACTATGGTTTTTCCTGCTCCCACAACTTACCTTTTTCCAGGCTAAATGAACCAAGCTTCTCTGGTCTCTCTTTGCAGGTCTTGTGGTCCAGCTTCCCAAGCAATCTTAGTGGCCCTCCATTGGACCCTCTCCACCTTGTGAACACCTCTTTTGCACTGTGGACTTCCATACCATAGAAAGATTCCCTGCAGCTATCATCAACTCTTGAGGGAAGGAAGAGTATTTTAGAAAGAGAGGAAGAGCAGGATGGCGGACAAACAGATGTTTAACATTAAGCTTTGTATATGATGCTTGACAGGGGATAGAATTTCATGATTACTCTCTCAACCCTATTCCATATTCCTGCTGAAATTACAAAAGGAGAGATAGCCAGTAGGTTCATAATTGCTTAAGACCCTTAGTCTCTATACTTCACTAGGTAAGCAGAGCTTGAAAAAGAAACTGCATGGAAGAGCTAAACAGTACACATCTATCAAAACAGGCCCATAAAGCAGTTCAGGAAGATACTATTTCATAAGAGGAAGAAGAATATAGAACTGGTTTGAGATCAACCTCTTAAAAGTGTCTTTTAGATGAGCACTGGGTAGGGAAGATCTTATGCAACGTAGTCACACTAAGTTCTCATCCTGGCCACATAAACTTAGGAAAGTCAATGGGAAGGAGAGAGAAACTGAGAGTCTGAGTTTACTAGAACAGCAACATAAATTCAAACAAGGTCCAACGTCAGCTGCTGTCTCTACCTTGTGAATCTTCCCCTTTGCAGTTTTGGCTGCTTGCTGCAATTTCTCTCCTTTCCTGCTCACATAGTAATTTTCAGCTTCCATCTTGTTTTTTCCTCATTATTGTTATAATTTGTTGTTCCTTCTTCATGTTGTTTTAAACATTTCCTTGTGCAGTAAATGTTAAGTCAACTGAACACAACCTTCCTTTTTCGGAAAATTTTTTACACTTCAAACAGGAAACCTTAGGATCTGGGACTCAAGAGCAAACTGAAGAATTCCTGATTGCTTCCTAGAATTATAACCACTCACAAAACTAACATTCTTTTTACCTTAAATTATGCCTTAAATTATGCCACTCACCAAATCCATGTGGAGAGTCACTCAGAGGGCTCTGCTGTCAAGTTCAAACAACAAAGTCTGGAAACCTTCTGCAGCTCTCCCCCGTTTCAATTGCTTAGGTTTTCCCACTACTTAATTACATACACAAGTACCAACCTGCTTAGAATCAGATAATAGAATCATTGAATTATTTAGGTTGGAAAAGACCCTTAAGATCATAAAGTTCAACTGCTAACCCAACACTGCCACATCCATCATGAAACCATGTCCCTACGTACCTCATCTAAATGACTTTTGAATACCTCCGGGGATAGTAACTCCACCACTTCCCTGGGCATCCTGTTCTAATGCTTGTCAACCCTGTTGATAAAGAAATACTTCCTAATATCCAACCTAAACTTCACCTGGTGCAACTTCAGGCCATTTCCTCTTGTCCTTTTACTTATTACTTGGGAGAAGAGGCTGATCCCTACCTTACTACAACTATCTTTCAGATAGTCATAGAGAGTGATAAGATCTTCCCTCAGCCTTCTTTTCTCCAGGCTAAACAACCTCAGGCCTCTCAGCTGCCTCTCATAAGATTTGTTCTCTAGATCCTTCACCAGATTCCTTGTGTGTCTCCGATATGCTTCAGCACATCAATGTCTTTCTTACAGTTGGGGCTCAATACTGAACACAGTATTCGAGGTGTGGCCTCAACGCTGCCGAGTACAGGGGGAAAATAATTTCTGTAGCCCTGCTGGCAACACCATTTCTAATATAAATCTGGATACTGTTGACCTTTTTGGCCACCTGGGCACATTGCTGGCTCATATCCAACCAACAATCCCAAATCCTTTTCCTCTGGACAACTTTCCAGCCACTCTTAAAAGTGTTTAGTATTGCATGGAGTAATGCTTCATTCATTCATAACTCTTCACTCTCTTAATTTCTTTTTCAATTTATCATATTGAATTTAATATAAATTCGTTTGGAATCATTCATATAGAAGGCTAAATTCTCTCTAAATCTAATTTTATGGTATCTGCATACCTCAGCTCAAAACAATATGACAGAACTCACAACCTGGAATCCTTTTTTTCTTAGTATCTGCGGGGGAAGTACAGTTTATTTCCAGCAAGCAGTCAGTTTGTTGTTTTCCCCTTACCTAAACTGGATGCTGTCTTTTTTAAATGTATACTGATATATTTTATACCAAGTAATCCTTGACAAGCTTCTTTTCTTTAATTCCCCCACAACCAAAACCTCCTCCTCAAGAACATTGATCTGTGTATGATATATCTTCCTCATTGTCATGGTTTAACTTAGCAGGCAGCTAAACACTATACAGCCATTGATTCATTTTCTGCCCCCCTACAGTAGGATGGGAGAGAGAACAGAAAAAAAAAAAGTAGAATTTGTATGTTGAGACAAAGATAGTTTAATAGGACAGAAAAGGTAGGGGGGGAAAGTTATTATTAATAATCAGAAATGCAAACCAAGTGACTACATGATTACTCATCACCTGCCAACCAATGTTCAGTGGCCAAGGGACACCTTTTCCCCTAATTTAAA
The DNA here is from genome assembly GCF_028858725.1 of Colius striatus. Lineage (NCBI taxonomy): Eukaryota > Metazoa > Chordata > Aves > Coliiformes > Coliidae > Colius > Colius striatus. Next base: position 55,767,992 of record NC_084761.1, read on the forward strand.
TACTGAGCATGACATCATATGCTATGGAATATCCCATTGGTCAGCTGGGGTCAGCTGTCCAAGATGTGTTCCCTCCCAGCTTCATGTGCCACCCAGCCCTCTGCGTGTCAGGGTAGGGCAAGAAGCTGAAGAGTCCTTGATCTCTTAGCAATAACTAAAACAGCAGGGTGTTATCAGCACTATTCTCAGCCTAAATACAAAACACAGTACTATACCAGCTAATGGAAAGAAAATTAATTCTATCCCAATCAAAACCAGAGCACTCAATCTCTTCATTTAACTCCTATGTCACATTAGTAAAATTACTGCGGCCTGAGATGTGAAGTTATAGAAATTTCTTAAACCTCTCACACAATAGATTAAAGAGAGTAACAGAGACATTTTTCAACATTTTCTTCTAGCTTTTATTCACATCATTATGAGATAATGCATATAGACCCAGAATACATACAGCAGGATACTAATTTTCTATTGGAGAAAACTCCCAAGTACTACAATGGTACTGCAAATAAAAATCTGTTTTCTACAGTGTTTCAGTGTAACTCTGAACAGAGTATGAAGACTAACAAGTATGGAGCATTGCTTACTAGTTAGATTTCACCTACTCTGAAACTTTCCGTTATTGTTTTCTGGAGGAGTTTGGAACAGATCAATGGTTGCCTTTGCATGTTGCTGTTTAATATGTGTTATTAGTGCTGTTATTGTTTTTTATTTATACAGCAGGATGTAATCTACAACAAGCACTGTGCTAAAAATATTGCTAGAAGATTCTAAAATAATTTATAGAAAAGAGGATCTTTAAAGCACCATATTTTATTTCAATAAAAAGCTTACTGTCTAATATACCTTGAGTAATTAAGTCTTGTTTGGAATGAACTCTCACTTTACAAAGAGGAGCTTTCTGTGAGGTACCTAAATCTATCTTGAAGTTTGAAAGGATGCAGATCTTAAATTCTGTTCCAATACAAAGCGGATTTTGTATTTAAAACTGTCAGTTGTAGTAACATCATGCTGGGAAGAGATGAGTAGAATTGTCAGTAGGAAAATTATTGTAATCCTAGCAATAAAACTCCTTCCTAGATATATAATATCTTTTTTTATGTGCCTTTCCTCTTTATACAAAGAAAATACTGCTTCAACTCTCTTGACAACTATCGTACTTTGACAGTACTTTTGTAGAACAAACTCTGGAAGTAAACTTGCTGTATCATTATATTTTACTGTTTTACAGACACACAGTTTTCTTATTTGGAGTCAGTAGACTTTTTTTGTTTTAACTTTTATCTTGCTAATAACATGCTGAAAACTCTTCATTAAGAGGCTTGCTTTATTTTTAGTTTGTCACTTTGAAAGAAAGACATAAGTTGAATATTTTACTTCTCATTATCATGCACTGAAAAATACAGAGGAAATATGTTTTAAAATAGGATTGTTCAGCTACTGTTGATAATGAAGTAGAATAAAAGAAGTTGCTCATTGACTCTCATGTACTTGGAGTATCTTCATTAATATGAGGCATAAAACACTTAAAGTGGTTTATGAGAGATAGTATGTTGTCAAAATGACAGTTACAACAAGTTTTTAGAAAGATGTGAAAGGAATATGCTTCCATTTTCCTTGCGCAGACCATGCTAGAAGACACTTTTCTGAGATAAATATTTTCATTTTACAGTCAGACTTTTCTCCAATCATTAATAAAAATATAACCCCAGTGAAAAATAAGAAGAAATTGCAAGCATTTGAAATGTATCCAGTTCACTCAAAGAGCACTGTTTAAAGGAAATGGATCTTGTAAACACAGCAATTCAAAATACAGACATTTCAGCTTTGAACTGTAACTTCACTTTTCAGTTTAGATTTTTAGGCAACACAGCTGTAACAGAATATCATGGTTAATGTGAAGAGGCAAATGGGTTGGATGTGTGGACAATGAGGTCCATTCAAAACTGCCTGAGTGACAGATTTCAGAGGGTGGTGATCAATGGAGCCAAGTCAAGTTGGATGCCTGTGGACAGTGGGGTTTCAGGGGTGTTGATTCTGGGGCCAGTCTTATTCAACATCTTCATCAGCAACCTCAATGAGGGAACAGAATGAAGTTTGCTGATGACACCAAACTGGGAGGACTGGCTGATTCAGCAGAAGGATGTGGTGCCATCCAGTGAGACCTCAACCAGTTTGACATTTGGACAGAGAGGAACCTCATAAGGTTCAACAAGGGCAAACGCAGAGTCCCGAACCTGGGAAGGAACAATCTCATGCGTCAGTACAGGCTGGGGATTGACCTGCTGGAGAGCAGCTCTGCAGAGAGAGACCTGGGAGTCCTGGTTGATAATGAACTAACCGTAAGCCAGCAATGAGCCCTCGTGGCCAAGAAGGCCAATGACACTCTGGGATGCATCAAGAAGAATGAGGTCAGTAGGTCAAGGGAGGTTGTCCTCCCCCTCTACTCTGCCCTAGTGAGACCTCATCTAGAGTACTGTGTCCAGTTCTGGGCTCCCCAGCTCAAGAGGGACTTCTGGAGAGAGTCCAGCACAGGGCCACCAAGATGATCAGGGGACTGGAGCTTCTTTCTTATGAGAAAGGCTGTGAGATCTGAGACTGTACAGCCTGGAGGTGACTGAAAAGAGACCTCTTTAATACAAGTATTTAAAAGGTGTATGTCAAGAGGATGGGGCAACACTTTTTTCTGTAGTTTCCAGTGACAGGACAAGGGATAATGGACAAAATCTGGAACAAAAAATGTTCCACTTAAACACAAGGAAAAACTTCTTTACTATAATGGTGATGGAGCCCTGACACAGGCTACAGGGTGGGTATGGAGCCTCTCTTCTCTGGAATCTTTCAAAACCCACCTGGACATTTTCTTGAGTGACCTGATCTAGGTAGGCCTGGTTGAGTAGGGGGGTTGGACTAGATGATCTTCAGAGGTCCCTTTCTACCCCTAACATTCTATAATTCTATGATTCCGTAATTCAATGAACAAGAGATTTGAAAACATAACTTTAATTTAACACACATTCAGTGCAAATTTGGAAACTGGGTTAGGTACCCATAGACTTACTGTAAGATTACACAAACCATCCATCTCAATTGGCCAGAAGCCATATAAAGACAGTGTGCTTAAGTCCACAGCTCCTTATATCTTCAGATGATCAGAGATACTCACAGAGAATATGGAAGATATCAATTGTCTGAGTTCAGGTCATTCTATCAGAACAATGTAAAGCCTTTTCTTATTTGGTATCTGCATTCAGGAACTTAAATTAGGATATTTCATTCAAAAAATGAGGCAATGTCATTCCTTTTATTCCCCCAATAGAAAAAGCCTACTATGACTCTTTTTTACCAGTATTTAAATAATTATTAATTATTTAAATACTTTGAGGAAAATGGATGCTATTGTATCTTCATGCAGATTAATTGTGTCCATTGCTATTTTCAGGAAAAGAAGAATTGATGCAGAGGTAGATGAGACTCTCATTTTTCAAGCAGTTTCTGGCTTTTCTAGCAAGATTAATTTGCTTCACTAGAATGAATAAAAATCTATACAAACAGAATTGGGAAAAAAGGTGTCATACAATGAAAGACTGAGAAGGATCAAGCTTTTTAGATTACTAAATAGGAGGCTGTGTATCAGTCTCAGTTTGTGAATATCTACATAAGGAAAAAAAGCTTTGATAATAAGCTCTCAGTCCAGGACACAAAGATGCAATGAAGATTTAAGAGCTCAAAACCAAAGCTATACAAATTCAAAATAGGAACACAGAGCGTATTTTTTACAGCTCAAAATTAATCGTAGGAACAATTTAGCATTGCAATGGATTCTCTGTCACTGTCACTGCTAATAACATCTGACAGGATGGCTTATTTATTTTTTTCACAAAAGCTATATTGTTGTTCAGGGATACATTCAGTGTGTTATGGAATAGTTATGATCATACTGTTTCCTTCTTGCTTAACCATGTATTAGTAATTATGTTAGATGCCAATAAAATGTACACATATTAAGGATTTCCACCAACAAAACAAATTTTTCACCTTAGGTACAAGTAATGACATTTTTTTCTTTGCCTTAAGAGGACAATAACAGTTCCCAAAATCTTTCTATTAAGAGACTACATGGCAAAGAATCATCAAACTCCAATGCTTCCCACAATAAATATTCCATGGTTCTGCTTACTTGTCACACACTGTCAGTACCATTCTGTTAAAATGGCTACTTAAAACAGCAGAACTCAATTCTCTCTCCATGTACAAACCAGCTGCAAGCTATTGTCATCATACAGAAATTACACAGCACAATTCTGTACTTTCTAACTTACCGGGCAAGCTAATAATATATCTATAACATGAGCATGTATAAAGCAACAAATATAAAACATACCTACCCACTAAATATATAGAGCTTATGTATTTACTATTTACTTTTCCTAACTGGATTTTTCTTCTTCATTTACATCCCTAATTCTCATTTTGGATTTTAGAATACACTGAAATCTGAGGGAACTCAGATGTTGACAAAATAATATGAGGCCAAACTCGAGTGCGCTTCAGCTTCAGTTCATCATAGTTTCTTACCCAACATTATTCCACTACAGTGGTAATGATAACTAAATCTCAGTGGCCTGTACAGATTAATTTTTTTTTAATAGCTCCAGTATATATTTTCCTTTACCTGACTGCTTTATGTATTTACAGTCTACCTCCCGCCCCAGAAATAGCTACTTTTTCTATGAGCATAAATTTGGAAAGGAGAAATGACATAAAGAGATGCTATATAAAAAAAAAAAATCATGCTGATGTCTTTTCATTGTCATATGTTCTGTCTTCAAACGGACATGTTCAGCTAGAAGTTGCATGTTGTAAGAATGGTCTTTTAATATGGTTTTTAAAGTGCTAGTGACTCTATACCTCCTAAAGGTTGGACCTGAAGGAATTGTACTCTTCACTGTTATTCCTTCATATTTTGTTTGACTGTCAAGGCCAACCATGACATACAATGACTGAATTTTGAAACCGAAGTACCTGAATGAAAGATTGCCCAGACTGGATTAAAACTTGCCTTAGGCTAAATTGCCATGCATTTGTCTGACATGGATCAAGTTTGGTTTGGAAAATCCTAAACATTTATTTTATTTTTTCAGGGAAAAATTCCTATCAAGTATCAGTTATGAAAACTGTCCCTACTTTATGTAGAAGTTCAAGAAAAATGAAGCTAGGTTTTTTTGTGTGTTGGTTTTCTGGTTACTACTTTTTATTTAAAGGATTTCATTATTTCATCCCTTTACCAGTCATTTCCTCTGATTAGGAAGATAAATTCAACAGGAGTTTGGAAAGCAATGTTCATAGAGCTTACTTTCTCATCTGAAGTTTAGAATGGAGAATAAAAATCATTCTTTCTTCACAGCAATATCCTTGTGTCTAGCAAACAAAAAATTACTCCATTGAATAATGAAATTCAGTGTAGGTTTTTTGCGGAACAGTCTCCACACAGCTGACGGAAGTGCAAAAAAATGTATAAATAAATAATTAAAAAACCAAAAAACAATCAATGCTGATCATAGCCCAAGAACATTGGAGAATAATAGCAGACTGGGGTTAGATAAGAAATGAACTGCAGATCAAGTATGAGAGATTTTCCAAAGACTGTACTTGTACAGAGTTTTACCTTTAGCTTAAGAAATAGATGATGTTCTCGAGCATAAAAAGTTTGCCTTTCATTGCCATAGAGTATTTTTCTACATAATTTACTTTTAATTATGAATTTATTCTTGTACAGAACTGTAGGCAGATATACATGACAGCCTCTAGTTATACAAAAAAAAAAAAAATCACACTATAAATTATTTTTATTTCACAAGTGAAGAAAGAGTCAACAATTCAAATGTGGTGTAATCACAGACAAAATTGCCAGGTATTTCTATACATAGCAACTAAAATCTCTCAGTGGCATACTCTGCACTATATTTATCCAGAAGCTTCATTTCATGGTTCCTAGTTATTCTATCTTTTGATGCTTATAATTCTTTTGTTCTTTCTCTGCTCCTTAAGATTCTAGTTGCTGTGATTCCAACAAAATTTACCGAGAGTCTGTTTGCTACAACTCATTCTTACAAGTTTATGAATAATTTCAGTGATTGAGATTAAAGTATTTTTCAAAAACAAGTTAGTGTTGAGCTTACTTTGAAGTTCTGCTCTAATTAAGAAATACAGCAAAACTGAGAAGTAGCTGAGAAAGGAGTGCTCTAAAACATGTAATTTACATCACTGATCCTGAAAACAAATACATCATTATGAACAACTACTTACAAACAACATTATTGCCACTGTTTTGATTGGCTAGACTGTAGATTTGGAGAAACTGCTGATTTTTTAAAATTTCTTAAAAAGTAATTTTACAATGATGCTTAGAGCATATAATAGGCATTTTCCCTTACATAGCCATAAATCTAAACAAATAAACGATAGAAGTGATGGTATTTTTCTCCCAGACAAAATTACTACATCTTGCAATAAAAACACGAAAAAGAAAGAGGTAAATCATTTTTTCATAACATCAATTTAGAATCAATTTACCTTAGTGATATGATGAAAATGACACTCTTTTTTAAGTGTCAACAAGATACACGTATGCTAAAACATTCTCATTTTCAGTTATTACTACGGTTTTGATTTTATACTGTTAAATTCTTAAGTTTTTACAATGATTATTTACATTAGGAAATAAGATAACCACAGAAACATTATGCAAGACATCTGCAGATAAACTGGTGATGTTGATAAAACACACAATGTAAATGTGTGGCTAGAGAATAGTACTAGAAATGTTTTTCTTTAAAAAAGAAAACAATCTCAAAATCTATTGGAAATTCATAACTTAATAATTTCTATTTCTACATAAATCTTTACTAATGCACTTAACAGTATATACGCTGAAAATGCTTAGATTTTAGAATGCCACTGAAATTATCACAGACACATTCTACATGAAAGAAGTCATATTAGAATTGATCATATAAAATAAAAGGTAAAAGAAGCCAAATCTGAACAAGAACTTAAGGAAATATCTCATTATTAAGATGAAAATGGTACCAAGAAGAATAAACTGAAATAAAAGAAAATAATGAGCATTAAAACTGCCTAGAACTACAGTCCTGGAATATCTTTGTTCAATGTCCATCTACTGTTTAAAACTTAACAAAAACATTTAAGTTCTAAACCATACATCTCCATGAACCAAAGTAAGATGTGGAATCACTAACTCATGCACATCTCTCAGGGATTCCTTATTATTAGATTTTTCCAAATTTCCATTTCACACTATTTTAGAGAGTGATACAGTGCACATCTTTCAGATATGTCCATCAAGGTGGCTGTGGAAAGTGGTGATGATGACACACTGGAATACTTGAAAGGAGACTTGTCAACAATGAAAAAAATAGCCATATTAAGTTAAAAAATCTAGTATATTAAAGAAATAGACCAAAATGGATAAAAAAATGAATTCCATTTCAAAGAAGAAAAACATAAAAATAACTAACAAATTAAATGCAAAACTACAGTACAGCAAGACAGGTAATACTTCAACATGAAACTTGTAGAAGGCACAAAAGATAATAATAAAAATGTTTTCAAACACTGAAGAAGTAGGACGACTGTAGAGTTAGTGGGGCCAGTAGATTATCAAAGTACAAAAGGATCCTTTCATCACTGTTCACCATGAAGAAGGTCAGGAAGATTTTCTTCTTCACAAAGAATGAGATGGAGAATCTATTTTTCAAAAAAAAAGCATCAATAGCAGAAGTTTTAGCACAAATTAATAAACTGAACAGTAACAATTGTCCCGACCAGGCAATCTGTTCAAGAGTGAAGGAAGTCTAGTATGAGGTTGCTAAGTTATCAACCCTGGTATAGAAACTATTCTTCAAATCAGACACAGTGGTAATAGGAATTAAAAACTAGATTGAAGAGATACAACTCTTGAGAGAGGACTTCTGTGATGACTTAGGGGGTTACAGAATAGTAAGTTGGATATCTATCAGGAAAACAGGTAGAATAGAAAATAGAATTAATAGATGTATAGATAAATATCAAATGTTTTGTGAAATTCCACATGGCTTTTCTATGCAGTAATCCCACAAAATCTAGCAAATAACTTTCAAGAAGTTAATGAGCATTAGTTAATAGATATCATTAATTTGGATTCTTGGGAAGATTTTGACAAGTTTCCATTCTCAATGCTTGATCCATGTTTTTCCTTTTTTCACTCCTTTTCTTTTTTTTTTTTCTATTAAATGCTGTCTTTTTAGGTCAGCTGTATCAATGTAATTTCACATACCTATTCTCTATTCTTTTTTTTACTTGCTATTTTAAAATTAGTAAAACAATGAAAGCAACACAGAAAAGGCTCTGTGTGTTTGGTTTTTTTTTAATTATTTTTGCAGAACTGCAACTGTACAAATTAAATAGTACTATGGTTCAGCTACATAACTGCAGGTCAGTTTCATCTCAGCTGCAAAACCCCGTGTCTCAGTTATGCAAAGATTTAACTCCTCTCTCTTGAGAACAGTAGGCCCTCTGTAGCCCCATTTCAGTTCTCTTTTATTAAATTGGAGTATTTAAAATGGATTTGAAATTTTATAGACACAAACCCAGTTAAACCTTACAAGTAAATACTTCATCAGGTTCATTTAGCACTATATTGTATGAAGATGATGGAAATTTGCCCTTTGTGTTTCACATATAGTCTTCAGCAAATATCAGGTATTGCATATAAGTATCCATGTTAGTTCTATATCTTGTTACCAAAATATGCCCTTTTATAAACCCTCTTTTTTTTTTCTTTTTTGCAACTAGAAAGATGAAAAAGGAGTACAGTGAACATGAAATTTAAGAAAGAGACAAGGAAGCTTTCCATCCATACATCAATTTGTTGCTGTTACCTACTGCTTGCTGGTTTGCTTTAGTAATTGCATGCTTTATCTCCACTTAATTCCTTTATTACCTAGTTCCAATCAAAGATTGTCATACAAACCAGAGAAAGGGTAAAACAATATGCTAGACTCCCTCCAATGAAAGAATCCCTCAGACCATCTAAAAACTAGGATAAAAAAGATTCAATAGGCCAGGAAACATCTAGAAATTTAAAATATTATCAGGTTGCCTAATTTCTAAGATTAAAAAACCCCACCCAAAACAGCCTACCAAGCATATAATAGTTTGCAGAAAAGTTTATCCCATCTCTCAACGTCGGTTTTGTATATTTACACAATATCTGATGCTAGCACTGTATTATACAGCACAGCCTTTGAAAGTGAAAGTAAACACAACACTTCTTTTAAATTATATAATTAGTATCAAAGAACGAAAGTGAGGACTGTCCAAAAATTTATTTGCTATAGCCATGGCAAACAAATTATTAACCTCTTAATTGTCCATAAACAGTAAAACATGACTCGCAAAATGCATCAAGGTAACGTGAAACTTCCATTTAAATAAAAAGTTACTTAATCCAAACCCATTGGAGGACCAAGGAATTGTAGATTTCCAATAGAAATGCACAAGCACATATAATATACCACATAAGAAGGCCTACATCTTGACTATAAGTCATCATAATTTTACTCTGATACTGGTTCTGAACTGTATGTATTTATTCCTAAATTCAATGTGAACAAATTCCAGACAATTTATCAAAACAAGAAAATACAACACTATGGGGTTCTTTTGTTTGTTAGATAGGGTTTTTTTAAGTACTGCACTACAATTCTAACACCACAGGACGGCAAAATGGCTTTTCTTTCTGACAAGAGTCTTCCAACAGATTCCAGCCATAAGTGGGACCAAATTTGAAAGCTACATCACAAGTCATAAATCAAAACACAAGGAAGAGGATTTAATGTTTTTTAATAATAGAGTAAATATTTTCAATCAGCCTTCCCACTGGATATGACTCTGTATTAAGAGAAGTGGCTTTAGGAGACTATAAAGACATGGCTTAGATCACCAAAAGGTGATGGCTTTGGAGTCTCTTATTTTACTATTAAGGAGGCTTGACAAGAATTTTGAAAGAACTATTTCTGGATTTTGAGCAGTAGCTATCAAAGGAGCTGCAAATTTTGCACTTGGATTAAAGTTTTTTGGTCAGTTCAAATAAAAAAAAACACACATTCAGAAATGTGGCTCATTACATCAGTTTGTATTAGATAAATTACATTCAGCCAATGTATGTGCAGAAATCAAAACAGTTTAAGACTCACTGTTTCTAAAGATATTTCAAAATGATATCACAAGTATTTGTAGCATTTATAGTCTTTACAGTTATTTATTGTTATGCTGAAAAACAATATTACAAAATAAAATTTGAACAATTATTTGGGAAAAAAAATGGGCTGGAAAAAGCAAAGAGATATTTTGAAAAGCAAAGGGAGTAGGCAGAAAATTAATACTTGTCATTTGAAAAAAAAATGAGAACATGATAAATGAAAGTTCAGACATAATATAGTGTCGTGGTTTAGACCCATCACAGGACAAAAGACCACGATTAGCCTCAAGTAGCAAAGACCTGAGGATTGCTAAAGGGCAGGGAGAGCTTAATTGCTGCTTAAGGTCCAGGACAAAATAGACCAGGCTACTCGGCTTGGGTACACAAAACACAGAAAATAATTTAATGCAACACCAACTAAAGCATAACCATAAAACTCCAAAACGTAACAAACAGAACAAAACAGAGAGTGGTACAATGATGAAGAGTCCGACCAGCCCTTTAAAACTACCTTCTCCCCATTCCTCCCCTCTTTCCAGGCTCAGAGTCCTGATCTCGGTGTTTTTACCTTCTGGCCCAGGGGGGCAGGGAGTGGGGGATTCAGTCAGTCTATTCCTGATACCTTCTGACATTTGTCTCTTTTCAGGGTAGGTGGGCTCCGCATCAGTCCTCCCTGCAAGTCCAAGGGGTACCTCATGCACACGGCAGCCCTGCACAGGCTGCTCTGTCGTGCACTTATCCCAAAAGCTACAGCTTATCTCTACCTCTTGTGTGAGTCTGCTCTGCGGAGCGCAGGGCCTCCAGCACAGCCTGCTCCGTGGCTGCCTCCCCACACAGTCCCTCACCCGTCCAGGTGCACTCACACCAAGCTGCTGGTGGCTCTCAGTCCTGCCATTGGCCCTCCATGGGTTGCAGGGTACAGCCTGTGTTCTCACCACGGCTTGGAGACAGGTCCCTGGTCTGATGCTCCTCCTTCCTTCCTCCTTCTCTGGCTGTAGGGTCCGCGTGGTCACCTCCATCTAGTATCACGCTTATGCCTCCTGCCAAGCACTTCAAATTCCCGTCCCTAAATAGTGATGGCAGAGGTGCCAGATTGGCCCAGCTGGGCCGGAGGTGGGTGTGAACCCAGAAGCTGGGGGAGAGTCTAAAAACTCTTTACTGGGTCTTCACTGTAACCTCCTCTGCCTGTTACTAAGCAAAAGCTGCTCCTTGTTAAACCATGACATGTAGGAAATTACAAGTATTTTTAGCAAATCAAAACATTATCTGCACTAAAAAGCACCAGGTGAAAAAGTTTAACCTTTTCTCTTTAATGAAAATGCAAAGAATAGAGCAACAAGAAAACTAACAGAAAACTTTAGAAATTGAAGACCACAGCCTGTCTGGAAGTTGTTTCAATACAATGTACTGTAACCACAGCAGTGACAAGGAAAAGAGAGTTAACTGTAGTGAGTCAAGACTATGAATAATACCTTATAAAATTTCTTAAATAATTCTGTTTTTCTACAGCCCCTTCCAGACTGACAGTTCCCTCTTTTCTGGGTTCACTGTTGCCAAAGCCTCAACCAACCCCTTCCTATAGCAGATGGCAGCTAGGGATGGCGTGTCCTGGACCCCCACACTAGATGGTCTGAGGGGACCTGGGGGAGGGCCCCGATTCCCTCCCCCTTCTCCTGAGCCAGGTTTTTGGTAGGGCAGAGGTGGCTTCTTTAAACAAAGAGCTGTCATAAGCTTCCCCTGTAGCTGATAGGGCTAATGCTCTATAACTCCCCTGTGACCTGTGGTGAAGATTATGTTGAGACAGGTTGTCCCTCTGCAGCCCATGGAGGCCCCTGGGGAGCAGAGAGCCACTCACACTCCATGGAGGACTCCACACTGGAATGAGTGGATGCCTGAAGCAGACTGTGACTGCGTGGGAAGCTTAGCCTGGAGCAAGTTTCTGACAAGACCTGGGAGCCCGTGGGGAGAGAGGAGCCCATGCCAGAGCAGGTTTGCTGTCAGGACTTGTGATCCTGTGAGGGACTCACACAGGAGCAGTTAGTACCTGAAGGACGATTCTCCTGGTGGGTGACTCACATTGGGTCAGGGTGTGAAGCACTGCCCCTGTGGGAGGCCCCATGCTGGAACAGTTCATGAGGAACTGTAGCCCATGGAAAGGACCCACTTTGGAGAAGTTCATGAGGTACTGTCTCGTCTGGGGAGAGATCCCATAGTGTAGCAGTGGGAAGCGTGAGGAGGCCTCCCCCTGAGAAGAAGCAACGGCAAAGTCCATCTGTAATGAACTGACTGTAACCTCCATCCCTCAGCCCCTATGCTGCTAGTGGGGGAAGGAAAGAGTCCTGGGAAGAGGGAAGGGTGACAGAAGGTGTTGTAAGATTTGGCTTTATTTCTCATTTCCCTGCTCTGATGGTTATTTATTAAATCAAACCTTTTTCTCCGCAAGTTGAGTGTTTTGTCCATGACATTAACAACTGAGCGATCTCTCTGTCCTTATCTCTACTCTCAAAGCTCTCGTTATATTTCCCTTTCCCCTGTCCAGTTTATGAAAGCAGTGATATTATGACTTGGTGGGCACCTGGAACCCAATCAGGGTCCAGCCACCACAACTATAAAGATTTATTTCTCATAAACTGATTCAATGTATCAGTACTTGTAGCTATACTTATCTAAAAGAAGGAAGCAAATATTTTCTTCTGTGCTTTCGGAACTCTGAAATGGTTTTCAAATAACACACATATTCTGGTCCTCCTAGATTGAACCATTTTTGTTATCTACTAAGTCTACCTAGTAGGTTGAAACAATGCTTATAAGGACAGGGACATGCTGCCATTATTCCATAAGAAGCTGTCAAAAATTGATTCAATGAGCATTTCAGATCTGAGATGACCTTGGCTCAGACTGATGCTTCAAGGTGAAAGATAGTTTAGTAAATTAATGCTGATTTCTCCTCCAAAACAAGACTTTAGGAGCTCTTACATAGTACACATTAACATGTTAATGTCAATTCTAACACTTAATGAACTTTGTAATGAGAATATGGTCAGAAACCACTCATAACCTCTGGCAACAAGAAAAAGGATTGTTTAATCCACTTTCTGCTTTCTAGTTGACTGTCAGCACACAAGTTTAAGATACTAAAAAAACTCGACCAACTCATTCATGTCAGAGACTTATAAAGGAATAATTTCCACTTGTTCCTTTCCACAACACATTCATAAGCTTTGATAAATATTATGATCACATATAGTTTTAAGTATTTACATTTACTCTGTTAATTACATGACATCCTTAAGATTTTATCAATTAGCTTTTAGAATGCCTTGAACTTCTCTATGGACCTATGGATTATCCGTTCTGATATTTGTTGCTTACAGACTTTGGAAAAAAAACATTATTGCTGAGTATAAAACAGCTGTGATGGATCTTGAATATATCCACTCAATGTGATTTCCACAAAAAATGAAGGATATTTGGTTCACAGATTATATACTTTTCTGTTCCACTAACTTTAACAATAGTTTTTAGCACTGCGTGAATTCTTGCTTTTAGTTTTCTTGCGGAGAAAACTATCAAGATGTGGCAATCAATCCTTCATGCTTCTCAGTAATTCAAGCCTAGCTTTTAGTGCATTTCTAACTCATCTTTAGCCTTCCTTCCCCCTGATCTTTTTAGAGTCAAACACATCCTTTTTTTCAATAGGCAAGACATGCTTCTTTTGTGAGCTACTATGAAAAACAACTGATTGACATGTCTGGATTATCATCTTACACAGGTCTCATTGAGTGAAGCAGGAAGGAATGTTATTTATGTGCTCGATATTACAGATTTCCAGCTCTTGAGATTCTGTGACTTTAAAATATTATTTGTTCTATAATATTTCTCACTAGGAACAAAGTTCCCTGTAAATATGTATTCTGTTTTAAATGTGAATGGCTGCCCGCATTAACTTATTAAGCTGTTTATTTACAAGCTAGATATCTGCAGTACAAAACATGCTTCATACAATACATACTTCATTCTCTCCTAAACTCAGGATTGATTTCAGAAGCAATGAGCAAACAGTATCTTCTCCTTAACAGTATGTTTCATGTTCTCCTTACCACCTTCCAATATTTCATTCTTTTTTTCACTATGCAAGAAAAACTAGTATGAACATGACTCCTGCAGTTGTAAAATTGCTTTACTATTCCTTTGTAAAATCTCGAAACAATTAAAGTCATATGAGGAGAAACACAATAAGCCCTGTAATTTGAACAGATATGAACCAAGGTGTCTAGCAGTCAGGTAGCTGCCTTAGTACAAGATTGAGTTTGAAGTAATAAGCTCTGTTTAAAGCCATGACGTAACATCCAAGAAATATTTTTAATATTGTTCTTCAGAGGATGGCACAATCCACTAAAAGTAGAACACAAACAGGAATCCTCTATATTTAACAACATTGGATCTCCAAATTCATTTATCTGAGTTGTGCTATGTGCTGCTCAGTCCCCACTGTGGAGATGGATCTATTTCTCAAAATTCCTACCCAACTAACCTGTAAGAAGAAGGGCACCTGAATATTTTAAAACCTCAGTCAGAGGACTGACGGTCTGTGATGGAAAGGTCAGTTTTCAAATGAGATTTTTTTTTTTCTTTTATATGCAATAGCCCGTAATGAATGAACAAACTGTATTTCATGACTGTAACTCAACTGGAACACAGATATTAATTGTGTCAATCAGTCAGCAAGTAGGAAACTGTCACAAGTCCCTGCACATATTAACTATGAAATGAGTCAAAAGAATAAATATTCAACATGAAAACCTGAGTGCATGGCACAGTTATGTCTGCTTCTAGTAATATTCACAGCACAGCTGTATTTACTCTGCCAAACAGAGATACAAGTCCAAATCCAAAATAGGATTAATTAAGCAGGGGTTGTAGGATCACCACAGGCTAAGCCCAGTATCACAAATGAGGTGAAGCCTCCAGCTCATCCTGTGTTCTGGCCAGAATTATTGTTCTATAGCAGATTATGCTTGGAAAAGATAGCTCTGAAGGCTATTTGGGTAACCTCTTACAATTAAGCCACAGATTAATCTGCTTCTTAATGTTTGTCACCATGGAAAGACACTCTTAAAATCCTACACACATTATTGCTGCCTGCTACGACCATCTGCAACAATCAGATCCTTGGAATAAGTTTCAAAGTAATGGTGCATTTTAAGCTAAGACTATGCTGAAAATTAGTGACTTGGAAAGGTAGTGGGTTTTATCAATTTTATATGTGGTGTGTAAATCCTATACATATGGTATCATTGCTGTATATAAATTATTCTAACAAAGTAACATTTTCCAGTTAGACCTTAAAGTCTCGGTTCCTGTTAATAGAGAACGGCTCAGTTACCATCTCTGTGTATATACCATTGCTGGTGAAAGGAAACAAACCAATCGAACAAACAAAAAAGAACCAGCAGAAATTCATTCCTAACAACTGTACACTTTGAATGCAAATCTCAAGGGACTCATAAATCCCTCTCGGAAAAGAGGTGGGGAAGAGAACCCAGAATTCATGAGGGAACCTCAGGCAAACAGGCTAAGGCTAAAAGGGAGCTGCTCAACTATTGCCAGGTAAAACCTTAGGGCTCAGGATTGGAAGGCAATAGACATCCCCAAGGTTAAAAATATTTGTTTAGGACAGATCTTAATAACATTAGAGAAGACATATCAGAAGAGCCAAAATTAATTGTTAAATATATTTGTTAAATGTTTTAGTTTTGTACTTATTTTTCCCTCTTAATAAATTGGTTTCCAGCTTCATAAATAAGGCCATGATCCTTTGATTTACTAAAATGATTTAGTGCTAATTCTGACAAGTGACTTTGTGATTGAGAAGTATTTAAGTGAAGGTAATAATTTTGCAGCACATTTCCTCAGAGTCAATGGACTAAAATCAAGTGGTGTACACATGTCACATGTACGTATACTTCTAAGGATTTAAAAACCTCAGGCACTCTTTAAGGTACTGCAGCATCCTGCAAAACCAAGTTAAAATTCATTGTGAGGACCAGCAGCATCTCTTTTTAGATAAAAATTTCTACTAAATACAAAGAACAGCACCTGTTCTGTAAGGAACAGGTGATGATAAGCCCCTAAGTCTTCATCATCTTTTGGGAAAAAGATAAATTCTTAATTTATAGTTAAAAGTTACTTGTTTGTGTCCATTTATAGCATTTTCATGTACTCATTACTACATGCTTTATGCATCACCATTTATATGAACATTAAATTAAAAAGGAAAAAAGAACTAATGCATTTGGTTGAGAATTTTATTTCAATTATTTGTCTTTTTCCCCCCTACCTCCTTTGAATATTGCTACTTGTAGCTTAATAAGAACTCTGATTAGAGTAAGTGCTAATCCTGCAAAAGCCTTACAGCTTCTTGCTACAGAAAATGCAAATAGAGAAGAAATACCCGAAAATCAATCTGTACGCACAGAGTAAAAACGCTAACTTCACTTAGGACACCTCTGCCTGGGAACAAATGTTTTATTAAAAAAAAAATTATTTGACACTATAAGCAAATATTCTTTTCATTTTCTCAACCATTAAAAGATACATGAAGCATGAAATCTTCCATTACGCCAGTGAATTCTACTACCACCAAATGTTTTAATTGTGGAAAAAAGGTTAAAGAAACTTGTGTTTTAGCCCTGTCTGGGTGCCAGATGCTCACCAAGTCATTCTATCATTCCCCCTCCTAAACTGGACAGGGGAGAGAGAAATATAATGAGAGGTTCATAAGTTGAGAGAAAGACAGGGAAATCACTCAGCAATTAGTGTCATGGGTAAAACAGACTCAACTTGGGGAGAAATAATTTGATTTATTAATGAACAGTCAGAACAGAGCAGGGAGATGAGAAACAAAACCAAATCTTAAAACATCTCCCCTCATCCCTCCCTCTTTTCAGGACTCTCCTGCCTTCTTCTCCAGGGTACAGGTTATGGGGGAAGCTTTTAACAGCTCTTTGTTTAAAGAAGCTACCCCTGTAGCCTCCTGCTACCAAACCTGGCCCAGACCAAACCATTACAGAAGCATACTGTGAAGGGCTATGTGAGTAAAATATATGCTGACAGGTGCAGAATTAAGCTTTCATCCAACATTAGGAGCCATCAGAGAGATGAGAGAAAAAAAAAAAAAAAGATAAGAAAAGGAGAGGGGAAATGTTACTAATTAACATGAGTTTGAAATGATGACATCCACTAGTGTAGAAGAATATCCAGACTTAAGCTAAAAGTTACCATGCCTCAAGAAAGAAGAAAAGACAAAACAATTACAAATATAAGTTGTACCATCTTTCCACATATGCTATGGAAAATATCATAAAGACAAAAAGAGCTTATGTACTGATTTCATAACTTTTCCAGCAACAGAAGAGAATTAATGATTTACTCTTGAAATGAAACAGCTGAAGAGTTTCAAGTTTGACTCAAACACCCAGTACAGGAAACATCAAGGACTCTTTAATGAAAGGCAGGTGTTTAGGGCTGTACTACTTCAGGTTTTCAGAGTTAGTATTAAAAGATATCTCTAATTAACAAGGTTAGTCTAACCGTCCAGGTAGAAATTATGACATCCACTAGTACAGAACAATACAAAAACTTAAGCTAAAACTTACCATGACCCAAGAAAGAAAAAAAGACAAAACAATTACAAAGTTGTATCATCTTTCCACATATGATGTGGAAAATATCTTAAAGACAAAAAGAACGTCCCTCAGCCATCAATAAGACAATGCAAAAAACTGATGTTCTGATTTCATAACTTCCCCAGTAACAGAAGAGAACTGACGATTTACACTTGAAATAAAACAGCAGAGGTGTGTAGCATGTTTTTTAAGCAGACCAAGATTTGCACTGCACATAGTAGTTGCTAACTCTCCATCTTATTTCAGCAGTCTTACCTGACAACAGCCAAGCCCCTTCTAGCTTGTTTGTGAAGTCAGATGTATTGGAATCCCTGACACAGTGTTGGGGTCCAGAAATATTAAGCAAGGACTTAATTTTAATATCCCTTTTCAAATGACTTCTATGAACAAGAATTCCATGAAACAAGAAATATTTAGTGTTTAGTTAACACAGAATCCTGCACTTTCGAGAAGCGTAGAATGATCACCATAAGATTAGAGCACAATTACCACCATATGAAAGAGGAAGGAAATGATTCTCCATGGATGTAGTTTAGTATTTATCAAGGCATACTTTCAGGAGCTAAACATGTGGGAAGCAAGCTTTCACTAGAAACATTTTCCTCTGGGGAATTGATTGGGGAACCAGGCACAGAGTTCTGTCTCCCAACAGAAAATCTGTATTGTTGTAGGATCTCAGACTACTTTGAGTGACTCTGCAGTTTAGTAAGAAAAAGCTAATAAAGTACTGAATGGGATGTCTTGCCACAGGCACTTCTAAATAAAGGTTTATTCTTGGAGAGAATACTTGCAAGATAAACACAATTTGAGCTATGTTGAAGATAGTATTTATTTATGGGCAGGGAACCAAAACTTAATCACAGGAGGTTTAAGCACAACATCCAAATCCAAACTGTAAAAGGTATATTTCAGAGGAGATAGCAGAGATGCAGCATTTTCAGAGTCCAAAAAGACACTTCAACAAATGAGGCATAGTCCAAGTCTAGAAGAATCTGGACAAAGCCTCACCTCCTAAGCTAGCTGAAGTAGAAGGCATAAAAAAAGGGGAATAAGCAGCACCAATGGTGTAAACAAATAAAATTCCATACTGAAGAATTTGAATTTTAAGTCACTTGGGCCATAATGTGACATTAAGGCTGTTTTTCCACAGTAATGAATACATTTTTTACTAGAAGAACATAAGACAACAAATTCCTGTACAAAAGACCAACAACAAGGTACAGCACTGGTTACAAAATTGAAAAGATGAAAGTTTCATCAAATTCTTCCCCTCATAGGTTCATTTAAATGCTTCATATCATCACAATATCTCTAAATCAAAACCAAAGCAAAACACACTTCTCTGATAAAAAACCCATCTAGTTTCACAAGGGTAGCATCCCTTTTTATTATTACCCAGAATGCAGCACATTAAATATATTAAGAGCAGCCTGGCTTTATTGAAGTCAGTGGAAAATTTGAAATAGTCTTCAGTGGAGCCAGGATGAAAGTCAGAAAGTAGTTAGCAAGACTACTAATTGTCTGGAGCTATGCACAAATATGAATCTTCAAGGGAGCAGAGCTTCGAACAATTTGATTGTGTGTATTTAGCAGTTAAGAAGACAACAACACTTTGAAGCAAGCTGGAACACTGACAGATGTCTCAAATGAAATTAAGTACACTATTGCCTTTTGTTGAAACTCAGGTATGCAATTTAACTTGTGAGCATTCTGGATCAACAGATATCAGTCCCCTACTGCAAAATAAATTTAGGTAACTAAAAGTAGTAGCAGCATCCTGCAGCAGGGCCCAGGAGATGTGCTCTCACCCTGCATCAAGGGAGCCTGGACAGGCAGGGAACCATCTGTCAAGTGAAGGCTCTTTAGCTTTCCAGACCTGCAGTTTTCAGTGTCCTCATTTTTATGGAGCAGAAAGGGGTAATCTCCAGACTGAGAGAAGATTTCAGGGCATCTAGCCTGCTTGCTCCATGAAGTGGGATTTCCTCAAATGTTCAGGCTCTTTCAGGCTCATATGGAATAGTCTAATTTGCTTACTGCACAGTTTATGAAGCCAAAGGCATTAGGAGGAGGCCCCAGAACCAAAATAGTGCAGAATGATCTCTAAAGATGGAACAACTGCATTGCATTTTGCTTCGACATATGAAAGATAACAAAACCTAAAAAATGCAGGGATTAAATGTCTATCTTATCTTATTTACGCATTTTCTCATTTTTAATTTTGTTTGCATGTATATGACAGAGACAATTGGTTTGGTTTTTTTTTTAATATTCAGAATTGCAACCTATTCTAACATTGCCAAGATTTTTCTTTGGAAATTTTGTATCAGGTTCATTCAAGCAAATTTCATTTCTTGTCAAATAAATTGAAAATGAGGACTAAGAATGATACATCCTAGAAAGGTTAGTAATACCTAGGTGATAAAATATATGTTAAATAGATGCACTCCAAGTACAAAATATACTCACATCCAAGTCACAGAAACGATTTTTTTAAGTCTGCTCTAAATGAACATTACTGTCTAATAGAAATGAATCTGCTTCTTTTAAAATGTCATCACAGTCTGAGACTGCAGAAGGTGTAAGTTGCGCTTTTTTGTATAGGTGAGCAGTATCAGAAAATAGAAAAAAAAACCCCCACACAGCTACTTTGCCAGCACACAAGCAAAACATAAAATAATGCTAGTACAAATAACACATCCTTTTAAGGTTAATATGTTAACTAGAACAATCTGTTTTTCAACTGCTACTCTATAACTTGTCTAATCAACTGTCAAATGGATATTACATGTAATTCACTAATTCACTCTTTTCCTTTACTATAATTTCTTCTGCAATTGTTCTCTTTGTATTATAACATTATTCACAGATTGAAACTGTACATTTTAAGTCAATTTGGCTTTTAGTTTTAGTAGATACCAGCTATACTGCAATTATTTGGTTTTAGTCTTTTATAATCGTATTTACTTAAACTAAATCCTTCTAATGTTACTTGTATTTCATATAAACCTTATCATCAATATAATGAGAAACACAGTGCTAACTTTATCTGGAATACTCATGACAAAATTTACATTGGAGTCTAACAGTTTAAAAGCTACTTTTTTTAAAACATAGTTTTATAAAAAAAGAAAAAATTAAATAAAGTTACAGTTTTCAGTTTGAAAAATGTCACATAAGTATTTTTTAAAAAAAAAAATCAATTCCTAATTTTTTTTTTAATTAAAAGATTACATAAGTCATGTGGAACCACTGTCTAGTTAACTTAATATTGAGGAATATTGATATTTAAATGACAACATAACATTTATTCTGTAATGTGCAATCATGTCAGCTTTGTAAAATTGTGTTAAAAATCAAATCTTTATGAAATACATTGCAGTTTGATTTATGCTTTCAATTTTTTCCCACCTAAAAAGCAGAGTAAAAAAGTCAAGTTTACTATATGAAAAAGAAGTGAAGTCCTTCATTTGTAATAGTTGCTTGGGAAGTCTAATCAATTGAGGTTTTATCATTAAAAGATCAGTTCTCTAATAAAACATTTTTTGGTAATTTTATTAATGGTATTCAAATTGTTTTAATGGTGTTTTTCTATGTAGAAGACATTTGGACTGACAGAGTATAGTTCATGAGAAGAGCACAGTTTAATTTCGCAGAATACTTAAGATGACTGAATTTTATATTTATAGTGATGAACACCTGAGACACAATTTGGATCTTAAGCTGTATTCAGCTACCAAGGGAACAGAAACTACATTTCTTTATTTATACCACTGATCAAAACGAACATGATTTCACACATCAGGAGAAAAAGCACTGAAGGAGTTCTTTATAAACAAGCTACATACTAATATCTAATTATTAAGAATTCTGAAAAATGACCTACTTTTCAGGGATTTTTTTTCCATGTTTTCAGCTTCCTTATCATAAAATATGCACAGTATGTCTGATAAATTTTATGCAGTTATATTTTTTCATTCTCATTATGAGCCTCAGGTACAAACTGGGATGTGCTCCATGATGTGAACTTACCTGCCACCCTGACTACAAGCCTGCCTGGAGCATCCTCCTCTTTTCATTCTTGAACTTTTCCCCTTACAGAAATCCATGGAGAAGCAAGAGCACCATCTCCCATGCCAACATGAGTTGAGGACAGACAGGGCCAGGAAACCCTAAGGTTCACCATATTCCTGCAGCTAAACACCTATACATGCTTCGGAAGAACTGAACCAAGGCTATCTGCTAGGGGACTATATAATTGTTAGCTGAGCTGTTCAGCTCAAACAAACTTTTTGCAGAACAACATAAAAAAGAGATATTCCGAATCTCTATTTTCAAAGCTCCAGAGTTCATCTTAAGTCTTTTCTTGATCAGTCATAAGCAAAACAGCTCAGGGTTATTGAAAAAAGAAAAAAAGTATAGTTTTAACAACACATAGAGACACACAGTGGCTAGATAGATCTTTGTTCCTTGAAGTGAGTGTGTGCCACTGTCTGTGTCAGCCTAACAGTGCCTCAGACATCCAGACTGAGGACTTAACCAAAGGCTGAGGTCCTTTGTCACTTTGCAAGCTACAGGAGAATTTTACATACGTACTTACACTTTTTTTTAAGGTAAAAACCAGTGTGTAAATAGATAAATAAGAAAGCAACATTGGGCAGTTTAATTAAACCACTATAAATCTAGATTTATAAGGTGAGAATATGGTCACCATGTAATGATGTGAATCTTCTGCCTGTTGAAGTCAAGAACACGGGGAAAAGATAATCTCTTTCAGAGTGAGTACTTTTTATTGATATAAGCATAATCTTTACAGATATCTATTAAACTGCTATACATAAACATACACCATTTTTTTTTCCATGGTAATAATATTTGTGGAAGAAGGACAAGAAGCTGTCATGGTTTGGCCCAGCTAGCAAAGAAGCAACACAACAGTCTCTCGCTTGGTGCCCACTATCAACCCCCACCCATGTTAGGATGGCAGAGAGCCCAGCAAAATGGGAGAAAAAAGATAACCAATGATGTTGTGCATTGAGACGAGGGCAGGGAGGGCTCGCTGTCAGTTGCAGTTCTAGGCAAAACACACTCCAGTACTTGACTTAGAGAGGAACGTAGGAAAGTTTATTCTACGGCTTACTGGAAATAGAACAAACAGAACAAAAAGCAAAAAGGGAGTAGCATGATGAGAAAATTACAACCAGCACTTTCAGATGTCCCTCCCCTATCCCTCCTTTCTTTCTGGGCTCAGCTCACTGCTCCCCATATCTCTACCTCCTCCCACTTCAACAGCTTGGGGAGGCAGGGAATGGGGGATGTGGTCAGTCTCTCACAGATGGGCTCTGCCACTTCTCTCTTCTCAGATGAGGACAACTCCTGGCATTCTTCCCCTGCTCCAATATGGAGTCCCTCCCATGGGACACAGTCCTTAACAAACTTCTCTGGTGTGGGTTCTTCCCAGCAGCTACGGCTTCTGCCAATACAGAGTCCCTCACATGGGATGGAGTACTTAATAAACATCTCTGGCATGGATTCTTCACAGCTGCAGCTTTTGCAGATACAGGGTCTCTGCCTTGGGATAAGGCCTCTTCTGGGCATAATTTTAATGAACTTCTTTGGCGTGGGTTCCTCCCCACAGTTACATCTTCTGTGAATATGGGGTCCCTTCCACAGGACATGGCCTCCTCCAGCCATAGTCACTGCTCCTGACATGGGGTCTTTAATGAATCAGTGCTCCTTATGCAGGGTCTTTAGCAAAATGAGTCACTGCCCCTGATGCGGGGTCTTTAATGAAATGCAAACAAATCTCGGCTTCACCAGCCCTTTCCGCAGGATACAGGGGAGTCTCTGCTCCAGCACATCTCCTCCTCTCTTCCTTTACTAACCTTGGAGTCCACATGATTGCTTCTCTCTCTTCCGACTCCTTGCACCACCAGCAGCTGGAAAAGAAGAAAGGACAGAAGATCAGGAAGAAAAAACAGGAAGAACCCTGCTCTTCCAGCTTCTTCAAAAGTGATCGTGGAGGCTTCTAAGTGGCTCAGCACCAGAAGTGGGTCTGGCTCAGAGCTGGGAAGACTTTTGAGCAACTTCTTACAGGAGCCATCTTTACAGCCCCTTCCCTCTTACCAGAAACGGCTGTCAGATCAAACCATGACAGAAGCAAACATTTTCTTCTGAAGGTTTGGAAAATGCAGATGACAACACAGAGAATGAGGTTATAGCATGTAAACTGAATTATTGTAAAGTAATTGTACTGTCCCTACATAAGCTAGAATGGGACTTTCTCCCTTCATCTAAAGTAGTTTGTCCCTATGACACTTTAAAACACGCATTGTAGATGTACAACCACAAGAAATTAACCTGAGAAAACAGTTATGTGGCACAAGTACAGACACATACTAAGGAAGTGAAAGGAAAATGCGTTTACATATACACAAAGTACTTGCACATATATTAACAGTAGATACATATCAATTCTATATTTTTGAAAATAATACTTATCATTCATTACTTATATACAGGCAAGACAATGGTGCAAACAACTTAAAAGTGCTGCCTAACATATACAAATCAGAAATATTCACAGATGTTCCAACTGTTCTTACTGTTCCAACACTGTTACTACAGTATATTCAAACAATGTATTCAAGTATTTATTATTATTATTTTCCTTTACATAGAGCTGCATTACTGAAAGTATGAAAGATTTAAAATCTCTTTTTTTTTCAGAACTTAATACATGTTATGTTGGTAATAATTCCAAGTAGTACTATTCTCAGAGCTCATTATTTATTTCAGTAGCCAAAAACTCAGAGTTCTGAAGGATAAATAACAGCAGCCAACTTGGAGTGTAATACAGAGTAAAGAAAGGCCTTTGTATATTAAGAAAGAGATGTTTATGAAGGAGTCTAATTACTTTGTAACCTGTAAAGAGTAACTAAATGATCTGGAAAATGAGAAATCTTTGATAACATTTGTTGTTCCATTCATACCGTGCAGCAGAATACAGGTTGAATTTAACAAAACATGACTTATTGGCTTCATCATCATGATCCATAGGAAACATTCATTACCCTAAAACACTTGTTTCATCATAATTTCTTGAAGCAAAGTGATCATTAGAAGGTACTTTTGGCAGAAAAAGTCTGAGAGAATTCTTTTTCTGAATGTTTGTCTTACCCTTCCTTCCTCTCTATGTGAAACAGGATTAGAAACCTATGTTTTTAAAGAAGGATTACAAGGGCAAGAGCCACTCAAATACCTTTGTAATTCACTAATAATTTATATAACTTATTTCCTTCCTTCTTAAAGGATTCTCAGTGTACAAATAATTTTAAAATTATGACTTGGAATCAGTTAGAAAAAAGTTCATTAAGTGCAAACTGCTGTAAAAAAGAAAAAACGTTTTAAGATATTAAATATTTATGATGCCAAAATATTATTTGAAATATATGTATGTAAACTTATCGTGGCCTTTTTTACTTATCTGAGGACCTTTTGCATTAGTCAACATGTCACTGTTATTTATTAATTCATTAATTTTAATTCATTCCTCCATTCTGGTTCTGGGCCACAGTTTGGGGTGACGGAGCAGTGGAACACTCTGCCCAGAGGGGTTGTGGAGTCCTTGGAGGTCTTCAGGACCCGCCTGGACATGTTCCTATGTGACCTGATCTAGGTGAACCTGCTTCTGCAGGGGGGTTGGACTAGATGATCTCTAAAGGTCCCTTCCAACCCCATCATTCTATGATTCTATAATATTTATAGGTAGTTCGGTTGAATAATTTTGTTTGCTTGTACTATCAACGGGCAAGCTACAGTTTCCATGATAAAACCAATCACTCTATATTAAAGCATTCATGAAATCCTTTATGATACAATCTGTGTGTTGGGTGTGTTTTGGTTCTGGTTTGGGCTTTTTACAACTTAGAATTAGATTATTTACAGAAAACCAAATGAGTAGTTTTAGGTAATAATGAATTCATTTTTAAAATAGTTTCATTTATATT
This sequence comes from Colius striatus, assembly GCF_028858725.1. Classification (NCBI taxonomy): domain Eukaryota; kingdom Metazoa; phylum Chordata; class Aves; order Coliiformes; family Coliidae; genus Colius; species Colius striatus. Next base: position 55,793,950 of record NC_084761.1, read on the forward strand.
TTTATTTTCCAGACAAAGTAGAATTTTTGTAGATGGCAGTATTGCTAACTTTATGACATATAACATCATATTCTGATCCAGAATATGAAAGCTATAAATGTTGAAATTCAGCTCCTGATGAAATCAAATGGAGTTTTCCCTTGACTTCAGTAACACCATTAAACTGTTTTTAAATTAAAAAAAAGTATATTCAAGACATTTGGCCTCTAATAGAGATTACATATAGCAAACCCACAGAAATTTATGATTTCTGGCAAAACAGATATTTTGAGTGTTCTTTTTGGTTCATTTTTTAAAATTATATTGCATGAAATGAGATATTCGCAATGCCACGTAATCAAGGAGTAACTGTGGTGGCCTGGGTAATGCTGCACAACACGGTGCTTAATATTCCCTCACAGTGTTCAGCTGCTCTTTAAGACTGGGGTGAAGGAAAGGATCCCACATTTCTGTGACTTCTAATTTCTCTGAACATATGATCTGTTTATTACTTTCTGACAGAGGGCATATTTTCTTGACTTTCTCTGTCATTAGAGTCATTTGGTGTAGTGTCAGTGACAATATGCTTTGTCCTCCATCTCTCTAGCTGACTAGTTTCCACTGGAGACCCTAGCTGTGAGCTGACATTCTTGCAGTGTTCACCCCTTCATAAAGCTTTTCTGCTCTTGGCTTATATCAGTCCCCAAGAATCCTTATTCTCTTAAAACATTTTTTTTTCCTCAAATTCATATCTGTATGCTGTGTGGTTATTTGCTCTAAAATGTCAGTGTTTTTCCAAAACTAAGTTAAAGAGTTATTCTGCTGTCATTAAAACAGGTCTTAAAACCCATGAATAGATTTTTTATTTTTTGGTTTTTTTTACTTAAAAAAAAAATGATTAAGGATATAACAGGCAAGAGGCCTAGTACTGTTTTAATGTGAATTGCCAACACTGAAAGTGGGCTGGATAATTCGCAGGGCAAATGTTAAAGTCATTAATAACTAACTTTCGAAGAAGAGGGAGCTGAGTAAAAGAGATGTGAACTAGCACTGTATGTTGTCAGTGATAAACTTATTAAAAACAAGCATATACAGAATCTTTAATAAATATGGGCCACATTAACCAAAATAAGCAGAGAATATGATAGCTTTGGTTCTTGGAAAATATAAAAACTCATGTAAAGATCAACTTATGTTATTATGCAACCTTTTCTAGGTAACATGCAGATTCTAGACCTGTAGTGGCAGTAGGAACTTCCATTTGGAAAACACAGAGTCTCAAACTATTAGTAATACGACTAAGCATTTAATAATTATTTAAAAACATCTGTTTTCAAACACGAATCACACTACCTTTACCTTTACATTACACTGTTTATGACAATTTCAAGATTAGTCAGCCCTCTGATTGGAAGTCAATGTCTTTAAATAGACATTTCAGTATTGGTAATAATTTTTTACCACTGTAACAACAAACCGAGTTTTACTGGCATCATCCTATTCTCAATGTATGAAAAAACAAAAAATAATCCTAAGAACAAAAGTTGATTTAAAGGATGTAATCTTTCTGCATGTGAAAGCACCTCCCTATTGCTACTTATTCTAAATGAGATCCTCAGTTTTGTTCCTGGCAGTAAGTACCTCTTAGCTTCCAATGGATTTATTGTTCTCTAGCCTGAGCTTCCAGCAAACACTCTTCCTCAAAATATGAGATCAGTGGTCTTAGATTTTTAAAGGTGCAATCTTCCTTAACTTTGACATTTTAAGTTATATGCTTAGGTAGTTACTCGAAATTTGTCCTGGACTTGAAGAAGAAAAATTCACTCATTACTCACTAATCTGTCTATCTATCTATCTACATTCACATATCTCTATCTAATCATATTTTTTTTTATTTTTAGCATAGATCATGTATATTCAACACAAATAGTACTGGAACAAAAACATAGTAATGTCTTATCAAGAGGTGGAAGACAATGATGTTAAAGCAACAACAGTACAAAGCAACAGTACAAAGGCCTTCAGAAAACCATTCTTTGCTCTGCATCCACTGCTGCATATCCCACCAAGGCCAATGGCACCCTGACACACTGTAAGCACCTGCACAGTGCAACAACACACACAATCACGCTTGTAGAGCTATGTATGGGAGAAATATGCCAACTGCCTCAGCCACTGTGAGGCAGAATCTCCTACCAGAAGTCATTCCGAGATTATGCTCAAATCTATTTTATAAGGTAAAAAGGAAGACAGGTAAGCAAAGCAACAAAATACATAGATGCATGAATACATGAACAAGGCATGTGCAGGTGGACCTATGCAAATAAAGATACTCTTTTCCTACAACTTCTCAGCACTTCTTGCTTCACTTATTTCTTGTGCTGAGAACAACTTCAAAATGATAGGTGCGTGTTTGTATCATTTCAACATTTATTCAGCAAGCTTTCTATAGCCCATGGGAATGTTTTTGGGTTGGGTGGTTTTTTTAGTTTTTATTTGCTTTTTGTTTTTGCAGGCATCTGAAGTTTGAGAAGCCTGTTCACATATTTCTACTGGAAGGTATTTAACAAGCTTGTAAGTAAGTTGCTTGGGAGAAGTCACAAAAACTTACCTTAGCAGCTGTCTTCCAGGGAAGTCTATGTCTGTGTTACCTCCTCTCTGGAGTGCAAAGAAGCCAAGACTGATTAGAACATTTGAGCAGAGTCTTGGCACCACAAACTGAAAGCTGCCAGTTTCTAGCTTTCTGTAATGGTAAATCCCAGAGCAAATGTTAGTCAACAAAGGCGAAAAGATACTTCTATTCTGCTGGTTTTACTTTTTCACTGAAAAGAATACTGCCTTTTTTTCTCTTATCTGAAGATTTTTGTCCATGTCTTGCATTATGATCTTAACTGAGAGAACTGAACTTTAACCATAGTTGTAACTTTTTCACAGAAACCTCACTTCCTAAAAACTTGGAACACATCATTCAGATATCACAGCCTTTAAGGAATTGTCATCTGCTCCAAGGTGATGGAAGCATTTATTTGTTGGCTACCCTACTTCAATTTGTTACTGAAGTCTACTAAAATAAAAAGTGAAGAGGTTTTTCTTGTCTGTTTCCTATAGGCAAGATTATACAATTTTCTGCCGGTTTACATGAAATGTAGAGATTAATAGGTGAAGATGGTCAAGAAAATTTAGTTTCATGGAAGATCTCACACAATTTAATTTTTTTTCCCCTCTCTTACTCAAAGATGAAAGACCAATTTGTACTTACACAGGTAACATCACAACAGGATGTTAAAAACATATCATTCTTGGCCTTCTATCACAAAACATCCTAGAAGAACCCAAATGTTTACCAGATAAAAAACTACTTTGTTAATATATCCAAAGACTAAGCCAAAGCCAAGTATTCTAAAATAAATGTACAAACAACCAATAAGCAGGTACTTCTTTAATCAGGACTCTTTCACTAAGGTGTATAGTATTTAAAAGAATTATCCTATTGCTGGTTTCATTACGACTCTTGAAAATGCTATGGTTTAAATAACAGAAGAATATCTGCTTTTTGTCAAAATGGTGAGAAAGGTGCTTTGTGTCTCAGTTTTTTCATCTGTGTGTGAAGGAGAGTGCAACTGAAGGTGTTCGGTGACAGGGAATCAGAGGAGCAGCAGACTCCCTTGCAGACACACCACTGCAGGTCCACTACAGGGAGAAAGAAAGTCTCAGGGAAGGCAGGAGGGGGCTACAGAGTCATTCACTTGCTATTAGAGGTCTCATCACTGCCACAAGGTAAAACAGTGTTGGTAAGGAGTCAGACACTGGTCTACAGTAAGACAGTACAGAGGCAAAAGCAGCTGCTGCTGTACAGTTGTCCTCACTGCTCACTGCTATGATGCTCATAGGCCTTATGGAAAAGCTAATTGCTTTGAGTAACTCATCACTAGGGCAGACATCTCTTTTTCTGCTGATTATGGCAGGAACCTACTACTCTCTGAAAGGAATTTCTGAATGAGTTAGAAAACACAGAATCTAGCTTTACAATTTTGCTAAATCTGTGTTCATATACTCCTTAGAGAAATTTTACACAGATTGAAGGACGTGGTTTTGGCGGGTTTATTGTTTTTTTTTTTTTTCTTTGTTTAGCTGTCTGCAACTGTTATCTTCTTTCTTACAATTATTTTTCCTAATGAAAGTACACCTGCAAGATCCGTTTGTGGCTTTTCTGAATGATCTTTAAAAACAGCATTCAACATTTCCCAGATTTTGGGAAGATAAACGCTTGTATATTATTGCTGAGTGATTGGAAGACCCCAGAGCAAAGAGACAACTAATGCAAATTCCTTATAGTGATGTAGCACAGACTTCTGACATAACTACAATAACAACTGTTAATTAAATCCACTCAGCTAGAACATACTCTAAGAACTGCTGACTTAATTTACTGCACATTTCAAATTTTAAATTATTAAAGAATGAAAGGTACAAAGAGTAACCATTGCTCAAGCGTGCTACATTTTTTCATCATATAACTTCTATAGATTTCTTATAAAGGTGTAGTCTAAATCAGTATGTCCACTTTGACATGAATAAGTTTCTTTTCTAGTGTCAGAGCTATTTGCCATGCTGAAGATCATCCTACTAATCATTATTTTTGGTGTCATAAATAAATGCAGTCATTTGTCAATACAGTCCCATCCTCTCTAAAATATTTTTTATACGAAGGCTTTTTTTTCCCTTTCTCTCTAATTGTGAAGATGTCACACTTCCCCATGGATCTGTTATTTCCTTATTCTTTGTATACATGGAAAGTTGTAATATTCAGGATACTAAGCTACCACTGCTTACATTAAATTCTACCTCTTGAAATCAGTAAACAATTTAAAACTCAAATACATCATAAACAGTGTATTGCATCGTCACCATCAGGGCAGGAGAAAATGTTAATAAATTGTATTGGTGCTGGGTAAAATCTTAAGGAAACTTTACCCTAGTTTGATGCAGCTGACAGCAGAATGTTTTGTATACTGTCCTGTTCATGTAGAGTTTACAGAAAATGGCAAATCCCCTGAAATTCAGTGTCCATTTTCTGCCATCTGAAAATCGTTGAAAGATGAAACTTGATCACTAAATTTCCCAGTGATGGAAAAAAGAAAAACCCCAAACAAAACAAATCAACAAAAACTCAATTAAAAAACCCCAAACCTCCCCCAAAACTATTCCCATCAATCAAAAAGTAGCTTGTTTCACAAGCACACACATACCCAGAGCAACCCAGTTTGCAAAGTCCTGCCTTGAGAGCACAGCCCAAGGAAAGTAACACAGCTAATCTTCTATTATTTACGTATGAATGAAAAAAGAAAACAATGGATCATTCAACCTATTAGTAACATCCCCCTACAGACTATCACCACGTTGAATTACATGATTATTTATCTTGATGACCAGGAAGACAGGAGGCTCTGAAAACCCGTTTCAACTGTTAGTCTTTGATATACTTGACCTGTAGTTAATCCATGTAGCAGTCAACTATTAAAATATATTAAGCTTGTTTCAAAGAAAAAGAGAATGACTCCATAACTTAGTATTATTACATTGAAATGTTTGTAGCATGGTGAGGAACTGCTCTTAAAATCATATGTATTACATCAGCTCCATGAGAATCAGAAGCTCATGCAGAGTAGCACAGATGGAATTCAAAGGCTTTCTTGGTAAGGGTACCTTTCCTAATTTATTTTTAAACCATTTTAACTGCTTAAAGAGATGTAGGCGAACACTATTGCTACCTTTTTGCTGTGTCTTTTGTGACAGTTATAAATTGAATACTGCAGCTAATGCACATCTAATGAGTATTTCATTCACTGTGCTTGAGATCAGGCAGAGCACAGTAAGTTCCACTGAGACTGATTAGTGTTCATACAGAACATCACTGGTAGAGCAAAATGTAAGCAATTACTTTTCTTTATAAAAATACATCTACCGTTAACACAGCCTTCATTGGAGGGGGGAAAAATTAACCAGGATACTGCTATAATTTTGTGGCTATGCTTCTGAAGTCATTGTTAAATTTTACCAGTTATGTTAATACTGGGATTTTATTCCGTAAACACATTTTGCTGCTTGTCATGGGTTTTATCACACTTTGAAGAATAAATTGCTATAGAAAGAGCTTAGTATGAATCAATTTCAAGTGTTCTGAGAACCATTGATTACTTTCTCTCATTAGCTGCAACGGAAAATTGTTCAATAAAGTGTAACAAAATCATAAAGGAGAATATATTGCTTTTAATAATCAAGGTGCATATATTCCACGCATGTGGAAAGTACTAAAGAATAGAGTAAATCCTCTAAGTTGTGCACAGACCCTATTCCTATTTTGTCTAAACATGTCTTATTTCCTTAGAATACCAGAGAAGCAACATGTCCATGTTTCACAGGTTCTGCTGCATGATAGTGATGCTCTAGGGTACAGGCAGGCAGGTTGTTGAGGAAAATAATGCTCCTATGACACTCTCCTGACATACTAGTTCTAAATCTTTTTTGAGGGATCCTTAAGATCACATCTTATTGCCAGAATTACTTCCAAATTCAATAAAATTCGATGACAGAGAACCATAGGAGAAGGGAGGGTGAGGAATGGGGAGCAGAGCAAGAGGGTGGCAAAAGGTTAAAAAGAACATGGCATTATTCCTACTGAAGCTAAACAAGGGATGTTATTCAGTGGACATTCAGAATTACAAGGATAATACTATCTCAGCAGAAATTTGTTTTAATAGAAGCCCAGAATGTTAATGCTACCTCTAAAGGTGAAAACTAAAAGTGAGAAGGTTAGTTACTGGTCATTAAAGGGATGTAGTCTTTAGAGCTGAGTTGAAGTAGATTTACAGGATATAATTGAGAACAAGAACAACTGAGACATTTAAAACAGCCCAAAACAAAGGTAATATGAAAGAGAGAACAAGAAAATACGCAAGAAGTACAGTTCTTATGAGAATGAGAGCCAAGGGAGAGCAAAGAGTTTCACTCCAGCATTATCTTCTCCGGTTAAGGATGCAAGACCTGACGAATGCTAGTACTTCAACACCAACACGAGCCACACTTCCTTCAGAAGAGGAAGAAAGATACCTTTTATTTCCTACTTCCTACATTTTATATACAATTTCTGAAATTGCAGCATTTCAAAGAGCAGCCTATGCATGTGTCCTGCACTTAACACAAAGAGACAGATAACACTGTATCAAGTCACAGCAAGTGCAGATGCTGCAGCAGGCATGCTACTAGAAAAGAGTAGGGATGATAGCAGAGGAAGAAGTTTGTTGAAGATGGTCAACAAGGACTGAAGCATGACTGTAATAGGGAACAAGGAGGCATCAGGCTACTGAAAGATCACAGGTGATTGATATGATAGATAAGGCATGTCTGCTGTTGCAGTTCAAAAAAACCCAAAAACCTCAAAACCAAAAAACATGCAACACCAACAGATAAACTTGGTTTGAGTTGTCACTCATTTAAGTGATTTCCTCCCTTTCTTCATCTTGGACCTGCATGTGAAATATAGGACAGTTCTGGGAAAGGAAAGAATTTGTTTTAAAATCGGTGCTACTGAGTTTGCGTTCTAAGGTCTGCTACACCAATTAAATACTTAAAAATTTTATATTAATATCTCCCAAATCCATAAAAAGTCCAAAACCTACCCAGTTTGACTCTTTTCTAATGAAGCATATGTACTGTTACACTAGATTGCATTTTTGCTGATTAACCATTTAGTTTTCCCATGCTCTTCACACACATTGGTAATAATTGCTTGCAAGCAGCATGTGTCAGTCTCATCTCTGCTATAAAAATAAACAACAACAAACCACCCTACACACACAAGCAAATTGCTATGTATCAGCTAAACTCCAAGTATCTTGCCTAAGTTATCACCTACCTCTAATTTTTCAAGCCATAAAATAGTGTTAGAATCAACGTAGCCTCCCAAATTAGTCCTGTATCATTAGATCTCCCTTCTTCATTTTAAGGATTTTCATCAACTAAGATACACTCTTAGATTTGCATATAGATAGGTCCAAAGCCATGATATACATATTCAAATATTACTTTATATTTTGTATTAAATTCTTAAAAGAAACACAATGTCAAAATAGTTAAAAGTAATGAAGTAAATAATGCTTGATTTCTTATCCTATGCCATTTCAGAACCTGTCCCCATCTTCTTGTTTTAAGTAACCGTAGTGGTTCGTAAGGAGGAAACAGTGAATTCACGATTGACTTAAAAAATATATTATTTGTTTAGTTCTTCCCTATAGAAATAGTTCTTCCCTATGAAGTACATATTCATACTGAAGGTTAACAAATAGTATCTGGATATGAAGAACTTTTCTTGAAGAAAGAAAGGCTTACTTCACAGTTTGTACTCTTTAGCTACCATGGATACATGCTGGAACATGAGAGGCTCTAAAGAAACATAAGGAAAAACTTCTTCACTGTGAGGGTGACGGAGCACTGGAACAGGCTGCCCAGATGAGTTGTGGATTCTCCTTCTCTGGAGACATTCAAACCCCATCTGGATGAGTTCCTGTGTGACCTACTCTAGGTGGTCCTGCTCTGACAGGGGGGTTGAACTAAGTGGTCTTTTGAAGTCCCTTCTAACCCTTAAGATTCTGTGATTCTGCGTGATTCTGTGACTGCTGTCATTTCATAATAACTAAACTAAATCGTATAGCACGAAAGCAAATAGTGAAGTGTTTCTTAAAGCAGATAAATGTAAGCCAAAGGCTACCTGTGGGAACAGTGCACTGGTAATGCAACACATTCTTCCAATCAGGCTTTGTTACAGTTCCTGGACTTCTTTCATTCTGTTCATGCCTAGCACAGCTCTCAGAAAGTACTATTAAAAGTATAGCGTCTAGTTTGTCACAAAAAGAAGTACAAGACATTAATTTTAATCTAAATGTAAACTGGGGACCAAAAAAAGAAGGACGTAGTCTTACTGACCATCACCATAGGGATTTTTAATTTCAGTGTCTTTAGCTGTTTTTCTCTGTACATGCTGTCCCCATATTTCTCAAAAGAAAAAAAAAAAGCCCATTGTTTTCATGTAAAAAGCAGTGCAATGAACTCAAATTAAAACATAATCTGTAAAAAGAAAATGAACAAACATTAGTTTGAAATATCATGCTGAAGAACACCGTGAAAATATGATGGTATTATTTCCCTCCTTCTCATAGTGCACTTCAACTGATTAAATATATCTACGGTGAAACTGAATCAGAATGGCACATTAAATCATGAATATATTTTTAAAAAATACTTTTATTAAAAAGAGAAAAAAGAACAAAGTAGACATATTTTTTCCCCTTGTGAATAAAAAGGTAACATTTTACACAAGCAGTATTGCAAATTTTTGTTTTCAACAAAACTAGTATTTTGAGTCATTTTGTATATGACATATTATTATTCTAGTATGTAGCTCTGATAGTTTTGCAAATGAGTCTATAACTGAACAAATATCACTCATCCAGTTTTGAACCTAACACTCATTTAATTTTGTTGATTGCAATTTTCTTCTGTTTCAAACCTGCTTATCAAGAAACATGTAACTGTAAAAGCAAAATTTCTTTTACCCTATCTCATACTGAAGAGTGATTTGGTCAGCTTATGTTCCAGCTAAGAATTTGAGGAACATAAATAAAAATTTTAGTAATAACATTTTGTTGCAAGATAATAGCAGCAGTAAAAACTATTTCTAACTTATATGTACAAGGAATTCATAACATAAACACATTGATCACTGATATATTTGGTCATTATTTAATGTAGTAATCAGAGGAAAAATTAAGTAAAGTTTGATTTTTTTATTTACACTTCTCATTAATTTCTTCTTTTTCTTAAAAATAGGTTTTTATTCAGTTCTCAAAGTGACCAGTCTTAATCATCTGTTTGAAACTATGATGACAAAGTTGTTAATTGCAAGTCTTTGTAAATCTGTCAACTTATTTGACAAATAATCGGAAGTAATCTATTTTAAATGACTTCATAAAAATCTAGATTAGTATAGGAACACTTAAATAAGATCTAGCCACAAATACATGATAATCCTCAGACAGCATCTTAGAGCAGCAAAACAATCACTTAGGGGGGATTAAGCTAATTAAGAGGTAAGTGTGTGAGGATGAAGGAGTTTAAACCTAATTTTTGGAAGAAAACTATTCTCACTAACCTTAGGCAGAATAAATTGCCTTCTTGCTTGGACCTCTCTCTTACAACTGCTTACAGAAGTCTGCATGACAAGCCTAGTCAAGGTACCTGAATTTTAGATGCACAAACGTAGGTAAAACAAAACATGTCACTAGATTTTTATTTTTTAAATGAAAGCCCTTTTAAGACAAAGGATAAAGCTTCATCTTTATGTCACAAATTTTATGAATTGCCTTTAGATTCTCTAAGCAAATCCTGCAGATTCTCTTTAAGACTCCCTTCTCCAGGTAAGGTAGAATTAAAGCCTTAAGTCATCTGAAACCATTTACTCACGAGGCCTTCAGAAATTGAAGATTTCTGGAGTAAGCTAATTGGAACTTGTCACTTTTCAATAATACTAAATAATTACCTGTGTTTGCACCTCTGTGCCACTGCAACCCACTTACCCTTCTTCATACCTGAAGTCAAATGTCTTTTTCAACATTTTGTGTTATGTGGTCCGTCAGTGTTGAAAACTAACAACAACACAGTAAGTGCAGTGGTTTTGATTTTCCTAAACCATGGCAGCAAGTAAAGCCACAGACCCCAGAAGTACTGAGCAATGTCAGCCTTAAGAAGCCATCCTTAAGGTGTAGTTCCAGTATTTCCCTGGAAGCAACTATCTCTTTGAAGTATGAGGCCTCAGAAATCTGTCCTGTTTTCTGAATGCAGCCCATTTTAGTCTTTGAACATATTAGTCATGACTTCTTAATTTTATTGGTTTTTTTTCCTTTTATATTCCGTTTGCCTTGTACTCTGCAAGTAGTAGTTTCTACTCTTTTGTACTCCAGTGATTTTTTCTAAAGCTTTCTGTTGCTGACTATTCTCTAGTTACAGCAGTTTTATTTTTCCTGTGGGAAATATAACATTCGAGTTTATTACCCAAGTAAATGAGGAATGAGAACATTTGGATTTCAGCTTGGGTTCAACCAAATCCTACATCTGATCTCTGCCAAGTATTTTCAGCATTTCACTTATCCTTATCTTTCCCACTCCTCTCACTCACACAGAGATGAAAAAATATTTTTGTAAACAGAGAACAAGCTTTACTGGGACCTGAAATTTCCTCTCGGCAAAAATTGTTCCAACTTGTCTATCAGTTTCCATTTATCTGAGAATACATTCAGCTATTTTTTGTGAAATACAGAATTTTCAATTGTATTTTTCCTTCACCTGTCAGTAAAATGTTATAATTGGGAATTCATGCTTGAAATTAACCTCTTCACTGTCAAATCAAAATATGTAACAGTTTTGACAAGACAAGATAAACATATGCAATGGCAAGACGACTGACAAATCATCTGTATTATCAATGTATATTCCAGATTCCCTTGCTCAGCACAAATGAAATTATAGGAACTGTCGATACTTTAAGTAATTTCTTTTCTCCTGAAGTGTCAAATTTTGTTTATACATAGACTGTATTACAAAAAGAAATTATTGTACCCCACTTATTTGTTCTAAGTGGGGTCAAATGTCATATCAGTTATATTCATTTCCATGTGTGGTTGTGGTCACAAGGCAATGAGATGACAGACTCGTCATTTAAAGTTCAGAGCTTTCATTTTACTAACTGTAGCCTGAAGCAACAAAAAATCATTTTCAAACAGAGCACTGAATTAAAGATAAGTACAAATATCACCAGGATCAGCAGCCTCAGATTTTGTCACTGTAGTATAATTACTAACATTATTTAGATTTAACATTATCTAAAAATGACTTTGATTACTTAAAGACATGAGAAAAATGGAACAGAACATATAAACCAAAAGAATGCCTATTTTTCCCACGAAAAAGAAAACAGATTTTCATCTGTAATTATGTGCATATGAGACATTAAAAACTCTACTTAAACTAGTGTAACCAATTTCAAGACATAAACAGGAAAAATCTAGGAAAATGAGTTCCCTAGGTATCAAATATTTGCAAGGAAACAGTTATTATATATTCCTGATTTCCATTTACTTTTTTTTTTTATACCGAACTTTAAGATTGCCACATTAATCCATTTTTGTTAATGAAATTCTAGAGACAAAACCTTCTTATTATTCGATTAGTAACTTTACCTTTTGCTCCATCAGTGCTCTTCAAACCTGACCTATAAAACTAGTCTTTTCTAGAAATAAGTATAATTGGGTTTGCATCCTCAGTGAAGCAAACACTGATGGTTGTCCCAAAGGTTTAAAAATTTTCAGAATTCTTTACCCACCTTAACATTCTTTCCAAGAAAACACTGATAATAAATTAGACATTGTTTGAGAGAAATTAAGTCTTTGCAATTAAAAACTTACTATTTTTCCAGTTATTTTAAAAAAATCTTTCTAAACATTATAGTCCCCACAAAACACACAAATTAGAACTATCATCCATTAGACAAGGAAGAAAACAAGTTATGTGAGCAAACTCAATAAAATTTTTAAAACCTCTGGAAAAAAATGAAATATATATTGTTCTACAATTAAAGTCTCAGATAGAAAAGCTTTTTTTTTTTTTTTAAATGAAAAAATATCTAATTGCTTCTGGAAAGATTAATTTAATTGACTGGATTTTGAAGTTCATTTTGAACATTTCACAAATCCCAAGTTTCATTTTCACATATTATTCATGTATATCTATCTACTGTATCTAAATGGAAAGAAATAATTCATTATGCATAGTGGGAAAGGTAGAAAGCTCGTAAAAAAAATGTAAAGAAAGAGTTCTAAATCCCAGGAGAACCTTTGAATTTTTCATTTTATTTCACTCAGTTACTGAAAAAGATAAGTTAATACTTTCCAGAGATGTCAATCTATTCTCACAGGTCCCTCATGAAAAATATTCATTTATTTTATAACTCATGTCTGAAGAGATGATTGCTGAGGTTGAAAGCTATTGGTATATCATTGAAGTCAGCTAAATGATCTGTATCAGAAGACTTGAGTTTGCCACGTGATGTTTTATGAATTATCCTTTCTTATCAGTAACACATCATCTGACATAGTTTGTGTGAGCCTTCTATCCCTTATACAATCACCAATTCTTTCAGTCTAGCTCTTACAAGGATGCAAGAAGTACGCTGAGGGAGGAAAATAATTGTTATTACTTAGATTTTCAAATTTATTTTTACACAATTATTAGTAGAATATCTGTAACAATATAGTCCAGTTTGAGACTGTTAAAAATCACAAAACTTCTGAGTTATTGTGTTGTAGGCTATGTAAAAATTCTAAACCATAGTTATTGCAGAAACCAGGCATCTAGCTCCAGCATTATCCCCTAAGTTTTATTTTAAGGTGAATGCAAAGACTTTGCCAGATATATTTTAAGAAGTATGTCTTCTTTATGGTAGATCTACCACAAATTCAAAACCCAAGTTCCTACTTAATTTTTATACATGATCTCTTTCTTAAAGCTCTTACTTAAGCAAGGGAAAAAAATATGCAGAAGGTGTCCATGGGTCATAGATTCAATTTGAACCGTTTTGTTATTGCCTTTCTTAATTCTGCAACAGGATCCACTGTGAAATTTAAAGTATTTTGCATACTTTTAAAAGTAAATAATCACAAACATAATATGAATCAAAGCATACATAGGCAACCATACCTGATGAAGTAATTTAGAATCATATATTAGCTATTACATGAAACTTTTACAGAACGTGATAGAGAGCAGAGTTCATGTGAAGGGATGCTCTTTAGTTCTGTACTGTTCATAATGATTGTAGCAGGAATTTCAAGGATTGTAGCAGCAATCTTAAGGATTGGTCTTACTGTTAATAAAATCTTCCTGTCATTAAGAAATTTATCTTTAGTAATTTTTGTTGGTTTTAAAGGAAGCATCACTGTACAGTGATATGGAAAACAAAATGAAAATACCAATATAATTCCCAACACACAGGCATATCCATAATTATATTGATGAAAGTATACTTCTATACTACTACTCTGGAAATTCATCCAGTAGAGCAAGAGATAGTTTTAATTAATTAATCATTTAAAGGCTATAGGAAATTTGACTAGGTAGGACTTGGGAAAAAAAAAAAAAAACCCTGAGTTGAGAACCAGGGAGAAATAACTTAAGTCTTAAACATTCATCTCCTTTCTCTATTTTTCAAAACTAAAATAATTTCAAAGCATGTAAGAACTGCTGAAGACTTCCTTCCAGGAATACTTTTGGGCAAATTCACTTAAAAATGTGTCAAGTACTTCTATTATATTATCCACCTGTATTCACTTAAGGTACAGTAACACTATTTGTCCACAACAGTTTATGGTGGTTTAACCCTGGCTAGACGTCAGGTGCCCAAGTTGTTCTATCACTCCCCCTCCTAAACTGGATAGGGGAGAGTAAAATATAGCAAAGGGCTTGTGAGTTGAGACAAGGAAAGGGAGATCACTCAGCAAGTTTCATCACATGCAAAACAGACTCAACTGAGGGATAACTGTTTTGATTTATTAATGAACAATCAAAACACAGTAGGGAAATGAGGAAAAAAAACCCCACAACTTAAAACAACTGCACCCAACTCTTCCTTCTTTCCAAGTTTCTATCTTCTCTGTGCTAGCAGCTCAGAGGGGCTCCCTCTCATGGCAGATAGTCCTCCAAAAATTTCTCAGTTGTGGGTCCTTCCAATGGACTACAGTTCTTTACAAACTGCTCCAGCATGGGTCTCATCCACAGGGGAAACTGTTTTTCAGGAAAGAACTGCTCCAGTATGGATCTCCCATGGGGTCACAAATCTTGCCAGCAAGTCTAGTCCGGTATGTGGTCTTCTCTCCATGGGTTCCCATGTCCTACCAAGAACTTGCTGCAATGTGGGTTTCCCATGAAGTCACTGCCTCCTTTGCACATTGCTCCAGCATGGGGTCTTCCCTGGACTATAAGTGGATTTTACACTACAGTGTGTACCTCAATGGACTACAGGGGGATAACCTGCCTCACCACAGGTGTTCACCACAGGTCACAGGGAAATCTCACTTCCAGTGCCTGAGCATCTCCTCCCCATCCTTCTCCACTGACCTTAGTGTCTGTAGAGATGTTCTCACATTGTCACTCCCTGTTGCTGCTGCAGTTCAGTATCTGCACAGAAACTTCTTCCCCTTCTCAAATACGTTATTCACAGAGGCGTTACCTCCATCACTAATTGGCCAGGCCTTGGTCAGAAGTGGGTCCAGTGCTGATTGGTACTGGCCCTGTCAGATACACAGTGTAGCCAGGTTTTGGTAACATGGAGCTACAGGGGTATCTTTTTTAAAGAGGAGCTGCTAGGAAATTTTCTTTTAAAAAGGTACCCTTGTAACCCCATGTTACCAAAATCTGGCTACTCAAATCCACTACACACTTAAAGGATAAACTACCATAGGAAAAATGCTGATAAATTCCGCATTTTACTTCTTAAAAACAAAAACAACAAGCTAGGTTTTTTTACAGACTGTCAGTAAACAGGAATCTAGTAGTTCTTCCACCAAAAAAAAAATCAAAAAAAACATAAAGCAAAGAACATTCCTTAACCAAAAAAGAATCCGAACAAAACCAAGCCACACATTCCAGAAAAAAACACCACGGCAAAAGCAAGAGGATATTCTTCATTGAAATACCAAAATTCACCTTTATAGAATTTGTATTCTCTGAAAGGTCTTGTTATTATAAAATATACCTTTTGATGATACAGTTGCTGTGGTTCATTTGTTAAGCAGACAAGAATAGAAAGCTAGATGGCAGACCACATATTCTTATACTGAGGGAGACAATTTACCTGAATACCACATAACCTTCATTGAAAATTAAACAAAAAAAAATCATTAAAAATAAAGATGTGACTTTTACTCTCTTCACAAATCATGTTTTATTGTTATTCATTTTTTTTTCCTACACGAGCAATTGAAAGGTATACATCATAAAGTTTTATGATTGCATGAAGATGTAGGTAATATTCCAAGAAGGTAATAATTTTAGAAATGGTACAGAAATTAATGGCAAATAGATTACTGGTGCTGACTTTTAGATACACCCTTCAATAACATTAATCACTCTAAACTTTTATTTGAATGTTTATGTTCAGAAATCTTCAGTACAGAACATTCATTGCTTAATGCCAAATCCTACGGTCTGTTTACTGCTGTTGGACATTTTCCATCTCTTACATATGTAATTTTTGGGAAGTTGGTCTTAATGTTGAAGAACTTAAAAGAACTACTGGAGTAATTCAATCAACAGAGATGGGAGTTTCTGACTATGATATAGATGACAATATATAGAATATGTAGAAGCTTACTTGAAGAAGCCCTAACTTTTAGCCATGAAAAGCGTTCCTTACGAAAGTAAAAATTTGATCTTGGCTATGTTGTGTGTTACTCTTTGTCATGGGATTTTCTGGATGAATGAGTTACAAATCTGTGCTGAAATGATAACATTCACACATCACTTTTGTGACATCCTGCACATAACCATAAATATATACCACACATTCACTTAGCATACAACATTACCATGATCCAGAAGCAATATCAGCCATGACACTTGTTAATATTTCTTCTGAGATCTCTTGACACTATATTCAACTTTCTGACAGCAAATGGAAATATATTTTAACATCTAGTTGAAAAATGGTGTCCTCCTTGATTTATATTAATATATACACAGCTGGTAAGAATTTCTGTGACTTTTTAGCAAAATATTTTAACCAGACAGCATGCCAGTCCTGTGAAACATACAGTGGTAGCTTTAAGACAGATAATTGAACAGCAGTGATTGACAAAGTCTAGTTACTTTAATAGTTGGAAATAAGAGAAAAATAACTTTTTTATTAAATGTTTAAAGCTTGATTAATTTTTTTTTTTTTTTGGTCAAAGGATAAAAGCCTCTTTCCTTCATCAATAGACTCATTTACTTGTATCAATGAGAATTTATTGAACATAAAAGTATGTAAAAATAAAGTTATTTCTTATATATGTTTGGTTGTTATTCCTTACATGTTCTCACTTCTACCAGGTCTTCATTCTATTTTCTTTCTCTATCTTTAGAACCTTTCTGTGTCAAGTTAATGATTTTTTACTACCTAAATGATCTTCCAATCTGTTTTTATCTCTTTATTTTCTTATACACACAGAAATACAGTTTTCTTGGTATACCTTCTCTTTACTCCACACTCTGATACGTCTTTGACTTCTGTTTCCTGATCCTAAGGTAAAGTTACACTCATGGAACTTACTAACATTTATACCCACATATATATTTCATAGAATCATAGGTGCTGGAAGAGTCCTCTAGAAATCATCCATGCTCAAGCAGGTCATCTAGATCAGATGTCACAGGAATGCATCCAGAGAAGGAGACTCCACGATCTCCCTGGGCAGCCTGTACCAGGGCTCCCTCACCCTCACAGGAAAGAAGTTTTTCCCCAAGTTGAAGTGGAACTTTTTGTGTTCCAAGTTTCTGTCCATTACCCCTTGCCTATTATTTTCTATTCCTGAGATGGAAACAGAAAAGAACAGTGATATGTTAATTTGACTGCAACTAGGCTCATTACACCTCTACACTAATTCTGCCAAGCCTCATGCTTCTAGCTCTGTAAACATAATGAAAAACAGCCTTCATTTGCTATCTTCCTCCCCTCTTCCCCTAAAAAACTGCAACTGAAACGAAAGATCTGGTTTTGAGGGGATACAACTACATATTTTTTTTCAAGTTTTCAAACCCAAGCTAAGTTAGGAGAAAATACACAGATTAAAGCCAAGTTAGGTAGGAAAGATAATATTGTATTTAAAACTAAGCTCAGAGGTTGAAGAGGTAAACATTGATATGCAAGGCATATCATTTTAAAAAAAGTGCAAGCAGTTTGAAGGTGGAAACTCAGCAACAAGGAAGATCAGCCTTCTCCAAGGACGATTAGAGATTGACCCTTCCACACAAAACCAACAAAATCTTGGGCAGCAAAGACAGCTGTGGGGTCACAGGGATAGCAAACATAAGACAGCAGCTTGCGTAGTTTCATCAACTGTGTACATTTGTCAAAAAGCAATTGTCTTCTAATTCTGCATTGTTTATAACCTATTTGCATTCTCTTTGTGCACATGGAAAAATTTGTATGAAGTACTCGGAGCACGAAGGCTGCACCCAAGACAGCTACTGATGTCAAGCCCAAGACCTGCTATTACAATCAATTAAAACCCACATCCCTAATGACATCAGTTCCCTCACAGTTCACTACACTAAGCAAAGCTGACATAAGAGAAAGGTAACCACCATTAAGTAAATTGCAGAAAACCTCTAAAATGCTTTTGGTGAGACCTGGTGATGGAATGTTAAGATGTATCTACTTAATATCTGATTTTCTGGGTTTTCCTTTGACCTAACTTGCTTGTTCTGGCTCCACACAACTTGGATGTGTTGAAGGAATGTAAAAATTTATGTGGTACCATTACAGATCCTCTATATAAGAAATCATGGAATTTTTTAGGTTGGAAAAGATTTTTTAGATTATCGAGTCCAATTACTAGCCTCACACTGCCAAGCCCACCACTTAACCTTGTCCCCAAGTGCCACATAAACATATCTTTTAAATATCTCGTAGGATGGTGACCTCACCACATCCTTGGACAGTCTTTTTCAACACTTGGTTTTCACCCTCTTGGTGAAAAAGTTCTTCCTAGTCTCCAATCTAAACCTCCTCTGGCACAACTTAAGCTCATTTCCTCTTGTCTTATCACTTCTTACTTGGGACAAGAGACTGATTCCCACTTCACCACAACCTCCTTTTGTGTAGTTGTAGAGTGTAATAAGGTTTACCCTCAGCCTTCTTTCTTTCAGGTTAAACAACATCACCTCCCTCAATTGCTCCTTGTAAGATCTGTGCTCTAGATCCCTCACTCACCTTTGTTGTCCATGTTTGGATGTATTCCAACACCTTTCTTGTAGTGAGGGGCCCAGAACTGAACACAGTATTTAAGGTGTTGCCTCACCAGTGTCAAGAACAGGGAGATAATCCCTTCCCTAAACACATCGGTCAGGCTATTTCTGATACAAACCAGGATACTGTTGGTCTTCTTGGCCACCTCAGCACACTGCTGTTTCACGGTCAGGCAGCTGTCCATCAACACCCCTACATTCTTTTCCAGCTACTCTTCCCCAGGCACGTAGCATTCCATAGGATTGTTGTGACTCAAATGCAGCACCTGGCAGTTGGTCTAAGTGAAATTGATACAGTTAGCCTTAGCCCTTCCAGACTCTTCTATTTGATCCTTCAAGTAGATCCAGACTCTAAAACAACTTGGTGTCATCTGCAGAATTGTTGATGATGCACTCAACCTCCTCATCCACATCACTGACAAAGATGTTAAACAGGCCACCAACACTAAGCCCTGGGCAATACCACTGGTGACTGGCTGTCAACTGGATCTAACTCCATTCACCACCACTCTCTGGGTCCAGAAATCCAGCCAGTGTTTTTACCCAGCAAAGCATACTACTATCCAAGCCATGAGAAGTCAGTTTTCCAGGAAAATGCCGTGAGAAACAGTGTCAAAGGCTTTACTAAAGTCTAAGTAGAAAACAGTACCACCCTTTCCCTCATCCACCAAGCAGGTCATTTTGTCATAGAAGGAGATAAGGTGTGTCAAGCAAGACCTGCCTTTCATAAACCTATGTTAATTGAGCTTGTTTACCTGGTTGTCCTGTACATGCCACATGATGGCACTCAGCATGATCTGCTCCATAACCTTCCCAGACACTAAGGTCAAGCTGATAGGCCTGTAGTTCCCAGAATCCTCCTCCCAGCCTTCTTGTAGATGAGGGTCATTTGTGTGACACATGAGTGTCACTCCAGTGAGCTGGGACCTCCCCAGTTAGCTAGGAGTGCTGGTAGATGAAAGAAAGTGGATCAATGAGCACTTCCAAAAGCTCCTTCAGTTCCCTCCGGTAGATCCCATCTGTACCCATAGACTTGTATGGGCCTAAGTGGTGCAGCAGATTATTAAACCATTTCCCCTTGGATTATGGGGATTTCACTCTGCTTCCCATACTGCTCTTCCAGCTCAGGGAGCTAAGTACCTAGAGAACAAATCACAGAATTATGGAATGGTAGGGGTAGGAAGGGACCTCTAGAGATCATCTAGTCCACCTAGATCAGGTCACAAAAGAAAGTATCCAGGTAGGTTTTGAAAGCCTCCAGAGAAGAAGCCTCCACAACCTCCCTGGGCAGCCTGTGGCAGTGCTCCCTCACCCTTACAATGAAAAAAGATTTGCCTTATGTTTAAGTGAAACTTCTTGTGTTACATATTATGCCCATTAGGATCTGGAGAACAAGTCTTACGAGGAGCAGCTGAGGGAACTGAAATTCTTTCACCTAGAGAAGAAGAGGCTGAGAGGAGACATGATCACTCTCTACAACCACTTAAAAGGAGATTGTAGTGAGGTGGGGACAAGAAGAAAAGGGTTCAAGTTGCATCAGGTGAGGTTTAGGTTAGACTTTAAGATGAACTTTTTCACCGAGAGAATTATTAAACATTGGAAAGGGCCGCTCAGGCAGGTAGTGGAGATATTTAAAAGACACACAGACAAGGTGCTTAGGGACATAGTTTAGTGATTGGCTTGGCAGTATTAGGTTAGTGGTTGGACTTGATGGTCTTAAAGGTCTTTTCCCAACCGTAGTGATTCTATGATTCATTACTCCTTGTCCTGTCATTGGACACTACAGAAAAAAGTACTGCCCCAACCTCTTGGCATATATCTTTTAAATAGTTGTGTTATGACATTCCCCCTTAGTCTCCTCTTCTCCAGGCTCAACAGCCCCAGCTCCCACAGTCTTTCCTCATAAGGAAGATACTACAGTCCCCTAATGATCTTGGTGGCCCTGTGCTGAACTCTCTAGAAATTCCCTGTCCATCTTGAGCTGAGGAGCCCAGAACTGGACACAGGACTCCAGATGAGGCCTCACCAGGGCAGAGTAGAGGAGGAGCAGAACCTCACTTAACCTGTAGGCCACACTCTTCTTAATGAATCTTAATATCCCATTGGCCTTCTTGGCCATGAAGGCACATTGCCGGCTTATGCTTAGTTTGCTACCCAGCAGAACTCCCAGGTCACTCTCCAGACAGCTGCTCTCCAGCAGGTCAATCATCATCCTGTACTGGTACATGGGGTTGTTCCTTCCCAGGTGCAGGACTCTGCACTTGTCCTTGTTGAACCTCATGAGGCTCCTCTCTGCCCAACTCAAGCCATTGAAGTTCCTACTGAATGGCAGCACAGCCTTCTGGTGAATCAGCCAGTCCTCCCAGTTTGGTGTCATCAGGGAACTTGCTGAGGGTACACTTTGTTCCCACATACAGGTTGTTCTTGAAGATGTTTAATAAGACTGGCCCCAGAACTAACTCCTGTGGAACTCCACTGGCCACAGGTTTCCAACTTGACTCTGTGTCATTACTATTAAAAGACTGAGACAAAGAAGGTACCAAGCCTCAGCTTTTTCCTCATCCTTTGTCATTGTTTCACTCTGCACCTGATAAAGAATGTAGATTCTCTTTAGTCCTCCTTTTGTTACTAATGTATTTACAGAAACATCTCTGATGGTAGCCAGATTAAGTTCTAGTTGGGGTTTGGCCTGTCTAATTTTCTTCCTGCATATCCTCACAACATGTTGCCTGTGATAAAGACTGGAAACAAATAAACTCTCTATCACGTGATCTATGTCTCAGACTTAAGTTTTGTATAAAACCATTTCTGTCAATAAGTAATATGCTAGTGTTGTTCAAATACACAATACACAAATAAAAGTTAAATGTGCTGTTCTGATAGAAAACTGTATTTACTGAAGAAACAAGAATGTCAAACAAGAAGTTCAGAATGCTTTTTATGCATTTGGGATTTAAAGATAGGCTTTCAAAAAGGTTGAAGTAAAGGAAGGACTGTAGGTATTTTTATACATCACAAAGTAAAGTAGATAGCTGTGGGGAATTATAGATACTACACTAGCCAGGAGACATGTAGAAATTGAAGCAGCCTCAGATAATCTAATTCAGAAATAGATTTTGCTCTTGGAATTTGAGAGAAAAGTCAGGGAGCTAGAGGACTAAAGAAGGCTGGAAGTGGACACTAGAATGCCCCAGGCAGAGAAAAAGTATTTGCAGTCCTATAATGATTACAGTTAGTCTCTTTGTATAGGACACTTGCTTTCATTTTATGAAGCACAGAAATAAATGTATTAAGGCCTTGTTCCTATTCTGTTGCAACCTATAGTCTTTAGGGAATAAGAAAAATTCAACTCCGTGTTTCTACTGTTAGCTTCTTTGCTGATGAACTAGGGGAAAAAATGATGCTTATTGTTCCTGTGAGAACAACTAGTTTCTTACGAGAACAAGAGCCAAAAGAAGAACCAAAACCAGAATTATAACTTTCATAATCGAGTTTGTACTTGTGTGTAATCTGCAAGACTCTGCGAGGCTAAGTAAAGTGGAAATGCCAAGCACTTTTATACTCATGTCATATCTGAAATCAGTCAAAGAACAATTACTGATGGATTTTTTTTGTTTTTTTCTTTTTTTTTAGTTTAAATATACTAAAAATCTCTCAATTAAAATGTAGACATTCCTCAGAATTAGGTCAGAAAAGTGATTCCACTGTGGCTTAGACCCAGCTCCTATACACCTGTGTGAAAGACAGGAGTATAGTCATGACTTTCAAGGGTTTACATGTTACAAGCCTAGCATATTATTCTACGCAGAATGTACGTTTAAAATGGAACCCTTCACCTGTAATTCCAAGTAATTAAAATGTGATTAAGAAGTAGCTTAGAGTATACAATGTTCAGGAATTAAAATAATTAATTTATTTTTATTCATAACCTCCTCAAATTTCTTGTTTTGGTTTTGATTTTTTTGTTGCTATTGTTAAAGCTGGACTTCACAGAATTTTGGAGTTATTGTATTTGACTGGTTTTCTGCCTGCACACACCAAATCTGATGCGTGGTAAAAGACCTGGGCAGGACATCTGCAGAAGAGTAACTAAAGAAATGCAACCATTGTAAAAATTTCAGATAGAGCTGTTCTTACATCTATCTTCCTAAAAGACATAACTAGTAAACTCCAAATAGTATTTGTCTGTGAAGGATGTTTAACGTAAGCCCTTAAAAAGCTTTCATTTTACTTTGACAGAGTAATACTGGGCATTGTAGGAACTGTCACTCAAATAAGAGTGGCGATCTCTTTGATCGCCTGATTGTAACATTATAAAGACACAAATACCACCAGAAATGCAATTTTACCAGAAAACATTGTGGTAGAAGAATTTATATTCAGCAGACTGCAAAAATCACATTAGATACCTGCTAGATCTCACAGGGAAGGTCTGAGAAATGATCTGAAGTACTACCCAAGGCACTCCCATTACTGAACAAAACGTTGAACTTTTTCCATTTCTGTATGGTTTCTTATATTATTTTCAGAAACTTAAATCAACATAGGTGTATGTAATTAAAAAGATAGGTTTGATCTTCATAGAGGGTTTCAAAAATCAGTGTAGCTGAAATATCTGTATCTGACATAGTTTACTTTTAAGGTTTAATCCCCTTGTGAAAAATTCTTCTTTTAGTGAAAACATGTATTTAAAAGATCCACACTATGCTTGGGAACATTGCCTTAATAGTGAGATATAATGGTATGTTTCAATACCAAGAAAATACAAACTAAACACATTTACATTTAATTTCAAACAACTGTGAATATGAAAAGCCGGGGGACCTGCACAAGCATGGAAGATTTGATTAGACATGGTTTAAAGACTAGCTTTAAATGTCCAGTATTTTATTTCATAAGCTTCTGTATCATTATTTTTCCATTAGATAGCAATTTTTTTTCTGCCACTGAGTACTGTATCATGATGATTTTTTGTTTCACCCAGGAAAAGTTCTTTGTAGGCACTGTTGCCCTCCCACAGCATTGTTTGGAGTCTTTGATAAAGAAAATAAATTCACAAAGAATGAACAGTAACAGCTAGCAGACCCTCCAATTAATTCCCTGTTCATTCCTATTTAGGGAGTTGATTGAAGGAAAAAAAAGTTTATAATCACTTCAGAGTATACTTAATTCCATTTCTAATGATGTCTAACATTTATCAGATGTTTTTAGCTCAATGGTTCTGTAAAGAGAATTACAATTAGTGTGTCAACTGGAACTGTCTGAAAATAAGACATTTTGCAGAAATTTCTGAAGCTAACTTCTGTGTAAGTCTACTGTAGTCACCACTTGGTCTTTTGGAATTTTTACTTATGCACAGCTTTCAATCCTGTGAATATTTCTAGTCTGAAAATTTTATATAACCTAAAAATAAAGTGATCTTTGATTCAGATATAAGTTTAAGGTCAGTGTAAGCTGAATATTCAATATATTTCACAGGTTATCTTGTATTACACTACAGTAGCACTTACAATTTGGGAACTGCATGTACTATTTCCACATGCATTCTGTCATCGGGATAGCATTTTAACTATTGAGGTAACAGGTCATTCCCACTCATAACCAACATTCAAAGCTTTCTCAAATACCCTATGAATAAAATACCTTTGTAAAACTCTTCCCCTTGCTGCCATCTTGAATGCCTGAATCGTGGAGGGGAGATCCTTCATAAGTCATTTATGGGGAACTATGTGATGTGTCACTGAACTTTGCAAACTTTTTTTAAGCATCTAATATTAGTTCCCTTCCACATGCTTCTATTAATCTAAGTAAATAAATAAGTTAATAAATTAAACAACAAAATTACCAACTTTTAATGTTCCTGAAAAACTGGGAGGTAAAAAAGTGTATTTTTTAAGAATGTAAATTCTTTCTCTACATGTCCCCTAGTGACAAACTTCACAATGGCTTTGCATTATTTTCAAAATCATCACAAATTTTGAGTATATGCCTTAAAAAGTTATTAGCTATTCAGTAATTCTAAGTAATCTCAAATTGCATAAAAAATTTCTGCAGTCAAGTGTTTTCAAGTCTTATTCTAATTTCAGTTTTTAATATTAGTCTCCCAGAAGAATTCAACTGTTTAAAGAATTGTTAGAATTCAGCATTCAGCAATTGTTCAGTCAATTTGCATCACACCAGTTTTCTGTTCTTCAGCATGCTATGCAATCTGAGGTAGATTTGTTCTTCACAAGAGTAATACAAGTTAATAATTTACTGAATCTAGTAAAGAGCAGAAAAATTATTTACTGCTTTTTCTTAAAAAAAAGACTTTTTTCTTAACATTTCTAGAGAGTTTTTCCTGTTACATGCATATGCACAAAAGGTGAATTTCAGAGAAATAAGCTAACTAATTTCATGACCATAATAAAAACTTTAAATCAAATATTTTTTAATGAAATAAATTTAAAAGCCATTACTAAAAAGCGTTTAAAGTTAAATCCAATTGAAGTTAATTGTTCATTTAATAAAAAAATAAATAAACAATAAATTGTTAAGGTGTTTATCTAAAAAAAACATTGAAAATACTAATTACAAAATTTGGAGGAAATGCCTCTGAACTAAAGCATCTCTGTGTGTTAGTATTACATATTTTGAGTTTTCATATCACAGTTTAAAAAAGACCTTTATTCTTTTCTTTCCCTCTTTCAATAGTTTTTACTGCTCTTTTAGCCAAGGTTAAAATCTAACATTTTATCAGCTTGATTTTACACCTGTAATTATACAGCAAAATGAAAATTGCTGAATCTTAACCACTGCACAGCTTAATACCCAATGGTTAGCAGCCTTCTGGAGAAAATTAGTTTATGCAATGCTTGGGTAATGTCTCCTGGAGTACTCTGGAAGAGACTTCACAAATGGGTAGCAGGACCTGGACCTTACCTGGTCATTTGTCTGGTGGGTTTTTGATATCACTAAGTGCTATAAAATTTTCCATGGTTAGAATTCTGGTTTTGACTCTCTGGTTATCTCATTGTCCATGATCACTGCATTTCATGAGCTGAATCTTGTGCCACTGTAGATATCACAGGGAACCAATAGAACGAAGGTACATCAGGCATTGATGGGGAAGGCACAGTACTTGGTAAAGTTCACAGAGAAAAACAGAACTAATCTGCTCCTATGAAAACACCAGTTATCCATTTTCTTTTCCTAAAGATGAACAAGAGAGTAAGCATATTATACAAGGTTATCAGGGAGAGCAATAGGATAACACTGGAGCCATTCTAGAAAGGGACAAAGAAAAATATTTCTACTATAAAACAGAAGTAAAAGATTCTGCCAGTAATTCCATTGTAAAATTCAGCAATGAATTCTCAGCCACTGTTATTGAAATAGCATCAGTCTTTTTTCATCATAAAGGATTTCTCCATCTCTCAACAATGAGTACGATCTATTGTCATTGAATAAATGGAAGATTTTCACAATTAATATTTTGCATGCTTCAGTGAAATGCTCGTCATGAAGATCAAAACTCCTTGATTCTCAACAATTTCCCCTCAGGGCACAAAAAAAATTATAAACCACCGAAGAAGTAACTAAGGTGGTGGTGGGGGTTAACATTAAAGTTAGTAGATTGTGTTTTAAACACTATCATAGTAAGCAATAGTAATACTACTGGAGGTTTATAGATTACTAAATATCTAACAATTCATCATTTTTGCCAGGTTTATGTTCCTTATCTCTGTTATCCATGTTCCTATTGCTGGCATTTTTCATCCATCCATTTAGCTGCTCTTGCTTACTCTTAGACATAATAATTTTAATGACATTTATGGATTTTAGCTTCAGCTATTTCTCTTGAAGTAGAGCTTATATCAAGATGCACAGATATTTGATATTGTTGTTAGCAATAATTCATCCCTGTGTGCACTCCATGGACTGAATTAGGAAAAGAAATAAGACATGTTCTAACCCAGAGTCTTGAACTTTTTACCAAAATAAAAAAAAAAGCTTTAGAACTCTGTGAAGAGGATGAAGTAAAAATCATCTATATCCTAGAAAAGTCATAGCTAACAATATTATCTCTCTGAATTGAGACCATTTCATCTGTTTTTACCCCTGCTTTCTTTTTCTAAAATATGCTTGATATTTTACACCATAAATCAGTGTTTTTTCTTCTTCAAATAAAGCTGAGGACAATCGAAGCATCTGTTTAAAAAAAAAAAAAAAACAACCCAAAACAACAAAATCAACAACAGTGAACTCCTCAACACCTCACACACCAAAACAGCCAAACCATCCCACAGTTCTTGAGATCATGTTTTATTTACAGCTGCTTCTTTCTTACATATTTTTTAAATCTTTGGAATCTAGTCTTTTCTTCTTGGCAAGTGGTACTATAGTTCCATCATATTAATCATAAACCATTTTCACCTTTCAAGATTTTAAATGAGAAACAATATGGCTTCTCTCCATTTTTTGTCTTAGAAAAACAAAAACAATCCCTTCCTCTTTAAATTTCAATTTCAACTCTCCCCTCCTACTTACATCAAACTCCTTAAAGTGAAAGAACTTAGTTTTTCTTGTTTACAATTACAGTGTATTTTATTATGAATGCACTAAAAGATCTTTCAAAAGGATCTGGTTAACTTTACAACACTAAATGTATTACATTAAAAAAAAAACCAAAACACAGGCAACAAAACCAAAATCAACCCCCAATCGCAAAACACAATCTTAAAGGGAAAATTAAATGGTTCCACTACATGTTTTAACATCAATGGAATCAATTTGATTCCTAATTTTATGATAACATTTGGCACAGGGCAAATTCCTATGCACAGAGCACAATCTGAGTTTGACAATTAAATACACAGGAGTGAAGGAAACAATATTTCACTTGAAATTTAAAAGGTCAATTTCTTTACATAAGGATAAGAACTATTTAAATTCAAACTAACAGTATTCTAATAATGTTAACTGGAACATGCTGGGACATAGAGGTCTTAACTCAGTTGCAGCATCATCTTGTAACATCACTTTGGAAAGTCAAATGGACTGTAAAAAATATTAAATAAGAGAAATCAAATCCTTCAAATTCCCTTATAAGATGAAGAGGCTATAGTGAACATTATGTTAGTTATCTTTTGCATTATAGTTCAAATTGGATACTTTTTTTGCTGGTAAACAGAAAGAGAATTTCTTAAACTGGACGAAATAAGGACCTAAAATGTATGTATGTCTGTCTTTATGTATGCATGACTACATACACTCACAATTTTGCTGTTATGTATATTTTGTATGCTAGGACAAAATCTAAGAACAAATGGATACTTTATGTGTAAAATCTACCAAGATATAAGCATAGTGTCTGTTTTATGCTGTAAATGTTCTATTTTTTGTCTTGTGTGTAATATCTCTGGATTACCAATGATAATATATGTAGGCAATAAAAGTTGATGCCCACCTCAGATTTTCTGGAGTATTGTATATTTTAAGAGGTCATTTTTTAGAAATTTGTCATTTTGACAGTGCTTGCAATTTCATAGTATTCAGGTGTTAAAATCACCCAGTTGCACAAAGGAGTTCTACTATCCTGTATTTTTTCTTTTAAATCTGTACAGCAAGAGAATCAAATAGATTTGAGTCCACATTTTTCTATTTGTTATTTAGTAGTAGTGGTATCTTGTTGAAGCTTCCAGAGAGGAAATGTAAATTTTCTTTCCATAGCTGACACGTTACAGGAACATTGCTTAAGTTGCATCTCTCAATTTCTCACCAAAGAAACAGGATTTTATTTCAGCATATTTTTCGTCTGAAAGATATTACAATAGTTTTCTCCCCTTTTAAGGAAGACTGAAGATTTGCTTCCTTTAGGAATGCATTCTCACTCAGTTCAGAACTATGTGCAACGTAATGCTAATATCAATGTCAAAATATTATTTCCCCTCTCTAGATGCTTTAAAATAGCCTCGTTTAACTCCCCAGAAAAAAACAATCCATGCCTATTTAGCATTAGCATATATTTCAGAATAAATGTTTTTGAGCATAAAAAAAGAATGTCCTGTTTTTAACACATCTGTTCAGTGTAACATTTTGCAACCACAGAAGGAGCTTTGTGTCTACCCAAAAAAACTTCAGTAAAGAACATTTCAGCAGTAAACAGCATCATTTCTTCCAAGAAACACTTTCTGATCTGTGTAGGAAAACATATACAAGATTATATTCATTGTTTCTTAGCAGTCTTTTTTATATCAAGTTAGGTGAAGCAGGATTGTTTCTGATTTTGAGTCCTGCCAGACAAGGATAAAAATTTAATCTAAGTGATTCTAACAGGCAATATTAACTGACAGTAAAGAGCATTATCATTTATCTGTCTCATCAATTTAAATAAATGTTCTGAATCTAAGTTGTTTTGGTTATAGCTGTAAGAAATTCACCTAAGATAATTTAGCATCATAGAGTGTTACGAAGCACCCTTCAAGCTGAAATGGTCAGAGATCAAGTGATCAGTGAGAAAAAAGATGGAAAAGCATAAAAATAGGGGAAAAAAAAGCATATGTAAAAGATGTAGTTGTAAATACAACCATGAAACAGCTCATGATCCTCTGTATTTGTGACTTCTGTAGAAGAAACCTCTGAAGTCTTTTATGTGATTTTAGAAAGTATTTGATGACTTATGATTTTCAGGTCATTCAGAGATATTCTTTATAGAAAACTGGGATTCTCAGAAGTCATTATTTTTCCATACTGTATTTTTCTTTCTAACAGGTAACTAGATATGATCTATGGTTCCAGTCTCTTATTAGTAATTTTTTCCCCCATGAAAACACTTTCTCGGTTAATTTTTTTTTAAACACACTATTTTCAAAATTAAACAAGGTAAAACATTTGATCCAAAGTTTTCTAGGGAGTTAAAGCCTAAGAGAGGCCCTAAGTATTTTTTTAAACTAGCATAAATTTTCAGGCAGCTGAGGCAAGAGGTGAAACAGAGAAACAGAAGACTGTCAGTTGTAACATGATCCTGGTTTTCTAAATGTGTTTGGCACTCTCTGACAGATTTCTTTCTCTAATGTGATTTTCCTCATCTGTTCATCTAATTTTTATCCCCTCTATTACAGTCCTCAAGATGTTTCTCCATGTCAGCATACTTGTTTTACTCTCCTTATGTATAAGTTCAATTTATGACACTACATTTAGCAGAAAGAAATCAAGTAAAATACAGATTTTTCAAGTAAAATTTCATGATATATTCTGAAAATACAGGGGTGAGGGGAGTGGAAATCAGTATGTATATATGTAATGAGTTAATTATTATAAAAATAGTGAATTAGCACAACAGTAGGAATTTAGACTAAACTGTGGCTTCATAGATTACATATTACATCTGAGGCTGAAAATACAAAAGGGATTTCCAGTGAAATATTGTCATGAAAAATGAGTACAAACTAAAAGCAGTAGCTGCTTATGCACACACAATAGAAGTACAATATATGGGGAAGAAAAACACAAAACAAACCCTGACAGTTCTGAAGTTTGTAGTATGCTGAATGTACAATTCTAACAAACTGCATAATGAATGTACTGAAGGAAGAGGTGCTGCTAAATAAGAGTATACTGTAAAAACATAAATCAATAGTGGAAAACTGAGAAAGACATAAATGAATAGTTATAGGAAAACTAAAGATAAATAAGTTGTCATGGTTTAGCAAGGAGCAGCTTTTGCTTGGTAACAGGGGCTACAAGCTGCAGTGAAGACCCAGTAAAGAGTTCTCAGACTTTCCCCTAGCTCCTGGGTTCAGATCCACCTCTGGCCCAGCTGGGTCAATCTGGCGCCTCTACCATCACTATTTAGGGGACAGGAATTTCAAGTGCTTGGCAGGAGGTGTAAGAGTGATACAAGATGGAGGCGACCATGAGAACCCCACAGTCAGAGGAGGAAGGAAGGAGAAGCACCAGACCAGAGACCCCTCTGCAAGCCATGATGAGAATGCAGGCTGTACCCCTGCAACCCATGGAGGGCAATGGCAGGACTGAGAGCCACCAGCAGCTCAGGGTGAGTGTGCCCAGACAGGCAGAAGACTGTGTGAGGAGGTAGTCGTGGCACAGGCTGTGCTGGAGAGCCTGTGGGCCCCAGAGCAGACCCACACAAGAGGCAGAGAGGAGCTGCAGCCTTTGGGATGAACGCATGTCAGAGTGGCCCATGCAGGGCTGCCATGTGTGTGAGGTACTCCACAGAGGAGGACTGATGAGGAGCCCACCCACCCTGAGGAGAGGCAAATGGCAAAAGCTATCAGGAATAGACTGACTGAAACCCCTATTCCCTGTCCCCCTGAGCTGTTTAGCAGGGGAGGAGAAAAAAAACACCAGGATCAGGGCTCTGAGCCTTGGAAAAGGAGAGGGGTGCAGAGAAGGTGGTCTTCAAGGGCTGACTGTACTCTTCATCGTTGTACCACTCTGTGTTGTTTTGTGTTGCTTATGTTTTGGGAGTTTATAGTTATGTTTTAGTTGTTGGTGGATTAAATTATTTTCTGTTTTCTTCCCCAAGCCGAGTAGCCTGGTCTGTTTTGTCTGGGACCATAATCAGCAGTTAAGCCCTCCCTGTCCTTTAGAAATTCTTAAGTCTGTGGTATTTGAGTCTAATTGTGGTCTTTTGTCCCTTGATGGGCCTAAACCATGACATAAGTGTATACCGTGATTATGCAAAACATATATCAATAGTTACAGAAAAACTAAAGTAACTATAGTTATTAACCACATGTTAACATCACACGCATTGCTAAAGGTCATTTTGCTATGACAGAAGAATCAGACCATGAAGGGTCATCTGGCAAACACTATGAAGAAGGTGAAGAAAGACCATTAGATGAAGCAAATGACCACCTAAGTGAAATCAAGGATGTTAAAAGGATGGTGGATCGCAGTAGGGCACTATGAAAGTCGCAATCTGAACAAACTAAAATCACTGAAATTATCATATGATTTTTGACTGTTGGGGAGGGAATATGATAATCACTTTTGAAACTGTGTAACTTTTGGGAAATGAATATGGGGTTGTTGTTTAACTTAGTTACGCACGTTTGTTGGAGGTATCCCCTGTGCATTCAGCAGTACAATAAAGAATACTTGCTTGATAACAACAAAGTTGTTATCAAGTTCTTATTCTGGACTCCTTACCCAGCTGCACCTAACCTCCTACTCTTAATGAGAAGAGTTAGAAAGCAAGGTGGTTTGGAAGCTCCAGCTTTGAATCAGTACATTGTTTAAAACATCCAGATAAAAACAAAGCAAAACAAGAAGAGTTTCAATTATTCATTTTGAGGGAGGAAAGAGAGAAACTATATAATTAGATACCCACTGAGATACAAAAAATTCAGTCTATTCCCCTAATAAATATCAGAAATATGTATGATGCAAGCTGTCACTAATTAGAAGAAATTTATCAGAGGTGAAAAAAAAAAAGAGATTGATATTCCTTTCCTTTGCCTGAATTTTTCATTTGAGACATATATGTTTTAAAAAAATGTTTAAAAGGTTATGTTACAATACAAATAATTACTTTTTTTTCTTTATATTCTTTCATATTCCACATATTTTGTTTTTTCTGTGGTTACAATATGGAATTAATTCAAGTTAAGTAATTGAGCACTAAAATGTAGAGTGCTTGAAATTACAAGGACACTTGCTTATCCTAATTTATCAGATGAAAAAATTGAGATATTGAAGGACAAATGGTCTTACTGAAGTAGTCATACTTAAATTTGATACTTCAGCCCTGAGGCAAGCAAAATATACAATTGCTTTTCAATCATTTCAGTTGCATATCTCAAATTTCTTCAGCCTTGGTTCTCTTTTAACAAAGGGCTTTTCAAATTACTATAGAAGTTTCTCTCCCTTGTAACTTTTCTCTGTACCACTTGCATAGAACTGCTCCTATAATCTCTCTAGCTAAAGGCCTTTGGACACAAGACACTTTTTCAAGCAAGAAATCTTTAGTCTTGTCTGCAGCCACTATGAAGTCTGCATTTATTTGACCTTAAAGCAGCATGGAGGATAGTATAGTGGCATTACAAACCCCAGAGGACATAAATAGTTATACTACAAAATGTGTTTCTATGGAAGACTTTTTCCATCAAAGCATGGAAATGCCTTCATACAGAAGAACTCTTGGGTATCATCTATGTATTTTAATTAAGTGCAAATGCCCAAATCAAAATCTTATTGAAGTTCTAGCTTTGGTCTTGAGTTTCCCCAGGTGGTAAATGTGATATGATAACATGTCACAATGGGAGGAAAATCAGGAGGTGTTCAAAGCATCGTTGAGCAGAAATACTCAAGAGTAATACGCACACTCTACTTATCACATAACTTAAGCAGTACTGTTTAATTGAAAAGTGTGCAATGTGATTTCATCTGCCAAGCATTCTTGAAGTTTTTACTGATAAAATCCTTTGGAGATATCCTTAACAGCACAGTATTTGCAGCACAAGATGTACAAAGCAACATTTTTACTCATCCTCATTTTTGCTGTGAATATCTCAGTACATTTGCCTATAGAAGTTCACAAAAATCTTCTCTTCAGAAAATGGAAGTCCCCTTCAAAGTGAAAAACAAAATATGTCAGAGGTCTAAACTGTTGACCATCAACAAAAGTAAGGGAAATCTCCTTATCTCACAGAGATAAATAAGAGGGATCATGTAATGTGATGCTCTGCATCAGGAGGGAACTGCAGTTAATGATTGAAGAAGGCATTTCAAGTCCTATTTGATATGTACAGGCCAAAAGCTGCACTGCAGTACGGTTTTTTTTTCAGCATATGAACATCAGTGTCCATAGCCAGAGTTTAAAAGACAAAAAAAAAAAAAGCATAGTTTTATGAAGAAAAATTATAAGTGCATACAAAATTCCAATGAAATTTAATTAGCTGCCAAAGAAAATAAGATCTCTATGACCGAAATAGTGGATATGAGTATGGTAAAAAAGAGATTGTATGAGGTCTGTCTTCAAGATCAGCAAGGCGTCAAACGTGTCCTTTACATACAACTAGTAGCAGAACTGTTGAACTAATTAGGTTAAAAATGATAGCAATTCTTAAAGAAAAACGGTACAAAAAAAAGTTAATTTTGAAAAAACAGTTTTGCACTTCAGACACCATTAAGTTAATGTTCTGCTTAAGGTTATAAATCATTACTTAAAACACCATTTTTGCTTTACAACTAATGCATATGAAAAAAAAAACCTTGAGTGAGTTTCTCATCTCTTTCTCTCTCTCCCCAACACTCCACAGTCCAGCCACCAAAGTGCATTACTTCTGGAGGAAGGCAGAAAAGGCTGTGTGACTCACTAAAGGCATCTTTCTCAAGAAAAGTGTATTCTAACATAGGATTCTTTCTACGACTAAGAATAATATTATGAACAATAACACTGTGGTGGTTTAGCCCTGGCTGGGTGTCAGGTGCCTACCAAGTTGTTCTGTTACTCCCCCTCTTAAGCTGGACAGGGGAGAGAGAAACATAACGAGAGCTTTCTGAGTCAAGATAAGGACAGGGAGATCAGCAATTAGTATCATGGGCAAAATAGACTCGAGGAGAAAAGTTTTGATTTATTAATGCACCATTAGAACAGAGCAGGGAGATGAGAAAATAAAACCAAATCTTGTAACACTGCCTCCCACCCCTCTCACTTCCCAGGACTCTCCTTCCTTCCCCCCTAGTGGCACAGGGAATGGGGGTTCCAGTCAGTTCGTTACAGATGGACTTTACCACTGTTTCTTCTCAGGGGGAGACCTTCTCACACTTCCCACTGCTACACTGTGGGGTCCCTCCCACAGGAGACAGTCCCTCATGAACTTCTCTAACTTGGGTCCTTCCCATGGTCTACAATTCCTCACAAACTGCTCTGGCATGGGGCCTCCCATGGGGGCAGGTCCTCACACTCTGCCCCAACATGGGTTATCCCTCAGGAGAACAGTCCTTCAGATAGTGACTGCTCCAGCCTGGGTCCCTCATGGGATCACAAGTCCTGACAGCAAACCTGCTCTGATGTGGGCTCCCCTCCCCACAGACTCCAAGGTCCTGCCAGGAACTTACTTCAGGGAGAGCTTCCCGTGCAATCACAGTCTACTTCAGGCATCCACCCGCTCCAGTATGGAGTCCTCCACAGGCTGTGAGTGGATCTCTGCTCCCTGGTGGCCTCCATGGGCTGCAAGGGCACAGCTGCCTCACCATGGGCTGTACCACAAGTCACAGTGGAGTCTATCTTTCAGAGCCTAAGCACCCTTCTCCTCCTCCTTCTCCACTGACCTTGGTGTCCACAGAGATGTTTTCACATTCTCCCCCCCTGTTGCTGCTGCTGTTTTGCAACAGTGCAACAACTTCTTTTCCTTCTCTCAAATACATTATTCACAGATGTGTTACTTCAGTCACTAATTGGCCAGGCCTTGGTCAGCTGTGGAGTCCACCTTAGAATTGACTGGCCCTAGCCCTGTCAGCTAGAGGGGAAACTTCTGGTAGATCTTTATTTAAAGAACCCACCCCTATAGCCCCCCATCACTAACAAAAACCTGGCCAAGGCAAAACCACTACTAAACTTCCTTCTATTTATATTTCTTTTCCCTAAAATATAAGTATTTATATAAAATTTCTCAAAGTTCTCCACAAAAAGCATATTCTTCAAGCTGCAATCTATATGCTTTACATTTTTCCTAAAGTTGCTTAAATCCTACTTGTATACTTAACAAAAAACATGATCGTGATTTCATTTTTATCTCATGCAAAGTACATTAAAAAACAGGAAAAATAACTGCTTTACTAAGACAGTATTATTTCTTAAATCAAATCTGAATCTCTAAAGGTCCCTTCCAACCCTTACCATTCTATGATTCTATGAATCCCATGAATGCTAACTTTCTGTCTGAGTATAGCTTTGGTGTTTACTGTTAGAGTCAGAGAGTTCACTAATATTAAAGGTCAGTAAAGCAACTAAAAAAATGTAAGGAAAACATATTAGAAGTTGAAAATCACTGAAAATCATTGTCAAAGAAAAGCACAGTAGTGGAGTTGCACGAAGAAGTAGAAAGAAGTATGATATTAACAACTTTGAAATTAAGGGGAAAGAATCAGAACCATCATAAACATATTGCTAATGTAAAAATCCTCAGCTGGAAACTTCCACTACACCCTGTTAAAACTTCATTTACCTTCCTGTGAAGACAGTGATTTCCTCTAAGTACAGAACTATACTAACTCCACAACACACAGAATCACAAAATCTTAAGGGTTGGAAAGGACCTCAGTTTTGGATTCTCCTCAACAGTTATCAAGGAGTTTCACATCACATACATACAACTCCAGACAGGAAAGGACATGATTTTAAAGAAGGTTATCCTACAATCAAATCTAGTATATAGTATTTTTCCACTGTATTCCAGTTGTTTTACAAGTCCTTCTCTGTGTATTTCTACATCTTTATTTCTCACGGTAATTAAAAGGAAAACAAAATCAACTCCATAAGACATGGAATAAGAATAAAAGAGCAGATCTATATAAAAATTTAAAAATTCCAACACAGAGATACTAGAGCATGATTCAATGGTTGCCTAACAACACAATTAGATAAGGCCCCATGTTCAAGATTCTGCTGTTGAAATCTGCCCATGCTTTATTGTGCTTATTGTCTGCCACCAATGAAATCTTGGTCCCACCAAGTGCTTGGCACTTAGAGCAACAATTTTGTAATAAATCAGCTTGTTCATCAGGTGAATACTTTGTATAGTGGCACACAGCATAAAGGGAAATATACTTCTGTTAGAAAAAACACACCACAAAACAAAAAACAAAACAGTCAGCCAGCTTATAGAAGACAGAGCACTGAAGACAGATACTTAACTTGCCCAATGGGGTAAAAAACAAGAAAAAGAGGGGTGTTTTATTTTAAAATTTTCTTCAGTAAATGTACAGGGAATCATTTGACAATAGAATTTTTAAAATTTGTTTGTGGCTCAGCTTTGTGACTCTACCAGCCTCAAGACACATTACTGACTCAAGTACTCCTTGCTGCAACAGCAATAAATCATAATCCTCTCACAAACCATTTTTACCAGTTCTATAGCAGGTGAACTGTTTATGAAAGTGTGAACTAGGTAGGTTTATGGTACAGGAACTGCAGAGGGACAAGTGAACAATTCATCAGGGCTGGGAAGGCGATGAAAGAAGGATCTAAAACCCACAACAGACCATCAAATCTTCCCTGGCGCCTGTCATGGTTTGATGTGACAGCCTTTTCTGGTAAGAGGGAAGGGGCTGTAAAGATGGCTCCTGTAAGAAGTTGCTCACAAATGTCCCCAGCTCTGAGCCAGACCCACTTCTGGGGCTGAGCCAATTAGATGCCTCCACGATCACTTTTTAAGAAGAAGCTGGAAGAAGAGGTTTCTTCCTCCATCTCCTTTCCTTCTTCTGTCCCTTCTTCTTCTTCTGGCTGGTGGTGGTGCAAGGAGTAGGAACAGTGAGAGAAACAACCATGCGACTCCAAGGTCAGTGATGAAAGAGAGGAGGAGGGGTGCCGGAGCAGAGACTCCCCTGCATTCTATGGAGAGGACTGGTGAAGCTGAGATTTATTTTCATTTCTTTAAAGACCCTGCATCAGCAGTAGAGAGTCATTTTGATAACGACCCCGTATCAGGGGCAGAGACTCATTTTGCTAAAGCTGACCCCGGATCAGGGGCAGCGATTCACTTCATTAAAGGCCCCGAGTCAGGGACAGTGACTATGGTCAGAAGAGGCCATGTCCCATGGGGAGGACCCAATCACTTCACTGCAGACCCTGAGCCAGAGGCAGTGATTTTCTTCTTTAAAACTATGTCCGGAGCAGGCCATGTCCTGAGGAAGGGACCCATTATCCACAGCTGTAACTGTGGGGAGGAACCCACAACAAAGCAGCTCATTAAACTTATGCCCAGAAGAGGCCTTGTCCTGAGAGAGGGACCCTGTAACTGCAGAAACTGCAACCGTGGTGAAGAATCCACGTCAGAGATATTCACCAAGGACTGTGTCCCGTGTGAGGGACCCTGTATCGACAGAAGCCGCAGCTGTTGGGAACAACCCACACCAGAGAAGTTTGTTAAGGACTGTGTCCCAGGGGAGGAACCCTGTGTTGGAGTAGAGGAAGAATGCCAGGAGTCGTCCTCATCCGAGGAGACAGAAGCGGAAGAGCTCATCTGTGAGAGACTGACCACATCCCCCATTCCCTGCCCCTCCGAGCCGTTGAGGAGGGAGGAGGTAGAGATATCGGGAGCAGTGAGCTGGGCCCAGGAAGAAAGGAGGGATGGGGGAGGGAGATCTTAAAGTGCTGGTTGTAATTTTCTCATCATCCCACTCCCTTTTTGCTTTTATTCCATTCTGTTTCTTGTAGAATAAACTTTCCTACTTTCCTCTCTAAGTCGAGTACTAGAGTCTGTTTTGCGTGAAACCATAATTGGCAGCGAGCCCTCCCTGCCCTTGTCTCAATCCACAAAAACCTTGCTTATCTTTTTACTCCTATTTCGCTGGGTCCTCCACCATCCTAATGAGGGTGGGGGTGAATGGGGGCACCAAGCGAGAGACTGTCCTGCTGTGCTAGCTGGGCCAAACCACATCTCCTGAAACACCTTAAAGTCATTTGGCAGCCCCTTTGCAATCTCTTCTGTCTCATCTTAGACAACAAATGTGTCAGTCATTTAAGTGGGTTTAAGCCCAGCTGGCAACAAAGAACCATTCAGCTGCTCATTCTCTCCTTCCTCTCTGACTGATAAAGAGAACTGGAAGAAAAAGCTAAAAGCTTGTGGACTGAGTTAGGCACAGTTTAATAGACCAACACAAGGGAAGAAACTGCCATAATAACAGTAAAGGAACAAACAAAGCAAGCAATGTCCAGTGTGACTGCTCACCACCCAGAGCCCAGTGCTCAGTCCTGGAACAGCCACAGTTCCTACGTGCTGCTGTGTCCCACTTCCTCCATACTGAACACGATGTCAGTATACTATTGATAGCATGGCCATGGTCCCTCGTTGCCTCTAGTGAAAATTAACTGACCTCAGCCAAACCCAGGACAATTGGTAACCTGAAAAACACCTCTACTGCTGAAATTGTTGTCCCTTAAGGTTTCTGAAATAACAAAGTTATTTTGTCCTTACTCTTAGGTCAGTGAATTTTGGGTATGTCTTACATTACTGAAAAGCCTTGAAACAGCTTTTCAGGAAAGGAGAGTCTCAAATTTCATTTTTTCTCTAGCACCTAGTCATCTGTAGAGAAATGTCACTCCTAATTGGGGATTCATATCCCTGAATCCTCTTCTGGGTTTTAGTGTCTGAATAGTTTATTTCAAAAAGTTTTCCTTTCAAAAAAAATCCCAGGAAATAAGTAATACCAGCCTTTCAGCTAATGAGTAGAACAATAGTGCAAACACAAGATGTTGCTTCATTTTTCTTCCCTCCCTAGAACCACTCAAACTACTCAGATAATTTGTCTTATTGTGATGGTTTCATTTCACATGTAATAAATGAAGAACAAGAGAGATCATGACATATATCCTATTAACTCTCTCACATGGTGCATTAAACAGAAGGAACTTTATGTCTGAAATTTGAACTTCACTAAGTAATCCTATTTAATAGTAACAGCTGAGAACTAAGTCCACGATTTTAGTCAAAATATTACAACAATGTAAAGTAAAACCATGTTTGCATTTGCATTGAAGAACCCTTGATGAATTGGGTCCTCAGCACAACATGCATCACACTTTTTAAAGTTTTGTTTTGTACCATAAGCCTAATGTCAATTTCTGAGCGTTAACTCACAGACGAAAACTTTTCATAGTGTTTGAGTCAGTGTCACATCTGGTTTTTAGTCTTTAGATGGTAAATGTTCCAAGCCAACAAGATCTGAGTTTTCTCTACTCTAAGATGACATGAAAAAACAAAGTAAATATTATATTATCTCTCAGCAAGACTAGAACTTGGAAAGAGAACAGAAGAGATGTTCTTGATGATCAGCTTATACAAAACTGTGAGTTTGTTTAGCATCCTTTCCAACTTTTTCTTTTTATATGGAAGCAAATTCACCGATTTTCTTTTCCTGTGCTAAGGATATTCTACCTCATGAATGAAATATAAAGGTCTGTTTCTTCCACGTTGACGTTTACAAGAGTACATGGGACATTTTACTTAAAAACGTTTTTCTCACTGCTGGTTGTCAGACAAGTCTGCTATCTCAACTTTCCTAATACTCTATCATCTAAAGGAAGAGTTGTAGCATTGATAATGGGTATTGAGATTACTGAGCAACTAGTTATGACCACCAAACAGGAGGAAAAAAATCTAGTGTACAAGATATGGGTATATTCTTAATTTTGTTTGATGAAATAGTGTGATGGCTTGACTCTGGCTGGATGCCAGGTACCCACCATGCTGCTCTATCACTCTCCTCCTCAGCAAGCCAGGGAGGGGAGAAAATAAGATGGAAATCTCATGGATTGAAATAAAAGCAGTTTAATAAAGAAACAGCAAAGCCACGTGGTGAGAAGCAAAGCAGATAAAGATATTGCTACTTCCCATTAGCAATAATGTCCAGTCAGTTCCCGAGAAGTAGGGCTTTGGTACTTTGGAAGTACCAAATAATATAGTTGCTTTGGAAGGCCAAAACAAATCACACCTCCTCCCTTCCTGCTCCTCTCCTGGAGTTTATATTGCTGAGCTGATGTCATGTGGTATGGAATATCTCCTTGGTCAGCCTGGGTCAGCTGTCCTGGCTGTGGCCCCACTTAGCGTCCTGCCCACTCACAACCTCTGGTAAAGGCAGGGGAAAGGAATGCTGGAGGGATGGCGTCGATGCTGCATGAGCAGCAGCCAAAACATTGATGTGCTATCAATACACGATTTTAG
Source organism: Colius striatus (assembly GCF_028858725.1). NCBI lineage: Eukaryota > Metazoa > Chordata > Aves > Coliiformes > Coliidae > Colius > Colius striatus. The sequence goes on from NC_084761.1 coordinate 55,834,935, forward strand.
CTACCAACAGAAGGCACAGCATTACAAGGACTGCTGTGGAAAATCACTACCACCTCAAACTCAATACAAATAGTGATCACCCTGTGAACAAACACCCGAGTAATTCTTCTTTGGCATCTATGTAACTTCCATTTATACAAGTAGTGCAAGTTTTAAGTGGTTTTTATCAATAGTCTTTAAAGGTTAAAAGTGTATTTCCACTTATAAAGATTGTAAGAGCTTAGCCCACAAAGTCTACCATGTAAATAACAACAACAAAAATCAACACTTTCAAACAGTGTCTAATACTGAAACAACCATAACTCCTTTGTTGCTTAGGTTCCAACTGAGGTATGGCTCCCTTTCCGACTCTACCTATGATAAAAGGAGAAAAGCTTCCAGAAATCCTTGACCAATATTATCAAAAAACATTGTTTTATCATCAGATTATCTAGGTCTGATTCTAAATATTCTCCAAATATTCATAAACCGGGCCCACTCCTCAAAGACAGCAGTACTAGGAATTTTTTCTACCTCACATTTGCCTCTTAATTTGAGTATTTCTTTCAGGAGTTGTAACTAAGATTTAAATCTCCTCTTCAGAGAAGTTTCCAGGTATTTCTATACTGTGGTAAAGCCGCAACCACAGCTCACTCATATGGGTATATAAGCCAGTTTCAAAAGCACAAAGGCAGCTAGTGTAACAGTACAACTATCCTAGTATTGTCATTACTCAACATGCTAAGATACATACTGCCAAAACAGTATTGTTTGACAGTACCCAGGTAGTCAGGTGTATGTACAGATAAATTTTAATTTTATTCAGTCTCTTTGGCAAAAAGTGATATTAATGGTCTTAAAAAGCTTCCAGATAAAATCCTGGAAGACAAATGCCTGTAAGCTTGCAATCTATGCTATGAAAAGTAGCAGAAACTGCCAGAAGAGGACAAAAGAAAAAAAAAAATCACAAACAAAAAGAACAAAAACCTGACAAAAAAGCAAAACTAAACCAAAAAACCCACCAACTTCAAAACATATCAAAAGAAACATCATTTAGTATCATATCAAATAGAGTTAGAATGGCTTTTCAAAATGGAAAAAGTACCATAAGGCTTGTGGACTAGTATTTTCTAAATAGTTAACAAGTTCACAGATAAGGGAGATCCGGCCAATACTGTCAGCTACAAAGCTTTCAAGAGGCTTACTTGCCAAAGCCTCTTAAACAAGCTAAGTAGCCATGGGATAAAAGGAATGTCCTGTACAAATTGTTGAAAGATTGGACAAGGTGAATTTTCATATCAGAGAAAGGCTGTGAAGAGAGTTTCATGTGTACTGGGTTATAAGCTATTCAGTCCTACAGATATAGAAATTATCTGGAAAAGGGAAGAGACAATGAAGTAGTAAAGGTTGCTGATGAAATTACATTGTTAAAAATAGAAGAGTGGATGGATAAGTTCAAAAAACTGCAGAAGACTTTATGAAAGCTACTAGATTATAAATTAGTAGATGAAATTGGACAGTTGTGAATTGATATAATTAACAAAAAAAATCCCAGCAGTCTATACATAGTAATGGGCCTAGCTCTATTGAAAGAAAATAAAATCTGAGACTACAACAGAAGTTCTGAAAAAAAAAAAAAAAGACATAAATTAAAGCATAATAGCAGTCAAAATAAACTTAGAAATTATTAGGAAAGTTGCTATGCTTGAAAGAGCCCACAGTGAAACTATGTGGATCTCAGAAAATAAAACAACTCTCAAAAGGCTCAAAAGCTTAACAAGTATAAATTAAGAGCTCAGAGAAAAACATAGTAAAAAGGCAATTGTTTTCAGAACATGTTTGAAGATAGCTATGTGGAATGTTTCTCAATAAGTGTAATATTAACATCAGCATCAAAATAAATGAATTGATAATGAAGAAAGTCTCTTTCAACATACTGCAATAACTTTCTCTGATCACAGAAATTTACAAATACTTCCTGAGCACTGCTCAGGATGTAGCCAGTAAGAAAATTCGTATCAGTAGATTATGTTTCCTTGTAAGATTTTAGAGGATATATTTTCTGTATTCTATCTGATTCTTGTTATGATTGTTTCTAGAATCAATCTAAGACTGGAGAATTTGCTCTTAAGTAATTGAAAGAGTATGACTGTCTCATACAGGCTGCCACCTCAAGTTAGGGCATAGAATCACTTTATTTCTGGTATTCTATTTGTTGCATTTCTAAATATTCTCAAAAATAATTGTAGTCAAATTTAAAATCTCACTCTTGTAAATTTAGTTCAAACTAGGATGGATTTATTTCTATGCCACTTTACTAGCCATTGAGTTGTTAAACCAGTAGATCTCTCTGTTGTTGCCGAGCAAAAAAACCCCCAAAAAACTAAAGGAAGACAATGTAACTTGATCTCCAAAATGACCCTATACATTCTCAAATAATGCAACCCATTGAATATTTAAAGTGAAACACTTCAAGTAGATCTGTTAAAAATGTGGAGCTAGTAGACTGTAGGCTAAAAGAAAGAGTCCTCATCAGTGATCAAAGGCGCACAGTGTTCATCATCTTACACTCAGAAGTGTACTAAGTAGTTTGGATAGTAGCTTTGAGAAAAATAGAAATTCTTTGGTTCTCCAACAGGTGTGTACTAAACTTTTATTCTCTCTTCTGTTAAAGTAACAATTTCCAGGATACGCTTGTTGAATAAACCTTCAAATAAACAGTGCTAGAGTATGATGCATAGTTAGAGAAGGAGCAAGTAGAGTCACATATGTCCACAAAACCTCTAAGTGTAATTAGGTGTTCTCCTGAATGTCCAAGAAAAAAGAAAAAAAAAATAGTAGATATGGGTATTATGCAGTGTGTTAACTATAAGACACAGTTTCTTCTGCTTTTCTAGGTACAGTAACCTCTGCAACCATCCCAGGAGTATTTGGCTTACCTAGCAGAGCCTTTAATCAAATCTACAAAATGTGCAAACCTGCAAGTTACTTCAATCAGTCACACTTTGTAACCAGTATAAATGCTTTTCTAAAGCTTATAATATATTATGAGATGTGACAGGGAGGAAGATCTGACAGGGAGGATTTTCTACAACTGTTTTTTGAAAATTACTTTCTTATACATGCTAGTCATTAAAGACACAGTATTCCATAAAGAATCCTATAGTCTCACAGCTCAAGAGAGACAGAGAACTTCTGGAGATAGTCTAGCACAGGGCCACCAAGATGATCAGGGGACTGGAGCATCTTCCTTATGAGAAAAGGCTGCAGGAACTGGAGCTGTTTAGTCTAGAGAAGAGAAGACTGAGGGGGGGATCTCAATAATATTTACAAGTATATAAATAGTGGGTGTCAGGAGGTTGGAACATCCTTTTCTTATATAGGAGATAGTAACAGGACAAGAGGTAAAGGAACGAAGCTGGAACACAAAAAGTGCCATTTAAATATACGAAAAAACTATTTTACTGTGAGGGTGATGGAGCAGTGGCACAGGCTGCCCAGGGAGAGTGTGAAGTGTCCTTCCTTGGAGATCTTCAAGACCCACCTGGACGTGTTCCTGTGCAACCTGATCTAGGTGGACCTACTTCTGCAGGGGGGTTGGACTAGATGATCTCTAAAGGTCCCTTCCAACCCCTACCATTCTATGATTCTATGACTGATGTTTTCTTAGGTTGCGTTTTATTTACATTAAGGAAGAATACATTTTAATTTCAGGTCTACTGTATTTGGCTTCAGTAGAAGTCTGAAAATATCTGAAGGTATTAACTTGTTGGAGTAAAAACCCTTATTTTATGTATATGTTTTTCATTAACTTAATTTCTTACTAATTGGCAAAAATAAATAAACTAAGAGACAGTTTCTGAAAGTCAGTGGATACCTTCTGTTTCACAGTATTTCAAGTATAACAGCCTAGTAAGGTTACTTGTTCTGATGTTACTTTGAAAGGAGCTAAAGGCACTGAAGGCTATTTTTGACTGCACTGTAAAAGATCCTAAATGAACTCACATGTTGCAATACTCCAGGTATCAATTTATTTCTTGCTCTCTTCAATTTTGCTTTCACAGATGCAATGCTTGCACTCTCTTGAGATGGGAGAACCCCCTTCAAGACAAAAATATATGTCCCTTCTTGACACTGTCTTAGCACCAGTACAACTATCAACAACTAGGAACAGCATGAGATGTGATGATTGACACCAGTGAAGTAAGATGAGCAATCAGTTTATCAATCTAAGCTATTCTACATTTATTTGTTATGATTCCAATTTCATTTTAAAACATAAGCTTCATAGACGTGAGCATGTGGAAGACTCCAAGAATATCTTCTCTCTAACTCAAGCAGACATGGAGCTTTCTCTTAAAATGAGTGAAGAATTCTGATCAAGAATATAGTGTTAACTTCTCCTTTCTCATGAAAAGCTGGACTAGACAGTGGTTCTGTATCCTGGGAGATCTTATTTTCAATTAATCCTGTATCTTTTGCTGTTGCTGTCATCTTTGATAGTATGGCATGCTTGGAATTTCTGTGGAGGATATATTTACTGTCATTCATCACTGTGATTTATGGAGATCCTACAACAGTAATTAAAAGGGGCTGTTTAGTCATAAGTTGTCACCAGAAGCCTGTATAGCCTGTAAAGTGGAACTATTCAGGGGACTGGAAATATTCTGTTTGACAGTGACACCTAAATTAGGACCCAAACATCATGTTTTAGGGTCCTTTACACACTTGAAAAAAATCCAGAATTCTTGGCCAACTAAGTGTCTTTGGTTTACATGCTTGTTTTTCCTCTAAAGCCAAATGAAACACTTAAACAACTTGTTCTAAGCCAAAAAAAAAAAAAAAAGAAAAGAAAATTGTAAAAGAACGACTGACTTTGTAAGTTATTCTGTGCTGCTGCTGGTAACACTTGATGCCAAAAAGAAGACCTGAGTATAAATTCCTTATAATAAATACTTATTATTTGTCTCTCGGTCAAACAGCAGTTGCACAATGCATAAGTCAGTGTATAAACTGCAACAACATTTGTTAAGATTTAGAAATAAAGATCATGAAATCAAAAAGGAAGCATTTCTTCTGCTCTAGAGCTGAAAGCTGTTCTTCATATTAGAGTTTCAGAGACACATATGAAAACATAAAGTTTTATATCATAAAGATCCTGTGGTAACAGTTTCAAAGAAAAAAAAAAGTTTTGGCATTCCTGAAGTGCAAATAAACACCTAGTTTCATATAAGGATAATACTTTAGTGTACCTCCCATAATAAATACTGAAGTACAAAATAATTGTCATCAATTCTCTACTGTTAGAACATGCTTTAGAGACTTTAAATATCTTCTTACAAGGTCGTTGGAGAGATGAAGTAAATCCCAAGGAATAGCACTAACCAATAAAAGAAGATACGTACAGGAGTGTTATGGTATGAGCTGTCTGAAACACTGCAAAAGACTGCTTCATGCTGCAGTGCAACTGCATTGGCACTCCTGTCAATATTCAGTGAAATAGCATATCTACTCTCATAGACTCAATAAATCAAATAAAGATGATCACTCCTAACTGGAAGTGATGCACATCCTATAAAAACATTATTTTACAGAAGCAAGTCTATTGTAAGTCTCCAAAATGATCAGTGAAATAGCTGGTGTGACCTTCGGTTTCCGATTTGCAAATATTTTTAGCAATCCATAACTGTCATAGCTGATGAAAATTTCTGCTACAATATCTAAAAGCTTTGTAAAACTTCCATTATTCCTAAGTAATTGTTAATAATGTACTATTGTTCTAATGGGTGCTTATGCATGACTGCACTATTGAGAACATATCCTTTGATTTAAAGTACTTTGCATTTAACAGGAGGTAGTATATTGATTTTCAAAATGTCATAGTTGGCTTACTTTAATAACATTTCAAAACTTCAAATAATTTATTCCTTCTACTATAGAATATTTTTAATAAAATCTGAAAATACATAACCATTGAACTAGATGAACTGGCTAAAAAATTAATTTGTTTTATGAAGTCTGTAGGATGGAATAAAAGTCATGACCTGGGAAGCTGCTGTATATATCATTACAACACAAAGGTAGTAAAGTTAGTTGTTATGAGTTCTTAAGCAAACCTAAGTTGAATACAATCATGTTTTTAAAAAATGCATTATTATAACAAAAGGAAAGTGTTAATTAAGTATATCTTTCTCACTAAGATTACAGGAAATCTGATGTTTAATCAAAACAACTCCTCTCCCTTCACATACTTTTCAGTGATACTTAAAACAAATTTATAAGACTTAATAAACAGGTTGTGAACTGGGAAAACACAAGACAAACATCATTTGAAAATTTTTCAGATTTAAGTGTGAATATGAAACAAGGTCACAGGTATATGACAGTTTACTTCCACTGCTCCTTGTGGAAAGTGTCATAATGAGAAACAGATAGAGAAAAGACTAATACTACTCAATACAATTTCCTAACAAATATTTTTATTGGGTTTATGTGGCAAGGTTATGATTGTGAGGAACTGGAAGGGTGGCTTCTGTGAGAAGACATCAGGAGCTGCCCCCATGTCAGAAAGAGTAAGTTCCAGTCAGCTTCATCACTGTCCATAACTAATCCCATCCATAACACCGGTGAGTGCCCCTGTAATAACATATTTTTAAAGAAGGTTAAAAATGCTATATGCCAGTTGTGAGAAAGAGCAGCAAGAAAAGTGTGAGAGAAAGAGACCTTCAGACACCGAGGTGAGTAAGGAAGTCCTGATGCATCTCATGGAGAGGAGAATATTGGAACAGATATCTAAACTGCAATTTGTGGAGGATATGACACCACAGCAGGTGAATATTCCCTGCAGGAAGCTGTAACCAGTGTAGAACCCACACAGGAGCAGGCTTCTGGCAGGAACTGCAATCTGTATAGAGGAGTCCGTATTCTCAAAGCACAGAACCGCACAGCAAGGGCTCTGTTGTAGCAGTTCCTGAAGTAATGCATCTCATGAGAGGAACCCCACTGGAAAAAGGGAACAGTGTGAAGTGGAAAGTAGGAGAGATGAAGTGTTTTGAAACCTGATTCCGTATTCCTCTGTGCTGCTCAGTGGAGGAGGATGTAGAAGCATCAAGAGTGAATTTGAGCCCCAAGAGAAGGGAGAGGTGGGTGGGGGGAAAGTAGTTTAGATTTCTTTGTTTCTCACTATTTTTAATTGGCAATTAGTCTTTCCCGGTCAAGTCTGTTTTGCCCATGACTGTTGTTATTGAGAGTCTTTATCTTGACCCATGATCTTTTTCACCTTATTCTATACTTCTGTCTTGCTGAGGAGGGGAAGCAAGAGAAGAACTGGATGAGTGTCTGGCAGTCAGTCAAGGTCAACACACCCCGATATTGTAAATCTAGGACAAAAATGATCTAACCATAGATGACTCTGAAATAGCATTCCAGAGCTATGTAAAAATAGAAGCTAATTGTTTCATGAAAGGACTGATGGGACATTGTTTCCTGTGGTAAGACACAGGATATCAACAACCCCAACATCTTTTGTATTGATAAACCTTCATATTGTTACTAAAAAAAAAAAAAAAACCAAAAACAAAGCCAAACAAAAACTGCTTACAAAACCTCAATCCAAAACCAGCTGTTGAACTGTTCTAATCTGCACTTAGCCTAAGAAACCCAGTGCTATGCATAAGACCTTTCAGTGGGATCTTTAACACCTCTCTTCAGATAAAAATCTTTAGAAATATATTCAATGACCACTACCCGCATTTTGGAAAACAACAGCAAGTGAATGTCAATGACTGGTTCCTGACAGCATTCAGGTCTAAATGAAATAAAGCATCATTTCATATTACGTTGCCTACATTTTCAAACACAGCTAGCTGTTTTGGATTCCCACTCTGATTTTGCTTAGAGATCAGTTTCTAAAAGGCAGGTACTCAGCATTGTATAAAAATCCTGTATAGCTGACAATATCTTTTAAAAGAAAAGTCACTTTCAGAATTCCCACTCCACTTTTTACTTACAGGTAATTTTCAGCACAAAGATGTTGTTACTTGAGTTTAATGAAAGTAAACAGGACAGAATAGGGAAAAAAAGAGTACTAACTACTGAATCTAATAGCTTTTTGTGCAAGAGCATGAAAAGCCTTGCTGAATTGTAATTTAACATTACTTGCTTATACTGTTTTAGGTCTGAATGGACAATATAAAAAATTATCCACGTTTAAGAAATCTACTTAAGTATGGTCTGTATTTCAAATGAACACTGAAGCAAGAATAATTGCAAATTAAAATAAATTACTATGAAGATAATTATAGAGTTTATGAGGTCAAGACAGAATTTTGAAAAGCATAATGTAAATAAGACCTGACAATTCACACAAATATCTTGAGGAATATCAGTCTAAAGGAAGAACTCAAATTTCTGCAGTAGTTTGTTTCATAGTACTATGACATCCAGTGTCTTTCAGATAAAAAAGCAATAAAAAAGTCTATCCTGGTTGTAAGCCCTAAAGTAAAGTATTACTGTGATAAAGTCAAGCAATTGTTTCTACAGAGCATTTTAGATTGTCTACACCAAAAAAAAAGATGAGTTAGACATAAGTACAGGAATACAATCTGTCTGGTAGTGTTTAATGTTAACTAGCAAAAAGCCCTCAAGCTGTTAGACTGGCACTTCTCCTTTCTAGAGTTCTTACCATGGTCCTTCAGTTTGCAAAGTGTTGAATGGTTTTTTTTTTTTCTTTTGTTATGGCAAAGAGTACATGGTAGAGTCTCCTAATTTCATAGGAGAACTGTGGTGTTTTAGTCTGATGTCCATCCAGTCATAAAATCACTGCCCCTCCTAAACCGGACAGGAGGGAGAGAGAAAAATATAACAAATGGCTTGTGAGTTGAGATAAAGATGGAGAGATCACTCGCCATTTAATGTCATGGGCAAAATAGACTCAGCTTAGGGAGAAAAAGGTTTGATTTATTAAAGAAACAATAAGAGCAGAGAGATGAGAAATAGAAACCATCTTAAAAACACCTCCCCCACCCCTCCCATTTCCCAGGGCTCTCATTCCTTCCCCCCTAGTGGCACAGGGGATGGGGGCTGCAGTCAGTTAATTACAGATAGACTTTGCCACTGCTTCTTCTCAGGGAGAGGCCTCCTCACACTTCCCACTGCTACACTGTGGGATCCCTCCCACGGGAGATAGTCCCTCATGAACTTCTCCAGCGTGGGTCCTTCCCATGGGTGGCAGCTCCTCACAAACTGCTCTGGCAATGGGGCCTCCCATGGGGGCAGGTCCTCACACTCTGCCCCAACATGGGTTATCCCTCAGGAGAACAGTCCTTCAGATAGTGACTGCTCCAGCCTGAGTCCCTTATGGATCACGAGTCCTGACAGGAAACCTACTCTGGTGTGTGCACCTCCCTCCACAGACTCCAAGGTCCTGCCAGGAACTTGCTCCAGGATGAACTTCTTACAGAGTCATGGCCTCCTTCAGGCATCCACCCTCCCTCCCTGTTGCTGCTGTTGTTTTGCAACTGCGCAACAACTTCTTCTTCTCAAAGATGTTATTCACAGAGGCGTTTCCGCCATCATTAATTGGCCAGGCCTGGGTCAGGGGCAGGGTCCAGCTTAAAATTGACTGGCCCTGTCAGCTACAGGGGAAGCTTCTTGCAACTCTTTTTGTTTAAAAAAGCCACCCCTGTACCTCTTCTGCTACCGAAAAACCTAGCCCAGGCAAAACCTGGGCTATATACTTACAATATAAAAGTATGAAAGTCTGGGGAAACAGATATTGCTGTAATTTCCCAGCAGCTGGGAAAGAATTGATTCCAGGTGTTCCAATTAATTCATTGGGAAAGAAATAAGTGGATAACAGCAGAGAATAACAAATTCCCAAGGCTGATTTATTCACAATTATTTGTATGCCTGAGCAGGTGTCTTCATGGCAACATCAACAGTGAATTTCACAATTCACAGGTGTAACGCCCCTTTCAGAACTCCAGCAAAGACAGCTGTGTTTGAACAAACTCAAGCCTGCCAACAAACAGTTTCTCATACTCCTGTTTTTCCCAAGATGCCATCCCTAAAACTGGTGCACGCTTGTACCACTCTTTCAGTACAAAGAAACTAAAGGCTCTTTGTGCTTGGGGACAAACATGAGGTTATTTTTTGTATTCCTGTTTTGTGGCTACATGTTTAGCAGGATCAGCAATTCCCTAGTATACTGAAGTAAGATTAGTAGTTGCAGTCTTCAAATTTCCCTCAGTTACAAGCCATGCAAAACTCTAGTGAAAAGTTTGCAGTTTGCCACAAAACTTCTAAATCTATTTTAGATATTCATAGATGCCCATTCCAAATATAGAGTAGCTTCACAACCAATAATGTAGGTATCTTTGTCATCTCTGTGGAACACTATTATCTCGATTTTACAGAGCGGGATATTGGAAACTAGAGTCCTGAATCCACATGACATGATTGTGATTTAAATGACTATTTCTTAAATACAGGAAGAAGTAACTATTTCATAACAGGATAAAAAGACATCTCAGAGCTCTGTTTTTAAAAACATAAGTGCCTAATAGGAAATACTGTGTGATGGCTGCAAAACTAAAATATGCTTCACTCTCTGCTGTGTCTCCTTTGTTTTGGATTCTAAGAAGAAAAAATAATCTTATTATTAAAGCTCAGGATGGAAATATATTCTATAAACCCTCTCTTGAGTGAAAAGACATTAAAAAAGCAGTTTCCATGTGCTTTAAATTCTCAGATACAACACATACACTCTGATTTGTTATTATTTTTTTCCATGGTGTGAACACAGTTTAAAGACTAAGATTTTAATGGGGTAATTTAACAGTGTAAAGAAAACTAAAAAGAGGAAACAATCTCTTCAACATATATCTCACGTTGTTAAAAACACTGAAAGCCATATGAAACAATCACGCTCCAGCAAAGCTATTAAAAGCCCTCAAGACTGAGGTACCGAAGAGTATCAGTGCATTGATTCTAACCCTACTTAGATACAGTAATATAGCAGATTTTTTGTTACACCAATTTTCATGACCTATCCTTATAAGGTCTCTCTGGTCTACATATGAAGGCTTAAATCTTTTTTATTGTTGGATATGTGGTCTAGCTATCCTGAGGAGTGAATGCACAAGGCTAGCACAGAACAAAAGCAACTGCTGCACTGAAGGCAGTGCTTTTAAGAATGGCATTTTAGTTCTAATGAATCTCTCCCTGACATGCAAGCTTATCAGAAGCAGAGCTTTCTTGTACCATTGTGATCTTGGTTCCCTGCTCCTCAGTCAGCAGGGGCTGAGATTGACAGCTCACTTAACTTTACAGGGAAAGAGATTACTTCTTACCTCATGCAACTTAAAAGTGAGCCTTCTGGCTGGATAAGAGAGACAGGCTCCAATGGGAGAGACATCTGTTCTTACACAACTAAAAGAAAGGTGGTTCTGATGTGAGCATTCAAAGGCAGCATAATGAAAATGGGACAGAGTGCAGGAGTGCTTCTACACTAAATGATACTTACGATCTCCTAGTAGATGGCTCCTATGTTAAACTTCAAATTTTATTCATATCTACAAGACCATGTGTCTTGTTCATTAAAACAATTCAATAGCATCACACAATTGTATTTTACTGTGAAATATATCTACTAACTGCTATCAGATTACTTCAAAAACATACTTATAAAATCTATACAAGCCCTTAGAAAATTGTAACCATATCCTTCCTCCCCCCCAGAAATTCACCTTAATGGCATTTTTATAAAACACATATTTCAAAAGTCTTCTATATTTTATAAAATGTTTCTTTACATAAGGAATGATTGCCTAACTCCTCAGTGGCTGAGTCAAGTATTCACTAGCAGCACTCATGTATCAATAAGTTATATAAAATATTAATAGTTACATAAAATAGAATAGAAAAAAATTTTTAGATATTGCTTATAAATCTTATGTCATTTATTGCTAAGTTTACAAACAGTCTGAGGATGGCATTTGTGGTAACTTCTGAAGTGCAAGTATTTCATGGCCTTTGTTTTCAAACTAGGAACACTCAACTTTAGTATTAAACTGCAACAAAGCCTCAAAGACAGTTTAGGTAAAGTCCTAAAAGAACCTGTTGGTATTTTGGAGCTTAAATAACTATATAAACTTGAAAGGGAAAATGTTTTTAAAAATCCTAAGTAAATGTTTATGTGTGTTACAGTGTTCTGTTTAAGTAGAACAGATTTGAATATCTCTGAGTTTGGTTTGGTTTGCTTTTTGTTTGACGGGGGAGGGCTGGAGAGGGCTGTTTTGGGATTTTTATATGGTTTGGGTTGTTCAGGTTTGTTTTTTTTTTTTTTCCTCTATGACAGGTTCATTTAGCTTTTAATTTGCATTCATTGTTTCTGCAATAGAATAGAAATGCTAACATATTGCAAGTAAACATGACAGGTAATCTCTGTTAATCCATTGATGTAATGTGCTTTTGTGGCATTTACAGCTAAAGTCACGTAATAAAGATTTGGGCTCTTCAGAAGGCTGTTGTCCCTTGCACGCAAAATCAAAAAAAAAATCCATAAAATGGTTTTGGTTGAAAGGGACCTTAAAGATTATCTAGTTCCAACTTCTCTGCCATGGGCATAAGCATCTTCCACTAGACCAGGTGGCTCAAAGCCCTGAACACTCCCAGGAATGGGGCATCCACAACCTCTCTGGGCAACCTGTTCAATGCCTCACTGTCTTCACAGCAAAGCATTTCTTCCTAATACCTAGTATACATCTACTCTCTTTCGGTTTAGGGCCATCATCGCTTATCCTATCACTACAAGCCATTGTAAAAAAAGTCCCTCTCAAGCTTTCTTGTAGGCCCCTTTAAGGTCTATCTGAAGCTTTCTCTTCTCCAGGCTGAACAGCTCAGCTCTTTCAGCCCATCTTCATTAGAAAGCTGCTCCAGCCTTCTGATCATGTTACAATCAGAATGAAAGGATGTTCTTTTCATCTATTAAATTCTTTATTTTGATCAAGTAAAACAAAAGTCAAAAGCCTGGCTGAGTATAATTTGACTCATCAGTGACAACAACTGAAATAAATAATTAGGAATAGCTAAAAGAAGTTGGAAAGTAGAAAATAATTGAAATGCAACTGTTCTTAAAAAAATTGAGAGCTTACTTATTTTGTGATAAAGTGATCAACATAAACCTGGAGCCAGAAAATAATTTAAAATTACTCCAGTAACTGCTCTGGAGGTTTGGAAGAATTATTTTAATTTTTTTTAATCACATTTTTTAAAACTGAATTTTAAACTGTTCAGACAGGACAGTGATGTTTACGTTTGTGTACTGGGCGACTGCAGTTGCCTTAATACTGGAGTATCTGTTTTGCAGAAGCAGAAACCATGCCCTTTGGAATTGTCCATTTCATAATCTTGAAAACAATGAAGATGATAAATATCTTCACAGCAGGGGACTGGCTGGTCTGCTAACCTGTCCTTTGGGACTCAGCTAATAGCATTCTGTTTGTCAGAGCTGTCAGAAACAATGTGGATTATTTTGAAGGTTTTGAGATACTTATCATTCATCATCCTCCAGGGCTGCCTGGAAAACTGAAGTATAGTGTCATGAGAAAATATCAAAGTTTTCATTTCACACTAGGAAAAAAAAATAAGGTATATTTGAACTTCTCAAGAAAAGACACAAAGAGAAGAACATTTTGCATCAACATAATGGTTTTGAGCACCCTTTGGTTTGCTGAGGCCTCAGGAGCACATGCTTGTCCAAAAAAAAATTTGGACAGGACCAGTTTCTGACTTCACCACTTCTCTTCGTATATTCAGCCTCCCCAAACACCAAAACCCAGTAACATTCCTACAAATTAAATGATTTTCCTGAACTAGCATATTTTTTTCCTGAGAGAAAAAGGCTTTCGGTGCATCTACTCACTGATAAGGAAGCACAAGTTCATCCTCTCTTGTTTGCCGATAATAGCTCACCAAATTAGTCTCTGGCTAGTCCTTGGTTTCAAATTTGAAAGATGGGGAGTCTTGCTTTTACTGCATTTGGCAATAGTTATTTTATGAAACAGTAGATGTGTCTATTGTGAATCAGCATTACATTTACAATGCAGAATACAACTGTAAGCTATTCTGATGTTCGGAATGTTCTTCATGCACATTTAAAGAACAAAGACTTCTGTATAGTTTTCAAATATGTCTATCCTAATTTAGATACATGCAGAAACATCAGAATAATATCCATGGCTTTCTCATACTCAAACTTCGGAAGCATTTAGCAACAATTTAACATAAATATGTCTTTTTATACTACTGTTAACAAAGATTTATCCCTCTGTGATAGACATCGCCTGCATCTATCAGCTTAAATCATAGAACGGTAGGAGTTGGAAGGGACCTTTAGAGATCATCTAGTCAAACCCCTCTGCAGAAGCAGGTTCATCTAGATCACATCACATAGGAACATGTCCAGGTGGGTCTTGAAGACATCCAAGGAAGGAGACTCCATAACCTCTCTGGGCAGCCTGTTCCATCACAAATCCTTCCAGTATTGCCAGAGAAGACAACATTCATTTGAGGATTGAGTCACTCAGATATTTACAGTGGAGCCGCATTGGATCCAGTTTCTGAATTCCCATCACAGGTTTTAAATAAGCAGAGCTATTCAGTTGACTAGTCAGGACCAAAGAGAGTAGCTCAGCTCATTCCAGATCCCAGTAGCTAGATCTCAACCATGTGTGTGGTTTTGCCCAGCCAGTAATGAAGCAACATGGCTGTCTCTTGCTCATTGACCTCCATCCACTCCTACCCTTGTTAGGATGGTGGAGGCCTCAGCCAATGGGAAGAAAAATTATAACCAAGGATGTTGTGGATCAAGACAAGGGCAGGGAAGGCTCACTGTCAATTATGCTTCTGGGCAAAACAGACTCCACTAATCGACTTGGAAAGTAAGGAAAGTTTACTACCTACAAGAAAGAACAGAATAAAAAGCAAAACCCGAATAGGATGAGAAACACAGTCAGCACTTTAAGATCTTCCTCCTGTATCCCTCCTTTCTTCCCAGGCCCAGTTCACTGCTCCTAATATCTCTACCTCCTCCCCCATCAACAGCTCAGGGGGGTAAGGAATGGGGGATATGTTCAGTTCCTCAGAGATAGTCTCTGCTGCTTTTCTCTTCTCAGAGGAGGATGACTACTGGCATTCTTCCCCTGCTCCAATACAGGGTCCTTCCCACAGGACACAGTCCTTAGTGAATTTCTCTGATGTGGATTCTTCCCAATAGCTACAGCTTCTGTGAATATGGGGTCCCTCCCACAGGACACAGCCTCCTCTGGGCATAGTCACTACTCCTGGTGTGGCGTCTTTTATGAAGTGCAAATAAATCTCAGCTTCACCAGTCCTCTCCACAGGATGCAGGGGAGTCTCTGCCCCAGCATACCTCCTCCTCTACCCCGTGTGGTCTCTTCTCTCTATCTTCCAGCTCCTTGCACCACCAGAAAAGAACAGGAAGAACCCTCCTCTTCCAGCTGCTGCTTCTTAAAAAGTGATTCTGGAGGTGCCTAACTGACTCAGTCCCAGTAATGGGTCTGACTCAGAGCTGGGGAGAATTTTGAGCAACTTCTTACAGGAGTCATCTTTACAGCCCCTTCCCCACTACCAGAAACAGTTCCATGTCAAACCATGACACCATGATTATCTGATATTGTAAAGAAAAAAATCCACCACTCCCATAAACACCTAAAGATTGGAGTCTCTGACAAAAACACATTTACTTGACTTATTATTTATTCACTTTTAGCCAGTGAATGCTTTTAACTCTTTTCTTTACCCTACAATTTCAATCCACAACCATGGAAGTTTTAATTTTTTTAAAAATAGGCAGAGATGTACAAAGTTATTCCTCACTTTTGTTCTAAAAATGTTTAAAATGTATTTCATTATGCATCTTAAACAGAACCTTATTCAAGTCTCTGTTATCAGATGTATCGTACTTGAAAAATATTTAAAATAGGATAATATAATATGGGATGCTTGTAAACATTATCATGACATTGCCAGAAGTTTTTTAATGAAAAGATATGGGTCCAAGCAGCATGTTTTACACAATTAATATTATCATCTGAGGCTCTCTTTCTTACATGGGAGGTAGAGTGTTTTTGTGCAAAGAATATACTCCTTATATATAGCAATCCTGGAATTTACTTTCATACTTGATTTTTTTTTCCCCTCTCTTGTAGTTTGAAAAACAGAATTGTTTTATGAGTATTTTTAGCCTCCTGTTGTTAAGGGGTACATTTCTAGTCAGAATTTTAAAGAATGTTCAGTATGTATTCTTTTAGAATTATGCATCCGATCTGTGAAATTGAAATGTGTTCTTTAGAAACAAGAAACACTACAGCCTTCTCTCAAGAGAGCAAGAAGATCACTATTCTGTAAGGAGAAATCATTCCCAGTACAAAAACTTAAGTGTTTTCAATAGGACATATTTATATTCAAAGGCTTTCAAAGGGAAAAGCACAATTAAAGGAATTCATTCTTTATTTCCTCAACCATGGCTACAAGCAGGTAATTCTATAAGGGGAACTGAAGAAAAGGATGGGAATGAACACTTTTCCACTTAAGGAATGGGAAAAAAAAAAAATCACAAATCTCATGCCAATTATACCAGAAACAAATTCAAAAGCTGTGGAAACAGGTGGAAAATAATTAATCTCAGCACATTTTTCAAGAAGCCGGTTTACCTTTAAATCTTAAAGTGTGTGATCAGCCTCCAAAACACTAGAGTGAAAATTTGCCTTGCTCCTGTGATGTAATATTCATGATCCTTCAATCCAATGCATCAGATGCAACCAACAGATTTCACAACCTCTTCACAAAGTTAATTTAAGATGTCCTTGTGGAGACCGTATAACTGCTGGTTTTTCCATCATTATTGTCCTTTACCTTAACCACTGCTAATTTTCCCATCTTGGACTTCAGGAGAAGTCATATACCCCTTCAACTGTTATTAAACGGAAATAAGAAAACAAAAAAAACTTTATTTTTGTCTGAACCCACAATATGAGCTTTAAATTTTATTATTATGCTGGCTTTCTTTAGGGTTCAACTTTGAGTTCAACTCACAAGCTGTACACACAAGAGATCTCATTAGTGACTTACAAGACAGTGTTAAGATTGTCTTTTTATCTACTGGAAACACCATTCTTAACAAGTTACATAAAAAAATCCAATTAGTTTCCCAGCAAGTATGTGGGGTTTTTAAATTTGCATCTGTGTATATGTTAATGCTAAAATATTAGTTGTTTGGATTTGATCCACACTACTTGTGATCTTGACCCTAGTTTTCACAGTATAACAGTTTTATATCTTTCCTCATTCTTTTTTTTCAACATTTATATGCTTTGACTTCCACAATGTAACTAATACAATTTTGTCCATTCTTTAGTAAAATCCTTTTTGACAAAAACAAAAGTACACTTCTTTTCCTCCATTTTTTTTTCAGAACATATTCACAGCCATCTTGCTTATTCTTTGCACTATAAATCTTGCATATTTTTATTTAATTGCAGAAATTGTCAGGAAATGGTTTATTAAGGACCATGACATCAGTAAATTCTCATACTTCTATGCAGAGCTCCACAGTTCCCTGAAACAGACTACATCCATGATCACATGTGCCACTTCACAGACATTTATTGTACAAGCAGGCATACCATCACATTTGAATACTTCAGACTCACTCATCTAATTTGTATCTCTAAATTGCCCACAGTTTTGGCTGAACCTGAAGCAGGTTCCATACTAGCATATGCTTATTTTGCATTTAGCAAGTGTCCCAGTAGATCTACCCTCAAAGGGCACATCTCTGTTATGAATCTTAAAAGACTTGTGGTATAGTTTGTTCTTGGAGATTAAACAAAATCTTGTTTCTGTAGAACAGTAGATAGCACATTACGTCCAAGTGCATAACTTAAATGTTTTACAAAATATCATTTCACAACTACTAGGAGTATTTGAGTGGACTACCACTATACCAAACATTCTCAGATAAAATTCATATAACAACAAAGAAAAAGGTCAAATTTTTTTTCTAATAGAAAACACCAGAGATTAAGTCAACCAAACAATATAAGCTATCAACAATTTGATATATACCTTTATAGAACAAGAGAAAATAAACCTCAGTGCTTCCAGTTTCTGAGACATCTATTTGTCTATTACAAGCCAGATAATTATGTTCTGTCCTCCGTGATAAAGTCTTTATCCGACTCCATTCCTACAGTCTTTACAATACAAAAATAACATCTAACACCTCTAAAGTACCCATTTTTGACAAGTTGGGTTAAAAACACACCAAACAATTTTGTGACTGTTATTTTTTTCTCTATTATTCATTTCTTTCATCTCTCATGGCTTGCAGAGAGACTGCCAGCTCTGCTTAGAGGCTCTGCCCTGAAACACCAAACTGTCAGTAGAGTGACTACCCTAAGTTTTCAGTTTGCTACATCCTTTGAGACAGAGCATTCAGAAGCAGAAAGACTGCTAATCACAAACTGTTCATGACATATTTCACCACTACCAATTTCCAGTTTAAGTTATGCAAAACAAAATAAACTATCATGGAACTCCCAGGAGACACACAAACTTGAAGGCAAAAGGTTAATGCAAATTCTGCCTAATTCCATTTCACACTGTTTCATCATCATCTTTTCAGAACTAATAGGACTACTGTATGTCATTAAACTCAGCAGCTCATATCAAACATACATAAAAGTCTATTCATCGTTACAGACTTCAACTTCACTGCACATTTTAAAGACAATTGAAGTTTCTAGTTCTAGCTAAATGATTAGATTTTCTTTCTAACGGAAATACATGAAATTACCTTACAATTACCCTAGAATCCTGATGCAATAGAAAAGGTCTCCATAAGCTGTATATTTTGTTTTTCATTTAACAGCTGATCAGAAGAAGAATCTGACTCTAGGCCAGGAAATCTTAAAAGGAATCTTAAAAGACTTGTGATATAGTCTGGTCTTGGAGATCAAACAAAATCTTATTTTAGTGGAACAAGATTCTTTCCTGGAGATAGTCCTTTCTGAAAACTCTTGAATAGATTCACCTGGGAAGTCGCATCCCAGTTCACCCAAAAAACACCTGTCATAGGTGTGGAAAGGAGATGTGCTGACAGCAGGCATCAGAATTATTAAACAGAGAGGAAAGGGAGAACACCATTGAGGTTTAGCTAGAAAATAATACTGTATTTACTTATAGCTTGTTAGAAGTTTTCTGTTGAAAATAAATCTATTGTTGCCACCAGTGTTAATTTTCAAACTCCAAGTATAAGCAGAGTAATCTCAAAGTTTTGTCTAATTTACAGCCCCGGCACATTCTTACATCCATTTAAGGCTTTCTTTAAAAACTATTCATTTTACCAAGGGAAAAAAATAAAAAGACACATTTTTTGTGTAATCTTGAATAAAAAAAATGAACTTAAATCTAGTTATGTTTGCCAATAACAAGTGAACTTTTTAGCCATCCAAATATTCTATATGTGTTTGAAAATTGTAAAAACGAAGAAAAATTGTGAATATATTTTTTTAAAGTCTATAATTTCAGAATCAAATCTTCAAGGAAATTTAATTGGTTTCAGCAGAATAAGTGTTCCTTGGTTGTAGGTAGCTGTTTCAAGTTCAACAAAGATGGAAGAAATAGGCAAGGATTTCCTTTTAGCTACAGAAAACTGTGGTCCAAATACATATTTTTTCTTTTTCAAGGGAAGGACTCCTTTGCTTGGTGGTCAAGAATGCACAACTTAGTCAAAGATAAAAATTACTGTTCTCAAACTGCAAGTGCAAACAGGTGAGGCAGGACTACAGAAAGTTTTCTTAAGTGTTTCAGTAAAACCCTTTTTTTGGTATTGTATCTTCAAAAAAAGAAATCAAATTTTGAAAACTATAGGTGAAGGTATTTTTTATCTTTGTCCTGCTCTGGGAATATTATCAAGAAATTGCTTCTAAAGAGGAAAGAATTCACATTAGCTTTAAAAGAAGAAAATACTCTTAACAACTGGCACTGATAATCATAATGATGGGTAGTGGAATCATTATGGAAACTTATGAAGCATCTCACATCCCAACAGGGCAATATGGCTTTTCCTAAATAATAAGAGTCAGTAATGGGCAGTAAGATTTTGCTCTGTTTTGTTGGTTTTGGGTTTTTTTCAATAACAAAGATTCTGTTGATAGTCCAGGTACAATGAATGAGGCTGCAACATGAACCTTTTGGCTTGGAACAATGTCTAAGTGATAGTCTAAGAAATTGTGACATTTTGTGACAAAATAGACCTTATACTTCCCCTTTCTACTGGACTGTTCAAAGACAGTGAGAAAAGATTAGCAAATACTTTGCTTAAAAATACCTTGGTAGTGAAAATTCAAATTTGAACATGCTGTAATATATACGATCTTGGTAGCATACAGATATGATGTTCTTATCGTTGATATAACAAGGGTCACACATGATTTTATAGTTTAGACTATCCAAACTAATGCTAAAAGACTGAAGTCAGTTCATCTTACATAGTTGTAAGAGCTTCTACAGACTCATAGCAAAGATTCTGCTGTATTGCATTAATATAAACCAGCAGTCATTGTTTAAGAAATGTATACCAAAGAAGTAGAGAATTATCACAGAATCACAGAATAGTCAGGGGCTTTTAGAGATCAACTAGTTCAACCCCCTGCTAAAGCAAGTTCACCTCCATCAGGTTGCACAGAAACATCTTCAGACAGGTTTTGAAAACCTCCAGAGAAGAAGGCTCCACATTCTCTCTGAGCAGCCTGTTCCAGATCCCCCTCACAGGAAAGTTTCTCTTCATGTTCAAGTGGAACTTTGTGTTCCTGCCTGTTACCCCTTGTCCCATCACTGAGCACAACAGAAAAAAAGACTCACTCCATTTTCTCAGCACCTGTCCTTTAGACATTAATGAGTGTTGCTAAGGTTCCCTCTCTGTCTTCTTCAGGTTAAATAGCTCCAGGTCTCACAGCCTTTCCTCATAAGAGAGTTGTTGCAGTCTCCTAATCATCTTGATAGCCCTCTGCTGGACTCTTTCCAGAAGTTCTCTACCACAATACTCTAGATGTGGCCCTCCCAGGGCAGAATAGAAGGGGAGGAGAACTTCCCTTGAGCTACTAGTCACAGTCTTGATGCATCTCAGAATGCCATGGGGCTTCTTGGCCACGAGGGTATATTTCTGTCTCATGCTTAGTTTGCTCCCTACCAGCTCTCCCAGGCCATTTTTCACAGAACTAGTCTCCAGCAGGTCAATCTCCAGCCTTTCAAGGTGCATAGAGTTGTTCCTCCCGACCTGCAGGACTCTGCACTTGTCCTTGTTGAACCTCACGAGGTTCCCGTCTGCCCAATTCTCAAGCTGGTTGAGATCCCACTGAATGGCAGCACAACCTTCTGGTGAATCAGCCAGCTCTCCCAGTTTGGTGTCATCGGCAAACTTGCTGAGGGAACACTCTGGTACACTCTGTTGTTGAATAAGATCAGCCTCAGAACTGATCCCTGTGGAACCCCATTGGCCACAGGACTGCACCTTGACTCAGCTCCATTGACCACCACCCTCTGGGCTCTGCTGTTCAGCCAGCTCTCAATCCACCTCACTGTCCACTCATCCAAGCCACACAATGAGCTTTCTGAGATTTTCTTTTACTCAAGATGGTACGAGAGACAGTGTCAAAGGCCTTGCTGAAGTCAAGGTAGATGATATCCACTGCTCTCCTCTCACCCACCCACCAAGTCATGTCATCGTGGAAGGCTATTAGGTTGGTCAAGACAGATTTCTCCTTTGTGAATCCATGTTGCCTACTCCCAATAACCTTCTTTTCCTTTATGTGTTTAGAGATGACATCCAGGATGAGCTGTTCCATCACCTTTCCAGGGATGGAGGTGAGGCTGACTGGTCTGTTGTTTCCTGGATCCTTCTTGCCCTTTTTGAAAACTGGAGTGACACTGGTCTTCCTCCAGTCTTCAGGAACCTCACCAGTGCTCCACAATCGTTGACAAAAGATGGAGACTGGCTTAGCAATAACATCAGGTAGCTCCCTCAGCACTCATGAGTGCAGCCCATCAGGACCCACGGATTTGTGGGTGTCCAGCTTGCTTAGTAGGTGTCTAATTCAACCTTCCTCCACCAAGGGAAGCTCCTTCTTTGTCCAGACTATTTCTCTATCCTCCAGGGACTGAGATTCCCGAGGGGTGGTCTTAGGAGTAAAGACTGAAGCAAAAAGGCATTTAGTAGCTTCACCTTCTCTCTATCCTCCATCACCAGGGCATCCACCTCATTCAGGAGTGGGCTCAAATTCTTCCTAGTATTCCTTTTGCTGTAGATATACTTGAAGAAGCCCTTCTTGTTCTTTACATCCCTCATCAGATTTAATTCCAAGAGGGCTTTAGCCTTCCTGGTTTCATCCCTGCAATACTCTGACAACATTTCTATACTTTTCCCAAGCAACCAAGGCCTTTTTCCACACTCCACAGACTTCCTTCTTCCAGTTGAATTGTTTCAGAAGCTCCTTCTATTTTTTCTATTTTCTGATAAGAATTTAGAGATAGAGATTCAATCTAGAGCACTATTTTTATAACTATTGGAAAAAGAAGGATACTAATTTTCCATGCTTTTTCACAAACTGATATGAAGGTTGAAACCAGAAGTAAAACATAAATATTTAATACCTGAGTCAGAACAGAAGTTTGCATTTACTATAAAAAACCTTCTGTTTTTGAAATTATGTAGTAGGAGTTTCAAAAAAGTAGGAGTTTCAAAAAGAAGTAGTAGCTTCATAATGTTTTAGGATGTTTTTAAAGATTTTACTCTGCAAATCAGCTAATAGAACAGAAGTCTCTGAAAGACAGCTGGAGAAAGAAAGAAGTTAGGATCATATGGATGAAATATATAATTGTGAACAAGAAAAGGTTATTACAAATGTCACTAATAGACATATATTTTATTTTTTTAACTTGTACTGTCTAAATGAATAATCTGATAGACAGATTTGCAAGTTGTCACAACAGCTAGCATCTGCAGCATGTTTCATCATCTGAATACCATGACTTATTCCTTCTCTTTGACATCCCATAGGTCCTACAGGGTTTTCAAAGCTCAGGCAACTTCTGCTAAACAGATTTCCCACTTGTCCCTTGTCCAGACAAATTTGCTTACAAGCTTGAATATACATTTTTCTCTAACAGGCAGTAGCTGTTAATAATGTATTAAGAAGAAAATTCACCTCAATCAGCAGTAGAATAGAATAATCCTCGTTTCAAACTTCCTTATGGTGAAGGAAAGTTAAAGTTCATCTGTCAAGCAACTGCTCTGCAGTGTAACTATGGTTTTGATAAAGATCCTGGTTGGTTGTGTTTTTTTCTCTGCCAGAAAAAGGGCACTTGGACTATTTAATCTGTAACAGAAAAGTTGTGAGGCAGTTGACAGATTGGATTCTGGGGCTCTGAATACACCATTGTAAATGTCCTCCACACAGTTCAGTGTGGGGTTTTGAGAGAATTTCTAACCCTAGGCAAGAGTGAGGTAAATTTAGTAGACAAAAGTATTTATTGTATTAGTTAGGATTTTTGCTCATTATGACAGCAATTGCAAACGTAAAGCAAAAATCCGGCAAAGCATTTCTAGGGAAGAGTTTACTGTGTATGACAAATCACATGTTAATGGCTCCTTCTTGAAATACTGGATTGAATTCATGCTACTTGCCATAGGAACCTAACAAAAGATATTTTCAAGCATCTAGATGGTGTTAAGAAGACACTAAGAAAATGTTAAGAAAACATCTTAACATACACATGAGCTACACATACTGGCTTCCTGACTTGTGGTAGTCTGCATAATGACACAACTACTTTTCACACCACCAATTCTTAGTCTATTATTGAAAATAACTATCCCTTAACTTCTTTTCCTCCTCATGGAAACAATATGGACTTTCATGTTTTGGAAGATTAATTTTGTTTAGATATTTATTTCATCTATTTTCAAATGCTGGAACAGTTAAAGGGCTGGAGTCAAGATACAACAACCCAGCTGTATACAAATGTGGAATTTATAGCAAGCATTGCATTTGACACAAAGGACAAGATTTAGAAAAACAAAACCAAAAACAGATGGTATTACTAGGGCCCATAAAATTATATTTCTATAAAAATATATAATTCAGGTAGATCAGTATTTGAACACTTATGTCACTTATGTCTCCATTTGATAGAAAATGTAAATGATGTTAATGATTAAAAAGTATACTAAATGAGAGAGAATTGTCATTACGGATTTAATAGAAGATGTTAGGTTTGTTCCAGAGATTTCTTAAATCAACAATTATAAATGGTTTATAAAAATAAATGGTTTATACTCTAAAATGTTATTCCAGACATTTTTCCTTTGTGGATGTGCTATATTATAAATTTCAACTATTCAATAGGTTGAAGTTAGTCTGTGAGTAGGTCTTACAGACTAATTGTGTCCTCTGAATAGTTAAAGAATTATGAAATGAAATGAAATGAAATGAAATGAAATGAAATGAAATGAAATGATGAAACGTGAAATAAGTCTTCTCAGTTCTGATGTAAAGGTCATAGTGCTTATTACAGATATGTTATACTCAATTGTTATGACTTAAAAAGAATATAATGTTACATATGGAGCCAATAATTTATTTTTAACTTAATAATAATCTTAACAGTCTAATTAAAATACAACCAACTAATGAATCTGGCTACAGTAATACTGACTCATAGTCCAAAGTCATACTGAAAAGTCTTACTGGTGATGTAATTAAAATTGTTGTTCAATATTTAGCTAATACCTACTGTTTTTCTTTGGTGTTATGCTCATCATTTAAAAGCCTCTTGGTTCACAAAGTTGATGGCACTAATCTCTATCAAGCAGAGAGATGATAAGAGAAACAGTATTGCAGCAAGACATCAGCATCCCAAGTTATTTCTAATTAGGGCTTCAGTTTAGATGTATGTACAGGTTCTCTTCTGCCTCAATATTGTCATTCACCTGGGGTTATTTTTATATGCTTTCCTTTCACAGTTAGCCTCTTTGCCCGGTTCCCAGCTAAAGTTGGAAAGTTGCACCATAGTCTTCCTCAGCTTTATTTATCATAAGGAGCTATTGCTCCTTAGATAATGAATGACTTGGCCTGTCACTTTTAGAGTAAAGTCTATTCACTAAACTAAAACAATACGCATTAATAACCAGATCAACAGAGAATTATCAAAGTCAGCTAAAAGCAGCTCAAGCCAAGGCCAGCCCAGACAAGTCTTGAGACATACATTATCAGGCCAATTCAAAACCTGTGGTCTTTTACTGGTCGTGGCAGGAATCATTCTTACTGGTCTACAGGTAGGGAAAATATGACAGTAATAGTCAAGTGGAACTCACTGAAGGAGCAAATTGATTTAGTAGATTATGCAGTCACAGAATTTGACTGCTCAGTCATTATAGTTTGGAAAGAAACAAATAATTAAACGAGGACTAGGATGCAACGGAAAATTGAAAATAAAATTAATATGAGTAAGAGATTAAAATTTTGAGATCAAAGAGTTAGGTTAAAATGTATTTTATGGCAGTTAACGTATTTTATGGGAGGAAAAAGATGAAGTATTAGCAAAATCAAAATCCCAAACCAAAACCAAACCTACTCACATTAACTAACACTTCCAAAAAATATCACATCAGATTTTTGTACCTGAAGCATATTGAGATTAATTTTCCCTGAATATATGGATCACTGTACAAGAGACTTAGATATGGGATTTGTTTTCAAAATTACCATATCCAACATTCTAATCCAGTGGATGCATCCTGTGGTGCCCACAAGTATTGAAGAAAATGTCCAGCTATACAAAAAGAGCAAGTATCAATTTCATCCCTAAATGGCTGTACTGTTTATTAAAGTGTACCTTCTTCAAGACTTTTTTGTGGAAACAGCTTCTCCAGAGGTAAATTTGATTCTTACTACGCCATAACTCATCTTCATTTTCACGGCTAAATGGAAATAAAGCACATCTTCATAAAATAAATGACTGGACTTGCTATGATAAAGCAGAAATTTCTATAGACAGGATATGAATTTGGAAGCTAAGATGCTGTTGAATGCATTTATTTTTTTATATGTCCAATCACAGAACAAATTATATTAGAAAATCATATACTGATCCCATGCGGCATTGTATGTGAGTTCACAGTGCAAAAAAAGTTTAAATTCTACATAGGGACCTAAAAGACTTATTGTAACACCTGGTACATGGAAAAGGCATGTCTTTTCTTATGTATTATTATGAATTACCACTCTTAGAACCTGCTTTTCTGTGGTGATAACATATTACATGCAATATGAATTGGTGAAGACTATAAAAAAAGGAAGGAAAAAAAGATATTTCAAGAAACACTTGCAACTTGCTTTTCTTAAGTAATTTCAATTGTACATGCATCAGTTATTTAGACAAATTCACGAAATTTGTAATGTAAAAAGTTCAGTTGCAGGGAAACTTCTTTGTATATACTTCATTAAAATTCATTTCAGTGTTTACAGTTACTAAGCTACACGGAATCTAAAATCACAAAAGGGTGCTACATGAATTTAAAAAGACAGAGAGCAGGTATTCCAGTATTCAATGTCTTCAGCAAAATTGTCCAGTGTGGAGAAGGTGTTAAGATAGAGCCTACTCAGAGTATCCTGATATAGACTGACAGCATTGTTGCAGCTGATTACCTCATATAACCTCACACAGAAAACCCGATATTTTATTCTTTAAGACCTAAAAGCTCCAAAATATATTAACAAAGAGTGTTTTAATAAAGTCTGAAGCTGTAATCTTAGCAACACCAGTTGTAGTATAGTCTAGCTAACCTACTTTTGATCTTGACTTTAAAGTCCTTCCATCCTGAAAGGTCTAAGTTCTGCTTTTGTTATAAGGCTACCTCAGTTTTGATAGCAATGAAGAGCACTTAACGTTTCACTGATGACAGTGCAATCAGATTCAAGAAAGTAGTAATCCCTTCATTGAGCTTTCCTGAAAAGCTGAATCCAGCAGAAGTCCTGATTAAAGATTTGTAAAGGAGGGCATGGACAATACAGTGACTAAGTAAAAGGAACAATATGAATTTTAACAGCATAGCAGTTATTTGTGGTGCTTAGAAACCAAATAACAGTGGTTCAAGACTTTGCATGAAATTAGAAAGGCCAAGCAAAACTAATTGAACATGCCCAAGTCGTAATGTGGAGACAGCTGTAGGAAAGGTAAACAGTGAACTAAAACATAGTATTTTAAGTATTCCCAGTATATATAAGAAGACACTAATGCTACTGCACATGACATGAATGAAGTTTCATATAAAAAAAACTTCATTTATTTTTAATCTAAATGTTCCATATGGAAAAGTTCAAAACTGCTAGAAGAGAAGAAAAGCCTGTCTTACTAATAAGCTTAATTTTTAGGTTTTGAAACACAGTCATTTTTTTTCCATGAAAAACTCAATCAGGTGATTCATTAATAAGTGTCATCTGGAGCTGTAGATATGACACCTTCAGAGGTCAACTCCCCATACCAGCTCTTAAAGCAGGAACCAGCTGCTCTCTGGGAGAGTGTAAGTCAGTACTGAAGGATGAATACCAGGTTGCAACATCACCAGCAAGTCCTTCAGTTCCATAATTTTCAAATAAAAATAGAGGAACCTGTAATAATAAGCACAGTCAGGCATTGTCCATGCAGGTAAGCCTGCTGTGACAAGGTGAGTCCAAGGTCAAGCCAGGAAGCTAAAATGGAAAGGCGATGATCAGCAAAGGGCAAGACGGCAAAGCTCATGATAAGTGTTGCTCCTAGGTTGAAGGAATACCCTAAAGGGGCTTCTGACAGCTGATTCTTATCACTTAGTGGTTTCCTAGCAGTCTGACCCAAGGTTATGCAGCTCTGCCATAGCAAGGATGGTCTGGAGAACAGGCAGCCCTTGGGGTGGAGGGAAGGGGTTGCACAACCTGTTGGTGCCCTCAGGGCACTAATGTGCTGCAGCAGTCTAGAAAATACTTTGGTCATGCCCTCATGTATTTTTTATGTATCCTCTAATGCAAACGCTAATCGTAGTCTCTGAAAGGTGAGGAGATCCAGAATTTCCCTCTGTTGCAGCTGGACCTTGGGCACCAAAACCATCAATAGACTCAGAGGTGCAGTATTATTGTTTAAGACAAGCCATACAATCCCTTTGCTACACCGCTAGATTTTAAAATGTTGCAGTGTCACTCTCCTTTGAAATGCAACAGGATCGATACTGCCACTCATGCTCATGCTCTGGCAGTCCACTCAGGACCCATATGTCTGCTCTCAACTGACCCTCATTCAGGTCTATATCTTGTCAGAAGTCTGTCCTCTGCTAGAAGATGCCAGGACTTTTGTATTTGAGTGGGAAGAATTTTGTTGACTCTCCAGCTGGCTGACTGGGTCTCAGGTCTTTCTGTGAAGGTAGGCCTCATCCCAGAGGCTGTGTTACTGACAAGCTCTGCACCAACTCTGCTATACCTATACTAGAAAGTGAATTTTAGAAGAATGAGTATATGATTCGTGGCACTACTTACACAGGGGTTCTATCTAAGTCCAAAATCACATCTAGGAATATCAAATCATAGAATAATTTTGGTTGGAAAAGACCTTTAAGATCATAATTTCAAACATAAATATGATCATCAAAGTGTAAGGAAGCATTACCATATATTTTTTTGCTCTTTCATTGCATTATTCATTGTATGTTAAGAAGGAAGGGAAAATAGAAGCAACTGGTGAGATCATGCTTATGAGTGGCACTTTACTCACAGGTAGCATCTTGCCTGAGACTGTGGCAAAAGTTGTTGCCAAATTCAGAGACAAATTGGCATCTTGTGTTAAGCTAGCAGATTCCACTAAATTCTTGTGGGTTTCCAAGATAAAGATGTTTGCCTCAGAATGTCACACAATGCTTCTACTCAGCGTAAAAATGTGATGTGGCATACAGCCACATAATGCTCCAATTCAGATACTAGAGTTACAGAATATTATGGAGAAAAAAAAAAGCAACTTTCAGATTTTGTAAAACAAAGGAATGCTAGAAAAGAGTATATTGCCTCTACTGTGACTGAGGCTTTCAATAAGTGCATTAAAGTTTCACTTATCCTAGTCATACTGATTTTATCTAGAGTCTGATAGTATGAATTTAACAAACTGAAATCCTATTTTTTCCTATTTGTAGGGCCTTGTTTTAAGTTTTTCAAGAGATAAGAGACAAGGCATAACAGTTATTTTGTCCAGTAGAGGTGCAATTCTTGCAATTCTGGCATTTGCTTATAATTTGCAAGAATGTGGAAACCAAGTGGTTGTTATTGCAGTGAAACAGTGCGGAGCTCTGTCAGCTTTTTTGTATTGTCACTTATTTCTCTTGCTTAAAAAAGTAAAAGACGATGAACTAGTTTCCTGATGTGTGGTTACTTCTCTCAGTAGTTTTCAATTTGGTGTTTTAAACCTTATGGGTCAGAAATGATCTGGATTTGCTTGACCTGCCTTGGGATCAGTCCCAGTATGTATGTCCCATAAACAGGAGAAAGTATTTCCTTAGTTTGTGCTTATAGTAGCAACATGTGGACTATATTGTTTAGAATTAGTACACATTTTCTTTGAAAGAGTTTACTTGTGGCTGAGTTGCTGAGTTGAAACACTTAAAACTTGGACTTGATGCCACTCTAGCACAAGTAATTAGATCAAATGAATAAATATCTGTCCACAATATCCAATACAAAACTAAAAGCACCTCCAAGAAGCTTAGAAATTGCCATCTGATTTGTTTATGTTCATTTGGGTAAAATGAGAAAGTCCATCCAGCTTGATGGTTTCTATGAATCTTCCTCTTGAGATATCAACTCTCCCTATGCTGTGTAAAGAAAATGAGCTTTTAGCTGAGGGTTATGAACGCCACTCCTATCCACAAAGTTCAGTGTAAATTCTATTTCAGTTCAATCCTCCATCATCTTGGTTCTTTAAACTAAATGTTAAGCACATATAAATACTGAGATGACAGTAAAGCCAGGTAACAAGCTTTAACCTTCAGCAAGTTATGACATACAATTGTTTCAATTTATTTGGAAAAAATTCTACATATTGAAAGAATGGACATGTCTATATCGTGTTTACTTTGGATAAACCCATTGTGTTTCTTCTTTGTAATGACTCTGTAGTGTGTGGCTTTCATGCACCCAACAATATTTTCAGATTTTCACTTTTCAGTCTTTCTCTCTTCTTAATTTGTGACTTGTTTCATTCTCCACAGATCTTGAATACTCAGAAGTTTCAGAAACAGTAAGTTGAAACTGGTTCTGATTTATCCTACTGGAAGACAGGAGCAATTTCACTAAAATCTACAAAATCACACTAAGCAGCAAATGAAATCACAACGAGATGCTGTATAGTATTTTGTAGTAGAAAAAAATAGCTTCTTTGTGATTCTCAAAGTAGATTGAGTACTATAGTAACAAAAGAATTTTTTTTTTCATACAAATCCATTCAGGATCTGAATTTGCCAGTGGAATGTGCAAAAGTTGCTCTCCTGTCCTAGGTACCAAACACTTGAAGGGAATGGAAAGTCTATCTTGGTTTGAATACACTTGGAAAGACAGGCTAAATACAGTGAAATCACTCTCCAGCTCTTTTCTGTGATTCAAAATGCTCAAGCTTCTTTACAGATATAACTACATGCCGCCACTCTCCTGGCACTTTGTTCTTCATCAGTAAGGAGAGAAAAGTGGTTTGAGGTTTCTCTTCTTCCCAAATGCAGACAATGGCACATTAGTTGGGTTGCTTTTTTATCCACTGATATAACAGTGCTTTTCAAACAGCCAAACTGAAAACAAACCAATTCTCCATCAAATATTTTTCTGTATTTTATAAACTATGTCAAAGCCATAGCTGTGATTATAACTGAAACAAATTCCCTGACAAAGGAACCTTTCTTGAACTGAGTATTGAGGAGAAAAGGGAGTTGATAGCACTTTGAAATAAATATCTTTATTAAACTTTAAGGAACAAGACAAAGTGTACTATTTCTGCTCAAGCAGAGAAGTATTACTTAAAAATCTAAAATCACTGAAATACCTATTCTGGATGTAGTCATTGTTGACGAGGAGATGGAGGATAAACTACTTGCACAAAGAAGTAAAATGTTGGTATTGAAAATACTGAAAGGGGAAACCACTAAATTGCAGATCATTCTGTTGTTTAAATTAGAAAGGAAAATTAAATGGGTAAAAAGCATTTTATTGCAATTATCTATTCATCTATGATATGCCTAACACTTTGTGTATTTGAAAAAGCCAGAAAAATTACTATATTGATTCTCTTAGAAATACTCTCAATTGATGCAATCTTCAATTGATGCAATCTAACTGGAAAGAATGATAAATCATTACAACATTTAAAACCAGCAACACCTGATACCATTTTGAATTAGAAGGAAAAATGTCAAAGCATATTATGGGACACCAGACAGATTATTGTATATATAGAACTCTAATTTGAAACTGTAATGTATGTGTGTTCATAAAATATGCCCTAAACTTGCCCTTCATTTTTTTAGGTAATGTCACGAGATATTAAATTTTTCTTGAAGAAGAGCTTCATCTACATACA
This sequence comes from Colius striatus, assembly GCF_028858725.1. NCBI lineage: Eukaryota > Metazoa > Chordata > Aves > Coliiformes > Coliidae > Colius > Colius striatus. Next base: position 55,866,636 of record NC_084761.1, read on the forward strand.
GATTTTCTGGGTTTTCTCCACATTATGGCAAGTAGTTAATAGTTTATCCCCTCATAGGAGACCTTGATTCCACCCTTAGATCATCACAGCATTACCGAATCCTATGCATAAATATGCCAGTAAACAGAATGAAGGCAAGCATGTAAAACAGGGACAGACAATCAATCATTTCTTCTATCAGCATGCAGCCAGTCATAGAATCATAGAATTGTTAGGTTGGAAAAGATCTTTAAGATGATCAAGTACAACCACGAACCTCACACTGCCAAGACCACCATTAAACAATGTCCCTCAACACCTCATCTGTGAATCTGTTGAACATCTCCAGGGATGGTACCTCCACCACCTCCCTGGGTAGCCCATGCCAGTGCTTAACAACCCTCTCAGTGAAAAATTTCTTCTTAATATCCAATCTAAACTTTCCCTGATGCAACTTGAGCCCATTTCCTCTTGTCCTGTCATTCATTATTGGGAGAAGAGACTAATTGACTCACATCACACTACAACATCCCTTCAGATAGTTGTAAAGAGTGATCATGTCTCATGAAAAAATTGTCAGTATTTCTGCTATGGAGCAATAGGCTATGGATGCCAAAACCAATCATAATGAAAAATAATAATGAAAAAGTAAAACAACCTTAAGGACTCTTAGCAACTCTGAAAAAAATTCCTTAGCCAAAGACAGTAGTACTCTGGCATTGATTGGAATTATGTTATACCCCAAATATTGGAAGAAACTTTCTATTTGGAAAGAGAATCCAAGTACATTTTCTAAGGGTACCTTGTTAGCTATCTTTACTGTAATCATAGAGAAAATGATTATTTATTTACAATTTTAATTAAGACACTTCAAAACTAACCTTGTAATGACTTGGAGACTTAGGTTCTCTTCTCATTTATGCAGTATTTTTTCCTTGTGCAATCTTCAATATGAATATGCTGTTGCTTCTACTTCATCACAGTTTATGGCTGCACCATTAACAATGGTTTAGCACAGGTCTACTGAGATGAAAAAATAATGTTGATTATTCTTTTGGCCTTTTTAGTTGATTTTTTTCGGTTTGGTTTCTCACAGGTATGTTTAAAATTTATACTATCTGTTAGAGTGTTCACATTAACAATTTTCATTATACACCTTGAAAAGGAAGCTGAGGGAGGGGATCCTTTTTTAAAACTTGTTACATAATTTCACAGAATAGAAAGAATATCTTTCATTATCATAATATGAAGAAAATGGTAATAAATTTTGGTTTTGAGTAAAAATAAGTAGAGGGCCAATTGCAGGAAAGGAACTTTCTTGTGGAAGGCCCCAGAGAGTCGCTGGGGGATGGCAAATTGTGGTTTGCTTTTTTTCTTGAAACACGAGAGGCATTGAAAAATATTGTCAGGTAAATATTTTTTTTGTTGCCATAGGTTTAATATACATTTAATTAAAATGAAAGCATATATCTAAATTTTCATTACTAGAGAAAAATATAAAAAGTGTTGCAAAACAAGAGAACTGTCATCCATACTTGTTCTATGATTCTATGACACACTACCTCAGGAAGATTAAAAATAAGAACATTAATATCATGACTAATAACAAGAAGCTATTTTTTCATCTATTAGATTAAAATTAGAACAGTTTTAATATTCATAAGATAGAAAAGGAAATTTTTTATGTGTTACTTCTAAATAGAAAAAAGCAATTTCAGTATCTTTCAGTCTTTTACCAGTAACTGAATTCATCATACTTTGTGAAAGAGAGATCACTGAAGACATACCAAACAGGGTATTTAACCCATTAAAAGGTGACAAATAGGAGAGATTCAAGTGAAATATATATTTTTAATTCCTGGTTATGAATTTTTATGGAACTGATGTCAAGAGATTTTTTTGCTGAACACATAATCTTATTACTACTTTCTCTGAAGACTTCTTTCCATGTTACTATATAAAAAAACAAAATAAAACACAGAAAACCCCCATAAAAAACCTCAAACAATCTGGAAGTTGATTTCAATTACTCATGTCTAGGAATGTAAATATCTCTGCATTGTGGGTATAAGACAACAGTTTAACTCTTAGATTGCAGACTCTCAATATAAAAGTGAAAGAGCTTACCATATTGTCTTTGTTGTCTTTGCTGTGTTCTGCATCACGTGGTGCTCACTGGGTATGAAAGAACTCTTACTACCATCATAACTAATATTTTGCTCATTTCTTCCAAATTTCATTCTCATTGTGATCTCATGAAGTACTGAAAGTGCTGGGTTTCTTTCAGTCCAGTATTATATCAAATGGAGTGGCAGTGGGTGAATCTAGTAACTTCTAACTAGGTTCTTTTAGATATTCCAGATACAAAAGATTTCAAGTTTAATATGAAATTTACTTATTTGATATAATTGCATAAGATTATATATTTCAATATACATCGGTATACTGAAAACACCACATAAGCATCATATAGCTTTTGCAGAATGCAACCGAATCACCATACAAACATGATTTCCATTATCAATTTCTATATGCTAACCATCATGAGATGCAGGGTGTACGCAGCAACCAGGGAGACACATAAGGGTTGAGGCCAGATCAAGCTCATTGTTGTCTTCAAAGTTCATTTTATTAGCTATCTAGTTTTTAAACTGTTAGGCTGAGCTACATATACACTTTCTGTCCCCGTGTTGCTCTGACTGTTTTAGCTAGGATAGAGTTAATTATCTTCCTAGCACCTGATAAAAGGCTGTGTTTTGAATTAATACTGAAATGAATGTTGATAATACAGGGATGTTGTACTTATTGCTGAGCAGTGCTTGCACAGAGTCAAGGTTTTGCTGCTCCTTACCTTGCCCTGACAGCCAGTGGGCTGGGGAAGCACAAGAAGCTGGGAGGGAGCATGGCCAGGACAGCTGACCTCAACTAGCCAAAGGGCTATTCTGTAACATTGAATGTTATGTGAGTATATAAACTGTGAGGAATTGGCAGGGAGGAGTGGATTGCTGCTCAGGCATCAGCCAGCGGGTGATGAGCAATGTCATTGTGCATCACTTGGTTGTTTTGGTTTATTTTTTTCCCCCTGGTTTTTATTTTCCTCTATTATATTGTCATTATTATTACTCTTATCGTGATTCTTACTACTATTACTATATTTATTATTATATTTTATTTTAATTTTAATTAGTAAACTGTTCTTATCTCAGTCCATCTGGCTGCAGGATTTGGGGAGTCAGCAAGCAGCTGCATGGTGCTTTGCTGCTGTCTGGGTTTGAACCACTACAGTAGCTCAGACAAATATTCCTCTCCACTAGTAATCTCAGGGAGAGCTGTTTATATAACCTGATGACTCACTGTTATAGCTATATATCTAAAACAAAGGTTACTCTCCAGTCCTCATAAAAGTGAATCTTTGAAATATTCACCGGTGGCTCTTTACATTCCTCCCTGAGCTTGTTATTTTTGCCCTTCTCCTCTGAGTGGGCCTCCATTGTGGGAGTGTCAGTCACAGTGAAGCATTGCCAATGTGGTACAAATGCAAAGGTTCTTTGACTGTTGGACTTCATCTCACATGTCTCTAATTAGTAGATTCATGTTCTGAACGATATTTTCTCTCACTTAGTATGTTTGGTCTTGTCTTTTTCTGAATTTGGCTGAAGTTGAGATTATTTTTGAGATGCAGAGTTAAGCCTATGGTTTTCCTCATCTTGACAACCCTATTCACAGAAAGTTTAATTCATACTTATAGCTGAATGATATTTGAATACGTCTTTTTGTTCTTCCTAGATGTTCTACATTTTTGTTGCTATCCTCAAAACAAAAGTCACCAACAGGTTTCTTTAAGATCTGCTTCAAATGAAAACCAAAATGTAAAATACAATCTGATGAGAAGTGAACAGGACTTTATCCATATTAAAGTGCGTCCTTTAGAGAGATGACTGTAGATATGATATGAGCTCTTCTGTCTCAAATTAATTTGCAAGCTAACAAATCTTTTTTTTTTACTATCAAACCATATTATAAATGTAACTATTAGACTTCAATAAAATGCCTAGAACAGTTTTATTATATCTCAATTAAATGCCCAAAACAGTTTCACTTAAGTGGCTATGTTTATATTTGGACATATGTTGTCTCAGCATTAAGAGATCTTGTCTATAGTGGTGTTCTCAAGCACCCTTTTCCTCTGCTATAGATATTCTTCACATATTTAGAAAAGAGCACTTACCCTTGCATATTGCATCCTATCCAAGTTCTGTTATGAACTTGGGATTTCCCAGAAGCAAAGAAAGGTATTCCACATTTCAAAATAATAGTATCTTTCATTTAAGATGAGATGTTCAGAGCTAAGGATTTCAAATGGCAAAATGCATTACTTTTTGAGTTTAAGTCATTATTTCAGCCCAATCTTAACACTTTAGTTTTTCATTTGCAAATGTACATTTAAATACCTGCTCTGCAAGCTTAAACTTAAACCACTGAAAGAAACTAAGATAACTATTATTTCCATCTCCAAATCATAATATAATTCAAGTTTGAGAAGACTTTGGTAGATCTCTAGTCCAATAGCCAAAGCCAGTTCAGCTGAAAGTCAGGTGGGTATAATCCAGCCAGCTGTTAAAAGACTTCCCAAGATGGAGAATGTACAGCCTCTCTGGACAACTTGCTCCCATGTTTGGCTGTCCTTACAGCTTTTCCTCATATCCATTGTGAAACTCCTGATCCAATTTATGCTGTTGTACTTTGTCCTTCTGCTATGCATGGCACTGAAGAATCTAGCCCCATCTTTTTTATAATCTCCCCATAGGTACTAGCAGGCTGCCATTAGACCTCCTTTGAAGGTGTCTCCTCTCCAGGCTGAAAGATTCCCTTTACCTCAGCTCTCTTCACAAGGCTAGCAGCAAAAAATTGAAACTTGGATTCCAGTTCTTCCTCTGATTCAGATTAATGTTTTCAGTCAGGTCACATGTATGCAAGAGAGCTGAACTTTAAATATAACAGCTATGAAAACAAACATGCTGAACAAGAATTTGTGTAACTTCACAGAAGAGGATGGTGAGAAATTGTGACAATTGTTTACACAATCAGTCTGGAAAATATCATCAAAGATGTGGTAAAATTATTGAAGGAAGATAATTATATCACAATGAATGACATAGATATTAACAAATTTATGCTGGAAACTTTCACTTAGTAAAGTATTGTAGGATTTTATGAACAAATGTGGAAAATAATTTTATGATAACAATCCTATAAAGTCTGGTATTTTGCAAAGATGTTTTAAAGGAAACAATTTTATTCTTTGTATATTGATTCTTGTTTTAAGCATTGTTTTCTTTATTTGTGCAAGGCAGGTTTCGGTATTGGGGCTTTTTAAACTTTTCTCTTCATCCATAATAATATTTATTCTGGGTTTGTTTCCTTCAGTGAAGCTCTAAAATTGGCCACAATCTGGCAGAAATAGGATACTGTCAGACTGTTTGACACATGCTGCTTGAGCACATAGAACTAATTTAGAGTCAGAATGCCTTAAGATTAGGTATTGCTGCTAAGTGACTTTCTTGAGTTTACTGTTATCAGTTCTGTATGTTAATGGAAAATGTTTGGTATCTGAGAATTAGAGCTTCAAGAAGCAGGATGTGAAAAAAAGTGGTCTAGAGGTAGCTAATGGAACTGACATAGGGTGAAGGACCTCACTATGACTTCAGTTTACTACTGAGAACAGCTAAAAGGTGCCTCTCACTGTTCTGGATCCAAGTTCAGAAAATTGAAAGTAACCACCTACAGTCTTTGAAGATGTGGCCTTTCTTTTCTTTTAAAATGTAGATGCAGGAAGAGTGGGCAAAGGCTTCCTCCTTTTTGTACCCTATCCAGTGGCAAGAACACTTGTCCAGGATACAACATAGCCTGGTTCAAGTCCTCACATTGACACGATAAAGTCAAATCAGACAAAATCGCAATTTGCTGACCCATAAAATATTTAACAAAGCTTATTTATCTGTATCATTTTTCTCTAAGGTTGTTTGAGAGAGTGTTGGCAGAATAAGGTGAATAAGTGACAACATTAGCTAATGCAATTTTGCATTTTTGTAATATTCATTAGGCATGTTCCTGTAGGAATTAACTGATTAATTTTCCCAGAAGCTCTTGAAATGTGTTATGGGTGTTCACTTCAAAATACCATGAAAAGGGGAAAAAAAGGACTATAGATGATTGTTCTTTTTTTTTTTTTTTTTTGGTTTGGTTTTGGTTTTAAATTGTTTGAGTCTTACTAGTTTATTACAAAATATCCTGCAAAGATTCCTGTTACTGTTCCTTCACTAGGTAAAACCAAATGTCACAATTAAGCTAATGATGCTATTTAATTTGAAATCAAACTAAGTATCTTGTGGTAAGCAGGCAAAAAGATGCAGTAATTATGTTCTTTTCTGAATAAAACATTCACAAATTGCAAGTTTGCTATTCTGTAATCCATATTTGGGAATATTTAATTCCTAACTGAAATGCAGACATTAACTCTATGTAACAAAACAGCTGTTCAAAACCACAAAGAAATAGCACATTCAAGCTCAAAAGATTCTGTTAATTGAAAAAAAATGAAAATGCTGATGAAGAGTGGTTACTTAAAATCTAGATAATACTGTGAGTCTTAAATGTTCAGATGCCCTTTAAACTGTGTTTAACAGATAGCCTTACTTAATGATAAGGTGTGAATAGGAGGTCAATAGAACCTCAAAATGACATTTTTAACCTCACTGATATCACTTACAAAAATACAGAGTTTTTGGAAATGCATTTCAGTTTTTTCCACTGAAGATTTTAAAGACAAACTTAGACAAAATATATTTCTTACGTATTTGCAAATACATTCCATTTTTTTACTTATGAGCTCTTCTGCACTATATGTCTAGATATTTGAAATAGTTTGCTTATGGGAAATATAATTAAATGCACTGAATGAGTTGTCCTGAACTCATTTTATCCGTTCCATAAGACACAGTCCCTCACAATTTCAAATTATAAGCAGTCAGAAAGTGTATAAATGAAGACAGATTATGATACTCAGGACTACATGGAAAAAGTGAAAAACTGCATGATCATGTTTTGAAATAAAAATTTCTACTAGTTTCTAAAAGAGAAATTTTTAAAAAACCCTCTCTGCATTTAATCTCTCATGAATATTGACTGATGTACATATAATAGTGCACATAACTACCTGTTTATCAGTATGGAATCTAAAAAAATCCTTAAAAGTATGGAATTTAAAAAATATGATATGGAGTTAAAAAATACCTTTGGGAACAGATTGTTAAAAGCATCTACTGCCAAACTGAAGGGAAAAGTAATTGAGTTTCTTTACTTTCCTTTGTTTACTCTTAAAATAGCCTGACAGAGCCATTACTTGATATTTTATAATTTTTTTTTTTTTTTTAATACCTTAAAAAAGGCAGCTCTATCAACACAATCTTTGGTGAAGAGCACTCTGTCTTGTCCTCAAATGCATGTTTCAAATTCATTAATGTACAGAAACATAGTGGAAACATCGCTGTAACAGAACTTGGTTGTCACGACATTTGGCTTCTTCCATCACATTTCCATTATTTTCAACTACTTTTTTCTAATATATTTCTGTATTAGAAAAACAACAACTAAATCTTGAAAGTTAGTGAAATAAAATACTACTTTTGACTACAAATTAAGAAAAGGCATTTGTTGTCTCTGCTTACAACAGCAATTAGGAATTAGGAATAAGAGGATTAAAACCCAACTTTTGTTACATCTGGGTTTGCATTAAGGGAAATTCGAAACACTGAAGACAATGCTTGATTTTTCATTTATTCAATGACATCAAGCAAATCCTGGACACCAGAAACCTGTTTCAGTTCCAAAACAACAGGAAAGAAACAAACTGCCGTCTTTGAGCTGTTACACTGGACTAGCTAAACAAAATACAGAGAATTGGCAGTAGTCATTTACCAAACTGCTTTAGCTTGAGTCTGAGATATTCTTACAGTGAGAATAGAGAAATTGCTTTCAAAGAATTCTAAACTGATTGAGACAGTTTCTATACTACATGAATTGCTGTGATATTATTGACATAGTTGAATCTGTTTATTATTAGAGATTTTGGTCTCCTGTTTCATATAACAAGCAACATAATTTGTTCAAGTTTCAAAGCTTCTCCAATTGCCAAATGTTGCTAATACAACAGTAAGATGCTGTCAAAACTCACAACTGACTTGTACTTTACTAGAGATTATAAGAGATCATGCACAACACTGGATAGCTGTTGTTGAAAATGGATTCATCACAGGATTAAATTCTTACCTTTCATGTTAAAGGTTAAAAAAGGAGAGGGCAAAGTAAGTGTACAATCCACCTACACTGAGTAGATTGGATAGGTATTCGTTCAGCAGTGCTACTGGAGTTCTTCTTGGTTTGGACTTACTTACAGGTTTGCAGAGCTTCTTGCATAGAGGGTTTCAGCTCCAGAGGCAAGGCATGAGAACAGACATCTGTCTACACTCTAATTACTCTGTGCCTAATCAGTTAATATGTGAGGTTCTCTTTGTAGTTGCAAAAAGAAACTTTTCCAGTTACGCTCTTCTAAAAACCTTTCCACACTGTATATTATTTATATATATATAACTACATCTATTTATATATATATGAAATAACAGGCAGATAAACTTTCTTACACCTTGCTTTCAAATATGTTACATGACACTTCAGTGTGGCCACATTGGAGCATTCACCAAAGTCAGGACTGTTTAAAATTGATGGGGTTTATTTTCCTTTAGTCAAGCATTTTCTACATATAGAACATTCACTTGGTGTAAGTCACAGAAGAAAAATGCATGAGACAGACTACCGCAAATAAGAGTGCAACAGACCGTTTACATGATTCTTGTTTGTTTACAATTAACAAAATTTGTTCAAAGAAAAACAGATTCAGTAGCTGAAAATGTAAGCAGACTCTTGTCTTAGTTAAATCTTCCTACCAGGAGGTTTGCTCAAGCTAAAGAGAAATCTACTGTACGGCAGGATGCTAAATGCACACGAGATTACAATGCTAGAAAATTCCAGATTTCTAAGCAGTTTACACAATCTAAATTGCAGTAAAATTTTGTTTAAAAAAAGATATTTCTTTTCTGATTGCCTTCAGTAAATGGAGGTCAGTTCAAGAGCTTATAAGCATTCTTTAGCAAAAACATAACAAAAATAAAAATACTTCCAAACTTTTAAGTCATTGTTCCAAGTCTGGATATTTGTACTGCTGGCTTTCTGATCCTACTGACTTGCTGTTCTATTTCTGAGAACCTTATTTTTTTCATTTAAATGTTTAACCACTGTTAGTATTAGAATTATAAGTAAACAAACTTTAAAAAAATACAAAGTTTTTGCTGTTGTTTGTTTTTTGCAGTAATCCAATTGTACAAATGGAATAGAAAACCTGTTGCGCCAACTAAATGGTTTAACAAGTATGGATCAATGGTACAAGGCATAAGCAAAAATATTTTCTACTGGTTGCAGACTTCAATTACCTGCATTTTCAGTTTCTTGAAATGTATTTTTTTTGTTTTTAAATAAGTTTGCTTAACAATATAAGTGAAGTTTTTATATACCAGGTTTTTAGAATGTAGTTTACTCTGAAAGGACAAGTGCAATATTTCTCTTTAACAAAACTGAAACTCCTTACCGATGAAACCCTATGATAACTAAAAACCTAACATATATTTTTTTTTCTAAAAGAAGGTTAAGCTTCTGTAAGCAGCTCTCTCAATTAAGACTCACCATAAAAATAAACTCCTCAAATTGCAGTGATCAGAAAACACTGCAAATATGATTTCTCCTTTAAGTTTCTCCATGTTCTGCAACTTGAGATTGGAAATTTGACACCAAAAGTTTCTTTACAATGCCAAGCAATCCTGTAGCCACAGTGGGACTAAATTATAAAATTCCTATGCTTTACTTTTCACGTGAGACTTTCGCTTCAAGGCACAAAAAGATTAAATAGTGGACTGGACAGAACAGGACATAACAGTTCAGTTTAAGGAGTCAAAGGTTGTACAACAGATCTTATTTTGTGTCTGAAGCAAAAAAAACCCAATATCTGAGTGATATTTATGTCTTCCATTTACAAATGCAAAGTATGGTATTAAACTCCCTGAAGCTTTTGGGTTATTTTGTCCTACTTCTCTTACTATGATTTATTATATTTATCATCAATTTCAGTATTTAGCAATTTCAGTCAAACCACACAATTTCAGCTGATTATTAATAAGGAGTACAGTTATCAAATAGCCGTTGTTTAAGTAACTTTTATGTGGAAGTCAATCCAAATTGTGTTCAAGACAAAGAAATAACAGGTAGAGAAAGGTCTAACAATTTAAAAATAAAATTGTGTAAATTTGTAGAATGGTGTAATTTAAGTGCAATGTACTGTAAAACTAATAATTTGGTAAATATTGAACACAGATCCTTATGCTTCTCCAACCCAGATTACTGTGTTGCCTCTATCAACTTCGGTGATTTCACAATTTAACTTATTGAGCCGTCCATCCAGGATAAACAGAGATTCCTTGGAAGGGGTCATGAGATACTGACCAAAAAGGCCACTGTCTTTTATAAGACGGTTCTTACTGTTCCAAGGCCATTCACCTGTCTTGACTGGTTCCTTCAGACTCTTCACCATCTTAACCTTGCCAGAGGACAACTCCATGACAAGAACATCAGTTTGTGTGCTGGAGCTGCAGTAGACATTGTATTGATGAGCTTCGGTGAATGATGGCTGAAAAGCTACATCAGATATGTGCAAATTAGTGTGAATGTCAAATGCACCCTGTATTTCTCCTCTTATTGTTATGGATTGGATCCTCATGAGACCTTTTGTATCATCAATGCTGACAAGGTAGTGTCCATCGGGAGAGATATGTGGTGTGCCTGTTACATCATCATTGTATCCAATCACAGAATCAGTAACGCTATCCAATATAAGCTGTGGTAAAACAGCCCCAGTGGTATCAGGCTTACAGCAAATAAAAAAATATCCTCCAAGATGTGTATAAGCCAGTGACTGAGGAACGCAATTATAATCCTTTAAACTAATTGTCTTGATGTATGACATAGTTTCTAGATCAATTTTCTGCAGCACAGGTTCATCCTTATGAAGAATAAATCCAAACCTGTAAGGTAAAAAAAAAAATCAAAGTCAGAGTTACTGTATGTATTTTGCACAAATGGGGGAAGCCATCATAAACAAAGTAGATGAGCTAATATCTGCAGCAGTGTGTTTTCATATTTCTCAGCTTCAGATGTTTGAAATATCAAGCAGTTTATAATATTTAACTTTTAGTTTTCTTAGATAAAGTATGTATCAAATGAAATGTCTAAAAACCATTTATTGGATTAAAGGGAAAATTGTATTTTACCTACTGACAGAGGGGAAAAGGTAAACATTACTACAAGCATATCTGTTCAGTTATGACTTTTACAAAAGCTAGGAACAAGAAAAGTATTAGATATCAATAGACAGTATATCCCATGTATTTTAATTCACTTCCTATAGTTCTTTGACTTTCTTGGGAACATGAACATAACCCAGCACTCATTGTTATTCAGATAATTACCTGAATCTTTCTCATTTTAATTCAGTAGAAAATAATATTGTAAAAGGATTTATGCCTCCTAACTATTCAAGCATCATATTTCTTATAATTTAAATGACCCTTTATGCTTTTCAATACATCAAGAAATTTTCACTGAACATGAAAAACATGGTTCAAGTTTAAAATCCCAGAGCTGAATGTTTATAACATTTTAAATAGAGGCTATATGACTATTCTCTAATGTTAACATATAAGTTCTGACTGCACAGTCATTTCAATATATATATGCAAAACCCACTGCTCTAAATATTATGAAGTAATCTGAAAGTATGGTAATTTTGCTCATAATCTAAGTAGCTTTCACAGCACTTTTCCCAAACAGTTGCTTTCCTTGGGCCCATTTCTGAACATAACAATTTCTGCTGAATCTTCAGTCCTAAGAGGAAAGCTGCATGATGATATATAATCTAAAAATACCTTTCAGCCTCTGTAACAGCCAGAATATTTCAATAATTGAGCTGACAATAGAACAAAATTTTCACACTGTAATTTGCAATCCAAATGTATTCATTAATCATTGAACCCCTGAAGTAACAGGCAAAAAGGTTTTAGGACATTGTCCAGTCAGTTCCTCCAACAAAAGATATAATGAATTATATTTGAAGTTCCTACTGAACTGATATAAGAACAGTTTTAATTTTAGCTCCACCTTCTGAAATTCTTGCATACTGCTTCAGTAACATAGGATCACAGAACTACAGAATTATTTCAATTGGAAGGGATCTCTGGATTTCATTTGGTCCAACTCCCACAGAAAGAAGGGCCAGCATGAAACAGAATGCCTGCAATTACAAATTGAGCTGATTTTTGTCTTTGATTATTCAGCCACTTATAGATTTATGTAGAATCATAGAATGGTAGGGGCTGAAAGACACCTCTAGAGATTATCCAACCTCCCTGCTAAAGCAGGAATACCTCAATTGGGTCACACAGGAATATGTCCAGGCAGGTTTTGAAAATCTCCAGAGAAGGAGACTCCACATTATGCTTCTAAGACAGAGGATAATCCATTTAGGTCTGTATCAGCAAATTATCATTTGAGTTTGACCTCATCAATTAATTTTGACCAAAGGACAAGTTCATATAAAAACCCATCAACTTAGAGTTTACCGAGATTTACATGTTGCAAACCATATTCATATTATATCTAACAATATATCTGGGGGAATGTCAATTAAATTGCCTTGGTTAGAAAAAAGAACTACCTCAACAAAATTTGCGTCAAGATAACTTGACAATTACTGCTACTTTCCTATTCAAAAACTCTGTTGTGTCATAGAAGGAGACTAAGATCATATGGCAGAATTTGATTTTTATTTATTTTGGCCATCCACTTTCTTAATATTTTTGGGCAGGCATAAAAATGTTGATTCTGGATTCCATTATTATGTTGCAAGCATTTTTTTAGTAATGAGAAACAAAATTGTACTATATTATGTACAGAATCATCCTGTAATGGAAGAGGTTAAATAGCAAGCAAAAGTCTAATATTTCAAATGTTTACCGTATGCCTTGGTGTTAAATAACAAATGTTATACATATGAGCAGTGATTACAAAAGGACAATAGACCTAGATTATTGATTGTCTTTTACATAGTAACAACCTCCAGTGCAAAGGAACAACCGCTGAACTGTCTAAGGTTATTCATAATACCCTGAAATTTTCCTTACATATATCTGCTACTTAATCTTTACTCCTAGAAAACAATAACCAAAAACCCCAGTACATATTAACATTTTTCTGAATGGAAATTGATCGAGGGTTAGATATTATCATTACTATTGGTATCATTAATGTCAAATGCAAAACAAACATGAAATATCTAAATTACTAAATAAAGCACTAAAAAAACTGAAAACATAAAAGTAACAAAAAAAAAAAAAAGAAATTTTTCAGAATTGTAGCACGGTAGGGGTTGGAAGGGACCTCTAGAGATCATCTAGTCCAACCCCCCTGCTCAAGCATGTCCACCTAGATCAGGTTGCACACAAAAGCATCCAGGCAGGTTTTGAAAACCTCCAGAGAAGGAGATTCCACAGCCTCCCTGGGCAGTCTTTGCTAGGGCTCCCTCACAGAGAAGTTTCTCTTCATGTTGAAGTGGAACTTCCTGTGTTCCAGCTCGTGTACGTTAGCCCTTATCACTGAATGCTACAGAAAAGACTCACCCCATCCTCTTGACCTCTGCCATTTAGGTATTGTAATGGGTTTGTGTAGAGCTGTTTCTGGTAACAGGGAAGGGGCTGTAAAGATGGCTCCTGTAAGAAGTTGCTCAAAACTTTCCCCAGGTCTGAGTCAGATACACTTTGGGGGCTGAGCCAATTGAGTGGGCACCTCCATGATCACTTTTTAAGAAGCCAGAAGAGGAGGGTTCTTCCTCCATAGAGCAGGAACATTTAGAAAAGTGAATATACTGCTGTGAAATAAGATGGTTGGTGCATGCATGACAGTCATGTATTTTGAGAAGAACAAACTGTATATATGGGAGAATCTGTGTTTATAATGAGGAATATTGAGGAACAAAGTTATGTTGGTTAATTGAAGCATGGAGACATTTGTTTTAAAGTGAGTTAACCTATATAAATCTGGAAAAACTAAATGCAGTAACACAAATTGTTGAGTATTACAAATATATGAAAATTACATGACTGCTGAGGTGAGTAGGTAAAAGTTATTATTTGCAAAGAAAAACAAATTTTTCATTTGTGTCTGTTCCTATTCAATATTATTTTTAAAAAGTATGTTCTTAAATGTACTTAAATTTTATGTGAGTTTATGAATATCTGTGTGAAAAGAGAAACCTTCCATCAATAGTAAGGTCATTTGTAGACATTTAAAAATTTAACATGATGCTCATGAATCCTTCTTAATTCTCACTATTTTAAGGACTTAAAGTTATTTGAAGGCAAGGGAAGATATCCAAATCTAGATCAATGTAATGGCAGGTACTGAATACATGATAGACCTTATTTTCAGGTATTACAGTATTTTTCCATCTGGTTTAATATAAGTACACAGTAGAGACATTTTTTCTTTGATTACTTTTGATCTCAATTTCAATAGCAAACACAAAGTAAAATTTCTTTGTGGAATTTGGCAAGCTGACTTTTGGCTTGAAAACATTAGTTTTCTCTTCCTGTATAACAATACAAGTAACAGGGAAAAATAGGAAATCTCATTTAAAATAGAAAGAAAAGGCTCTCACAAAGTTGCTTGTAACTTACATAGATACTTTAAACATGCTATCTAAGTGATTAAATATATAAATACTTTTGAAAAATTGGCCTATTGTTTTCAGAAACTGCATTAAACATATTTTAAAACAGTTTTCTACAATAAATCTGTCATTTAACGTTCAACTATACATTTTATTGAATACGTGCATCCATCATATTTCATGATACCTTTATTTAACCCAGGAAGACTTAAAATTTCACTGCATGTTTTGAGTTGCACTCTACTTTCAATTTCAATTAAAAGAAAGTGCAAGTAATTTAAAACAAGTTACAAAATTTTAACCATTTTTAACCAAATTTAAGAATCTCAATAAATATATTTTAAACATGAAAAACTCTTAAATTACTTTCATATAGCACATATCAACCTGACAAGTAAAAAGAAGTAATCTTTGTGCTGCTTGCAAATCTCTTTATTTTTAAGATTATTCCAGCTGATGAAAATGACTCTTTCTTTTTAAAGTAAATAAAAATGTAGAAATTAGCATCAATTATCAAAATCAGTAATTCCTACTTGCTCATTTAAATCACTATTAAAATGATGGATTTTAATCAGTTTGGTCCAAAGAAATCTCTGTAATTATTAGTACTTAATTGAGCACTGTTGGTGATCAATTTATGTGATATATTGGGATAGAAATGTCATTGATTTCAAGAGGAGTAATAAATTTTTCATTTGGGTCTGTTCCTATTCAATATGATTTTTAAAAATTACGTTCTTAGAAGAAATATACTTAATTTATGTGTGAGTTTATGAATATCTGTGTGAAATGAGAAACCTACAATCAGTAGTGAGGTCATTTGTATAAATGTAAAAATTAATCTTTGCTTCTCAAATATTATTCCCAGAATAGTATGTTTTTGAACCACAGTTACACTCATGGAATTCATTGGTTGCATGAAATCCTTGATTACCAAATCAGTGAATATATTCTCTAAATCTAAATTAAAGATAAGGTGTTACATACTTTCCCTAAGTATTACATCATTTGAAGATGTGGAAAGGCACTTACCAACTAGCTTTCCCCACTGAGGTGGATGCTACCATTGGTTTTTCCTTCAGGGTCTCATTAACCTGGTGGTACCTTCTATCAGATGAATACCTTCAATTCTGCCACTTAAGAGGTTTGCATAAGCATTCTCTAATGCATGCCATTAAATTGTAGAATCATGTAAACACTTTAAATAGTGTGTGTTGACTAAACTGGTTGGGACTAATGAAATAGTTTTGGAGCTAGAGAAGAATGTGGGTATAAACTTTCCCACTAGCACAGGTAGATTTTTAAAAAAAGGATGTTTGTCTATAGCAAGGGACTCCAGATCTTCAGAGTTAATCACATCCTTATTCTGGAATTAATCAGATTTTAAAATATAAATCAGCTGATGATATATCCGGTCTCAAGTATTCTCAATACAGCTCTCCAAAGCATTCTAGCTTCTTGTGCAGCTTTATCTGTCTTGTTGGTAACCATTCTTTCCCAGTGCAAAAGGCAATAGTAAAAAGCTTGCTGTCTCTTGGACAGATTGTTCTGGAAACTTAAATAGTGGCTTCAGCTTTGGTAATTGAGTTTACTGAAAACTAAAGAAACTGGCTTCAAGACTGTACCAACTTTTTCCTGATGCTGTATTTGTTGCAATTATGAGATCTACTGTCCCTTGCTATTAAGCTATTAAAATACTTGATTTTATAATCTCCATCTGCAGCAGCTAATTGTATATATTCTGATAACGAGGTATATCTGAATACTCATAGAAAATGTTTCTTCCTTTCAAAGTGTGCATTAAGCAGTTTAATACAATTGTTTTCTGCATTTGTTAATTTTTCTTGTTTTTAAAAATTCTCAGTTGTAGACATAAAATTAATTACAACTATCCATGTTATCCATTGTGTTCTCCTTATTTCTGAATCTGAAAACAGCTTTGTGAGAAATGCTTTCTCTTCCTTCCTCTAAGTAGCAATTTCTACAGCCCTGGAAAAACATAATTCTACTTTCTTGTTGTGTTAACATGTTAAAGACTTTTTGGTTTTAATGTTTTCTAGTTCAAACTTTATAAACCATTACTTTAGACATAGATGTTTAGTTAGCCTAGAAGGTAATGCTTTTGGAGCTGAGTACACTACAAGATCAGGTACGTGAGCAGAATAATACAGTCAACTTAAGTAGCAAATTTTACTTTGTGATTTCAAAACACTGGTAAATATTACAAGTGAAGAAAGAAGCTGAATGACTTGCCTAAGGCTGTATAACGATCTGTTGGGAAAGTCTTGGTGAAAATACAGGTTGTCTAAGGCCTAACACAGTTTCTAACTGATCATGCTACAGACTACCATTGTAACTGAAGTCCTAAAAAGACAGAGGGAGCAAGAACAGACAACTAAAATATATAATTTTGAAAAACAAAATAGAAAATGACTTTGTCAAGTAAATATTTGTGAATATTAAAATTAGACAGAACTTTGGACCTGAGCGGGAGAGAAGATCCAAACTGGGGAAACTTGTAAATCTTCATGAAGGACCTACCCTTCTTCAGAACCAAAAGTATGGTTGACAAATTTAATTTATTAGAACAAACAGGATTTTAGTAATACTACTGTTCAAATAATTCTTTCCCAACCTATCATTTTGCCTGTAACTTTTCAATGTCCCAGTTAAAATTTAGTAGAACTGCACAGAAATGTAAATACTCAAACAGTCCAATAATACAGATAGAAAAGAAGTGAAGAAAAAGTAGTTTCAAAGCTGTCAGCCTTCTTAGGTGTAGAAGGATTTGGCAAGCTGTGTGTTTGATATATTTGTTTGGCTGCTTGTCTCAGTGAGAGCTGTGTGTCTGGGATTTTGAGAAGCTGAAAAAGTCAAGAGAGGTCTGTTCATGTCCCTGTGAGGTTTCTGTGACTGATTCTTAGTCAATGAGAATTGCTAGGCAGAGGCATAAGGATGGAAAAAGTAATGAAAGTTCTGGAGGGAAGACACAGAAAAGAAAAGGGAAGTGAAGAAAACTGATAAGGGAAGCTAAGGATTTGATCTCTGCTATAGTAAAAAAACACCCAAAAAATGATAAATCATACTTTTGTTACCTAAAGACAACAAAATATTTTCCAAGCCACCAGAAACTGAGGAAGATGATAAACAGATTTTTATAGGAACATATATCTGTCAGGTTAGATAATTTGTTCCTGATAATTTTGAAAGAGTTGACTAGCTGTTAACATTTTAATAAATCTCTGAATAACAAGAAAATTTGGAAAGTCTAGAAGAAGATTGTTGAAATATTCATAAGAGAAAGCCATGTATCCTAGCTAAGCTGTATAGTTTGATGCATATCCCACGGAAGTAATACAATACATTATATGAGAACTGACTACATAAAAGGTGAACATAATATAGTCAACATGGATTTATGGGGAAAAAAAAATTTTTCAGGCAAAGCTAATTAAATTTTTTTTATTAGAAAACCTTGCTGAAGGTAACCGAATATCAGGAGGGCATATCTTACTTAGAATAAAAAGTGATACCTGAAGGAAAAGTAATTTCTCTGCAATAAAAAATTTTGTGAAGTACCAGAGTTGGTTTTAAGCAGAAGCATTTTCACAGGTGATTTAGATGTAAATATGTGTCCATGACACTAAGGTTGTCAATAATGACAGGAAAGTCATTACATTGGTCAGTTGCTCATTTAAGCAAAAAGTGTTCAAATATAGGCAAGTGTTAAGAGCAACTTATCTGTGAATGAGGAATGCAAGACACCTGTAAAGAACATTATACTGAAAAGATATGACTGTGAGGGGATTTAAGCATTATAGCAGATACCTAGGTTAATATGAGATCTCAGTCTATTGAGTCAAAAAAAAAAAAAGAAGACCCAAAAGCCGTTGCATAGCCCTTGGGGGAATATACAGAGAGAGGTAAGAAAGAATAATGCAACAGTCTCATATCTGTATTCTACATTAGGGAGTGAAAGTTAAGAATTCTTTATGTAGTTTTATTTCTGTCCTTCTGAAAAAGAATATTAAAAAGTTATGGTCAAGGAAAATCTGAAAACTATTTGAGCGATGATTTCAAGCAAGTCTGAGAGAGTCCAATGTATTTAGAAAAAACAACGTATTTACAAAAAATATAATTGAGACATGACTTATTTCTAATATATAGAATAGAGAGAGCACACTGTTTAGTAATGCTGTCTTTAATTTCACAGAAGAATTATAATAAAAATTTCAGACTAAAAACAAACAAATTTGAATTAGACATAAGTACTTTTTTCCAACAATGGCGACAATAAAGCGTTGCAACAAACTACCACAGAGGTGATAAATTTTCTTTGGTGCGAATCTCCTGGTAAAGACTATGCTCTTTTTTAGAAGATTTGGCAAAAAATAAGTAAATGTAGATTTAGAAGTAACAGATTCATCTCTGGATGACTATTTGAAATGTTAAAAATCTGCAGTATATACAGCAAGTCAATCAAGATGTTCTCATGGTCTCTTCTAGCCTGTGAATATATGAAACGTCAATTTCTTCGCTTTCTTCATACAATTAAAATTCCTTAGATACAGTAGATTTTATTCTTGTATTGCTGAGTCAGTTGCTGAGATTTTAAGAAGCAGCCAAGTGTTTCAAATCTCATGAAATTAGCTATGATTTGACACAAGACTTTAGCTCATACACACACAAAAGAAAAAAAAAAGGAAAAAAAGGAAACTTACAAAATTTGTCAGAAAGCAGTATTGCAAGTCACTAAGGTTAAAGTTGGCTTTGAATTGCACAGATTAGTAGATTGAGAGGCCCAAAAAACTGCATGTAATAAAAGAGAACGATTTACTGGAGATGTTACAAAATTCCAGTACTGGCTATAGGTCCAATGCAATAGTGACATTTCACACAATTGAAATTAGTAATAGAGTTTTGTTGGAGGTCTCAGTAAACCAAATCAGTAAACCAAATTATGGGCTGAGCTTTCTCTAACCTTCTTTTTTCCATTCAAAGTAAAGCAAAGCTATTAAAACTGAGTAAAGATTTAATCCCCTATGTTCTGTGGATAGTTGAACTCAACCTTCAAAGCTATAATAATATTTCATAGTATTTCATAATAATGCTTTCAAAAGCACTTAGTTTTCTGAAAGAAGCTAAAAATACAGCCATTTATGTGATTATGATAGGTATTATAATAGGTATTATGATCACATTATTATCTGATTATAACAGTATGTCACCTATATACTATTAGCCTGTTTTTTTTGATTAGTCTGGTACAAATCAACAAGTGAGACTTGAAAGTACCTTCACTTTTCCCAAATGATTCATAGATAGATGGTGGTGTATCTTTCCTCTCATATAGATTGATATGCATAAGCCTCCCACTGTTCATTAATCCCTGATTTATATTTATGAGAATCTCAATCCTCATGTCTCTTCTATGGAGTAAAATAATGTACAATATCAGACAGCACAGAAAGACGTTTGTTAGTGTGTATATTGGCATTCTGTGCAACTCAAGCCTGCAAGACAAGAGAGCAAATCTTCACACTTCCAATGATTTATTTTACAGTTAATGCAAGTGGCAATCTGTAACCTGTGGGCATAACACTCCAACTGGAGTTTATGCCAGTACTATGAAATCTTACATTGTTTCTTTCTTCACTCAATTCTCATGAATGAATACTAGAGATTTTAATCTCAGATTTTAGGATTTTCAACCATACTCTGTGACAAACAGTTAAGAGAAACAGGAATAACACTTAGCAAGTCTATAGCACTTTCTGTATGGACAGTATAATGTGTTTGGATGGTATCAAGTTAATTTTTTTCATTCAAGTCTGGATGCTGCTCTGTGTTAGATTTCTGAACAAGTGTTGATAACTCCACTAATGGTTTAGTTATTGCTGAGCGGTGTGTGCAGAGCACCAAGACCACCTCTGTTTCTCACTCTGCTCTCCTCATGAATAGTCTGGTCAAGAGGTTGGGATGTAACACAGTTGGGACAGCTGACCCCAATTGTTCAGAGATATTCTATGCCATATAATAACAATAAAATTCCTTCCAAATTAGGCATTGGTCCTGCTCGGAGTGGGCTCAGCTGCCAGCTGAGGACAACTCAACACAGGGAATCATTAGCTTTCCATAAAAGGGGAAACTGAGGTAGAAAAAAAATGACTTGTGCAAGCTAACTTAAAAGAGATGGGAAAAAAATATCCTAAAAGGTGGTAATTGCAAAATGCATTTAAAAACAGAAGCAAAGCTCATATGGATGAGTGCATTATATTCCTAATTTAATGAAAAAAATAAACTCACACATTTAAGAGTAAAATATTTACAATGACTAAGTTAACAACATATAAATTATTACTTCTTCTATTTTCCCAAAATATACATTCAAGATTTTTAGAAGTATTTTAAAAAAATTTAAAATGTATTTAAAATATAGGACTTAGGTCATAGTTTTATGGAATTGAAAGCCTGTATGTAACATAAATCCAATAAAAAGTTAATCCATTAATCCAAAATATTTAGAATAATTATCACTATCCTATTTCTCTAACTACTGTAAAACTGTTCACCTGGAAAGTCTCATTATCAAGCTGACAAACAAAGGAATCTATATACCAAGTCAGATTAACGCTATAAAAGAACAGTCCTCTCTCTTTCATCAAAGTATCAAATGACTTTGAATGTGGAAAACCTTTGTGGGTTTGGAATGCTTTGCTCACGGGAACTTGACAATCATTGGGAAGTAACATAACGAAGCATTAATGTAAAACTCATAATTTAAAAAGTATTAATTTTGGAAATCTTGCTGGGTAGTAATTTTATACATCCAAATTACCAGTTTTTACAAGTCTTAGTCTCCTCTGTCTTATCACATAGTATTTTCACATTTTTCATGAAATTTCCATTGGAAATTCTAAGATCCGTTGTTTTTGACAGATATAAAGGCTAAAAACAATTTTTCTCTTAATATAAATCTTCACATGGTATATAACAGATGATTTTCACTTACAAAAAAATTTGCAAGTGCAGAGTATGTTACCACAACAAGATTTATATAGCTAGCTCCCTTTCACTGTCCAAAATACTTATCCAATCACTGTCCTTTAAGGTCATGAGCTACTTTTAAACTAGATCCAACACCCCTGTTATTATAGGAAAATAGTTTATTACAATTTTGGAAAAGTAATGTTGGTTTTGTATAAAGTTCCTGTCAAGTTCTTTACCAAGCCTTTTCAGCCTAAGTAGTTTTGACTATTGCATACCTCAGTGAGAATATTTTGCTTCTGAGGAATGAACAAGAACTCTTTTTTCCTCTTAAATATCTTAATGTTCTTACACATCTGTTACATTACTCTTTTCTAATTATGCCAAAAATGTTTTAAATGTGATTAAACAATTTAAAATGTGTACAGTTTCCTTCTGTTTTTTTTCTGCAGGTTTGTTCTATAACAAGAAAATAGATTTAAAGAAATTAATTACAAAATGACCTGTAGAAACATCATTGGTAGAATGTGTTATATATTGGTAGTGGTAAATGAACCTAAAAACCAGTAATACATCTGAAATCTTCAGCAACCCACCCCATCCAGTTCTATGGAAGGTTTCCTGGTTAGAGGATGTCACACTTAGATTCGTAATTCCCCATCTTAAACCCAGCAGTATGTAAGATTTTTTTTTCTATATTTTCGTATTGGGGAAAGGCTTTATAAGAAACTTATTCCCAATGCCAGAAGTTTGGTAATTCTTGCCTGAACTTCAGCAGTGCCACATGCTAATACCCCTTTCCACATTTGGAAAGGGTTGACATTGTTTTCAAACCAAAATACGTAGCCATTACATGAGAAGGTTGCATATTGTCCAGCATTCTAGGAGGGGTTAAGAGGGGAAAAAAACAAATGATGCAGAGCTGAGACTGAAAGAAATAGGACTCTCACATATCTGCAGTTTACTTACTCTCAGTCTGCAGAATTTTAATGGATGTGTGTATTATTTGAAATAACAACTATATGTGTTACACGCCAGAAATATGCATACATGTATGTATGTGTATATATAGCAGATATCTCAGCTTGCAGTTAAAATATAGGGAGGAAAACATGCACTAGAGCATCCCTCCTTTGACTGTTTTTTCTTCTAATATCAGAAGTGTGGATAAATAAACATCATACATTCTCGGCTTCACACCTAATGCTCCAAATGTTTTCACTGCTCCACTCTGCACAATCCCTTATGTTCCAAATTTGCCTATCAGCAGCCCACTGGTACTTTTTCATGTATACTTGAAAGTGATGATGTTTTCCTTTCAAGGGATAAGCATGCTCTCTCCCCTTAGGATTAAACATAGACATTTCCATGACGTAGTTGATTAATTAGATAGTTGAATCCTCTTCAATTTCAGTCTCATCTACCATCAAGAAAAGCAGTGCTAGATCTCAAGATGAATTTTGGATAGTTCTGATATGGACTTCAAGTAATACACCTTAAAATTAAAAACTTGTACCTTGGACTCGTGCAAAATGAGCACACTGACACAATGGGTAGTGTAATTTTAAGTATTGTAATTTTTAATTATCTAGTATTTTAATCGGTTTATTAAAAATTACCTATGAACCAGGAAATAAATACAGAAACAATTCATGGTTTAACCCTATCTCTTCCAAAGCATATAAAAATACCAATTTGTTTCTTTTTGCAATCTTACTGCTTTGAAAGAAACAATTAAGACTATATTTCTGCAGTTTTAATCATGCACAGATTAATTCCTCTATGATCATATCTGTAGGCAATAAGGAGGCTGAAGAATTGCCATTGTGAATATTCTGGCTCACCACAACTTCTTACTACAAAAGCTGCTCTCTACAGTTAGTATTCCTTTCCTGTAGACATCTACATTTATATGTATAACTATGCCTGTCTGCATATGAGCAAAACATCTAAGTTGCTATTTTTGCCAACAGAGATGTGATCCATACAGTCAATAGATTCCAGAAAATTAGTTAAGATGACTACTGTCAGAGCCCTGTAGGTGGTGAGCAAAATTGCCTTATAGACTTCATTATTTGTATAGAGTAGATCTTCATTAAGTGTAACACAAGACAGACATCTTACACCCACGGATACACTGTATTTTCAAATCTAGGTGCCTGCAATCTGAAGCTCACCACTCACCATCAGCATCCTATCAGAATTAAAGTGTAATATCGAAAAGTAGCCTTTTAAAAATTCACCCAGATTTGGAAAATTTATATTTACCGGACTAACATTGTATCAGAATGTGAGTCAGAGCT
This sequence comes from Colius striatus, assembly GCF_028858725.1. Taxonomy (NCBI): domain Eukaryota; kingdom Metazoa; phylum Chordata; class Aves; order Coliiformes; family Coliidae; genus Colius; species Colius striatus. The sequence continues at coordinate 55,890,789 of NC_084761.1, forward strand.
ACAGTTAGCTTGAAATGTGATTGTCTGTTTCTCCAAGCCATTATAGTGAGTTCAGGTATCATGTAGCTGTAGAGGCTATTAAAGGTGCCCTTTGTAGTCAGAAATGAAAATAACTGCTTATAGGAGCAGTTAGCACTGCTACAAGTGGCTGGATAGAGAGAAGAATATTGTATAAGTCTTCATGAAAAACAGAGCTAAAAGCAGAGAAGGTGTCCCTCTCAGTTTTCTCTGAAGATGGTTTTCACAGTTCTCAGAGGGTAGCTTTAACAGAAAAACAGAAATTTACTTTGATTTCCACAAAAAGTGTATTTCTCCAACCATAACGATCAGCTTCAATATATTCTCAGGGCTGGAGAGTCATCGAAAAGACAAATATAAACTCTTCGGAGTCTGCTTTTCATTTTTTTTCTTCTTAAGGTTTTTTTTCCAAGCTGTAAAAATTACATGCATATCTGATAAATGAATTTTCAAAAAGTAACTTTGTTTACCACTATATCCTAGTGAACTACATCTTCATATCATTATTAAAGTATTTGATATAGTCTATTAGAACTAACACCACAGTGTATTGCAAAATATGAAGATGGAATCACATTACATAACTTTCAATTTCTCTCATTCAGACACTGTATTTGCAAATTGTAACAAATATTTTTCAAGAAATACTGAACATTATAGAATGTGGTGAGTAATCATGCTATATCTATTGATTTTTAAAGTTTAGAAAATTTCCTGGATTTAAAAGATGAATTTTAAAAGTATTTCTGTTTGTGCACACAGGAACTATGAAAGCTATGAAAGGGAACGGTACATCACATATGTTACACATTTTTTCACATTCTAGAGGTGGGTCTCAAGTGGATAACCCAGAAAGAAATTCAGACCTACTGAAGCACTATTACTTGAACTATCTATACCACAGTTTGGCCCAACTTGTCTTACCTTTGTTTATTGCTTTTAAAATACTTTGAGATTATCCAAGTTTATTGTGTAAAACATGTTAAAGCAAAGGTCACAAAAGAAAAAATTCATGAGGAAGAAATGAAAGTCAAGGCAGTAATTACAATAGCCCTGTATGAACAAAATTTATATTTATTTTGTTGCCTTTGAAAACATTCTTTTTTTATCCTGTAGTAATACTGCATCTCCAGTAGTCGTTCAGGCTGAAGGATAATACTGAGGCCTGTGGCTAAAATTCAGTGAAGATGCACTCTTATTTTCATAGAATCATAGAATCATTTCAGCTGGAAGAGACTTTTAAGATCAAGTCCAGCCTTTGTCCCAGTCCTATCAATCACTAGACCATTTCCACAAGTGCAACATCCAATCGTCTCTTAATATACCTCCAGGGATGGTGACTCCACCACCTCCCTGGGCAGTCTGTTCCAATGCCTGACAACCTTTTCAGTAAATTCCTCCTAATATCCAGCCTGAACTTGAGACTATTTCCTCCTGTTCTATTGCTTGTTACTCGGGAGATCAGACTGACACCTTCCTCCTTACAGCTTCCTTTCAGGTAGTTGTAGACAGCAATAAAGTCTCCCCTCAGCCTTCTTTTCTCCAGGATAAACAGCCCCAGATCCCTCATAAGAGACATGTTCCAAATCCTTTACTAGCTTATTAGTCTTCCTCTGGATCCTCTCCAGCACCTCAATGTCTCAAAACTGGACACAGTACTTGAGGTGTGGCCTCACCAAAGCCAAGTACAGGGGAATGATCATCTCACTACTCTTGCTGACAACACTATTCCTGATACAGGCCACGATGATGTTGGCACTCTTGGCCAGCCGGGCACACTGCTGGCTCATGCTCAGCTGCTGTCAACCAACACACCCAGGTCCCTCTCTGCCTGGTAGCTTCCTAGCCACTCCTCCCCAAGGTTTGTGGCCCAAGGGCAGGACCCAGCACTTGGCCTTATTGAAAATCATGGCATTGGCCTTGGCCCAGCCATCCAGGCTGTCTAGATCTCTCTGTAAAGCTTCCCTACCCTCAAGCAGATCGACACTTCCACCCAGCTTGGTGTCATCTGCAAACTTACTAAAGGTGCCTTCTATACCCTCATCCAGATCATTAATAAAGATGTTAAAAGAGGAGCATGGGACGCATCAAGAAGAGTGTGGCCAGCAGGGCAAGGGAGGTTCTTCTCCCTCTCTACTCTGCCCTGGTGAGCCCTCACCTGGAGTACTGTGTCCAGTTCTGGGCTCCTCAGCTCAAGAGGGACAGGGAAGTGCTGGAGAGAGTCCAGAGTAGGGCCACCAAGATGATCAGGGGACTGGAACATCTTTCATATGAGGAAAGGCTGCAGGAACTGGGGCTGCTTAGTCTAGAGAAGAGGAGATTAAGGGGACATCTTATTTATAAATATCTAAAGGGTGAATGTCAGGAGGTTGGGACATCCCTTTTTTCTATACTAGATAGCAACAGGACAAGGGGTAATGGGATGAAGCTGGAACACAAAAAGTTCCACTTAAACATACGAAGAAATTATTTCACTGTGAGGGTGACAGAGCAGTGGAACAGGCTGTCCAGAGGGGTTGTGGAGTCTCCTTCCTTGGAGGTCTTCAAGACCCACCTGGATGTGTTCCTATGGGACCTTATCTAGGTGACCCTGCTCCTGCAGGGGGGTTGGACTAGATGATCTCTAAAGGTCCCTTCCAACCCCTATCATGCTATGCTTCTATGAGTGGCCCCAGTACTGAGCCCTGGGGGATACCACTCGTGACTAGCCACCAACTGGATTTAGCTCCATTGACCACAGCTCTTTGGACTCAGCCATCTAATGAGTTTTTCACCCAGGAAAGTGTATGTCCATCCAGGCCAAGAGTAGCCAGTTTCCCTAAGAGAACGCTGTGGGAAATGCCTTATGAAAGTCAAGGTAGACAACATCCACAGCCTTCCCTTCATCCAACAAGTGGGTCACCCTGTCATAGAAGGAGATCAGGTTTCTTAAACAGGACCTGCCTTTTATAAAGCCATGCTGACTGGGCCTGATCACCTGGTTGTCCTGTATGTGCTGCATAATAAGATGATCCGCTCCATCAGCTTCTTGGGCATTGAAGTCAAACTGACAGGCCTGTAATTTCCTGGATCATCCTTCCATCCCTTCTTATATATGGGTGTTATACTGGCTGACTTCCAATCAGATGGGACGTCTCCAGTCAGCCAGGACTGCTGATAAATGACGGACAGCGGCTTGGCGAGCACTCCTGCCAGTTCCCTCAGCACTCTAGGATGTACCCCATCCTGCCCCATAGGTTCGTGCACCTCAATGTGAAGCAGCAGGTCACTGACCATCTCCTCCTGAATTCTAGGGGGAACATTTTGCTCCTCACTCCTGTCTCTTAGCTTGGGGGGCTGACTTTCCCCAGTGAAAATGGTCCTATTACTAAAGATGGAGGCAAACAAGGCATTAAGCACCTCAGCTTTATCCTCATCTTTTATTACCAAATTTCCGTCTGGATCTAATAGGGGATGGAGGCTCTTCCTGGTCTTTTTTTTTAATGTTAATGTGTTTATAGAAACTTTTCTTATTACCCTTTACCTCTAAAGCCAGTTTGACTTCTGGCGGGGCTTCTGACCTTCTAATTATCTCCCTATATAACCTGAAAACATGAACTTTTTTCCCCTGATTTTAAGCCAAATCTCCCTATTCAGTTGGGCTGGTCTTTGCCTCTGTCACATGGGGATGGCCTGTTCCTTAGCCTTTAAGATTATGATTTAAGGTTTTAATGAGAAGTTCTAGACAAGCAAAGTATGAATTAATAATGGATCAGATATACCACACAAATTTCTAAGTCATATGAATTCTGACATTGCAACTCCAAAATTGCTTTTGCAAGGTATCATTTTTTTCCACTCTTCAGATAGAGCAAGTTAGTTTTCATCCTTGTGCACAAAGAACAGTCAAGAAAGGTGCTATTGCAGCTGCCAACAATCGGTAAATTAACAACCTGGCTTCTTGTATGTTATTTTCTTCCTTTAGACAAGTCATACATATTGCTTACTATTGCATTTGCTATGAAAGAGGAAATATCTAAGCATGGGCTAAAGAGATGCAAAAAGAAAGGCTTAAGAGATTTTTTTTCCTAGAAATGAGGATAAATGGCATTATACTTTTCAAAAAATGAATACATTAATATAGATCTAATATAAAGACATAATTTTATAAATACTAAATAAATATAAAGCATCATAAATATAGATCTAATAATATAAATATATCAAAATATTTATATTATATATGTAGAGTGTAGACTATATTACATACTATACATATTTATTAAAATATAGATAGATTTTAATGTAAAAAAGTCAATATAATATTAATGAAAAAATAACATACATATTGTTGAGTTCAGAATAGTCAACAGAATAGAATATGATGACGATGTAACAGCTGATGTCCTCTTTCCATTTAGCTTCTGATCCCAATTCTGATTCTGGGCCTAAACCACAACTGATCACACTTATTTTAATACAGAGGCCTTGCATTCATACCTTTTATATCATCACACAATTAATTTTCCTTACTTAAGTAATTTAAAAATATAAAATTTCTTTTTTTACTGTCATTTTTTTCTATTTCATATTTTATATTCATATTTTATTGTCATTATTACTATTTTCATATTTTCTATTTTCATTTATATTTCACAAGTAAAATATTTACTTCTACATAAAATCCTCACTTTTCATTTTGGAAGAGTTTCTGATATCTAAAACCATCAACATTGCAAGGGAATACAAGTCTTCCGTTCAGGACTTACAGAATTATTGCTGCTTAGAATAGCTCATTTCTGCTAAATTTCTAAGAAAAGACCTTTCTTTACCTTCTGCAGTTCAGAAATGGTTGTTTGATAATAATAAAAGGCTAAGCAGATACTACCCAATAGCTATTGCTTATCAGCACAAACGATGCCTTTTTTTTGAGTACTATAATAGTCTTTGACCTTTGAAGTTTGTTTTCCTAATTTTGCTCCTGACGCTCTTTACCACATTAAGAACATTTGCTTCATATTTTTGTTTTGCATTAAAAAAAGCTTTTTTTCTCCTTCTTTAGTATTTGTATATAACAGCATTAAGCACAAAACGTCTTCTTATCTGGGGGCATATTTACATCTTGGAGAAATCTCAATAGTTATTATTATGTTTATGTATGTGAAAATATATATTAACACAAACATCTATAATTTTTTTTGTCCTTTTCATCAATTTTATTTATATACTTGTTGCAATTACTGTAAATTAAATATTTTTAAATGCCTCCTAAAAATGAGAAAAAAACTCCTATTTGCAGCAGTAATGGATAACTGTGATAACATGCCTGGGAAACACTAACAGAGTCGTTCAAAGAAATAGGAACAGGAAAAAAATTGGAAAAAAAAAAAGTTAAAAAACAGAGCAGAAGGTTGTGGGGTCACTCTTATGGAAAATCAGTTATTTTAGTGTAAAACAAGATCATCACTATCAGTTTTATTAGCCAAATGAAAAAGTCAGTTCTGATGACAAATAAAATTGGATGTCAAGTATCATTTTCTAAAAGTAATGACTATTTTATTATACTCTCCCTTAGGAAGAAGTTCTGGGTTTTGAAAACTTCAAGTTTTTGAATTCTTACAGACTTACTCATTAAATATCTTGTCTGTACCTTTCTAATTAGAAGAAAAAAAAAATAATTTCTCTGAAATTTACAACTCGTGGGAGAAAAGAGGAAAATTAATATGTAGGCGTAACTTACTTTCAATAAAAATCAGTTTTTAGGAATATCTTTTCAGGATGAAAAATGGATGCCAACAGAGATCTAATTCATCCAAACTCATATATGCTTCACAAGTTTACCTATTTCTTGTTACAAAGAAATATAAGTCTTCATAGTTTAACTTAGAAAGGAACTTCAGTTATAAGATATCTGAAGCCAAAATTTCTAGATCTATGGGAGTGGATTCTCTTAGTAATGATAATATTCCTGATGAGATTCTAAAATGTATTGAAATAGAAGAGCAATAGGTACCACAGAGGCTGGAGGGAAAAAGACAAATCCCAAGAAAGGCCTACTGTGCTTCACAGAGGTGATAATAACTGCTGAACATTACCTGAGAGATCTGAATGAAAGGGAAGTGATTTTTATAGGACGTATTCCAGGATCTCAGAGATGGATATTCACAGATTTGCTCTGGAAGTATTGAAGATTTTTATTCTTTTTTGCAATTGTCTTATACGTACCTCATAGGAGTGAACATATTTTCTCTATTTCCATTCTCACTGGGGGAATTCAGTGTAGAGCTGACTAAGTTGGAGAGCTGAAACCCCACAGTCCATGATGGCCACACATATTAAAATGATTCTTTATTTTTCTCTTTTCCTCTCAGCACATACCCACCATTCTTGGGAAAAACAAGGATATTGAAAACTTCAAGACAGCCATGCAAGAAAGAAGGAAAGAAAAATAGTTTCTACAAGGGCTTGAAGGAATCCCGACAAATGCTATATTCTTAAAAATAAAAGAATCTTCTCAAATTAAGTTTTGAGCTCAGAGCTTGAATTTGAATAAAAAAAAATCCATTTCTAGACAATAAATGAAAGAAATGGGAGTCTCCATTAATTTTGTTAATACCATTAACAAAATCCTCATACTTATCATGATAACTTTCACTGGGGCATAAAAATCACAATTGATAAAATCTTCCAAACAGTTATTTGTGGGTGAGACTCTATGCAAGCTATCTTCTGTAACTGAGCTGGATAAATCATGTAAGCACTTACAAGAGAAAGATGAAAATTTCTTGTCTCACATTGAAAACAAAAGCAGTATACTTCCTGAAATCCTTTTAAAATTATATTGTTATGTGTGATTTTTTTTTTTAAATAATTACTCTATGAGTTTAAGATTTTACTTGTGTAAAAGAACAGCTGGGAAAATTTCCCTACAGTGGCTTCTTCAGCCATTTTTTTAAGATCTTGATGGAAGAGTTGACTTATTGGAACATTCTGTGGACAGCTCAGGACTTCTGACTCACATTTAGTGTACATTTACACAGGGCAGGGATAAATCATGAATTTTTAGTGATTCAGGAGTCTATGAATTGTCCTAAGGCTCTTCCATGGAACACTTGAAACATATGTGTATACAATACGCTTTTTAATTATTGTAAATTGTTGCCCAATGACTACAGTGTTCACAAGAAAATAATCCAAGGAATTTTAGGATAAAGAAAAGTAATGACGTTTTTTAGAATTAAGGAACATATTAAATTATTTGTGTTATCTGATAAAAGAACTTATTCTCAGCAAAAATATATTTGTAGCATTGGCAGCAAATGTGGTTTTCTTTCTTGTACCTTGTAGGAAAGGAGAGCTAGCAATTTAATTAAAAGAACCTCACTTTCTTTTTAAAGCAATACAACTCAAAGAGATAGCTACACTGACACGGTTGAACAAAAGACATTCCTAAAGATGGTCCTAAATGTCAGTACAAAATAGGACAGGATGAAGAAAATCTGGCACTCCAGAAAATGCGTTAACAGTGAGGTGTGCAGATGTCATATGGAATGCAGAGCCAAAATTATATATGCCAAAAGAAATAGCACTAGTAGAAAATGAATAATGAGGTAGAGATAAGGACTACAAAGGTGATAAATTACATACATCAAAATAGTCTCAAAAGATCTTTTTCCTAATTTTAAAAATTAAGTTCACATACTGTTAGAGCTGGAAATATGCAAATATTGAAAAGAAAAAATACTGAACTTTATCACATTTTCTCTACCATTATTTTTTAACAGTTACTCATTCTTTTTTTAATGTAAAAAAAATTGATAAAATCTTATTTTTGGCAACACAAGAACTAGAGATGACGTATGAATTTAAAATATGAGATTACAATGGGATAAGAAACCAGGCACATCATGGCAAGTGGCTGTGTTCTAGTTTGTAGATAATATCTGGGGCAAGGACTGTTGTTGATGGCTCTAAGAGGGAAGTATGGATACTTCATCTGCAAGAAAATGTTACATACTAACAGAAGGAATAGAGACGAAACAGTCTATCCATGTAGATACAGAATTTTTCTTAAAGTCGTTGATTCATATGATCACAGAGACATTCCAACATCACTAAAAATTCAATTAGGTTGGTAACATAAGATCAAATAGGGAAGCTTAAATGTAATGGATAAAAATCTATTCTAAATTATTAAAAATAGAAATATACAAATGAAAATTTCCAAACAAGTTTTCACTATTGCAAAATCACATATCATCGTTTTGACATCCAAGACAGATTTGTGCCAGACTTGGTACACTTCTTTTAAATATTTGTGCTCTGGTAGTTTGTTAGCAAACACACACATAAAAGATGTTAAATTACATAATTTTAAGATTGCCTCAAAACTAATAAATTGATCTATAGAATTTGGAAAACCAATGAGTAACTAAGGCACTACTAAGATAACTTATAATCACTGGGTACAACAAATTATGTACCATAATTGCAGGGATTAATTTCTTCTCATATTTGATTACATTTTTATAAATTTTGTCGTGTCATGTATTTTCACATACTCACACATGCTGATATTCTAAATGCAGATTGGTACTAAGAGACAGCTACAGCAGTTATTTATTTATAATAACGGTATTATTTGGTAATTTCAGATGGTGCAACCATATTACCTCAAGAGTAAATATTACTGTAATGACTACTGCAAACATAAAAGTGATAAAAAGGGTTGTGAAAAACATACAGTTTAGCAAAACTATGCTTTGCTTTAGTAGAGCCTATTAGTAAGCAAAGTTCTGGCCATTTCCTGAGCTAATGGTGAAAGCCAAGATTAACACAGGAATTTTGCATTACTAATGCTATAATTTCACAGTGCTACAAGAACTCCCAGTGACCTCATGTTTTAGGTAACATTTGAAGGGAATGTTCATTTTTAAATTGCCACACTGAAGTGGAAATATTTTTTATATAATCTTTTCTTTTTTTTTAGTTGACATTTAGCATTTTTAGCTTGAGAGCTATGTGAAGTTCTACTCAAGCTATCTAAGAGGAAAACATTTGCAGCATCAGCTTAACAAATTGGTCAAGCAGCGTTTGCATCATGCTGTTAGTTGACATGGGAAAACACATTCAGGATAATCAGAAACAAGATTGCTTCAAGACTTATTTCTTTTATATACGTGGGGGAGGTGGGGGAAGTGCATATGTACATATATGTTGTGAGTTTAGAATCAATCACAAATTTCAGTGCATTCTGAAAAACAATTATTTTTTAGCTATTAATTAAATTTAACAACTCTGAAGTGAATTTGAAAGTTCAATTTTTTTTCTCCATGATTTCCAAACTGTCCTGGATTTCAAGATATGTATATCTCAGAACATCATATCTTTGCTAGATTTCATTGACAGGAAATCTTAACTGCATGGTGCCCTGGCAGTCTCTTCATAAATTCTGTAGGTGCTTTCCCACAGACAGAGTTGGGAATCCTTACTCACCACCACATTTTAAAGTCCACAAACACCGATCCTTTTGAGTTAAAATATAGGACTGGAGCTGAAGGACATGGGACATACTGGGGCATATATGGCATATCTTGTATGTACGTAAAGAATTGGGAGTTTGAAGTTATCTGGTGGGTACATTTACAGACTCCTAGCTTTTTGGGCAGGGATCTGTGAACAGCAGAGGTATGAAGTGGAGAACAGAGGTTTGATACACTAAAAACACACTTATTTCAACAGCAGTTGCTGTTGCTAATGGTGGCAAGTTTCAAAGCATCTAAACTGCCTAAAGTGAATCTCTCAATCTTTCTTCCTATTCCCTTTGGGACAAAGATGCCACAAAATCCACTATTTAAAGCAATATAAAAGATGCAGAAAAAGATATTTTACTGTCTTCTCTCCATTTCTCCCAGAAGTTCCTATGAAGTTCTTTTTCAAAAGCAACACATTTGTGAACCAGAAGGGTCCTCCTTTTAGGGCAAAACACACAGAGAGGGGAAAGAATGACTACAAGTTTCCCATTTAACACTACTCTCACAAAGACACAGTTTACAAAATGGGAGACTGCAGAGTGAACCCCAATGTCAGGGGTGAACCCGCTCCTTTGTGTGCTGTGCTACCATTCTATGATTCTATGTTTCATTGACAGATTCCACAACTGTCATTAAAAACTGCAGTTGCTTTCTGTATCTTTTCCATTTGCTTTGTTACTATTGAGCTTCTTTCTTCAGTTCCTCAAGCTTTCAAGTTATTTCCCCCTGCAGCACTATACATGTTTATAGCTTGATGACTAAGAAATGTTGCAAACTTTCCACTCCCTTTCCATGTCTTGTTAATTGAATTTGTAAACTATTAAATTTTCCCTTATCTTTGAGATAATTCCTAATGTCTATGTGAAAAATTCAACTCTCAGATTAATTCTACCTCTTTTGTTGTTTTGCTTATAGTTTACTCAGCATTTAACACTACCTTTGTTTGACTTGCAAACCACCAAACAGAAAGTTCTTTCTGATTATGTAGAATTTTTGAAGTAAAATAATATTTTCTGTTTTCTTATTTGAATAAAAATCCTGAAAATGCTCTCACAGACCTTCAGCTACTTCACACTTCTGTAGGGGCCTAAACTCTGAAATGAAGTGTGAATTTACTGAATCACCACCCCATAGGTGTTTAATTTACAAAGGTTTACAGGAATGCACTGGTAGCACATTCCAATTACCTCTTAAAGAAAAGCTTAGGTTTTGGACTGCAAATAAATAAATAAATATATACAGTTTTAAAAAGACTGCTTTCCCTAATACCATACACAACAGAGAAATAAAAGAGAGAAAAAACTGAAAACTGAGAATATTTTAACTCTATTCTGATCCTGAGCCATCTCATCAGTGAGTAAATTGCTCATTCTTCCACTTGGTAGGTTAGATAATTATATAACATTTCAAATACTTGCTAAAAGATTAAAACATCTAAAAACTTAGAGTTACTCTATTATAGTGAGTTCATTCAATATTGCTTTTGAAACATTTTACAGCAGTATAACAACAGACCTTAATTTATTCCAATTATCTTTTGTTCACTTCAATTTATGAATAGTGGAGCTGAAATAATCAGCCCTTTGCTCCTTAGGCTTCCAAGATACATTTTCATGAGTATTGTACATGTCATCTTTTTGCAACCATCACACATCTTAATTGCAAATATCTATTTTTATGATAAAGAGTGGTATTAGCAGATGATTAAGGATAGTATTATTGGTTGATCTGCACTTCTTTGGCATAAAAATAGTTCACTGAAAAAAAATTAGTCTGAGTAAATGTATAAGGCCAAAAATGGAAAATATATATACTAAATTCTTAAAAGGTACATCTATAAAAGGAATAAGCTTCAGTAATAACTGAAAAAAAACCCCAAACCCTAGATAGTTGTACAATTTATTACAGATTAATAGATCTTATCCTGTCTACCTTTGTGGCCCAGTGCTTTACAATTTTTCAGTACAAGTGAGGGGAGTAGGAGAATATTTTCAAGCTATGCTAACTGAAAATTTAGGCTTTTTAAGCATGCATGAAAAACAATGCTTTACATTCATTCATTCTCTTGATATAGTTCAACATATCATAGAATCATAGAATGGTAGGGGTTGGAAGGGGCCTTTAGAGATCATCTAGTTCAATCCCTCTGCTAAAGCAGGTCCACCTAGATCAGGTCACACAGGAATGTGTCCAGGAGGGTTTTGAAAACCTCCAGAGAAGGAGACTCCACACCCTCCCTGGGCAGTCTGTGCCAGGGCTCCTTCAGCCTCACAGTGAAATAGTTTTTCCATATGTTTAAATGTAACTTTTTGTGTTTCAGCTTCTCTTCATTACCCTTGTCTTGTCACCAGATACAACAGAAAAAAAAGTGATGCCCCAACCTCCTGACATCCACCATTCAGGTATTTGTAGATATTAAGGAGATTCCCCTGTAGTCTTCTCCAGGCTCAACAGCCCTGGTTCCCTAAGCCTTTCCTCACAAGGGAGATGCTCCAGTTCCCTGATCACCTTGGTGGTCCTGCGCTGCACTCTCCCTAGAAGTTTCCTGTCCCTTTTGAGCTGAGGAGCCCAAAACTGGACACAGGACTCCAGATGAGGCCTCACCAGGGCAGAGTAGAGAGGGAGGAGAACCTCCCTCGACCTGCTGGCCACACTATTCTTGATGCATCCCAGGATGCCGTTGGCCTTCTTGGCCACGATGGCACAAATGTTGACAGTGAGAGCACATGTCAGAGGTTAAACAAAGCTAATGATGACAGCAGGAAAAGTTTTTTCCAAGATGAAATTATAATTTCTTCTTTAGACTTCCAACAGCAAATCTGAGCAAACTTCTTTAAGGGTTCTTTCTATTAATAATTTCTGTTTTGTGCATAGTCTCTTTTTCACTGCTGATGAACTAAGAATTTTGTGCATTTCGCAACTAGCAGGCACAGGAAACTCATGAAAAGCCATTGGAAACTTTTTCTCAAAACTCTAAGCTTTCATTTTTAAAGTTTTGTTAATACATAAGGAATTTTATTTCCATCAAGAAGGAAATTTGCCTCATGCTCAAATGTATGAGGCCATCGCTCTCTTTAGAGTCAGTATCTGAACTAGTCTTATCATCTACATTTTTAGAGCCTTAAAGAGTGCCAACCTTATCTATCTGCAGCAATCTATACAAACAGGGATTTACTATCTGGAAACATCAGTAAGGCACTGTACACATTGTTAGGGAGGTAATTAGTAGATTTTTGCTAAAACTAATACATATTTTTCTTTTATAAAACTATTTATATTTATAAGTGGTTAGCCATTACAAAGGTTTACCACCAAAACACTTCTTGATTCCTAAAGGTGTTAAGACTGCACAAAACTTTTTCTGCTTCATCTCAACAGTGGAAGGAAATAGTTTGACTGGAACATAAAAGAGAGGGAGACACCCCTCCACCTCCCCAAAACTAAGTGATGGTACTGAATCTACTCTATTTTTCTACCCAAAATGATTAATCTTTTAATCTTGTTCTCTTCTGTACACATTTCAACTATCTACCAATCATAAAAGAGGATTTTAAAATAATAGAATTGGTCTACTCTTCCTCTTCTTTTGGCTTGTGCCTCCTTAGTTTGCTTAGGTACTGTTTTGATCAGATTTTTTTAGAGTATGAGTGTTATTCTTAATGTTTGGTTATCAAACCAAAAAGTTATTTTCTCTGACTCTTGTACTGTAAGTACCAATAAAAATTGCCTTTGTCTATGTCAGGTAATGTTTGAGAAAAATTTTATTTTACCTTGGAATTAGTTACTGTTTACCTCACATCAAAATTTTTAGTACCTCTTCTGAATGTGTGGACTCTTTTTAATAATAGGTAGCCCTTTTCCATTTTCATACATAAAAATAACCCACCTAGTTAAAACAAACGTATAGTTCAAACACTTCTTAAATAAAATATACCTATGTATTACCAATTAACATTTTAGATTTTTTTAAAGGCATCATAGTTTGAAATTATTCACCATAATTTCTGTTCCTGTGTATCAACAAGTCTACCTATCTTTACCTCTGTCTTTTGTTCTTTACAGTTATTAAAGAATAATTGATTAAACAGAATATGCAGGAGATGGTAATCCACTGTAGATGGTAATAGATGGTTTATGGTAACTGTGTCACAAAATTTGATACATTTGGTATGCCTTTTTTTCTTAGAAGTGCCTGTATTCAGACAGAAAGTTTGTTTCTGGACGCTGATTTGGTAAGCACTCTGTCATCTGCTCCATCATTAAAAATTTTAGTTTACAGGTGACAAATACATCCAGTCACAGAAAGCTTTCACTTTTCTGGAAGGGGCTGGTGTTGCATGACCAAACTGAACTGACTTCTAACAAAGGGTAGATAGGGCCCTTGAGCTGTTAGCTATACCAGCTATTACAGTCAGTGGGGTTATTTCTCTTGTAGTTGTTTTTCACAATTCACATTCATAAAGTTCTCCCATGGTTGGTATATACATCAAACAATAATAAGCTTAGGTTTTATGTTTCTTGTCTAAAATCCTCAACAAATTTTATTAAGCATTTTTATTTTTGACAGGTGTCAAGTTAATAGACTTTTTTTTTTCCCCACAGCACTACTAATTTGATGAATACAATTAATTTTAAACATTTCCTAACATACTGTTTACACAATTCATTTATATTTAAGAAGAAAAGGTCTAAATACTTGAAAGGGCATCTTATATAAGGCAACTTCTTTAATGTCGGACCATAGAAAAAGCTCTTGAAAGAATACATAAAAATTAAAATCCAACATTTGTCTTCATAGTGGTTTTTTTTTCTCTTTTCTAGAAAAAGGCACTTAGAAATACATAGTATTTTAGAAAACTAAAATAAGAGTCTTTGCATTTCAAGTGAACTCATAAGTGTTCATAAAATATTTAATTGCTGTTGAATTGATTTTTTTTTTTCTTTAAGAATCATAGAATGGTAGGGGTTGGAAGAGACCTTTAGGGATCATCTAGTCCAACCCCCCTGCAGGAGCAGGTTCGGCTAGATCAGGCCTTATAGGAATAAGTCCAGGTGGGTCTTGAAGATCTCCAAGGAAGGAGACTTCACAACCTCTCTGGGCAGCCTGTTCCACTGCTCCCTCACCCTCACAGTGAAATAGTTTTTTCTTATGTTTAAGTGGAACTTTTTGTGTTCCAGCTTCATCCCATTACCCCTTGTCCTGTTGCTATCTAGTATAGAAAAAAGGGATGTCCCAACCTCCTGACACTCACCCTTTAGATATTTATAAATAAAATGTCCCCTCAATCTCCTCTTCTCCAGACTAAGCAGCCCCAGTTCCCGCAGCCTTTCCTCATATGAAAGATGTTCCAGTCCCCTGATCATCTTGGTTGCCCTGTTCTGGACTCTCTCCAGCACTTCCCTGTCCCTCTTGAGCTGAGGAGCCCAGAACTGGACACAGGACTCCAGATGAGACCTCACCAGGGAAGAGTAGAGAGGGAGAAGAACCTCCCTTGACCTGCTGGCCACACTCTTCTTGATGCATCCCAGGATGCCATTGGCCCTCTTGGCCAAGAGGGCATATTGCTGGCTCATAGTTTATAATCAATCAGGATTTTATTGGTTGAAACTCTCAAATCTATGTTCTTAGCAGTGGACAAAATACTGAAGACATTTTATCAGATTTCAGGACTTTTCATCTTTATCTGGCATGTGAAAGCAAAAAAAAAACCCGAAAGGGTGAAAGTCACATGTTTCTTATGTATTTCTAATCACTGAACCAATTTCATTCCTTCACTGTTTATTGAATTACTATTTTTTAAAAAAATTCTATGTGTTCTCTTTTATTCTTTAGTTCTCTTTTCTCCTAAGTTTAATATAGGACAGGAGGAATGACTCATCAGCTGAAGGTAGTTGTGACTCACCAGACAAAGCAGAAAGTGCCTTCTTTACCTATTTAGGCAAAATATGAACTTAAAATCATTAGACAAGATTAGCTTTGGATTGGGACTATTTTTCTTTTTGCATTCCTGCCTCTCCTCCTTGGATGATATTCATCCTTATTCATCTTTGTCTTTTTCTTTTTATATGAAAATTGGTGTATCTAAATCTACCCTGTTCTGCTGAGGTAGCACCTCTAATACTTGACAGTTTATGAAGCAGTAACATTAATTCTCTCAGGGCATACCTGTTGCAAATGTAGTACAATTATTTAATGCTTTTCTGAGCATGAGGACTGCAGATTACTTCAGGCACACAATGCACATTGATCTACTCTATTCAAGAAATGTGGCAGTAATGGTATTTAGAGTCAATTTATTATTCAGCTGTATTAATTTACATATTCCTTTTTAAAATTAAAAATATGGCTGACTGCTAATTTAGTTGTTACTCTTAATTGTTAAGTTGTAACTCTTAATTGTTAGTTAAGAGTTTTGCAGAAAACGTAAAAAAACAACTTCCTTGGGAGAAGTCAAATGTTTGTTTTTTTTAATATAGAAGATTAAATTCAATTCAGGCATGTATAGAGTAAATTTTGGAATAAATTGTAAAATCATCCTAAATTGCATGTTTTCATGTGTAAAAGACTATCAGTGACTAAATTTTTTTTTTTTTTCATAGAGATGCATATTTACATATGCAATTTGAGATTTTAGCTGAAAGTGAATGATGACGTCTCATAATTGTAGGACAGTTAAGAGAATCCTAATAAAAGCATTTCTATAGAAATCTGATCTTGGGAGAGCAGAATAACAATTGAGTTGATTATATGAGAGGTGTTTTGAGCTGAGATAGGTCCATATCAACTTGATAGAAATGAACACTCCTAAACATACCAAGTCTTAATACATATTAATGCAACATTCAGATGTACAAAACCTAGACTGCAGAACTTTTCAATCCCTACAGGTAGAAACGTTACAGAAAAAAATATTGAAAGAAAATGATATTTCACATTCTTACTAATGTATTTTAAGAAAGAAAAATAGATTTTGACTTAGGAGGCCTTGGTGAGATCTTAAAAAGATTTCTGGTTAATGCTTGCATTAGGGTTGCCCTCTTTTCCTCACACTGTCTTTCTCTGTTCTGTATGTCTTTTAAAATGCAGCTGATCAATTTAATCCATTCTTCTATGCTTAGAGAATTTCTATCACAGCCAGAACTTGTCTATTCTTTGCCAAAGCAGATAGACAATCCTACATTCACTGAGAGAAGTAACTAAGGTCCCCAAAATTTACAGTATTTCCAGGTATGGAATGCAGTACGAATCATTTCAACATCAAATACTCAGCACCCATGAAATAAGACAGATTCCATTCATGTATCTAAACAGATTTTATGTTACATGATCAGTCGTGGTTAAATTTAAAAACACAGAAACTGATGAAAAAAAACAGGTAGAAAGAAATGAATGAGCAGAAGCCAGTTCAGAAAGGATTATATTGTATTACAACTACTTTTAAAGCTGCAGAACTGTTTGGTTTATTTTTTTTTCTGGTCTGGTGATGAAAAGAATAACTCCAATGCAATATACATGTAATATAATATGGCAAATGCTATTTATGACAACTCCTCTGGGTAAAAGAAGAAATTTTTTAGTATTGTTTACAGTTTATGTCCCTAAATCACGAAATTGTCTGAACATTACAGTTAACAATTCATCAAGAAAACCTCAGACAATATTAAATCTCAATTTCAGCAAGTAGAGTGGTGGAAATTTTGAATATTTGGTGAGATAAGGCATAACACTTTTAATAAATGTGCTTTTTCTGATATCTAGCTTGTTTTCAATAAAAGTTGTGTTTAATTTGTTGAAGATGTGTTCCAAAGCAATACTGAAGTAGGTGTTTTGGTCTCAGATTTTCAAAGTTTTTGAATTATATTTTCTTTGGAGGTAATGTTATAGTTCATGGGAAAGTTAATCATAATTCAACTAAAACTTACCTTATATGGGTAATGATGAGGGTTGTAGCTGGGATGAAAAAGTCATCTACTTTGTCAAACTGCTTTCCCACCGGCTGAGTATGGATTGTGTGATGAGGAACATTCCCACTAGCTTGTGTTATCACCTACATAAAGTAATATCATTATAGACCAATTTATCTTTAAAAATTTAATCTCTATCCACATATATTCTCTATTCCATCTTTTGTACTGTCTTTCAGTTGTCAAGAAAAAGAACACAAATTGCAGTGAATAAAGCTGATCAGCATTACAGATTTCAGAGAATTGTTTTCCCCTCTTTTTTTTTTCCCACTAGAATCCATGTTTAGTTATTTACACATCTAAAGCCTCTAGCAGTTTTTAGTGCAAACCAAGTTTTTGCTTGGTTGTTTTTTGGTTTTTTTTTTTTTTTTTACTATTAGATCCTAGTATGAGATTAAATTGATCAAATTTCTTAAACACTTCAGCCAGAATGAAAATTTAAGATGTTATCAATTGATCCACAGGAAACTATGACCATGCATACTCTCAATTCTTGTCTATCATATTCAACATAATACAGACATACTTCAGAAGAGCAAGTTGATTTGACACTTTCATTAAGTTGTTATGAAACAATTTTATTTAAATCCCCAAATCTTGTGCCTTCTCTGAGGTAAATCTTTATACATGAATAAAAAATCAATCCACTATGATATGTGAATATCATGCATTTAAGATTGGATTAAAAAAGAAAAAAATAATTTATTATCTATACTGTAAGTAAAAATTAGAGTGAAGGTGATCAGTCACTTTAAAGCATGATTGACCAAATTATCAGTCATTTTTTGGGCAAGTTGTGATAGCTAAACTAGAAATTATCTTGCATACTCATAGTTACTGTGTCCGTAGTTGCTAAAAGATGTTTTAAAATGTTACTAATTTTTCTGCTTGAGCTCTGTTTGAATTTCTCTTAAAAATACATAAAGGTCCAATAAACTTCTAAAGAAAATGAAGATCTTTTGAAATAAAAATTAATTTAGAAATTATGACAGAAAGACAATCATCATATTCTAAGGAGATTACTTTAAATAAGAAAAATTAAATATTGTTAATATTTTACACCTAAAAAAAGCAATAAGCAAAGATGGAGCTTGTGACCTCCAGATTATTAATACGATACCAGTAAAATAGGAATATAACTAGAATGTAGCTTAACCTCTAATTAGGGACAAAAACATAATAAACAGCAACAGTTTGCTCTCAAAAGACTGCCAGTTACAAAACATGCTGCTGCTTTAAGCTGTATTCTTTATCCTTCTACCAATTTAGTGTTGTCACTGTTGAAAATAATCTCTAACTTTATAGCAAAATCAGTTGCCTGAATGGTTTTCTGGTTACCTGACATCATTTCACTGAGGTCATGATAATAATGCTCAAAGGGAAACATACAAAATGCTGCAATTATGCAAAGGTTCAACTTGTCTAAATATTCTTGAATATGTTCATTCTGACCACCTCACCTGCAAGGTTGGTGAATTCTTTTCCATGTTTCCCCAGCTCAGCACCCAGACTTGATCATGCGATTTATCATAATGTAATTTCACTGGAACTGGATCTGTACTTACTGCCTGAAGAATAATAAAAATATAAATTCTTAGTTTCTGTCATATTTCTCAGAAGAAAAATAACATACATGCTTGAATTAACATTTTAATTTTAATTCCTGGTTAGACATCCGTTTCCTGATGCTTTCAGATTGTATTCAAAAATTGTGTTGTCAATAGTAGAAACAACCCTCTGACTAAACCAAAGTCACTGAATTGCTGAAAAGGGTATTTTTATTCATTAAGTGGCCCAACATTTGGTATCAAAATTACATTATACTGAAGCTATTAAGAAGCTCAAAACAAAAGTTTAAATCCAGTAAAAAAGCACTTATCTTCCTTCCCTACTATCACTTTCACTTTATGCATATTAGTTTAAAAACTACATCAATTATTGGTAAATGGCTAAAGTGGAAGGGTATCCTCAAGCTACATACTGAAATCAATGCAAGGTGTTACCAACACAGTCCTGCATAAAGTCAGCACAATGTTCTATCAAAAGCTTCATATCTCTGCTAAACTGAACATATTTTGTTGAAGCTGGAAAGATCATTGTCATGTTTCCCAATTACGGTTGCTACTTCTGGTAGACTTGTGATCAGAACCAAAGTATTTTCCTTACAGCCTTTAGCATTGCCTCTTCAGAGCACAACCTTTTAGACTCTGAGTCTTTGAGCTCTTTAATTCCTTTGTTATGAGAAGAACTGAGAAGACTTCAGAGGTACAAAATGGGAAGACAGTGTATTTGATTAAGAATCACTCTGCACAGAGGTAAACAACTGGGGGGATTACTTTTCTGTTTTCATTATTAAAGTAGAAAAAATAGGTGAAAATTGTTTTTTAGTGTCACCATTATGGAACTGTAAAGCACAGCTTGTTTATCAGTTTGTCAAGGAGAGTACCAGCTGGCTAATTAAGTGAACCTAATTTAAACTAATGATGTAGATCCTCAAGATAATGCACTAATGGCTGGCTGAGGCTGCTGATGATACTTAATTGTACACCCGAGGTGTTGCAAGCCACAGCTTCATCTAGGCAGAGTTTGTTTTTCCTTTTGAAAATGGAAAATGAAGACAGGTTGCTCACCGGCTCATTTAAAATCAGAAAGACATTCCTTGAAAAAGGTCATTCATGTTTGATAACATTTTTCTGCTGCAGGCTAGTAGACAAGTTGTCAAAAATAATATTTGGGCTGTTGTATAGTTAATTTGCTCAGGTGTGTCAAATTTCTTTTTGGCTTCCCCAGACAAAAGTTCTGACCCATAGATATTCTGCTGAATGAGTACCAGCTGTGTTCTAAGTCTGGGCTGTGACATTGTGAGAAGGATTTGCCCACAGAGTCAGGCACTGTTAATGCAGCTCCTGGGAGAAGTCAGCAGCAGAAATGAGATGAGTGTCTTGGAAGTAGGCTTTCACCACAATTTCTAGCTAGGAAGGCTGATCTGCCAGTAGCATAGTGTGGACTGAACGGTGATGAGCATGCCTCTAAATCCTCCCAGTTAATGATGTGCTGCTGAGCAACACTGGACAATTGTAGTGCTGTCTCAAAAATTTACAAATGAAAGCAAATACTTCTCAACTTTATAATGAGAATTACCTGGTGAAATTGAAAATTCTACATATATTTCTAAAGATGCACCATCCATATTTCCAATTCATTTCAATTTAGTCTGCACTTCTTTCAGTACATTTTTAAGTAGTTATGGTACTTAAATACAGCTGTCATACAAATAAATCTTCCTTAAATTTAGTTGTTCCATATATATGTCGGCACACACATCTTTAGTATAAATTTTCATAGTAGAAAGGAATAAATATAACATATATTGTAGTGCTACAGAGAAAACATAATAATAAACAAAACCAAATCAACAATATTTTTTATACAGAAAATAGCATAGTTACACAACTTGAAGCTCTTTCAAATATGTTTTAGTTGCCTTTAGATTTTTTGCACTTCGACAGAAATTTTATTGGAGTGCTTCTCACTTCCAAATTATGAAGTTTCCCCACATTTGTTTCCATTAGAGCATGCATTTTTGAAAGTGTGTTTTCACAGAGAAGTGGTTTCTTCAAGATATAGACTAGAAATAGTTAAAATGTAAATAACATCCTCTATATTAATATGACACTTAGAGAAAAGACAGTCTAGTAAACAAAATGGCCTCATTTCTGAACAGCTTGGTATCTGTTTTCCAGGAATCAATTACTTTTGAGGTTTTTTTTCTGTGCTAGGTAGAACTGGAAGTAATGAAAATAGACTGAGCTTACTGAGAAATTAAACTCCTCTCCTTGCTATCTGTTTGTATGAGTGTTTTTATATATGCATATGATCAGAGTAAAGCAATATTTAATGGTTAGAAAAATTCTTGGTGCTTGCAAAAATCAAAAATAAATTATTGTTAAAAGATAAGGAAAACAGGGCCATGTTTGTTATTAGAAATGCTGGAAAATAGTATCACTTGACTCATCCTAAATCCCAAATTAGCCTTACTACAATTCTAAAAGCCATCAGCAGTGGCTTTGACATTATTGTCTTATACTATGGGTAGAAGATTGTATAGGTTTTATGTTTTCATAATTTATTTGTTTTATTTCAACTGCTGATTTACTACAAAGCACTGGAACAGGCTGCCCAGGGAGGTTGTAGAATCTCCTTCTCTGGATGTTTTCAAAACCCACTTGGACACATTCCTGTGCAATTTGATCTAAGTGGACTAGGTTTAGAAGACAGGTTGGACTAGATGATCTCTAGACGTCCCTTCCAACTCTAACATCCTGTGACACTGTGATTTTCCTTTTTTTTTTTTTTTTTTTTTTAATTTATTTTGATTTGTTTTTGAAGTCTATTTTGTTAAGCTGGACACAGAGTAAATCCTATAGTACTTTTCCCATGTATTTGGCAAAGTACATCCTAGGAAACAGTACCCAGGTCAGCAAGAAATAGCAGAAATTCTGTTCAGGTGCCCAAAGGTGACAGTAACACGTTTCGTTTAATTTACTTATCTGGTTCATTCGTTATATCATCTTTCCAAATGTCTGTGTTAAGTATTGCAAAGCAGAAAGATAATCTGTCATTAATATCTAAACATCCTAGAACCATCAAAACTTTAATTCCTGCAAAAGATTTCTACAGATGAGATACATTTCATTCTATACTTCCTTAAGTTTACTATCTGGATATTATTAAATTAAAGGAAAAACAATGCTACTCTATCCCTCAACATAAAATTTCCTTGCAAATAAAAGGTTTCTTTCTCCTGGAGTATCATGATGGCTTGTGGAGTATCTGGTTTTAGCTCAATATATTTGCTAAGAGGCAGAGACTTAATTCACAAAGCTTCATATATAATAAAGGCATCCTGTATGTCTGGCTTTTAGTATTTAGTTTGTTATAGAAATATGACTATTTACAACAGCAGCCTCTCTAACTCCTTTCAAAAAGTGAAGAATCACTTTACATATTTCTGAGGGAGAGGTGTACTTTTAATTAATGGCTAATATATTGAATTTTATTTTTTAATTAACACGCATTGTGGTATCTCTAAACATTCAGTTAATGGTGAGGTACTTTGAAAAATAATAACTAATGCTACTGAAGATAAATTAGAAGGGTCTATTAATTAAACTGTTTGGTAAAACATAAGTTTAAAAGAATCTCCAACGTCTCTAATATTTTTCAGTGAGCTCAAAAAGCATAATATGCCTTTTGAAATCTAAATGCTAAAAAATATAATTAAATTGGTGTTTCATCCATCATCTGTAGGTAACCAAGATGAGACCTGAATGTCGGCCAGAAATAAGTAAAATCATTGCCAGAGATTCCAGTCCTTCAAATCTGTGGATTGTAGTAGGACAGTTGGACTCCTTGATCTTAAAAGTCTTTCCAAAGTCATAAATTCTAAAATTACTTTTTTTTCCTGTTTCTGTTTCTGTTCCTGAAGAAATACAGTGAATTGTGTGTAACATAAGGCTTCTTTTCAGAAAACAAAAACTCATTATTTACTCAGTTAATTTCTACTTTGATATGCAAAGGTCAACTTAACAAAAAAATGAAAAGAACAAAAAAAGTAATCAATTTTTATTATCCTTTTTTTTCATAAAACACTTTATCAGTCCCCGGCACCATTTGGATAGGTTAGGTTTTGAGAAAGGTATGTCTACTGAGCCAGGTGGCATAGAATACAGAAAGAAGAAACTGCAGATGTTTAAAAAGTGAAAACATACTATAATAAATATTATTTGTCAAAGTAATTTTAAATAGCACTTTTTCTATTTATTTTTATATTTTACATTAATATAAGTAATAAATGTGTATACTAATATCATGGAATTAGAGAAGGGTTTGGGTTGGAAGGGATTTTTAATGACCACCAAGTTGCAACCTCACTGCCATAGCAGGAATGCTTGCTTTCCATTAGACCAGCTTGTTCAAAGTCCTATCCAAACTGGCCTTCAATATTTATAGGCATGGGGCACCTACCACCTCTCTGAGAAACTTATGCTAGTGCCTGACCACCCTCATTGTAGAAAATGTTTTATATCTAATCTACACCTACCCTCTTTAGTTTAAAAACAGTACCCCTTGTCTTATCACTATAGGCCCTAATGAAAAACCTGTCCTCATCTTTCTTGTGAGATTCCTTTAAGTGTTGAAAGATGTAATAAGGTCTTCCTGGAGCCTAATGTATCATATATAATCTATATATTAGAGATTTTCAAGGTGAAAGGAATGAAGCTCTATTTAAATATTTTATCTACAATTAAGATTAGATTTCTAATAGAAAAACATCCATGTCTCATTTATCTAAAAAACATCTCTTTCCTATGAATGTGATGATACTATAAGTAATCTTGTAGATGTTAGGCATATTTGTATGATTAAAGTCTGAATCAGAATACCCACTGTGGTGTCAAAACCTCTTTATCAGTTTCAGATGCAAGTGTCCTTTCTTCTGAGAATCAGGGTAGGGTTGTTAAGAAGTTATTAACTATCTCCAGAGTTTTTTACCCAGGAAATAATTTTATTTCAGACAAAAAAACAACACCCTGATTTTAAAGTAAAAATCAAAATTTTTACACGATCTGTAATGTACTTCATTACATTTGAGGAAACAACCTGCTTCCCCAAACACACATATTCAATTCAAAATCAAGTTCTTTGTCTGCTGACAAGATTGTTGACAGCCTCAACTATAATTGATTTTTTTTTTTTTTTGGCCACTCAAAGTAAATTAAAACTAAAGTAATCTGGAAAGATTAAAATTATATAATTAAATATATTCTATAGTATGTTTCTGAGACTCCACAACCTCCCAGGGCAGCCTATTCCAGTGCTCCATCACCCTCACAGTAAAACACTATTTTCTTATGTTTAAATGGAACATCCTATGTTCCAGATTCACCCCATTACCCCTTGTCCTGTTGCTAGACTCTATAGAAAAAAGGGATGCCCCTACCTCCTGACAACCACCATTTAGATATCTGTAAACATTAATAAGATCCCCCTCAGTCTCCTCTGTAGTATTTGATTTGAATTGTGACAGATAACAAATTTTTACTCCATCCTTGTAAAGCCACTGACAGTTTGAAGTACACTGTGACTCTCCTGAGGGAACTGTACTGCTCAAAAACCCTAATATTCATTTTAGCATTGCCTTGTACTCTGGTCTTCCACAAATTATATGAATGTATTAATCTTTGTACCATACCATTAATTTATGTCTTTCACCCAATAAATTATTTTGACTGCACAGAGTATCTCCAGCATGCCAGAGACTGCAAAACTAATAGTGCAGTAACTAAGTGCAGCTTAGTAACCAAGTAACTAAGTAACTAAGTTAGTAACTAAGTACAGCCTAGTCTTCCACCTTCTGTAGCCAAATCAACTCTCTTGACCCTTCCTGATAAAACTGATAGACACATTCCTGTGACAAGACATATTTTAATGAATCTTCATTTCCAAAAGTTCCTCAAGGCAGAAACTTCACAAAAGCCTCATTTCCTCAACTACTAGACCAATATTTGTAAGAGGTATTTTCATGCTGATTCTCACCCTCACAATTGCCTATTGACAAGAAAAGTCACTAAACACAAACTGCTGCTAAATGTTGAAAGGGGATGAACTTTTTTCCTAGATGTTGTGTTTACTCTCAAGGTAATCACATTTGTTTTTTCAAAGTCTGAAGAAAAACCTTACATTCTTGTGTCCAAATTGGTATTAACTTAAACATTAGAAATAAATACCTGGACAACTTTCTGAGACTGTACATCAATGATAAGAACTCGGTCAAGTGTAGGCTGAGTTACATAAATGAACTTGTCTTTTACATTAACAGCAGTTGCCCATATACACCGCTGAACAGAATCTCCATCTGCTTTGGGACAAACTTCATCCTACAATTCAACAGAAAAGGGGAAAGTATAAGTATCTAAATAGAAATAGAAATGTAATAGACAAATTTTTTCTCTTTTAACTGTGAAACAAAATCTCATAAAATTTGAGGAAGGAAAAAGGACAGGTGACATTAGGACACAGACAAATGTTAACCCAACTGCATGTTCTAAGCACCATACAACTCCCAAGCCCTTTAGTATAAACCATATAGTTTCTTTTTTAAAATTTTTTTTAGACATTACAGCTGCTAGCATTGTTGTCCTGAGAAAGAAATACATTTGAAACTATAATAAAACATATAGAAATAAAGTGAGCAAATTCCAGGAGTCCTTAAAAACAGAAAAAAAAATGAGTCACACTGTGCAGTATCACACCACTGTGCAGCATCTCCCTCACCTGCATCACATCACTGCAAAGAAAGACAGTTATAGACACGGCTTACACTTGCATCTGAGAACACAGAAGTAAGGCAGGAAAATACTAAATTGAGAAGATGACAATGTATAAATGGAGAGGGAGAAAAGCGGGTGTGATGCAAGTTGTCACATAGTATAGGGACAGCAGTTAGGGAGACTTGCTTTTTTAGTCACATGGAATATTGATATGTTGCTTCAAACATCACTAAGTTTGGTTACTCCTGCCATAAGATATTCTAATGGCCTATATCACTAGTATTAAACCCAATACAAAACAAGTGGCTTCTTACAATCTTTCCTTCCACTTCTTCCCTTCTTTTCCTGTGAAATGATGAATAAATATATTTGTAACTATGCACTTTTACTCAAAATAGCTATCTGCAGTTTACATGATCACTATTAATATTTTTATATAAATATATTCCCACTCATTATATATATATTTACATATATCTCTTTCTATTTGTAACTATTTACTCCCAGAGAAGATTGGTTTTATCAAAATAAAAAGTTATTTGGTCAAATATGCCACCATATTTGAAAATTCCCTTTTATGAAATAGAATGAGTTTCTTTCTTATAATGGAGATCAAATTTATGTAACAACAAGGACCTGAAAAATATTATGCCTGAAGAGGTACAGCGTGTGTCAAGCTTTTTTGTTTTCCTGACCTGTTCTTTTCCCTCTAAATTTTTGCTTTTCAGCACAAGGGGTAATTTCACAAAATAATAAGTATTATTTTTTTTTAGCACTTATCTGCAGCTTATTCTTATTTTAGAATATATTGTAACTGGTCACTGCAAAAATAATTATGATATGTTACCAGATGATGTCTTCAATGTAGAAAGAACAGCAAGATTTTATGAGAT
The DNA here is from genome assembly GCF_028858725.1 of Colius striatus. Classification (NCBI taxonomy): domain Eukaryota; kingdom Metazoa; phylum Chordata; class Aves; order Coliiformes; family Coliidae; genus Colius; species Colius striatus. The sequence continues at coordinate 55,917,510 of NC_084761.1, forward strand.
CTTAAACAAAAATTCAGTTTCTAAGCATCAGACTTCTTTTAAAAGGAAGGTGACAAATAATGTGACAGAACAAGATATCCAGTGCTAAGCAATTCTTTTCAAGAAGAAAATGATGCATTTCAACACTAACTTTTCTGTATCAACAATATTCTTTGCCTGCTGTGCCTCTACATTTCATAAAATACACTCAATCTTTATATGTCAATATAAGAAATAAATTAATTTTCAATTTTAACAGGGGAGTTTCTTTCCAGGAGATGGAAAGCCACTGCTTATTCCTATATAGTTCTTAAACCTCAACAAAAGGAAAGTCTTTCAGAAATCACATTGATAAGGAAAGGTTACAAGACCTGGATACCATGGGATGGCACCGATGATATTCCTGATATTCATGAGGAACTTCAACATAACTTAAAAAACAGAAAAAAGGGGTAAGATTTATTTTTGTACTACTAAAACGTCATGCACTTTGAAGCAAGAAGTTGGTTAAAATCTGGTTTTTAGAGAGTGATAGGCATGGTGACAAATAAGACTTTCATTCTTAAATGTGGCTAAAAGCTTTTCATCACAAAGTGAAGTGTCGACATAAAGAAGCATATGATGTAATATGATGTTCAATCATCAGATCAATGACCTTTTTTCCTTTGCTTTCTGTGTAATTATTACTTCAATTGGAAGGCTATTACACTAATTTCAAATTATTTTTTTCTATTTATTCTAAATACGTCTTTCCTCAATTCCACGTTTTATCTAAACAGATAAGTATTTTCAGACTGTTTTACATAGTCCCCTCTCTCAGAGAAGAGCTTATTCAAATGCATCCATAATCATAAAATTCTCAGCAAATCATAGAATGGTTTGGGTTGGAAGGGACCTTAAACATTATCTAGTTCTAATTCCCCTGCCATGGGCAGAAACATCTTCCACTAGACCAAGTGGGTCAAAGCCCCATCTGACCTGGCCTTGAACATTCCCAAGGATGAGACATCCGCAATCTCTCTGGGAAATCTGTTCCAGTGTCTCATCATCCTCACAGTGAAGAATTTCTTCTTAATATCTAATCTAAATCTATCATCTTTCATTTTAAAGCCATTATCCCTTGTCCTATTACTACATGTCTTTGTAAAATATCCTTCTCCAGCTTTCTTGTAGGTCCCCTTAGATACCAGAGTACTGCTAAAAGGTATCCCTGGAGGTTTCTCTTCTCCAAGCTGAACAGCTGTAGCTATCTGAGCCCGTCTTTATAGGAGAGGTGCTCCATCCCTCTAACAACTCTACATTGTGTCATTATTTTCAGTCACGTTTTTCAGGCTCACCTTAGTTTACACCAGTTTTTGGTGCTGTGAATTCTGCAAGGATGCATTCAGTATATTATTAAAAAATAACACTAACTCTTGCTGAAGGAGTCTATGTTTCTATCACATCGTCATACAGATTAGTGTAAATGACTACACTAATCATACCTCTCATTACGGGAAGTAAAACAGGATAATACTGTAAGTTAGGCACTTAAAACTACATCCACAGTTAAGCCACCTTCTTAAACATTTTCTTGACTCTAAAATACTTACTGAAGTGTATTTCTAAAAAATAGTTCAATGTAAAAGCAATTCAAATATATGGGGTTTATATATGTAGATGGATTTATACACATAAATATATATTTAAATAAGAAACTATAGGGCATTATTTGTTTTATCTATGCAGTTAATAAAACTTGCTCCTATTGTTCCACTTTAAATACAGCAAGTTGAAAGAATGACACTTTCTCACATATAAAGCACAAAATAAGAAGTAAAAAAAAATGCAGTTTACTGGTTGTACGATATTATTGTGCTACCATAAATTTCTATAACACAATACCAACCCTTACTTTGTCCCCAACACTGGAAAATTAAAATAAAAGCAAAAAAAGTGTTTCTCCAATGTCTCAGGGAAAATTATGTACTAAAATTCACATATCTAAAATAGAGTATTTTTTCTGACAATGAATTGGTTTATATAGTTGTTTCTCTAGTATTTCAAACCCACATTTATCTAGATGTCTCAGAAAAGCTTCAATCAATGGAACTGAAATCTTGGTTCTTCAAAAGTTAACACTTATCTGATTAAGCAGATTTCTTTTACATTACAGGCAGTAATTCCGAGGCTCTATATTAATTTCCCCAGTGGTTGGGTAATTGGTTAAAATAACTTCTCCTTAAAATATAAGCATAAAACCACTATTTTCTTCTACTAATTAAAATGTGAGCAATTTACTTTTTCCAAATTTATTCTCTCTGAAAAAAAGCTAACATCTGATAAAACATTAATTTATTTTATTGTTTTTTCTCCCCCTGGACTTTTTAATCAAAAAGTGGCTTGCCCTGTAACAAGTCAGCAGATGGAGGAAAATAGATGTTTTTCAAGTTAGTTTGGGACAAGAATTTCTCAAGAGAAAACGTGTTTGTAAATTTATATCTGCAAATTCTGCCTTATACTTAATGCCTGTGTCCTCAGTTTTAACAAGATTTGAGACAAGCTCTTCAAGCAGTATTGTTACTATCAGCCTAATAAAAGTCTGCTTTCATTTGATATTAATTTACAAGATTTGAGTTATTTAGGAGATTCTGGTAAAGAGAAGAAGATGCCCTTTATGGTTTCCTGTGAACCATGACTATCCATTAAAGCACTACATCTTTTGCTCCACCTTAAAGACAATTAAAGTCTAATTGATTCCCCTATTAGGTACAAACTATAGTGTTTTTCTGTATTGACAGTGGGATAAGAGACAAATATTTAGATAAATACTTAACATACTTAAATATGTACATGTTTAACTACTGCAGCATTCGTTCACAATGCAATGCAATGCCATGTCGAAACATCTGAGTTCATTCTTTTACAGGAGCTTAGCTAAAGGTGATTGATTTTGTTGACAGGCAAACAGGGAACCTGAGGATGAACACTGCAGAATCATGTATAATATGCAGACACTTTCTCTAAGTCTTCTGATACGTAAAATACACTGTAGCATCTCTAAAGGTCTCTTCCAACCCTACCATTCTATGATTCTATGATTCTATGATTCTATGATTTAGAAACGTTCCAAGGCTTTAGCAAATATTTGGCCAGGAAACAGGTTTTATCACCCAAAGAGCTAATTCAGAAAAGTGTAAAGAAATGGAGAGTTTTAAGTAAGTATGTATTTCCTTTAAGTATATATTTAGAGATAAGTGATGGAGGTTTTATTAGCAAAAGCTGCCATAGATGTGAAAGGCTATGTAAAGCCACCTCAAAACATGCAATATACTAACACATAGGAATAGTATAGTTATACGATAGAGTCAAAGAGAGTTAGTAATGTGAAATTTATAACATGAACTCTTACCACTAAACAATCATGCTGAATTTGATAAAAGTCTGAACCTGGAACAGAACTGGGTAATTTCATTATTCTTACTAGAGAAAAAAGATTTTCTCAAGAGGCTTGAGGAAGATTACATTCTTCAGAGTAGAAAACAGTTGTATAAAGCCTTGCAGTAAGTTTTTTCAAGAATATACTTCTGTTGTCATAGTATCAGCAGTATAAGCAAGGATTTTTAATATACTCATGCTTCATCTTTCTTCTAGGAAGAAAGTTGCTTTATCTCTAATTTTTCTTTTTGGAATGCAGAATGAACAATGATGTCACTGTGAGTAGAAAAACATAAGGATATCCTTTGCAAATATTTCTAATTTCTCTTCAAGAGGTAAAGATTTATTAACAACCATATGCCAGGGAAGATGTCTTCAGTGTTCAGGGGTATAAGTAAAAATATTGCTGAATTCAATGGGCAAAATGGTATGCAAAGACTAATTTCTGGCTATATTTATCACATCTAATCACAAACCATAGATATCCAAAAAAGATGAAGTTTATAACTTATCTTTTTTAAGTAAGTTATCAAGTAGCTTACTTTCCTGGTTTGTTTTGTTTTGTTTGAGGAGTGTTCTTTTGGTTTGATTTGTTTTTTTTCAGAGAATATAAGCTATAAGAAGGAAACAAATTTGACTTATCCATCATGATTATTACCACATTTCAATAAAAATGCACTTAAAATCTGGGCTTCACTTTAGACTGATAAAATTTTAACAGACTTCTTAAATAATTGTCTTTTAAATTAAACAGCCATAAAAAAAGCTTTTTGGCTTATTTTTGGCTATGTCAACCTATTTTCACTTAAGCAGCATGAACCAAGGTATGATTAGCTGTTCAAAGCATAATCATCCATACTAAAATAAATCTTGCTGCTGAGTGAGTACAGCAATCTTTGACATTAATAACCATAACTGAAAAGACAAATTCCATTGAGACAGTTCTGCTGTTACTTCAGTTGTGCTTTAGGTATTATTGAAAAAAATCAAAGTGTAAAAATGGGTTATTATATTTTTCAAGGTCATTCATTCAAATCCAAATAATGAGAAAAAGTTATTATTTTTGAAAGATGATGGAACATATGGAACAAGTCGTAATGTACTGACTACTATCAAGTGTTCCTGTGAGAACATGCATCATGGCAGCTAGCAATTTGGTTAGCTGTAAAGGAATACCATCAAAAGAACAAATAGAAGTGGAAAATACACTACTGGTTTTATGTACACTACCCATGGAAAATACTCTACAAATGCACAGAATTTGGTAAAATCAGCTGTAAAACTGTTAACAGTAAAGTTATTGAAACTACTTATATGAATTATAAGTTGGAGTGGAAGCATCAATCATCTGTACTAACTTCAGTGGAGCTGTAAGACTATTTATCATGACAGGGATTTGCCTCATCATAGAAGATAGTTTAATATAGACAAACATCCAGAGAAGAAAAAAAAACCATTAAATATAATAAATTTAGATCTTATATTGACTATAGGAAGAATAAATCTCTGATTCAGAGATGCACTTAACTGAGGGTGAAGGGGAGAAAACAACAACAATAAACAAACCAGAAACAAAAAGTAGAGAGCTGTTAAAGAAAAGGACTGTCGAAAGAAAAAGACAGAGAAAATTAAGGATTTGAAGAGTATATGGGGAATATCAAATCCAACTATTCAATTATTATAAAGGAAAATACAGGCAATTCTGAGTCCACCATTATAAGGTATTTATTAATTATTATCTAAAGAAAACTATAATTGAGAAAACACTACAAATGAATTTTAAAAAATAACTTGCCTGAAAACCGAGGAGTTTTTCACTAGGCTTAATATGTCTCTGAAATTCACATTCCACTGGTTGTATAACTTTGATGCCATCTTCATAAAAAACATAAAACATGTTCCCAATTCCCAGACCTTAGGAGAAAAACCACATTGAAATGTATAAAATTAAACAATGTCAAAAAAAGCAAATCCTTGTCTTGAACTAAAAACTGTATTGTATTTTTTGGTATGAGATCAATTTTTTAATGTGTATAATGTTAATATGGCTAATCCTATGGGATCTTTCATTGTAAAACTTAAACTAATCTGTCACTTCAGTCAGAATTGCACATACTTTTCTCCATTGGCAAGACAGTCTATGAATACAATCTTGAAATACATAATTTGACAGCTGCAGTATTGAAAAGGATCCTGTGAAATCATCTTCATTGAAATCAAATTAATATAAATTCTCCATGTATTCTTATTTTTCTTTTTCTGAGGGATGGAAGAGTTAAAGAAATTTCTATAGAACATTAAAAAGAAGTTCTGAATCTTTGCTATAAATCTTTATTTGACATGTCTTTTGGTCATAAAAGGAAACATTCTCTATTGTATTTTATTGGAAAGCTGCAAGTGGATACATATTCATTCCAAGTTTACAGAACTATTCAATCCCTCTACCACAATATTGCTGAATGAGAGCCATGATGTAATGTTTTGTGGAGAATGTGGGAACCAGATCTGCAGCCTGAAGTCTCATAATATCAGTAATAATAGAACCATTTCAGTTGGAAAATATCTTTAAGATCGCTACTAACCTAACACTGCCAAGTCCACATGCTCATGACCACAAAAAAGGATATTCTCCTTAGTGTACCATGTACACTACTAGACAGCAGCTGTTTATTTGCTATGTGAATGCTGTGATGGATGATTTGTTCATATTTGTAAAATTTTATGAAGAAAATCATAGTACTCATAAAATTGCCATTATAACCAATTCTGACAGCTAAACTGTGGGCTACAATGATGAAAATGTACACGGATCCTGGGTACAGAGCCTAAGATTACAGTTGACATAACAATATTTGGTAAAGGAGATAAAACCCAGGAAAATAATTTTGAGTCTAAAATTTTGCTTATCCTAAATTCTGACAGAATATATCTATTAATAGAGAGAAAGCACATCTTAATATCAAATAAAACTAAGGGAATGTTAAGAGCAGAGAATAATGTGTTTATGTTTAGACATATGTCTGTACACACATACATAAAAGTTTCCAGTCCCCATTAGGCTGTATGATTTACCTACAAAGGCATACAAAAGAACCCATTGGCCAGAGTGGGCATGTTGCCCATAGTGCACCCAGTGCTCAGAATAGATATGATTGGTAAGTTTTCCTTGAACCTGAGCCTGCTTCTGTGCTATGTAAGAGAATATGTCAAGGCCTTTCTTTCTAAAAAAAGACTGACATTGCATCCTGTAGGAACAGCTGCAATTTGTTGATAAGCCTGACTGAGGTTAGGCTGTCCCTACTGATCAACAGAAGTGTGGCAATCTATAGCTGAGCAACTGGCTTATTGTATCTTGGTATTAAATAGATCAGTGGAGCTGGCTGGGGACAAGTAAGGTTCTCCTTTCTCCCTGGTCTTGTTGACTAAAGTATATTATAGTCATTAGCAGGATAAGTAATACCAGAATGTGAGGAAGCAAATCAGCTGATAGCCCCAAGTGATGCAGACTTTTGATAAACAGACTTCTAAAACTTCCTCCAAAGCAAGTTTCACATTGTACAAAGAATTGTGTATAGTATCCCAGATGAAACTTTGAAGGCTTTATCTTTAATGTCTGGATAGTGATGTTCACTAAACTGTTCTTCAAAATCAGTGGAGACACAGTAAGAAATGTCCTTCCATTTCAATACAGTCAGTTTATATAGGGAACTATTACCAGTGGATCCAATGAAATAATCCCCCCTTCCAAGTTATTATGACCCTAAAATGCTTCCTTTGAGCATGTGTTGGTAAATATCTGTATAAACATCTAATCTATTAAATATCTAGTATCTTCAGAAAGCTATTTCTTCACAATTAAAAGAGCTATTCCTCTAAAAATATCTGAGCTAACCTCCAATCCTTCCCCTACCAAGCCAAAAGACAACCCAGCACATTTATAATACATTGCTAGAATCAACAACAATAAATACAAATCTATTTGTTTCATTTACACTGGATCTATATTTAAAACTAGCTAATACTGATTTGAAAAATGATAGTTGGGTTTTTTTTTGCATATTGATTAATATATAGATATATTTATGTACATGTATATATTGCATTATTATTATTGAAATACAAATTAACATACCTTCCAAATCTTTTAAGATTTTCTGACAGATTTCTCTTTTTACACTAATCTATGACACAAGGAAGCAGTTCTGATAAGGCTTTTGTGCACCTCATATACAAAGCCTATCTCTGGTTTCACTATCTTAATTGTCCTACTGATCATCCAGCTCTCCCTTCCTAACTGTTAATAAATAGATGACAGCTAAGTTAGTGGTATTGCATATTGGCATCTTAAGGGTATTGTTGTCTTGTAAACTAATTCCCACATTGCACCTACTAACAATGTTTGTTGCAAAATGCAAAGATTGGCCAATGAGAAATACAGGAGATAAGAAAATCTACTCTAGATGACATTGTCATTCCATATTTCCAGTCTCTACTGTAAATTGCTTTCTATTTAATACCGCAATAGTCACAAAGAAATTTAAATGTCTTTACCATAAGCACTCAGTTAAGCTGCTATTTTTAATTGGTCTTTACTGTCACAGAATCCCAACTACTGAAAGCAACACAGGACTTGACTTTAAAAGATAATTCTCTAAGAAAATCAATGGAGTGTCAGTCACAGTTTTTTATTTTATCCAAGATAAAACACAAGCTTCCTAGTAAGCTTGAAGAATATAATATATTTGAAAATTTTGGTGTTATAATCTTATTGTGCACCATTTTAACTGTTAACAGTGGAACTGTATGAAACTCTGAAGACATCATTTGTACTCTGCAAGACCAACAGAGCAGGAGGATCACAGCTGACATCCTCCTATAATCAAGGCACTGATTGTTTCCACCAGCTGACCTATTCATAAACCAGGAATTTAAAAGTAGTTCAAATATGTAAACACACTGGGAAATGCCAAAGTTTACTATGAAATTAGTAAAATTAAATACAAAAAGCTTTGAATCTTCAAATAAATTTAAAAGAAATCTTTAAGAAACATGCAGAAATACCACGTGAGGTATAATTTCAAGGGAAAGCATGATCAATTTACTGGATTATCAATCTCCCAATTGAAATAATTGAAATATATTCTATTATTGAAATACTTCCATTTGTAAATTTAAATTAAGAAAAAGATAAGTAGATACAACATTTGATTATGATGTTTTTCTGCAATATGCTATATGATATTATCTCATACATATGAAAATGTATAACTATATTTTTCAGTAAAATATACTTTTGATGCTTTCTATGTTATTAATAACCAATATTGTCTGTATTTATATTCATCCTTCAGTTGGCCACAAATCTCCATTCTCCTCCCCAACATTTATTTACAAATCCTTCCCGAGTATAAGAAAAAAATACTTTATCTTATTAAGCAACAACAGGCATCTCAATTTTAGTGAAACTTCTTTTAAGATTAGAATTTTGTCAAATAAGAATGACTCATACAAGATCAATCCAAACAGCATCTAGGCTGATTGGCTGGAAGTTTTATGATGTCAGCAAAGTAAAATGTCTAAATTTTAAATCTGAACTTCTTGTTATATACTTCTGTGTAAATATTTGAAATCTTTTAGCAGATTATTTCCTTCTCTCTTTCCCCAAAAGGAAAGAAAAGGAAAATTATTTCCTTCTCTCTTTCCCCAGCTAGCAAAGGCATGAGCATTTGAAGGATTATTTTCCACTATATTTTTTCTTTAAAGTAAATCCCTCAAACAATGCAGGGGGGAAAGTAATTATTATAGCTGTTGAGTATGAACAAAAAAAAAAAAGCCCCACACAAAAGGAACCATAGATGAGCATTTCACTGCAATATAGGAAATATGAAAAAAGCTATACATATTTGTACCTTGCTCTCGCCACAATATGTTTGCAACTGCAGCATGTAAGAGAAAGAAGAGAAAACACAAATGAACAAGAAAATAAAATAAATGATATATCAGTTCTGAAATAATTATGATGCTTTAACTTCTGATCCACTAAAATACCTCTACAGCTAAATCAACGGAAACCATGAATTTAATAGTAAGAATAAACAAAGTTCTCTATGTCATATGACAAAATTGTGATAGATAGTGGAGTTAGAGTAAATGCCACCACCTCCCCCATTACACACCACCCCCATATCCCCCTGTTAACTCCATTAGCCTTTATCAATAGTATCTTTCTTTACCCATTACAAAAACAGACATGGAATTTGATTACATATTAATTATGCATATTAATTACAGGTGAAGTATTTCTGTAACACAGCTGTACAGTAAAGTTGTCATGCTACATAATGTTTGTCATTATTTTTAAAAAACCAAGAGAGAATCAAAAAAATGAAAACGTAAACTGCATTTGGCCATTTTGTTTATGATTAGATTTTAGAACTTTGAGATCAATGAAAATTAATAAACCTAATATTTTTCTTTCTGCATGAGGAACACAAAAATAAAACAAATATAATTTTGCAAAATGTATTTATTATGGCTCCACATGCCATGGATAAGCTGTTTAAGACACCAGCACTGAAAAACAAAGTGTTTTCTAAAGCAATGGACTTAATAGAGAAAAAATTAAAGGAAATGAATGCAACACAGAGAACAAATATATATCACAAACAGACATAATGAAATTGTGACATTCATTGAAATAGTGTTGCAAAACCCCAAAACATTAATATCTTTTAAAAAAAAAGTTTTAGAGAAAGTAATGGAAGATACACTGTTAACAATGATGTTGGTACACAGAACTGCTGACTGATTAAAGTTGAGTAGAAACAAAAACTTACTCTAGGAAAGTCCCAGATACTATGATTTTCCTAAGCATCTTTTACAGGACACTGTTGAAGACAAGGCCAGGATGGGCTTTTTGTCTGATGTAATGCAGCACTTTTCTCAGTTTGGAGCTCCAAAAGAATATACAAAGCACCAAAGAAGTAGAAGAATCCTTGGAAGTCACATCAATCTACTTTCTGAGAAGCTCACAGTTCAGCTTAGGATAACAGGACTACTGGGCTTTTGTTTTTTTCTATGCTTCTTTACTATTTTTTGTCTTCTGATCTTTTTACACAAATTCTCTCTACAGAGCTGCCTCATTATACGACCTTAGACACAGGATGTAACCTGTGTCATTTAGTTATCCCTCAATAAAATGAAGGTGGTGATTACTTTTTTAGCTTCAGCGCTTTGAAGTATACAAAGAAGAGATTTCATATATGCAGAAAGTTGCAGTAATATTGCTGGAGTCAAGTGACACTGACTACTAGAATAAAAATGTTCTCCTTTCCCAACACAGAACATTAGTGTAGCTTTCAAACATGCCTAGTCTGTGTTTTATCATCTTTAACCAGCTTAATTCTCTGAACTATCATGTTACTTTCAACTATCATCCTTGGCTTTCCTTTAATATTTGAACTGTTGGATTCCAATAAACTGCTAAAAGCCAAGATTAATGAAGTGTCTTGTCACTTACTCAGGCTGAGTAGTAAACTTTTACATCAGGAGGCAGAATTTCTCTTGAACTGCTGCTAAGGTCAACATATTTTAAATTATTTCTCAATCATCTGCCTTTATACTTGCTCTTCTGATATCAGGTTGTTACTTTCAGAAGAGACTAGCTTTGAAGGAAGCCATGACTACAATAGCTGAGTATCTGTCCTCCAGACATCCAGCTGCTCTAAATGAAAATTCTTGGTGACTAAATTGCTATCATTATGCAGTCAAGCTGAAAACTTCAAAGAGGGAATGTTAAGGTGTTTACACTTATTTCTTTTTCCTGAAGTTTTAAATTGGTCATTTGTATTTTGACAGACAGGAGGAAACAAACATACCTGAGGTACGCTGCAGGTGTCTGGCCTCTGGGTGGAATTGGTGGCACTAATCACAACCTCTGGGGACGGTAGTTCAGCCAGTTACCAATTCACCCCAATCTCTGTGCACCTAGACTGTATTTCATCAGTTTGTCTTTGAAGGTGTCACAGGAGACAGTGACATGAAGAATTATGGTCATCAGGGAAGGTTTTTGCAGACTGGAAGAAAGCCAGTATCAATTTTCATTGATACTGTCCAAAGACTTTCTAAGGACAAGATAAACAACATCCAATCCTTCCCTCATCCACTCTGCCAATCACTTGACTGCAGAGGTTGTCAGTTTGACCAGACACTACTTTTCATACATCTATGCTGACTGTTCCCAAATACCTTCTTGTCCCTCATGTTTATGGGAATGGTTTCCAGGGTTATTTTCTTTATCTCTTTCCCAAGGATCAAGGTGAGGCTGATGGCCCTTTCCTGTCTTGAATTCTCCTACTTATACTTTTTGGAAATTGGTACTGGCTTTCTTCTAGTCTGTAGAAATCTCCTCTGATGACCATGATCCTTCAAAGATTCTCAAAAGCATATTTTCAATGTCATGGACCAGCTTGCCCAGAATTTGTGGGTACAAAAATGACCTGTGAATGTCCAGTTTGTTTAAATGGTCCCTAATCTGATCCTATGCGTCTCTAATGACCATGAATGAGGCTTCCTTGCCAGAGGAAGACTTCCTTCCCAGGCTTTCCAACATTCCCCACAGGTCTCACATTCCTGGGGCCAGTTTTGCCAGTAAAGACTGATGTGAAGAAGACTTTTAGAACAACTTGACCCCTTCCATGTCCTTTGTCACCAGGCCTCCTAACTCACTCAGCAACAGGCCCATATTCTCCATAGCCTTTTTTTTTTTTTTCTGCTGATGTCACTACAGAAGGCCATTGTCTGCTCTTCATGTCCCTCATCAGATTCAGCTCTAAGTGGATTTTGGAACTTCTAACTTTATCCCAACATGCCCAGACAGTGGCTTTTTATTCAGATGACAGTCTATGTCACCTTATAGAATGTTTTTTTTTTCTTGTCCTGCAATAAAGCAAATAAATTTCCCCAGGGCAACCTGGAGGATTTTCTTTAACATTAGCTTTATCTTCACATTGTAAAGAAAGAACCATATGGCACTTGAAGTCCCATAAATTTAGCCATAAAGTTCTACTTTTTATCACTTTTTTTTCTAAGGGTGACATAGGAAACAAAATAGAAAATACTTCAGCTATGTGGAATGATACAGCATAAAATGAAATTATTTAAATAAGTACAGAATGCATTAATTTGTATTAATGTAAAATTATACATATGGTTCTGAGCTTTATTAAAAAAATCTGACCATTGAAAAGGGATAAAAAGAGTGCTTTAAAAGCACCATACTTAGTAGTTTTAAAATTAACAAATCAGCTTGAAGAAACATGAGATGTTATTTAAGATTGCAATATAAAATACTAAAGAACAGCTATCACCTCACCTGATACACATTATGAAGCCTAACTTATTTTTTTTATCAGTCCAATAGCTTCTATTCAACAAAGGTGTCCACTCTAGAGACAAAAATTGCAATGCTGGAACAAGTATAACATCTGTAGACAGAAAGAATGCTAAGTAACATATCGTTTACCTTCCTTTTTGGTTAAGAAAGAAAATAACATCTTCAGCCAACTGTGTACTTAATTCTCACATATTTATAAACTCTGGGATGTAAAAATAGATAAGTATTGATAGACCTCAGTAAAATTTTCTCTTTTTAAGACAGAATGCTACCATTTTTTCTTGTGCCCTGTTTCCCTATTTATGAAAACAAGGTTATTCACAAAGCAAACAGTTAAACAATATCAGATGTACTTGCAGCCTTGCAGAAAACATTGTATTTAAAGAGCAGTGATCTTGAGCAGGCTGCGTGTGCTATGTTGGGCCTTGTAAAGGCCTGAGAAGCCTATGCTGAACACTGGTGGGTGTTACGACAGAGGTAATATTGCAACCTGTCAGAAGATATCCGGTTTTGTTTGATATACAAGATTAAAGGCAACATCATATGGGAAGGAGAGAAGAAACTCTCCAGGATCTCTGCAGTATGCTGTGGGAGACTATCCAGAGTTCATCTGATGCTGCTTGAATGAAAGATGCACAGAATGAGAAGGAACATAAGATTTACTCACTATCTATATTCCTCTTATTCCTTCTTATCTATATTCATCTTATATCTTATTGAAGCAGCTGTTTTATTATACCATCTGTTGTTGGGCCTTTTGTATTGACATCCAAGATGAACCCTGCACTGTGTCTCTCTCCTCCATCTATCTATCCAGTGCAGAAAAGAGAATTCATGTTTTCTTGAAAGAGCATTTTTTTCCTTTTTGTTTTAAGCACACTTACAGCTCCATAAAAATTACTCTTCATGGTCCTTATATAGCTGTTCTATGCTTTTGTGCTCTGAGCCAGCCTTTGATTATGAGTAGCTAACACAAAATCTGAAAGCCCACTCTTCATCTGTGTTATTAATTTTCTATGTTGGCCGAATGGTAATAGGTTGTACATTTTTCAGTAAACTCTGCCCATAGTACTTCATGAAATTCTGCATGAGAATGTATTAGCAGTACAGATTCCTAACCTCTTTGTATGGAAAAAACAACTACAAAAATGCATGGTATTTATGTTACTAAATGAGTAAGAGAGTACTACAATGTCACTTTCCAAATAAATTCTGCATCCTACTCTTTATCATGTTGGTAATAAATGTCAATACCTTCACTCTTCTGCGTCAACAGCTAATGTCAAAGCTTTCAGCTGTGTCAACTACACTGTTCTTCCTCCCAACTTTTTTTTCCAAACATTTAAGGCACAACACTTGGAAATAAAGTGTGTGTGTGTATATATATATATATATATATATTTGTAAGATTGACATTCATTGAGTTTGGAGATTCAGTGTAGCTCTCTGCTTGATTTTGGCAATATAACTAGATGTTCACATTATCAGTAATCAGCACATTATATATATCCATAAAAAACAAGATCAGGGCAATATGACTCATAAGAGAAACTTGTTCTTGAAGTACAATACTTAATTTTCTTCTAGAAACAGTTTGCCCTCTACTATCACATGCCTCAGTGGTCATTATCCAAGAAAATACTGAACAAGATTTTGAAATCTATTAATTTTTAAAATTGTAGATTTTTGAAATTTAAAAATGTAATTCTTTTGTGTCTATTTTATATGTGTGTGGTTAAACAATCAAAAATTTTTCTTTCTATTCTCCTGGCTCTTGAAGCTCCTGAAAGCTAAATAAAATGTTTTCAAATAATGTTATTTTGTTGCATTGACACTCAAATAAAATGGACAGCAATTAAAACCTTAACATAAAAATTTCCTAGTTTGCTGCACTAAGAGCACTTTGCAGTTCAAAAAGTCTGTAAGAAGAGGGAAAAACAGGAGAAAGATATCTTTTCTGCATTCGGGGCCACGACCTCATTGCAGTCACAGAGACATGGTGTGACAGCTGCCATGACTGGAGCAGAGTCATGGAGGATTATGTATTGTTCAGGAAAGACAGACTGACAAGGCATGGAGGTCAAGCTGCTCTCTATGTGAGGGAGTAATTAATGTGTACTGAACTGTGCCTGGGTGGGGATGAGGAGAGAGTAGAGTGCTTATGGGTAAAAATTAATGACCAGGACAAGGCAGGCGATATTGTTGTAGGAGTCTGCTACAGGCCACCTGATCAGAAGGATGTGGATGAGGCCTTCTATGAACAGCTGAGAGCTGCCTCACAATCATAGTCCCTGGTCCTCATGGGGGACTTCCAACCAGCCTGATATTTGCTGGCAAAGCCACACAGCCAAGCACACGCAGTCCAGGAGGTTCCTACAGATTGTTGATGACAAATTCCTGTCGCAGATGATCGAGGAACCAACAAGGAGGAGTGTGCTGCTGGACCTGGTACTGACAAATAGAGAGGGCTTGATTGGGGATGTGAAGGTTGGAGGCAACCTCGGCTGCAGGGACCATGAGATGGTAGAGTTCAAGATCCTGTGTGGAAGAGGCAGAACACAAAGCAGGACTGTGACCCTGGATTTCAGGTGAGCCGACTTTGGCTTCTTCAAAGATCTACTTGGACGGATCTCATGGGATATGATTCTAGAAGACAGAAGTGTCCATGAGAGCTGGTCAGTCTTCAAGCACCACTTCCTCTAAACCCAGGATTAGTGTGTCTCAATGCGCAAGAAAGGGGGAAAAGGAGGTAGAAGGCCTCCATGGATGAGCAAGGATCTGCTAGGACAACTCAGGCAGAAAGCAGCCATCCATGAGAGGTAGAAACGGGCTGGCTTCTTGGGAAGAGTATAGGAACATTATCAGGGCATGCAGGGGTGCAACTAGGAAGGCTAGAGCCCTTCTAGAATTAAATTTAGCCAGGGATGTTAAGGACAGTAATAAGGCATTTTTCAAGTACATCAGCAGCAGAAGGATGGTGAGGGGGAATGTGGGCCCGCTGCTAAATGCTGAGGGTGCCCTGGTGTATGAGGATGCAGAGAAGGCTGAAGTACTGAATGTCTTCTTTGCTTCAGTCTTTACGGCCAAGGCTGACCCTCAGGAAGACGAGTCCGGCAAGGATAACAGGATGGCCAGGACAGCAGAGGACTTGCCCTGGGTGGAAGTAAAGAGGTTAAAGACTTGTTGCCCAAGCTTAAGGCTCTAAGTCAATGGGTCCTGATGGGATGCATCCTAGAGTGCTGAGGGAGCTGGCCTCCATCATTTTTGAACAATCATGGAGGACAGTTGAAGTGCCTGAGGACTGGAGAAAGGCCAATGTCACTCCAGTCTTCAAAAAGGGCAAGAAGAATGACCCGGAAAACTACAGGTGGGTCAGCCTCACCTCCATCCCTGGAAAAGTGATGGAACAACTCATCTTGAATGTGATCACTGAACATATGAAGGATAAGATGGTTATCAAGGGGAGTCAACATGGCTTCACCAAGGGGAAATCCTGTTTGACCAATCTGATAGCCTTCTATGTGTGCATAATCGGCTGGCTAGATGAGGGGAGAGCAGCAGATGTCATCTACCTTGACTTCAGCAAGGCTTTTGATGCTGTCTCCCATAACATCTTCATCAGAAAGCTCAAGCAGTGTGGCTTGGATGAGTGGACAGTGAGGTGGATCGAGAGTTGGCTGAATGACAGAGCCCAGAGGGTGGTGATCAATGGCACAGAATCAAGTTGGACACCTGTGGCCAGTGGAGTTCCACAGTGATTGATTCTGGGGCCAGTCTTGTTCAACATCTTCATCAACAACCTGGATGAGGGGACAGACTGTACCCTCAGCAGGTTCGCTGCTGACACCAAACTAGGAGGACTGGTTGATTCACTGGAAAGCTGTGCTGCCATTCAGTGGGATCTCTCAAGAGTTGGGCAGAGAGGAACCTCAAGAGGTTCAACAAGGACAAGTGCAGAGTCCTGCATCTGGGAAGGAACAACCCCCTGCAACAGTACAGGCTGGGGGTTGAACTGCTGAAGAGGGGCTCTGCAGAGAGAGACCTGGGAGTCCTGGTTGATAGTAAACTGAACATGAGCCAGCAATGAGCCCTTGTGGCCAAGAAGGCCAATGGCATCCTGGGATGCATCAAGAAGAGTGTGGCCAGCAGGTCAAGGGAAGTTCTTCTCCCTCTCTGCTCTTCCCTGATGAGGCCTCATCTGGAGTACTGTGTCCAGTTCTGGTATCCTCAGCTCAAGAGGGACAGATACTTCTGGAGAGAGTCCAGTGCAGGGCCACAAAGATGATCAGAGGACTGGAGCATCTTTCTTATGAGGAAAGGCTGCAGGAAATAGGGCTGTTTAGTGTGGAGGAGACTGAGGGGTGATCTTATTAACATTTCTAAATACCTAAAGGGTGGGTGTCAGGAGGTTGGGACATCCCTTTTTTCTATAGTAGATAGTAACAAGACAAGGGGTAAAGGGATGAAGGGATGAAGCTGGAACACAAAAAGTTCCACTTAAACATAAGAAAAAACTATTTCACTGTGAGGGTAAGGGAGCAGTGGCACAGGCTGCCCAGAGGGGTTGTGAAGTCTCCTTCCTTGGGGGTCTTCAAGACCTGTCTGGATATGTTCCTATGCGACCTGATCTAGCTGATCCTGCTTCTGCAGGGGGGTTGGACTAGATGATCTCTAAAGGTCTCTTCCAATCCCTACCATTCGGTGATTCTATGATTATATATTATTCCAATAAACAAGTGGGAAAAAACCCCACTGATATTTTCTGAATGGAAATTCTTCATGAATATAGAACTATTGTTGTAAATTTCAGGTTTTGTCCCACTAAAACACAAGCTTTGTATTTAAAAATCTGTAACCATTTTACCTGACTTTCTATCAAAATACAACTGCTCATAATATAAATAAATAATATTTGAAAAGGATTAATAAAAATCAACAGTTTCATATCAATACATTGTGCTAGACATTGCAGCATCAGATAGGAAACCACTGTACCTTTCCAAGTCTTCTATCCCACAATGTCAAGAGGTCACAAGTAGGTTTAACAGAATATAGGACAATGAGGAAGATGCGGTAAATTCATATTGCAAAAGTGCAGAATTCAACATTATTTTTAAGAATTGTTCAGCCATAACCTGCAGTACTATGACTGCATAAAAAAGCAACTTCAAGATGTTTAAAGAGATATTGTCCACTTATTCTACTGATAGGCACCATCACTGTCAGCTGTTCCGGTTAGTCATATGTCTATCATAAAAACAATGTTTCTATTCTCTTACTGTTTATCTCTCATGTAGAAAAACACAGCTTGTGTTACAGGGTAAATCTCTACCATCATTACTATCTGGTTGCTGAGTCACATAAATTTTAATTGTCATTTTTATTTTAAAAAATAATAGTGTTAAAAGCAAAGACAAGGATATGGTGAATTACTTTTTGCTTCAATTCAACTATCAAGCAGATTGAAAACATCTATACATATACCTACTTTTAATTTTATTCCTATTTGATAAGAATAAATGAATTATGCTGAAGTTGGATCTAATATATAGTAACAGGAAGAAAAAAATGATTCATAGGGTGAATTTCTACCCAATATTTGGAAATTTGAAATAAAGTCTTTGCCTATAATGCTGTCAACAAGTACAAACTTGTTTAGCCCTGCCAAAAAACGAAATGGTGGCAAAAAATACCTCTGAGGAAATTAGGTAAATAGGTAAAATTCAGTATCAGATTTGACAGGGAGATTATATTAAAGTTGCATAAAGCCTTCCAGAGGGAATTTAGGCCATAAATCATAGTCAAAAGGCTTTTAGTTTCATTCCAAGTTCACGACAGTGGAGATGCCTGGCTGCTTACAATGGTCATAAAGCTGTCAAGTCAGTAGCATTACTGACATAATCTCTTGTTAGGTGATAGGACTATGACATTACATAGAAAAGGCAAAGTCAGAAATAGAATTACTTAATGGCACAGAACAGGTATCTTGTATTTTTTTTTTAAATTTAGCCCCAAGACAGAGTGTATGAAGCGGATAATATTTATCCTGCTTTTTGTGACCAAGTGAAAAAATCTGCAGGAGAAGTTGCTTTGCAATATACAGTGGTGCCATAGTGAGTGAACAAGACTCACAAGACTCATATTGTCAATACACACTGTCAAATATATTTGTTCTGTATTTAAACACTTTGGCTTTCAACAGTATTTCAACAAAAGCAAGTTGATTATTTTGGTTTGCCTTATGGCTTCTAGGAGTTAATTTGATCCAAATCTGTATTTGTGACTATCAAAAGTAGTCATCAACAAAATTTGCACCAGAGCTGTCTTTGTCATTTGTGTTCTCATGCTTTAGATGTTGCCAAATCTGGTATTATGGAGGAGAAAGATAACAATACAAGATTCGAGAGTTCTTTAAGCTGCATCTGCATGTACTACAAGCTAGGAAATTAAAAGATACCTTTATAATTTACTGCAGAGATGCTGGGGTATTACAACAAAGATTCTGTTTATCAAAAAAGATAAATAGCAGTCCTTAAGAAAAGAAGTATCCTTAGTTACAATTAACATCTCATTTTTGTGCTAACAGAAGATCCATCAGGTGAATATTCAATTATGTCAATGCAGTAGCAAAGGCCCTGGAAATCATCACAATTGGTTGATAAACGTAGAAGAAAAGCACTGTGATATAGGAGATATTCAATATTTAAACTGTAATGATATGAACCATATATATTTTTTTTACAATGTTCCATTAACAGTATTCTTCTAGAAATTTTCTCGTCCTGTATTTGCACAAACACAGGATAAAAACTGAAGGGAGAGGCTGAATAAATACTTTTTACCTTACAAAGAGACAAAAAAGAGCAATTGATATGTAGTCAAGAAAAACAATTAAAATAATCAGGTTCAAATGAAGTACATAAAAACACTTGCTAAAAATTGTTTTGGATGTTTGTTCCATTGCTATTATTAGTTTTAAATAAATTTCAGAATACATCATAAAGCTTAAGAGAGGTATTACTACATATGCACCTAGTAGCTCTCCCACTCCCTGAAACTTAATAACTCAAGCAGCTGTAGTCTAGTTAGACTGGGGTATATGTCCCAGACAAAAGAACAGACAACATTGACACAATGCAATTCAGTAAGAAATCAAAGGGTGAGAATATAATTATAGGTCAGCTAATATGTTCTAATGAAAACCTGGTCTTCCCAAACAAATCTGATTATATTCTTTGATGCATTTAGAAGTTTAGTAATGTAAAAATTCATATAGATGTAACCCAGAATTTTGCTAAATACCTGATTCATTAACACAGAATAAAATTAAAATGAGATTTATGTAAAAATAGTAAAGTACATGTTAATGGAATTAAAAATTATCAGATTTATTAATCTGAAAAACTGGTTTTCCCCGTTAAATCATTAGTAAAAGGTAAAGAAAACAGTGCTTGAATATGTCCAGACCAATGAGTAGTGTGTCTTAAGCCTTTTCATCAATGATCTGTAAACAATCATAAAATAGCCTCCTAAGAAGTGTGTGAATTACCTAGTATGATAAACAGCAACAGTTTCCAAAGGTTTTTTGAATCAGTTTTTCAAGTATATCTCTAAATTAAATTCCATTTTGTTGCAGCCAAATGCAACATCTAGGGAATTATAATGTAGACTATGTCTACTCTGTGGAGCTGAGACAAGTGGAAAGAAGAAGGATTTGGCAAGTGATGTCTGATAGGATATAGGGCATATGGTAGATAAACATAGAAACATAACCGGCCACTGTTGATGATACTAGTGGAAAATGAGAGATTAGTGGATGTAGAATAAAAACAATACCAAATAAATATATTCTATCTCCAGAAAATTGAAGAAACAAATAATACATTTGCTTCTGCTAAGAGCAGCTCTAGGGTTTTTTTTTTGCTTTCATGTTTTTAAGAAAACAAAAAAAACCCTCAAAAAACAAATGACATTCCACAAGCAAAAAAGACCTTTTGAATCCTATGGTGTTTTATTAGGAGAAACTTCTTTTTTTGTGTGTATGAGATAAAGTAATCATTATTTAATGATGGTATATTCATAAGGCAAGAATGCTTGAGAAGTCAATTTATTGGAAAAGTTAGAATCAAAGGCAGAAACTGAAGGAAAAACTGCTTCAAATTGGAAACTAAGCAGTATTCTATATTAGTGAAACTGATTAATTACTAAAGGAAAACACTGAAATAAACAATGGATTATCTGACTCTCTGTGTCTCTAACTTGGGTAGATGTACTTCAGCTAAACAAAGCTTCACATCTGTATTGAGGCAGAACAGGATGCAATGTCTTGAAAGAGAGAAGATAGAAGAAAGTTAAATGAAATAGTTCCAATATGGTTAAATCTGTGAATCCATGAAATACATGTTCTGAAATATCAAGCTATGTTGGAATTAAACCAGATTCTAAACTCCCATTTGTATTACAAATGTGATTATGCCAGAAACTCCTTCCAACACAAACAAGTTCTCTCAGGCATTACTATAGGATCATGACAGTAGGGGAGATCCTACTATCTGCAATGATATTTAGACCAGATCGTTAATGCCTAGAATATTATACCAGTCATCACAGGGGTTATCCAGCTATCACCCATACCTGCTACCTCATTCTCAATGGCTTTAATGGCAAACTTGAGAGAAAACGGAATTCACGGCACAAAAAATGTTTCCAATCTCTAGAGAATTAAAACAGCAGAGTTCTTGCATTCAGAAATATTTGAGATGTTACTGTATAGCAGTAGAACATACAGATCTATTCACTGTACATGCTGCAAGACTCTTGTTGACTACCAAAGTCCTAATACTTTAAAATTAATGTTCTGAAAAGATATATAAGGATTCAATTGAGAAGGTACAAGAAACACAGATGAGATTTTTTTCATCTTATGAATCTAAGATGTTAATTGATACAGAAGAGGCTAATATCTAGTGGGAAAAGCATTAAAAAAAAAGTTTTCTATTTGTATAAAATATCTTAATGATTAGAAGTAGTTTCTGGTTATAGTAGAGCATTTTCATGAAACATTTCCTTTCAGCTTAAGGCTAAATTTTCTCAGATTGAAATATAGCTTTTCCAACAGAAATTACAAAATCTAAAAAGTCTGCAGCAAGGATTGTGCTGGAAATAAGAAGGGAGATTACATTATAAAAGAGAGAACTAAGTTTGTTCAGCCTGGAGGAGAAGGCTGTGGGAGCATCTAATAGTAACCTTCCACCAGGTTCACAGATGTTCTCAAGCAGATAGTCATGCTCTTCACAATTGCCTCTGCAGTAACTGGTGTTGTTGGAAAAGTAGACAGGCTTTCATAAACAGAAGCCCTTCATCAGGTCTGACATAGAAGCAGCATATTTCAAAGCCTGAAGAAAAATTACTGAAAGTTCAATTAATAAAATTGCATTTAGATGCTTAGATTGAGGAATTCAACTACCTTCTGTCAAAGATACTAAACATGACACACACACGTATGTTATCAAAATTACGTAACTCTATAGACTGTTTCTAAATACAAATCTTCTTTTGTCTACTTTTTTATATTTTCATGTTTTCCTTTAATGTAGGTTTGTAGTCCAGTATGTTATTTTAAAAGTGATGTTAAATAACGTGTTCCCCTTACTAATACTGCAGAAAGTTCGGTCTTCTGAGATATCTCTCTTGTTTGCTTTAATTTGTACTAGAAGTAGTGCTATTCTCCACCAGTCTTAAAATGGAGCAACCGCAGTAAAAGTTATACACTGCTGCTGTGTGATCACAGACATTTAGTGACATTAAAGTTACTAGATACTTCTATATGCAACTCCACATCTTAGTGAGGATTATTATGTAACTTTTAAGACATCATTTTGCCGAAGTACTCCTATCCCTTTTCCCTCTCATTCTTTCTGCTTCATTGTTTAGATGTTCTCATTCACCTGTCCTTTATCACCTGCTGCTGCTGTGTTCTCTCATTTTCTCACATTATTGGCCTCTTCCATTGTCCCTTTTCCTAAGTTTCTCTCAGTTCTCCAATTTACTCAGTCATATTTCTTCGTACCTAACCTTTCTTTGGATGCTATTTGGAGGACCACTCAAGAAGCCATGAGGCAAGGAGCATAAGAAGAAAGTTATCCTTACGTTTATGTACACAAAAACTCAAAGAGCAAAGAAAAAGCAGTTACATGAAGAATCTACTTGTTCTCATAGTCCTAAAGCATAGGTCTATTGAGTGTGAATGGGATCTTTGGAACTCTACCAAGAGTGTACATCCACTACATAAATCACTGATTGCTTGGAGACTTACAGTGACAAATATCAGAAAAATCATTATTTTTGCTATATGTGACAATCTCCCTGCAAGAACCACCAATATCATGCTGTAGATTGTAATGTAAAAAGCTCTCGGTAAAATGGGTAGCATTTTTAACATAAGTAAAACAATACTTTCTTCCTAACACCTGTTTCAAGAGTAGCTATAGTATATTAACAGAAACATTAAAAATTAAAAGCAACAAAAAAGCTATTCTTTGAGACAGATAGTAATAACAGAATGCTTCAATCTAAATAGTAAACATCAGAGAAATTAAAGAGGATCTGATAATAGACAGCACCAGATATATACCATCAATATTTACAACAGGTGTTTATATAAGTGATGTAAATTAAAAATTTCCATTACAAATTCACAAATCCAGTAAAAAGTTTCCAGGTGTTTGGACACAGATATTAAGTATATCAAGTTTCAGCTACAGAATGAGTTAACTGGTAAATAACAATGCTGAAGATAAGGTATTTTAAAGAATATTTAATTCCTCTCACCTGAGAAAATGGCAAAATGCAAGCATATTTTCAGAAGTTTTTCTCTTAGTGCACACTGGAAAAAGTTAATGTGCTAAGAAGAGGCCAAGCTATTCTTGAGACTGTCATCTACTGTTAAGAAAATTACCCATGTGTAACAGAACAACAGTTCAGAGTTCAGTGCTGGCATCTACTGAACATATGTCGATGACAAAGCACTTTTACAGTATTTTCCATTCCTTTCTATCTCTATCTCTACCATCTTGATGAATCATCAATGCATATTGACTTTTCTTAGGAACTGAATTTCCAAAACTGTAAACTTTAAAATAAACAATGTCCTGACATATGCCCTAAGTCATACTCTATGTATTTCTACTTTGCACTAGATGCCTCTGTAACCAATGCTGTGAATTTTGAAAACCTAACAACCTAATAACATTTTAAGATACACAGGTGAAGGAAAGCTACATTTAACAATGTACTTCTCAGTAACGGCACTGGTTTTAATCTAGGCAGTTGCCAGAAAATGTAAGATTTTCTCTTAGGAGCTTTCACTCTAAAGGAATGAGATAGTCGTACCCTTTCTGCTACACACATTAAATTTTTCTTAAAGCACTATATTTTACTGTGTTTTCCACATAAAAAATTTGGGATGTGTTGAAAATGAGATAACTCCCAACTAGCTTCTTATGCAAAATAGTATTAAAACAAAAAACCACTTTCATATGCATATAAACAATGGTTCAGAGAAATACAAAAGAGAATACTTCCTTTGACTATTAAATTTTGTAGGAAATAAAATGCATACTCTGGAAAACATGGTACCATATTCTGCATTCATTATGTGGCTTATAAAATTACTGTCATGCCAAATGCAGTGCAATTGCAGTTTATATTTTAGAAGTCCACTGTAAAAGTTCTCAATATCTTCTCAATAGCAAATTAGCTCAGTGTTCAGAAACGCTTTTACTTTGCTACCTTTTTTACCTTACGTGACATTTAAAAAGTAGACAAGCCCAGACTAGCTGACAAGCTACTAAAAATCTGTTCTACTTTTGTTTAAAGCTATATCACAAGATTTCTAGAAGGATGTATTACAGTAAGGAACAATAATAAAAAAGATTTTAAGAGTAAAGACATCTATTCTCTTCAAGGGGGATAAAAGAAAAAATAATTATAAAAATGCTATCGATGACAAGTATAATTTGTATCAGAACAGATCATATGAAACCACATTTATACCACCAGAGACATTTATTTAGACATTTTTAAAAACATGACTTGTGACCTAAACAACAGGCTTTTAGTTACAGTAGTTGTAGCATTGTATTTAAAATGTGTGGGTGGGGAAACAAAAGCTCCTATCCAGGAAAGTGGTTTTACCTGTGTTATTTTCTTCCCTAATAATCCCTAATTTGCTTCATGAACCAGTGTTTGGGAGATATATATATATATTTAAAAAAAAAAAAAAGCAGAGAAGAATTAATGATAAAACCTTTTAATTTCAGTTTTCTAATACTAGAAACTTCTTCCTGTAAAGAGACTACTGGTTTAAACAGAAGCTTTTTTTCTGTATATATCAAAATTTATATCTGAGAATGTACTTTATGCATGTAATTGTGATAATGATACTGATAGTTACTGCTTTTTTTATTAGCATACATCTTGCATATACAGAAATAGGTTTCTGAGACAGTGAGAAAATCAGAGTATCAAGGTAAGTATCTCATATAATTTTCTTCTGCATTTATACTTGAATAATTATGACGCTATGTACTATATGCATACATAAACATCCACCAGTTTTTAGGAAATATACTCAAACGTGAAAGAATATAGTGGTAAAATATACCCTTTCAACATATAACATAGAACTTGCAAAGTAAATGACTTACAGAAAGGAGGCATGCTGTCTTTTGGAATATTTGTCTTAGAAATTATTAGCTTTATATTCTACCTTCATTTAAATCTTTCATGACAATAGCTATGGTCATCAGAACAACTTACTGCTGGTAAATGTTGAAGTTTATTTGCAAGCAGTATTCATTGCAAAGCAGATAATTTCACAAATTCTGTCAAGTTAGCTGATCTAAAATTATCCCATCAAATTACAAATCCTGAAAAGAATGTTTTACATAGGTGTAGCTATTCCTTGATGCCAGATTATTAGAAATTCAGCATGACCAAACAACTTATTTATCCTCAGCTGCCTTCTCAGAAATGTCTGAAGCAGTCATTTTCATGACACTTGAAAAAATCCCAACACATTAAGACTTTTGAAATGACAGTTATAATTAGCGTAAATGAAAGCAGCTAAGTAAAGATACTAACATTTTGATTATACAATTTTCCTGCATGGAAGACTTCTTCTTAAACATTTGAAGCTTAATAAACCTGTACGTAACTGAACTCAGTGTCTTGTGAAAGGAAGCGTCAGATAGATTTTTGCAGTGCTACTAATTGTGCCTCTAGTATCTTCTGTCGAGTACTTGGTGCTGTTGAATAAGCTTCTAGATAAATAGTAATGCCTTAAGTTAATTCAACTGGATTCCGTAGTAAAATAACTACCATTTTACTAGATGTAGCTCCAATGACTATGTAGTATTAATTAAAGTAACAGATTTTAAAGAAAAAAAAACAAACCAATCAAAAACAACAAGAAAGCAAAACCAAATGGATGAAGTGTAAACTCAGGAACATTGTTTTTGTGAGCAGAGGGAAAAAAGGGAAGAGGAAATAAATAAATATTTAAGCAGACAAATAATAGATAATTAGGGTATTCTCAACAGAGAATAAAGAAAGATACTTTTTGCTAGTGACAGAGATTTCTTTGGCACATTGAACTCCCAACTCAGCAAGTAAACACTGCTGCTAAAATATTTCTGGAGACACATAGTTATCCAGATATAAGACAACATGGAGAGGCTGGACCTGATCTGGATCTGCAGAGCACTCCAGAAGCTGATATCAAGTCCAGTGATAACTCTCATGTTGCTGGCCAAGTTTGACTCTTGGTATATCTCAAGGACACACAGGAAGAAGGACCGGAAAAGGTCTTCTTCCCATATCCCCAGAAACACCTGGAAACCACACCGGAACTATTGCTTTGCCTTATTTAGGCACTCCTTTGTGCTTCAAATTCCTTTCACGTGCAACAAATTTATCACGAGGAAACTATCCAAATTTTAATGTGAAAATGTGAAAAACATGTACATTCACAAAATGAATAACAGATTAGTTTTACTTCTAAATAAATAATACGTATTATTATAAATAATACTGTTTAAGTGAGGCCTACACGTATTTTTACACTTCTAATACTTACGTGTCTTTCGAGCAGAATCTTCTACAAAGAGAGAAGAAATGTCTTCATCCACCCCCGCTTCATTCTTTGCAATACAAGTATATGCTCCCGTATCTTCATAGCGCACATTGCTAATGTGAACCTCGCTACCATTTGCTGAAAGGAGAGGAAAAACTCAACATGCAGACATGCTACACTGCTTTCATATTATAAATTCAGAAGGCTTTATCTGCTCATACTAATTAAACCATTTTTGTTCCTGAGCTCATAACTTGGAGGCATGCCAAACTAATCCAAAAGTATTCAACTGGCTAGTGAATTACATGCACTATTATTCATTTAACAGATACCTGGAATACCTAAGCCAATTTTGCAATTCAGAGTCAAATATCAGGCTCAGATTTTATATATGTTTAAATGACCATAGTTGTCTTTAAAATCCAGTAAATCCTACATTTTAATTTTGTTGCATTTGGTCAGTTAACACTATCACTGGCTTTAAACAAAATAACCCAGGTTTCCATGGAGCATAATAGGCTAAAATTTCAACATAAGTAATAATGTAAAGAAAATTATTTGTTTCTAGTGACCAGAGGCACCTGGTTTTGTTTTTATGTGAATGCAGTGCAACAAGAAAACAAGCAATTGGAATTTTACTCCTACATCAGCAAAGGAGTCTGTGGAAACCACTTCAGGAGTAGTATGTCAGCTTGAGTAGTAATGTCAATAAACACTTCAGGTTTCACTGGCAAGGGTGGTCTTTTAAATAATATGATGTGAATAATGAAGTGATCAATTATTCCTGACATTTTAAATATAACATAAGTTGTTCAACTTTAGGATCTATTTTACAAACCCAACATTGTAGGTATCCTAAAATAAGGACTAGAAGAGACATTGGGTTATTGTGTAATACTCCTTCTGACTACCTTTTGCTTGAAGCTAGTGCATAGATAGTTTAAACTGGAAAAATATTAGGAAAAATGCAATGCTTTCAAATATTTATTTCAACAAATACATTCAAATACATTCCTCCCTACAGGAGAAATTAACAGAATGCCGCTATGGTAGAAATTGTTTCTGCAAGGAAATTGTTTGCATATATCCAGGAGAGAGTGCCATGAAAGAACAGAGGACTAGGACATCTATAGAGAGGGTAAGATTTTCTTCAGGAAGCATTTGTCATTTGCCTGTCCCAATGTTTTTTACACTGCAGTCTGATTGTTGTCTGATCCTAACACACATCCTGATTTTGCAGATGAATGAGTGAAGATTTTGAAGGGAACACTGGCAGTATGAGATTTTTCTTCCTACAGAAGATCAAAAATCACCAGAAGGACTGCAGAAGCTAGAAGGTTTAGTTCTTGGTGTTTCATTGAATTTGCTAAGCCTTGAAAATTCAAATAAGATTCATAGACAGGTTGATTTAAAGTAAGAATTTATTTTATTTGATTTTATTGCTGGGTTTGGGGATTTTTTTTTCAGCCTCTTTGAACTCCTCTGGAGGACTGCTGAGACCTCTGAGAAGACAGAAAATCTACCTCAGATATCTCTTCTCTTGTGCTTTCCACGATCAGCTTCAAAGAGATTCTTATTAGTCAAAAAACTTCTGTTTTCAACTGAGGTTCAGCAAAGATAAAATTTGGTCCATGTTCTGACTTAAATTTAAATCTGGACCCATGAAAAATAACTGGATTAATATCAGAATTAGAATAAATCTTTACAGGCAAAATCATTGCTTCCCAATTCAAGTACTGGTGTTGAATATAGTTATAGTGACAAACTGTAATACTAGGTTGGGACTCAGGCTGCTTGCTCTACTGAGAAACTGCTCATCTTTGAATAGAGAGAAGCATATTGGCATGTACTGGTAATCCTGCCTGTAAGACATCTTCTGAAATGTTTTAGCCTAGACTTCAATCCTTGGTTTAAACTATGTAAGAAAGACAGCTGGTATAGAAAGAATGCACTGATAAAGAGTTTACAATCTGCAGAGAACAATAAATATGCATCTTTACCTTGAAGAGTTAGCTGTTTGGATAACTTTGGAGTTATATCAATTCCATTCTTCAGCCAACCAAGTTGTGGGTTGGGAATACCTTCAGCATGGCATCGAAGGCTAGCTGTCACACCTGGCTCCCTTGCCTGGCTCTCTGGATAGACTCGGATAACTGGTGGAACTGAAGGCAGAAAATGAGTATATTTTAGTGGAGAAGAGTATTATGTTCACATTAAGAAAAATAATTATGAGCAATTCTTAAGACTCCTGCAGCTATATATATAACAATATACAGATGTGGTATTAGTCACATATTTAGTGACTCGATGCTGAACTCTACCACAGTAAATTTATGAAGCAAAGAGAGCGTTCTGCAAGAAAAATCTCTTTTCACTGCCTGTGGTACCAATGAACAGTCAGAATTCTAATTCAGTTGTTTGGGGTTGGGTCATAAGGTTTTTATTTTTCCTTAAATTTCTTTATAAAATACAATGTGCAACCAGTAAATTGTGACATGATGTATAGAGATGTTAATTATCTTGTTTCACAAATATTTTCTGTTACACTTCATGTCCACCTTTCCCCTCTCCAAAACTCCTACGAGGAATCCATTTTATCAGTATAAAACACGTAATCACAGAATCACATAATGGTTGAAAGGGATCTGTGGACATCATCTTGTGCTCAAGTTGGACCACCTAGAGCCAGTTGCTCAGGACTGTATCAAAGTTTTAGAACACCTCAAAGGGGGGAGACTCTACCATCCTTCTGGGCAACCTGTGTCAGTGTTAGGTCATCCCCATGGTAATAAAAAGTGTTTTCTGATGTTCAGACTGGACCTCCTGCACCCAGGATACCACTTTCTTTCTTTTACCACATGGTCAAATCGCTGGCACATATACAACTTAGTGTCCATCAGGACCCTCAGGTCCTTTTCTGCGTAGCTGCTTTCCATCTAGCTCACCCCAGAATATATTGGCGCATGGGGTTGTTCTCCCCAGGTGAAGGACTTTACACTTCTTGTTTAACCTCATGAGGCTCCTGATAGTCTGTTTCTCCAGCTTATCAAATTCCCTCTCAATGGTAAAATGGCATGATGTATTGATGTATCAGCTACTCTTCCCAGTTTGGTGTCATCTGCAAACTTGTTGAAGGCACAACTCTGCTCCATCATCCAGTTCATTAACAAAAATGTTAAACAGAACATCTATAAAACTAGTCTTCTGAATTTCATTATTAGCAAAATATAAGAATTATTGACATCACTTCTCCACGGTTTGAAAACTTGCTGCAGTATATGCTTACCAACTAAAAATCTGCTACCACACATCAATATTGACTGAGAGAGGGCATATGACACCACAGTGGACATACCACTGGTGGTAATCAATAATTATGCAAGATTTTAAAATCTTTCTGTGTAGACTTTTTAGATGAATAATTATTGCTTGAGGTTGTTTCTAAGAATAGAAGAAAATAACTGTAATGAAGGTTAAAGAAGCATACTTCCTATTCTCCAAAGTTTTGTTTAATGTGGCTTTAAAAATATGGAATAGTTATCTGGTGTCACAAAATATGGCTTGATATGAAGTATCAGTTGATAACAAAAGAAGCTAACAAGATCAAAAATGAACTGTGTCTATTTTGGCACAAGACTAAATATTTTCAAATGCTATCCAACTGTTTACAAGACACATCCCAGCATGTTGTCTTATTACAGCATAAAAATGCCTCATATTTCTACCTTGAAAGAAATACACAAACATACTGCATTTCAGATAGAATGAAAAAATCACTAGGTTTGAGGAATATTTTAAAACCCATTTAGAGATGAGGATCTTTTGAAATAATATACACAGTAAATTACACATAACTCAAATACATAAACTGAAAAAATATAAATAAAGTACAAGGAGGAAGATTAAAAATGTGAAAATGATGGCTGCTAGTTGCTTGGACTACCAGCTGAGGACTAGAGTATACAAAAAATTGGGGATTTAATGTTTCTGTTGAGTTTCTGGAAGGGACTTTGTTTTTATGGACACAGATCTTTACTTTTCATCTCACACCTGAGATTCTCATTGCTGTTCCCCCTCTACTTCTTTGCTGTTCTGTCTCATCTCCCACAGGATTTGTGTGTTCCATACTGAGACTGCCTTCCCCACTGTGTTCCTAAGGTTGAGCCCCACTCAACTGTATGCTTAGATTGTCTGAACCTCTTTCAGCACCTCAGCTCCCAGTCTTACTCTGCTTTACTTCCTAGGATCCAATCTTCATGTCTTCTCCATTCAGCATTCTTTGACAGAAGGTCTTATATGTGTCCTATGCCACATTGCAGATTTCCCACTGCATCAAAGCCAAACACTGTTTCTTCACCTTGCCTCAAGAAAAGCAAGGAGCTTCCATACCCTTAGAAACAGACTTGTCAAACACACTCTCAAAAACCTGAGCAACACAACTTTGAGGAGCAACAGCAAGGCATTACCAATCATTGCATTTTGGCTACCTATGATAGGATATTTCTTGTCTTTTTTGTGTCAGTGGAATATTTTCATTGTATAGAAAAACTTGTGGGTATCTAACTACCCCACCTTGTCAGACTTTAGTGAGTGTGTTATTTTTTGCCCTGTCTTTCCTCCATTTGCTGCTATTTCCCACTTTCATCAGTACATCTGTGTCTGACAGGTTTTCAGTGTAACTAGAAAAGTTTTTCAACACTTGTTTTGTATTATAATATGTTTCATATTACCCTGGAGCCTACATGTAGTATGCCACCAAGAACTGTGCAACTGAGGCATACAGGCAATTAATATACTAATGCAGTGTGGACTCAGTCGACTTAACTCAATTTCATATGACAAGTTTGATGTAAATTCTTTGGGTTCATTTAAATCACTTTATTGTGTAACTGACCATAAATATTATAGGAAAGAAAATTTTAAGTACACAAATAATGTGATTGTTCATGTTGACTTTCAAAGAGGTGTGTTATTCTGCTTTATAAGGGAGAGGTCACTACACAGGTTAAAAAGACAGTGTTGAGAATCAAAGAATCTTAAGAGTTGGAAGGGACCTCGAAAGATCATCTAGTCCAACCTCCCTGCCAGAGCAGGACCACTTAGAGTAGGTCACACAGGAACTCAGCCAGGTGGGTTTTGAATATCTCCAGAGAAAGAGACTCCACAACCCATCTGAGCAGCCTGTTCCAGTGCTCCATCACCCTCACAGTAAAGAAATTCTTCCTTATGTTTCATTGAAACCTCTTATGTTCCATTTTATATCCACTGCCCCTTGTCATATCACTAGTCATCATTGAGAATACCTTTACATATTTGTAAACATTAATGAGGTCACCTCTCAGTCTCCTCCAAGCTGAAAAGCCCCAGCTCCCTCAGTCTTTCATCATAAGGGCAATGCTCCACTCCATCACCTTGGTGGCCCTGCGCTGAACTCTCTCTAGCAGCTCCTCTTAGCATTCAATGCAAAAATCCATGTGAGAATTTGTTTCAAATAGGGCGAATATTATTCAATACTATTCAATACATCTTACTATTTTCATAAAAGCACATGAAAATTATTTCAGTCTGGTCTAACTTGGGGGGTGGTGGATAAAAGAGTCTGTTCAAGATGTATGCAATCTGGGGAGAATGTGTGTATTTAAGATATAAACACAGAATACGCACAGTGAACTTGGTTCTTCTATTGCTGTATGTGATAACTCATCTTTTTGATTAAACCAAGATATTTTGTTTGGAAAAACAAACATGGTAACCAATTCTCCAGACACTATAAATCACTGATTTATATCTGGCTGAGCGTCTGGACTCTCCTTTTTTTCACCTTAAGGTATCAAAACTTTTTTCATTTTGTCTGGGAACTAAGGTGGGTAAAATTCTTGTCACTTCTCTGCAAAGAACTTGACTTGTAAATCAATGTGAAAGCTCAAGGAGCAATATCATTGTTAATACATAAAGAAAAATGTTACACTAGTATTACATTTAAGTTGATTTGTAATATGCACTATAAACTCACACCGTTTTAGTGAAAGTTTGAATTTGAAGGCAGTCCTCCTTTTTGTTTGTAATGTGGCTAATGGCATTTTGTTTGTCTAGAAACAGCTTCCCAAGAGTGAAATTCCTTGAATTTACACTTTGAAAAATCTAGGCTATGACATGTATATGGTTGTAAAACAGAAAAACTGAGTTACAAAAAAAAGACTATTCAAATTCATCTAGGTATCATGTCTATAACAGCCAACATACTAAAAGATAGGAACATCTCTTGTTATGGATAGCATGGACTGTAGTTTGATAAACACCGAGTTAACCAGAAAATACAAAAATTCTAGGTATTTCAGCTTTTTCAACAGCAGTTTTAAAGACTTTCTTTTTTCTGTCAGATGGAGATATTACATTCAAGTAATCCTAAGAACAGTAATTAAAATTAAGATAAATATTTTCTAATAATATTTCTTTAACACTTCATTTAACATAAACAGTAACATTAACATTAGGAAAAAAATCTTGGTTTATTATTATTAAAATTCCATTTTTTTCACTTAAATGATGTATACACTTCTGTTGTATAAAGTGGGTAAAAGAATATGTTAGCACCATCAAAGGGCATATTACAAGAATATCTGAGTTTGTCACAGGTTTTTTGCTCTAAACACCTGTCATGGGATTGTGTGGAACTGCTTTTTGTTTGGTAATAGAGGCAGGGAGCTGTAGTTTTGTCCCAGTAAGTAGTCCTCAAAACATCTCCCGGCTCTAAGGTGGACCCAGTGTCATGGTTTTGCCCAGCCAGCAATGAAGCAGTCTCTTGCTCACTGGGAGGAAAAAGAATAACCAAGGATGTTATGTTTTGAGACAAGGACAGGGAGAGCTCACAGTCAATTATTGTTCTGGGCAAAACAGACTCCACTACTCCACTTAGAGAGGAAAGTAGGTAAGTTTATTCTAATACCTACTAGAAACAGAACAGATCAAAAGCAAAAAGGGGGTAGGATGATGAGAAAATTATAACCAGCACTTTAAGATCTCCTGCTCCCACCCATCCTTTCTTCCTGGGCTCAGCTCATTGCTCCTAATATCTCTAGCTCCTTCCCCTTCAACAGCTCGGGGGGATAGGGAATGGGAGATGTGGTCAGTCTCTCACAGATAGTTTCTGTCATGTCTTTCTTCTCAGAGAAGGATGACTTCTTGCATTCTACCCCTGCCCCAATATGGGGTCCCTACCATGGGTCACAGTCCTTAATGAACTTCTCTGGTGTGGGTTCTTCCCAACAACTGTGGCTTCTGCAAATATGGGGTCCCTCACACAGGACACGGCCTCCACTGGGCATAGTCACAGCCCATGGTGTGGGGTCTTTTACAAAGTGTAAACAAATCTCTGCTTCACCAGTCCTCTCCGCAGGATGCAGAGGAGTCTCTGCTCTAGCACAACTCCTCCTCTCTTCCCTCACTGACCTTGTGGTCCACATGGTCGCTTCTCTCTCTCTTCCAGCTCCTTGCAACACCACCAGCCACAAAAGAAGGAAGAAGGAATAGTAAGAAGGAAGAACCCTCCTCTTCTGTCTTCTTAAAAAGTGACTGTAGAGGGGCCTAATTCGCTCAGCCCCAGAAGTGGGTCTGGCTCAGAGCTAGGGAGAGTTTTGAGCAACTTCTTACAGGAGCCATCTTTACAGCCCTTTCCCCCTTAATCAGAAATGACTCCATGTCAAACCATGACACCTACCTGCAGCCCAGCCAGGCCATTCTGGAGCTTCTGCCGTCACTATTTAAGAACAGAAACCTGAGCCAGAAAAGGAGGTGGAGTAGAACAAGATGGAGGCGATCATGCGGACCTCATAGTCAAGAAAACATGGAGTAGGAGTGCCGGACCAGAGACTCCTCTGTAACTTGCATCAAAAGCGTAGCTTTTCCCTTTGGAGGGCAATGGCAGGACTAATAGTCACCTGCAGCTCCAGGTGAGTGCGCCCAGATGGGCAGGAGACTATGTGAGGAGGTGGCCGTGGCACAGGCCGTTTTGGAGGGCCTGCGGGCCACAGAGACACACACTGGAGGGGAGAGGAGTTGCAGCCTTCAGGATCGCAGCCCGTGTAGTACTGTCCAGTGTGTGAGGGACCCTATGGTGGAGCATGGAGGACTGGTGAGGAGCCTGCCTGCCTTGAGGAGAAATGAATGACAGGAGCCATTGGGAAAAGAGTGACTGAAGCCCTCATTCCCTGTCCCCATGAGCCACTCAGGGTAGAACCAGATAAGGACACCAGGATGAGGTGTCCGAGCCTGTGAAGAGGGGAGGGACAGGGGGCAGGTGGTCTTAAAGGGCTGATTGTGCTCTTCATTATCGTGACACTCTGTCTTGTTTTCTCTTTGCTATGTTTCTGGTTGGTGACAGATTAACTTTATTTTTTTTTTCTTCCCCAAGGTGAGTAGCCTTGTCTGTTTTGCCCCGGACCATATGTGGCAAGTGAGCCCTCCCTGTCCTTCGCAGGTTCCAAGGGCCCTTGGTACTTATGGCTGATCATGCTCCTTTGTTCCTAGGTGGGCCTAAGCCATGAAATCACCATACACAACTTTGTTCAGAAGAATTCTATCAGTATTCCCATATGAATTTTTGAAAAGCGAGTGTGAAAAAGCCTCAGATACTAATGAATGAGTGTACGGGAAACAATAGAAATACTCCTGAAATTAGGCAAAGACTGATTTAACAAACCCAAATCATGGAGTTGATGTTTACATAGCTCCTCTTCAGTGAAAATAAAGATGATTATACACATCTATCTTTTTTTCTGAGAATAGATTTTTTAATTAATGGGTTTTATGATATGTGATGTCAACAACAGTAAAGTATCTGCTGGAATGAATTTCAGTATCGCCGATATAGAGAAAATAATAAAAATCAGTTAGGCTCGGATTCACATAGTTATATAGTTTCAGAATCATATAGTTATGAAATTATACACTTTAAAATTTTAAAGTATGATGTAAATGTTAATAATTAGTATTATTTAATGAAATAGTTACTTCTGTCTCATTAGAACTGTGTAATTTTGGAGACGGAGGGGTTAAAAAGGGTTAATTTCCCACTTGTTATAATATTGCTTACAATATTTACTGTAGTATTTTTCTAAGATTAGACCGAATTTTTGCACTATAAAACACCTTTTACAGTGCTAATTATCTGTACTGTTAAGACTCCAAAAGCCCATTATTCATTAAAAGCTAAAAAAAAATCCCAAATATTTTAATTATAAAATAAAATTACATCCAAATTATATATATAATATTTGCAAACTAGTTGATGTAAAAGATAGAAACTTTTTTTTTCTAAATATATATGTATTGATACAGATGGAAATCAAGAAAGAAATTAAAAATCTAATTTTATTGCTCTCATTGAACATTCACATTTAATCCTTTTGATCAATGAAGCTGCATTATCTCATTAACCTTTTGTCCAACTCTCCTGTTAACACAAGTATTATTATATTAATTAGTCATTATTATAGCTACAAGTACTGACCATCATGCCTGTTCTTAGGAAGATTACTGCTTAGAGTACAGATCTAAACTGTGGAAGAGCTGTTCATTTGACCTTTAATCTCAATGGGTTTAACTCCATTTATCCACAGCAAATGATCCTATTGCTCAAAGGGACTCCTTTCCCCTTTTCCTTGCTTCCCAAAAAAATCAACATCCAAAATCGTGTAGAAAAGTACCACTCCTGTTCCAACTTGTACAACAGCAGCTATCTGAGGAGAGTAAACATGGACTAGTCAATTTGTTTGGACATCTTTAAATTTTTATGAATGATATACAGAAGTAATAGTAGTGATTGCCTTTGGCACCATAAAGGTTTTACAGTGGTTTCCAAACAAAAAATACAATTTCCTGACAGACACTTTGTCATAAAAAATATCTACAATTTTCATCTTCCACCTCTCACAAATTATATTTCTTGATTTTCTAGTCTTGCAGAAAACCTTCATTGTTAACTGAACTGAACTAAACAAGAAAAATCCTATTATTTTAACTGTTGCAACAAACTTCTTCGGGAATGTTAACAAATTGGAATAGGTAAGGAACATGTTGACAAGGTTATGATTTTTCTAATTAAACAGGACATAGAAAACAGGAAAAAGTTGGACAAGGACCTTCTAATGTGTTCAACACACCAATAAATTTGCTATATGTGCAGGAATTAAAATATGAGTAAACAGCAGTTCATTCTTCTCACTAGTTTAGACAGTATTTGCTATTTGACTTTTAAATAACAGAAAACAATCTCTGAAGAAAATTTTGAAGGAGGAAACATTACTATGTATTAGTTCAGGGAAGACATTTTATTTAGAAATTTTTGAGGGTCGGATGGGAAGACATGGCAAAAAAAAAAAACTTCAGCATTTTTGGAAAGAGATGTTGAGAAAAGTCAATTGTAGTAAGGGTTTGTGCAACTGACAATTCACAAAACAAAGAATGACAGCTACAGCAGTGGCCAAGAAACTAGGTCTAGAGTATGGGCCTAGAGTATGCTTCAGAAGGAAGTTAGAACTTCTTGATATAAAGTAAATTTGCAGAAGATTGAGTTCGAGCATGATTCTGGATAGCATTAAGTACCAACATGGAATGACAAATACTGGTAATTTACTGCAGAAGCATAAATTCAAGAGTCAAAGATAAACATGAACATTAAAATAACAGGAAAGCACAAGATCACTAAAAAAACAAACAAAAGGACTCTAAATGGGATATCAGTAGGACCTTTGGACTCTTCATCAGTGAAGGAGATCAAGTGCTTAAAATAACTTAGAAAACAATATGTACAGGAAAAAGAACTAGGAGAGGGTACAACTGTTCAAGAATAGGGAAAGGCTTTTCTTCAGGGCAGCATTAACAATAAAGTTTTGTTCAAGTATGGAGTTCAGGAAAGTGGTCCTTAGAGCTTGAACAGATGCAGTGTTTTCAATTTTCAATGCAGAGCTTGAAAATGTCAAGATCAAGATTTCAGATCAAGATGTCTCAAGTCAATCTAGTAAAATCATGATTAGATTTCAAGATGTGAATGTGAATTTAGACGTTCATGCTAACGATAAAACTTTCAGGGTAGTGCATTTTTTAAATGTATTAAAGACAACAGTTTGAACAGAAGAAACCTATGCTCTTATTTTTTCCCAGTGTGCTCTCCAGAATGACTAAACTAATATTAAATTTTACTTTATCTGTATATATAAACCCACTTACTATTCTGCAGATGACATACTAAAAGTCCTCACAGGTGAACAATTCACAATGCAGAGCAAGTCCTCTGGACTATCTTTACTCTTTTTAATAACTATTACTCATATGGTTCTCTTTTACTGGTTTGTAAGGTTTTTTATATGAGAACAATAAGGAAAAAAAATATTGTATCTCTTCTTCTGTTAAGCTGCAACTAAAAAAAACCCCAAAACGACAACAACAGATCTGCTTAATAAAATCCAAATTCAAGTGTCTTATGATTTAGTAATTAGAATGTTTTTCCTTACCATTCACTTGGAGAATATGAGTTTGATAGAGCTTATCATAGCCATCAGCATAGCAGGTGTAGTTTCCCATATGAGTTGTGGTAACCTTAGTAATGTACAAGGACCCATCATCTCCAAAATCCTACCAAGAAAGATTAAAAACAAGGTTATCATAATTATGCCTGCATCTCTACAGTAAACGGTCTCATCAGCTTGTCAGCAAAGTTGTGATGCAAATATCAAACACCACAAGTATTAAACCAGAATAGATGACAGTAATCTGAAAACCAAATATTACATTTGTGAACAGTGGAGCTGTTTGATCTTGTCATTTTTATTTGTAAAAGAAATATGACTTTTATTTTAACAGTTAATCTCTGCAAAAGTAATATGTTTGTTTATTTTTCTGTGACAATTAGCAGAAGAAAAGTAATTTAGGATTGATCTGGTCAAATATAAAAACTATATCTCTGCACAGTTTAACAAGAGAAGCGACATCTCGTGGAAGTGTGATTATCCTTTGAAATGAGGAGAAAATAAAGAATCGTCATTTTTCTTTGTTTTAAGTCACACTTTTTAACTTCACTCTGTAATATATATTTAATAGACACATAGATTTCACTGGATTAGAGTCCAAAATTTGACCCTCATTCCAATTCCCAATTCAATTCTCAGTTGAATTTTAATTAAAATAGTATCATTTAAAACTGAAAATCTGTTGTTAACTATATCAATTATTGTAAAAAATGCATGGAATATTTAATAGTGGGGTTCTTTTTCTTGTTGTTTTTCATATATTAAAAGGATTAATATAATATGTAAAATATTTTATTATGTATTATAATGATGTATCATAATGATGTATTCTAATAATATTAGAATATGTGGGGAATCTCTTTAATATTTACAAATATTAAACCCAGGGAGGGTTGGACTAGATGATCTCTAAAGGTCCCTTCCAATCCCCACCATTCTATGACTCTATGAATATGTAAAAGGTCCTAATCTAATCCAGCTTCTTCCAGTCTGTCTCAGATTCTGAAGTGCTTAGACAAATAATGCTATGAATTTTTTTCTTACATTGTATACCATGATTTAATTTTTCAAGAGCACTTCTTGACAGTTAACTTCTCTTCAGTTACACCTAGGAATCACTTTATTCTTATATACTTAATGTATTTACATAAAACAGCAATTAAATTATTTGAGTTTATGATGTAAAATATTGAAATCAGAAATGAAAGTGTATAAACTGTGACGAAAAAAATCCAAAACACAGTTTCATACTAGGAGAAAGTATGCTGGATCTTCTACAATATGTAGGTCAGGCCATGTTCCTGAAGGAAAACTATGCTCTATAACCTTATGCTTTATGATAGTCTATTGTAAATTCTGCTACATTTCTTGTGTATTATTAAGACATGTCAAAGCTTCTCAATACACTTATTTATGCTAAAGAGCCTTCTTTTCATCCCAAACTTATTAATAGTCACCTTATAGCCATTTTATATTCCCTAATATAAGAAGCCTCTAAAATAGCCCTTAAAAACTTAGGAAAAAAAAGAATAGATTATCCTCTGTGATTAACCACAGGATATAGTTCTATAAAATATACACATATATGTATTATACTCAACAGAAATATTCACACACATACATGCTCACATATAGAGCCCAAGGTATCCAACAGTTATTTGATTCATCAGAGTAGGAATAACCACCAAGCTATACCTATATGTCTAATTAGATTCAGAGAGTCATTAAATTACTACTTTTGTAAACTGATTTCAGGGATCTAGGATTCCTGAAGGCAAGTGTTAGTGGAGAAGACCATGGCAAAGGAAGCTTTCAGTACATTAGCATCTTTTGTGCCAGGTCCTGTGCCCTACTCAGCAATAGGCCCATATTTTCTCTGCTAATCCTCTTGCTGCTGCTATATCCCAGAAACCCTATAAAGGGTTTACCTTTTTTTTTTTACCTTTTTTTTTTTTTACCTATAAAAGGGTTTTGAGGGCTACCTCAAGACTTCATGTCCCTCACCAGATTCAGTTCCACAAGGGTTTTGTCTTTCCTAATCCCACATATTCAAATAGTGACTCCATGTTCTTCGTGAGTCACATGCTTCCACCTTTCTTCATTTTTATTTTCATTCTGCCAGAGATCCTTGTTCATTAATACAGGCTTCTGGCTACCTTGTTCACTGTGATGGACCATTCTTGAGCATAGAGGAGGAGGTGATCTTTGAAAATCAGTGAGCTCTCTCAGACCTCTCTTCTTTCAGCACAGTCTCCAGTGAGAATCTTCCAAGCATGTCCTTGCACAGGCTAAAATCTGCTCTCCTGAAACTCACTGTTGGCCTCCTGCTTTTTGCCTTGCTGCCTCCTCTTGGGCTCCTCAACTCTGCCATCCCACTATCACTGCAACAAAAGTTGCCCTGACCTTTACATCCCCAATCAATTCTTCCTTATTTATTTAATCACAAACCTTGTAGCCTTCTCTGTAAATTCTTTAAATTTCCAGAACAGTCTATCAAAAGCTTTCAAAACCAGAAAACTCAGCTATGACACCTCAATCAAGGAGTCTTACATTCTTACATTCTTCCTTATTCTTACATTCTATCCTTTGAACTTTATCAGTGACAAAATACTGGACTAGATTAACCTCTGGTCCATTACAATTATACTTACATTCTTCCATGAATTATTCTGAATTTTTGAGGATTTGGGTTTTTTTCAGTCTCTACTTTGTAGTTTTTCTTTTTTCCCAGAGGACACAGAATCATAGAATCATATAATTTTCTATTTTCCCAGAGGAAATTATCTTAGGAATATTACGATCATATTTTATTCAAGGTGCCCTTCACTATAATATCTTCAGTCTTCTGGTAGATTGTAATTTAAGCATAATTTTTTTTTTTCAGTTTTCTTTCCTTAAATGTACTCTAAATATAAATCAGATTACATATATCTCACGATATTTCTTTGCCCAGAGATGTTGAAGCAAATAAGTTTCACATTGCACAGATCTGTTCTTTAGATTATTTTGCTAGTTCCTCATTAAGAGAAGAAAATAATCTACCTTTATCTTTATCACTTTCCAAAGCAGAAGAAGCAATAAGTTCAATTAACTTTTTTCCCCTCACTAGCTGAACACTGTTATCAAAGTGTTACTGTTATTAGTGGAAGAATAAAGAACAGCTGTTCAAAAGAAGGATACTAGGAGTGCCAATATTTTATCTAGCAAATGACTAATATTATTGTTGTCTAAATTTTTTTTCCTAATCTATGCAAAAGTTATTTCTGAAAAAATAGGACATAGGATGCAACATATTAACACTCAGCTTCTCCAGTGCAGCCTGGAGACTAGTTTAATTTGTCATTTCTTATGCTAAACTATTAGATATTACTTTGGAGCACACTTATCTATTCTAGATCTTTCATTTACTATAGCATGGTGATATCTTTAGGTACCATAGCTATTTTCTAAGTAAATGGATAACTGTGTTATGGATTTTCCCTTCTTTTTCATAGAAACCATGGACAAAACATTCATGTGATTATTTTACTGAGACTTCAGTATTTCAATAGGATTTCCAATTGACATCTCATTTCATTCCTCAGTTTGCACATCATGGATGGCTTTTCTTTTGTGGTAGTGGGGGTTTTTTTTCTTTCTTGTTTGATTTGGGTTTTTTACAACTACAAAACAACTGGCCTTAGCTCATTGTTATACTGAATTCAATGTTTGCTTTGTTAATTAAAGGAAACAATTCAACACAATGAGAACTTAATGTTGTAAGCAGCATTTGGGAAGAGATAGGGAAGAAGGAATGAAGTTTTTTTACACTGAACATTGACATAATTAGTGTTTTATAGAAGAACTCACAAGTTGAAAAAAGCTGCATCACATACAAACATCATTGAACCAGCCTTGAAACATCAATAGCAATACATACAAAAAAAGGGCTTTTTACCTTTTGAAAAAAAGTTGGATGACCCTACAAACATTGCTACAAGCACAGTTTTTCTTAAATAGCTTACAGTTCAAATAGAAAAAGGCATGGAACTTCTACAATTAAATTGAGAAATTCTAATTACTCTTGTCATGAATAAAAAAGATAGAATCAAACAATTATTTTAACAATGATTCCACTGCAACTCTGTTCTGTTCAAGGACTTGACATTGAAAAATAATGATATGTGTCATGAATAATGGGTAGAGGCATACAGAAAGAAAACATTCATTTGACAGTGAATGTTTGCTTAGTTGTCGATATGTACCTAAAGGTGATAATTGTTTTGAAAGAAATGTTGCCTTTGGTTTTTTATCTGGTTTTCATATGCTAATGCTTTGCATATGAGAATCAATGATCATTTGCCTGCACTTCTTCATTAACAGTTCTAGAAAGACTGTTGTCAGTTCTCTCCCCACAGGAGAATGTATTAGACAATTAGCTTTAATTTTTTTCATCATCACAGAGACTAGTATTTTTTTTTTGTTTGTTTGGTTTGTGGTTTGTTTTTTTTTTTTTTTATACCAGAGT
The DNA here is from genome assembly GCF_028858725.1 of Colius striatus. Taxonomy (NCBI): domain Eukaryota; kingdom Metazoa; phylum Chordata; class Aves; order Coliiformes; family Coliidae; genus Colius; species Colius striatus. The sequence continues at coordinate 55,960,466 of NC_084761.1, forward strand.
TAATTTATTGTCAATATGTTTCTCTCTTAAATAACCATTTTTTCCTTTTGCTTTCTATAAAAACCTCTGTACTCCAAATCTCTAATATTCTCTCACCTAGAGATCACAAACTTCAACCCAAATGAAAAATATTGTATTTTAATTTTTTTTCACTTAGTGCATCCATACTGTTTGCTGCTCAAATCTTGCTTTTAACATATAACAGAGAATTCAGTTCAGATAACTTAAAAAACTCATAATATTGAATTACGAATACAGTCTCGATTTTGCTGGTTTGAATATGAAAAAAAAATTAGAAGATTTTTTAATTTATTTAAAAGTCAGAAAACATGATTGTTGTAGAAAAGAAGGTCTAACATCCCCACAGAATAACTTTTGGTCTAGTCCTTAGAATCCCAAATAACATATGTGTATCATACTTAAAATGTTGATGATCATAATTCAAACTCTGTCTTGACACCTGGGTTTTCTACCTTCTGAGTGGTCTAAAGGTTCATCTTGAACTGAAAAAAAAAATCAAAATTCTTTTCTCTTTTTTATATGAAATTCTAGTTTGTTTTTGTTGTGTGAGTGGTTTTACTACTTTTTTTCTTTGTAATTTTTCAGGCCTGGATGATAATTTTCTGAACATTTCAGCCTCACTTTTTTATAGAAATCCAAATGTTTAACTGAACATATTGTATTTAAGGAATCTGTGTAGTAGTTAAGAATCTTGTTCTGAAATTTCCTCTTTTTAACCTCAGTTTCTGGCAGCTGATGGAACACCAGCAAGCATGAGTACCTCAACATTAGTACATAGTAAAAAGAAAGTTTACACTTAACACATTTTCACAGTACTGATTTTATGGGTTAATTTCATGTCGGTCAGAAGAAACAACTGGTGATACTTCTAAAGAACTATAAATTATTAATCTTAACTCCAAAACTCCACACTCGGAGGACAGAAAGAAAAAAGAGAAAGATAACAAAGACAAAATATAACAAAGAAAATATTACAGAAATGAGAACATGAGAACTGGAGATATGAATTCTTAGCTACATTATCTTCAGCCAGAAAATTGAGCTTACTGGTCCTTAATAAATCAAATTAGTAAGCATCAAATATTTTGAATTAATAGCTTTCTGATTAAAGATAAAACCTGTATTTTCAGTTGCAGTCTTTGACAAACCTACAACAAAGAAGAAAATTATATTGACTGCTACCTTTTTTACCGATAGTTAATAATGTAAACACTGAAACACTGTTTTACTAGCTCAGTGACAATGACAATGCAATATATCTGGAGACTTTCTTCCTTTTAAAGAGAAATCTTGATTTTCTTATGGCAAAAGCAACAAAAAATAATCTGTCTCTGAAATGATCAGGGAAATAATTTGCACTTAGAGGATTAGAATTTTTTACTAGTCTGCGAAGGGAAGCCTGCATCAATAGCTGCAGCCATCTAGGTATTTTCAAAACAACAGCTGTTTACTTGTAAAACACTGTCAGTATGCATAAAACTCTTTTTTTTTCCCTATACATCCCTCCATGCTTTCTGCATTTGATTTCATTTGACTTCCTAAGTAATCAGTTTCTCTGTTGACGTTGGCAGAACCCTGCAAGTCTGTGGTTTGCTATTGCATGTTGGAAAGAAATTAAATTATATGAAGAAATCTGAGAATAATTGCATTTGGCAGAAATCCAAGACTTTTTAAGGTTTTCCTTCTAGCTTAAGAAGGAAAACAAACCTAAATTTCCCATGCATAAATTTTGTATACCTTCTCCCAATCTCATTTTTCACAGCAGAAATAAGAACAAATCATGAATCTAGTGTAAATCCCCTGTTTGAAGAATGAATCTGACAGAAAATTTTAAATCAAGTAAAAAATTAAGGAAAGATAGAAGGTAAGTAGTAGTATAGTATATAGAGAAGGAAATGACAGGATCTTAAAAGAAAGTCCACTCTGAAGAATGCAACATGAGACAATGATTTGAGGTTATTACTGCTAGCAAACTTTAGCCAAGAGAGATTATTTTTTCTGAGCTTCTTGTAGAGTCAATTGAGAAAGCTAAAGGCAGCAAGATCCTTTAATGGGACAGTTTGGTGGATCTGTCTTTGCTCATTGCTTTGAGTTACTGCCTACCTCTCTCTTCTGACAATGGAAACAAACTTTCAGCCTACAATTAGATATTATAAGTATTTCATTGGGGTCTCCAGTTCTTGACACTGGGGAGACTGGGAACAAAAAAAGAAAGAGGGATTTTTACAAAGGCTGTTTTCCAGCAAAGCCAGTATCACTCTATTGCTGATGGAGAAAAACATGATTATTCAGTGAGTAATTCAGAACAGCTAACTAACTCTCATATTTCAAGGAAGTTTCGGTGCATATCTTCCTAAGCTTTTCATACAAATCGTCAATGTAGAGCTCATCTTCTATTATCTCTTCCTAAGACTGAAATTCAGGAGCTCAGATCATTAGTTGAACAGGATTTTTCTGTAGTGTTCATTGATGGGATTAGGGGTAATGGAAAAAAAGCTGGAACACAAGAATTTCCACCTAAACACAAGAAAAAACTTATTTCCAGTGAGGGTGAGGGAGCCCTGACACAGGATACCCAGGGAGGGTGTGGAGTGTCCTTCTCTGAAGGTTTTCAAAATCTGCCTGGATGCGCTCCTGTGTGACCTGATCTAGGTGAACCTGCTTTAGCAGGGAGGCTGGACTAGATGCTCTCTAGAGGTCCCTTCCAATCCTTGCCATGCTCTTAGTCTGTGATTCTGTGACTCTCCAACTGAGTAGATACAGTTTCTTTTAAATGGAAATTTCAGCATGCTCTCATACAGCTGTCTTTTTTATTGGTTGATGTTACTCAGAGATCTTCAGAATGACTCATACACCATTTAACTTCTACTCCTTTTTAAAAATATAAATTTTTATAGCATCAGATTTAAACAGATAAAGCTATTTGACATTCTTTTCTCATATTTTTTTCAATTTAACATCATAACCAGTGACATGAATTTATAATAATTACCCAATTACCATAGTTTATTACAATTCCACTAAACTGCTCCTTTTTTTTTTTTTTTGTAGTTGTATTTATTATTACACTCCCTACTAAAACTACAAAAATAAATTTTCTTTGCACTGTGCAGTTTACTTGGATGACATTCCAAAGTGCTAGGAGGCTCCAAAGAAGCAGAACTACCAGAACAATTTTATGGTTTAAGGTGAGTCAATTCAGGGTCAGATTTGTGGAATGAGCTTGGCCAAAGTCTCCCTATTTATACTTTCCGTCTTTAAATACATTTTATTTGTAGAAATAGTGGAAGAAAATCATTGAATACTTCCTAAATTTCCCAATTTTGAAAACATCTCTTTAGAATTACACTGAGATGACTGAATTTATTTTCAATCAGCTTACAAGCCCCTTTGTCTAAATTTATAAAGTTTATTGAGTTTTTTTATTTCCCTATTGCATAAAATACTGGGTTTCACTTTTAGATTCATGAGTGCAAACCTCTTTTCTTATGTTGATGATAGTTCATATCTTTGGTTCCTGAACTGCGCTCATCTTAAAGTAGTTAACGTCTTTTATTTCACAGAAACAAATTTCTCAGGATGCTTCTTTACAAACTCAAGAGAATCTATGAACAGTGAAAAAAATAAACCTTTAAACTTTTTTATTACTAAAATTTTCATCCAATTTTCATCATGTCCATCCTATGTATTTCTGAGCTACTCAGCAGTGAGACAGGCAGATAATCTGCAAAAGCTCTATAGGACAAATTTGGGTTCATTACAAACTACCTTAGTCACCTGTGATAGACAAATGGGTTATAAAATATCTTGCCAAACACATACAGCTTTCAAATATCCTGCAGAAAAAACTTCCTAAACCAACATCTTGGTTTCAGCTGGGACAGAGTTAATTTTCTCCATAGTGCACAAAGATCTTTTTGCTTATTGCTGAACAGTGCTTGCACAGATTCAAGGCCTCTTCTTCCATGAAAACAAGTGGGCTAGGGGTGCACAAGAAGCAGGGAGGGAGCAGGGCCAGGACAGCTGATCCAAACTGGATAAAGGGCTATTCTGTACAATAGGATGTCATGCTCAGTGTATGAAGTAGAGGAAGTTGGTGGAGAGGGGCAGATGGCTGCTTGGACATTGGTCAGTGGGTGGTGAGCAATTGCATTGTGCAGCACTTGATTCTGTTTTTGTAGTGGATTTTAAAAAATTACTTATCCTTAAAAAAAAAATCTTATTATCAGTGTTATTGTAGTTGTTAGATTTTATTTTATTATAGTTAGTAAACTGTTCCTATCTCATCTCATGAGTTTTACTTTTATATTTTCCCCTGATGCTTCTCCCCATCCCACTGCAGGGGGAGGAGTGAGGGAGACAAGACACGATGCTCAGTTGCTGACTGGAGTTAAACCACAACAACCAAAAAGACAAAGATGGGTAGACAATCTCCTACTATGTGGCATCTGAAGAGAAAATATGGGGGAAAAAAAAAGAAGAAATAAACCCAGTACCTTTAAATCTGATTTTGAAAATAAGAGTGATTCACTTTAGGTTATTCTTACAGTATAAAGGAAAAAAACCCATACCGTCACTTGAATAATTATCTTTAAGATGCTCTCTCATTTTATATGAAGCATTAATGGATGATCTCCAGACAACTGTAGAAAGAATATAGGGCCAATTATACGTGTTATTTGGATTATTAACACAGTGCCATTTGTGTCAGTTCATTATCGAGTATGTTATGTAAGAAATAGACACATACATACAAAGGTTTTGAATGTAATTCCTATACAAAAGATTTTTTTAAAGTATGCGCCTGAATACACAAAACAAAATGAAGGACATCTATCCACTGCGTTCTTTTGCCCTTTGCTTATAAAATCAAAATATTGACAGCTTGAATGCTAGCACAGCAGCTTCACTTATCAAGGGTCTAGCCCGGATTGACATGCCACTCAATACTCATAAAAAAATTTTTCTAAGAGTCTTTTAAGCAAAAAGCAAATCCTAGTCAATCTTAAGTGAGCATTTTGTATGAGCTGAAGTACAATAAGAAAAGGTCGAATTACACTAATAAAAACTTAATAACTGAGATAATTTACATTTAATACCAATCTTAATTACCTGCAGGCATCACATACACAGTGCCTTTGCTCAAACCACTAACCCAACATTACACATTCATCAGTCTAATCTTCTATCACAATATAGCATCACTATGCAAGATCAATTCCTTGATGTCAATGAAAGCAGACATTTCAGTGTCATTGGCAGCTACCTGAAGACTTGCACTGGAATCACTGAAACTAGTTATGTAGGAACCAATCTTTCTTTTTTCTTTTCTATATAAATGAATCGTGATGATACATTTAATGACAGTCTTTGTATCCTCTAGTTGGGCTTTCCGATCAAGTAAACTGGAAGCTATTACAAGAAGATCCTGCTACAAAACTTACAGAAAGTTCAGAAAGTTGTCAAAAAAATCCCCAAATTTCCCACATGTAGTAGCACTGACAAACATATTTCCTAGACCTGTACCAAGTAGGACTTCTTTTACTAATTGGAAGTCAAAATGCTATGAAAAAAGTAAATAAGCCTACAGGTATCATATATTTTGATGCTTGTTCATATACAAATACAAGAGTATAAATCTGACCTTAAAAAAAATCTCATCTTTTTAATGTATTATGACCAGTAAAATATTTCTGTTTCTTCTTTCCAGTACACATCTTTCCATCTTGAAGTCACAGAAACCAGTACGCAAATTCCCTGTTTCCTAAAGAAATTGTGAATAGTACCCATTATTATTTTCTGGATGTTATTAACAAAGTAAAGAAATCTTGCTGATATTTAAGAACTTTGTTTTAAACACTCTCGTAATTTATTATACATACAAAGTTTACTATGTACTACTATTTAAAATATTCTTAATAAATGGTGTATTATTTTGAAGTAAAATGCCTAATTGAGGTACAAGTATTATAAAAGTCAAAAAAACAAATCAAACACAAGTATTTTCAACTATTGAAAAGAATATCTTAAACTCCAGTTAAACAAAACTGTTACTCTCTTCGAATTGAGAGTAACAGGTTCTCTCTTCTGTGAGACATCAACTGCTTCAATTTTACAACTGCTGTGTCAATCACAGTAAGTAATGTTCTTGTTGCAACAACAGTTAACTCTTTGTTAGCAGACTTCAAGACAGTATGAGATCTACCAAAATCATTTTACTTCTCAATACCTCATTATTGTTTATATTTATCTCTATATTTGTATTTATGTTTTGCTTTTTTAAATACTACTTTCTGTAATGGACCCAAAAATTCATTAGAAGTACATGACCTTTATGAACATATACTATATATATAAGCCGCATATACTATATTTTCTTGTTTCACCTTTGTTCTATGCTTTAATACTAAATAATAAAATGGTATTATTCATGGGAAAGTTTCTATGCTACTGTCACCATATGCAACTGCACTACTGAAATTCCATCGTTCACATTTTTTGTATATATAGACAGTCTTATCTTGGAATACTGAAACTAGAGATATTTTTTTTCCTGCTGCTGATCCCTCTAGCTAACTTTTGGATTAAATTATGTTTTACTCTAATTATAACCCCATCATCAACAGTTGCTAACTAATGATGAAATTCATGGCACAGAAAGGAATTAATACAGAGGAACATGAGAAAAGGTACTTCTTTCCCCTGCCTTCTTTTTATTTTAATTTAAAATGATAATTTTTAACACTCTCAGCTTAAACTTCAAAGCCTTTGGCTGAATTAATTTATTTTCTGATGATAAAGTATACCCCATGAAAAACAGAATTTCAATTATCTTTCATTAACCATAAGTGACATTTCACAGAATTCCTAACATTTGCCATATTGCGGCACAAAATTTAAAACATCTTGTAGACAAAAGTGGCATGGCATTGATATTTTACTGTACTAGAGTATGGCAAATTCTGTACTAAAGTAGATAATTTCTAAAATTTATATATGAATGGATACATGATATTGGTAGTAGGGGTAGACAGATGACTGAACAGTTTGATTCAGAGAAATCTTAAATGTCATCATCTGAAAATGTGGTAGACATACCATATTCTGTTGTAATCTCCTCAGAGCTGGCAAATTAAGCAGGCTTGAACTGGATAAGTAATTGGCTTCGTGTCACTTTTGCAAGTAGCAGTACTGGTGATTTTACAGTTGGGTGGTAAATTTATTTTTGAGTCAGTACTGAATCAATACCTCGGTGCAATACTGCTGGATTTTTTTTTTTTTTTAAAATCATTATTTGTTAAAATAATACCAATGCCAGTTGAGCCAAATTCCCAATAAGTAATGTTGTTTTAGGGTTCTTTTGTGTATGTGTGTTTAAGCAATGGTGCCTCTTTGGTCAGTGACTCTTGGATATCAAAGCAGTTTTGTTTCTGATGTTGTGGATCTCCTACTTAATATACTATGGTGATGATTTGAAAGCCAGGACTGGAAGCCACAGAAGGCCATTATTAACAAAGCACCTTTCTCATTTTTTTTAAAGAGGACTGACCTTTACTGCTAGCTGTCACCTAGTACAAGTTGCTCTTTTTAGACTTCTTTTCTAAAATAATAACCTCAAAATCTTAGTATTTCCTTTGTGTGCTATAAAATTCTTTCACATAATTCTTATCAAACAGTTGTGGAAAACATTGACTCTAGTAGCATAGCAAAAGTACTATCAAACAGCTTGGCCAAAAGCTGTTGGAAAAATAAATGTGCACGTGGTAATAAAAGAATTCAAAAATGATGTCATTTTTCACCCAGCTGAAGGAATGTATGCTGCATAAAAAATGAGAAAAATAAGTCTATAACTTTACATTAAAATGAAGCTGCATATTTTATGCACCAATCAGAAACCAATAACACTAACTGAATATGGTAGTATCAGCAATATAGACTGCAGACATAATCTGCATCTTTCTATATACAGATAAAGAACATAAAAAACAGTGAATTTGTACTGAAAACAAAGGATTGAGAAAGAAAAATGGTAGTAAAAATAGATGCTTACAAAAATTTCGAAGGCAGCTTTCTCCTAATTTTATAATACAGAGAAGATGGAAAAGAGTGAAAAGAAAGATGTGATAAGTTCTGGTGACTGCTGTTGTCAGCAGGAGTAGGGAGGTGATCATTCCCTTGTACTTGGCTTTGGTGAGGTTGCACCTCGAATACCATGTCCAGTTTTGGGCCCCTCTCTACAAGAAGGACATTGAGGTGCTGGAGAAGATCCAGAGGTGGGCTACCCAGCTAATAAAGGATTTGGAGCACATGTCCTGTGAGGCACCTGGGGCTCTTTAGTCTTGAGAAAAGAAGGGAGACCTTATCACTCTCTACAACTACCTGAAAGGAAGTTGTAATGAGGAGGGTGTTGGTCTGATCTCCCTAGTAACAAGCTAGAACAGGAGGAAACGGCCTCAAGTTGTGTCAGGGGAGGTTCAGTCTGGATATGAGGAGGAATTATTTTTTATAAACACCTAAGTGGTGAATGTCAGGAGGTTGGGGCATCACTTTTTTTCTGTAGTGCCCAGTAACAGGACAAGGGGTAATGGAAAAAAGCTGGAACACAAAAAGTTCCATTTAAACATAAGGAAAAACTATTTTACTGTGAGGGTGAGGGAGCCCTGGCACAGGCTGCCAAGGGAGGGTGTGGAGTCTCCTTTTCTGGAGGTTTTCAAAACCCACCTGGACACATTCCTGTGTGACCTAATCTAAGTAGACCTGCTTTAGCAGGGGAGTGGAACTAGATGATCTCTAAAGGTCCCTTCCAACCCCTACCATTCTGTGATTCTGTGAATTTCTCTACTGAAAGGGTTGTCAGGCATTGGAATTGCCTGCCCAGGGAGGTGATGGAGTCACGTCCTTGGAAATGTTTAAGAGAGTGTTGGATTTGTACTTAGGGAAATGGTCTAGTGGTTGATAGGGCTAGGACAAAGGTTGGACTTGATAATCTTAAAGGTCTCTTTAGCCAAAATGATTCTATGATAATATGATAAAAAAAAGAGTACAGGTTACTATAATAGTAGGACAATAATAAACAATGTTTGAATGAATAATCATAGAATCATAGAATGGTAGGGGTTGGAAGGGACCTCTAGAGATCAAATGAAGATATGCATAAAAGCTTTCTAAAAGGAAAACATTAATATAAAATCACTAGCTCTGTATCCTTAAAATATTTCCAAGCTTCTAAAAAATCTGCTAATCATTATTTACTATGGCAAACTTTAAAAGAACAAGCAGGAGTGTTATAACTATATTCTAAAATAGCAACAATAATCAAATAAGTTGTTAATTTTTTGTCTTTATATTATAAGTTTATTTTCAGAAATTTCTACTTTTCTTTAAATAAAGGTGTCACTGATATACTCTGAAATCTCCAATGAAACTAGACAGGATCAGCTGCAATGTACTGGAAGATACGTCCATGTAGAACAAGGACAGCTATGCTTTGAACACCTATGTTCTTCACATATTTTAGCTTACACAGAGACTGTCTTAAATAGCCAGGAATATAGAACTATAATTTCAGCTACTCCTCAAAAGTTGTGTCCAATATGCTGTGTATAGACATTGGTTTGGAAGAACCAATCATAATTCAGAAATCCATAATATCCCTTTTATTTTATTATCAGTTTCTGACTGCAGATGTCAAAAATGTATAGTACTGCCTTCCAGGTAGTTTAACAAGGCTTGCCTCAAGTTATTTTCAAGGACGTCTTCAAAGCAAGGGGGATTGGATATACATGTTATATTACCATTTCTCACTGTCAAAAGGCCTTTCACTTTAAACTCCTGAAAAACAAACAGGAAAACACTAAAATCCAACCCTTAAGATTCTGTGATTCTGTGAAAAGATTCAGCTACTTTGGCTATGATTAGCAGAAAAGCTCTAGAATGCAGAAATGTAAGCAGCGCATGACAACAGACTCAATTCTGCAAGAAGCAATTACTTTATCCCCATCTCTCATGGGAAAAGGACCCAATCATGATCTCAATTACTGTTGAAATCATGAGAGTAGATTATGGTCCACAGAACATGATTCTGTTCACCTCTGAAATCAACACTTTCATTTGCAATGAAGATAAAATGAAGCAGACTGAACTAGCACAATAGAAGAGAAAGCCCACAAGGATCTTAATGCTTCTTAATTTAAAATTGTCAACTGGCTCAAAGTTAAAACGGCGCCCATCATAAAAAAGATGTACATAAAGTATCATAAAGTCCTGCAGTATTATAATTTTGATTAAGCTAGAATTACAGAACTTGCATATCTACATTATTTTAATGGAAATCAATAGTTATAAATTAAACTTCGTCACAATCTTTTTTCACCGTACTTCGTTAACCCAGAAGGTACAGATCAACACTAGTATCAGGCTAGATCTGTTTTACAGTGTCACTAAGATAAATATTGACATAGCTTCAATATTCAAAACAAATATAAAATCTTGCAAGTCTTACATGTATACAAAGTTACCCTTCTGTGTGATTTATCCCACTGTGAAAGAATTAATTAGGATTCTGTGGAAGAGAAAAATAAAGGACAGAAGAGAAAAGAATGAGACGATTGCATTGGCAGTCAAGACTTCTGACATAGGTATAAAAAAATTAAAAGGTATTAGAGAGTTGATAAAGCTGATTGGCATCTTTGACAATAACTATTTGCACTTCATTTTTAAGACAGGATAGTGAAAAGAAAGGTATTTGACCCATTAAATAGAAAAGGTAAAAACATAACTTGCTTTAAAGAAACACCTTGTAACAGATAAAAGGCAATTCAATACAGATGAAAATATAAACCTGCTGACTTTAATGAGTCTTTGTTAGTCAAATCCATCCACTTCAATATAAAAATCAGGAGAAAAGGTGTAAGAGAGATGTAACAGGTTTAAGAAGTGTCATAAGCATAACATACAAGGAAAATCTTCAACTAGGCTGTTAATTTTGTGTGTCCCAGTTGTAACATACACAGACCACATGTAAGATAGGACACTGCAATTGCTGGATTGTAATTCATCTATTTACTAAGGAAAGGTCAAAATAAGCTGTTTGGGAATCTATTTTTCTATTAAGCAAGACTGGTAGCTTTTTTACTATGGTACTATGATCAACCAGTTTGATTTGTTCGATGTTGATGGAAAAGGTTAGGGGAATCATCTCTGAAAGGAAGGCCTAAGGGAAGGAGGTGGTTTTGTTCCCTTCATATCATATGAAGCCAACACTTTCCCTCACAGAGGGGTAAGAAAGTCATAGCAAAGACTCCGGAAGGTCAGAGGTGATGTTTCAGGAAGGCTGAAACCCTCCTGATAAATGAAGCAAAATCATGCAGAACTTGCTACAAAAATTCAGAAAGTCACTGAATTGACTGAAGGCAAACCTGGAGGCAAGCATTCTCTCTTTCAGGCCACTGAAGAAAGAAGAAACATGTCTATATGAATTTGAAATTTCTACTATGTTTTGACAATTAATCCTTACTTTCTTTAAATTTATATTCCTCTGGTTTATTTACCAATACAATTTATTGAGATTTTTTTTCCTTGTAAGTGTAGTTGTCTTTGAGGAGCAGAAAAACATCCCTGACATTTCTGGCTAATTTCTGGGATTCTGTCATAAACACGCAGAAAACCAATTGCCTTAAAGTCATAATTGTATCACAGAATTGTTTCAGTTGGAAAACACCTTTAAGATCATCGAGTTCAACCACTAACCTAACACTACCAAGCCCACTACTGAGCTATGTCGCTCAGCACTTCATCTACCTCTTTTAAATATGTCCATGGATGAAAAACATTTCCATCACCAATTGCTGAGCAGAACTCTCCAGAGTGTGAAGCAGCATGTTTTTTCAGAGGATATTAGCTTCTAATGGCATTTCCATTACAATATTTTGGTGTTTTAAGGGGTTTTTTTCTGTGTCATGGTGGATATAGAATATATCAATGAGAGAATGCAGACTCTTGAATCACACCAAAAAAAGTGAAAGTTGTAATCCATTTTAACAAGATGAACAAATGGGAAGTTTCTAGAGAAAGATAATCTATACATTTCTTTAAAACCCCAAACTGAAATATTACACGCATCCCACGAAGGTAGCCTAAAAGAAGATAACATGAGCTTTTATCTGTAAGCACAAGTTAAACTACACTTTTTAAAAAAGTTACTAACTTAAGCAGATGTTAAACTTTACACGTGGTCAAGTTATCTAAGTAAATGTTGTATAAATGTAAGAACAAACGGCAGACATCTTGTAAGAAAAGGGCAATTGCTGACATGTATAGTGAAGAAGGTGAAGACAAAACTGAAAGAAAAGGTAAAAAATAATAAAGTCAAATGAGAAATAAATTTTGTTTAAAACATGAATGGATTAACATTTTTTAAAGAGGAATATGAATTGCATTAAGGAAAAAAAAATCTACCATTTAAAAAATTTTCGTAAGTGAGAATTATTTTCTGTAATGACTAAAAGGTTAGAGAAGACATATTCAAAGAAGTGGAAAGATAGATAAGAAATTTAAGATGCAGAGTAACAGCAGGCAAAAATGCCTTTCTAGATGCGTATTGAAATATCATCAAAATGTCCTGTGATATCAGTTCTGTAGTGAGTTAAGTAAAATTTGCAGAAGCATACAATTTTTCAGGTTTTCATTCAGATGGATGCTGATTACTCTGCCTCCCATCAGTTTCAATAAGAGAACGATCAGTAGCAAGATGCATTACCTCCACAAATAGGAATCGTAAGTACCATACGAAGAACCGAGGGGTACTAAGGACTTCTAAAATTGCCAACTGGATATTATCAGTGACATTATTCATATTTGACCACTTGATAGCATCCTCCAAGTTATTTTATAATTTCTAAAATTCACTTCTTAAATACAATTTTTATTCTCATCCCTTGAAAGCCAAATAGTATTTCTTAACATTTCTTTAAAATATCTTAGAGTGTATAACAGTATTCATTATTTAAGACTGACTCTTAGCCAATCCACAGATGACAGCCTTAAAAATATATCCTGTACACTTGTAGTAGGAGACTGTTTTTCAATAAACAGAAAATCAGCACAGTTTGAGTTTAGACTCCTCTTTTGCTGCTTCTTGTTGCATTTTTCCTTTTGGTAAAACACATAGGACATTATATGATTTTGAGTTTATCTTTCCCTGAAGAGAATAGCTGAATTCATACTGACAACTGCAGACAATGCAAAGACTTAATTTGTTAGTACGAACATTTGCTATGATTTACAAAATCACATTGTCATTGCTGCTTAGACTGATTGGTTTCCTGTGTATATGCTGACTTCTGGTTATGATGACTATAGGCCACCTGATCAGGAAGAGGAAGTGGATGAGGCCTACAAATAGCTGAGAGCTGCCTCATAATCACAATCCCTTGTCCTCATGGGGGACATTAACCACCCTGATATTTGCTGGCAAAGCCACTCAGCCAAGCATGCACAGTCCAGGAGGTTCCTACAGAATGCTGATAATAACTTTCCATCACAAGTAGTCAAGGAATCAACATGGAGGGGTGTACTGCTGGACCTTGTGCCAACAAATAAGAAAGGTCTGGTTGGGGATGTGAAGGTTGGAGGCAACCTTGGCTGCCGTGAACATGAGATAGCGGAGTTCAAAATCCTGTATAGAAAAAGCAGGACACCAAGCCAGGTTGTGACCCTGGACTTCAGACAAGCTAAGTTTAGCCTCTTCAAAGACCTACTTGGAAGAATCTCATGGGGCAGGATCCTAGATAGTAGGAATGCCCAAGAAAGCTGGTTGATCTTCAAGTGTGATTTCCTCCAAGCTCCACAAGTAGTCCTCCATTGTGTCCCCACAAGTAGAAAATCAGAAAAAGGAAACAAGAGGCCTACATGGATGAAAAAAGAACTACTGGAACTACTCAAGGAGAAGGATCACAGAATCACAGAATCTTAAGGGTTGGAAAGGACCTTGAAAGATCATCTAGTTCAACCCTCCTGCCAGAGCAGGACCACCTAGAGTAAGTCACACAAGAACTCATCCAGGTGGGTTTTGAATGTCCCCAGAGAAGGAGACACAACAACCCATCTGGGCAGCCTGCTCCAGTGCTCCATCACCCTCACAGTGACAGAGGATGCAGAGATGGCAGAGAACTACTGAAAGCATTTTTTGCTTCAGTCTTCTCTACCAAAGCTGGCCTTTGGGAAGCCCGGTCCCTGGAGGATAGCAGAATAGTCTGTATAACAGAAGACTTTCCCTTGGTGGGCAAGGATGAGTTTAGACACCTGTTGGGCAAGCTGGACACCTATAAATCTATGAGACCTGATGGGCTGCACCCATGAGTGCTGATGGAGCTGACTGATGTTATTGCTAAGCTACACCATCATTTTTGATTGTGCAGAACTGGTGAGGTGCCTGAGGACTGAAGGAAGGCAAATGTCACTCCAGTCTTTAAAAAGGGCAAGGACAACCCAGGAAATTACAGGCTGGTCAGCCTCACCTCCATCCCTAAAAGGGGATGGAAAAACTCATTCTGGATGCCATCTCAAAACACATGAAGGAAAAGATGGTTATCAGGGGGACTCAACATAGATTCACCAAGGGAAATTTGGCTTGACCAACCTGATAGTCTCCTACGGGAGTATAACCAGCTGGCTAGATAAGCAGTGGATGTCATCTACTTTGAGTTCAGCAAGGTTTTTGACAGTATCTCCCATAACATTGTCATCAGAAAGCTCAGTGTGGACTGGATGAGTGTATCGAGAGCTAGCTAAATGACAAAACCCAGAGGGTGGTGATCAACGGAGCCGAGTCAAGTTGGAGGCCTGTGACAAGTGGGGTTCCACAGGAGCTGGTTCTGGGGTTAGTCTTATACAACATCTTCATCAATGTCCTGGGTGAGGGGACAAAGTGTACCCTCAGCAAATTCACTGATGACACCAAACTAGGAAGACTGGCTGATTCCCCAGAACGCTGTGCTGCCATTCAGTCAGATTTTGACTAGCTTGAGAGTTGGGCAGAGAGGAACCTCATGAGGTTCAAGAAGGACAAGTGCAGAGTCCTGCACCTCAGGAGAAACAACCCCATGCACCAGTACAGGCTGGAGATTGACCTACTGGAGAACAGTTCTGCAGAGAGGAACCTGGGAGTTCTGGTTGATAATAAACTAACCATGAGCCAGCAATGTGCCCTCGTGGCCAAGAAGGCAAATGGCATCCTGGGATGCATCAAGAAGAGTGTGGCCAGCAGGTCAAAGGAGGTTCTTCTCACCCTCTGTTCTGCCCTCGTAAGGCCTCATCTGGAGTCCTCTATCCAGTTCTGGGCTCCCCAGCTCAAGGGACAGTGAACTTCTGGAGAGAGCCCATTGCAGGGCCACCAAGATGATCAAGGGACTGGAGCATCTTTCTTATGAAGAACGGCTGCAGGATCTGGGGTGGTTCAGCCTTGAAAAAGACTGACGGTGGACCTCATCATTACTTAAAAGCATTTGAAAGGTGTATATGAAGAGAGGAGCAACACTTTTTTCCGTAGTGTCTATTGATAAGACTAGGGGTAATGAACAAAAGCTAGAACACAAAAAGTTCCACATGAACATAAGGAAAGTATTCTTTACTGGCACAGGCTGCCCAGGGAGGGTGTGGAGTCTCCTTCTCTGGAGGTTTTCAAAACTTGCCTGTACATGTTCCTGAGTGATCTAGGTGGACCCGCTGTATGAGGAGGTAGGATTAGATGATCTTTAGAGGTCCCTTCCAACTCCTACCATTCTGTGATGCTATAATCCTATGAGGTCTGATGCATTTTGCTGAGAAAAAAAAAATTGTCTGTTTTCCCTGGTCAGTGCTTGTCAAGTTTTTTTTTCAGAAAGTGTACTACTATTTACACAACATTATTAGTCTTGAGATACGTGGACGTGTTTTTTATATAACTGAGTAAATTAAGAATTCCCAATGTTAGACAAAAATGACTATGTTTTATAATATAGCTATAGTAAAGCCTGCAATATATTTTCTCTAGAGACATCATAAATTATACATGGCATTAGGCATTTTGAATGTTTAAAATTTCCTGAATAAGTATGATATATACTTTGGTGATTAAATTGCAACATAAACTATCCTGACCTCTGCATTTGTCCCTTTGAAGGTAATATACATTTAAGTACTAAATTAATTTTCCATAGTCAAAAATAAAACACCACTCTTTTTTGTCCAATTATTTTTCTTTTCCTCAAGGTTCTATTTTTATTATGTTGCCTGAACCTATAAGCAAATGTGACACTAAGAACCAAACTGGGAATACATGATGAACAAGGTTCAAAAAGGTATGGAATGACCAAAGAAATATTGAAAGAAAAGAAAAAGTAACAGACCAAAGGAACATCTAGAAATCAGTACAGAAAGGGGGATCAAATCAGTGCAAAGAGTGAAACTTTTTTTTTTTTTTTACTCCAGACTCCATGAACTCTTTCTTCCACCTTTTGTTACTTTGTCTATGAAGATATATTAGATAAATATCATCTATATATATATGAGTGCTAATAATGGATATTGCATCTATCTTTTTTTTTCTATATTTTAATCGTAACTATACTGTTAATATTAAATGTCAAAGCTATCACATAATTTTTGCTTTAAAATAGTTTCAAGCATTCCAGTTTGTTTATGTTTTTTCTTAAGATAACAAATAAACAATGAATTAATCTTCAGAATTATGAATTCCTATCACTGGAAGAAAATGAGAAAAGAATATGAGAAAATCTGGTCAATTCTAGCAATTTCAGTTTTTCTTTGAATATATTATCACCACTGCAGTCTAATTTCAGATTGAGCATCCCATAAGTCTCTAAAAATTCCACACTTTATTTTCGTCCAGCTGTGATAAAAACTTCAGAAGTGTGCCAGGTAGCCCTAATGGCCAGACTTGCACACAGCTGCTTCTTTATTCATTCCCCACATACCAGCAACAGTAGGACAGGGGGAGAAACTGAAAGAACGTGAATAAGAAAGCTCATTGGTTGAGATAAAGACAGAGAGATTGTGTATTGACTCCCATGGTGGGCAAAGAAGGGTCGATAAAGATAGATTCAACCTTGGGAAATTTAGCTTAATTTTTTGTCAAATAAAATAAGTAAGTAATTGTTATTTTGTGTGGTGGGAAACAAAAAAAAAACCACATATTAAAAAAAAAAGCTTTCTTCCCTTCCTTGGGCTCAACTTTTCTCCACTTCAAACTCCTTTATCCTCTGCCTGAGTGGTACACAAGGTTGAAGGGGTACTGAAGGCCATGTGGCTGCCGCCACCATGGAGCATCTCCTACTCCTCCAGCCTTGGACTCCCCTTTGTTGTTTCTTGCTCTTTTTGTCCTCCACCTCTGGTATTTTATGCCCTTTTCTGAACGCTTTTCCACAGTTGCCATGAATGTGGCTGAGGGACTCGGCTCTGTCCTGTAGTGAGTCCTCTGGCACTGTCTCAAACTGTCAGTGTCCAGCATGGGGCAGCTCCTTGTGGCCCCCACTGCCACCACCTGGCTACCTGCACTCTGCACAAGATGCTTGCGGGTTTTTTTTTCCTTTTTGTACTCAAAATGTATCTACCAGGCTTTGAAAATATTTGCTTTTTTCATATCTGCAAATACAGTCAACTGAATCTTTCAGTTTAAAACTGAGCTGTTAGCCTCATTATCTCCATTCATAGTTTCCCTTTTATTTCTGTGTCCAGATGCGTGTTCCTGTTTCTATCTACAGCGCATGCCATTTATTATACTTAGAAGCAATTAGTAAGAACTCCAGATCATTATATACAAGTATCATGAATATTTACAGAAAGCTATCAAATAATGCAGAAAGGAACTTGTGAACATGGGCAAGACACTTTTGAACGTCAGTCATATGATTAATACTACACTAACGAAAGAAGCAACTTAACTGAGAACTTTTCAGAGGATGCTGATTTTATCCTAAGCCTTTCAACTGACTTAAGGCAACCATTCTAGCAAGATAAGCTTTGAAATTGACCTTTATTTTTGCAAAGCATCACCTCAAAGCAATTTACAAACAGAACTAATGTAAAAACATCAAACAAGACAAGGGTGACATGCAAGTACAACTTACATCCTAGAAATAAAAGCATTTGTAAGAAAATAAAGGTCACCAAATCATATATTTGGTTGTAGTGAGACTGCACACACATAATAGTTTCACTGATTTCAGACTCAGTTGAGTCAAACAGCAAGTACAACTCTTGATCTAATGGTTTGTCCACGTTTGTAACTTCGCTAACATAAAATGGCCAAAACAATTTAAGCATACCAGAGTCAAACAAAATAGAGTTGAAACTTATTTTTAGTTTTGTCAGAAATTACGTTCCTTGTTTTCTATTTTGCTCCATATTTTGAGGTCATGGTAAAGTTGGGTGGCAAATACTTGCCTTCCTAATATAAAGATTTGCAAGTTACACTGATATTTGCTGGTGATTCTTTGAGAAGCACCATGTACGCTGCTGAATATCTGCAGGAATGAGTAAAACAACCAATTTTTTTAGTACAATATTTGTCTTGGAAAAAAATACATTTTAAGTGAATTATTAGAAGATAAGTTTATTATAATGGTCTCTTCATACTAAGTCACTTTACGTTTATTAAAATGTTCGTTTCACAGATTTTTGTGTTTTTTTTAGATGTTTGAAGACTGTATAATCCTGAATGTACAACGTTGTCAGTATTTTGGGCTGCAATTTTGACCTCATGTGCTTTTATTGCCGTGTTTATTATTCCAAATTGTTGTCTGTGAAACATGCTTTCTCTATATTTAACAGCAAGGGTTTGAATGCTCAGTAAAATAAAAACAGAATGAGTTTGGCAGGCAAACAATTTCCATTTTTTCTTTGAACCATTGGGAGTATGGAGCTTGTTACATATTATGAAAAGTTTTGATAATAACGTGTTAACAGAACTTTTTCTTACTTACATTGATATCTTCCAGATCCAAGCTATTCAGAATAACATTGTTCCTTTTCCAGATGATGGGAGGTCTCAGAGTTCCTTGGATCGCACAAGTTAAGACAACACTTTGTCCTACTGTTGTTGCAGTGGTGCTTAGCTTTTGATCTTCAGGCAGACTCAGCTGAACTACCTCTGTAAAAGATATATTGTTTGTAAGATTAATTAGCAGGCAGTTTCATAAGGTTAATTAGCATGCAGTTTTTGTACACTAGTAATTTAAAGAATTTTAATTGGAATCAAAGTAAAAAGAACTTCCAACAACCACAGGAAGTTCAGAGTATTTCAAATAAAGGTCAGCGTGACATTTCAATTACATTGACTGACAAGTATCAGCCTGAAAGAAGAGAAGCATTTAACATGAAAATTAATTCAGAAGTAAAACTGTAATAAACATGACAGTGTATCTGAAGTCAGACATTGGAATTTTTTTGACAATTAAGGACAATGCAGCAGAGTAGTCAGTACTTTCATCTGAGCTAAGATGGAAGTATGACTATAAGAAGCATTGATATGAGTTAATTTTTAGAAAAGAAAGTTACAAATGCAGTTCAAAGTACTAAACATAAATGACAGACTGAAATGGAAAACAAAGTGAATTCCGCGTTAAGAATATTAAATTAAGGTATAAGATTATTTTCTAGCAAGCCAGCTTTTATGGGGCATTTTCCTTGATACCAGTGGCTTCCAGATCCAAATGACATTAGTAATCTCTCCCATTTCAATCACGGAACTGTATTCATGAACTATGTTCCAAATACACTAGATGACATAATCTTTAAAAAGCAGTAATTTCTACTATATTTCTCTGGTCTAACATAGTTCCTTTTATAATTGTAGAAATTCAGAGCCACAAGAATAGGTGTGTACTTGAATAAATCTCCATAAATATAGGACAGGGATGAAGAAGACCTGGAAAAACCTGAGCATTTTACTGCATCAATTCTGAAACTGCTCTGTCTGCTAAGAAACAGAAGGAATAACCAGGATGGGAACACAGCAGAAGAACAGAGTCTGTGTAACAATTAGAGACAAATCTAAAGTGTGTGCAGTATATCACCTGAAATACTGTGAATTATCTCAATCCACAAATATTGGCCACCTATTCTTTGAATCAACTGTGCAATACAATATAAGTTGCTAATATTGTATAAATTGCTAACATTGATAAGCTATTTCACAAGTCTTGCCAATCCACTTTTCATTTAGTATTACCTAAAATAACCCTATATATAATATCTGTAAAACAGTAAATTTAGAGGAGGCATATTCAAAAGTGTGTCACAAATTTTTCTTCAGGGTTGGAGCGCATGTGTGTGTTTTATTTTTAATTCAAGACAGACAAATTGCTAACAAATTTAGAAGCAAAACCACCAAGAGTACATGCAAACACATACATTCTGCATGGATACATGTGTACGGGAAAATTCAATCAATATGAGAAACCTGAGGAACACAATACTGCTTTTTCATATTTTTCATTTTTGTAGTTATTGCTTGAATCATGAAGAAATTTCAGCATTGCTCTTGAAAAGCATACAGCATTTCTGAAACAAACATCAGTGCAATAAATTCAAACTCAATATCCTGTGAGAACAAATACAGTTTATGGCATGGTATAAGAAATATCTTAAAACAAAATCCCTGTGATTACAATACAAAATAAATTCTAAACGTTAAAAAGATGTAAAGAAAATCCTAAAAAAATTAAATTTACTATGAACTGTTAAGTATAGAGTATGCAGGCTTTAAAAGAAAAGTATTATCAGAGTATAAAGAAGTATTACTGTATTTAATTTAAAGAAACCTTCGTCATACAATTTTGGAACAAAAAGAAGTATTCTTAACCCTGTCAGACTAAGACTATGGAAAGTATGTCTTCCGCTATTTTTTATTTTCTCCAGTAGTTAATATTGCAAGAAAAATATTGCATTATTTCATTATCTATTTTGTACTGTAATACCAAATAAATGCAAAGTAACTGATGGAATTTCAAGATGAAAAAAAATTATGTGATCATCCATGATCAAAATGCTAATTTTTCATTTAACCAGAAGTTTATCATTGTTGAAGTTTTCAAATAATCTTTTTAAAAATTTAGACATATGTGATGGGAATCCATCTCTCTCCGCTAATCTATGTACTAAACAGCTCTAATATTAATAGAAGGCAACTTCACTTATCATAGAATCATAGAATGGTAGGGTTTGGAAGGGACCTCTAGAAATCAACTAGTCCAATCCCCTGCCAAAGCAGATCTACTTAGATTAGGTCACTCAGGAACGAGTCCAGGCAGGACTTCCAGAGAAGGAGACTCCATATTCTTCAAAGGCAGCCTGTGCCAGGGCTCCCTCACCCTCACAATATGAGGGTGTTCCAGCTTTTTTTGTGTTCCAGCTTTTTTTCCATTAACTCCAGCCCTGTTGCACTTATGACCCAGAACTCATTTGGAAACTTACATTAAACTTGCATTAAAAAAGTGTGATACATATGAATGTAATGATATTGTATACTCTTCTCTCTTATGTAATTATTGTAGGTTAGAGACAGAACAGTTGAAAGCTACATTTTTTCTTGTACTATGCCTAATTAAACATTATCTAGAAAAAAATTCTACATTTGTAAGGACTGTCATATTAGATAAAAGAACGATATAGGAATTGAAGTAGCATCCAAATAGCAATTTTCTACACAGTTCTGAAAGCTTTTTATCTTTTGTTTTTGACATAAACTGCAAAAGGCATCATGTATCTAAGCCTTTTTAATTATCAAATTACTTTCATATAAGAGAGACAATAATCCTTCCATTATAACAAAGTAGCAACTTATAAGCAAGCTAAGATACTTTTTTAGGTTCTTTTTTGTCTCTTAAAAGTAATACTTTGTAATTAACACAACCCTTTTTTCCCCCCCCTCAAAATGCAAGCATTAGAGAGTCGTCACAAAAACTTTAGAAAAATCAACTTTGTTGTTTTACAGTTAAATCCAAATACTGATTCTTCTCCATAAGTTCTCGCTCAAAATTCAAGTGATACTGCTCATCAGACATGCAGAAATGAGATTGACTCCATTTCTTCTAAATAGATACATTATCTTCCACAATTTGTTACAATAAGGAAATGTATTATTTATATTGATGTGATGGTTTAACCATTGGCAGGGTGCTAGGTGTCCAACAAGTCATTCCATCACTCATCCTCCTATGCTGGATAAGGGAGAGAGAAATACAAGAAAGGGCTTGCAAGTTGAGGTAAGGACAAGATCACTCTGCAATCACGATGGGCGAAACAGACTCAATTTGAAGAGAAATAGTTTGATTTATTAATAAACTGGGTCACAGCCTCCTTCAGGCATCTACCCACTCCAGCATGGGGACCTTCACAGGCTGAAGGTGGATTTCTGCTCCTCCATGGCTTCCATGGGCTGCAGGAGAACAGCTGCCTCACCATGGTCTTCTGATTCAGTTTAGCATCTGCACAGCAACTTCTTCCTCTCCTCAAACATATTCATCACAGAGGCATTACCTTCGTTACTAATTGTCTCAGTCTCGGTCAGCGGTGGGTCCATCTTAGAGCTGACTGGCACTGACCTTGTCAGATACAGGAGAGGCTTCTAGCAGCTTTTCTTTTAAAGAAGACACTCCTTTAGCCTCCTGCTACCAAAACCTGGCCACATAAATCCACTACAACTAAATATCATG
Source organism: Colius striatus (assembly GCF_028858725.1). Classification (NCBI taxonomy): domain Eukaryota; kingdom Metazoa; phylum Chordata; class Aves; order Coliiformes; family Coliidae; genus Colius; species Colius striatus. The sequence goes on from NC_084761.1 coordinate 55,983,199, forward strand.
CATTTTACTGCAGTTTAAAAAATTTACTGTATTGTCAGAAGCGTTTAATCTTTCTTCACTGACACTAGCGTGCAGACTTCCTGAGACACGTATGCATGGCTATTGAATAATTAAAAACTTCTGTTAGATAACTGACAGTACAAATATTTTGCTTTACTGAATTCACTATAAAGATCTCAAAAGGTAAATAAATACACAGATACTCCATTTAAAAAGGATAATGGCCTGTATTTTCCAAAGTCATTATTACATTTCAAAAAGTCATAAAGTAACAGTCATGAAATCAGCTTGTACTATAGGCTTCTGAATACTCTGAAATCAAAATAGAAGTATTGAGATATTATTTTATTGACACTAACAGTTCATCTGAATTTCAATTTTAATAATAATGACAGGCTTGAAGAAACAACAATAGTAATAATAATAGTAACTAAAAATAACACAAGATGATTACACTTATTTTGCCAGAGGAATTAGATGAGAATCATTTAACTGTTTCTCGGTCTTCAATATAATGTTTTTATTTTCCATTTAGAACTTCTGTTGCACACTTAAAGTGCAAAATTTTCTGAATGTAAGAAATGGTTGTCCTTCCTGAAACTGGTCAATGCACTGATGTTACATATTTCCTAAAAGTTATGAAAAAAACCTCCTTTTAATAAATGCACTAAAATCAGTGTTTTCCCTCAAAATACTTAACAAATTAAAGTAAAATCTCTCCATATATTACACAGTTATATATAAGTGATTGTTTCACAGGAAAAAAAAAAACAATCTATTGCCTATATTTTCTCCTTATAAGAAAAGCAAAAGTACCACCCAACCCAAAATCCCTAAGCCTACAGAGCAGTACCTGGAGCAGAGCTCTTTGACAAGTAACTCCCTGAAAATTCCTGTTCATGAACTGTGGCTAGGGTGGAAGAAACAACACTGATGTTGGGGGAAAGGGTGTGTGCAAAGTGTTGTAAGGTGCACAGAGAATCATCTCTCTCAGATCCCAGGCTCCATGTCATTTCTTTGGAAATTGAAAAAAGAGGCGCAGGAACTAAATGATGCATTTACCATCTCTTTTTCCCTCCATGAAATAAATGAAACCTAGTTCTGAGAGCAAATACGTCTTTTGCCAGAGACTGAAGCCACGGCAGTTGGAGATATGTATGACCTGCTAGGCTGCCTCCCAGCTTTCTCTTCCTGTTGCTCCTGTAGGTCAATCATAATTCTTTGAGGTTTAGTCTCAGATTTTGTTTATTTAATTTTAAATGAAAAAGTAAAGTTTAGAAAAATTGAATGTTAAATCAATTCAGTTTGCTAAAATTAACGCCAAGAAAAAAAATAAAGATGTTGCTTACAGAGGAATAATATTATTCTTAAGTAGTCAGTAGGTTTTAACATTTTATAACTGTTTGTTATCAGAAGAATGAAAGCTCTGAATGATATACTGTATTTGTTTGTAACTCCTACAGAGGGAATATCAATCTGCCACACATACCTGCTTCTTAATCACAAAAAGTCACAGGATAAGTTCTTTAAGAAAAAGGGGAGAAAGGAAAACAATAACATAAAACAAATTGATTTAAATAAAAGCTAGAGGTATAGTTAGGTGATGTGGACAAAAGAAAAGGTTACAAAATAGCTTCGTAAAAATATATGGTTCGAAGTAACATTGAAAGAGGTGATTATAAAAGATGACAGAAGTGAAACCGGAGTAATTGTTAATTGCTATTTTAAGACATTAGCAACCATCTGGATAAAGAACTCTCACTCAAGGGTCTCAGAAACACCCAAGATGAAAAAAAAAAAAAAAAAAAACCAACAACAAAACAATCTAATTATTTAAATATAAGACACTTCTGCATTGGTTGAGAAACATGTGCTAGATTGTTGAAAGGTTCTGAGAAATTTCCTGGCTGCTATATCCATTCTGCAAAGTCCCCTACCCTTCATTCTGCTGAATCGTACTGAGTCAAATTCTTATGTTTTTTCTTATCATGTTTTTCATTATTGAAGTTATCATTGTGTTTGATCCAGCTTGATTTCATCCTTCTTGTTATCCTTCACCCTTCTCACCCAGTCCAGCAAGGATAATAGGATGGCCAGGATAGCAGAGGACTTGCCTTAAGTGGAAGATGAAGAGGTTAAAGACTTGTTGGCCAAGCTTAAGGCTCATAAGTCAATGGGTCCTGATGGGATGCTTCCTAGAGTGCTGAGGGAGCTGGCTGATGTGATTGCTAAGCCTCTCTCAATCATTTTTCAACAATCATGGAGGACACGTGAGGTGTCTGAGGACTGGAGAAAGAAGGCCAGTGACACTCCAGGCTTCAAAAAGGGCAAGAAAGACGACCTGGGAAACTACAGGCCGGTCAGACTCACCTCCATCCCTGGAAAGGTGATGGAACAACTCATCTTGAATGTCATCACTGAACATATGAAGGAAAAGATGGTTATGAGGGGGAGTCAACACAGATTCAGGGAAATCCTGTTTGACCAACCTGATAGCCATCTATTAGTGCATAACTGGCTGACTAGATGAGGGGAGAGCAGTGGATGTCATCTGTCTTGACTTCAGCGAGGTTTTTGACACTGTCTCCCATCACATCCTCATCAGAAAGCTCAGGCAGTGAGGCTTGGATGAGTGGACAGTGAGGTGGATCGAGAGCTGGCTGAATGACAGAGCACAGAGGGTGGTGATCAATGGGACAAAGTTGAGTTGGAGGCCTGTGGCCAGTGGAGTTCCTCAGGGATTGGTTCTGGGGCCAGTCTTGTTCAACATCTTCATCAATGACCTGGATGAGGGGACAGAGTGTACCCTCAGCAAGTTCATTGATGATATCAAAATGGGAAGTCTGGCTGATTCCCCATTCAGCAGGATCTTGACTGACTTGAGAGTTGGGCAGAGAGGAGCTTCATGAGGTTCAACAAGGACAAGTACAGAGTCCTGCATCTGGGAAGGAACAATCCCATGCAATAGGCTAGGGGTTGAACTTCTGAAGAGCAGCTCTGCAGAGAGAGACCTGGGAGTCCTGATTGATAATAAACTGAACATGAGCCAGCAATGTGCCTCAATGGCCAAGAAGTCCAATGGCATCCTGGGATGCATCAAGAAGAGTGTGGCCAGCAGGTCAAGGGAGGTTCTTCTCACCCTCTGTTCTCCCTTGGCGAGGCCTCATCTTGAGTACGGTGTCCAGTTCTGGGCTCCTCAGCTCAAGAGGGACAGATACTTCTGGAGAGAGTCCAGCACAAGGCCACCAAGATGATCAGGAAGATGACTGGAGCATCTTCCTTATGAGGAAAGGCTGCAGGAACAGGGACATCCCTTTCTTCTATTATATCTAGCAACAGGACAAGGGGTAATGGTATAAAGCTGGAACACAAAACGTTCCACTTAAGTATAAGAAAAAACTATTTCACTGTGAGGTTGAGGGAAGTAGTGGCACAGGCTGCCCAGAGGGGTTGTGGAGTCTCCTTCCTTGGAGGTCTTCAAGACCCACCTGGACATATTCCTATGCAACCTGATCTAGGTGGACCATGTTTAGCAGACGCGTGGGACTAGATGATCTCTAAAGGTCCCTTCCAACCCTACCATTCTATGATTCACTCTTGAAAACACACAAAATGAAACTGTACACAGTATTTTTAGTGTATCAAGTAATCTGTAAGTTTTCCTGATAAGATCTCAGTCAATACATCTGTAGAATGCAATTGATATTTTCACATTGATCTCATCTGGTTTGTCACAGTTACCCTGTGATTGACACACACACAGCTTTTTCATACTCTGCCCCTTCCAGTAGATTAGTTCTCAGAAGTATAATTCCTTACAACTAATCAAGTATAAGATCTTTTTATCACTTTTCATCTCACTTCTACCATGCCAGATGTCAAGGTTGTACAGTTCTTCCACTATAGTAATCCAGTATTGATGATAACTCCCAAATCTTGATTTTTGAGGGACTTCTCTTAGCCCTACCTTGGTTTGACCGGATAATGTCCTAGGTGTCGACTGGATAACTTCACTAATAACTCCTTCTCAAAGATATTTTTCCATCTTACTGAACCCATATCACCTCCCTTTCAGCCAGCTCCTCATTCATTTTATGATTTCTTTACTAACTCACGGTGTTGACTGAACAGGCTCTCATATTTTCTGATATAAATATTTTTCTAAAATATCTTCAGAAATTACTGAAACCAAATGCAAAATAACATCACTAGTAGTGAATCAACAAACAATATGGACAATTATCAGGCATCTGTTTTTCAGGGTATGTTTTCTATCGCAATATGTCATATCACTGATATACATCACTACTACATAATTTCTTTTGTTTTTAAGTTTCAAGTATTCATCTGTCTCTGTCACATATCCCACAGACAGGAATTTTTTGAAGACACAGATAATGCATTCAAATAGCTTTCTCTAAATAGTTTACCACCTGAAATACAGCAGACATACACAGTGAATGTGTTCACTTACAAAGCTTTTAGCTCCACATGTAGCTCTCCTTCAGATTTTTTTTTAAATTTATTGACCAATACAGGTGAAAGCAGCTAAGCACAAATCATTCTTAGGAAGGTATTACAATATTGCAAATGATGATCAATTAGGATAGAGTGTAAGGGCTTCAACTTTCTTACTTTGCCCAATATTTAGCAATTAAACTGTGAAAGGCAGGGAAAAGGATTTTTCAAACCCGACATTTTTTACAAGCATTACAACAACAATAGGGATAAATAAAAAATGGAATCTTAAGTATTATTTTTTTCAAGAGTCATATAACTTGGGTTGTCAATTTCATAGAAATTAAGCTATAGCAATATTCTTGTAAGCCAACAGATAAAAGTATATCATTGCAGTTTTAAAACAGTAGAATGGGTAGGGCTAAGAAAAAAGAAAAAGAGAGTGGTAGTTGTGCAGTACTTTGATCAAGCTTTGTTTCTTAATCCTAAGTGATATGCTTTACGTGGAACATTCTGATGCTTTAAATTGAGCATATTTATAAAGAAAGTTTTTACATTTGGATTTAGTTGTGTTTTCTAATGAAGTAAAACAGCAAGTAGCAAAAATTAAGTTATTTCAGTTGTTTCCCTATACAACTCCAACTCCAACTCCTTTGATGGCCAAAACAGTCTGTAGGGGACTGTATACAGTCCTAAAGCTAATTTGTGATCAGGCTACTAGGAGGAGAAATACTGCAGCATATTAACTTCATTGAAATTAAATGGTTCCTTACCGTATCTTATGAGCAGTAAACGAAAACCACAATATCATTGAATAAAAGTTTTTGAAAGTTAAAAAGTATGAGAAAATGTTGTATTTGGACTTTGCATATCTCTTTATAATTAATAATCTATTAAAGAGAGGAAGATTTTATATAATTGTAGACTGTTTAAGTTAGTTCAAATTGTGTATTTGTTAATGGAATTATCTCACTTACATAGGTTGTATTTCTTCATAGCACATACAAAACACTCTTCTACATCCAATAAATATTATGGAGACTGGTATTATCTAAATTATCTAAAATTAAGACCACATCAAGCCTGTAGTTGAATTTTTTTTTGTCTGTTTCAAACCCAACTTGAAAGCAAGTTTTAAGTACACCTAACATTTTAAAACAAAGTAAAGAAGCCCTTTGTCCATGGACTACAGTAAGCTCTGCACTTAATGGATAGCATTACTTTGGGGCTTGAAATAGCTGAAATGCAGATAGGTAATGTGTCTTTTCCTCTTCTGGCATTGATCCCACTTTCCTCAAAATAAAATAACAAAAGCTTTCCACCTGTGTAATTTTGCTGTTCTTTTACACCAGTTTTGAAATCAGCACTCAGTTATTAGCATGACTAATTTTGACATTTTGCGCTGTATCTTCTGCTTTAAATTTGTTGTAAAATATATTATTCACATGTTTAGTCCAATGTTTCAGTATGAGAATTAACAGAACATGGTTCATGAATGCATGTTCCCTAGGGTATTATGCCAGAAAAGACTTTCTGTTCTCACAATCCATTCCACAAGAAAAAAAGCATATAACTAACATTTTCACAACTCCTCAATGTTTTAGCTGCAGAGCTTGAATTAAAATTCAAGGGGTCTTCTTTCCAGCCTTATGGTCAGCATAGCAAAAGATTCTACTTTTATATTGTGGCAATAAGGTAGTTATTCAAAGCCAAAAGTTTTTAACAGATTTTGGTTAATATATACTCATCTTTGCTGACAAGAGACTTGAAAACAATTTTTTGTTGACAATTACAATATTGTGATAGCTTATGTTTTTAAGAAGTCCTGGACAAACCAATGCCATAAAGCAAATTAACAGTAATCTTAAGTAAGAAAACACAGACCTGTCTACAGTAATTTAAAATATTATTCAATGAGATTTATACATGAACGATTGACAAATCATACTAGGAAACATTTATTTTACAGAAGAACTTAAATCTCTGAAAGAGAAATGTGAAACACAAACCCTATGGTTTCTATTATATCTTACAAATACAGAATGCAATAGTCTTCATTCAAATACCTAGAAACATTAAGAATGCTTCAGGTTTTAAAAATCACAGTAAAGTAGAATATCTCATGTGACGTCTTGCTTCAGTGCATCACAAGTTTTATTATTGAAATAGCTTTCGTCTTCTGGTTTTGTTAGGACCAAAAATGACCACATAAGCAAATTTCTTTTACTTATTTTTTTTATAAAATCAGCTGAAGTAGATAAAAAGACTGAATAAAATACAGAAAATTATGTCTCACAGAAGTTTATAGATATATGCACTAATAAGTATCAACCACTAAAGCAAATTCTATATATGTAACGGTTCTTTGAAGTAGTAAGAATGAACGTAGATTGTTGGAACCAGCTCAAGGACTTTATGAAACTGAGAATCCAAATAATAAAATTATTGATAAAGTCAATAACAGGGAAAGAATTACACAACAGCATAAACAATCTGCTGAATCTTCATCAATAGGCTGTAAATTGACTTGACAAGAGTGGAGTGATGGTAAGTAGTTTTATCTGTCCTCTTTAGCAGTGAAAAAAATCAAACCAAAGGAATTCTTAAGAAATGAACTAAAAGCAAATAAAAATCCTGTAATTTTGCTCCATGGTTTGTCCACATTAATACCATATGCAGCTCTGGGTCCTCTGCAATGTACATAAAAAAACCAGGAAAACCAAGCACAATAAAGGTATAGAGCAGTTTAAATATGAAAAATTATCATAGATGTTGAGAGCGTTAACAGAATTCTACAAAATCAGGTCTGTCATGGAAAAGCTGGAAAAGGTATTGAGGTATTATTGTTTCTTCTAAGACTGAAAAGTCATCAAAAGAATCAAATGGGAGTCCAGGTTCAAAACAAAGGACAGTTGTTTTCATACTCAAAATGAAAGTAGTAAAAAACCCTCTTTTATAAAGGATACTGTGGATTCCAGAAGTTTACATATGCAGGAAGAGATCACACAAACATTTGGGAAGAACAACGTATGATGATATTCTTCTTACACTCCTCTAGGCATCAACTTAAATCCATGGTTGAGAGACAGTATTGGACTTGCTGGACCTAGGACCAGTACAGCCCCTTCTATACTTTTAAGGTAAGATTTTTTATCTTAAATCGAATTCACCAGTAAATGTGATATCTAAGTTTTCTATAGACTTTACATTGTTTAGTTTTAACCGAAATTTAATTTAAGGTATTCTAACAGTTTAATGAAAAAAAGTAATTTAACTATTATGCATCTGAATGAATACACAGTAAGTACTACCTCTGAAAATAATTTTAAACAGTAGGTGAATTGACCTTTCTGGTTTTTTAAATTGCTTTTAATAGGATTATCTCTGAATGTCAGAGTCTTTCCTGAAGTGCTTCCATATTACAAATACTTATTTAAACTATTTTTTAAAAGACATGGAAATGATGGCGGTCATGAAAATTAACAATAAATGCTTTTTGCTAATTTCTAATTCACAAACTGGTAAAACTAAAACAAATTTTAAAAAGTCATTATACATCTGTTTTAAACTTCATCCAAAATTTAATGATGTGAATTTCACTTCCTTCTCCCATGGAACCAAACTGCTCCTCAAGACCCTCACAAATCTGTAAAGTCTAAATCACTCATCAGGACTCAAGCTATAAATGCATGCCACACAGACTATAATGATTCACTTAAGTCTTTATAAAAATCTATAAAACATATACTTTCACTTGCTCTGCAGGGCACTGAGATCATTAAGTAGTAGTTCAGAAGCATTATTCTTGGAATTACAAGGATTCATTGAATCTTTAAGACTCCCTTGTCATTATACAATGACATAGAATGTTTCTGTGCAGCTGTAGGCTCATTTAATACAGCACACAAGATCAAGAAACACCAGAAGCACAGTATTAGCAGCATTTGACTGACAATCCAGATATATTCATGAGGTTTCTCAGGTGACTATCCTTTTACAGTTACTTTATATCAACAGTAGAACAAGATCATACAGTTGAAAACAATTTTATGGACAGGAAATATATGAAATAAGAAACTTATAAAGATATATCATTCAAATCTGGTTAAAGCCACTTTCAAAAATATTTAAAAATATGTATATATATTAGGCTATTTGTAATATTCTTGTATTACTAGTACAGGAATACTAGGCAAACTTGAGCATGTTTTGCAATGTATCGCTACTGCTTACGGTAAGGATACTTACAGTAGTGTAGATGAAGGGTTCACTCTACAGATTGGCTTGTTATGAGAATTCTTTGAAGTTGCAGAAGTCATTTAAATCTTAGGAGAAATTTTTCATTCTAGAGGATAATATAGGCCAAGAAAGTCAACTGGCAATCTATATGACTTCAAAGTCTTCTGTTGCAGAGGAAATCAGAAAACTACTCCCATAGACAGCGTGCTTCTCACAGACTATTTATTAGGGATAAGCAAAACAATCTGAACTTTGCATATCCTGACTGACAGACTAGTTCTTTTTCCTTATGAAGAATAGAATTCCAGCTTTTATGAATTTTCATCTCTTGGAGGGAGCAAACGAACTGGTAAATAATAAATCTCTCTCTCTCCTGCTTCTACTATCAGTTTACCAGACTGAAACTGCCTGTCCAACCTTAACGTATCCTCTCAATATGTTCTGCAAGAGATTTTATGCATCATTCAATGAATCCTAAGGGAAAATTCAAAGTTATTGTGATAGGTTAACTTTTCATTTGATGCATGTTACTGGGATTGCTGATCTGAAAGTATTCAGATATGGTATCATAGCTTTATGCTTATATATAAACTTCCAACTTTTATAGACTCAAATTTCAAAGTTATACATCAAAATATTTCAGGTCAATAAGGTTGTAACAAAAGTTAATTTTAAAGCATGTTTAGAGGAGAAACCCCGAGTAAATGAAACTGTAATTTTCTAATAACCTGTTGCCATATTCAGACTTCAGCCACATTTTAAAGGCTATACTTAAGATTAGTAAGCTATAATTAAAATAGTTGTACACTAAAAGTATTTTCAAAACCACTAAAAACCACAGCAGTCTAGAAAATGGTAAAACAACAGTCTCTTGCTCACTGTCCTCCATCCACCCCCATGTCCCTTAGGATGGTGGAGACCCCAGCAAAATTGGAGGAAGAAAAAAAAAAGATAATCAAGGCTGTTGTGGACTAAGACAAGGGCAGGGAGGGCTTACTGCCAATTACAGTTCCAGGCAAAAGAGACTCCAGTACTCGACTTAAAGAGGAAAGTAAGGAAAGTTTATTCTACTATCTACAAGAAACAGATCAGAACAGAAACCAGAAACAGAGCAGGATGATGAGAAAAATACAACCAGCACTTTCAGATCTCCTTCCACTATCCCTCTTTTCTTCCCAGGCTCACTGCTCCTGATATCTCCACCTCCTCCCCCTTCAATGGCTCGGGGAAGGGGTGGGGGAAAGGAATGGGGGATGTGGTTCAGTCTCTCACAGATGGCCTCTGCTGCTTATGTCTTCTCAGAGGAGGACGACTCCTTGCATTCTTCCCCTGTTCCAATACGGGGTCCCTCTCCAAGGGAACAGTCCTTAATGAACTTCTCTGGTGTGAGTTCTTCCCAACAGCTATGGCTTTTGTGAATACGGGGTCCCTCACATAGGACATGACCTCCTCTGGGCATAGTCTCTGCCCCTGGCATAGGGTCTTATAAAAACTGCAAACAAATCTCAGCTTCACCAGTCCTCTCCACAGGATGCAGGGGAGTCTCTGCTCCAGCATACCTCCTCTTCTCTTCCCTCACTGACCCTAGGGTCCACATGGTTGCTTCTCTGTCTTCCAACTCCTTGCACCACCAGCAGCCGGAAAAGAAGGAAGAACAGAACAAAGAAGCCTCCCCTTCTGGCTTCTTCTTCTTAAAAGGTGCTTGTGGAGGCTCAGCCCCAGAAGTGGGTCTGGTTCAGAGCTGGGGAGAGTTTTGAGCAACTTCTCACAGGAGCCATCTTTACAGCCCTTTCCCGGTACCCAGAAATGGCTCCACACAAAACCACGACACAAGTCCATCATAGAGTTGGCTGTCATTGGCTCTATCAGATACAGGGCAGCTATATCTACCAGATTCTCACAGAAGCCACCCCTGTAGCCTCCCCACTACCAAAACCTTGCTGCACAAACCTACTTACATTATTGGCAGAAAATGTTTAAGTTATTCTTTATTTTGATTTTTTGCTTAGTTATGCTTCTTCAGTTAAATACCAGTGTAGTTTTGTTTGTTTCCAAACAAAATTAACCACAAAATCACATTTCTTCATCTGAAGTTTGGGTGAATTACAAGTTTAGTAGCTTCCTTTTCAGTTTTGGAAGGATTTAGAGAGAAATATGTAGTATGAAGGGATCATTCTGCTGAAGAGAACACTGAATGTTCCTCTGCTGCACCAGAGTTGTTGCTGTAATGGGCAGCAACAACTTCAGAGAAGAGTGAGGAAGTAATGTGATGGGGCCAGATCAAGTCACATACTCCCACAAGAGGGCCGTACTTGCAGATACGAGCAGCCTAAAGAATGCTTATGAATAGACTAAGTAAAGTGGAATTTATCAAGGTACATAAAACTCTAAAACCAGGACAGTTTTCCACATCAAAATGCTTTGAAAAATACCTATAATTTGATGCAATCTTTTCCACCCAAAAGACAAAAAGATTGCTTTTGAATAATACCTTCAGAAAATATTTCTCTTCAGGAAATCAAAAAAAGGGGAATGATACTTCACAGAAAGCAAACAAGGAGGTTGACATCCAGTGACCTCAGTGATTATCTGCAAATCAATACTCACTCCAAAAAGGATCCATTCAAATTTTATCTATACACAAGATTACTATATTTAAAAAGCCTTCTTTTGGCAGCTTCCTTGGTTTATATCCATTTAAAAATTATTAATCTTTGTTTTTTCTTCTTTTCACTTTCACAGGCACACAGAGGCTCGAATGCATTTAGAATAATTTCTACTTTTTTCCTTCCTGCTTCCCACTGTCTTTCCTTTCATTTCTTTTTCTCATCTACTTTTATTTTTCCCAAGCCCTTCTTATGTTTTTTTAACCTACCTCGCTACTGACATGCATTACATGCATTGATCCTATTAGTTATACTTATTCTTTCTTAAATATATATTTATATATTTATACAATAACTCTAGATATTGAAATGAGCATCAGATGGTTTCTTTTTGATATGGAATTAATTTATTTGGATTTATCACTGGGTGGAACAAGGACTGGGTGGTTCATGGCTATGTTCACCTTGTTGCTTGGGGGTATAACTTAACAGTTCCTAGGAATGAACCTTTGCTTGAATTTTAGACAAGATGCATCTGCTCCCGCATTACAAACTTCTTTCTCACGTACGGGAAGATGGGAGCTGTAATATTCCAGTAAGTATGCTAGTCTGGCCATCAGGGAAACATGTTAGCAATTTATTTTACATGCAATATTGTATCTCAGATACTTTATTTAGATTTTGATCTTATTCTGAACAATAGTACACCTTTTAGAAGATGCTGCCAGACTATAATTTGCTGTCAAAATAGCAGAATATACAATTAAGTACAGAAATATTAAGTGGATTGCTTTCCATTGCTACTAACAATTTAATTTGTTCCAAGACAAGGAAAAGGTCATTTTCAAAACACTGATACACAAGCCACTATAAGTCAATATAAAATAGCTACAGTCTTCTATTTATTTATTACATATATAATAATAAGTATGATTATGTCTCTCCATGTGTTTCCTGTAGAGGTCATCTGACAGAATCCTGATATGGACCCACACACTAGGTCCCTGTGGCTTTTAGAGTCCTATAAACCAAATACTATAGAAACTGCTCTTTAGATAACTCTTTACAGATCATAGAATCACAGAATCATAGAAGGGTTGGAAAGGACCTAAAAAGATCATCTAGTCATATAACTTTTTGCTAAGACCTTGAACAACATTTAGCTGTCTGCAATGTCATGTCCTGACATCTCTTCAACACTTCCATAGCTTAAATACGTGTCATCTGAGACTGTGTAGTTTTACAGTTTAACTTCTTAGTCATGCATAGAACAAATCAATGCATATTTCAGATACAGATTTAAACTTTAAAATGAAGTATTCACAAATTTTTAGAAAAGTAAACTTAGTCTCACTTTCTCTTATTCCATATCACCCTTTTCATGAGAATTCAGGCATATGAAGCTGAGCCATCTCATCAGTCTCCAGATACAGGAAGATAAAACTTTCCTGATCATCTTCTAAAACACAAGAATTCCTACTAAATGACAGACAATAAATGCCCAATCTGGAAAAGTGCTTTTCCTTGGTAACCTTTTTTACTAAATACAGTTGAAGATAAATGACAAAAGGAAAGGGAGTAGGGTAAAATGGGGGACACACACACAAGGTGTGGATACAGATAGAACAGGACACTTACCACAAAGATTAACATTTGCAGTCTAAACTCAAAATGTAGTCTGAATGTACAATATCAAACAGAATCCATATCTATCTAAACAGAAGCTGTGATCTATCACAGCAACACAGTTTTATATTAAAGCCACCCAAAATATCTATTAAAAAAATCCACATGGTCAGAAGAGAAGCATCGTGCAATAATGGCCAATGGCACATGCCCAAGAAAGGAACCACTGGGTAAGCATATAGTAATAAATCCCTTGAATTCTGTCTTAGTATTCATCAATACAGTTCTGCCTGAGCCAGAGGCTCTTTATGGTGATGACATCAAAACAATGAGTCAAAAGAGCAAATCATGCATCAAGAGTAGGAACATAGACTAGCATTAGCTGAACAACTCAACAGTTCCACGGTCTTAATCTTAGGAATTCCTTAATTTAGAATGAAAGAGGTAGTCTCCAAAAAAAAAAAAAAAAAAGAAAATAAAGTCCTGTCTTCATGTTTTTACAATATTATCACATAAAAGGACAAAAAAAAATCCAAACAAAACCCTCCAAAATAAACATCACACATTGCTACTTTTTAATGATTTTTTTAAAAAATCTTGAAATCTTAAATGTCTATGATTTTGCAACAGTTATGACCCCTAAATTAAAAACAAATCCCTCTCATAAGTTGTTAAAGATGAAATAGTCAATGCTGCTAGAGGAAAATGATAGTACTTATTATGTTAACCACCAATTAATTTCAATGATAAGCACAAAGTCAAAGGAAGAAGCTTTAGCACACGTATGTCTACTCACACATATACAAACAGAAAGTATAATTATTAACATCTTCACTGTTAAATAGAAATTAAATAAAGAGAAAGGATTGTCTAGAGTGAAAGATGATCAGGCCAATTATTAAAGCCCTGTGCAGTTGTAAATGTAAAATTTATACAATTTTGGTAGAATTTGTTTTAAAGCAAAAATGGAAAGTTTATAAGATCTTTCATATCAATCATCTTGAAAACCCCCACACTCTCCCAAACTGTAACACATCACTTATTACAGACTGGAGATGATACATAGACTCAGTTCAAATATCAGTTTCTTTGCTTTCCTCAAGCCAGTCTCCAATATAATTTTTTTCCACCTATTACTCAACTTCCATTTTAAACTTAACTGATTTTTGTCTGATAAGAAATTCATCTTAGCTTGTATATGTCCTTGAAGTCCTCTTTTTTCCAACTGCAAAAGAGGTCATCACTTTCAGCAGTTTTCTCAGCCCCCATCTTTCTGGGAGGGAGGCCATCCTTAGATTCCGTGTTACTCATTTGGCAGAAAAGACACCACATGAGACGATGAGCTATATCATCAGTGACATTTAAACTAAAACTATGACAAAAATTGAGTCACTTTAAAATCTGTTTGTCTATCCCTAATACTTTTGATGTAATTCCAGAATTACAAGGAAAACAAGTTATGTATAGAAGACTTGCTAGTAAAAATAATTTTACCCACCAGACTATGTGTCATTTCTACCTTGGACAGTTTCAATGTCTTTTTATTTGCACGAAGCCACAGCTTTCGAACTATTATGAAAGCTGTTGATTAGTGAATATCAATAACTGATAACATATTTTGTCTTCTTTACTTTCACAAACCTCTCAGTCATAACTTACATTCTGTATGAATGGGGTAGAACTGAATTTCATACAGCAAATATAGTTTTAGCTAAACAATAGGGTTAAAGGTTTAACTCTATTCAGTGAAAAGAATATTCCATGATGACTAGGTTAAGGTTGCTGATTTACCAAAATCAGGTAATGTCACCAGATATTAAAAAGTGATGTTGAAAAAAGCCAAGAACAAAACAAATACCCCCACATTCAGGTTTAATGCACTGCTGAAAGGCACCATCTCACACTGACACTTTAACGATCAAGTACATAAATTGACTTGTTTCTTAAAAATATCTAAAAAACTTTGGGATAGATAAAATTCATTAACCATGATGACTGACTACTTTCAAATAAAGACTTTTCAATTTGAAAAATGCAGGTTGGCTGATAAGTACCAATAAACATATAGGAGAATCATACACTCCACTTTCTAAATCTTCATAGGTAATCTAATGAGGAAAAGGTCAATCATGATTCATGATAAGGCTGATTGTAAATGTTTAACACTCACCAGCACAAGGTTAATCCAGTACTGGAAATTAGGAATTATATTAAGTTGATAGTATGTTTTCCATGGAAACAGTGACACACATAAGTATTCATGAGCAGTGTTATGGGATAAAACTGATTTACATGGTAATTTTTTGAACTTTAAACAAATAAGTTCAAATTATGCACCCTCTGATGATGCCAAATTAAAATGTAGAGACTTGTAACGACTGAATGAGAGCTTTATATAAAATCTTTAAAAATACAGTTGTAGGCTGCAAAGACAGACCTAAACAACATCAGAGGACTTCCTAGTGAAATGAAAAGGCTATATTTACTGAACTGTTTGAGGAGGGGGAGCATTTAGAAGAACCTATGCATGAATTTTAAGGCTGAAATGGCTTAAAGAATAAAACAATGAGCCATTTAGTCAATGCAACAGCAGTAAATGTCATTTACTTTAGCTAGGTTTTGATGCAGTTACCCTCAGCCCCCACCAGGGAGGTGTGGACTGCCTGAGTGGCTTATAAGCAATTTGCTGCACCTTCAGGCTCAAATGGCAGCAGTCGGCATTTCATGAACTAAGGGTGATCTGCAAGTGCTTACAATACTGGGCTGATACTGTTTAACACCTTCATTGGTGACTTGGATGACCAGACAAAATGCATCCTCAGAAATCTTGCAGTGTGCACCAAATTCACAAGATACAGAAGCACACTTATGCAAGATCTTTGTAAGTGTGGTGGTTTAGCCCTGGCTGACAATAACCAAACCACTCACTTACTCACCTTAGCAAAATGGGGAGGAGAATCAAGAGAGTTCTAGAACTTTGTGGGTTGAGATAAGGTCAATTTAATAGAACACCACAAAGAGCAGGCAGTTACAATGATGGCCAAAGGACAGAGAAAAACGAGCACCACCCAATGCAACTGCTCACCTCGCGCAGCCCTTGCACAGCCGCAGTTTCCTCACTGGCCGCAGCGCCACCGCTGCCCTGATATCCTGAGTGTGACTATTGAATAGCCTGGCCGCGCCCCCTGGCAGCGGCTGGGGAGAGTTAACCCTATCCCCGCCAAATCCAGGACAATAAGCAGGAGGAATGGGCTGACAAAGTCTGAAATTATACCAAGTGCAAAGAGTTTCACTAGGGGCGGAGCAAGCCCATTTAACAATACAGGGTTTCAGCTTAATAGAAATTGCTTAAGATAATGATCCAAGTAGGCTACAAGTTGAATAAAGGGATCTGGAAAATGCCTGCCGGAATTTCACTCTGACATGGTCTGTGTTTCAATGATCCCAGCTATGAAGGAATATGCGACAAATCTGAATTACTTATGACAGCAGTAAGAGCTGCAAAACATAAGGGTGATCGGTTTGTGTAGCCTAACTAGATTTCCAAAAAGCTCTTAACAGTATCCCTGAAGCCTTGATCAAGATCTTTGAAGGGATAGCTACATGTTTTACAAACTCTGCCAGTGTCAGTCTAGGGAGCAATAATACTAATATCATAAAGCAGAAGCTATATGATATGGAAATGAGGCAAAGAAAGTTTAAAGTGTTCAAGAGGCCTAGGTTCCCAACATGACACTGTTCTTTACCTGAATGCCATTTTATCTGTTCAAGGCATAGCTTCAAGTAAATTCAGCTTCACCTATGAGTACTCAGAACACCTGCAAATGCACCTTTGTCTCAAAATTCTTCTCCTAAATATGAGGAATACGCAAACATGTCTAGTTAAACAATTCTACTAAACTGAATGAACTATTAGTCTGATGCAGAATGCTAGTTAGGAGCTTTGATGCAAAAGCAAAGGCAATTTTGCCACTTAAAAACATACCTTTGTTTGTCATGAGCTGTCTTTTTTTTTTTTAATTATAATTATGTGCCTTGTTTACTAAACACCTTTCAACTTCAATAATAGAAGAGGCAGAGGCCTTAACAGATGAGAGATAGTTTTACACTGTACTTCTGACTCATTCTCAATTCTCTTTATTAAACAAGACAAGGACACCAAGGCATATGTGCAAATATATAATTAAATTTTGCTTCATAATGCAGTAAAGATACAAATTTATTTTAATATCTTAATTAAAAGATTTTAATTATAAATTATAAATATTAAAAGGACGGTGATAATAAAAATGGCACCATTCAGAGCTACTGAAAGCCTGGGAAATATGGATTTAGATTTTTACAATGTATAAAACTCCAGATTGATGTAAGAAACTGTAGACTTGAGAGCTTGCATAACTTCTCATCTTTCTATAGACATCATTCACTGTTCTTGCAGTGAACACCACAATTATTTGATGCCAGCGAGACTAAAGACCAAGGATCACGGCTTTCAGTTGTAGGTTCTGAGAAAGTATTTTCTAATTATAGACTCCTCTGCATCTTTTTGCTTAGCAAACTTCTTTCTCCCTTTACCCATCACTATATTAAACTGCCTCCTTGTGTGCTTTGTCTCTTCAGCAACCATTGCCATCAATACTATATTTCCCTTCTTGCTATTTACTGTCAATGAAATCAGCTGATATTAATGTTATTCTCACCTGAGTAAAACACAATCTCAGAAAAATGTTGTGGTCTGAATTTTAAAGTGAGTCCACTGTGAAATATAAAGCCATCCTAAATGTCTGGTTTAGTTAGGAGAAGCTTTTCTGCTGCAGATTAATGTGTGTTAGATCATGCAAGCTACATGTTGTACTCTCCAGAATTGTACTTTTACCTAAAACAGCTAGTTTAAAGCTAACTCAGATACTTTTAATCCATCTTGTAGCGTGTGGGCATAAATATCCAGTGCTTTGATTGATATATTGTCCAAGATGAAATTAATTATTCCAGCTGCTTATTTCTACAGGATCTATTAAATCATTGTAAAGCAAAGGACATAATTGCTCAGCCATTTAAATTCTCCTCTTTGCAGTAGCCTGCAAAAAATTTGCTTCAAATACACAAATTCTACCATTATTTAAATTCAGTATATTCCAAAATATCTTCAGGTAAAAGTGATCAGAGAATACTTCCTTATGCAGTTTTTCAGATTAACACAGTTAAAATGAACTTTAAAACATCTGTAAATCTAGACCACCAGTTTGCAATGCACTCACGATGAACAACAAATTAAAAGGATCATAACTTTGTATTATTCAAAATAAGGCACAGTACCAACTTTAGCTATGAGGTATGCTTGTATGGTATACTGAAAAGAACATTATCTTGCAAAAAATTAATAAAATAACCATTTGGGTAATAACAGCCAGTAATGTGGATGAGGAATAATACATAATTAAAAAGGCATATTAGTCCATTACTACTTATGTTTTCTGTTTTTCTCTTGAAAACAAATTTCACAGGAAATTAAGTTAGGTGTTAAATATAGCTTTCCTATACAGATAACATGGAAGTGCTAATTCACCAAAGTAATAGTGATAATTGGCTTTGACCTTATTTATTGTAGAATATGTTGATGAATTTCCCTAAAAAAAGGATATGCAAAAATCGATTTCTGTTTGTTCATAGTGTTTGCACATGACTTGTTCAAGGAAAAACATTTTATTTAAATGATAAGAGTTAGCATAAATTATTTCAAGTGATTTTACTAGTATAGATCCAAATTTAATGCTCCTTCTGTTTATTGCAAATACAGATGCTGAACATCAATACTTGCATATTTGCAGTTACCTCAAATGAACCATTTAAAATGCAGTGGTACAATCTATGAGGTATTTCTGGAACTAATCAATAATGAAATGGGAATTTTAAGAGGCGAGTTGACAGCCCTGGTAACTCACAGTTTTATGCACAAATATTTCAGTTTATAAATATAATAATTTGCCAATTTTATTTACTGTGTAGCTTCATTTCACTTTCAAACGTCAAAGCTTCTTTCCCAGAATGGTAATAGAATTTTCAAACATTTAACATCCCTGGACTTACCCTGAATTTTATAATAACCAAACTTTGTAAAATCTCTCTCCTCATCCAGTTCTGTCAGGGAAATGACAGGATAATATTCTAAAATAGTAATTCAGGATTAAATTACCTGAACTGAAAATGTAGTTAGAAAGTCTGAAGCACAGTAGAATGACTGTATTTCCACTGCTAAAAGAGGAGGGCTGTGCAAGTGTTATTCAATAGTTCCCTGCAATCTGAAGGTTGAAGTTATGAAGCAGCTCTTCATAGAAATATTTAACATAGAAATAAGCACAAATGGGAGCAGTTCTACAGTGGAAAAGATTCTGAAAAATCTACTAACTGGCTGACTATTTATATTTGGAAAAAGCAAGCAAACAAAGCTCAAGGAAGGCTCTGTTACCTGGCTGTACAGAGGCTTTAACTGTTGTTGTTCACTGAGTAGAGTTTTAAGAGTAGATGTCCATGCAAAGGACAATGGCTTCAGGTTGAGCACCTGGCATTCAAGAACAAGGATGCTGTGTATTTGTCTTTTGGATTTTTTCATACCTGGTTTATTTCCCCAAGATCAAAGCAGACAATGTGCTGTGCAATCTAAGATCAGCTCAGAGGCTAAAGAACAAAACTAAAGACAGCCTGGGTAAACCAGTTCTTTGGTCTTGTATCTATAGTCCTTCTCACAGTATACTCCGATCTACCCTTTCGCAAACCGTGTGTATCAGATCTGGGAATCAGGGCTCAGAAATTATCTTCTTTCTCTTCTTCATTGAAGGAGTCTGTTTAGCAGGTCTCTTAGGAAGAGAAGTCACCAGTGGAGTTCCACTTGGATCTCCACAGGAACTCACATTGTTCAACATCCTCCAGCAGAAGGGGTAAGAAAGTGAAGTGATAAAATTTTCTGAGACAAAATTTTAGGAGTTTAAGTAACAAACATAAGAGTTGATTTGGTTAAAGACCTCACTTATGATACTGACATGCCAAATTCAATAAATTTTATTCAGTATTATAAGTACTTCATGAGGGAGAAAAGAAAATATTGAACCTTGTTTGCACAGTGATGGGCTCTGAACAAGTTATTATTGCTTACGTATGAAACCTCAAGAGTATAATCTGCAGTTTTATGAAAATATCTATGCGATCCTGACAATATGACATTAAAAAGAATTATTAGGCAAAGACTGGTACTTAATCAGTACTAGTTTATTGTATAAATCTATGTTGCACAAGCAACTTGAATATTTGAGTTTTGTCCCTGCTTCTGTAAAAAACTTGCAGAAAAATTTTAAAAAGAGCAGAGGAATGCAACAAGAATAAACAAAAATGTGGGAGGCTTTCCATACAAGCAGCTATGAAATGACTGTGATTTTTCAGAATGGAAAAGAAGTGACTACAAAGATATGTCAGGAACTTAAAAAAAAAAAAAAAGGTATCTCTGAGACTAGGAACACAGAACAATTGTTCTTGATTTCTTATTATACAAGAACTAAATAAACTAAACAGAAAGAGTGCATGTTGAAGGAAAAAAAAAAATCATATCAAGAAATCCAGAAGCTTAAGCAGCATGTTGTAGATGCTAATTCCACACAGATCCAAAAAGCAATCAAATCCTTGATCGCGTCATCCATCAAGAACTATTAAAACCAAACAGCCTCTGAGACAAAAATCACTAGAGAAGAGAGAGTATATTATAGGAAACTTACATGCCTCTTCTTCTTTTGTAATATTCTGTAAGAACTCTTAAAGCAAAGATACTGGGCTAAATGTATATTTGTTCTAACCCAGAGAAGTTGTTAATATGTAAATGTTGTTATTTAAAGTAAACATTAGCTCAGCATTTCAAAAGCAAAACCAAAACATTAATCTTTGCTTAGCATCAACTATTTCTTAAATAGAGTGTTCAGCAAGTTTTAAAACTCTGTAACTATTCCCTCCAAGAAATACATCTCTACCATATGTCTAGGTTGGGAAGAATTATAATCATAACGCAAAACAAATTTTTTTAAAATGACACTTTCTCCAATCATTTATTCATGGCAGAGTGGCAACCAGATTAACTGTTTGGATTCATGCCATCTTAGGCAATCAATTTCTCTGTTCTTATACTAAATAACTACAAAGTGAAGGCTTTTGTGTTTTTCTTCTCTAGGTTTTCATAATTTCTTTAAGGACGTTTTGATACAATATTACACTACTTATACCTCTGCTTCATAGATTTTGTATGGCACCTTTTTTATTATGGCCAAAATTTCATTGCCATATAAATCACTTGCGAACCTACTTATCATAAGATTTGCCAATCTGAGAATACGATCTGTTTAGAATCTCTTCCATCCTGTCCACCAGAGGTAAAGGGGAAGTCACCAATGCAAAAATCAGGCAAGATAACTCCTGGCTAAGAGGTTGGTGCCAGCAGGAAGGTTTTGGATTTTATGACAATGGATCCTTCTTTGGGGAGTATAACTTGATTGGACAGGATGGAATTAATCTCTCTCATAAGGGTACTGGAATATTTGGGAATAGACTAGCCAATTTGATCAAGCAGGCTTTAAACTGAAGGACTTGGGGAGTGGAGGGAGAAGTAACAGAACAAGCTGTCCCATCCAGCAGGGAAACAGGGCAGGACAGGGAATGCCATGATAAGTGTCCCTCATCCACACACTGTGTTGAGATGCAGAAGGCTGACCACCCTGACGGAGAGGCAAACCAGGGAGGATCCTCCTGCACCCGCCCAGGGGAACCTGTGTGTTTGCGTAAGCCCCTGCGCTGTCTCTACAACAACACATGCAGTCTGGCGAATAAGCAGGAGGAGCTGGAGATGTGGGTGCAGATGCGGGGCTACAACCTCATTGCAGTCACAGAGACGTGGTGGCACAGGTGCCATGACTGGAGCACAGACATGGAGGCCTATATATTTTTCAGGAAAGACAGGCTAACAAGGTGAGGAGGTGGAGCTGCTCTTTATGTGAGGAAGCAGTTAATGTGTATTGAACCCTACCTGGGTGGGGATGAGGGGGAGGTCGAGTGCTTATGGGTGAAAATTAAGGGTCAGGGTAAGATAGGTGATACTATTGTAGGAGTTTGCTACAGGACATCTGATCAGGAGGAGGAAGGGGATGAGGCCTTCTACGAACAGCTGAGAGCTGCCTCACAGTCACAATTCCTGGTCCCCATGGAGGACTTCAGCCTCCCTAATATTTGCTGGCAAAGCCATACAGCCAAGCACACACAGTCCAGGAGGTTCCTACAGAATGTTGATGACAATTTCCTGTCGCAGGTGATTGAGGAACCAACGAGGAGGGGTGTGCAGCTGGATCTGGTGCTGACAAATAAGGAGGGTCTGGTTGGGGATGTGAAGGTTGGAGGCAACCTCGGCCGCAGCAACCATGGGATGGTAGAGTTCAAATCTTGTGTGGGAGAGGCAGGACACAAAGCAGGACCGTGACCCTGGATTTCAGGTGAGCTGACTTTGGCCTCTTCAAAGATCTGCTTGGAGGTATCTCATGAGATAAGATCCTAGAAGGTAGAAATGTCCAAGAGAACTGGTCAATCTTCAAGCACCACTTCCTCCAAGCCCAGGATCAGTGTGTCCGAACATGCAAGAAAGGAGGAAAAGTAGGCAGGAAGCCTCCATGGATGAGCAAGGATCTGCTGGGACAACTCGGGCACAAAGAAGCCATCTATGAGAGGTGGAAAAAGGGACTGACTTCTTAGGAAGAGTACAGGAACACTGCCAGAGCATGCAGGAGTGCAACTAGGAAGGCTAAAGCTCTTCTAGGATTAAATCTAGCCAGGAAAGTTAAGGAAAGTAATAAGGTGTTTTTCAGGTACATTAGCAGCAAAAGGAATATGAGAGAGAATGTGGGCCTGCTGCTAAACACAGAATGTGTCCTGCTGACCGAGGATGTAGACAAGACTGAACTATTGAATGACTTCTCTGTTTCAATTTTAAGGCCAAGGCTGACCCTCAGGAAGCTGAGTCCGGCAAGGATAATAGGATGGCCTGGACAGCAGAAGACTTGCCCTGGGTGGAAGAGGAAGAGGTTAAAGACTTGTTGGCCAAGCTTAAGGCTCATAAGTCAATGGGTCCTGATTAGAGGAATCTTAAGAGTGCTGATGGAGCTGGCTGATGTGGTTGCTAAGCTGCTCTCCATCACTTTTCAACAATCATGGAGGACAGGTGAGGTGCCTGAGGACTGGAGAAAGGCCAGTTTCATTGCAGTCTTCAAAAAGGACAAGAAGGACAACCTGGGAAACTACAGGCCAGTCAGTCTCACCTCCATCCTTGGAAAAGTGATGGAACAACTCGTCCTGAATGTCATCACTAAACATATGAAGGATAAGATGGTTATCAAGGGGAGTCAATTGGGCTTCACCAAGGAGAAATCCTGTTTCACCAACCTGATAGCCTTGTACAAGGGCATATCCAGCTGGCTAGATGAGGGGAGAGCAGAGGGTGTCATCTACCTTGACTTCTGCAAGGCTTTTGACACTGTCTCCCATAACATCCTCATCAGAAAGCTCAAGCAGTGTGGCTTGGATGAGTGGATGGTGAGGTGGATCGAGAGCTGGCTGAATGACAGAGCCCAGAGGGTGGTGATCAATGGCACAAAGTTGAGTTGGAGGCCTGTGGCCAGTGGGGTTCCACAGGGATCGGTTCTGGGGCTAGTCTTGTTCAACAGCTTCATCAACAACCTGGATGAGGGGACAAAGTGTACCCTCAGCAAGTTCCCTGATGACACCAAACTGGGAGGATTGGCTGATTCCCCTGAAGGCTGTGCTGCCATTCAGCAGGATCTTGACTGGCTGGAGAGTTGAGCAGAGAGGAACCTCATGAGGTTCAACAAGGACAAGTGCAGTCCTGCATCTGGGAAGGAACAACCCCCTGCAACAGTACAGGCTGGGGGTTGAACTGCTGGAGAGTACCTCTGCAGAGAGGAACCTGGGAGTGCTGGTTAATAGTAAACTGAACATGAGCCAGCAATGTGCCCTTGTGGCCAAGAAGGCCAATGGCATCCTGGGATGCATCAAGAAAAGTGTGGCCAGCAGGTCAAGGGATGTTCTTCTCACCCTCTGTTCTGCCCTGGTGAGGCCTCATGTGGAGTAGTGTGTCCAGTTCTGGGCTTCTCAGCTCAAGAATGACAGAGAACTCATGGAGAGAGTCCAGCGCAGGGCCACCAAGATGACGAATGGAGTGGAGCATCTTCCTTATGAGGAAAAGCTGCAGGAACAGGGACATCCCTTTTTTTCTACTGTATCTAGCAAGGGGACAAGGGGTAATGGGATGAAGCTGTAACACAAAAAGTTCCATTTAAACATCAGCTAAATTATTTCACTGTGATTGTAAGGTAGCCCTGGCACAGGCTGCCCAGGGAGGATGTGGAGTCTCCTTCTTTGGAGGTCTTCAAGACCTGCCTGGAGCATTTCTGTGTGACCTGATCTAGATGGACCTGCTTCTGCAGGGGAGTCAGACTAGATGATATCTAAAGGTCCCTTTCAACCCTACCATTCTATAATTCTATGAATACTGCCTTGAGAATCTATTGACAATTTAATTGTGTGTATAACAAGGATATTTTGTTAATATGTTTCCTTATCTCCTTTGGTAGAAAATGATATTTTTTTTTACTGGGAAAGAAGACTGGGGTGTTGCATCTAAAACACTTTTGAATAGCTAAACACATGTTTTTAAGCTGTATCTAAAATATACAAGAGCCATCCAACTAAATAAAAGCTTCAGTTACTAGGAGTGAATTAGCATAATATACAATTTCATCAAATATATGCAACCCACACATATATAAATGTTCCTACTGAATTCAGCTTGCATGTATCTCTCTAATGAATACATACATAATTATTATATGCAATCATGAGATGTTTGTTTCTGAGCAGTTAGAAAACCAGGAATGATGAGGAGAAAGAGGTATCATAGTTTAGAATACCATTATCTGAGACTGTAAAAATAGTTGTGACAGACTGGAGTATTTCATATACTTTCCCTTCTAACAGTTGTCAATATTCGTTTGAAGTTGTAGCAGCTTAAATTCCAGGGTGCCACATTCCTTAACTGTATCCCAACTCTAACCCAAGCATTTTTAGTAGTGACAGCATATGGGAAGCCACTTATGAATGCTTGAGATATGTGGTATAATAACCAGGTAAATGCTTGATGACAAGAGATCAAACAAACACTAAAACTATTAATGTATGTTTCTCTGAATGCTTCCCTCTTATTCTCTCACATCCTTCAGCCTATGAGTCCAGAGAACAATGTATGCGTTTAATTAGTCTGTTGTCTTGGGAATGAGGAGAGGAAGACAAAACCAAGGCCTGAAAACATTAACTAAGACCAAAATAAACATAAATTATTTTAGTTTAAAAAACTAACTAAATACTTGACAAATAGAAAATAGACCAGAGAAGGGTCTATCTTTCTGAACACAGTGAAAGCATTTTACCTTTTATGTAGATCACTGCAATGACTACAGTTTGAGTGTCCTTGTAATAAATGTATATGTAACAGGAAGAGTTTAACAGTTGGTAAGTTAGATGCTTTCCTCTGGCCTATTACATGTCTACTTGTGCTATTTTTCCCTTGGGAAGTTTGAAATGGAAAAGAAAAATATGCCTGAGCAAATCACCAAGCAAGAAACTGTTCCAGTCCTTTCCAATACTTACACTCTTTTTACTGGGCCAAATAGTGTGGAACTGGCCTGAGGTACTCTCAAAATTGACATAAAGAGGGCATTTCAATTACATATTCAAAGTCTTAAGTGGGTGCCTTAAAAAGTACTCAGCAAACTACAAACCTACACACTTTTACCTAAGGGTACATACATGTTATTCATACACATTTCTGTGTGTACAGCACAAAATTTTAAAATAAATTATTCTCTTATAAAATAGGAAAACACCCCACCAGTTAGGAAACTGCAAATGGTTACTGAAGCATTTAATTTAGTATGCTCAGATATATCACTTTATTTTTATCTAAAATGTGATATTGTCACAGTTCTCATACTGAAAGTTATTTTAGTCACATTTTCTTTGAAGTTTATATAAAACATTGAGTTCCAAATATTTCATCCACTGTTTATTTCGGTTGGCGAAAATTAGTCTTTTTTTCCAATGGCATATATGTGGCTGTGCTAGGATAGTTGTAAACTGCAAAGAAAATATAACGTATCAAAACTCAATATGGAAGCATAATATCAAACGTAATAGTAAAAAAAAAAAAAAAATACAACAACCAAAACTGAAAGCAAACTTATTCAAAAGATATGGAGGAATAATATAGTAAAACTCAAAATTGTGCTATTATGTTTTGAAATGAAGTTAATGAAATTTCCTGAAATAAGAAAACTGAGAGAACCTAATTCATCATGAACAGTCCAGTGAACTGAAAGCATTTCTTCTGCAATGTATTTCTTTGCAATGGAGACATTTCAGAGCTCATTTTTCCTTAATGTGTGTAATGGATATTTGAGGGCATTCAATCAAAAAACCTTCCCAATGCACTATAATACACTTTTCTTTAACATTAAGGTCTACAGAAAAGCTCACAAGCTTTGCAAAATTAGAATTATTTTTTTATTAACTCCATTTACAGCATTTCCAAACTTCTTTCATATAACCTAATTACAAAACTATGTCTTCAGATTCTTTTTTTATAGTGTAAATGTCATATATTCTCAAGAAATACAGGTATCTCACAAATTACTAAAAGCCTTTTAGAATCTCTTCAGATTGTAATAACTTTTGAATTTTTATTTACCCAGACACAGGAGTAAAACCAAAGCAATCAATCAGAGTAGATGAGCTATTAAAAAACCCTTACAAAACACAAACAAACCAAAAACATGACAATTTTCTTTGGGGGATGTTTTTTCTTTGAACTTTGTAGTAGCCCAAAAGTTATAAAGATAACACATGTACCAAAGGTTTGAATAAAATTACATAGCAATAGTTTTCTAAAGTCGGTATTAGTGCCTGATGTTTAAGAATCACCAGTAAATTCAACATGTCATGAAGCATAAAATAATCCAAAGAATCTCAAAACATCCTCTAAAAAAATAAACTGATTTTTGGACAGAAAATGCATCTTATTCCTTCAGTCTTTATCTTGAATTATCTTAGCAATCAAAATTCTTTTCTTTTGATGAATCAAGGCAATAAATTAGAACAACCTTTTAATTCTTTTTTTTTCTATTTAAGTGCAACTGACAAACAACTGCTGAGTTACAACAATGTTCCCTCAGATTTCACATTATTAGCAATTCTGATGAGATTTTAATTTCCCAAATATTTTATTATTTAAATTTAAAGCTGAATTAATAAACAGTTTGCAGCAAGGATCTCCTTTTATTAAATAGATATTTATGAATTTTTGGTGCACTCAACTGTATGTAAAAGAACTATACAGGTACATACATAAATACCTGAGATGCAGTTTTGAACATTTCACCCATGTCTTAAATTCCGACTTATATACTCTGGTTTCCATAAGAGGAAGAGGATTTCTCTATGCCATCTCTTAGAGAAGCCAAATACTAAATGTGATTTCATTTCTTTTTAAAGGAAAGGTAACTTGTGTTGAGATTTAATATAATGATAATATTGGTGACTAATTTAAACTATGAAATCCAGACAAAACATAATGCTATGGGTGCAAAGCAAACAAGTAATGCAATGGTTCTCAAGGGTTTCTTACTAAATAATATTTTATGAGCCTATTAATATTCATTACAGTTCTAGAAGAGTAATTCTGCCTTGAAGTAGAGATATTTAATGTTCCTGCTTGTGGATTTGCTAGTAATTGTCTCCTTTAATGGACAGTCATTATTCCTTATGTATTTTCTCTTCCTCCCCCTCCCCAGTTATGAGTAAAGAATGTTTTCTTTAAAATTTTTAATAAAGGAAATAGTAATTATAAATCATTATTTTAAATTTTCCTTGAAATGTTCCTTACAACATATAGATAAAGGTGATTGTGGATGTTGGAACATCAGTCATAGCCTAATCTTACAGGTACACTGCTTTGCAAAGATTGAAATATCTCAGAAGTAGAAGCATAAAACAGTTGCAACAATACTGTAACTCACCACAGATAAGTGATTCCTGAGAAAGAAATGATTGATCAGTTACTAGGGGACTTAACCATAACCTGGTATGTATAATCGTTCAGTGTTTATTCTTTCCTCAACATTCTGTGTCGTTCTTCATAGCATTGAAATAAGCTCATTGAAAGACATTTAAGACTTAATTCTCAGGCTTTTTGTGCCAATAAAAAATATTATGAAAGTCAATCTCTACCAATTCCCTTGTTAGAATCGACACTATAATTAAGGTGTTTGGTTCCAATTTTCATCCTCAAGGTTCATAAAGAAAATTTCTTAATTTCTCATAATTTCCTGATAATCAAAGACCTTGTTTCATCTAATCAGGCAAACCTAACACTGGCCTTAAATTTGTTTCTTAATTTCTCTAAAACTTGAGGAAAAAACCTTTGGTACCTGGCCTTAGTAAAAGGTCGATTTCTAAATTTATAGAACTGTAATAGATTTATTTAGCATCGCAATGTAATTATTAGTATCCTATTTTTAGATATATAACCTTAGGAAATAACAGTTTATTCACATTTAAATGTGATTGGTTAATTTTGACACTTTTAATGCAGTTATTAAATTACCCATCAGTGTAAACAGCCTGTGGCCCAAGAGAGACAGTAGCACAGCTATGTAAAATGATGAATACCGTACTTCATCAGAGCTTCGTGACAAGCGTGTATAATATCTGATCTTGCAATACCTTGATTAAAAAAAAAACTTCAGCAGCATGGTTTTACTTAAGTATGATCAAATATCCTGAATGTATGCTATAAAACGTTAAAATCAGTTACCTTCTACATTAATTCAGATCTGAACATGCAACATACACTAACAGTGTAGCATTTCTCAGAGGACTTCTACATTGGCAAAGAGCAGCACTGAAGATTTGGGTTATTTTAAAGGGGTCTTTTTACTCAGAGAAAAGTAAATTTTGAAAAAAAGTAAAATATTTCCAAAAAACTCATCCCAAAATACCACCAACAAAAAAACCATCCAAACCTATGAAAACCCACACACAGTCTCACTACAGAAGCACCAAATAAACACATTTATCATTGCTTGGAAACCACTTGGCATAAAAATGAATTGACTTAGTGGAGTGTGAGAAATTTCAGGCACACTAGTTCAATCCATGAAACAATAGCTAATATATTAAATATTTACTTGTTTGAAATGATAATTTTTAAATTCTTTCAAATAAACAGAAAAAGTTGCATTCTTTTTGATCTGACAATCTCTAGATTGAAATTACATGTAGCACAGGCAGGAATTTGAAAGATAGATTAGGTTGAGCAGAAAAAATACCACCACTAAGTCCAATAGTTTCTACTCACTATGATGTTACTTTCAGAGGTTAGTGCTGAAATATAATACCCTCTGGAACAATCTAATACACACTAGTCGCTGTTGAAAGAGAATTAATGGCAGCAGGAGACAGAATAATATCTCTTCTTCCCTCAGAAAATCTTTCCTCTACTATTTGTTAACTTGTTTTACTATTGGACAGTCATCATAGTTATAAAGCTCTGACTCAGATTCCATAATTAATACAATATTTGGGACCTCCTACTGAAGACATTGGAAGTATTAAAAACAAGTATTTTTTGAGTTAGGCTTTGTGAATTTGAGGATAACTTGTAGAAGCCAGTGGGAAGTCTCATTTCTTTTGATTCATAATTTAGTATAAATTTAGTATTTTTTATTTTGCCGTTTCTAAATTCTGATCTACTTTTATTTTGAAATAAATATTTCAAAAAAGGATTTTTGGATTTGTACCTATAATAATTCCTTTTGGAAAATTATCATAATGAAAGCAGTGATGTTTTAGAATAATTTTTAAGGAATTAGGGAATTTATTAACTAAACGTATGCAATCACAATTAGCCCTGTATTTATGTGGACTTCTTGCTGCTTGCCTTTTCGTATGATTCAAGACACAGCAAAACACCAAATTTGACAATTAGGCACTGTCATAAGTTTTGTCATTTCAGCCTAGATCAACTTCTGTAACAGCTCCTGTTACTGTAGGTGTATACATATTTTCATATAAATACCTCAGCAATTAGGACTGTTTAAAATCTGAATCTGACCTGAACAGCATTTCAAAATTGAAAGTACTTTCAAATATATAAAGCAACAGCATGTATAGTAACAATATAGACAATCCTACATAACAGCTGCAAAACAGATCGAATATAGTTGATGCTGTTGAGTGGTACCTGAAAGCACAAGTAGTTCAGATGGAACTATAAAGTGTCACTAATAGAACAAGGGACTATAAGATGAGGTCATATTTTGTTCTGGCTAGCTAATTCTGGCAATTTTTTGTACATCTAGTGGTAATTTTTACATTCAAATTCTTATTTTAAGAGTCTTCCATGGTCTCTTTTTGGAGCATAATATAACATCAGAACAATTTCTACACTAATAATAAATAATTATTCTGAAAGATACTTCCTTTTTATTTCTTTATTTTATTCAGGATGTTGTTATAGAGAGTATTTAGTTCTGTTATTTACAAGAAATTCATTGTATTCAATCAGTTCTATTCACAAATGTCTAAATTAGGATCATTCTTTCTACTGCAATCACAAAAGGAAGTGCTTACATGTATACATGCATCTGCTAAGTGATCAAACAGAATAATTTATCATTGTTTACTTGCTGTGGTATGCCTTGAGGTTTTACAACCCATCATGAAGGCCACCTGAAGTATCTGCCTTGAAATTTCATTTTAGATGATACTTTATAGGAGGAATACAGATAATATTTATTTTAGGAAAGAGTACTGGAAGACAAACAAAAAGAGACAGTATTTACAGCAAACACAAAATTATCTTGATACCATAGGAGACATTACACAAGCAAAGAAAAAAATAAAGAAAAATAAAGGAAATTAATTGGGCCGAGTTTTAGTTTACAGAAGATAAAGCTTCTAATATTCTGTATTCTCCCTTTCTAACTTTTGTTTGGCTCTACCTGCGGAAAGAAAAAAAAAAAGAAAAAAGAAAAACAAACCATGAAATTGGAGGTGGATCACTTTTTAAATAGAATTTTACATGATGTGTCCAAAGCCGCAAATGACTGAACGAGTTAATTCCTTCAGTCTCAAGCTTCCAAAACCTATCTAGATCTAAACATTTTATCTTCTAATATTAATGGAAACATTTTTCCGGGCTCCTCTCTGCACACACTATTGATCTAGTTAAAATGTTATGGCATCTAGTAGACAAATATCTAGTAGATAGATGCTATAGCAGCAAAAAGTAAGGCCTTATGGTATGTGTGAAAACAGCTGATACCCAGAAAATGACATCATCCTTGCCAGTATGTAAAATACTACAGAAACCAGTAAGCCTCTTCATTTGCTTTTAACATCTTGTGAACTTGGTCTTGGTACTGACCTCCAAGGTAGAGAGCACCCTCTCAAGAAAATTTTTTGTTTGTCACTGCCTTAGCATTTGATCTTCTGAAGGAGTAGAAGGATTTTTATTCCATTGCAGAGTTATTCACATTTCAGTGTCCCATTTATTCTGAACTAATTTTGTCAGATTAAATGAGACTGACTAAAGTAATTCACAGACTACAAGCAACTATGTATACATATATATACACACATATATACTTATGTGCACATTAATACCTTTAAAACATGATTCATATTTGTCCTTGAGAAAAATAGAAAGAGACCATTAGAGAAAAACAGAAATGCTGTTATCTGTGGGAAACTCTCCATAAAGTAGTACAATCTACAGTCACGTTTGGTTCTGAATTTACAATCTTTACATAACAGTCAAATTTCTAATTAAATATGCCAATGAAAAAAATTCCTACCTGCGAATGCTAATGAAACAGTAATAATAATTACTCCTACAGTTATGCATTCCTATTTAAAGAAATTGATTGCCTAATCTTTTAAAAAGAAACTCCTTTAAGGGAGTAGGTTCTTCAACAGCATAGTAAAGATGGATTTTACTCCTATCCAACCATGTTCACAAACTTTTCTGTTATTAAATATCATTTGAAATCACAGCTAGAAAGGTGTATCCTAGTTTTATACTTGATTATTACTATTCCCTTTCTTGGCTTAGGCTGGTGACACAAACAACCTTAATGCCTTCTCTCAGCTCTCTTCTATTGTCTTACATTTTTCAAAGGTCCTTCTGTGCCACATGATCCTGTACTAATTAGAAGATGCTAATGAAAAATCATATATGTGTTAAAAGTATATTTTGTTATCTATAGTACATTTTTAATTGTAGCAGCTTTAGGACAAACTGGCTTCAAAAGCACCCTTGGAATGGTGACATACAAAAGCTGTGGTAATATGGCTCCTATCATCCCTCAGCAACCTCTAACACCTAGTCCTCGCATTTCCATGCTCATCTGAAAGTCTAGAACTGCTTCCCTTCTATGTCCTTTCTCCCACTCTCTCTCCATATTTAAAACAATAACTCATTAGAGTTACAGAAACAAAGAATAAAAAAAAACCCCAAATCGATAATCCTTCGAATTCTATGCAGTAGTTCTGAAGAGGATCAATTTCTGTACTATTGCAAACCCAAATTTTCTCACTGCCATTCTATGTGAATGTCAGTAACTTTTGTTCCAGCAGCTGGGTAGATAACTTTAATGGGGGGAGTTCAACGGTTCTCAAGTCTACTACTCACTGTTATTAGGGACAGAGGCAAATCACTGGGAATAGAACGTATTAAATTGAGATTTGGTTCTAAATGTAGATGGA
Source organism: Colius striatus (assembly GCF_028858725.1). Lineage (NCBI taxonomy): Eukaryota > Metazoa > Chordata > Aves > Coliiformes > Coliidae > Colius > Colius striatus. The sequence continues at coordinate 56,016,042 of NC_084761.1, forward strand.
AAAGGTGGAGATAAAAGAATGGAAAAACAGTGACAAAAACATGGTCAAGCTCAATGGACAGAGGACTTTGCAAAGGGTTAAAAATTCTAAAAGCATTTTTTATTTTAAATAACAGTTATTTATTTTAAACTCTTGTAAATAAGGCCACAATATTTTAGAAGATGATCCCCTGCAAATATCATTAAACAGTTATAATCTTTCATTCATTACATTGTTACAAAACGTATATTTTTTTCTAAATCCTTCCTATTATGGTTTCAATTTGTTCTACATATCTGAACATATCCAAGCTGGTGAAAAATAACCTTTTCCATTATAGAAAGCAATACATTCAAAATTATAGTATATAATGACAATAGAACAGAATCGTAATTTTGGAATGCAAAATTGAAGAGATTAAACACTTAAAGAAAACGCTGGAAAATAAAAGTCAGGTTTATTTCTGTTTGGAATATTTTTAATATTCCTATTTCACTTGAATAAAGAAAATGAAAATGTTTAATTCTATTGTAGATTGTTGCTTAAATGAGAAGATACTTGTGTGTGGAATTGTGCACGGAAGATGTGGCATGAGTGCTTCTTGCACTTATATGGATCTGATTCTCTGTGTCCTAGTAAATCCATACTTGCTATTACTAGCAACAGGTCACTGGCTTTGCCTTAAGCAAACAACAAAAGTCACTGGACTGGAGATGTCACATTCACTTTGCCTGGGCTTGTCTCAGCTTATGTGGAGAGCTTGGTTTCAGCTTAGGGCCAGCTTGTTTAGCTGTAAGGGCAGCAGTCCAAAGACAGGTGGGTATTTAATTTGCTCTTATTTGAGTTTGCTTAGCTTAGTATACTTTTATTGCACGACATATTTTTTGTTAATAGGTCAGAATGAATGAATTCAAACTCTTGGGATCAAATGCAGTGGAACTAGAGTTAATCTTCACATTTATTTTAAGAGTATTTGTTTTGCATTAATTACAAACGCTACGGGTATGTCACATTCCTTTGGTCTGTTGGGCACAGTGTACAATGAACTTGTACCTTTTTTTAGATCTTGTTTTTAAACAACATAATAAATTTGTGGACAGTTTGTTAAAAGTCATGCATAGAAGAATGAATTTTGCTCTAGAAATCATCTTTCAAGATACAGTTATGACTTTAATCAGGGTCTTCTCCACTGTTGTGTTGTACAAAAAAACCTAAATAATTCCTAACTTTATGTATTCTAATGTTTCCACTATCATTCGTTATTAAGGCAACGCTTAACACACAATATGGCTCTTCATTATTCAAAAGCCTGTTAAAAATACACAAAAAAGCTATCCTTATGTCTGGAGTTTTACAACTATGCAAAGTAGTCCCTCAGAGGCATGTCAAATTCTTATTTAGGAGAACAATGTTATGCCTCCATTAATTCATAGTTTCAGTGCTTGCAAACAGCATGCTAATGCTTTACACATCTTTAACCTTCTTGGATTGCTGTATATTGTATATGCCTCCATATTTCCATACTTATGCACATAATCAAGATCTACACATGTAACATCCATACATGTAGATCTACATCTATATTACCATAGATAATTTACAGGTGCACTTGTATAAAGGCTATGTAATTCTGTATGTTTTCCTAAGTCAGACTTGTATCACAACTTTTAATAAAGAAATTAAGGTATTTCCTACTGTTTTACTGGTCCAGACAAATTATCTCACTGCCATAAAGCCCTAACATCTTGCCCTCTCTCTTTCTCCTGCTCCCCTTTTTTTCTTGCCTCTACTTTCCTTTCACTTCTTTTGCATACGTTATAGTCTGACACTTCATTTATTCTATTCAGATTACCCGACTGGTAGAAAATAAGCAGGACTGAAGATGGGATTGGAAGGTGAATATTTTTCTGTTGATTCAGTAAATGACTCAGGAGAGATCATGAGTGTCAGGACATTGCAAGAAAGGTCATCCGATAACGTCAGACAGCAGGATCAAGGGGTTTTTTTAGGAGGATTAAGCTATTGGTTCAGCTAAACAGTATAATAAAATCACACTATCTGAAAAACTTTCAGGGGAAAAAAAATAATTAAATAAGCAGTCTTTCTTGATGATTAATTTCCATGGAGCTTTTTTTTCCCTTAATATCTAATCATTACATTTTAGCTTTAAATACTATAAGTATCTTTTCTCATTTAACATCATTCAAACTGGCTGAGAGCTGTAAGTAGATCAAAGATAAAGCAAAAGACTAAAGCAACAGGTTGTAATGACTTAAACTGGAGATACTTCAATAGTCTACTCAATGCATAATCAAACTATAATTATTGGAAGAGCTGAGCACTGCTATGCTACCAGGTTGCTTAATGTGGAGCAGCAGCTATTGAAACTCAAGTCAGATTTCAAGATTCATTCTTAGATTTGAGGTAGATAAGAGTTTAACATCATCAATTCTGATATGAACGTAACAAAATATATGGATTTATCTTATATTGCATGTAATGTATAAAAGCTCTCGTCTTTCTTCTTTCTGCTACTCACTACCATGTTGACTCATATCCTACCAGTTTGGTCAAGATGTTTGTATGTACTGTACACATTTGTCCCCAGTCATCTTCAGCATACAGAGAACAAATATCTGGCAAAACTACACAACATACCTATACCTCTCCAAGTCCTGTGAAGACATTAAGCCCCTAACCAAAGTGGTATATTTGTTGCTGAGTTTGTCAGAAATGGTCTTACCAGCCTTGACAAATACAGGGTGAGGGGAAGTGTTTTGCTGTTTCGGTTCTGTCGATTATGTCTTGACCACACTACTTCCCACTTGTATGTAACACAGACTTATGAATGAACGTTGGCGTTAAGAAAGATTATCTACAAATTCTCCATTACCAAAATCCCTCAGAAATCTGGACACTAATGGAGCTCATTGATTTCTGCTAAGAAGTTCTCTACTATATCATGGCCGTTAATTGTACTCATTGCTTAAGTACTGCATCAGGATGTATCAAGTTTGAAAAAAACCCCAAAAACCAACATTTTAGAAAAAAACATGAAACACAAAACTGAAAGAAGAGTAGGCTAATCTTTGTACTTACGAAAAGCTCTATAGAATTCTTCCAGAGCTAGGTGCTTGTCACTATTATAATCATCGTATTTCAGCAAATCAAAGAGAGAGCAGTCAGACAGATCCTTGCCAAGTTCATCCCGTTTTATTACCTGACAAGAAAATTATAACCATGAAATTACATTTGAGCTCTCAGAGTTCTCTTCTATAATTAATTGTTTCTAATAATCATTTAATAGATCATTTTAAGGTTGCTATGGGGCAATGAACTGCAACTGTGTAAAGTCAGGGATTTCCAGTTACTTTGTAATTATTTATTGCAGTTTTAAAAGTTAATAGCTTTAGGACAGACTCACTGAAATTACACAAAAGTTTTTAGAATATATAGAGACTATATATAATGGAGATAGACAGAAGCACTATAAAGACACTGTGAATGTTAAAGCTGATTTTTCTTTATAGATATAGGACTGGTGATTAAGAAACGCTCAAATATACTTGAGATAATATTTTCCCAAGTACATATGATATAATGTCTTTTTTCTCTCAGTCTAACTTCAAACCACAAAACCCAAATTCAGACATTAAAAAAAAAACAACTAAAATAAACTCCTATTACCCTACTAATTGTATCAACTTCTTATAGACTTTTGAAAAGCCTATTATCTTCACAAAGACCCGTTATAAAAGTAGTTGACCTGGAAAAGCTCCTGTTTCTCAGTGGGGGCACATATTCTTTGTAAACAGATCATACTTAATAGCTATTAGATTTTAACCTTCTTCCACAGAAAAGTTCTTCAATTTGTGCACTACTTTAATTTAAAGTCTATATATATTGTCCACATCTATTTTGATACCACCTGAGGAATTTTCAAGATATGTATAACCACAAATATTTATAATTCTTATTTTAGATTGTATATGTGTTAAAAACATACCTGAAAGAACCAAACCTAAGGCAAGCTCTCATTTAATGTTGTACAGACATTAAAACCAGACAGAAAAATTAAAAATAACTACAGCTAATTCCTTTGTAAAATAATTAATTGTCCTACCTCTCTCCCAGAATAACTGCAAAACTATTACATTTGTATTATCATATGATAGCTTCTGAAAAACAGGGGATATAGAGGCTTTTGTATTTCAATTGCTTTGCAAAGAAAACAGCAGAAATAGAAATGAATATATTTAATTATTACTCATGTAAATAGAATATTTCTTAACAAACAATAGAGACTAAAAGGAACATTAGAGCAAAAAAAGAAAGGACAAAATCATTTTATCCTACCAGTATTAATATTATATATATTAATATAAAAGCATTATAAAACACAATAACCTTGTTAGTTTATTAGAAAGTATGAAAACCATTCACAAAGATAAGAAAAATCACCACAAAAAGCAGCTTTAGCTGTTTTTAAAGATACATAATACGCTACCTGAATATTACTGCTAGCTACTTGTCATCCTTTAAAAGTCTGTTTATTAACATGAAATTGAATTAAGAAAAAATGAAGTTGTATAGCTCTTGCAGCTGGTACATAAAGGATAAAAATGTAACCTGGAAAAAAGTAATAACTCTAAGCCCATTGTAGTTATACAAGTAGTATTAAAAATATAATAGTATATATTGAAAACATTCTAGAAAACACCTCTGAGATTTCAAGGCCATGAAATCACAGAATCGTTTTGGTTGGAAAAGACCTTTAAGATCAAGACCAATCATTAATGCTGCCAAGTCCACCAATAAACCATTCCCTTCATATCACCACGAGGGACATGTAAACTGTGTCATCTCATCTACAAGTCTACAAGCAGAAATGGTGACTCAATTGCTTTTCTGGGGAGCCTTTTCTAGCGCTTGACAGCCCTTTTGGCAAAGAAATTGTTCTTAATATACAATCTAAACCTCTCCTGGTGCAACTTGATGCCATTTCCTCTTGTTGTATTGTTCATTACTTGGGAGAAAAGACTGATGCCCACCTCACCATAACTTCCTTTCAGGTAGTTGTAGACAGTGATCATGCCTCCCCTCAGCCTCCTCCAGACTAAATACGCCCAGTTCTCTCAGCTGCTTCTCGTAAGACCTGTGCTCCAGGACTTGGGTGTGTTGGTTGACATCAGCCTGAACATGAGACAGCAGTGTACCCAAGAACCAAGAAGGCCAGTGGCATCCTGGTTTTTACAGCGTGAAATAGTGCCACCAGCAGGACCAGGGAAGTGATTATGCCCCTGAACTCAGCACAGATGAGGCTGCACCTCAAACCCCGTGTTCAGTTTTTGTCCCCTCATTACAAGAAAGATATCAAGGTAATGTGCTTAAAAAAATAACACCTGGTTCAGGAAAAAGGAACGTTTAGAGTGAGAAACATTCCTTTGTTTGTTTTTCATAAAAATGGTCTGAAATAACAAAACAAAAAAAAACTTGTATCAACTAGCTTCAATTGTATACACAAAGATTTAACTTTACATCTAAGGTGGTACAATAAAACTTTGTTAAAGCTCACCAACATCTGCCATTCTAGTACCATGTTTCTAATTGCATATTAGTGTTCTCAGCTTCAGTCCTTTGAGCTGAAATCTCTGTTACAGTGTTTTTCATTTATAATTGGTCAATTTTATTTAAAATATTTTTTTTTTTAAGTTTAGCCAGATAGTTCCAAGAATAATATTGTATACATGTATGATTTATCTTCCTGGTAATTACTTAATTTTTATCTTTAGTGAACCCAGAAGTTTTATTAAAGAAATAAGATTCAGTGTTTATGTGTAGACATCTTTATGCTGGTGATACACTTTGGAGTTCTTTGATAAACTCTCCAAAATTGTCCATGATGACAGGTTTTTGAAGGTGCAGAGGTGATTTTATATCAAAATCAGTCTTAATTATCTGTAAATTGCTGATAAAAGAGCTATTCCAACTTTTATCCAATAGGAATTCTTCTGTGTTGCATATAGCCATCTCCCAACTCTGAAACGTGATCTGTAGATCAGATCAACTCTCTGATCAAAAGCAAAATTAATCTTTGTGGAGATTTTGGTTGGTTGTTTCATATTGTCTCTTGAAAGGGTGAGGCATTAATATTTTTTCACAAGAGGTACAAGTCAGAACCAGTATTACAGTGTGAGGATTTGGATTTTGAAAAATTATTTGTTTCTATAGCAGATTGCAGTTAGATCAGATTGTGATACGAAATTACAACCTGTATGAGACTCTAGAAAATGGTCTACTTAATACTTAACATTACTTAACATTAGCCAAAACAGAGGTCGTTCAGCAACTTATACCATCAAATGGTTTAAAATCATCAAGATCAAACTGCCTGTTGACAACAATCCCTAACTTACCAGTTGAGTGACCCTTTACTTTTTGACATTATCTTTTAATAGATCTTCGCATATCAGTGAAATTCCATAAGTTGGTACATATAATGATACATATTCAAACAGGGCAAGAGAAATTGTATTGGTTTGAGAAGTAAACAGTGAAATTCACAAAGAAAGACTGACGTTTTTTGTGTGTGTTACTAAATGCTGTCATCATCTAGGAAATAAAGCCTGTCGGTTTCATTTATATTTATTTTTTTTAAATTTACTAAGGCAGCTTGTTAAACATAAGAGCTTATTGTAGGTATTTTTAATTTCACATCTTACATCATTAAGGGAGAAAAATAATACAATGGAGTATCAATAAGACATAAACTGTTCAAACAATAAAGTCAGCAATTCCAAAATCTGAAAAAATATATGTCAGTAAGGAAGCATCAATGGCTGAAACAATCCAGTGGGTTTTTGAAAATCTGAGGTCTCTTCCCAATCCTTTCTGATAATAGACAAATAATTATAAAAAGAAAGCCAGCAGATGCTAAATGCTGTTTAGGTGAATAATAACGAGGAGAAGGTGAAGGCAGCATATGGAATGAAATTTCTGGTAAAAAAAATCTGTGTTTTAATAGAGAAAAATGTAAGGTCAATTATCAAAAAAAAAAAAAAAAAAAAAAAAAAGCCAAGAAGATTTAAAGGCCCTGAAAAGCATTTTATCTGAAAAAAAGAGGCAGGATGTGCTGTGGATAGTGTCATAAATTCCAGGATCATTCTGTAGCACAACTAAGCTGTATATTTTTTCAAAGTATAACAAGGTAACTGCGCAATGATGGGTCTGATATTGAACCACAACATTCATTTCTGATTTGCACATATTAAAATTTAATGTTGAGAAACTAGAAGAGAACTTTTCAAGTTAGGAAAGATCAATAAAAGTAAACAGAAGCCTGATGAAGACACTAGGAGCTGAGAAAAATCAATCTTTATTGGTTTAGGGGATTTTGGTTTTGGTTTTTGGTTTGTTTGTTTGTTTTTTAAAGACAGACTAAGAATTGGCCATATCACGTTTCATGGGAACTTTGCTCCAGTCTGGCAAACAAAAGTTAAGAGGACAGGAAAAATTAACACCTCTGAAACTCAGAAAAACTACAAGTTTTAGAATTAGAATTAACTTTAAATCTTGGGACTCTTAACGTCTTGATGTTTTCAAATCAAAGTTGCACACTTCCTTGCAGATCGTTTTTGCATCAGCCAAAAGCCAGACATTACAGGTTTTTAATTAAAAAAAAAAAAAATTAATTACTTAAAAAGTGTAGGACAAATAGAATAAAATTGCATGTCAATCATAGACAAACTAGATTAGATGATGTATCATAATTTGTCACAGATGATCTAATGTGACTTAAATTTTAAATTCTACTAATTTCTGTCCATGAAGACTAAAATTCAAGAAAACTATTCTTGAGACAGTTCTTTAAACTCAGCTGTTTACTCTTTAATCTAAATGGAGAGTAATTAGGGAGGGAGGCAGGATAGAAACAGGTAAAATTTTTGGTGAGTCACCTGCTAGAAATAAAATTCTTGGTATAAAGGTTAAAGCATGATTAAGATCTGCACAATTCTATTACTATGGCATAGAAGTAATACCTGAGATTATTTGGTTTCAGACTTCTGCTTTGAAAATTCATACGTGCCAATAAATATTTATGCTCCCAAATTTTACTATACAATCCATAAGGATAGTGAAGTATTTACTTTGCATAAGATAAAAAAGTAAAATAAAGACCTTTTGCAAAGCAGCTGCACCATTTATGGCTCACTATGAAACCTCATAAATACTGAAAGTTCAGAAACCTACCTAAATCTCCAAATTATAGCTGTTTTTTCTAAACTCTGAGTCTTATGCTTGATAAATGAGTGCTCTTTGAAAAATGGAGGAGAGACACAGTATTTGAAAATATTGTATTTTTTTTAAGATATAGTACACAATTATTGATTTCCCATGAAACAGCACACTTAAATAAGTTCAAGACTGCTCAGGAATTTAGTCACTATTATTCCAAATTTTAATAATAATAAATAATAATAAATTTTAACCTGATTTAAAAATTACAAACTGCAGGTTAGAATAGGATGTTTCATTCATTTCAATTTCATTCTAACAATCAAATGAAAATTATGTAGATATTATGAAATTAGATCACAAGTAATATAATATTTCTTTTATTAATCTACCTTACCAAAAAGTTTGTTGGTGTTTTTTTGCTTTTCTCTGATTGATGGTCTCCATGCATCTCCCCAATGAAAACGCTACAGAAATGTAACTAAAAAAGAACTTTTCTTTACACAAATATGCTGCTTCAGCTATTGTTTGTTCATCTTTCCTAAAAGCAAGTATCTCATCACAACAGTATCTCAGTGCTTGATTGAGAGTATATCTAACACCAAACACTGCGGGTATTGTACTCCAAATTAATTCTAACTGCACAAAGGTGTACCTTTGGCCCACCATCTTCCACAGCAGTATAATTTTACAGGAATTAACTGAGTTGCACTTCTCTGATATAAGGTTTCTCTCTGCAAACTGCTACAAAGAGAGTCACACTTCCCTGCCTTTCCACTTCTACACAAAGCAGGGGGAAGATCTAATCTGGTTCAGAAGATGTAATCTGTCGGTAAATATCTGCAAGTATAATGCTGAAGTTATAGATTTCTAGTCCACAGTATTATCAGAATTGGAATATCACATAGACATCACGGGTAAAATTCTGCACCTCAGAATAAGACCTAGAACTCCCAGAACTCTGAGTCTATGGCTTTGGCGCTAACTAACAATGTTGACGTGAGTGCAAACAAAATCCTGTGTGATTATTCTTTGTGTCTACTTTCAAGTTAGTAGCAGCCCTTGGACCAATCCAGGAAACAAAGCTGGGTCCACAGCTTGCTTCATAGCCTGCTGTTGTGTTCAAAGGACACTGTTTCATAGGACAATTTAGGAATCATTGAGCTGGAAAGAAATAATGGAAGCAGCATAATTGCTTGGCCTAACCTTGAGGTCATTGGCTTGAGAAAAAGGATATTCAGGGTAACCACAGCTTCAGAAATTCTTTTCTGCATTTTGCATTAGACAATCACAGGGCTATGTCCACAAAACTGGGTGTTTAAGGCACACAAGTTTAAGAACATTTCTTCTCAGACTTTAGGCATGGATTTTGTTCCTAGTGAGAAAGTACGAAATTGACAGCTACAAGATCATCCAGCAGCTAGATTTTATAATGCTTACACATCTCTGAAGATCCTAAATACTCCACTTAGAGTGAATAAAGGCTGTCTAACACAAGTATATGATATATTCTCATGATGTAATATACACGTGTATTAACATAATACTTAGATATAAAGTAGAATAAATCTCATTTTAAAAGCTATTCATAGCTCTGTTTTTCCTTATATGCCATTCCAGTAGCTAAACAACTAAATTCTAATCCAGCAGAGTAAATAAATGATGTGTAATGCAAGAAAACAATGGAAAATGCTTCTACTTGAAAAAAGCAAAAGCAGCAAACAGATGAAGATGTTAAGATTTAGTACCATGATCACAATGTTTTTAAGCTATATCTCACTGCTAATCCCTAAAAAGATCTCTTTTCTCTTTCTCCTAATTTTAAAGTTTCAGGTAGGATTCTTAATTTTATTTTGAACTTAGAATTGAATACATGTTCAGTTTTTTCTTAGTGAGACTAAAGATAGATAATACAACCTAAAGATATCACTAATCAATAGGCATCAGATAAATGTAACTATAGCTCAACAGGCAAAATAAGCTTCTGCCTATGCCACATGTAGGAAACATTGAAGTTGATTAAAAATTCAAAAAGAAGAGGTAAGTCTATTATCCACTGATAACATGGGAGGAAAAAAAGTAAAAATTAGGGTAAGAATGTAAAGGACAGGGCTCCACAAAGATCAGAGTTTGAGAAAACAATGCTGACAGAAAAGATGTAATTTACATTAGTTGTAGCTGAGCAACCAAATGCCATGAAATACCAGCTGCCATAATATGTAACAGTATTATCATTAATACAGAAATAAAAAACAGAAGTTGTTTTGGTGGTGTTTCTTTTTTCTTTCAGATCTCAGCAGCACAACATAGAGAACACATTTTAGTGATCTCAGCCTTTGAAGACAGACAGAGCCATAATTCAGGCCAAGTTGTCACATAAAAAAGGACATACATCTGTTCCCAATTCACAAACAAGTAACAGCTTGTCAGCAAATATAATAACTGGTAGTGACTGAAGTAAATCTGAGGAAGAAAGATCTTAAAGAATAAACAACAGGAAGAAACTAATTAAAATGTTATCTTACCTACATATTTAGCATCAATAAATGCTCTATGAAACAAATCAATTAAATGCATAATTCCTTCAGATTATATTTTTTAAAGACTACAGAATACATTTCTAATAGAATATAGAAAATACAGTAAGAAGCCATTTACAGATACAGTTCTACTAATCTACAGAGAGTATATTCTTCTAAGATATTGCATATTCTTGAAATTTACATAGACGTACACATGTTTGCACATAGCTATACCTAATTTCATACTTAAACATTGTTCTTTTTTTAGTACTTTTTATATCAGAACTTTTGAATTGATACTTTATGTAAAAGATGCTATATATACATACACACATCCATACCTCAACCTTGTGTATTTATCAACAAACACATACAAATACGTAACACTATTCAAGGGTTCATTACACTTTATAAGAAATCTATATTTCTGATGGCATCTCTAATTGAAGCATATTAAACTGGTGTGTGAAAATGGCATATTTAATCTTACAGTAGTTCCCATAGCTTCCACTTATTCCTTGGAACAATTATTAACTTAGTATAGTTTTCTGAGAGTGGGTGGTTCATTTGTCTGCTTCTTGTTTTTCTATGGTTTGACTAAATGGAACTAAATGACACTGAGATAACATCAAAATAAAATGCAGAAGTAAGTAGAGATTTTTGAAAAAATGTAATATATATTAATTTTTCCTATTATGTTAACCTGGTAAACAACAGAAATATACTCAAATATTTCAAATTACAGATGTTAATTTATAAATAAAGATTATTAATTCTTTGTTTCACTTCAGAAAATAGATCACTAAAAAATAGGAAAGGAAGAGGAAAATTGATTATTATTATGGAGTCACCCTGCTTTTAGAATACATCATGTCCTTTTTCTGAAAAATTGTATTTTCTTAGCTCACCGGTATGAGAAATAAACAGAAAGACAGAATCTCTGAATCTGAATCTCTGAATTATTTCATTTTTGTATTAAAACCACTTTATGTTAAACTCCACTTTGTTTTTGCATAGGATAATAAACAAGTCTATTAACAAACTGAATATTCATAACTAGCCAGAAGAATACATTATCGTCCCTTATTTTTGATTCATTTAAATTCTTCAAAATTCTTCCTTTAAAAACAAAATAAACCCTTCAAGGAACCATTCCACTTTACTATAAACCTTGCAGATATGTTGCAATTATATTAGACCAGAGGTAATGAAGATGATGGAAATTCTTTCTTTTTCACAGTTCACCATTTTGGGAGGCTAGATACTCTTTCTGATTAGTACCTACCTCTCAAAACAGAGGAGTCTAAAAGGTTAACTTCTTAAGTAAGTCTTTTCAAAACCAAGCCACATCTGACTTGCCAATATAGGATTTGGAAACTAAAACATTAAACAAGTTAGACTCAGCAGTGAAAGCAGTCCAGTCAGAGAAGTATTTATATGAGGAAAAAAAAATGTTCACTTAGCCTGCATGGAACTACATTGCAGAATACCTTGCCTGATATTACTGTGTGTAATGGCGATATAATTATTTTTTACGTGTATTTCTGAGTTAGACTATAAATCTATGAAAAAAAATAGTACCAAGATGCCAGAATTGGTTAAATTTCAAAAAAAACAAGTATGTCATTTTTTAATTCACTGTTATAACACTTGAAATATTTTGTTAAACTCTCTTACTGTTTGAAACAGCTTTTTTCATAAAAGGCACTGTTTTCATTTTTTTCTGGAGGGGAATATTAATTTCTCTTGCTTCAAGATCCAAATGCAAGACTTAAGATTTTTGATCCAAAATATATCAATTAAAAAATGAAGTCCTTCTGTCACCATTTCCAATCTCCAACTGATTCATTTCAATTTTACATTAAGTATTATGACTATATGGATACCTAATAATAAAATGCATTCCAAGAGTCTGATTGTACTCATTGCACAGCAAGACTGAGGAGATCTAAAATTTAAGATGCATTAAAAACTGAAGTGCAATATTCTTGTGATGATAAATTAACTTGAGGAGCCTTTGTCGTCTTCTACAATAAATATGTTATTTTTTGTAAGATTAAATTTAAAATGCAGACAGGCATTATTATTTATAACAAGTCTGCACATTTCAAAATTTTGCCTACATTATAACCACAACTGAGCAGAATTCTCCTAATCTCGAATAAATTTTCAAGAATAACAATAATGTCTCCTTGTGGTGGATTGAATCAGCCTGGACACCAAAACCTTTTTATCACTCCTCTGCTTAGCTGGACAGGTAAGAGAAAATATAACTAAGGGCTTGAGGGTCAAGATAATGAAAGGGAAAGATCACTCACAGCCTCATTTGGGTATCCACCTGCTCTGGTGTGGGGTCCTCCCTGGGCTGCAGGTGGATCTCTGCCCCTCTGTGGCCTCCATGACTGTAGGGTCAGGGCCTGTCTCACCATTAGCTGCACCTTAGGCTGCAGTGGAATCTCTGCTCCAGTACCTGGAGTACCTCCTTCTTTCCTCCTGCATTGGCCTTGGTGTCTGCAGAGTTGTTGCTCTCGTGTATTCTCACTCCTCTCTTTGGCTACATTGCTCACTCATGTAGTGACTTTTTTCCCTTTTTTATATATGTTATCAGAGAGGTTCTGCTACCATTATTTACAGGCATGAGCTTGGCCTTGACCAGCAATGGGTCTGATTTGTAGCGTCTGGCATTGGCTCTACTGGTTATAGGGAAAGCTTCTTGTTTCTTCTCAGAGACGCACCTTCCCAACCACTACCAAACCTTGCCACCAAACCCAATATTCTCCCATTCAGGAAGTTTCTAACATTCTTCTACCACGATCCCCATTTCAAAGAATCTAAAGGATTGGAAGGGACCTCAAAAGATCATCTAGTCCAACCTCCCTGCCAGAGCAGGACCACCTAAAGTAGGTCACACAGGAACTCAGCCAGGTGGGTTTTGAATGTGCCCAGAGAAGGAGACTCCACAACCCATCTGAGCAGTCTGTTCCAGTGCTCTGTCACCCTCATAGTGAAGAAATTCTTCCCTGCATTTCTTTGGAACCTCTTTTGTTCTAGCTTGTACCAATTGCCCCTTGTCCTATCAGTGGACATAAATGAGAAGAGCCTGGCTCCATCCTCCTGACATCCATCCTTTACATATTTGTAAACAGTAATGAGGTCAATCCTCAGTCTCCTCTCCTCCAAATCGAAGAGCCCCAGCTCCCTCAGCCTTTCATCCGAAGGGAGATGCTCCACTCCCTTCATCATCTTGGTGGTCCTGCACTGAATGCTCTCCAGCAGCTCCCTCTCCTTGAACTGAGGGGCTCGGAACTGGATACAATATTCCAGATGTGATCTCAAAATAGCAGAGTAGAGGGGGAGGAGAACCTCTCTCCACCTACTGCCCACAGCCCTTCTAATACTCATGGTCATCCTGCTGTCCACCAAGACCTCCAGGACCCTTTCCCCTACACTACTCTCTAAGAGTTCATTCCCCAACCTGTACTGGTACATGGGGTTATTCTTTCCCAAATGTAAGACTCTACACTTGTCCTTGCTGAATTTCATCAGATTTCATTCTGCCCAACCCTCCACCCTATCCAGGTCTCGTTGAGTGGCAGCACAGCCTTCTGGTGTGTCAGCCACTCCCATTAGTTTAGTATCATCAGCAAACTTGCTGACAGTGCCCTCTGTTCCTTCATGAAGGCCAATAATGAATATATTGATCAGTACTGGTCCCAGCACCAACCTCTGAGGGACTCTGCTAGATACAGGCCTCCAACTAGATCCTGTCCCATTGATCACAACTCTCTCCTTTCTTACCTTCAACGAGTTAACAACCTACTTCACTACCAGACCACAATTTCTCAGTTTTGCTGCCAGGATGCTGTGGGAGATGGTGTTAAATGCTTTACTGAAATTAAGAGAAACCACATCCACTGCACTACCATCATCTCTCCATCTGGTTACATCTTCATAAAAGGCTATCAGGTTGGTCAAACATGACTGATCTTTGGTAAAACCATGTTGACTTCTCCTAATGACCGTCTTGTACTTTAAATGTCTGGAGACAGCACCCAGCATAAGTTGTTCCATCACCTTTCCAGAGATGGAGGTGAGGCTGACTGGTCTGTAGTTACCTGGCTCCTCCTTCTTACCCTTTTTGAAGACTGGAGTGACTTTTGCTTTTCTCCAGAACTCAGGTACCTCTTCTGTTCTCCATGACTTACTGAAGATGATGGTCTAGCAATGACTACTAACCACAGGTGCATCCCATTGGAGCCCATGAATTTATGCATATCCAGATTGACCAACTGATCCTTAACCCAGTCTTCATCAGCCAAACAAAACTCCTCCTTTAACCCGAATTCCTGTGGAGTCTGGGGTTTGAGAATAATCATGTTCTCAAGAAAGTTAATGGGACTTGCATTCTCTCAGTAGCAGGGACTTCACATTATGAACTAATACCTTCCAGTGCATTCAAGATAATATATTTTTGTTTCTTTTCTCCTACTACAATAATTCCAATTTCTAGATATACTGGCAGTTATTGTATACACTAAGGGCAGAACATAGTAAGAGTCCAATCCCACCTTGCAAAACTATCTTCGTTTATCAAGTTTTATGTGCAACAAAAACCATTAATTGGGCTAAATCACAGGAAGGTGAAAAAAAGAAGTGTCAAGTATTCAACAATCAAAGCTAACACTCCGGAAAACAATGCATTTCATTTGAAGATATTTTACTGAGTTCTTTTAATCTGTTGTCTTGTTTTAAGTCTTCAGAGAGAACTAAGTCACATACTTGGTTATTTTCCAGTAAATGAGCAGGTTAAAATCTTTCTCCATCAAATGAAGACAGAGATTTACAAATATTAATGAGCTGAATTAAATTTAAAGTCACACTATTATCTGTTTCTCAAAGGCAGCTCAGTGTTTCCTTCTGTTATATGAAAGAGACAAATGTTCTCAGATGAAGCTTCTGCTATCAAGAAGTCTTTGTGAGAAACAAGTACAGCATCTCTTTTTCTTTGCTGTTCAAACTAAGGAATGATTTCTGAGGGCAACAGCTTAGTTCATTGTGTCTCTTGTCAAAACATACAATGACACGTGAAACAGCACTAACAATGAATTTATTTACATCATTTTTTAGACTGAATAATTTCATGATTCTGCAATGAACTGCAGCAAAAAAGTCAAAGCGCCATGTCTCCATGCTTGTGAAAAAACATTAGTTTATAATTGTCACTATAAATTCATTTTTATAGAAAAAAAAGGCATGTGGGAAAACCATGTATAAAAAGTTTGACAATGAAAGAATTTCTGATACAAAAAAAACATAGTAAAGAGGAAAAGTATATGCACAGCAACTGAATAGAGAAGAATTGTTTCTTTACACAGGCCTGGAAATTCTGCAAAGTATTTTTGATACTGACTTTCTGCACTAGTACTTCAGTCTTGCTCCTCTGATGAAAAGAGTATAATTCACTGATATCAGGTAATGGATTTGCAGTGGTGAAATTGTTCAACTCTTTCCCAGTAGTTATGTAAAGGTTATCATAACAAAGTCAATATATTTCAAGGGGTAAAATAAAGCAGGATCTAAAACTCAGTTTCTTTAGACTGAAACTCAATAAACTAATCACTATCACAGTGTTTCAAATGTTAGTGATATATATCTAAAAGCATTAAATATGCACATCTGTATCTTTGTTTCCTATGTATGTTATGTATTTGCAGAGCCCGTTCATATAAAAAGCATTATTTGTAAAATAATCCCTTGAAAACTGAAGTTCTGAAAGTCTAAAAAGTAGCAGATAAACACAATCTTATAAAGCGCACACTCAAAATCTGTTTTTGAAATGGTTAATTTATTGTTATTTGAAATTATATCTATATTTGCATGCAGCCTTTGGTCCTGGAAATTATCTCTAAAACTTCAGAAAGGAACTCTATGGAAATGTAACTCCTGGTATTATGTATTCACTTGTAAGTATTTTGTAACATTGCCACACAACTTAAAACATAGGTTAATGATCAATAGTGGCATTTAAAAAATCTTATTTTTCTGGAATTTTTAATTGGCTGCCTAGTTTTAGACTTATTAATACAGCTCAGCCATCATCAGGTTTCTCAAACATGGAAACATACATTACCTAGTGAATCAAAGTACGTTTGCAATAACAATAATTTTTAACAGAGATAACCTCTCTAAGTAGATTAAAGTGAGTGCAGTCACATTTGCAAGAGCAACAGTTATTGGTTAGATCCATAACTACTGTACTTTTCTACCCTTAGCTTGTGTAGAGTAAAAATACTTGTTTAGTATTACAGGAGTAATTTAAAATATAATTTTAACTGTTTTCAACTTCTAAAATACATCTATATAGTTGGACATATACAGCATACTGTGGATAACATAACAATGCATGGTCAAAGGAAACTACAGTATTTTAACTCCCAAGGTATTTCCCAAAACACTGTCTTCAAATTTCTGAATCATCACTGCAGAATTTTTGAACAATTCAGCTTTTCCAAAATTCCTGAATTTTGTGGTTTTCACCACAAAGACTCATATATATTTTCTAAAGTAATAGCATCATAAGACATAATATTACCTGTGTTTAAGTCTCGATAAAGACAACTGATTAGGCATTGTACTAATGGAAACAGAATCTAACCTTACCTGAGATAATTCATTAGTGTCCACAAGTCCATTTTTGTCTGAATCAAAATAATTAAACATTTGATCTACAAGAAATTTTTTTAAAGCCATTTTCTCATCAATGGTTTTATCTTTCGATTGTGCAACGTATCTCCTATTTTGTAGATCCAGTAACATATTTTTCACTTCAGTATATTCAATAGGTTTGCATCGATCCCCTGAAAAAGAAAGAAATACACAAGGTCACTCAACCTCTTTCAGGAGTTTCAGAGTAAATTTAAAAAAAAATGCTTTATGAGCTAAGGAATTTATTCTGTAGTAGATTGATCTATATTACTTCCTTGTCTGATATTCAGGGTAAGGACATAAAATTATTGCATTTCTATATACTTTCTGTAGACAAATTTTTCTGTGTATGGAAACTAAAAAAGGCTTCAACAGTTTTCAAGTCTGTAATTTTTTCATTTAGATCATTCTGGAAAGATGCATCTGCGTATTTTTAAAAAAATACTACCTTTTGTATAAATTTTCATAACATGAATAGTATAAGGTAATATGTGCAGAAAAACCTGTAAATATGACAGAAAATGATACATTATAAAGAACATATTTCTTAAAAATATTTTACTTCAGAAAGTAGAAATTACACTCCGGTACTCATAAGCGAGCTCTAAATTTAAATTTACTGAACAAACCAAACTTATTTGAAATAGCGAAGATGGAATTTTCAGAAGAAGAGAAAGGATATCTTTGGCAAGATCTGTTTTATTCTTCTCATTATCAAGTATTCTATAAAGTGGAAATTTCTACAGTAAATGTCTCACATATCGCGGTTACGATCACTATTTATTCCGAATCAAAGCACAACATATTGTATGTCTGGTGCTCACTTCTAGTAGTTACTGATACTTTAAATGGAACAAAGAAACAGTTTAAATGTTTTTTTTTTTAATTAAGATACCCTTAGTATTTCTGATTTTTTTTATAAGATATGTAAATGTTCACCAGGAAAATATCACGTGTTTATTATAAACACATATTTACAGTTATCAACTGCTTAAGTTAACTTCAAGTAATGTGTTAAAGGCTAAATCAACACACTGATTAGCAAAGAAAGCTATTTTCATTTGCTGAAGATACAAGTATTAATGAGGAACAATTATTTACCTCACAGAAACTGCTTAGGTAATTGTTTTGGTTTGCAAGTGTATCCAATTTAAGAAATGTCTCATTTACATGTATGATACTAGAGTTTATTACTTTAGTGTATTTAATGACATATGCTTTACTATGGTGACTATTCCACTATATATATCTTCATCATATTTTCACAGACAGAAAAAAACTTTCCTAAATGCTTCTCACTCTCCTACTGAGGCTCAGATCTAGACAAGGACTCCTGTGACAGAAATTAAATTGTTGAAGTAGAAAAAATGTTTTTATGAACCAAAACTATAGCTTTTTTTCTTTTTTTCATTTTAAAAGCCACTGCTTGTTATGTAGCTATCTGAAAATCCCAATCGAAGTAATAGAAATAAACAAAACCAAGATGTGTTAAACTGATAGCCTAAGTTAACAAAGTATTTGCATATTTATCCTTACCTGCCAGAGGCATAAAGATTGATGACAGTCAATTTGTAAGAGTTGACTGCTTTTCAGGAGTCTAATGCAGAAACACTCAGTAGGGAAACATGTTTGTTCCTTAGCCATTCTGGAGCTGCAGTAAGCAAGCCTTTCCATCTGAATGGATGCAGGCTCCAGGTGGTAGGGAGGGAAGAGAAAACTGAACTTTAACATACTCTAATTAATTTGAGTGAATTCCAAAAAGACTGGGACAGAAAAACAAGTATAACGTTTTTTTCCCTCCTGATAACTTTTCTGTCTGTATCTTCAAAAAGACCCAGTTTGGTTTTACTCTGTTGCAGCTAAAGTTTAACACAGTTTTACATATATTTCTGGCAGTGATGGGACAACAAATCATACTTCTTAGGTATTGTACTGCTTGGACCTAGTTACGAAGTCCAGATTTTATCTCCTGTAAACTATTTTTGATCAAACAGTTCTCATCCTGCAATTTGAAAACTGTAAAGAGATATTTCTAACCTAGAGATAACACAAGTAAATAAGTTTATTTCTTAATAATATCTGTAAAATACTGGATTTGTCACAGTATCTTTGATGAGTCACTACATGACTGAATTAGAAAAAGAAATGGAGAATGAACAAAAAGTCATATTGACATTTTTTTGGTTCCTTGAGGCACAGGACAATGCCTGTCACTGATGATTGATCACCAATTGAATGTAGGTTTTCACTTCTACAAGGACAATAATGATGTTAATGTTCATTAGACTATTAAAGATTATTTATTTATTATATGTGCACAACTTTCGCATGGGTTGTATGAAGACATCCATATGAGAGATTATGCAAAGTACTGTAAATTTACTTTCAATACAAACCAGAGTTTATAGTAAAAAGTTTTAAAGACTATTTTAATGCACTTTAGACATTCATTTTGGAACTAAAGCTTAAGAAATTATGAACTAGTGTATTGTCTCACAGTACCTATTCAGAGACCAAATAAAGAATACAATGCACTTTATACATACTTTCTTTTTTCTGTACACCTCTGCATAGCACAGACTTCTGAACCTAGCATATGAGTCGTACAAGAGCATTTCTACATTACATGTTTATAAATAATTTTTACAGTTTTCCAGAAAGAAAAAACATTTGTACCACTTGTTTTCATGTACAACAAAAAATAAAGTTGTCTGAGAGTTATTGCCAGAAGTTTGACTACTTCTCATAGAAAATAAATAATTCATAAATTATGAACAGAAGGATGATAAATTATTAGTCTAACTCTCCAGATAGTAAAGCTGCCACAACATTAGTGTCCACAAAATATCTTAATACTTGCATTAGTGTCTACATGGTTATATTTCGTTATCAACAAAGAACATAATTTCCCAAGAACAGGTTGCTAAAATCTGTTACAGCTGTTCTACACAAAGATAACTTTTCCTTTTGATTTTTCTCATTCCTATGAAGTCCTTTGGACATATTTTTAACATGAAAAAAACCAGCTCAAATCTATCAATAGGTTGTATTAATTACTAATGGAAAATACTACTATCTCTTGAATATTAATGAAAAGAGAATTCAGGAAATATGATGTTAATTATTTCATAAGTTGCTTTTTTACTGAATACTGAAACATTAATCACAATGGCAATATGCTGAAAACCAGCTGTGGATAAGGTGAATACACTTCACAAAACAATTTCATGTCTCTACAATCCATCTTCAGCAGATGATTATTTTATACTCAGGAATGGCTTTATTCTCTTTGAGAGGTTGTTTGTACCATGTCTGTAAGATAATAGCTGTAATTTGCTCTCATTGTGTACCTGCTCACTCTATAGATCAACCTGAATAAATTACAGTCCTTGCCATGATAATCCACTGGCTTCTACTGTGTGAGTTTTATCTTTGCTAGAGTCCAGTGTGATTCTTTTAGTGCTTCACTAACTTGTTTTAAAGCTGGTCCTCATGACCAAAATACTGCCAACACTTTTTGGAAAAATCTCTGTTGGCTATCATTCATGCTTTAAAAACAGATGCTATTTTGTTTCTCACTTATCTAAATAGGTTAGTCTGATCTATGTAAAATACAGCTTTATCAAAAGTAGCTTCATACTTCACGAATCTGCACCGCGACATTTATCTAGAATATGGAAGAAGTCTTCCCCCATTCCTTTACCTGAAAAGGATGCCAAGGTCTGCAGAGGAGTACATGGTTTGCATATAAGGGTGGCAAGAACAATACTCAGGCATGTAAGTGCATTGGTGGTACTTTACAGTATCTTAAAAAGACCTTTTTTGAATTCTTTGTGACAGATCATAACAAGTAATACAAAAAGAAGATGAACTATTTTTATCCTTCCAACACAATGTCAAACATATCTGTGGTGTGATAAATCTTGGGAGAAGCATAGATATTCAGGAGTCTGGGTAGACACAAGTCACATGCTGCATATAGTGAATGATTAGTTACCCTTCCTGTTCCCTGCCTTAATCTACTGGTTGAAAGTATCAAAATTTTCATGTTTGCAATAAAAACGAGGTTTATTTGTAACTGCTAAACATATAAAGTAAGCATATAACTAAAAGCAGCTATCACTTGCAAACTATTTTTTAAAGAAACTGGTGAAAAGAAAGTGATTTTTTTTTTTAATCACCGAAAATTTACAAAAGAGAGAATAGGGAGAAAAGTATTGTCTGCCACTTGTACACATATTTACAAATGTGCAAGTAAATTACACTCTTCAAAAAGAAACTGAAAACTGTATAGCAATTCTACACCCACATCTACATCCATTTTTTCCTACTGCAAAACGTAATGAAAACTATAGTGGTAACCTGCTTCAATGGATATAAATATATAATAGCTATATAGATAATAGAGATATATATAATGCATTCTAACTATAGATTTTAGGGCAGTGGCAGATGTACCTTCAGTTTATGAGCTAATTACAGCTCTGATAAAACAGGTTTACACTGCTATACTACATTAAAACGTTGTAATTTTATACATAATTCAAAGCATTCTTTGCATCAGACTTGAACACGAAGACAAATAAGATCAATGAATGCAACTGACAGATAAGGGGATCACAAGGAAACAAGAAAACACTGCTCACACAACACAATGCACAGTTTCATTAACAAATCACACATCTCATTGTCATGACTGCCTTTTTCAGTAATATTTGAGGAAATGTGAGCAGATTACTAAATTACAAGAATGAGCGTCTCTTTACAGGAGACTTCCCCCAGGCTGGAGTAGCAGCACAGAGAAAAACTTATTGCTTTATTTATGGTCTATATTAGAACACATTACTTGTGAAATAGTTGTCTCGATGACACACAAATAGTAAATGGAGATTAACTACAACAGCCTTTACAGTGAGGAAATGTAATTTATGTTTAAACTAATGGAGAAATACAAACTCCTGGGAATAAACTACAATTACATTACTTCCAAAAAGACCTACTAAATTCTACATAACTATCTACATACACTTGTACTTAATTTCTAACTATTAATTTTTTTAGGGTTTTTTTTTCCATTAGTGAAATAGACTTCCTACACAAATAAATTGATAATTTCTGAAAAATTACTAGAAAGCAGTAACAGGAAATGTTGTGTTTTATTCTTCTCTGTTTGTTCCATTTATGGAAAGGACCAAATCTACTACACAGTAGATTTTTTCAAAAAACCCAAGCCAAAACAAAAACCTCTGTTATGATTTTTTTAGTGTTTCCTGACATCGTCTGTGCGATCTTAGAAAGGGCACAGAAACATAAGAATTAAAAAGCAAACACACTGGAACCAAAGTGCAATTTTCAACTCTCATGTCTTGTCTGAAATAGTGATTGTACTAGGATTTATTCAACCCAAACTCAAAAAAATGGAAACACTTGGCTCTTTCCTTCTATTCAATACAACAGTTTTGTAGCTGTATCTCCGTTACCTAGGAAACGTCTGAAACTTAAGATTGAGTACTATTGTCCTCCTAGACAGTACTGAATAGATTATATTTGCCCATAATCCTGAAAAAAAAAAAGTTATATTTGACAATTTAAGTCTTATTTAATTTGTAAGAGAAAGATATGTATCAAAACTAACTGGTTATTTATGAAAACTTGAAAAAATGAATATGAACATTATTCTTAACA
Organism: Colius striatus; assembly: GCF_028858725.1. Taxonomy (NCBI): domain Eukaryota; kingdom Metazoa; phylum Chordata; class Aves; order Coliiformes; family Coliidae; genus Colius; species Colius striatus. The sequence continues at coordinate 56,039,168 of NC_084761.1, forward strand.
CCTATAGAAAAATATTGAGGAATCAGTCAAGGTAGTAGTTTAGAAGTCACTCTTTAAATCCAAATTCAGATATCAGATTTTTGTATTATGTAGTTTTTAGAAAAATACTGGTATAAATGGAGAGAGGAAGAAAGAACATATCATTTTAGAAGTGCAACAAATAATTTTCTTTTCTTTCTCAGTTCTTCCATCACTGTCAGGGTTAATACAGGCATTTTAACCTTTCCTTGTCTTAGCATCTCCATCTACATAGTAGGAACAACTCTTATGTCAAAGAGTTATCTAATAATGAATATTCATGTGCACATATACAGCCACATACACAGGATAGGCAAGTCACTGCAGATATGGCCTGATATCAATTCAATTCCAAATATAACACGAGATAGTTGTAAGATCTTCATCCATTGAGCTATTTTTCATGATCCATTCTGTTCAGATGAAGCATGAAAGTTGTAATCTTACTTGTCACTTGACCAGATAACAAAACTTTTTTAAACCACCAAAATTGCTTTTTTTCTTTTTTTTATCTGAAAGACACTCCAGGTTCAGATATCATTTCACAACATCTATTTTCCAATATCTAACTCTTATTTTCCAAATCTAGAGCTCAACAGTTTTGACCCTTATTCTCCACTCTCCTCACTGAAACCCTGGAGCTGCAAGTGAAAAACAGCAATCTCATTTGTACATGACTCTAACTTTTGATGTATGGCTCTATGGTCCAGAGGATTGAGGGACCGGAGTGCTTTACGTTAAAAAATGGTATGTAAAAAAAAAAAACCCAAAACAATCCTGGATGAACAGGGATTAACTTAAAAGCATTTCCCTGATGCAGCTACATTTTAAGTAAAAGGGAAGAATTTTCTACTATTTTTTCAATACATAACAGTATAAGTCTGCAAATTTTGGTCCCAAAGCTTCCCAGCTTTACATATTTGGAGTACTTGGAAAAACAAAAATTTAGAAAAGTTACATTTCCCATCTTTATGGGTTTGCCTTTTTTGTTTCGCTCTTGCTCTGGTGGCAGTGGGGTTATCTAATCTATACAGCACTGAGTCAGCACATAGGCTGCTCTATCTTATTTTATAACATGCATACTTTCCAACGACATGTCATTATATACATCTAGAATCAGCGTTACTGTCAAAGTTGAATGCGTGGGCTTTAAGGACTTCAATTCTTCCATTCTTCTTACTCAATAGGTCTCAGTAGCTTCAAGAATTGTTAAGAATTTCCAATGCAGTGTTGTCTATTTATATGCAGTATACATAAAAAAAAGGCTCACACATAAATAAACATCCTACTATTCAGAGAATGGCACACTAATTTTAAAGTTTTAAAGTTACATATATGATACATGTCCTTTGGCAAATACTTCCAAGTGATTACTATAGCTGCTATATAAAATAGCATTGGAGATAGCTTTTCAAAGCCTTAATTTCAGTTTGAAAACAAGGAATAATGCTGTCCTTCCCTCAAATATTACTGGTAAAAATGCTCTCAACCATTCTGATCTTTCAAAACTATAAATAAAAAGACAGAAGCCATAATTTTACTTTATTACACACATCTGCACAAGTCTACATCCAGTCTTACTTAGAGAAAGACACAAATAATTAGTAGTAATTATTCTTTTTTTCAGGACTAGTTAGAGGAAGTTTTATATGAAGTGAGAAAGATTAATCAAAAAGTACCTAGGAAATGGAAAGAAAAGCACCACAGCAGCATTTGAGGTATGGGGGGGCAACTTCTACTTGTTAATGCAGTGTGGTAAACATATCACAGATCTCTTGACAGAAGAAAATAGGTCATATAAACTTTCACCTTCAAGATGACATTTGAAGGCTATAGCAAGTTGACAATAATGATGAAAATATTTTCCACAGCTGAGAAAACACTGAATGTATGGGTTGTTTGGATTGCATGTTAGCATGACAAACACCATAAGCAGAGTTAATATGTAACTGGCAAATGCAAAACTCTTTGACAGGATTGACCCTGCCATCAAACAACTGCTATATCCAGAATGATTTCACCCAGTAATATCACATCTCAAAATTTCTTATTTAAAAATTCATATTTCTTATTTTAAAAATTCATATACAACATTAATGAGATAATCCGGACTTCCTTGTCCTTCCTACCTTATTTAAAGATAAACTGAGACAGAAAAAAGTAATGTTCCTCAAAGGAAGGCATTCCTAAAAATGAAGGTTCAGACAACAGTTTAATGCAGCATTTTATTTTCCCCTCTAGTGGAGTTAACCCAACCACTGTTAGTCTTACTCCCACAGGACATAGACAATTTTTCATTTGCAGTAGCTAGAGTGACAATATGAAAGTTTACATTACTATGAAGGCTTACATTACTATGAAGGCTTACATTAAAAAAAAATAAACAAAAACCCCCAAAGTATTCCAAAACCAGCATAGAAATACTTAAGGGATGTAAACTGACACACAAATCTAAGTAGAGCCACAATCTTTCTTTTCCCAAGGGCTTCTCAGGGATGCAGAGTATTTTCAGGTTTCCGAAGGTGGGGTCTCAAGACTGGGTTAAACCTAAGTAAAACAGCACTATAGTTAAAAAGTTCTGTTGATCCATTCCTATTTCCTCCCTCCATCACATATTCCCACCCCTTCCTTTGTTTCACCTTAAGCACAGTTGGCTTTTAGTGATAATTAAAGAAGTTGTTACATTCTTCTATTTGCTAAAGAAAAAAAAATAGATGTTGAACCAACATGTTATTTTTTTTCAATTAATATTTTATGCAATTAGCCCAATTTATTTAACTAAAATAGAAAAGCCTCAGCAAAACAAATAGAATTGCCTTAAGAACCTTCATAATATCCTCTTGAAATATCTATCTTACGTTTACCCCCCTCACAGTTTTTCTCTGAGTACCAAGGTCCCAATCTTTTCCTCACAAAGAGTGGGAGGAAAAGGCCACAAGGAGTCAAGAGCACCCTAAGATCATCATCAGGAGAAACATGAAGGTATGGTTAGAGGTCTTCTCTCCTCAGTTTTGGCATCTGCTTGGTTAGTTTTATAAGTTTCACTATCAGAACTTCCTTCTTTCTTGTTAGAAGGTTAATCATGAAAATGGACAAGTCTTCTTCCAACCTTGGTTGACTCTATTATTTGCTATGCATAAATTATCCATATATGGTTTTGAGAGAGCTTAAAGTAAACACAGTTAGCAATAGTCATTTGACTAGGCAATTTCTGAAATTGGTATAATTGGCTCAGGTCAAAGCAAGACCAGGCAAGTCCTGAGACCCTCTGCACTATCACATCAATAAAAAGAGGGTCCTGTGGTTGTGGTGGTTTGGGTTTGTTTTTTTTTTTTTTAAATCAGAAAGAAATAAAGGAAAAAAAAATCACATTCCACAGAGCTATTCATCTTTGAGGCATGATTACAGGATAACCTAAAGCAATTCAGAGAAATCTGAACTACAGTGGACCAAGGTCAGTAAGCGTACGTGATGAAAATTGATTTTAGCCAACTTAAAGAGGAGACATTAATAGTATTTTCCAGGTTGAGCATCTTAGTTTTGTACTTGTTCATTACCTTCCCTGTCCTTCCCACAGAGACGCAAGGGAATATGTTGATTTAGTAACTGGAGGCAAGCACAGTTTTCAAATTGAAACTAAAGTAAAGGAGCATGGAATTTTTCTTTAAATCCACATCAGAATGCAATCTAACCATACTGGTCTGGCACCAGTATAAGTATGTGATCAGGCTGATAAGTCTTGACAACTTCATGTATCATTTCCAGATTGTGTTTCTCTTTTGTATTTAGTGTAAATCTGAAATAGTGGCTTGAGGTTTAAACAAATTTTGAAAACTGAACAGTTGTGGTTGGGAAAATAATATCAAAGGTATTACTGTGAAAAAAAAAAAAAACCTGCAGAAACCTACTATTGTATATTTCATAGAAGTAGTTAAAACAGCAGATGACTTTCAGCTGAAATTTGGAAGAAGGTATTAAAGAAAGATACCTGGCTGAATTTCATCTTGATATGATTCATTTTACTTACTGAAGTGATTCACATAGGATCCTATTTTTAGTCAAGTTTTGAGGATATAGAAAGTATTTTCTTACCCAGAGTTTTTGAAAAAATTTGAATTCAAATAAAATATTCCATTCTAAAACAGGTATAATAAAATCAGTTAGTAAAGAGAAATTCACCTTTCCTGTTCTGTAAATAAATAGTTTGTCTTCTGCCTCTTCATATATATTACTGAACTTTAATTATTTGTGTTACAAATACATATAAAAAATGAAATTTTTATTCAATTACATTTCAAAATGTTATCTAAACAAATGATCTTGTGACACCTTCAGCTACAGGAATTCTATAAACACGATTAGGCACAAGCCTTGGACACAGGGCATTAATCACTGCCAATAACTGTGACAAAGATAATGAAAAGAAACACCTTAACAGACCAGTTCTGGGGCCAATCTTGTTCAACATCTTCATCAACAACCTGGATGAGGGGACAGAGTGTACCCTCAGCAAGTTCGCTGATGACACCAAACTGGGAGGACTGGCTGATTCCTCAGAAGGCTGTGCTGCCATTCAGTGAGATCTTGACCAACTTGAGAGTTGGGCAGAGAGGAACCTCCTGGGGTTCAACAAGGACAAGTGCAGAGTCCCGTACCTGGGAAGAAACAACCCCATGCACCAGTACAGGCTGGGGACTGACCTGCTGAACAGTTCTGTGGAGAGGAACCTGGGAGTCCTACTTGATAATAAACTAACCCTGAGCCAGCAATGTGCCCTCGTGTCCAAGAAGGCCAATGGCATCCTGGGATGCATCAAGAAGAGTGTGGCCAGCAGGTCAAGGGAGGTTCTCCTCCCCCTCTACTGTGTCTTGGTGAGGCCTCATCTGGAGTCCTGTGTCCAGTTTTGGGCTCCCCAGCTCAAAATTGACAGAGAACTTCTGGAGAGAATCCAGCGTAGGGCTACTAAGATGATCAGAGGACTGGAGCATCTTTCATACAAGGATAGGCTGCAGGAACTGGGGTTGTTTACTTTAGAGAAGATAAGACTGAGGGGGAATCTCATTAATATCTATAAGTATATAAATGGTGGATATCAGGAGGTTGGGACATCCCTTTTTTCTATTATATCTAGCAAGAGGACAAGGGGTAATGGGATGAAGCTGGAACACAAAAAGTCCCATTTAAACATAAGAAAAAAATATTTTACTGTGAGGGTGAGGGAGCAGTGGCACAGGCTGCCCAGAGGGGTTCTGGAGTCTCCTTCCTTGGAGGTCTTCAAGACCCAACTGGACATGTTCCTACACAATCTGATCTAGGTGGACCTGCTTCTGCAAGGGGGTTAGACTACATTTCTAAAGATTCCTTCCAAACCCTACCATTTCTATGATTCTATGAAATACCAACCAAACAACTAATTCTGCACACTCCATTAGGAAGAAAATAATCGTTATTTAGGAGATATGCAAACCAAAGCAATCTGAAAGTAATAACAATCCAACAACTTTTCCTAACATTTTAAGATCTTATCTGCTTTTCATGTTATCCCTTTGCTTGATTAAAGTACAATGAAGAGAATTCATTAACTTGTCCTAGAATTCTAATATTCATTTACTATAATCTTTTTCCTTTCTCTCTGTGACTGTTGAATAGTGTTTTGTTACTAATCTACTGCAGCTGCATTCCAACCCAAATGACTGTCTCAACCATAACCCAAGGAAAGTGTCAGACATACCAAGATGTCTAAATAAAGACTACCATATGTGTGTTAATCATTATTATTAAGATGCCAAAAGAAAGTTATATGCAAGCCATCTTTTGCATCTGATTTGAAGAAAACACATTTAAATAAGTTATTTCAGCACTAATTTTGCTGATTGATTCTGGCATCTGTCAGTGTATACAGCAGAGCTAACTTTCAAAGTAAGCATGGAATGACATTGCAATTTGAACAGTTTAAATGATTATGCAATCCTGTTTCTTTCCTGAAACAGCATTTTTTGAGGTCTGCATTTGGGATTTTTTATTGATTGTGGAATTCGGATTGGTTTGGCTTTGTTTGGATTGTTGGTTGATGTTTTTTCTAAACAGCAAAAGTCCTTCTTTCTGACTTTATCTATCCTAAGTTTTTAGGGTAAAAATAGATATTAAAAAAAATCAAATTTTACTTTTACTAAATGGCAACAGCTCACCTGAAAGATCATTTCTGGATTAAAATATCATATATATAACTATTGTCACAATTTTTAAATTTCAAAAACATGTACCAGCTCTCTATTTTTCTATATCAATAAAAAGTCAAAAGCTTTAATATTTTTTTATTACTGTCTTTATCGAAAGAATGTATTTCTTTGCTAATATTAAAATTTGCTTATGTTTGTAATGTCTTTTTAATGGCTTTCCTTGGAGATCGTTTTAGGGATCACTGAGCACAGTACTAAGGGTTTATAGAAGCTTATCCTTGTAGTACCTAACACATACATTGCTTCCTGAACAGGTACATTGATACTCACTATATTTCACATAAAGAATCTGAAATAGGTGGTTTAGTTTATGTAAACGTGAAATTGAATACAAGATAACATCTATCACTTTAAAACAAGGACTTTCAACCTGTTTACTAATATGTGCCACACAGCAGCATTGGGTCCATCTGTCCTCTCAAAACACACTGTGCAACTGTGGCAAAGCCAACAGTTTTAATTCCATGCACCTTCTCTTCACAAACTGAAGGATGGTGATGCATGATTTCAAAATATCAAACCTGAAAAATAAATAAAATTCTTATCCATTTATAGAAGAATTACAGTCCTGTCTGTAATTTGTATTGTTAGCTATACATCAGTCAGTACTTCAAACTAATTTTCAGATTTTTATTGGTACAAAACAGCTTCACTATCTTTTAGCAGGTTTTGAATTTTCAGAATTTTACATAATGACAGGTTTCAGGGTCACATGAAAGCCTGAGATGGAACTCTTCCTTTCAAAACTTCCCTTTGAAGTAAATAGGCTTTCAGTCTCTAAAAACAATTACTAAATGGGAAAAAAAGTAACATTATAGGTAGCCTTTTGGGATATTCCTCTCTTTTTGAGAATTTTACTCTCAAATCCTACTAAAATGTCCTGCTGCCCCATGTATTTTGTGAAGTTTCTGCAGAGTCCTGAAGCCATAAATGCTCAACTGGCTTATGAGTCTCCCTCCAAGAAGTTTCATGTGGTCAGAGAGCCAACATCAAGAGAATAGAAGCTTTTTCATTATTTTATAATATTACTATATTACATGGGCAAATTTAATAGATCCTTATCTGTGAATGAAAATTCTACATATTTATTAATAAAAAGGTACAAATGTTTATTAATAGCACTTATTATAGTTGATAAATTTCTAAAGTAACAAATTAGGAAAAAGATGTGTCAATTTTTTCCTCAAAATTATGGAAACAATCACTACATTCACATGCTTCCTTATATTTAAAAAAGTAATTTCCAAAGTACTGTACTCTATTACCATATATGATATATTATTTTAAAGTAAATTCCAGTTTCAAATGTAATATTCTTGTTAGTTGTGGTAACAAAGAACAGTAACAGTTGTACTGGTTAAGTGAACTACAACAGTAGGAAACTGATGAGAGGCTTGGACAACACAGAAACTCAAAGTAGAAATTTACTGTGAAAGCACGTTTGTTTGAATTTTCAGAAAGAAACAAATGTCAAACAAAAGTGAAAAGTTCAAAAATAAGAGTAGATATATTAAAAAATCACCCCCTGCCATGTGATATTGCTGTTACCATTCTAGAGCAAATATCATGCTGGGAAATTATGTCAGAATGTTTGCAAATATGTATATTTAAGTGCACTAAAAATCATAAAACAATAGCTAAGTTCATTTGTAAATAATATATCAGATAGATATTTGTTAAAAGCATTTAATACTTAGAAAAATGTCAATTATCCATTTAAGAATGGAAAAAGTAATAACTGGATAATACTGCATAACATAACTATTTTCATTGCAGAACTATTTTACCTGCTATTATACTTTTGTTGTTTCAGAAAGACAGGAATACAGTGGGAATATTATAATAAAGTACTAGCAGTTGCACAGAAATAATTGTAGTTATAGTTATAAACAATTATATTCCGTTCTTATTTTTGTACTAAATACCAATCAACTCGAGAAACTCATTTAAGAAACTCTACAAAACATATACATTTAATCTTTATTGTTTGCTTGAAATAGCAGGCACAGATTTGATTTAGATAATATTCCCTTCATTTTAGTTGCTTTCACTAAACAGCAACATGATAAAGAAATAATATTTTGAAAAAGGTATTTCTTTTTCATACCTGAGAGACAAATATGCAGATACAATTGCACTACTACTATCAGATTACTTGGTGGGTTTCGTCAAAGACTATTCTGTTTTTGCAAGCTCATTCTAATTCAAACTTAAGCTATAAGGAATTCACAGAAAACTCATGTACTGTCTAAATTAAACACATTATATGCACTGAGAAATGGTGAAAAAAATCTCTTATGATTTGGTATGACTGAATTCTGCATACTAGTACTAGACTTTCATTTGGGGTTAATTTCCTCAATAATTAGACATCGAAAGTGTATTTTCAAAAATCCCTGTTTGGAAATAAAAAACATATATTAACTATTACTAGTTTTGAAGTCTTCTGACTCCATTATCCATAGGCATACAAAACTAATTTTAAAGACAAAAGTCCTCAGAAAAAACAAGTAGGTAGGTAGTTTTCATAGCTGTCTACTACTGACAGGTAATCAGAACTCAGCCTGTTAACAAACTCAGAGTTCAAAATCTATCATTTATAAGCAAGGGGTTCCACAAGATTCATTTGATAAAGGCAAGGAATAATTATTTTTAATGAACATTATTATTACTGTTATTCCTTCCCTCAGAAAATAGTTGGATTAAAACACTACATAGATTTGCTTTGCAAGACTAAATTTATGAGACAGTTCCAGTTGCTTAGACTGTGCATTATATGTTCAGTGCCCCTGAAAAAGCTCTATCTCCTACCAGTTTTTGAAACACACATTGCAGGCTTTCCAGATGGTCACCACATGACTAATCTTGAGAATGAAACTCAATCTTTTTTTCGCTTGTTTTTTTTTGGGGGTTTTTTTTTGTTTGTTTGTTTTGGTTTTGGGTTTGTTTTTTTTTTTTTACACTCCCTAGCTAGTAAAAGGGGATGGACATAAATTGTCTTTTGGAAAGATCAAAGTAACCCTGAATTTATATAATGATGACAATGTTAAAAGCCACTGGTATTACTGTTCTATTTCTTCTTCTAGCTGGTGAAGGGTCTAGAGAACAAGTCTTATAAGGAGTGGCCGAGGGAGCTGAGGATGTTTAGCCTAGAGAAGAGGAGGCTGAGAGGAGACATCATCACTCTCTACAACTAGCTGAAGGTGAGTTGTAGTGAAGTAGGAATCAATCTCTCTAGTAATGAATAATAGGACATAAGAAAATAAGTTCAAGCTGCACCACCAGAGGTTTAGATTAGACATTAGGGAGAACTTTTTTACCAAGAGCATTATTATTAGGCATTGGAACAGACTTCCCAGGGAGGTGGTGGAGTCACCATCCCTGGAGATATTCATAAGATGCATAGATGAGGTGCTGAGGGATGTGGCTTTGTTTAGTGATGGGCTTGGCAGTGTGAGGTTAGTGGTTGGACTTGGGTCTTAAAGGTCTTTTCCAACCGTAAAGATTCTGAAGTATGGTCATTCTTTGCAACCAGGTTGGCAGGGGTATTCTCTAGGTTTTGGTTTATTTATAGGAAAACAGGAATACAAAAAATGTTCATGTCAATACTCCTCAGAAATTCATTATTGTCCCACTAGATGTATGGACAGGAAATAAAACGAACAGTATGTAAATATAAATTTTCACCTTTATAATTTGATAGGCTTATTTCACCTTGTAACTTCATCAACTCTGTTATTGGAAAAGAGAGTCAAGATCCCTTCCCCACACACTGCATATCATAGAATCATAGAATGGTAAGGTTCGGAAGGAACCTTTAGAGATCATCTAGTCCAACCCCTTGCAGAAGCAGGTTCACCTAGATCAGGTCGCATAGGAACATGTCCAGGTGGGTCTTGAAGACCTCCAAGGAAGGAGACTCCACACTCTCCCTGGCCAGTCTGTGCCAGGGCTCCCTCACCGTCACAGTAAAAAAGTTTTTTCTTACACTTAAATCGAATTTTTTTGTGTTCCAGTTTTATCCCATTACCCTTGTCCTGTTGCTAGATATAATAGAAAAAAGGGATGCCCCAGCCTCCTGATACAATGGTGTATCACTGGACTGAATACAAAAAGAATGGGAGTACCTGTGACACACAATTTTAAGAACTCCCTTTTTGTTAAGTTAGTTCCTTCAAAACTCTGTGAAACTCTTCCTATGTCAGTTCAAAATTTTAGCGACTCCAAACAATGCCCTGACCACTAAAAATTACATTGGGTCCTTCCTGTGAATACAGGTCTTTGTTAGAGGCTGTCAACCATAGCTAATTCAGCAAGGACACACTGCTGTGCAAGAGTAAACAGAAACAGCAAGAAACCAAAAAGTGTCTCCAAAAAGTGAATGTTCTAGTTACATTTGTAGGTCAGCTGAAATGTGAAATGTGTTGAAAAGTGTCAGTTCTATCCTTTGTAACTTTTGAGAGATTTCAATGCAATTTGTGATTCTTCAAAAATCCATCACGAAAAATGGTCAAGAATTTTGGGACTAAATTTGACATCTACTGACCAGTTTCACTGAGTCACAAGTCCTTCTAAAAAAAAGTATCAACATTATGAGAAGACCTACTACTGAAAGTGTAAAATTATTAATAAATTTGCACCTATTACTCTGGCCAAACACAGTACTTGCATTTATTCCAAAGAGATGTGGATGTGAATGGTCTTCATCTGGAAGACCCTTTTAGCTTTAAGAATAATTTAAATCATGAGGAGAGAGGTTCAAAGAAGTCATTTATGTCAAAGTACTCATTTGCTTAGGCAGATACTAAATTCATTTAACTTCTCATCTTAAATGTACAAAGTCTACAGTATTTTTTTTTTTAAATTCTATTAAAGAATGCTTTCAGTTAATTTGGATGTGGTATGTATCACTAGAGACAGGAAGGGTGATCCCCAACTAACCTATTCTAAGTAACAGAGAAACAGTCTTGTGAAGAAGAGGACATTTTGCCTTAATTATTGTGTTAAGTGAATTAGTGTGTGCCACCAAAATGAATCACAGTCTATTCTCAGAGTCTGTACTCCTGATGATAAAGTTGATCTGAACTTAAAGAAGGTGAGGACAGTGCCCGGGCTGAACAATTGCCCAAGCTTCAGAGATATCCCTGAGTTATCTTGGCAGATTCAGTCTCATTTACTGAAGGGTTGTGAGAAGGCACCAAGAACTTGAAGAAAAGGAACTGAAAAAGAGAATCTATTTCAGAAAAGACATAAATATGAGTGTCCTGATACTAAATTATACTCAGAAAAGCGAGATCACCTCACCTCCTTAGGAGGGCAGAGAGTGACAATCATGACACGAGCACTAATGTTTCTGCTGTTAAAGGCTCGGGTCCTACGAGCTCCTTTTGTTTTCATAGTTGAAGCTTCTGATTACAAGCCATAATCTCAGGCAAATTTCAGGTGCAGAGAGCAGCACTGGCTATTAGTTGAGAAACCAATTATACCCTAACTGAGCATAATCTTCTAGGTTCCCAACTTTTGACAGTTCTAAGGGACTATGAAAAAGACAGATAAAAATAATTTTCAGCAGAGTAAATTTAGAAGTCCTCAGGTGCCAGGTGTGTTATGAACAGCAGCCCTAGCAATTCTAGAGCTGTGTGACCACAAAGCTCTGCCAAGGTACTGCTAAAGTCAAAACAATTATCAGTAACAAATGTTTTTTGGTATCTAGAATTTTAACATATAGGTGGATTGCTCTTAAAAAAAGGACTACTGTAATTCATCTTACTATAGCTGCTTTAGTACAAAGCTCAAATATAGGAAGTTAAACACAACTCTGAGCATTAGCTAATTTTATAGAGTATATCTCAGAAAAAAAACCTCAAGGAACACATGGAAATTCTCAGCAGAAAATTTTCCACTTTAACATTCACAAGTGGATATATATTTAGGCAGTTCTCTGAGTCTTCTTTTACCTCTTAGCATCAACACGTGCTGCCACATTGTTACCTTCTGGACAATATTTTCCTTCAAAGCTAGTTCTCATCACACAATACTGACGGTGACTTTTTTTGTCAAAGGTAGAATTTCACCAGGTATAATGTAATATAACTATTTCCTGGTGTGAATTGAGATATTATCAGATATGAAGAAAAATATTTTGTCAGAACAGAAATATTTGGTCAGCGACAAGACCTGGCTGTTTATACAATAGCTTTCAAAACAGATGTGGTTTCTGATAGCACCTTTTTGCCACCTGACACTAAAATAGGATCCAATTTACTCAGAATATTATTTGTTCAATGCTAAAAAAACAAATGTCATGTCTAGCAAATATAAATGTTATTTTTTCTGCAGAACTTATATCTCTATGGGAAATTTACAGAATATAATTGCACATCTCTTCCCTTACCCCACTCTGTTTCTCCACATTTAATTTTCCTTGATGGTTTCTGACTTGTTATACATGTTGTTTTACCCACTGCACTAAAATTCATCATGTTAAAAGCAAAAGAGACCTTGCATTCTTGTTTTAGCACTGAATTGCTGGACTATTGTAATATTTTGTTCTGCAATTACTCAATAAATTCACATGCAAAGATTCTCTCAGCAGCACACACTGAACATTTCCATAGATTACAGTAATTGTTCTAGATTACCATCCCTCCCACCCTACAGCATAGTGATAAAAGTCTTGATGTGATTTCCCTGTGGACATAACGTTGCTATCAAACAGATGGGTGGATTTCCTCAATCTTTCTAATAAGAATTAATGGAAATTAAAAAAGGATTTATTGACTGATGGCAGATGGCTGCAGGATTTTGCGGAGGTATGACTCATGTAAATTACAACAAAAGTAAATTCAGCCTCCTGCAGTGGACAAAAGGTAAGGAGCATTCTGCTTAAATGTTAAAAGGAAGTAAACATTCTTTTTTACTTTGTCAGACATGACCACATTAAGACATCAATGGTCCCTTGATCATCATATATAGTGCAGGCCTACTTTGCACTCTTGGGAAGAAGCCCATAGAAACACTCATGGTAAAACACATTGTGCTCAGGCTCAAAATAGCTGCTGTCTGTGTATGTACTTCAAATTGTCTCTTGCAGTCCCAGCTCCTCACAAGCTATGGCCTTATAGATTCTAATAGATATCTATTAGACAGCTAATAATAAGTTCCATTATTTTGCGTTACTCATGAGCATAGCAAAGGTGAAAATAACTAGAACGAAACACAAAATGGTAAAGCTTTTTGTTGCAGCATTCCCCCATCTCATGCAGATACAAACTCATTAGTACATACAATACTGGAACAGTTATTATTCACAAGTCTAGGAAAAACTGAATTGCTATCTGAAGACAACAAAAAGCCACCACCTCTCTTAATCACAGATCAGTTTGGATACCAGTAGATTAATAGACTTCTTCCCCAAAGGCACATATTGTTGCTCCTAAAGCTTCAGTGCTATCAACAACTAAACTACCTGTTGGTTAACACTATCCATACAAGTAGCAGAGTACTGAAGAAAACTGTTCATTCAGCCATGTAAGCACATGAAGTTCTCTCTGACCTACATTTTCCTCACTGATTAAAGTTTTTTTATAGTAATACACAAGGAATTCTTTGCAGTCACATCATGCTCCTAAGAAATGCTAAAATGCAGGACACAGAAGGTTCTTTGGTAGAAGACAGGTATTATGTCATTAGCTGGGAATGTTCAGCCCAGTACACACTGCTTATTCCAGATGACCTGTTTCTGAATACTGGACAAAGGGAATATGAGATTTGTTTTCTTTTTCTATGCTTGCATAAAATCTAACAGTTCTAGGTCTAAAATCACTGGGACTAAAATTGTAGAATACTCTTTTTTTACCTCATCATAATAGTTTATTCCTATAAAAAAATTGATTTGTTTTTTGATTAAAGAAAAAAATATATGGAAAGAAAACATGATCTTTGCAAAGATAAAGAATATTTATAACCCAAAAATAAATTTAAACACGTTCTATAAAGTATCCTAAAAACAACACCTTTTTTCCTCATCCACATAGGTCTTGATAACCTAACAATATTGTTACAAGCTCTGAAGTAGCAGAGATTATATTAAAACCCAATAGTTTGTTTATAATTCTAATTAAAATCTCAAGTTTCTTGCATTGGAAAAAAAAAAATTAATATTTCTGCTTTACATTTAAAGAAACTAATCAGAGACTTAATCTGCTTCTGGTAGAACAGTAAAACTAACAATATTTTTGTCAAGATGAAATAGTATTTAACATATATCTGCATTTTAAAATTAATTACATTTTATAATTTGGAAATCTAAATTATCTTTTATTATTATGGATTAATTATCTTTTATTATTATGGATTTAATGATCCATTTCAGTTTTCACCGGAAATAGGTTAAGATGATGGTGTTAGGCCACTAGTTTTCTTCTTTTCTTTTTTTGTCTCCTTTAGAACAACAACATATATATCTGTGCAAACTATATGGAAAGTATTTTCTTATGAAAAAAACCTTGTTACACGAACAGTTAAAATAAAATTATAAATACTTTATCGAGAGATTAATACCAGATGCAATTCCAAAATGTTAATCAATTTTCATGTTATAGAGTTTAGGTAGAGCTTTCCTTAAACATCTTTATTGAAGACAAATTGCAAAATTAATCTTAACAATATCTTTAAGAATTGTTACCCAATCATACTATATATTTCTTATAAATTTCGAAAACAGGCAAAGTTGCTCACAAAAATATTCTATGTACCCCTCTCAATGTACTTGTACAAAACATACATACATAACCAATCCTAGACAAATCCATTAAACAATTTAATAAACAGTACACAGACTTGAGAATTTGCTGCCCTATTCTTCTGTGCTTTGGTCTTTACGGCCAAGGCTGACCCTCGGGAAGCTGAGTGCGGCAAGGATAAAAGAATGGCCAGGACAGCAGAGGATTTTCCCTGGGTTGAAGAAGAAGAGGTTAAAGAGTTGTTGGCCAAGCTTAAGGCTCATAAGTCAATGGGTCCTGATGGGATGCATCCTAGAGTGCTGAGGGAGCTGGCTGATGTGATTGCTAAGCCTCTCTCCATCATTTTTTAACAATCACGGAGGACGGGTGAGGTGCCTGAGGACTGGAGAAAGGCCAATGTCACTCCAGTCTTCAAAAAGGGTAAGAAGGATGACCCGGGAAACTACAGGCTGGTCAGACTCACCTCCATCTCTGAAAAGGTGATGGAACAAGTCGTCCTGAATGTTATCACTAAACATATGAAGGATAAGATGGTTATCAGAAGGAGTCTACATGGATTCATCAAGGAGAAATCCTGTTTGACCAACCTGATAGCCTTCTATGAGTCTATAACCAGCTGTCTAGATGAGGAAGAGCAGTGTACGTCATCTACCTTGACTTCAGCAAAGCTTTTGACACTGTCTCCCATAACATCCTCATCAGAAAGCTCAAGCAGTGTGGCTTGGATGAGTGGATGGTGAGGTGGATTGAGAGCTGGCTGAATGACAGAGCACAAAGGGTGGTGATCAACAGAGCCGAGTCAAGTTGGAGTCCTGTGACCAGTGTAGTTCCACAGGAATCGAATCTGGGGCCAGTCTTGTTCAACATCTTCAATGACCTGGATGGGGGGGACAGTGTACCCTCACCAAGTTCTCTGATAACACCAAACTGAGACGACTGTCTGATTCCCCTGAAGGCTGTTCTGCCATTCAGTGAGATCTTGACCGGCTGGAGAGTTGGGCAGAAAGGAACCTCCTGAGGTTCAACAAGGACAAGTGCAGAGTCCTGCACCTGGGAAGGAACAACCCCATGCATCAGTACAGGCTGGGGTCGAACTGCTGAAGAGCAGCTCTGCAGAGAGAGATCTGGGAGTCCTGGTTGATAATTAACCATGAGCCAGCAATGTGCCCTTGTGGCCAAGAAGGCCAATGGCATCCTGGGATGCATCAAGAAGAGTGTGGCCAGCAGGTAAAGGGAGGTTCTCCTCCCCCTCTACTGTGTCTTGGTGAGGCCTCATCTGGAGTCCTGTGTCCAGTTCTGGGCTTCTCAGCTCAAGGGGGACATAGTACTTCTGGAGAGGATCCAGCGCAGGGCCACCAAGATGATCAGGGGACTGGAACATCTTTCACGCAAGGAAAGGCTGCAGGATCTGGGGCTGTTTGGTCTAGAGAAGAGGAGACTGAGGGGAGATATCATTAACATTTACAAATATCTAAATGGTGAGTGCCAGGAGGTTGGGACATCCCTTTTTTCTATAGTAGCTAGCAACAGGACAAGGGGTAATGGGATGAAGCTGGAACACAAAAAGTTCCACTTAAATATAAGAAAAAACTATTTTACTGTGAGGGTGAGGGAGCCCTGGCACAGGCTGCCCAGAGGGGTTTTGGAGCCTCCTTCCTTAGAGGTCTTCAAAACCACCTGGACATGTTCCTGTGCAACCTGATCTAGGTGAACCTGCTTCTGCAGGGAGGTTGGACTAGGTGATCTCTAAAGGTCCCTTCCAACCCCTACCATTCTGTGATTCTATGATTCTATGATACTGATGAATATTGTGCAATTTAGAAGGTCAACATCCTTGATTTCAAGTGTAACGTGTACCCAGAAACATTTTTCTTTAGTAATACAATGCAAATGCTTGAAGAACTTTGTTACACACATAGGTAAATTGAAGGACATGACCCATCATGCATCCATTAAAAATCAAGATTCATTCAGTTCAGCCAATTATAGTTTTGCTGGTCTGCTGAAAATAACAGCAGTCTTGCCTTGCATATTTAGTCTACCAAGTCAACAGGAACACTCACGGAAAAGCAATTCCACCAACCAAAAAGACAATCTTATTAACGTATTTTAACACAAGTATATATACAAAGAGAAATTATAACTTTAACAGAAACCACAAAATTCTATGAACTTAGTCAACCACGTGAAGAATCAGTTTATAGAATTACTTTCTATTCTTAATAGGTCCATGGATAAAACCCAGTTAAGGGAGTCAATAGTTTATCACATACTGTTATTGCTGGTAGTTTTCAAAGATGTTTTCCATGTCTTGCTCTTAAGTCCATAATGAAAGTTACATTATTAGAAAATGACTCATAGAACTGGTTTGTGAAAACTGTAGCTAGAAAGTTTAAAATTGTGGTTCCTACTAACATGATGGGAAGACACATGCTCCTTATCTCAAGTTTAATTACATTAAAATAATTTCAATTAAAAGTTTAGATTTTTCTGCTTTCAATTATGACTAACACAACTCTATACAATTTATATGTACTGGGGACTTCAAAGATTTTAAAATTAAGAAAGTAGGAAGTTAAGCACTTGAAATATTTAATGCTTAATGGGACTTAATGAACTTTAAATGAGTTTTAAAGGAATTGTGTATAAAGAATTCTGCTCAGTGCTAAAAATGTACTTTCATGCAGCACTCATCCTGAATGCATCTAACATAACATTTGAAATCTATGTCAGCATTCTAATGATTTTTACTATAATGCTTGAAATAGATTTGTCCCTTGACTGTTTGCATTTTTAAAAGACAAATCCTTCTGTAAAGTACCGTTGTAAAATATGACAATTAATTATATTCAGTTTTGTCTAAACAAGACAAAACACAACATCTCGTCTTCTTCCACAAAGTAAACTTTTTCTGAAAGTACCAAACGTGCCGTTGTATTTTGTTTTTTCAAAGTAGATCAAAAGTAAGTACAAGTACAAGCCAATTCTGTTTAATTAGTACACAAACAACTTTGAAAAAAGACTGCATAATAATTATTCAGAACAGATTAGTTTATAAACAAGTAATTGGTCATGAAGTTTGCAAAAAAAAGATGAATAGAACAATGAAATGAGGAACAAAAAACATTTCTCAATATAAACCAGGAAAGCGTGAGATGCGGTTTTTTAATCCATTCAGCCACACTATCTATTTGATGCTATTAAAACTAAGCATAAATTAGGTAAAGTTACTTTTAACTCCTTAAATTAAAATTTATTGTTAATAAATTGTCAAAACAAATTTCAGTGCTAATAACCGTTTTCATTGAATCTCAGATAATAAGAACATGGTGTAGTCACTTGTTATTTCAAGAAAGAAACACAACAGTATTTATGGGGAAAAACAGTTTATCATGCACTGAATCATCAGCAAAAACAATCAGTAAATATTTCTACATAACACAGTACTATACTTTGAGCATTTTTTTAGCATCTCCAAATCTCCTGAAAATTTAATTTTTTCCATTCTTATCTAGTATTTTGTATTCTCCCCATTATGCTTAGTAATGTATTTGTCCTCCGCTCAATCTTCAGCTTAGATTTATATATTACACAGTATGTTTTAAAGAACACTTTGCATTGCATATGCAGATTCCTCAAAAATCAAAACCTGGACTTGAAATTCAGGATGATAGTTGATGAATTAGTTAAAAAAAAATCACATGGATGGAAAGGTTCAACTAGATTCTGGTACTTTAGCTGGAACTAGGGAGAACAGATGGGTAAGACTTACTTAATGGCATTCTATGTATTTGCAGTGATGGATTGTATGGTTCTGAAGAATCTGACATTTTAATCAGTTTCTATTAATTTTATAAAGTTAAATAGCACAGGTATAGACAAGGAGACAGACTTTGAATCAATAACTGCAGCGGAATTTTGACCCAATAATCAAACACACCACACACTCTAAATTGTTTAAAATTATAAAAACTCATACTAATGGGCAACTCATAATAACATGTTACTATTAGGATATGGGAGGAAAAAATGTAATACCTTATCAAAAGACAGACAGGATAAGAACAGATTTTTGGAAGAGTATGATGTAATAATTCATAAAGGATTTAGAATATGACAAAACAAGGTATTCTCAGACACAATTGAGTCACAATAGAGAATTCAGAAGCCTACCAGAATACTGTCATAAGAAAGTTGAGCAGAATTCAATTTCAGAAAACACATTAAAACACAATGAACTACTCAGACAAATGTCACAAGCTAAGAAGATACCTAGTATAAAGGAAAAAGATTAAAAAGCAGCAATCTATTATATCACTTTGCCAGAGTTAGAAGGCTTCAGCATCAACAAAAAGAGTAAAAGAAGTTTTACTGACTGAAAGGACAATACTCAAGTGGCATATAAGCAAGCCAGTGAATAACTTGCTACTCCACAGCCTGTAAGACAAACTCTAGAGGAAAGCACTGACAGTTCTCGCAAGTACACTGCAGTGAGGCAGTAATGCAAAAGCCTCAAAGAACACAATAAGATGATTGTTATTGGGAAAAAAGGTGTATGTGAATGTCATTATGGCATAGAAGTAAGACATTTAACTAGGAGTCTTTTTGGTAACTTGATGCTAATCACAGAATCTTTATTACCAAAACAGTCAGAACAATCCAAGTTCGCAGAGACTCTTTTCAGACACAAGTATCCCGACTTAATACTTTATCACATGCAGAAAGGGATTTAAAAAAAAGTCAAATCTCATCTGTACTTTGGACTGTAAAACTACAAGATGATAGGGAATCATAGATTGTCACCTGTTGACATTTTATTCAAGGAAGAAAAACCTACAAAAAAATCCACAAACAAAACACACTGTATGTTTGAACTGTTAGAAAATAATGTCAATGCCACTCTGGACCTGTAGAGAAACCAAAAAGCAACATATAAAGCAAAGAACTAAATTTGGGGTTTAGTAACCGTCATTTCTTTCTGAAAATTTTATCAATTATTTGAGAGCACTACAGGTTGCAGACATATGGGAAATATTTTTCCAGAGAGATAAAAATATTTTGCTTTGAAGTACAACAAAGTATTTTTTTATTTCATTAAATACAGATGTATTAAGTACACCACGAAGGCTCAGCAAAATTTAGGAATGAACTATAGTCTAACACTAGCAATGCTGGTAACCTGATGAGATCTGCATATCCCTTTGACACATGAGGAGAACAACTCAATATTCAAAATATTCTCAATATTTAATTTAGTCAGATTTTTATGAAATGCTTTATATCCTGTATTTTGCTACTTTAAATGCTTATTATGCATGACTTCAAGGGCTTTATAATGTGCAATAAAAATCCCGAAACACTGCAGGATTAACAATAGGAAAAAGGATGCAAAGTTCATAGCTTTTTTAACTTATGATACAGAAAATTTAAAACAATGGTACTAGAATGAACCAATAGTTGGAAAAGATGCGTCTAAGCTTTTAGGAAGAAAAAAATCCCATATACTTATGATATGCAAATTACTGGGGTATCTGAATGGCTTGTATACTATGTATTTGTGACCTTCTCTTTTGCATTTTTCTCTTACAGCAGAAGAAAATTGAATAGCTTTAGGCTGACAGGCTGTGTTCAGGAGTCCTAAAGTGCCTGGTAGTTTCATTGTTTCAGAGGAATGCAGTTCTTATAGAAGGTCACAGCCAAAGACTAAAAGAGATGGTCTCTCACAGCTCAGATTAATCCCATGAATGGCTTTGATGGTTAATACCTAGACCTTGAATTTCAATTGATATTCAAAATGTGGACTTGTGTAGCAAGTACAGTAAAACAGAGAACAGGCAATAGTGATGTCTACTGTCAGTAACCAGGCTACTCAGTTCTAAACATGTTGAAATATTTTTCAAAGTTGAGACTTCTATTTTGATGTACAGTTATCAATAACTGAACCTGGGCCATTGACCATCAACTCTGCAGTTTTATGTTACAAGATATTTCATCTTTTATGTAGATTTTTTTTTTCCTTTTTAGTTTTAAGAAGACTACATGGTTAGTAGTGTCACTGAGGGTTCTAGAATTGCTCTGAGGTCCTAGTAACTCAAGAATGGGATATATTTTGTGAATAGAGGTGCTACAGAAATAGGTAGTTCTACTAAATTTATTTTTTTCATCTCCCTTGGAGCTTTCACCTTTGTTTCATTGTTCCACTTCATTTTCCTGTTTGTCCTTCAAGAGCCAAGATCTTTCAGCCACCGAGATTGCAGCTCTAAGGGACATATGGATCTAAACATATGAAGCGTATTGATATCATTTAGGTTGCATGAGGGGGAAAAAGTGGTTTTACTAGGACATTTTGAACATTCAAGATGACTATTTGTTAGTCAAAGAACCAAACAGCAATTCATAGGACTATAAATAATAGAAGAAGTACTTTTTGTCTGTTATTCCAAATGCATGTTAGGCACCTCTGTTCAAAGCAGTAAAGAAAGACATTCCTAGAGAATAAAATGTCAGAAATTCAGATGAGAAATATCTTACAAAGAACATACAAAACTAACTTCCTTTTTTTATCTTTTTGAGATGGTAAGTAAATAATATTAAAATAATATTAAAAATATATATACAATACAGTTATAAGTCCCTAGCAATGAATGTCTCATACAAGTTAAGGTAGGAAACTACCATAATAGCAAGAGAATGTAACAGCAAGACTGTTACAATAAGAACCACCTTGTTATTATATAGTTAACATCTGTGCTTCCTAAATGACAAATTAAATGAACATAATGGTTATTGCCCCATATTCATATTGTGCCACCTGCATATGCATGATAACATCCTGAGTAATCAAATCAGGAAGCCAAAAAAAATCCCTATTTCTATCTTTCCACCTTCCTCTGAACATCTATATGAAATGTGTTTATATGCAGCCAAAGAATACATCAAAGCTTTACAGATAAGCCAACCAATCAACAGCAACCAGTTAACACTATTAGTTGTAATAAGATAAGGACATAATCAGCAATTCACCTTTATATCTTGGTAAGATGAAATAAAAACATTGGAGTAGGTCCCACATGCTTGTATACATTTAGTACTTTATAACTGCAATTATGGAATAATGCTAAAGATCTCAGTTAAGCAATTACTACAAGCTTACACATCTGGGACTTCTTAAAACTAGAAGTAGTCAAAAATATTTCAAATATTATAATTTAATCCTCAAAATGCTCAAATAACTTTCCAAGGCTGCATCTCTCGTCCTCTATATCTATCAGTATTTTAAAGTCATTTAACCCTACTTTAAAAAAATAATAATTTTTAGCTACTCAACTGATCAACAAGTCTCTCAGAGACCAGTGCCACCAACACAACTTTGGGTTTTTTGACCATGTTGAAATTTTCTGAATGCCAGGTCTGGTGTGAGAGTTCATCTGTCTCAAAAGGGAAGAAGGATCCTTGCAAATGATTTAGTAGGACTCACAGAAAGGGCTTAAAATAATCCCTTCAGAATGTAAACTCATGAAGAAATTTGGTACGATTTTTTGAAAAAGAATAGTTTTAATCTTTTTGACTTTTTCTAAATATTATGAATAGTCCCTAAATCATAAACTTACAGCAGCCATGCAGATGGAGCAGTTATTGAGCTTCCTTAGGCTTAAGAAATGTGATTTAAGAACGCTCAAATACGTTAAGAGGTAGGACTGAGGAGTGTTCACTCCAGAGAAATTCAAAAGTGGTTTTTCCTTACAATTTGTGCTGGGACTTATATGACTAAGATAATTAGAATTCAAAGAACATTAGCTATTTGTTCTATATTAATTTCATGAATGCTAGCACCATGCCTAAGTCAAATGGATATTTATGAACTGTCTGTTACCCTCCACAATTCTAAATAAAGCTTTGCTGGAATAAAATTATTATAAAAAATATTCTTATGCACAGTAGTAAATATTAGAATTCCTTATATTTGCAAATCTCAATATATGCAGTAGTTGGTAAAGAATTGTCTTATCCACATTAGAATATACTTAATCAGTGTTCCAATCCTAACAGTGACTGGGACTTGCTGGGCATATAAGTATTATATATACATATATGCATTACTACCTTCTCAGTGCTTACAGTAGATTAATTTATAATAAAATTGAGATTGGCAAAATACTGGAAACGGTACAGCTAGATGTAATTAGTCCAGCTGGAAATGCATTCTGAGAAGCCTTTGATAAGAGATGATATAAGAAAAGTTTCCAGAGTACAGTGTAAACAAGAAAACATCAGAAGCATTTGGTTGAATTCTTTTACAAATTCATATATTCTCTGTAAAATGTGCATATAACATTTTGATTTAATTCTGTCAAGTTAGTTACACATTTTTGTTGTTCCATATTGAAACATATTCTTGTATAAATTATTCTAAAATTCCTCACACAGAATCCTTTCCTTTTAAAATATTAGAAAGAGACTAGGAATACAATGAAGAAAAACGTATAGGGAGGTTTTAAAAGTGGTTTTTTTACCCATGCTTTACATAAACTTACAATGAAGATATTCTCCTGACTGAGAAAATTAATTCCTGTGTTTATAATTTTGCAGAAACTGAGTGCAGGTGGGGAGAGGTTTTTGTTTTCAGTCCATGCCAATTTCTACCTAACTCCTTAGTGTATAACATCCTGACAAAAAATCTTTTCTGTAAAGCAAAGCATGTGCTGGCTCCAAATAATAATCTTTACTTAAATTAACCTAAAAATGCATCATTATTCACCTCATATAATCTAGGCACAAGCTGCTCGCTCTTAATGCCTCCAGATCCTGTCCATGTGTCTTTATGAATAGTTGGCAGTTTTTCCTTTTCTTTTTTTCTTTCTTCTCCCAGCTTTTTGGAAAAGTAGTGCAAAACTAAACCTTTAAAATATTACACCTAAATCCTAAGTAAAACATGAGTCCATATATGAGGCAATACAGCATGTACATTATAATATATTGCGTAAGATTATATCAATTTAATGTAATTCATATAAGGAAGTTTAAACTTATACCTTTTCATGTCTATTTAATTATCAAGCTGTCACTGCAAAAATATTTATATGTGTGTAAACACTTTTGTTGAGTTTTAAAAAAAATACTAAAAATCTTATCGTAAAGATCTTTGACTGCATTGGAATACATATACCTTGAAAGCAAAATTATTAAGCAGAGTGTCATTGACTCTTCAAAAGCAGATAATACTGGTTTTCATAATCGCAGTGTTACGGAGGGTAATATTTATATCTGAAGATAACTTTTAAATACCAATGGGATAGGCTTATAGACTGAAATTGCATGTTTAATATATTACTGTCATTATTTACACAAAGAATTTACACTTATACTTCTAAGAGATATTTACATAAAATGTGAAAGATTTTTTAACATTAAATATAATTGCAATGTGGAACTGCGTTTCCAAGAAAAAGAGCCACTTTATTTTTTATGTCCTCCATACTGTCTCTTATTTAAGACAGTGTGCACATCCACATCCAGGCATGTAACAGCTCCTTAAGCCTTTGAAGGAATACACAACAGCTGTTCAAATGAAATTACACATATTTCCTGAATTTTATCTTCTGCACATATATGTTGTAAAGTGGTTTTTTTTCAGTTCTTCAAAAAGAAATACCATTAGGATTAGCTTTGCAACAAACTAATACATGAATGGATTGTCCTTAAAATCTTAGAAACAAATGTGACCTCAGAACAAACTAGATTTTAAATTTGTTACATCTTCAAGCTAACATAGTGGTTCACTAAATATAGTTGGCACATAAAAGGCTTACTGCAGTCAATGTCCTTGTGCATTAGCAGGTGTGCTGTAAGAACATCAGTTTGATTTTCATCAGCTCTGATCATTACCTTATCATGCAGTGAAAGGATATTTCAGACCGACTGTAGTGCCAAGACATATTGCAAAGGTTTAGGAAAACGTACTCAAGCAAGAAAGAACAACAGATTTTGTTTACAATGAGGGACTGAGGAAAAAATCATTAACACATTACAGCGTTTTGAAAGACAGATGGCAGAACGCTGGACTTAAATTCAGTCATGCAACTAAAATCATATAGTACATGGAAAAAAAAAAGGACACTTTAAAAACCTGACTATTGTTTATTTCGCTAGATATAAATTTGAGAGGGGGTTGCTTTTTTGCTTTTTTTTTTTTTTTTTGGTTAATTCTAGTGTATTTTCATTAGTAAAAGCATAAAGAGTTGGCCTACAACTTGGAGATTAAAGATAATTTACTAAGAAGGATCTGCTTCTCTATTTATTTTTAATAAATTTTTGTCTGTATAAACTTATACTAAGCCCATCAGAAAACTGTCAGATTGCATTTCAGGATGTGCATTAAACAATGGAAATTATATGACATGCACACATCTTTGTCAAAAGATGCATGAAGCAGAATGATATAGGTCATAAGTATTTTTCTTTCAAGGCTAGTATATCTACTGTTGTAAACATATACCTGTAGATAGAGAAAGTAATATTCAGGTAAAGTGCCAAATTCTGGAGAAGAATGCAGTGATGCTTCCCTAGATTCTGAAAGTATGATTTACAGTCTCGAACAGATCTCCATGAAAAACTGCTTCCTGCATTGGATTAAGACTTCTATATAATTCTTTTTAGATTATTTTTTTGCTTGGAGAACTATTAGTCATGCTTTCCACCTGAGATCATCAGGTAGCCCATTATAGATTAAAGGCAGGCAATATAGCGAAGAAAACTCTTTACTTTGGATCTTAGTATATACTGAAGTTTCACATTCATAACCATATTCCAGAAAGTAACAACTAAACCTCAAAGCAAAACATATCAAAAGTTAATTATTGAGGGAGGCTGGGGCAATCTGGTCTGTCTAGATGACAGTATATTCTCAAGTCCTCCAACAACATTCCTGAAGAATCTTCCATCAGTCTAGTCATAGCTATACGACTGTGCAGCCTCCATCCACCAAAGTAACTCCTCTGCCTCATAAAGCAATCACCCCTTTCATCATCACTTTAAGTCTTTCAGTTTTATTCAGAGCCAGTTTGAACAAAAGCGTTAAGTTGTATGTATGTAATCTGCATATTTCAAAAAGTATCTCTTGCCTTTCCAGCTACTGATTGTGTGCAAAGATTGAAAAAGAATTACAGATCTTGGACTGAATTTGCTTTATAACACACTGTTTCCATTGACCAATGAATTTTAAACATTTGGATGTTGTAAATCCTAAGCTTTGAAATACGTTGTAGAAAGGATTTAAACTGGATGGCTTCTGTTTAGTCAGAGGGATGGAGTTGCACAAGTCTTTTTGCATTAGGTTAAGACTAACAGCTGTTCCTGATAAATTCTGACGTGGCTTATAGATCTATTAAAATAGGTTAAGCTATTTGTCTTGAATAAACAATGAAATAAGATACTGGGTTATCTTCAGTGAAGACAAAGATAGAAAGTTCTCAGATTTATCATAGAGCCTTGATAGAGATGTTTTCAGCTACTCAACAAAAAAACAGATCTCGCAAGTACTAGACTGCAAATCATATTTGATGGATACTCGCATGGTATGTGGTTATGCACCTCACACACACTTTCTGCTAAGCCTGTACTCTCACCCATTAACAATGCTGAGATGTATAAATAAATTGCTAGCTGGATCAAGCAGTGCTAGACAATCTACAGTGCTGTACTGTAGTGTCATCTCTCTTACATTCATCACCCCATGTCCACCAGTGACCACTCTCATACACAATCTGCTCATCAGCTTCAGTGCATAGTGCTGTGAAGCAGCCAAAAGACCACTATTATACAGAACAGCTGCATGTTTACTATTTTTTGATGCCTTCTATACAAAGCAGCTTTAACAATAGGCAAACTCTCAACATCACCTTAATGCCACAGTTCCTTCTTGCTCCCATAATTTCAAGCACAGTATTTAACAACAGGAGACTGGGTACTCCTCAAGTCTAAAAGGCCAGTTTGGTTCAGCTAGTAATGCAAGAAAAGCTTTTGGTACAGTTCTGTGTTTTTTTGTGACATTTCACTGCTTTATTTTAGAGACAGAAACTATAGGATCTTCAACAGAAGCCTTCATGAAGTATTCAAATCACGTACTTAGGATTTCCTTGGTGCAGCATTTCTTACCAAACTGCATAAATCTGATTTAATAGCACTTATTCTAGTTCATAGTGTCTTCTCTAAGCAAGTTTTCTTCCAGAGTTTACCAAAGCCATGCATTAAACCCTTAAAAAAAAATTATAATGTTTTGCAACCTCCTCATGTAGCTATGACAGTAAGTAGCGTTAAGGCAGAGTTCTATACATTTTTAGGAAACAAGTAATATTTTGCTGAAAATTAATCTCTTAGATCTGCTATCAAATCCAACAAAAACTAGTCAGTTCATACAGCAGAGTGTGCTTTTTAAATTCTAATTCAAGAAAGAAAGGTTCTTTACCGAATATTTTAGGAAATGGCCTCAATACTGAAGCATCACTATACAATTAGAGAAGAATATCTAGGAATACTGCTTTGAGATCCAGTTTGATTCAGTGAAAGAATGGTCAAGTATCAAGAATCATTTTTATTGTAAAAATACATTATATACTGTCAGCAGAATATATGATAATTCACAATAACAGAAGAATTAGAGGAAGCAACATACTAAGGCTCTCTCTACATATTACAGTCCCTAAGAGATAAAAGAACAGATTTATTCTTCCCCCTCCCCTCCCCACATCAAGCGTTTCAATGTTTAAGAAAGGCTCAAATTCAGTCCAAGTTTATTTTGATTTCTTTTTAAAAAACACGTTTAGACAGAGTAAATGAATATTACTAAGTTTAATGGCCCCTCACTGAGGATATGTTTCAACAGTTCCAGCCTCTTTGAAAATTCTTTGTATACTACCCTTCTTCGTTGGATTTTATAACACTTCACAGAGCAAAAGAAAAGAAAAAATGTTATTTCCCCTCAATTCACCATGAGGAAAACCATATGGAAACCCCAATACAGATTTCAAGGAAGATTCTCAAGGCTGGAACCACCTGAGAATTTTCAAACAAGGTTCAGATACTGATGACTAACCCTAAAGGCTTGCAAAATCTCAACTTGGTTCATCTAAACATCCACGGAAAACAACGGAACTATGGTCTGTTTCCTATAAACTATTAACTTCCAGTTTTACCCTAGCTCTATCCAGAAACATAGTAACAAAGTCAAGTCATAGTAAGAAAGATCAAGTCTCAGAAGAGTGAGAATGATTATCTACATACTAACAAGCTTGATAAGACAGAAAGCATTGATTTCCAAACACTGATTTGGCCAGCATCATCTATGACAAAATACAAGAAACTTTGGGGTTTTCATTTTACAATCTCAAATGTGAGTTTACAACACTAATTAAGCAAAAATCTTGAAGAGATCACCGAGACCAAAATCACACCATGAGTAATATAAAACACTAAGTAATCAAGTAAATCAAGTAAATCAAGTAAAATCTTGGTTATTTTTGCTTATATTTTCATTCCTATTGGCATTTAAACCTAATCATAAGTATTTACTGAAAGTTGACCATTTATGTGGCTAATATATCTATTTTTTCTAATAATTTATGAAGTCAAATACCAAAAATATTAATGCTGAGACATGAGGAGAAAAATAAAAAGAAGCATTTAGATTTCCATAAACACTTCTTTTATAACTCATTTTTCTGACACAAATGTACTCCATTTTCACTAAAACAATTCTCTTTGACTTACAGAATATTAATAGTTGCATTTCATTTCTGAAATACAATGTGACTAGCAATTATGCTTTGAGATAGATAATGCACTTGCATCATTCATGTTTTCACAAGGTCTGGAAATCATTACTGCACTACTGAAAAGAAGATTTGGAATGTTCTACAAATTTAACAAAGAGCAACTCACAGAAGGTCAAGATCTATTAGAAAGTTTTCAAACTCCTGACATGGAATTGGCTTAT
The DNA here is from genome assembly GCF_028858725.1 of Colius striatus. Classification (NCBI taxonomy): domain Eukaryota; kingdom Metazoa; phylum Chordata; class Aves; order Coliiformes; family Coliidae; genus Colius; species Colius striatus. The sequence continues at coordinate 56,068,159 of NC_084761.1, forward strand.
TATGTCTAATTGTATCCACTAGGTTTTAGAAAAATCACTTAGAGAAAATGTAATGAATTTTCAGGAAGACATTTCTTAGTACATTAGATCCTTACATTCTCTTCAATTCCTCTACTGTTCGGAAATTGAGTAGTATGTCTCATATCAAGCTTTACATAACTAGAAGCTTGATTGTCCTCTCACATTTCTTCAGCAGACTGTACAGAAGAAATTTTCCATTGTTTTACTTTAGTTGTGGGTGGGGGTTTTTTTAAAGTAATATTTTAAAATAACTTTTGCACAAAAATGGTTCAGAAAGAGCTAGAAAATTGTAAGGCTCCAGTTTCATGAGCTACTTATATCAACGTAAATCCAAACTGCTGGAAGGCAGTGGGGGGGGAAAGTGATAAATATTCTGCTGCTCAGAATGTGTCTCCTACACCTCACTTGTCAGCACCAGATTTCTAATTCCCTGTAGACAAATTAGAAAGAAAATCTATATTTAAATGTTTGAATTGTTAACTCTACAGCATGTTTATGTGGCCCAATTTTGTTAGCAGGGGGACTACCCGGGTGGCTTCTGTGAAAAGGTGCTGAAAGCTTACCCTGTGTCCTGCATCTCAGGAGAAGTGCACCCAATGCACCAGTACAGGTTGACAGACCAGACTGACATACTGGAGAGCAGGTGTGCGGAGACAGACCTGGGAGTCCTGGTTGAAAAGAAACAGAACATGAGACAACAGTGTGGCCAATAAGGCCAATGGCGTCCTGGGATGCATCAAGAAGAGTGTGGCCAGCAGGTCAAGGGAATTGCTGCTCCCCCTCTACTCTGTCCTGGTAAAGCCTCATCTGTAGTCCTGTGTCCAGTTCTGAGGTCCCCAGCTCAAGAGGGACAGAGAACTTCTGGAAAGAGTGCAGCGCAGGGCCACCAAGATGATCAGGGGACTGGAACATCTTTCATGCAAGGAAAGGCTGCAGGAACTGGGTCTGTCTAGTCTAGAGCAGAGGAGACTGAGGGGAGATGTTATTAACATTTACAAATATCTAAATGGTGGGTGTCAGGAGGTTGGGGGTATCCCTTTTTTCTATTGTAGCTAGCAACAGGACAAGGAGTAATGGGATGAAGCTGGAACACAAAAAGTTCCATTTAAACTTAAGGAAAAACTTCTTTATTGTGAAGGCAACGGCGCACTGGCTGCCCAGGGATGTTGTGAAGTCTCCTCCTCTGAAGGTCTTCAAAACCTCCCTGGATGCATTTCTGAGTGACCTGATCTAGGTGGACCTGATTGAATAGGGGGATTGCACTAGATGATCTTTATAGGTCCCTTCCAATCTCTACCCTTCTATGATTCCATTATTCTCTTATCTGACAGGACTAGTGCCAGATGGCTCTGAAATGGAGCTGCTGCTGAAGAAATCAGAGCCAACTGGTGATTGGAATTAACGTCTCTGTGATAAATGTGTTCAAGAAGCAGAATAAGTTGCTGTGCAAATACTAAAAACTGCACCAGAAGAAGGGAGTAAAAATGTGAAAACAACGTATCCACTGACACCAAGGTCAATGGAGAAGGAGAGACAGGAGGTGCCCAGCTGCTGGAGAAGAGATTCCCCTGAAGCTCATAGTACAACCCGTGGATGGGCAAACCCTGCCCCTGCAGCCATGGAAGTAATAAGGGAGCAGAAACCCATATGCAGACCGGGGAGAACCCCATACCAGAGAGCGTGGATGCCTGAAGGAGGCTGTGACCTCATGGGAAGTCCATGCTGGAGCAAGTACCTGGAAGGACCTATGGACTCGTGGATAGAGAGGAGCACACGCTGGACTAGGTTTGCTATTAGAACTTGTGACTCACTGTGACTAGGGGACTCACTGTGGAGCAGTTAAGTCCTGAAGGACTATTACGCAACTATGTTCCTGCAATTATGTGGTTCCTGACCACTGCTGATGAGCACGTGGACATTTAGTCTAGAAACAACCTCATAGCTATATCAGAAATGTACTTAAGAGAAGCTCTCTAGTACTTAAGAGAGCTTTCTAGATTTTTTAAGCTTTCAGTATATTAATATAATAACAATTTTCCATTCTCTATTCCCCAAAAGTCTTAAACAGGTTTTCCAGGAGAAGATGATTTCCTTTATGCGTACTTATCACGGAGTTAGCTGTCAAATCTTGTTCACTTCTTGTTCTTGAGCTTCTGCTATGCAGAGTGATGTTTGTAAATGGCTTTGTTCCAGGAGTCCACAGTTTGAGCACCTCTGATATGGGAACTGAACATAATTAATCAGGCATTGTAAATTATCCATACACTGACTTATCAGAATAAACACACACAAATCACTATCATTTGTTGTAACCAGAAATTTGCAATGAGGACTTACACACTTTCTAGTACTACTCCTGTAAGACAAAAATCTGTACAGCTTTACTGATTTTAGTGGAGCTACATTCTTTACAGTGTTAAAGGATGTGATCCACTGTAATTTGAGACTCAAACACAGATACAATAAAATTTAATGTAGCTTCGGAAGGATCTATTCTGGAAACAGCTTGAAAGCAACAGTTAATTACTCTCTTCACATAGTTATAAGAGTGGGCTAATTTTACATCTTGCTCATTTCCATTTAGTCTATGATGCAGATGAATCAATGCTACAAGTGGAAAAAGTGCAGGAATGTTTATCAAAATGTGTAAACATGTTTACTGTCCTTCGCTGCACGTTCATTCCATCTCATTTTCACTTAATTACAGATATTCTTGAGTAGCAGTGAATTATGAAAGAATCCGTTGCTATCAAACCATAAAATTACAAAACATGGCAAAAAGGCTAGTTCTTCTGTAGGGACTCACTCTCTAAAGGTCAATGCTTATCTCAAGTGTGTCTCTCTCCCTAGTTTTTTCCTCAATTATATAAACAGGTTTATTTTTTAAAAGATCTTTGAGAATATCGTGACTTTGAATGGTCAGAAAACCTAGGAAATTTGTCAGACACCGTGAGAAAAGTTGGAAATTAAAAAGGCCTTTAGTTTCTTGAACCCTGAATTATACATTTCTTCTCTAAAATCTACATGCACTATGGAATATCTGTCATGTTGATTAGGAGCCACTAATGGTAGAAACATTTGGTGTTCTCCAGTTTCCATACTTCTCTAAATATTTCTTGTTTCAGTCATGTTCCTTTCGTATTTAGAATACACAAAAAGAGATCAGTCAGCTCTTTCTACAGCACTGAAGCAATTCTTTATGGCTTTCAGCTCTTCTTTGCAAAGAGTTCCTCACTCAGTTCTAAGAAACAATGTAAAGTAATAAAAGAGCTTTAGATGGGAGTAATTTTCCCTTCTACCAATTCCATTAAATAAGTGCACTACTTTGAAAGTGGAAATTGCTATATAAGAGCTAAATACTATTACCATTACCTCGTTGCCAAGTGACAGCTGTTATTAAGGTCTTTCTCTGCACAATTATTAATTTAGCATTTTCCATTACACATCCTGCTTTACATTACAGAAACCATGCCAAAATCTAACCATTTGGACCGCAATATTGCTTGTCATTTTTCTCATTTAAAAACCTGAGCAATATATAATAATATATGCAAAATATACTGGTTTTAAAAGTTTTGCCTGAAGCAAATTTCTGAAGCACTTATTTCCCACAAATACAAAGAATGCCTCCAGTGTACTTACTTGAAATCTGACTGAGAACAGAGGGTTTCTTTAGCAACTACAAAGAGACATTTGCTTTTCAATAATTCCTCCAGTATTACCCAATATACAAATCCCCTCAAAATAATATATCCAACATAGTTTTTATTCACTCTGGTGTCTAAATATCAAGAATACTCCCACTTCAACAATCATCCCTTACATCCAGGGATGTAGATCACAAAGGGATCTAGAAAGGGATTATTTCCCTCCGAAACCTCCAATTGTTTTTTTTAAATGCCAAAGGACTTTATGAGAACAAGTCAAAACAAGTTGCAGTTGATTTGCAACTATCATCTCAAGTATTTTTCTTATCCAGACACAATAAAGAAGGAAGCATCATACTGGGCAAACAAAAGGGTAAGGACATTTAATGGAAATAAGAAGACAATGGTAGCAGACAGTTAAAAGAGAAATAGACTAGAACAGTTGCACCCAGGTGAGGTGCTGAAGGAGCTACAACATAAGAAGTGACTAACTGTATGATTGAGGATGGATCGGAAACACATAAAAGTTGAAAACTCATTGGACACTATAATCAAACACAGACTTTGAGTTGCTATTTTTTCCATTGACATTCTAGGAAATAACTATCAAATTTACGGAAAAATATGTACTTTATTCTTGCTAAGTGAGAGCGTGCCAGGGGTTATATTGCAATGTTGCTGTTTGAGCATACAGAAACAGTGACCTTCATCTACATAAGAAATCCAGCTAGGCTAGGTAGGAGTAACACAATAATACACATTAACTTGCTCTAGTTTATTTATTAAAAATAATTAAAGTGTTTAAAAACTAAATAAAATAAAAAAGCTATAAAGGCTGCCATAAACTTTAGGTAAATGTAAGCTAATGTCTTTTAGTTCAAACTTAATTTGACTTTGTTGAACATTCCAAGTCAAACATAGTATTAATGGCACACATAAGCGCTTGCTCCTTTAAATCCACAAGAAAGGCATAGCTCAGGAAAAAAAAAAAAAGGTTCAGGGTCAAATAGATGATTATCATCTCTACCTCTAAACTAACCAGTTTTACATGTTCAGGTAAAAAAATCAAAACATTGTACTTGGAAGGCATTTTACAGGATATGTTCCTCTCCTGAGCTGGCTTTCACTTTAATATTGCCTGCTTTTGCACCTATCCTCATGAAAGGCTGTGGAATTAGCACTGAGGAGGCACATGGATGGAGAGAAGAGAGCTCATTATTCTCACAGGAGCCAGAAAGCGTTCAAGTAGAAATTTCTATACTAGATTACCCACTTACCTGTAACTAAAGCTCTTACATTGACAAGTCTTACTCATATGTGTACCTTCAAGAAATGAAACAATATGCCAAATAAAGGACTATTTTTGTGCCCTAAAAACTGGATTTTGCATATTATGAGAAAGTACATACCACACCAGTTAGAAAGGGAGAATTTTGTTTTCTTTTTCTAGGACCAATGTAAGAGTATGCTTGTTCACCTTAGAGAATTAGGCCTATAAAATACATCAGGTCATTTGTATCTAAATCAGTGTAATAGCCTGCACTAACAATATGAGGAAGTAATATTAGAAAGTAACATAAAAAAAATTAAGTTAAAAATGGGGGTGGGAGGTGAAAGAAAGTGTCAATCTATAGGGAAGAAAATCATCATTCAATTTTCTCACACAATTTCTGATTGAATTTCATAACTATTCAGAGAAACACAGGGAAAAGACAATAAAATTCACTTAATGAATGAAAACTATTCATATTCTAGTGAGTCATTAACACATCCAGAAAATTAATTCATACTTATTTGAATAAGGAAAGAAAATGCTGAAAATCTACACGCATCGAGTTTTAAAATGTGGTGGGCACTGAACAGTGAAAAGTGCCTTCTAGAATGGTACATAGATTTTTATTAAGTCTAATACTTAGCATTTTCAGCAACAACCTAGAAGATTTGATAAGTAATAAGTCAAGGAAACATATAAATCACACCAGAAATAAAGTAATACCAACAAGAGAAATATTTTCAAAGCATAATCTGAAAATAATTAAATTGGTTTAGACTGTGAAAAATAATTTGGAACAGTTGTTAAATAAAAAGATTATATCTTCAGAGCAACATCAAATCAGGTGAGTTGAGAGAGAAAACAATATATTTATTTGGTGTGAACTGGTGACAAGAAAGTCTTTGCAGTCTTAGGCTGTGTTTGTATATTTAGTATACTGCACTTCCACAGCTGCTTTTGGAACAGTGTGTTCAGTTCTGGGCATATGACCAGAAAAAAAACTTGCCACATTAGAACAGACTTGAAGAACAGTGTTACAAGATTTAGGTGAACTAGATATGAACCGCTGTCTACAGTAAGGACTGAAAATCCAAATAATTCAAAAACTTTTATGTTAACCTGGTTTGAGAGGATTGAATTGTCATAGGAAACTATAATTAGACTATAATGATAATATGGTAATGAAATATTTAACCATCTGGGAAAATATTCTAAGACTAGAATATAGTTGGTGCAATTTTCTCTCTGTGACACCAAAAAAAACCCCTTTTTGGATAAACTTAAAACCAGGATAGTCCAGAGGTTTTCAGACTAAGAGAAGTCAAGAAGATGCATCTAGGGTAGGGACAAGATTAGAATCTTGCCATAAAGTATTGAAGGTTTAATGCCTGGGGAAAACTAGTACAAAAGCAGAGAACTACCTTGAATGAACAAAAATGCTAAAAAAAAAAAAAAGAACATTTCTCAGTATCTCAGGTGATATGTCAGGATTTCTGCTGATTGGTAGTTTCCTTCTGTTCTAGATGTATATTTGCAGGCTATTCTGACCAGATAAATGAGAACTGAACTTGGCGAGGTAACTCAAACCAAAATCAAAGTCTAACTTTCCCACAAATGGAGTCTACCTTACTCTGAAAATAATTACTTCATCTGGACTCAAATAAACAAATAGATGAGAGAGAATTGACTAAAACAAGAGCTTGCTACAGAAAAAAAAAAAAAAAAAATTCTACTGCAGAATATAATAAGAAAAAAATAATTTTAATATAATCACCTCTCAAGCATGAAAGATGGACATTTTTTAAAGGTTAATTTCAGCTCTCAGGTCTGCCTGACTAAAGTCAGATTACATGTCAGCTAACTGTATCCCTAAAGTTTTTATCTATAATAGTCAAAGAATTTTTAATTATTCTATCATAACCACCACATTCATATCAAAGCATCATTTGGGAACAGATTTTTGCCCTTAGTTACACCATTTCAAATTAGTATTAAACTCTATAAATTAACTTAGATTCTGTTTACAAAAGCCTTCAGACCCACAAAGCAATCAGAAATGGAGTGCAGCTTTAATAACTAAAACAGCAGGGAATATTTCTTACAGTTCAGACATTCACTGGAAAAAATTAGAACCTGAAATCTCCTTCAGGCAAATTATTCCTTCTGAGTTACCTCATCCCCAGGAAGATCCTTCATCTATGAGACTAGATAGTATTACAAAATCTGTCCTTTAATCTCTTAGTTTGAATTTATGTAGTTTAAAACAGGAACTGGAGTACCTTGATCTTTCTATGTTAGTGCCCTAACTAACAAGCTAGAGACTATTTCCTACTCATTATCTGACACAACGACTTTGAGATGCACAACCAGAACAGGCCAATCCTTCAAAGTTATCTACAAGCCCTGTTGTTGTGAGGTAACTGCAGAACAACTAAATGTAGAATGCATTGAGGAATAATGTAAAACTAAATGAACAAAGCAATATGCAAAAGAAATGAAGAAAAAATTACCATCAAGGAAAAATAAAAGTTAAGACAACCAAAGATACTAAGTGCATAAAATCAATCTCTCCCATGAACCTCCTGGTATACAGCTTTAATTTGAAAAATACTACTAATATATGGTGCTCAAATAAAAGGAAATGGGAACTACAAATCATGAGAATCAACTAGATTGCTAGGAATTACTACAGCTCAAGAAATGTAGTTATGAATGCATTCAAGAGACAGAATTAAAAATGCAGTTAGAAAACCTGAAGTTTGCAGTTAAGAAGTTTTGACATAAAATTGCAATAAGTAACTTAATACCTTTTACAACTGGATAGCTACATTTAAGTACATACTAAGAAAGTATCAGAAGCGTCCATCATATGGCAACTTTGAGAAGTGGTAAAGGATGGTTTTGTCAAGTCAAGATAAAATATTAAATATACCAGTCAAAATAATTCTTAATTATTTCTAAAACTTCTATCAGCTAAGAACTGGATCTCCAAATTGTTTAAGTAAAACAGTATTCTAACTCTCATTACCTTTTAGATGGAGAATAGTCACACATAAGAATAACTTGAAACGAGAAAAGAGAAGTTCCTAGCAAAATCTGTTCTTGATAATTCCTAAGATGATTTTCTTGTTATTTCATTTTTTTAAATAAAATTAAATGTCAAAGTTAGTGACTTAACATCATTAAAATGCTAACTGACAGGAATAAAAGGTTCCATTGTGACAGATTTAAAAAAGTTAAACATTCCAAAGAATTCATCATTTCAATACATTCAACATGTACCCACATGTTTCTAGAAATAAAAAAATAACTTGTAGTGAAGTTTATATACAAGCAGCGTTTCCACTGATAATTGTTTTTTATGAAAAGTGTAGACAAAATGAACTGAAAAAAATCAAAACCATACACAAGTGAGTCAGAGGGTAACCTCCTTGTATTGAAGGCCATTATACCAAAGTAATCACTTTACTTTCAAGACTTTTCTAAGCAATTACTAATTAAAATGGTAGTAAATTATAGTTTTCTACATCGTCACACAAATCTTTGGCACCAAACTCACAGTCTTTGCCCAGAAAACACCTAATGATTTGAAGTAGGTTTAACAGTGAAGATTAAATTTTAAGAATTTAAAATTTAATTTTCATTTACATATGGTAAGGACATGGAATACATAAAATACTTCTTAGAAAGTGATGCCAATTAACACTGAAACAACTTATGTGATACAATACATGGTATTACTTTTGTCTTCTTATGATTCCTTTCCTCCCCTCTGTGATGAAATTTACCTGCCGTAGCAAAAGGCAATGAGGGAACACTCAGTGACTTCAGTTGAGTCAGTTTTTTGTGATTCCTTCTGCACATTAGAAGACAGAGTGAACACACTATTAAATCACACTGCAGTGACAGGTCCATTATGAGAGAGATACAGATACTTTTCAGGGAATGTTGTCTGAAATAGAAAAAATCAAGACTCTTTGAATAAAGATTTTCCACGCACACGATGTTTGGCCAGGTAAAAGGGACGTGGCCTTGTATTACAGTCACTTATTACCTCTTAACTCAAAGACATAAAAAAACCCCGTAAGGAGAGTCCAACAACTAATTCCTGACAAGTAATCCTAAACTACATAGTTTTTATGGCATGTCTGGAACTTATAAATTTTAAGATACAGTGTTTTTTAAATACAATTTGAATAAACGAATGAATCCATTAAATTTTTTAGAGCTAGAATATGCCCCAGACTGACATTTTATCTGTTTTTTCCCAACAGAATTTAAACAGTTGCTCTCATAGGACAGTTATGTGTTATATTGCATAAAAAGCAGCTGTCATTAGAACCTTGTTTTCCTACGCACAGTAATATTAAAAAAAAAAAAGGAAAAAACCTTCACCAAAAAGCCAATACTGTGATGTATTACATAATTTCTGTTGGTAAAAAGACATCAATTGGATCACTCTCCAGTTAATAACACCAAATATATTTTTATGTACAGAATTTTCACAGGATGATATGCTTGCAAAAAAACCCCAAACAAATTAAAAAACCCTAAAACCAAACACAAATACAGAAGCAAAAACAAACTAACACCCTCCCAGAAAAAAATTACACAGAAATTTGTCACTGAGGATGTAGATTTGACAGAATCATCATCATTAATGAATTGTCTACTTTAGCTATCACATTCAGAGAAATACTGCAAGTTTTATGTGATCTATTACATTCTATTCTCTACTGCTGTGAGGAATGGCAAGGGTACCTTCTCCTTTGTTTCTATTTTACTTGGAATTCAATAGGAAAGTAATTGCAAGATAGAGCTCAGGACAAACCTTCCATGTCTGGAGTTCAGCAAATTCAGTTCAGATTAAATCTTTGGAGATTATTGTGTTCCAAACTTAACTTCCACTGAGCATGCACCAGCACAGGCTAACCAGCACAAGCTAACTCAAGGCTGAGTTCATTTTTTAAAAGGATATGAAAAAGTTAAGTAGGTACATAAAACTAAAAACTTTCCCTAAAACACAGGAAATGATAAAACTTGTAACAATGTGATTGAAACAGTCAGCCAGGTAATACTGTCAAGCAGAAAGACGGAACTAAATCTTCCTATGCAATACAAATCCTATTATGTGTGCAAACACATTTTAAAATTTTTCTTCGTGACATCATCATTGAAAAAAACATATATTCAGTTTTCAGGGGCTTTTAGTTTCACTAAATGTGCCATGATGAAAAAGTATATGCCATATGGAAACATCATTAATGTAATATTCTCCAGGTCATAAACCACTAACCAAGCAAAATCAAAGTACAGCAAAGAACACGAGTTCAAGTCAATAGTGCTTTGCATTTCAATTTATAAAATGAAACTTCAGACAACTCATTATTAATATTTACAGTTCATAAACAATTTTAAAATAATGGGAAACATTAACTCAAACTCCAAAAGCTAACAGTTTCATCTCGCAAAACGTAGACAGAATATGAAACAGATGTTGGCAAAATATTCTCTGCATATCTTATTAGTCAAACATGTGATAAATGTTACAGTTTATCTGCCAAAAAATAAGTTTAATAATGTACTTCCATGTATACAATTATAATACTTAAAAGGAATGTCTGCCCACTATGTTTATGTTTGGAAAATAGTCATGTCAATATAACAACTATTTAACAAGATAATTAAGGCACACCTACTTCTCACTTGTCTAAAAGACAGTGAAAAGCATAAAAAACATTGCATTCCATGTTCAAACTCAATTTTGACATCCAACATCAAACTCAAACCAGCACTGCAAGAAAGAGGATTATGTTTTAGGAAATTCTTCATCCTAAATGGGTCAGGAAATAATCAGTTTATTGGAAGAATCACTAGCACACAAATTACAACTTCCAGCTAGAGGATTGTGGTAGGGTACAGAAATTGACCAGCTCCTCAATTAAAGATCTCATAGAGTTTTCCTGCCATTGTTTTTCCTCTTGGATCTCATATTCACTAATCTTCCAAGAGATATCTTGGATACCTCAATGACTATTGATTTTTTAATTAATTGGTCAAAATACTCTTTCTTCTTGAAACATAACATGAACATCAGTCACACAATATTAATCTTAAGTTTCCTAAATCTCTTTCCCTGCTGAAGACTTGGATGATATTTGTGTTTATAGAATTAACTATTGCAGACTGTGATAGGAAATTCTGAAAATATTTTGTTACTTTATTTTCCTTCTTTTTCTGCCTTTAAATCTTAAACATTTTTTATCCTCATATTGATTTACAATGATACTTAGTCTCTCTTTCCCCCTACCAGACATTGCTCTCAGTATGGCTAGAAAGGTGTTAACCCTTTCTTCTTACAACATGCAAGCATTGTACTTTTCTGAGTACTTGTCTTACAATTTTGTTTCTTAATCTGTTTTGTTTTGTTGAGGTTTTTTTTACTGACTTACTACTGTAAAACCATAATTATCTACTAGTTCAGCATCAGAACTCTATATTGTGCACACTTGTTCAAATCCTTTCAGACAATAAATTTGATTCATTTTGATGTATTTTAGCAGGTCACTGGTAAATTCCACTCTGGAAACATAAGTAAAACAAGGACATTTGATAGCCTCATGTTCACTTCATGGAGATGGTTGGTAATTGCTATCTTAAACCTTATATGACCAAGCAACTACAATCAGCAGATCTACCTGAGTTTGCAGTGTAAAAATAAAGTGTAGCTCCAGATAGTGACAGAACTGAAGCAGATCTGCTGACACATGGCAGCTGTATTATTTGGTATATCTCCTAACAGCAACTGACAATAACAAATCTGTTTTTATCAAGATTGAGAGTTAGCATTGAGAAATGCAACATAATTACGTTCACAGCAAAGGAGCCAAACATTATTAAGTGATACATCAACCAGTGATAAAATGTAAATTTTGCTCAGTCATTTGAACTGGTAAGTGTGCTAAGCTGTTGCATAACACTATGCTGAGTTGCTCAAGTAGCTACTGAAGTCAGTCAAAGGGGAGCCACTTGGCTTTCATATTAGGCCTGAGATCAGAAATACCACAGAACCCTGTCCTTGTTGTTAGCAGCACTGTATCTGTATCCACATTATACTTACAGGCATTCATTGCATTACTTTAGCCACTGAGAAGTTCATTACTTCTACATACCAGACAACTTACCTTTTTTTTTTTTTTTGTAAATGATTGACCTCAATTAAAATGATTTTTTTTTTTAATTTGCAACCACAAGCAAAATATTGTGCATTCCCAAAATATGGTAAGTCAAAGCAAATGGCTTACAGATATGTAAACAAATTTTATAAATTATCCAATAAAAATCATGCCTGTTCAGAGGCATTGTTTTCAAAATGTGAATTAAGGGAATAATTATATACTTAGTAGGCTGGCTGGATTACTATGATTGTCATAATGGTATGGGATGTATTTGAGAGTTGATACTGGATGTCAGCGGAAGAAATTGAAAATAGTTCAATTGATAGGTTTCTACCTTTAATAGTTTTCTTTTCTATGAAGAAAATAAATTGTGTTATTGCCTATAAATGGAATTTAGATGCTATTAAATGCCTGTACTTTAAAAGATATCACAAAGCTATTTGATGTCTTTTCCTGCATCTTATTAGCAGTCAAGAAAATTCAGATTGCCAAACATTTAAAATATTGCACAGAACAGATAACTTTTTGTCAGCAGAGATAACAGGTAATCAAGAAATTTGTCTCCACAGGCAAGTCTGAACTGGTCATTCAGTGTCCATATTGATGAAAATATTACCTGCAGAGCTTCAAAGGTAGAGAGATTGAAATGCAATCTCCACTGCACAAGTTAAAACTATCAAGGCTCCTTTAAATAAATCCTTCCTTTGGATTTAGGTCAATGTGTAATAAATAGGTATCTACTAAAAGAAAGTGGTAAAACATTGCAACTTTTGAACACCAAGATAGCATGAAAAAATTGAAGGTAAGAGGAAGAGGAAAAGAAACAATTTTTATTCTTTCCTTAAGAACTTCTGAGATTTCTCTTTTCATCTATCTCTTATAAGGTCATATATAAACTACAATTTTATTTACCTGTAACTACTTCAAACATTTAATTTCTACTACTCAAGCAGTTTTTTGTGTATTAAAGCTAAAAGTCATTGGTTTGTGTTTTTTTTGGTTTTGGCTTTCCCCCTTGTGCCCCATCCGGTTTGTTTAAAAGTAACCTGGAAATTCTCTATAACAAGTTGTAATTTTCTCATGATGTTCTTGCCTCATCTCCATATCAGGTCCAATGGATTGTGAAAGCATACATCAACTGAACATTGACTAGTTACCATCACTTTCTTCTGCATATATAGTTGGCATTCTATATTTTTGTAAAAAATTATGCACAATTAGCAATGATAAATTGTTGTCTTCTGCAGTCACAATTCCACAGTCAAGATATCTTTGTAAATATGTATAAATACAAAAATGCAAATGCAGTATTATGTACAATAGATACAAAAAATAACTAATACTTATGAGAGCTAACTTGCATACAGGACAAGAATTTTCTTCATCAGGAAGTTATATGTAGTGACACAAATAAATTGGCTAGACAACCTGGGGTTCAGCAACTTCGGTGCTAATATACAGTGATTCAGAATAAAACCTAACAATTTACACAACAAAATTATTCCAGTGTTGAAATCCCAATACATTGCAATTCCTTCCACAGTTAAAGAGATTCTGATGAAGATGAGAAAGAAAAGTTCAATCTTAGCGAAAATCTTGTCCAAGGACACTTCAAGAAAGATGAAGTAGATCCTGAATGCTAAACAACAGAACACTGAGACAACAGCAATTTGTCTCAGCTGTCACATTTGCCATGTAAAAGAGGAAAACAACTTACTGTTGCAGTTTTCAAAATGCAAAAACAAAGTAAAAGAATAAAATTCCCAGTCTCAGTGAAGATTCTGCTGGATTTTACTCCCTAAAATATAAAGGAAGATGGTGGTTTCACACAACAGAAGCACATCCTCCTCAGGATAGAAAATAAATCCTTTCAAGTCTTCCAGGAAGAAAGAAAAATCTTCAACTTCAGACAGTCTCACAAGGAAGAAACTCACAAAATATACTAGTAGACTTGATTTTCTCTGGACTGAGAACTATGAAGTCTGTCAACAGGAAATAGCATTCCTCAAGAAATCTGTGCCTGTACTTTTTTCCAATCACAAACCAGTGTTAGCTCTACCTACACGCTCTGCTGAACATTCTTCAATTACCAATAAGCACATGAATTTAAAAGGAAGAACACAATCCACTTCTCTGTCAATTCTAACAGTCTATATTTCAGAGGCCTGAGCCAATACTCCCAGAGTAATTATTTAGGAGTATTTAAAATGTGCATATACTAAAAATTTAATGTGCTAATTTGAGCTTCAAAACACAGTGATTTGTTGAAACTAGCAGACCAAAGTGTATATAGTTTACTCTCAGTATTTAGAAATACTTTTGAGATTACAACTCATTCTGAAATCTCTAATCTCTGAAAGTCAGTTAATTGAAGTACATTTCCTCAAGTTGAAAACCTTCCTCTAGTCCTTAAGAAAGCTGTGAGAAATGCAGAAAAAAAAAAATCTATTAGATAATTGTACAGCCTTTCACCTGTACAAAGATAACTCCTTTTTATTCCAACAGATCACAAGAGAAACTACTGCTCAAGACCACTCATGGGTTTTCCACTGCCTCTCTGAAATGCATACCTAAAGGCAAAGAAACAAAAAGACCTAACCCCACTTCATCAAGGGAAAGCTGCTCATTTTCAGAGAGCATCCTTACCTATCTCAATTCCATTTATCATGGAAAAGATAACAACACTTGTAGCGTGTGAATATCTGTACTAATGGAAGAACTCCAATTTTAGGAGGTCTTTTAATCTAGTAATCTGGTATTTAGATAAACCACCTTAAATCAGTTTCAGTGGTTCATTCTGCACTACAACCTGGCTTGAACAAGCATTGCTGAATTCATGAGCGTGACGAACTTAAAGAAACATAGGTTGTACATCCAGTCAATTCACAGACTGGAGTAGATAACATTTTTATGCCAAGAAAAACAGTGAAATGCCTGTAGGATCAATTTTTTAGAATTTATCTTGACAGGAATTTCAACCTGATGTTTTCTTTTGGTTTTAGGGGGTTCTTTTGTTGTATTTGATTGCATTTTGTCCATCTGTTTTATAACAGTATTACAATCTTAACAAATCATTGTGTTTCAAAATGAAATTCTTTGAAATGACAACAGAAAACTTTTCATGAACATTCCTGTTCATTTTTATTTGCACAAGTAATTAACATTAAATTTGCAATCATCTTCTTGTGAAGTGAGCCTCCTCTTCCCCACTAGTCCAATAAGCAATTAAAAAGGATTACATAATAAAATTAAGATATTTAACCTTTACTTGTAATCTTATGTACACTCACTTTCTCTTACAAGACACAAAGAATTAAGATCCTTTATTTCTTGATTTTTTTTTCCTATGGCTTTTAGAAATAACAATACTCCACTCAGCCCTCTCCACTGAAACTGTAAACCCTCAAATTATGCAGTACAAAAGACTATTTAAATACTGCAAATATTGAACTGTTCATTAGGTCAACTCTGCATAAACTTTCTATTGTATTAAATTATTATTTCAGAGTCACATTCTCTTTTTTCAAAATAGAGGCAAAGCATTGTCTGAAGTTTAACAAAAACAAGAACAAAATTAGAACTTAATCTGTGCCACCATTCATTTTTTAGTTCAAAATGCCTTTCACTTCAAGGCCTGGAAATGTTGGTAAAGCATTGTGTACAACTCAGGGAAATATTCATAGTAGATGGAGACTAAAAAATGCATTCACAATGCATACTAGAGTTCTCGTCTCTTGATCATCTAAATAACAGCATTGTTCAGGGAAATGTCATTTAGTTTTGACTAAAAAGTGTTAAGTCATAACTAGATTTCCATCTTCCAGAAACAAGTATGTAAAATGCACATGATGGACTGACTCCATCCATAGATGGTTCACAGTATGAAACAGGAATAAGATGTAAATCCAGGCCACATGAGGCATCCTCATTGTCACAATCACCACTATTATTTACAAACAGCGTAAAACAACCGATAAAACGGAGCAATTACTTGATTTTCTTTTTTTAAACATTACCTTTTGGGGGAAGTGGGAGATTTTTTAAGTTATATTAGTTATATATATATATGTGTGTGTTACAAAAAAGATACAGATAGCTCTAATGACTATACATACCATGCATAGACATATGCTCATTTACATATGAGTTACAAAAATGAAGAAAGGTTGTAAACTGTTATTAAGAGATATTTGAGTTGAAATCCTGCGTCTCCCCATCAACCATTAACTCAAACTCTTTTGTCTTTGGTTTATTTAGACTTCCCACTGCCTAGAAACAGAACTAAATCTTATTGTAAGTTCACAGAGAGCGAAAGATTAATGCAAATACTTTTACTTATTGATTATTTACAGTTACTTCCTAGCAAAATGAAATAAAACATCTCACAAAAAAAAAAAAAAAGAAAAACACACACAAGCACAGGAAATGTGCAAGTTCCTTTTGATGTCTTTTTTTTTTTTTTTCCAAGTACATACTCTACAAACACTGGAGATAAAGTCAAACTTTACTTTTTTAAAACATTAGAATTTTCTGCATATTTTTAAACTTTTTCACACTTTAAAGGAGGAGTTATGCAAGAAAATCTTTTAAAAATTAGTTAAACTGTGAGGTCAATTTCTAAAAAATACAAAGCAAGTAAAACATACCTGTTATAAGTAAGGAACTGTCACCAAATGTGACATTTACCAAAACATTAAATTTCAGAGACAGATTCACTAACAGCTGCACCATTTCACTGTGGGAATATGCTTACATTTAGAATAGTAGAGATAGGAGCGTTTCCTTTCTTCTGGGTTAAGATTTACATTTCAGGCAAATCCTGAGAAATTTTCAGGACAACATTCCAGTTTATTAACTCATCTCTTTTTTCCTAACCCTTATTCTCCTTTAAGGAAAGAAGGGAGAAATCTGGACTTGATTCTTGCATCACTGGACCTGACAGTCCTAGGTACACCAATAGGAAAAGCCTCAGCTCAGCATACAGACACTCTATGATATGTTACCTTATAATCCTTACTCTCTGTTACTCATTGCCAATGAGCTACCTAAAACTAATTTTCACACAAACACACAAAATATTTTTAAGATTGACTATTTATTTTTGTTCTGATATTAGATAAACTCAACATCTCTGGAAATGGTTCAGAGATCCTAACGTGTCACTGGAAAAGCAAGGCTGCAGTATATTAGTCAGTTTTATGAAAAACCTAGGCTACAGCTTTTTTTTTTGCCAGTATGGAACAAAAACTTCATCATGGTTTTTCTTACCTTTAAGGTTAGTGCTTGAATCAAGAGGCCTTTGAAAGGCTACTTAAAATCTTCAGTATTTCTCCCATATTGCTAATCTTTACTGTTATTCCATACCTTACACTTGAATACTAAAATTAGCAAACAAGACAAATAGGCAGCTCAAGACTTAGACTTGGCCTGAGACAGTGATGTAAAACAGAGTACTAATCTGATTGCATTTTTTGTAAGAATAAACATCACATTACTGGTAAAAACAGCATGGTATCAATGAAGCAACATTTTCCAATTAACTATCTTTTATTTTAAGTCTTATTTATTTCAAATCTTTAACTTGGTATTTCCTCTTGTGGACTCCCTTTTACACGTTTCATGTTTGCAATATACCACTTATTCTTCAAGTGACTGACTTCATTCAAGCCTTCCTACTGAGTCTAGAGAAGATAGGGTTCATTGAAGCCTTCATTCTAATGATATTTTCACATAAATCTCCATACAGTGTAGAAGGTTTTCTTGTCTCCCAGTAATCAGCAGCACTTAGGATTCTTTTCTGTCCAAAACCTGGAACACGTGTTTCCTAATTTCTTTTAAAAACACTTATATTAAAAATACTTTAAAGATTAAAGAAATCATTAGCATTTTGATATATAGCATAAGTCACTTATGTAACTAATGCATATATTCAGCATTATTAGGGAGTTTATCTTTTACCAGATTTTACTACAGAGTTTCTTATAGAAGTGTGTTTTTCCAACAAGCATAGCCAAAATGTCTGTTTTAAAACTTCATCATACAGTAAAAAAGATCGATATATTCCCAGTGTGGCCGTTTACCATCTGCTTAAGCAAATACACTTAAAGATGCTTCTACAACTGTGATAAAATGACAGCAAGTCTAAGAGCACACAGAGCTCATATTCTAAAATGATGATTGTATAACTATAGTTTGCATCATCAGGGACCAATAAAAGTCTTTATGTGCTGTTAAGTAGAAAGGACCTTTATGAAAAAGAAGCTGAAACAGGAAAGTAACAAAGAAATTGTCCATTCAGCATTTGTCTGAATTTAGGAGCTCTAATGAAACAGCTTCTTGACCATAATTAGAATTTAATACTGCAAAGATATTTTTCTCCCTTTCAGAAGTTATTACCTGATATACAAGGTTTGCCATTTTACTAGATTTCAGGAATGCTTTCTCTCATTTTCCAGATGGGATTAATCAAAAGTCCAAGCAAATTCCATATTCTTCACATTAGTCCAGTTTGGATCCTCTGTGTATTTAAATTACTGTTCTTGTAATTATCAGTGCTGCCTAGGAAATGCTAAATGCATACTTTCCTTCTTGCACAGTGGAATATCTTTGAAAAGACTGAATAAGAAATGAAAACTTGCAATTTCATGAGTCAGAAGCCCTTTTTCCTATTCTATACACCTAACATCATTATACTGATAACAAATCTGTATTAAAACACTGCTAATAGCAAAGCTTCAATATACTGCATGTTTGCTGGAAGTATTAATAATAACTCTATAGAAAACACATTTTAGAACTCTACTGCTGTAAAGCTCATCAGCAGTTTTCTTTGGCAAAAAACACTTTTTCTTCTAGGGGTTCAGCAGTCTTGGTCTCTAAGTGGTGGAAAGCAAAAAAATTCCACCATCTGTTCCAGCCCTGAGGGAGACAAACTTTCTGGCAGTGTATAGTTCAGGATTTAATTGCGCTCAAATACAATAGAAGGAAATGCAGAAACATAAAGCATCATTCCTACCAAGTGGAAGTTTTGTATAATTTGACTTTAGCTTATTTGTTTAGGCTATATTTTAATCTGTTTTCCTTTATTTCTGTTTTCCTTTATTTCTGTTGTTTAATTTCAACAATTTTAAATTAAATCCACATTCTCATTTCAGATACAGAGAAAACTAAAGGACCTAAGTAGATTCATAGCTCAGTTTTTCAAATTTCCTTTACTCTATGCTTGAGTATCAGGAAGAGTACACTTGCTAAGGCAAATCACAATAGAAACATTTTCTAATTTCAAATAAATTTGGTTTCTTTAAAGAAACTAGTTTCTTCATTAAAAAGAAGAACTCCAAAAAGTATAATTTTTATAAATATTAACACATATTTTTAGTATCAATATGAAAACTCTAATTTCAATTGCAGCGAAAGTGAGAAGTTTAGTAAAAAGAACTAATTTAAATTGAGGCAAAAATTAACTATTTTGATTTCTTGAAATTAATCAATTAAAATCAGTTTTTTAGCTGGAGAATTCTTTGGGTCATTCCATATAAATTTCAATGTGAGCCAAGTATGTTTTCTCAGGACAAAGTCTGTCCCCTAATTTAATAACATGTTGGCTTTTGATTGTAGTTTACATTAAAAGGAGTATTGTATGGCTGTAACAATTCCATAACATAAATAAAATGCTGTTATTGCATCACTTGTCTCAGACAAGCTTCAAATGACTGTCTTTGCTTGCAATACTTTCTGTTACATTGGTATAACTAACTATCATGTTTTTCAAAACTAAGTTAATCTACCTAGTATATACATACTGCCATATCCTGGCAATAAATGGAAAATATATACTACAATGTTCATCAAAATCATGCTACTTTAGTTATTTTATTACTTGTCTATGCTATAATTAATAGAGTATAATGCACAAGTCTTTTTCTGTTAGAAATTGCTTGGAGCTAGTTATTTTCTGGTCACTTCTTGCACTTGCGCATATAATTCTGCAAATTGAAAATAATAATGACAACAACTTCATAGCTGCATCACAAGCATAAATGGAGGTGAAAGGAAGTCATCCTTGTATCACAAAATGTTCCAGTAACAAGATGAGATGAAATGCTAGGAAAAATTTGGAAGTTATCTAGGCAGTAATCTACTAAGAATTTGAAAGTATACATCTCATTACTTGTATTCTATGTTTTTAGTAGATCTCAAGAAGTATGAAAAAAAGCTAAAATATTTACAGAAATTGATAGAACTTCACATATCTAGGTACTGCTAACTATGTAGATTAAGTTCCTTTGAATTATATCGTATTTCACAGGTTCTAGGTAAGCACTGCACATTAAAAAACAAAAATAAAAACAACCAGACTTGCCTATTTGGCTTATGGTGAAAGAACAAATACTTCTACAACTTATGTTAAGGGACAGTAAATGGCGAACCACAAAAGGCAGCTTTTAACTTACAGGTTTTATCCACTGCAGATTGACTTTCCCCATGAATCATTAGCTACTGGAGTCAGAATCAAAAATTTAGGATGACTTTTGTGTGCCTACTTCTTTCCACTGTTTGTAAAAGAAGCCATTTCTTTTTTCAGGTAGCATAAAATATATTATCCATCTTGCATTATATATATTATGACAAGGTCTTGTATATGTGTCCAACTGCTAATGATTTTTAAAGGTCATGAGACAAATTTCCCACAAGACCTAATGATAATTCTGCCACGATTTTAATTAAAGCTTGTAAAAGTTTGCATTAGATAAGTCAATGTGTATTAGCTTAATGTTTTGCAGTTATTCTAAACAAAATTTCAAAAATCTCAGTTAAAAGTCTGCCTAAAGAGAAGACTTCCCATGTTTACTACAAATTTATTACAAAGTAGATTAAATTTAGTTTGATTTATTGTGTAACAACTTTCACTATGTCACAATATTTGATTTGAAGAAAATAATTAAAGAATTATAAATATCATCAAGTTTTAAGTTTGGAGTACAGGCAGTCCTTATGTATTTACATTATGGACTACTCTAGCCAGTTAATTTTCCAGTTTTGAGCATATTTTGTACTCTTACTATTAGACAGTACCAATATTTATTTTAGAAAGCCATAAAAAGTTGTGTAGTGGCTTATTTGCCCTTTCCAAAACTTTTTTTAAAGGCCATATGTGCACAGAAACTGAAGATGCAGAAATTATTTGAATCAACACTGTGCAATCTTGTACTCCTCGCAACATGCCAACACATTTATGATGGTATCAAATTAGCATGGAGTTAAAAAAAAAAAAAAAAAATCTGTCCTATGATCTGCATTGCCCTAGCTGCAGGCCCAAGATACCATGTTAGAAGGGAGAGCCCTAGTAGGACTTACCTCTACATCGATCACATTTTGCCGTAACGCTCTTAGATTTCTCTTCCTCTGTTCTCAATTTTCTGTCAACATTAGTGGAAACTACTACCTCAAGTGAAACACTGCATGCTACTTTATGCCCCTTCAAAAGTAGGCCAAAGATATAAGTGAGGGTGTTTTCTGAAGACATTAAGTCATCTGGTATAACAACTTTGCTTAACAATGGACACCTTGAACTGGTTGTTTATAACTATGTGCAGTCAGGTTTTGAACATCTCCAAGAACGAAGACTTCACAAGCCTTCTAAGCAACCTGTGCAAGTGCTTGCAGCTCTCAGAGTAAAAAAAAAGTGTTTCCCAATGTTCAGACAGAACCCTCTTTATTTCAGTTAGTTTCTGTTATTTCTGGTCCTCTCACGGAGCATTACTGAAAAGATTCTAGCTCTATCTTCTTCTCCCCTTCCCTTGAAGGGATATCTCTGAGCCCTCTCTTCTCCAGGCCAAATAGTTCTTATCTTTCCTAAAAGAAGAGGTGTCCTTAATCCTTAAAAGGATCCCTTAATCATCTTTGTGGCCCTTTACTAAAGTCTACCTATGTCTCTGTTGTACTGTGGAGCCAAGAACTGGTCACAGGTCTTCAAGTGTGGCCTCAGCAGTGTCAAGCAGATGGGAAGGATGACTTCCCTTGATCTGCTGACAATACTTTGTCTAATTCAGCACAGGATACTATTAGCACCTTTCATCAGAAGGGCACTTTGTTGGCTTATCCCTTTAGTTTTCAATCATATCAGTCCTATGCTACAGAGTCCCTCTCCCATCATGGATGAAATGATAAAACAGCTGCACATTATCTGCTTGTATAAAAAGCACTTAGACATAATTACTGTCACACCATTCAAGGAAATGCAAATCAAAAAGCCAAGTTGAATTTTGTAATAAAAGAAGGTGAATGAAGCACTTTATTCAATACTTAAAAATACAATGCCTAAGAATAGCTTAATTTAGAGCAAGAATGAACAATATATGTATATTTAATTAAAAGTAATTTCAACATCCTTTCTTTTTATAGTAAATATTATTCAGGTATACCGATTTGGAAGAAATATTGTTCTATATTTGGCAAAAACGTGGGAGTTGCAAGCATTTGTGAAACTGCTCATGCAAACCCAGTACCTCCAGTCAAAAAAAAAATCACTGAAACTATGTCTTTTTTCTCTCCTTAAGTACTTTCCAATTTACTTGGAGAAGGGAATAAAAAACCCAAACACCAATATCATAAATACTACATGTAGTTTCATTAAAATTCCTGAAGCTTGTGCATCTGTAAGTAAAGTATATTATCACAAATAGGCACTGAGTTGCTATCTATACTAAGAAAACAGACAATCTGGGTAATCACATCTACATTTGAAATGTGGCTTGTCTGATTCAGTGGCTTGGTAAAGACATTAGAATGCAGCATTTTGTTTAAATGCATCTTCTTTGAATAGATTCAGTGTCATTATTGGAAGCAGGAAAAGTCTTAAATTTCAAATTCTACCAGTGAAAAAACTGATGTCCATGGACTTATTTCTCTGTGTGGTAACAAACAGCAGTGATGCCCCCACAAGTAATTTTAAACTTCATTAGGTTTTGTACAGAGATTAACTAGAGAACACTAATTCCTCATCACTATATGAATGCAGAATACATAATGGGTTAGAGCATATTAACATATTTATTCCAGTGTTGAAGGAATTACTATACAAAGATTGGGACTGCACCAGCTACTTAAAAGGTCTTTGCAGTATGTCTTTAGCCAGTCAAATAAATTGTTATATGTATTTGTGTTTGAGACTTGTGATTGCCCCATTGCACATTTTAGAAGTAGCAGTTTAATTCAAAGGAAGAAAAAGAGAGTAGAGTTCTAGGCTTTAATTACTAAGCAGTACAAAAATTACTGGCAGTAATGAATGCAGGGTATGTAGAATGTTAATTCAGCGTGTTGTATGCATGTACTCATAAATATTTTGCACTCCATTTTGCAGATTCAGTGGAAGATATTACATATGTAGGACTTGCATTTCTGTTAGTTTAGGAAATTTAAGACAATTGTGGGCAATTTGAGATGTTTGTAATAAATCTCATGAGCAATGCAATTCATGTGGATACAGCAAACTAGAACGACAGTGCTAAAATTAAGGTCATGGTTTCAGAGGGCAGTAGAAAGAACCAGTTTTACATTGGTTAGAGAACTACTTTCTGAAAAAATGCTGAAAGAAACAGAATATATACCTGCCATTAACAGTGATTTTTACCACTCTGTGAATGCACAGTTTGTAATGTTTATATTTAAAAACATATACAACCCCTGCATGAAGTCATAGTTAAGAAAATCTTAAATTCTAAATGGTGCACTAAAGTGAACATATGTAGATCATTGGCTTAATTCCTAATATAAGTCAAATTATTCCTATGTTCTAGGAACATGTTTTAAGATGAAGCAGAATCTTTGTTAGTTAGCCTTCTGATGGTTCTAAATGATTTCTCATATTTCTTTTCATAATCTAGTTTATGTTGATTATACATCTGGAGTGGTGGCTGAAGCCTGTCAGTTTATCAGCAGCAATCTTAAGGGTGTATGCTATCTACAGAAATTCTAGTTTTCATGAAGAGTATAACGATGGTTTTGAGAACTTCAGAGAAGCCAACCAATGACAGCCAGAGTAAAAAGCGAAGACATCTTAGAAAAAAAGTTCTTTTCCAGACAACGTGCTCCATCAGAAAGATTGGCTAATGATCAACATTAATTAATAAGTAGTCAAGATTTATGTTTAAGAGCAGAGGAAACATTTCCTGAAGTGAAATTTTTAAGATGACAGAGACTTATATGCTTGCTTTTTAACTACATGAGCACCAAATGAGATTAAATATCAGTGCTTCTAAATGAATATGTCAATATTTTAGGGCCAGTCTTAGACCACATTCACCTAGGGCACAGATCACATCAAAAAAAAAAAAAAGCTTAAAAAAATAAAAAAAATCTTTGAACTAATCCTGTTGCAGTCACTGGACAGGATAAACTAAGGTTCTAGAACTTTTCTGTGGGCTACTGTTAGGACATAATTTCATTTAACTTCCCCCAGCCTTCTTTCAAAAGAGAAAGCCTACAGCCCTTCCTCTAGTATTTGCTGAGTCTATTTGTGAAATCCTATTTTGTTTTTACTCAAGAGATCTGCTGTATACAAAACAAGTTCTAAAGCTTATTTTGAATCTGTTCCTGTCGCCTTGTTTGATAATTTTTAGTTCCTTTATTGCAAGACAAGGCAGTCTACTCATATTTACCGTCAGCATGCTCCGATAATTTTGTATGTCTCCTTCCTGTCCCTTACAAGACATTTAGTATTTTCAGTCATTCTTATTGACATTTTCTGAACTTCTTCCAATTTTCCCCATACATCTTTTGAAATTTTTCATAGTCAGCTCTCATCCTCATAGCCTTGAACAAGATAGTGTCAGCAACAAACTTTATTACCTAAATTCTTACTTTCTCTTCTGGGAACAGACTGCAAAGAAAACATTTTAGCAGTCTTCAGAAATCTGACATTTCAGTAATAGCAGCCAGAAATCTGAAGCTCACAGACAATTCACTGAATGAAAAATGAGACAATAATAGAAAGAGAATGAAAATAACATTAATACTATAAGCATGCTACAGAAGCTACTTAGAAGTAAAAAGTCACATATTAAGTAGCTTTATTCCAGAAATATTCTATAAAAGTCACAATACATAGGAGTATGCTACATTCCTGAAGATTCCTAGTAAAGTGCAGTTGTCATTATGATTGGGTGTATCACTGTATAGAAACCTTTAAATTACAAGCAGCTCAGGGTGCAAAGATAATATAAGATTAATCTTGTCAGGAGGAAATTTTCAGTCTCTTATTTAGATTTACAGACCTGGATTCAGAAAAATCAATTAATTGAAGGTAGCATAAAACCAAAAATATAACTGAAACTTATTTAATATCCCACATGGAGCTTTCCACTACCCATTACATTGTCTCCTACAGGAATTCAACTCCAGCCTTCTAAATTCAGCACAAAGCTATTCATTTCACAGTGTCACTTCATAAAACAAAGTTAGTGGTAGAGGTACTAAGTAAAAGAATTCAGGTCCATTTGAATCACCACTCACTCAGGCTTGTTAAGGCTATGACTAGTGACACGAATGGGTTGTAAAGTAGTATCAAGCACAGCATAAGCCAGATGGTCAAATTTTTCTCACATAAAACAGTAAGTTGCTATGAAACACAAAGTGCATGGCTTGAGAATAGACAGGACACTGGAAGCAGGGAGCATGCAGAGGCCAGCTAGCCAAAGAACTATGTTGTTAGCAAGCCAAGCGAAGCAGTGCCAAACTTGAATGGTATCAGCATATCAGACTTCACAGCTTACACTCTCAGTAACTAATGAATACACTAAGCTCTGAACTATGATTTTTGTCGCTAACATTTCATTCAGTTCATCGTGTTTCGTCTTTTTCCTACAACTGAACTCACCAAATTGGCACTTAGCCATATCTCTTCTCCTTGATACGGTCAGTTTTTTCCTTCACTCCCTTATTTCCTGTCCTTTGCTTTCCCTTGTCTCTTACCTTCTTCTCTATTCTATTCAGGAATTAAAAACTAATGAAACCAAAAATATTATAGTCATCAAGGCTAAATAAATTAGCAGCCAGTCAGTTGTTCACTTCCCTATTACTTCATTCTCCTGAAATATGAAAAAATAACTTAAAATGATACTTAGACAGAAAGTTCCTTAGACCACAAAGGATTTCCTAAAGAGTTCTCTTATGTTCTTTGAATCATCTTAAATATTTTAAAATATCTTTAGATAGCTAAGGCCTGAGCAAGAAAGCTGAAGCCTGAGCGCACCTCTAAAATTGATTATGGAACTTGCATTTACCAACATTCAGTCACAGGACACTGGACTTCACAGTCAGGAAAGAGAGGACTTGACAGGTACAGAAGATACTTCTAACAGATCTAAAAATAATTAGCTCCTTTGCAGAATACATGTTCCCTCTATATCAGAAAAAAATTGAGACAGATTATCTCAGAGTAACTCAAAGAGTCATAATCAAAATCTAACCAAGCCATTAGGAAAAATCGTTCAGTGTCTGATGCTAAACAACACGACAAGCCAATAAGCAGCTGACAGAAAAACTGCAATAAGAGCAGAGACAACATAAGTTCTAATTTAGCATGGCTATTAATCCATGTAAAAAAAATATACAAGTAACATAACAGCCTCAATCATCAGGAAAGAAAAAGACATACTTAAAACTTTCTACTTAATTACTCTTTTATGCCTGTGTTGTACACATTTTGGCTAAAAATGTATGATTTAATTTAGCATGAGGTAATAAAGATAGCAAATGAAAACAAAGGAGTCAATGAATCTGCACATATCCATGTCAGTCATAGGCATGTGAAGAACAGTTCATATACTCTATTAACTATTCCCAGTTTACATATAACACCTGTCAGTCTACAATGGGGAAAAAAAATGAACAGATTTAGTGATAATAGTCTACAGTATAAAAGATTGGTAACAGACAAGAATCTGAAGTTTTAGCTTAAAAAAAACAGCATATCAGGACAGTATAGCTTTGACGTAGCTTTCACTACGTCAAAATACATCTATCAAATGTTTCAGATAAGGCTTTTTGTGAAAGAATCAATGCTTGTAGTCTGTTTTTTACACATACAACTAAGGTAAGATGCATTTCTCAGTGATGTTAATGATATAAACCAAAGATCTCTTTCATTTAGCAAGTCAATCCTTTAACTCTGCTCATCATCTAAGCCTTTTAAATGGTAATTTTAAACCATTAAGTAGAACTCATGATGTTTGAGATAAACTATAAATCATTCCATTACAAAATATATTATTTAAATAATTATAGTTACCTAGTGGCTATTGTAATGTTAATCAGGTACATAGAACATTTGTTTATAAAATTTTATTCACCAGACACAGAATAGTAAAGTGTTTTCTGGTAAGTTTACCCCTTCAAATAAACCATATTTCTTATCTTGTCTGACCTTGAGTTCAATACACAATCTTTCTGAAACTTAAAATTTATCTATGAAGAAATATTTCCCCTCAAAAACCAAAGATTTAAAAAGAAAAAAAAAAACAGTATGAGGATTTCAGACTCACGAAACCATTTTACCTAGAACAGGTAAAATTGAAAAACCTACACATTTAGAAATGCCCAAGTATCAACTGCATAAATTCAGCGAGAAAAGTTAACCTGGAATATTTTTCCAGTGTTTGCATTTGAACAACTTGATATTATAATACAATCTTGAAAATTCTGACAGATTGTAAATGCAATATTCTAATTTAGATTAATATTCCCTACAAAGGAGAGTTTCATTTAATGGAAGCATTTTAGTAGACTTCTTGCTATAGTGATAGTAGTTATTAGTTGCTATTATTTAGAATGCAGTTATATCCACACCATATAATGTTGAGAAAAGTAGAACAATCTTTAAAAAGAATA
Source organism: Colius striatus (assembly GCF_028858725.1). Taxonomy (NCBI): domain Eukaryota; kingdom Metazoa; phylum Chordata; class Aves; order Coliiformes; family Coliidae; genus Colius; species Colius striatus. The sequence goes on from NC_084761.1 coordinate 56,096,166, forward strand.
TGTTAATTCAACCCCTAGATAGACTCATTAGAAATGGGCTTATTTACAGACATTTCCTCCCTGGAAAAAGCTATCTATATGTTTTAATCACTAAAAACATTCTGCAAGTCTGTCAAAGAACTCATAAACATGCCTAATCAAGGTCTGTATTGGCAGAATTCCATAAATTCATAAGGTGTGCTCAAATTACTTAAAAGAGAGCAAGATGCAGTTGTTGACACTTTCAATATAAGATGCTTAATATTAGGTGTATCTCTCGGCTTTCAGGTTGGCACCTCTCAGCATTAGGAAGATTAAAAAGTGCTAAACATGTATGCTTTGGTAAATACACAAGTAAACTGCATTGTCCAAATTCAAAGCAAGGAAGACTAAACTAGCCATGAACAAGCTACTGGTCTGTCAGCTTAAATATCAAATATGAGCACAAGTCCTGCATCCTTGCAAAAACCCCTCTGAAATTCTAAATTCTGTTTTTCCTGTATCTGAGATTGATATCATTCGGGCTTTGGAACTTTGGAATGGAAGTACATTCAGATGAACAAGGTCAACAGTCACATTTGTAAGACAAGCTGTCATGGATTAATTTCCAGGAGACAACTGGTTTATTCAGGTTAAAAAGAGGTTATTGGCCAGAGCACTGACTGTGAATAAAAAGAAAAAAACAAAAATCTATGTCATATTTCTGCAGTGATTAAGCCCATATACAGACTTTGAGCCACTTCTTCACTGTACGCTCAGTGTTGCCTCAATATAACTATAATCAAACTGTTTGAAAACACATCAGGTAGCAATATTTCATATATTGCTCAGTCATACTTACCTTTGAAGAAGCAATCTTCATTGTGTACAATGGTGATCTTTTGCTTTTTCAGACAGGCAGTCCTGTGCACTTCGCAGTGGTTTTCATAGAATTCTCCATCAGAACCACACACAGGCTTGTAATGTGGCTTGCAGTGTTCCATGCATACACACTCAGCTTGGCCAGTCTCCCCGTTCACAACACAGTGTCTACCCAGACCACAATACTTGTTCTCACATGATCCAAAATAACTACTTTGATCCATATATCCTAAAGGGAAAAAAAAAACAAAAAGAAAGAGTAGCTTTGAGATACTAATTACATTTTGTTTCATTGCATACAAGACACAGAAAGAACTGTTTTATGTACATGAAGTTAGAATATGTCCTTTTTAACATCCTTGACTAATGCTAAATATAGGTCAGCCTATGTATTAGATGTTAGCAAATGTAATCTTTTTATCCTGATGAGGTATACTTTTAGTCATTGGCATGTGTTAATTAACTAATTAAGAGCAATATCTAGTAATAAGATTTACTCTTCATTAAAAAAAAATCACAGTAAATCATGTCTTTTTAAATGCATGTTGGAGTTTGTCACTTTAATATTGCTACACTATTGCACATAATAGAACATTCCATTCTCTAGAATTTAGAGCATGGAATCATAGAACATCTCAAGTTGGAAGCAATCCATAAGGATCATCAAGTCCAACTCTGTGCTCCTCACAGGACTGCCTAAAACTAAATTACATGACTAGGACCATTTTCCAGATGCTTCTTGATCTTCAACAGGAAGATAAAACAGACATTTGTACATTGAGACTGATATGCAAGAGTAGCCAGAGTTGGATCAAGGCCCTTAATCTATATGGAAAATGTAAAAAAACAACCTCTATTGTGGCAAAACAATGACATTTCAGGGAACAGAGCATGGTAAAAAAACAGGACAGATATCACATGAATAGCAGCTAGAAGTCTATTGGTATTTCAATATGACAAATGAGATTTGGATAACAGAGCTTTAAACGGGATGCAGCAGAGGTTTCTTCTGGCCACAAATCCCACTTCTCTCTTCTTCTAGGACATGGAAATGGATTGTCTACTATGTAGACAAAAAGTAGCCTACTATGTAGGCTACTAAAGTAATTTGTCCACTTTCTATACTATCTGTACCACTGCCACCATGTAAAAAAAGTACTGTGGTCAGTAGATCTTTAGAAATACATAGTAATATTTCCTTAGTATATCCTCAGTTTTCAGTTTGTGCACCATATAACTAACTATACTATCACCTCTTTGCAAGGTAAAGGCTATAAGAAAAAAAACCCATAAACCAGAATTGTCAATTGAAATTACCAAAATGTGAATTGTTCTGATACCATAATTGTGTCCTAAAACATAAATAAAAATACTTAAATGTCTCCAAATGTGGGAATAGATACTGCTTTTCACACTTACTTCATTGTATTCTCTTGCTGTACACTCTTCATCTCCAGAACAAACAACAATTTAATCCCCAAATACTATATATACACCTGGTATTCTAATCCTTTGCAATACTTTGCTTATGCTCACAGCATAGCTGAATGATACTTGGCTGCACCATAAAAAAAAGGGATGAAAAAACAAGTGTCAATTTATAATTTGGTAGCATTAGATCTGTTTTCTGTAGTGAAAACACAATTTGTTAACACCATAGTTGGACACACATTGCTTCTAACCACTAAGAATTTCTGGTTTTCACTTCAGTAGCAGACGAAAATTCTTACTACTTTTTCTTCTTAAGCTTATGGGTCTATCAGACCTAAGAGAACAGTGCTTTGATTCTTTGTATTCTCATACAACATAAATTTTCTACAGAGAAATGTACTACAGAAAGCACACTACCATGAAATTTGTCTCTAATAGGACAAATGCTTTTGCTGTTCTATTTTATAGCAATGTGAGCACAAAATTGAGATGACTACATATTCACACCACATGTTGTGTATCTGATATAATTACATTAAAGAGATTTTTATACATGTTGATGAAATAGTTTAGACTAGCCTTGTGGTAGGTTTAACTGCTCATGCACTAAACTGACTTGGGCAAACCCAATTCAACGTTCAAAACTTCCCATAAGCTTTTGCAAACATTCTCCCTTGTATCACCACTATATACAAACACCAGATATTAAATGACAGAAATTAATGTAAAATCTACCTCCTTCTACTATCGCTAACCTCAAAAAAAAGTCTTGCAATGTCCAGAAGTACTTTACAGCACAGGTCATGTCCGCATGTTCTAGAAACACAGAACTTCTTTGAAGCGCTAGAACTGTTGTAGTTCGAGGCCAAAGTCCATAAATCATCACTATTTCTGTTTTCTGAAGTGGAAGATAAATATATCAATCTGACAACCACTCTAAATTATTCAAAGGTGTGTGGTGACTCAACAGTGCACTATGCTGTATATTGCTGTGGAAGTAGAAACCAATTTAAGACTTCACTTGGGACTTCATTTTAGTAATATAATTGAATCTGATGCCAGAATGCAAAACAGTTACCTTCAGATGAGGGAGAATGATTTGCATAACATATATTGATATTTATAATATTGGTATATGTTAGCATATATCAGTCATGTACATCAATAAACAACTAAGCTTTCTATTCTAATTAAAAATTATATTACTTTGTTATTAAATGTTTTATAAATGTCTCCATTTTACACCATTAACTATTCCAAAATAAGACATGTATTTACATACATCACTGCATAAGCAACTTCTGTTGAAGTTGATAGTAAAGTTCCCATTGACCTCAGCAGAGGGAGAATTCTTTCTTGAGACAGTCTTTGCCTTAAGTTCAGCTATTTTTAATGTCTTCAGCATGTTTAACAAGCACTGTTCTGTGCTGGTTTTAATTTTGGAAATTGCAGATTGTCTGACATTTAATGAAAAGGAGCAGCTATGCAGCACTTCGAGTGTTTTATAGTATATATTTAAGAAAAAAAGATTAAATGTTTTTAAAAGCCCATCAACTAGTGGTTACCAGATCACTCATAGGAAAAAAAAAAACGCTCTGCAATTTCAAATGAGGTGACAAAATGTTTACTACATAATTTTGATATACATTGGAACTAAAAGTGCACCCAATTCTCAAAATGTAAACAAACAAATAAATACTAAACAATTACTGTGAGATAACAATAAATGAGTTTAGACTTTTTTTTTAAAAAAAAAAGCTAGTGAAACCAAAAAATCTATTAATTTTAAGACTACCAAAAAAACCCACGTGGTTATATGTAATAACATAAGTCAAAACATTAACTTTATTGTGGATGATCAAAACAAGTTAGTAAAAGGTGCAGAGCACATGCAGTCTTTTTGGATTTTTTTCTTTCACCTGAGTGAGTGATAAAGCACTGAGAGTAATTAAGAAATGTCGTAAAGAATTAATTTAAGTAGTACTAAGTTAAGTTTTTCCTTCCTGGATACTTATGTTTTCTCTTTAAATTTATAGGGAATTATTAATGAAATAGTGGGACCACTGGACCTTTAACTCACAGGAAAAAGGCACTGAAACAAAGGAGATACCACATGTTTTGAAAAGGCTTAATAAGGGACACTTACTAGCTATGGATAAGAAGCACTAGCATTTTTTTGTCAGAGCTGGAAAAAAAGGCAAAATGTTTGAACAAAATATGATGATACAACAATGTCAGTAAATTTGTTGTTTACAGATATATATCATCTTCAAGTCTTATTTCATTGTCAAATAAATCTTTAAAAACACAGAGATAAAAGTCTGATATCCAAAGAATTTCCGTAATCTTAAAAAGGTTTATAAGATAAAGGCAAGTAAAGCACAGCTTCATTACTGGTCTGATTCACTGTGGCTACACAGACCTCAGTCTTAGTTCTCACTGGTAGAGCTACTAAAGCGTATTAGGATTCTTATCTACTAAGCTTTTCATGAAGTTGCAGCTGTCATCTTGTCTGTATCATGGTAGAAGAACACTCAGTATGTAATGTGGCCCTCAAACAAAATCAGCTTCTTCTACTTTTCACCATTTGAGCTCAACTTGGAAGAATGACTATATTTGGCAAATCATTTTATTTATATTTCCAAATAAAGTTGTTCCTTTAGGTAGCAATAATTTTTATTTAGGAATAGAATTTCTTCCTGTTTAGGTACAAAGCTAGAGGAATCTCATAACTGTCAAACAAGAACCATTTTTTAACTCCATGTGGGCTATGACTTGCAGCCCAATCATGAAACACCTGACTATTTCAGCGACTCTCGGGAAATCACTACTACTACTTTTCCTATCTGGAAATTAATGGAGGTAGACTTACAACACAGTGATTATGGATGGGGGCTTTGAGTTTTTTGGGTTTTCTTTGGAGGAGGATTGTTTTATTGTTGTTGTTTTAACACTAGTGTAGACAAGTCTTCCAAGTCTCCTGGGACAAAAATGCTTAGGATTTGGCACCCATTCAGAGGACTACCACCTCCCTCAAAGGTATAAAACAAAAAATCCCACCGAGTGTTTCTGTAGGCTGTTGTTCTACCTTAGTATTTAGATTTAGAAAGTCAACTAGTCCAAGATGAACTTAGAATCTTACACTGGATGTATTTCAGTGATTTAGTAGAGAAGATAAGTAGCTGAAAATATTCAGTATTAAGAGACTGAGAACGTATGAGCTGACAAATGTTCTATCCATAAAAACTAGTATCTTTCCTGCAGTTTAACTGGTATTGGTTATGTGATGATAGGTAAGTCTGTTTTTGTCAAGTGCAACACCACAACAACAGGAAATTATGTACCCATATTAGCTATGTATTCTCAATATTTGGCCAAAAAAAGTGTAATATCTATGCATTATGAGAAGATCTATAGTACCATGGAAAACAAAATGTACTTTATTCAAATCAAAACTAAGTCAGGAAACATTATGATAGCCTTAAGCTATAAAACACCAAACTCGAAGAAATATCATTAAAAATGTATTATGCCTACAACAGCCAAAGCAGTCACATAACTTTTTCCAGTTCTCTGGAAACTTAAAATCTTAACAGATACAAAATTAACAAAAAAACCAAACCAAAAAGAAGAGTTTTCATTAAAAAAAAAAAAAAAAAAAGAGAAAGCTAAATTGGTTTTGCTTTTAGGAAAAATGTAATAAATACAGTTTCAAGATTTAACTTAGGATTATTCAAACATGTTTCCTAGCTAAAGGCTAGTTCAATAGCATCCAGAATTGAGCAAGTTTTAGGCAATGATTGAATCATTTGCACTTGTGAATTAAGTGGATGATTTAGCATGCAAAATGCTCACAGGAATATACATTTTTTTTGTTTAGTTAATGAGTTTAGGGAAACATTGCACATGGAAGCCTTGGAAATTCACAGCAGTATGAATCACCACATTCTCCATTTGGCCTTAGGCTGAAACACACAGACTTTCTGTACAATGACCCTTTTCTGAACAACTGAGAATTATTTTTTTTAATTTCCCTAATAACATAATTTGCATTCACGGCTTTTATCACAACTTACAGCATTATCTGCATCTAAAAGAGGCAGCTGTTTTTCTAGGCAATATATAAATATCAACGGTCCTGTCCAATCTCTCTCCCCTCCAAAAATTAAAGTGATTCTGTAAACAACAATTCCAGCTCTACAGTTACATTTTTGTTCAATATATTACCTATGCAAAGCCCAATGAAGACTGTAATCCTAACGATGCTAGGTATTTAATGTAGCCTTTAGTTTAATATGAAGCAGAAATATCTCAGAGAGAACAGTAGAGAAAAAACAAAAAACCCAAACCACAAAAATAACCCCCCCAAAAAACCCACACCACACCAAAAAAAAAAAACCAAAAACAACCAACGAAACCCAAAACCCCCCAAGAGAGGAAAGGAACATTGATCACCACCTACCATCCTACCATTAACACTAAACAGACATTTACACAGACAATAACCTCAGTATGAGTTGTGAGTATCTGCTAATAAATATTAAAGCTCTAGACTTCTTTTTTTCAAACTGTAGTATTTCAATAGCAGTTCAACAAATTTTGATCTTCCTAGCAAGAATTACACTGACTGAACATGTCACTAAATCTGCATTACTCATTTTTCAGAAATTTTGGTATATGAACTTCTGTAATTTAGCACTTTTTATTTATTTATTATAAGAATGTTTTGGAGAAGGAACAAAATTTATGGAATAGAGTCGATTATTTGAGAGTAAATAAAAAAATATTCATGGTTTGTCAATATAACACTTAATATAACACATATAAAATTCACCGACAGAGTTAACATCGTATTTTAATAAAAGAGATACAGTGATTTGAAGTCTCCTTACCAATCTTTCTCTAAACATGGTATTATAGTGCCTTACCAGTGCACATCCCTTGATTTTAAACTGTAGCATCTTTGGTTGGTTTTTGTGTAAGCCTATATTATAAGCAAGCAATGCAGTTTAACAGCTATCTACTATTTTTTCTGCATTCTAAACTCTAATCAGATTAACTAAGCTTTTGGACATACTACTATGAATTTCTATTTCATGCATTATTCTGAAGAGACAGTACCTCTAGAATACGGTCATTTGAGGCAGAGTGGTGGTGTGTAGAGAAATCTCACTTTTGGTCAAGGATTTACATGCAAAGTAATTTTAATGTGTCTTCTATAAATTATATCTAGGAATATAGTTTTCTTACAAATTCTTAAAGTGACAAAGATGTTCATGTTTAGTCGCTTTTTCTATGACTGACTTACTCTTAACAATTACAGAGCATCTTCAGTTTAATTTTTCCTATTGCAACACGAAACTCACAGAAGTAGAAGGAAATATATGCCCAGAGCTCCAAAAATCACCTTCAAAACCATAACTTGTAATGGCTCACCCTTAAAAATAATCCAGTCTCACATTCTTTTCAAAGTAAGAATAAACTCAGAGGTCTCTCTTATTTTCAGTTAAAATTGCTTTCCTGTCTCTTCACATTCAAATTTTCTTAAAATTTACTTTCCCCTCTCAATTTGTTTGGAAGCTTAAGTTTAAGCATGGGAAGGGGCGGGGGGGGAATAGTCAGTTAGCTGTCACATACATTCTTTGTCTACATGCAGCAGTGGAAGCAGAACAGAAGAGGAAGAGGGATCAATGTCAAGGAACTATAGCTAAGAAAGAGTATTTAAATAGGAGCATTTTTCCTGACTGCAGAATAACAAAGCTGATAATAAAAACCACAAGGTACAACAATTAAGTCCAAAGCACATTCCTTTTAACAAAAGCAAAGAACTACTTCTCTGTCCAATTTGTTACAGAAGAAAGGAGTAAGACTTACAGCATCAAAAGTATGAAGAAAAAAATCTTGTGGAAAACAAAAAAAATCTTAAAATTATGGTCCTTGACCATAAGGAAAATCATTATAGCAACAATTCAAACACAGTTATACATTGAATATAATTATTATCACAAAATAAAGAAAGGCCACCTGGAACAGAGTCCCATTCATAGAGATGAAAGAGTATTCACCAAAACATGATGTGAATAGCTTTTCTGAGGACATCAGATCAAAAGTCTGAGAGACTCTGTTGCGTTGTATACTTAAGGTATAACCCTCTAATGTTAAGAGATAGCTGAAAGAACTTCCAAACATGGCCAATATCTAGGCACACATCACTCATTAACCACAACCTAACCAACAGCCACAACCACAGCCTAACCATACTCAGATACAAAAACGACAAAAAAAAAATTAAAACACTGGATAAATTGTGAGAGTTTTAAACCACAAAGTAGGATTAAAAATATGGAGTTCAAGATAATAATTGCACAGAGAGAAAACAATGCTAGATTCACTTAAATCAGTATTTTCTATGTTTTAAAAGTTTAAAATAGCTGTACAGCAAGATCTCTTAAAAAAAAACAGGAGTAGAAAAAAAATTTTTTTAGAATATTGCTCTTCTTCTCAGGGGACTTTCAAGAGCAGAAGTGCAAACTTGCTTTGAAGAAGATTGAACAAGAGTGAGTTACTCCCATTTCTGCACCAGAAAGAATTCCTCTTTACAGCTCTGACAAGCAATTCCTTGTGGTGTACTCTTTTCCATAACTGCTCACCTTGGCTGTCACAGAAAGCATTAATTTGGATCTCTTAAAATTTTTCTGAGAGTTGGAGGCAAAACAGAAGTTCATATTGGCAGTGCTAGTGGTTCAAAGATGGGAGGGTGGAAAACAGAAAATCAAAGCAATCACCACAGAGCAGCATAAGCCCCTGCAATTGCAGTCTCCTCCCCCAGCAACAGCCACTCAGCTCCCACCCCTCAGCCCTGCTCCTGTCTGTAGCAGTGACAGTAACTCAAACAGGTGACTGATCAGTAGTTTGCTGTTTCAGGATTTAGTTTCAGCATCAACTAAGTAAGTTGATGTATTTCATACAACAGTTTACTTTGCCTATGCCTGTAATTAATTTTTGACTGAGTCTTGTACTGTCCTCTTCTCCCTGTCCTCCTCCAAAAAAAGGTCAACCCCTCTGTAAAGGAACTGTAAGCACTGTAAGGACTTGCACCTGCTTAGAATTTGACTGAAATCTTCAGCTATGCTCAGCAATTTTGGTGAGGACTAACTAACTGAAATAGACACAAACATTATGACTGCATGTGCTTTCTTATTTTAATCTCCAAAGTCAGACTAGATGCACTTAGAAGGAATGCTTGTCTCATGTAATCAAATAAAGTGACTTTTTCCCCTGTAAATTAGGAATAAAATAGAAGAAAGTATCACACTTCTAAATGAATAAAAATGCAAAATGTGAGTGAGCAAAAGGAGAAGAAAAACTCTCTGATCCTGAGAAGATTTATGTGTTGCATACCTAGCTATTAACCTGAAAACCACCAAAAGAAAGTGGCAGTCGGTCAGAAACTGTCAGCATAGCAACTTTGCTCATGTGAATCCTTTCTTCTTTCTAGCACATCACATCTTTCTTGAGCAAACATCATAGAATTTTGTTTCCTCAGAAAAATGAAAAAAAAAATCAAATCATACCTCCTCTACTTGAATCAAACACATCACACAAGAAAAAGAGAAGACGTGAAAGCACAACCAGAAACAGCACTAGATAACAATACCTACTTATTAGACAGAAACATTTCTCACCTTCCAGAGCCTTTACATGCTCCTCCACCTTTCTGTTAGCTGGCCATTTCTGGGCTTTTCACCTCCCCAGTGCTAGGTGCAGCCAGCTGCCCACTGCTAATAGCTCCCTCCCCTTTTGCTCCAGCTCCCCCTGGCTGTCCTGGGGCAGTCACCAGTCAGCAGTTCCCTTCTCTCTGATGCAGGAGGCTCAGCAGCTGCTTATTCCTCTCCAACGATTAAGAAGACTTTCTGTGGTTTCTTGGCATGCCTCCATAAACTTTCTCACTCACTTGCTGTGCTATTAAGCATATTCTTTGTCGTCAGCGCATAACTAAACATGCAGTGTTAGGGTAATGGTTGGACTCAATACTCTTAAAGGTATTTTCTAACCAAAACAATTCTGTTACTCTAAAAGATTATGACAATGACAAGTCCACTGCACAGCCTCTCTTCCAGAGCAGTGCCTTGTTAAAATTTCTGCCTGAACCAAAATTGATTTCACCACCAAAGTGCTCCTGGGCAATGCTCTGGCTCTGTGCTCAGGACCCAGACAGCAAGGTCTGTTCACGTGCTTGTGGGAATCAAAAAAATCATGACAAAGTTTCCTTTACTGCTAGGAAGTGGTCTTCTGGCACTATATTAAGCCTTGTAAATGCCCTTCATTGATGACCATCTTTACTTTTAGATTAAACTGGTAAAACTATTTGTGGGCTCAAGACATGCTCCTTGCTTTACACAGGAGAATGGAAAACATACACAGATCTGAAATATACAACTGAAAAAATTTTAGGTAAAGAGCACTACGGAGTTTATATGTATATATAGACTCATGTTTTTTGAGCAATTTTAAGCCAGTCATTCATACTTTCAAAAAATTCCTTAGTTGTACCTAGCAGTTACTGTGTTTTTCTTTCTCACATATTTCCTTTGTCATTTGAAAAAAAAAATATTATTTGTTTAACATTAAACCAGTGGCAAATGCTCTAAACAAAGTAAAAAATGACACATTTGCCTCATCATATATATATGGACCTTTATTCAAATAGATTGTTTTCAATTGCAGAATAGCGGGAAACCCTGTATTCTACCAAATGAGTTACCCAATGTCACCAAGATCAGGAAATCTATATCACACTGACAACAATTTTGAAAAGGTTTTAGTTTGAACAACCTTTCACACACTTTAATACTTATTTGAAATACAGTTTTCATAAAATCACAAAAGGCTAGCTTACTTCTCAGTCAGGCAAAATTGCTTATTTAAAAAATAAACTGATTAATCAACAATGAAAAAAATAAGCAAAACTTTTCAAATTGAGTGGAATTTCCCTTTTTCTTAGTTGAAAAAAAAAAAAAGGCTGTTAGGATTTGTCTCAAGAACCAAGGTAGTAACTACTGCATCATAAAAATTTTTTTTAACTGTTCCTCTAAGATAAATTTTCACATTAATATATTTGTCAATTTTCAGTTAATAGTATAGCACCAAAGAGAAACCATTAACCAGTAGAATTTTTTAGTAAAAAATAAATTTAGAAAATAATTACTCATATAGAAAAATAATAAAATAAACAATATATAAATATAATAATTTTTATATAGAGAATTCCTAATTCTATTTCTTTCACAAAAGTGATAGAAAAATTAGATTTAGTGAGGGAAGTTAAGGAATTTTTCAAGTATATCAGCAGCAGAAGGAAGACGAGGGGGAATGTGGGCCCGCTGCTAAATGGTGAGGATGCCCTGGTGACCAAGGATGCAGAGAAGGCTGAAGTACTGAATGCATTCTTTGCTTCAGTCTTCATGGCCAAGGCTGACCCTCGGGAAGCCCAGTCCGTCAAGGATAACAGGATGGCCAGGACAGCAGAGGACTTGCCCTGGGTGGAAGAGGAAGAGGTTAAAGACTTGTTGGCCAAGCTTAAAGCTCATAAGTCAATGGGTCCTGACGGGATGCATCCTAGAGTGCTGAGGGAGCTGGCTGATTGCTAAGCCTCTCCATCATTTTTGAACAATCATGGAGGACAGGTGAAGTGCCTGAGGACTGGAGAAAGGTCACATCAGCCTTCAAAAAGGGCAAGAAGGACAACCCAGGAAACTACAGGCCAGTCAGCCTTACCTCCATCCCTGGAAAAGTGATGGAACAACTCATCCTGACATATGAAGGAAAAGATGCTTATCAGAGGGAGTCAACATGGCTTCACTGAGGGGAAATCCTGTTTGACCAACCTGATAGCCTTCTATGAGTGCATAACCGGCTGGCTAGATGAGGGGAGAGCAGTGGATGTCATCTCCCTTGACTTCAGCAAAGCTTTTGACACTGTCTCCCATAACATCCTCATCAGAAAGCTTAAGCAGTGTGGCTTGGATGAGTGGACAGTGAGGTGGATCGAGAGCTGGTTGAGTTACCGAGCCCAGAGGGTGATGATCAATGGCACAAAGTTGAGTAGGAGGCCTGTGGCCAGTGGAGTTCCACAAGGATTGTTTCTGAGGCCAGTCTTGTTCAACATCTTCATCAACAACCTGGATGAGGGCACAGAGTGTACCCTCAGCAAGTTCACAGATGACACCAAACTGGGAGGACTGGCTGATTCCCCAGAAGGCTGTGCTGCCATTCAGCGGGATCTCAAACAGCTTGAGAATTGGGCAGAGAGGAACCTCCTGGGGTTCAACAAGGACAAATGCAGAGTCCTGTATCTGGGAAAGAACAATCCCATGCAACAGAACAGGCTGGGGGTCGAACTGCTGAAGAGCAGCTCTGCAGAGAGAGACCTGGGAGTACTGATTGATAATAAACTAACCATGAGCCAGCAATGTGCCCTCATGTCCAAGAAGGGCAACGGCATCCTGGGATGCATCAAGAAGAGTGCAGCCAGCAGGTCAAGGGAGATTCTTCTCCCCCTCTACTCTGCCCTGATGAGGCCTCATCTGGAGTCCTGTGTCCAGTTCTGGGCTCCTCAGCTCAAGAGGGACAGAGAAGTGTTGGAGAGAGTCCAGCGCTGGGCCACCAAGATGATCAGGGGACTGGAACATCTTTCATATGAGGAAAGGCTGTGGGAACTGGGGCTGTTTAGTGTGGAGAAGAGGAGACTGAGGGTGGATCTTATTAATATTTATAAATATCTATAGGGTTAGTGTAAGGAGGTTGGGACATCCCTTTGTTCTCTGGTAGCTAGCAACAGGACAAGGGGTAATGGGATGAAGCTGGAACATAAAAAGTTCCATTTAAATATAAGAAAAAATATTTTACTGTGAGGGTGACGGAGCAGTGTAATGTCTTTACACAGAATACATATATATATATATGGCGAGGCAATACCATTTGCCTCTGGACCTTGTTAAAATCATCATCTCAAATACACTTGAAATTTCATGACTTAATTCCACCATTTTAAGTTAGCTATGAAGTGTTATACAGCAAAATGCACTGAATATACACCTTTTTTTTTTTCAGAGCAGAATTAATCCTGTCTTCTCCATATATTCATCAAAGTTGTGGTTTTTTGCTGAAGGACTTAGAGTTAACTCAAAATATCTGCAGCATAAAACATCCTAAGGTCTAGACTCTACTAAAATGAAAAGGCAAAATTATTGTCCAGATATATGTTATGGGAGATTATTGCTCCATGAAAGAAAAAATACATGGAAAAGTTAAGTTTCAAAAATTGTCATGTTCACATACGATATGAAAATATTTCTTTTTGAAAAATTTACAAAAGCCACAGTCCACATAAAAATGTCTTTTAAATTATTTCACACCTATGTTTACATTTATTAAAACTTACTTGCTAAACTAGAGAAGTCCATTGGAATACATATAAAAGTAATTTTTTTCACAGAATATAATGCACTAGTAAGATGTCTCAGTCAAGCAATGTGACTCCCGAGAAATTTTTCTAGTTCTGTGCTTACACTAAAGATAATTCCTGTGAAATATAATTCATAAGAAAAATATATTAAGAATATTTTTGCTGCTAAAGCATAGCAAGACAGTTTCAATTTTATAAGTCTGGTACTCTTTGTAGAAGTAATTCACTGTAGAATCAGTTACTTTTATTCTTTTGGTTCTTCTAATAAATTTGTAAAAACAAGCCAAAGTAAAAATGCAAACAGTTGTATCATTGTGGAAAATTAATCTTATAAAAAAATACATATATATCTTTATGAATGAAGAAGTACTAAGCTTTCAAGAGAAAGAAATATTCCAGTCAGAAATTCCAACTGTCATGCTTTTTGTATTAGTTGAGATAACTCTGTCTCCTGACAAATTGTCTTAATTATAAACATGCCAAAAATACTTTTTTTTTTTTTCTTGGATAATATTAGAAATTGATAAAACTCACTGGCATTGCTACATGTGAATTAATCTAGGGCGGAAAGTAACAGCTAATCCTTAAGCATTTGTCATGGTTTTGGCCTAGCCAACAAAGCACCACGACAGTCTCTCTCACTGCCCCCCATCAACCCGCAACCTCTTTAGCATGGCAGAAGCCCCAGTTTGATGGGAGGAAAACCAATAACCAAGGACTTTGTGGATCAAGACAAGAGCAGGGAGGGCTCACCACCAATTACAATTCCAGGCAAAACAGACTCCACTACTTGATTTAGAGAGGAACATAAGAAAAGTTTATTCTACTGCATACTAGAAACAGAACAGACAAAAACCATGATGGCATTTCAGAAATGCAAGCTATAGAATTAACTGTTCAAAACCATAATGATAATTTTAAACTACTACTCAAAAGAGTACTGCCTACAGCAATGAAATAATTCATAACTGCCACACCTCTGGTTGAGCTGCTGCATTTATAGAATCATTTCAGCTGGAAGAGTCTTTTGAGATCATCAAGTCCAGCCTTTATCCCAGTCCTATCAACCAATAGACCATTTCCCTAAGTGAAACATCCACTACCTCTTAAATATCTCCAGGGATAGTGACTCCACCACCTCCCTGGTCAGGGCCCGTTCCAATATCTGACAACCCTTACAATAAAGAAATTCCTCCTCATATCCAACATGAACCTCCCCTGGCACAACTCGAGGCCATTTCTTCTTGTTCTATTTCTTGTTACGAGGGAGAACAGACCAATTCCCTTCTCACTACAACTTCCTTTCAGGTAGTTGTAGACAGAGATAAGGTCTCCCCTCAGCCTTCTTTTCTCCAGGCTAAACAGTCCCAGATCCCTCAGATGTTCTTCATGTGAGGCGTGCTCCAAATCTTTTACTAGCTTGATAGCCTGCCTCTGTACCCTCTCTAGCACCTCAATGTCCTTCTACTAGAGAGGGGCCCAAAACTCAACACAGTATTCAAGGTGCAGCCTCACTAAAGGCAAGTACAGGGGAATGACGACCTCCCTCCTCCTGATACCCTGACAACTCTGTTTCTGATACAGGCTAGGATGCCGTTGGCCTTCTTGGCCATCTGGGCACACTGCTGGCTAATGTTCAGATGCTGTCAATGAACAGTCCCAGATCCCTCTCTGACTGGCAGCTTTCCAGCCACTCCTCCCCAAGCCTGTAGAACTTCTGGGGGTTGTTGTGGCCCAAGTGTAGGACCCAGCACTTGGCCTTATTGAAACTCATAGCATTGGCCTTGGCCCAGCCATCCAGCCTATCTAGATCTCTCTAGCTTCTCTACCTCAAGTAGATCAACGCTTCCACCCAGCTTGGTGTCATCTGTGAACTTACTAAGGGTGCACTCTATCCCCTTGTCCAGATCATTAATAAAGATGTTAAACAGGAGTGGCTCCAGTACTGAGCCCTGGGGGACACCATTTATGACTGGCCGCCAACTGGATTTAACTCCATTGACCACAACTCGTTGGACTCAACCATCTAACCATTTTTTCACCCAGGAAAGTATATGCCCATTCAGGCCAAGGGCAGCCAATTTCCCTAAGAGAACTCTGTGGGAAACAGTAACAAATACCTTATGAAAGTCAAGGTAGACAACATCCACAGCCTTCCCTTCATCCAACAAGCAGATCTCCCTGTCACGGAAGGAGATCAGGTTTGCTAAACAGGACATGCCCCTCATAAAGCCATGCTGACTGGATCTGATCACCTAGTTGTCCTGCATGTGCTGTATAACAGAACTCAGGATGATCTGCTCCATCAGCTTCCCAGGCACTGAAGTCAAACTGACAGGGCTGTAATTTCCCAGGCGATCTTTCCATCCCTTCTTATATATGGGTGTTCTATTAGCTGACTTCCAAACAGATGCGACCTCTCCAGTCAGCCAGGACTGCTGATAAATGATGGACAGTGGCTTGGCGAGCACCCCTGCCAATTCCCTCAGCACTCTAGGACATACACTATCCAGCACCATAGATTTGTGCACATCAGTGTGAAGTAGCAGGTCACTGACCATCTCCTCCTGAATTGTAGGGGGAACATTTTGCTCCTTGGTCCTGTCTCTTGGCTTGAGGTCTGAGTGTCCCCAGTGGAAATGCTCCTATCACTAAATACTGAGGCAAAGAAGGCATTAAACACCTCAGCCTTATCCTCATCTTTTAATACCAAATTTCCTTCTGGATCTAATAGGGGATGGAGGCTCTTCCTGGTCTTTTGCTAGTGTATTTATAGAAACTTTTTCTATTATCCTTCACTTCCAAAGCCAGTTTGACTTCTGGCTGGGCTTTTGACCTTCTAATTAACTCCCTACATAACATAGTAACTTTCCTGTAGTCATTGGGAGTAGTCTGCTCCTACTTCTAGAGGCCATGAAGCTGATTTTTTCCTCTGATTTTAAGCCAAATCTCCCTATTCAGCCAGGCCAGTCTTCTTTGCCTCCATCTTACAGCATTTGGGGATGGTCTGTTCCTGGGCCTTTAAGATTTCCTTCTTAAAAAGTGTCCAGCCTTCCTGGACTCCTATACCCTTCAAAACTGATTCCCAACGGATTCTATCAAGTAACCTCCTAAACAGGTCGAAGTCTGCCCTTACGAAGTCCAAAGTGTCAGTTTTGCTGCCTCGCCTCCTAACATCTCTGTGAATAGAGAACTTAATAGTTTCATGGTCACTGTTGGAGGCCCAGGCGGCCTCCAACTGCCACCTCCGCCATAAGACCTTCTCTGTTCACAAACAAGCAATCCAGCAGGGCACCTTCCCTGGTTCACTTATCAGCTGTGTGAGGAAGATTTCCTCCTCACATTCCAGGAACTTCCTGGCTTGTTACCTCTCTGTTGTGGTGTATTTCCAGCAGATACTTGGGAAGTTGAAGTCTCTAACAAGAACAATGGCAAGTGACAGTGAGATTTCTTCCAAATGCTTATTGAATGTTTCATCTACTTCACTACTCTGTTTGGGAGGTCTATAGCAGACTCCCAAAGCAATATCAGCTTTATTGGCCTTGCCACTTAACCTAATCCAAAAACTCTCAACCCCATCATCACTATACATAAGTTCTGAACATTCCTAACAGTCTCTAACATACAGGGCCACCCCATTGCCTCTCCTTCCCTGTCTATCCCTCCTGTAGAGCTTGTACCCATCAACTGTGGCACTCCTGTCGTGTGAGGCATTCCACTACATTTCTGTGATAGCCACTATGTCATATCTTTCCTGTTGCATCATGGCTTCAAGCTCCCTGTTTATTGCTCATACTCCATGCATTGGTATAGATGCACTTTAGATGAGCTAATGATCCCAGCACCTTTTTGTAAGTGTGGAGGCCATTTCCTACCAATACTTCTCAGGTGTTTTTCTGGCTTCTAAATCATCAACAGCCCTTGCCTCTTCATTTCTCATTATGTGTCTATCCTTTGTACCCACTGAGAAAGCAGCCTTCACTAGCACAATGTCGTCCTACGAGCCCTGGCATGCTTCCCTTGGACTTATTCATAGCAGGCCCAGTTTTATCCCCTTCCCTCTTACAAACTGCAAATGAGCCCTGCTAATTTCTACCCCAGAATCCTTTTTACCCCCTGAGATAAGTGTATTCCACTTGCTGTCAGCAAGTCAGGTGTCTTGTATATCCACCCATGATAAAAAAATCCCAAATCCCTGCCAATAACACCAGTTCATTAATTCATTTGATGGCATTTCCTCTTAATTCCCTCAATCATCCCTGCCACTGGAGGGATAGAGCAGAATACAACCTGTGCTCCTGATCCCTTAAGCAGCTGTCCCAGGGTCCTAAAATCCCTCTTAATTGAGTTTGGGTTTCTAGTAGCCTACTTCATCACTACCCACCTGAAATACCGAAAGCAGATAATAATCCGAAGGCTTCACCAGGGTGGGAAGTCTGCATAACACATCCTTAACTCATGCCCCAAGGAGACTGCAGACTTCTCTATGAAGTGGATCCAAACAGCATATCGGGCCCTTTGTTCCCTTCAGAACGGTGTCATCCACAACAATGACACATCTGGTTTTCTTTTTGGAGCCAGTTTTTAAGCTTGGTCTAGGGCAATTTGGTCTTGGTGGTGGTGCATCTGAACTATGTAAGCTAACAGCCAGTTCCTCCTGCAGGGCCCCATATCTGTTCTGCAAGAGGTGCTGGGAAGGTGAAGGGGGATGGGAAGGAATTTTCCTGTCTCCCAGAGCAGGGGTTTGTTTCCATTCACCCCCATGGTCCTTCTTTGGTCCTTCTACCTGATGGTAATAGGAGAGGGCATCCTCTGCTTTTTGTGGAGCCACCACTTCCTGCTTTTGCCTCAGAGAGTGGCTCCACCAATCTATATCTCCCACTCCCTGATACTCCTTAAACTCTCCACTTCCTCAAGCTCTGCCACCAGGCTGAGCAGATCATTCACCTGGTTGCATTGAATACAAGTGTTGTCTCTGCCATCCTCTGGTACCAGTAACAGGCTGAGGCACTCCCTGCAGCCAAAGACCTGCACAGCAACATGGCCGCATTAGAGCTCTGTCTGGGTTCCCACATTTTTTCTGCTGACTTTTGCATGAGTGGTCACCATGGCTACTTCCTGTGATGGAGTGATGTCCACTAAAAGAATTACCCTGTCATTAGGTAAGAGGGACCAGTTACTACCAACTGAATTTATCTCTTGTGTGACACACCTCCTTTCTCTGTTTTCACTCTGTACTCAGGGAAGTTGGGACAGTCAGACCTGCCCACGTGACTATCCTACTAAACTGCCCCCTGGGCTCAACCCTTCCAGAATATTCAAAATAAGTGAGTAAAGTGTTAAGTGCACCATCTGAAGTTGTGTTGATATCATCTGATTCCTGCAGCTAATATAGAAAGCATATCAAGTGCTAATGATGAAACTTGGCAGACTTTCAAGGTCTGAGTTTTGTATGGTTTGTTTGATTTGATTTTTTTTTTCCCTGTAAATTTACTATCAGTTTAGTATTTGCTTAACTTCAGGACTGCAAAAATGAGAGGTCATGCTACATGAGTTTTCTGCCTTCATTAATTTCTATTTACTAAAATCAAGGACATATCCTTTTCCAGTACAGACATTAAAAGATAATTCATGAGTGAACCTAGATTATTGGATCTAAACTGTATGTGTGTAGAGTGAGTGAGCTGGAATTACTGAATTCCTGCATGATGAACAGCAGATTTTTAAAAACAATACTGCAAGTGAGCTAAGTTCATACTGAATAAATATATACAAAACAGCTGTCAAAAAGTGTTTAGTAGATAGAGGGACTTTTCTAACCTTATTCTTCTTTTTTAATATTGTATTTTAATCAAAAGGAAAAATCTATCTGGACAGTTTCTCAAATGGTATTTAGTACTTTTGATGGTAAAATAATGTGAAATCTCAGAATGGTATCTACCAGATCCTTTTTTTAAGACAAAATACCCTACAAGAAACAGTAGATGAACCAAATACTACTCTTTTTTTCTCAATTTTCAGTTCAGTCACTAGAATCTAATAATCAACAGCAAGGGCCATATTCCTATTTCTCACTTCTGAATTCAGCCTCAAGATCATTCTGGTTACCTTATGTTTGTTTTTTTCATTCCACTTTGTGGAAGGAAGGAATGACTTTTTCTGAAGTTCAGGCTTTACTGGGGATAGCCACCTTGAAATAAAAAGTCAGTATATTGCTTTGAAAATGTTTGTCATGGCTGAACTTCAGTTTGATAGAAAGAAAAAAAATTAAAGTGAAAAATCTTAAGCATGTGATTTAGGTTCCTAAATTCATGTTTAAGGAAATACACAAAATAAGACATGTGTTTCCTTTTGTTTATTTCGTTCAGCCAAAGCAATTAGAAAAAAGGCATGTCTGTGTTACAGTCTCAAATGTGTTAGTAATCTGCACATCCACCACAACTTGCTTTCATTATCAAGTTATTTAAAAGGTTTTCCAATAGTAAGAATGTCTTCCTATTTGAATGACATACCATTCCATTGCTAATAACTTATAGCAAAAGGGAAAAAAAAGTCCAAAACAAAAATGATTCACATTTTAATCTGCTGTCATTTCAGATATTTATCCATCAGAGTTATATTGAACTCTCTGCTTTCATTTCTGATATTTAAACGGTCTGGGTGGACTTGAATTAAACATTCAGTGATCATATAGAAAACACTTTAGCTTCAGACATTCCAAGAAAATGAAGGAACTAAGCAAGGCAACTGCTTTACAAAACAAAATAATACCAAAGCTCTGTATTGAACTACAGACTTTATCCTTTTCAGTACCAAAAAATAAAATACAATTTTGCAACCTAAAGTAATGCAAGGATGCACGTGTTGCTTTACTGCTTCTCCTTATTTGGCTTGGTTTTGTTTCTTACCTGTCCTAGCTTTCCTAATATTTTTGCAAGTTAATCCAATTTTGCATTAATTGAGTTTTTACTCCAGGTAGAAAAAAATAATCATAAGAGACCTGAAAATAGCAGTAGGAATCAGTTCTTGAGATTGTGAAATTGTGTGAGCAAGATGAATCCCCTGAAGTGTGGCAACTCTTAAAAAAAAAATAAAACAAACAAACTAGTGGCAAAGACTACAATGTAAGGAAAGATTATTATTTCTATCTTCTCCCTAGAATAAGAGGAACATTGGAAAATAAAGTTATCTAAAGAAACTCAGTGTTTGTTTTTCTGTTATTGTTGTTGAACCATTCTGAAACTATCTAGTAGCTCTCCTAGCTAAACAGTACAGGCATGTGAAGAATTGGGAGGAAAGTAGAAGATCTATAAACACTACGCTGAAGTAGAATACAGTAGAATATCTACAACCCAAAGGCCAGGATGATTCAAGTGTTAAATAAAACTGAAATTAAATTATAATAAATCTACTCTAAAGTGAAATCTAGTCCTAAAAAGATAGCATTACTAGTACGCATGAAATAATGCATATTCATCTTATATGAAGTTCCATAAAATCAACTCAAATATCATCAAATCTGTATCTATTTTAATTCTAGTGCTGTCAGAGTCTTTAAAAAATAAACATCAACAAAATGTGAAGCTAAATTGAAAAATGCATTTTATGAATAAGTCCAATAACATCTGTCACTAAGCAAATAATTCTATATCCCAATATTAGTATATATATCCATTTTATAAACTGTGAGTTCCAAGTTATTACACAACTGGATTGATGGAATATGGACATGCATAACTGTGTTCTGAGTACAAAAAAATGCAGAAATCTATGTAATTCTGAAGAACAGAAACAACAAAGGAAGGGAAAACATGAGGCGAAAAGAGCCACAATTGACAGCTATTTGTCAAGGATTCTGTTAAACAATCCACATAATTTGTATGTAACAGGGATTCTGGAAGAGTAAAGGGCCCTTGCATTCTTCTCCATGTTTTAGAGAAGTGTTAACCTGGAACCTTTTGATTATTTTTCCTAGTACTGTTATGTTTTCTAGAAAGTAAAATGGAAGTGTAGCAGGGTAAAAAAAAAAATATTTCCCTCCCACCTCTCATGAAAAAACTACTGTATTGCTGGAACTCTCAGACATCCTTATAGTTAAAAAATAGTGCTTCTTCTGGGGAAAATAAAATGTACCAGTCAAGCATTTCTTCTTCCATCCCTCCAGAAGGCTTCCTTTCTACTGTCTTTTCCTTTGTTCCAATGTGAAACAAAGGAAACTTCTCTTTTTAGAGATTTACAATTCCCAAACACACATTTTGTGTAGTGAATCAAAACTTCTTTACCATGAAAAGCTTTGCAGGCAGCTTTGTAATTTTGTATTTATTTAATCTTGATTTTCTGGTAGTGTAATGATAGAACCTACTATTATGTGATACTGGAAGTGTGACAGAGTCACCCATTTTGGTCTATCTAGGCTAATCTTTCTGATTTACATTCTTACAAACAATCAGATAACTTTCAGAATATGTTTTGTGTTGCCAGTGTGTAAGAAATGCATAGTTTGTAAACATCATATGTATAAGAATTATATAGACAGGAGAAATAGGCTATGTCACTCTAAAAATTAAAGTGATACAGAAACAAAGTATGATGCTTATTGCTTTGTTTCAAAGAAGACTAGCTTCAGAATGAGTAGACAAATTAACCAACTTCTGTTCATTGAGAAAAGAAATTCAAGCTTAATAGAAATTACTGTTTCTCTTTACCAAACTCCATTTTAAAACTATGTATTACTGTCAAGTTGCAATCTATGATTCAGTTTTTTATTTTCTTCAGTAGAATATTTCTGAGGAATGAAACTTAAACTATAAAACAACATCCAGACCACACTGGTGTCTACAGTTAACACAGTTGAAGAAGAAATTGTAGATCGTTAAATAATGAGCTGCCTTCTGCCTGAAGATGCAGAATACAAAGAGCCCTTCAAAAAGCTAATGAACAAAGTTCATATTAACAAGAATTGCTTTCTGACAAAGAAAAATCTCTGTGTGAGACACCACAATTGCAGGTTCTGCAAAAGGATGATGCACTGACTACTACACATCTTCCTTCCACAGACCCAGTCCATTTTCTTCTCATCCATAGGATTCAAATTTTGATCAGATCGTCATCCCAAATAAATCATTATTGTGAAATCAAAATAGTAAATTGCCACAAATGGATTCCTGAGGATATCAAAGTCACTTTAAATTAACCTAGTATTTCTATCTTGAAATAGATGATTTCAAGTCTTCAGAGTTTTGATTAATCAGTCCTGAAGTCCAGCACTTTGTTCTTGGACATAAAATGCTCCTATATATAAATGTCACGTAACAAAAACAGGAAAAAAAGATAGTTGATATTTTAGAATTAAAAAACTCAAGCAAACGAAGTATTATCTAAATTATTCTTATGCACAATAGCACCTACTTCTCATGATTCAGTCAAGGTTTCTTGTCAATATTTGACAAACTCTCATAGATTCTTTTTTAAACCCAAAATGAGGAAACATCACATTTCACCAACTTTTATTAGTTGGCATATTCATCAGGAATTATGTTGCCATCAAGAGAGTAACATGACAAAAGCTACTAATATTTAAAGACCAAAACCAAAGTAAAATAATTTTAAATCATCAACCAGGTATTGCTGTGGGCCCAGATTTTTTTGCCATGCTTCATCATACATAGTAGCTGTGAATAATTCTATGTATAACATGTTAAGTTTAGAGTAATTGCTAATACAGTAAGTAACTGCTCAGCATAAAAGAGTAGAAGAAACTGATCTAAAGAGAAGAGCAACTCCAAGGGTGAGGATGAATTTAGTATGTTATTTAAAAACTCTCAAGTACATCTTTAATATTAAAAGCTAAATACTCCATTAGAGATAGTAGACTTGTCAGGTAAATAACGTTACTGTACTGTAGTTGCTCAGTTACATCAATTTTTTGTTAGAAAATATAAATTTGTTTAAAAAAAATATATCCATGGGAACACATTTTCTTGAAAAAAATGGGCCATGTAAAGTGGTTGAGATTGTAATAGTCAGTAGTCTGATTTTTGCTGAGGGCACAGGATATTATAGCAGCTCATGTTTAAAGTCTTGAAGGCAATACGATTTAGAGGGTAAAAAGCTTCTTGGTTCTGAATAAAGTACAATAAATTTGAGAAGTCTCAATGTACTGCCACCATGGAATTTTGATTTATTTCAGAAACAAACGAGGACCAGCAACTTCAGTCAAAAATTTCTCCAAGCTTAGGCATACTTTCGATTTTCCCTATATTGAGACAGTTTTATCCATATATCTCTGAAATAGTGCAGTCAGTTTCTGTACTGGAAAGCAATCCTTGTTCCCTTCATGGCTTGCTTTGCATTAATACTATTCATATTAATGGTACTCAGTAGTATAAAGCTTCTTTATAGAAGGTACACCTAGGGTTAAGCTTTAACGATACAAAAATCTGACAACAGATAACAGAGTACAGGAGTCTTATAATCTGTTCAGAGCCCTCATCTCTTCCATCCTCTTGCAATGAAATGAGTATTCTTTCTAGTGTCATTTCGGAAAAGGAAAATGATGAATACTGCTCATTCTGCACTAATACACAAGCACATCTCTCTTCTCTGCTGTCATCTGCAATACTTTAGAACAGAATTTTGTCTCATTACTCTTAAAGTACAGAACCTAGCACTTCTTTACAGTTTTTCCCTTTTTACAATTCCAGCTTTAAATAATGACATCTTCTGAATGCATATTCCTTCTAAGTTAAACTTTTCAAACACTGAAAAAAATCCTTATCCCCTCCTAGATAATTTTCATAAATGTTCATGTTCATTTGTTGAATTCAAGTAAAGGTAAGAAGAAGGAATCTTAATAATTTAGCTCTCCCACAGAACACTGTACCACAATAGCTGTTACTACACAGCAATATTCCCATAAACAACATATTAACACAACAGAATAACATTGAAGCTTCATGAACAATGTAGTATTGATATAATAGTGCTATATGTAAACTGATACTAGATGATCTTCTATGAAATTTATTTAGGACAGGCAAGCTTCATTTAATATAAATCAGTCAGATTTAAGCAGATTTAAGACATGTTAATACTAACTTAGTTCTCTAATCACTAGGCATTCTCTTGGTCATTAAACAACACTGTTCACCTTGTGTGTCAACAGCAAGCTGACCATATAGGTCATCCATTCCTCTGAGGAAGGTAAGGAACCCAGAGAGGGAAGACAGTCATGTTACTCCTTGTTGGCTAAAGACTAATTTGAATCAGATATTCAAAGCCCAAATGATTCAGCCCTAAGATACTTGCTTGTACAATTATCAAGATTCATTGTTTCAGACAGTTATTTGTTTAAATCATGAGTACTACCTACACCACATCTGAGGTGTATTCTGTGGAAGGAACTCGGTCCTCCCTCTTCAGAAAAATGAAAGTTATAACCCAGTTTGCCTTCTCCATCTCATTTAAGAACTTATATTGATTCTTTACCAAGAATCACAGAATCTCATGATGGTGAGGATTGGAAAAGACCTCTAGAAATCATCTAGTCCAACTCCCTTGCTAAAGCAAGTCATCTCAATCAGGTTGACAGGAATGCATCCAGGCAGGTTTTAAAACCTCCAGAGAAGGAGACTCCAAAAGCTCTCTGGACAGCCTGTGCAGAGGTTCCCTCACCCCCACAGAAAAAACATACCCCAGTGGAACCCCACTGGTCACAGGCCTCCAACTCAACTCAGTGCTGCTGATCATCACCCTCTGGGTTCTGTCATTCAGCCAGTTCCCTATCCACCTCACTGTCTAGACATCCAACCCACATTGCCTGAGCTTTCCTGTTTTACTAGAGAGTGTCAAAGGCCTTGCTGAAGTCAAGATGGATAATATCCACTGCCCTCCCCTCATCTAGCCAGCCAATTACATCATCATAGAAGGCTGTCAGGTTGGTCAAGCAGGATTTCTCTTTGGTGAATCCATGTTGACTCCCTTTGATAACCATCTCTTCCTTCATGTGTTTAGAGATGACATCCAGGATATTTTTCCATCACTTTTCCAGGGATGGAAGTGAGGTTGACTAGCCTGTAGTTTTCTGGGTCCTCCTTCTTGCCCTTTTTGAAGACTAGAGTGACACTGGCCTTCCCCCAGTCCTCAGGCATCTCACTTGTTCTGCACAATTGTTCAAAAATGATGGACAGCAGCTTAACAATAACATCAGGCAGCTCCCTCAGCATTCATGGATGCAACCCATCAGGACCCATTTATTTGTGGGTGAGCGTCCAGCTTGCCCTAACCCAATCCCCGTCAACCAAGAGGCAGTCCTTCTTCCTCCAGTCTTTCTGTCCTCCAGCAGCTTCCTGAAAGCGAGCCTTAGGAGCAAAGACTGAAGCAAAGAAGGCATTTAATAGCTCCATCTTCTCTGTATCCTTTATCACTCACCTCATTCAGCAATGGGCACTAGTGGGTCTAGGATGGTAGTGATTTTCCACAGCAGCTCTTGCAGTGCTGTGCTTACTGTTGATATCAATATTATGACTACTGCTCACACTGCTCAGGACTCTCCCTCCATCATTCCTTCCCCCACCTTCACCAATAGCTGTGGGTGGGCACAATCCTGGGAGGGACCATGGCCAGAACAGCTGACCCAGGCTGACCAAGGAGATATTCCATACCATATGGCGTCAGCTCAGTAATATAAACTGGGGGACAGGAGCAGGAAGAGGAGGCAAGATTAATTTCTGGCCTTCCAAAAGCAACCACTATGCGTACCAAAGCCCAGCTTCTCGGGAGGTGGCCGGACATCGCTGCTGATGGGAAGTAGAGAGTAACAGCTTTATCTGCTTTTGCTTTGCTTCCCGTGTGCGCGGCTTTGCTATTTCTTTATTAAACTGCTGTTATCTAAACCCACGAGACTCTCATCTTATTTTCTCCCCTTCCCTGGCTTGCTGAGGAGGTGGGGGATAGAGCGGTGTGGTAGGCACCTGGCATCCAACCAGGGTCAAACTACCACAGGCTCACATTCCTCCCAGTCTTCCCAGTCTTCCTTTTGCTGTGGATGTACCTGAATAAGCCATTCTTGTTCTCCTTTATGTTCTTTGACAGATTCAATTCTAAGAAGGTTTTAATCTTTCCGGTTTCTTCCCTGCAGACTCTGACGACACTCTACACTCTTCCCAAGAAACTAATCCTTTTTTCCACATTCCATAGACTTTCTTCTTCCATTTGAGTTGTTTCAGAAGCTCCTAAGTAGGCCTCTTACCTACTTTACTTGATTTTTTACTTGTGGGAGTAAACTTATCTTGGACTTGGAGGAAGTGGTGCTTCTACATTTTAGAATCCTAGTCCATGAGATTCCTCCAACCAGGTCTTTGAAGAGGCCAAAGTTAACTCTCCTGAAGTCCAAGCAATCCTGCTTGCTACCCTGATTCTTCCATGCAGGACCCTGAACTCCATCATCTCATGGTCACTGCAGCCAAGGCTGCCCCTAACCTTCACATCCCCAACCAGACCTTCTCTGTCCATTAGCACAAGGTCCAGCAAGACCCACTTCCTCATTGGCTCCTCAACAAATTATATCAGGAAGTTGTTAACAATGTACTGAAAGAATCTCTTGGACTGTGCATGCTTAGCTGTGAGGCTTAGCCAGGAAATATCAAGGTGATTAAAGTCCCCCATGAGAATTAGGTCCTGCAATCATGAGAGGATGTTTTCTACTGTCTGCAGAAGGTGTCATTAACTTCTTCTTCCTAATCAGGTGATCTGTAGCAAACTTCCCTAATAGTATCACTCCCATTAACTAACATGTATGAGGTAGAGTAACTATCAGGAGCTTCATTAAAGAGAGAAGATGTTTCATGAATTTTTTAGTACTACCTAAAATTGATCCAACAGTTAAATTCCTTGTAAATTCCTTGTAAATTCCTTGTCTATGAGACATCTTGTAACTAAACACATTCCTAAAGCTCATAAATAGTTTCACTATATTCATCAAGGGCAGTCATCATCTTATGAATGCAATATGATCCACTTTAGCATTGTCACTGGATTTGTTTGCCTACTTCATTGCTAGCTGTATTCACTAGTGCATAGTCTTGCATGTGATTTCCTTTAAAAAGTTAATTGCTTTCAGCATCTTTTAAATAGCCCCCAAACACTCTCAAATTTTCAAATCTAATCTGTGGCTACAATCATATGAAATCCTGTTATAATTAATTTCTCTCTGTAACTTGATCTTGAATCATAGATGTCTTCTGTGGCAATGATCATGTCAGATGTGTTAAGAAAGAGAAATATGTTATCCTTTTCCACTATTTTTTTTCAGTAGTCATGGTGTAAAACTTATTTCTTATCTGCAAAATAAACAAAACTTCATCAGCTTGCTGTTATTTCAAATTAATACAGTATAAGTATAGTTCCTGATAACTTTAAAATAGATCAGATACATGTTGTTCCTCTGAAAGGGATGGCAGGGAGGAACCCAAATGCTTTGGAGTAACCTATGGGCAGTGAAATACAAGTATATGAACAGTTTATGCTCTGAACACTGACGTCAAACTTTTGAAGCCTAAAATTGCAGACAGGCTAAATTTGTCCTTCAATATTTAAGCTACATTACATTTTTTAAAACATCATTTGTGAAATCAACCACTGAAAAGCTGATTATTGGTGAAAGCCATACTAAAAGTCACATGTCAGCCTGAAATTTCATCCATCTGATCTTCAGTTTTCTCAGTACACCAACACAAAACCCTCCCAATCTGTGTAGTTTCTCTTCAGGGTTAGAAGCTTTCTTTTTTCTCTGTAATCCCACCATAATCAGGCTTAGAAGAGTATCTCTGCTCTATAATAAAAGTGGAATTGACACCTTATTTACTTATAGACCACAAAAGCAAATTCCTAATTATCAGGGTAAATGACAGAGCACAGGAAAGTTACACGTAAAATGTCTCAGAGAGGTGAAGAATGCAAGTCTCTGTTTCCTCATCTGTCATTTGTAGAGCCTAGAAAATTTGGTAGCTTCCAGACTTTTCAAACTACTGTCTATAGTTGTGAGATGCATAAGAGTGCATTTTATATTTTGAGTACGTCATCATCAACAATACAATAGTGATGTTATTGAGGAATATCAGAGCTTTTTGGTCCTAAAAATCACAGAATCACAGAATGGCAGGGGTTGGATGACTAGAGGTCATCTAATCAAATGTCTCTGCTCAAGCAGGTCCACCTAGATCAAGTCTCATAGGAATGTTTTCAGGCAGGTTTGAAAACTTCCATAGAAGGAGACTCCACACCCTCCCTGGGTGCCCTGTGCCACGGTTCCCTCACTTTTACAGTAGTTTTCCTTGTGTTTAAGTGTAATCTTTTGTGTTTCAGCTTTTTCCATTACCCCTAGGCCTATCACTGGACACTACAGAAAAAAGTGTTGCCCTATCCTCCTGACAAACACCTTTTAAATATTTTTAAGTATTAATGAGGACCCCTGCCTTAGTCTCATCTTCTCCAGGCTGAACAATCCCAGATCCCACAGCCTTTCCTCACAAGAACGATGCTTCAGTTCCCTGATCATCTTGGTGGCCCTACGCTGGATTCTCTCTACAAGTTCCCTGTTCCTCTCGAGCTGGGGAGCCCAAAGTATATATAATCATGTATTCTTGCTGCCTTGTATCTTAGAATTACTACTGCAAAGGCTCAGTTGATTTCAGAAGAACATGTCCTGTGTTAGGTTACATGCTCCAATTAAAAATGTCTTAATTAGCATTAACTCACGTTGCATGTTGAAGACTCTCCTAAAGAAATCCTCGTATGTATTAGGAAAGCTCCAGTTCTCAAGCTTTGAGGACTTTTACATAAACCCATTGGTTTGGGGGTTTTTTTTGCATTAATGAGATAATGTGAAAATGTATCTGCTTTTGTGATTTTATCTCATTTAGTTTTAAACATATGTACTTTTCATGATACAGGTTACATAACACGTTTCACTCAAAAATCCATAGATAAACCTTTCATGAAGAAAAAACAGCATCAATACTCAAGGAACATACCTATCAAAAAATATTCTTTTCTATGGACAGTACAGATAGATGGGGGATGGAACAAAACTGACTGCTAGCATAGCAGACATAGCATAAAGTTCCTATTAACTGCAAAATGTGTTACAGAAAATTTATTTCCTATTGTGGTGGATAATGTGGATAATGTGACTGGCTCCCAGAAAAAGGGGAATTAGTAAGATATAAATACACATTAACTTGGGAAGTTAAAGCTGTTCTTATTTGCATAATATCCAATTCAATTTTAGCTTCAAGAAATAATTTTAAATGAGATTTGGAAAGAAAAGGAAACATTGTTTTCAGATTGTCAACTTTTCCCACTGTTTTTCATACTACTAAAAATTCCAATGCCTACAGGTATAGATAGGTTTCAGAAACCACATTGTCTAAGGTATGATATGCTGGGCTTGAGGTCTGGTGACTTGTGTTGCATTTCCACCATTTTCTCTAAACTTTAGAAACATCATTAATTCAAACTGTGGTTTCTCTTGCACGTTTTGTTTTGTTGTTTTTCTTTTTAATCATGTAGAAATACACTCAAGGTGCCCAGATAATGTTGACCAGAATTAAGCCAATGGGACCATATGCTCCATTGTACTAATATGCTCCATGTTCACTAATCCACCATATGCTACAAATATCCTTTGACAAAACAAAAAGTGTTTTTCAATTCTTATAGCTGTCTCCCTAAAGCCAAGAACATAATTATATATTGTTAGAAATGTAGTATCGTTCTACAGACCCTGAGAAGGGACACAAGCATTCAAAATATAAATGCCTTATTATTAGGTTCTTGGCACTGCTTTGTGTCTATGTCATGACTGTTGCTAGGAGCATTCTTTTCACCTTCTCAGTCTTTCCTTCCACACATGTGTTTTGTGTTGCAAGAGCCAGTTATGTCTTTTTGCTGGTTTTGCTGTATAAATGCACTTTATACACAGAAATAAAAAAGAGAGAGGCTCATATAGACCATTGCCCATATGTTAATAGAGAAGTTATCATTAAAAAACAGAACACGATTTGCATGAGTTCCATTAACATCCAGGTAACATTCCAATTTTAACCTTATGTGGTTTGGGTAGACATAAAAAATGCCTCACTTCTCTATGATAAAGGGAAATATGCCAAAACAATAGAAATATTGAAGTAGATTCCTGCTGCTGATATGAAAAACAGGTAAGAGATTAATTTCTTCAAGTTGAAGGTTGATTGTCATGTTAGGCAACCTCAATATGAATATAATAATTTTTCTGCATATTGACATAAAATTAATTTTTCTTTTGCAGATTCTGCTGTAGGTTACACGCTGCATTGAGAGACAACATAACACCTTAAGCATGTAGTCTATATTACCTAAATTTTTAAATCTCTTGTCCATCCTCCTAAATTTTCAACCATTCTCTTAAGTGAAAATCAGTGATTCCCAAGTTAGCTTGCAAATAATGTCATCAAACAACACAAACTTTTTCCATTCACAGACATCTTACACTGCAATATAAACATGTAACAACAGCACAGCTATTTTCTACGATAATTAGACATTTCAAGCATGTCCAAAAGAGTCACTTAAGACAATTCTGTTAGGCACAGGAGAATGTGATTTGTGATCCTGTTGTGGTTTTGCCCAGTCAGCAACAAAGTACAATAGCCTCTTGCTCACTGTCCCCCATCCACCCCTGCTTTCCTTAGCATAACGGAGGCCCCAGCGAGATGGGATGAAAAAAAATGATAACCAAGGACCTTGCAGATTGAGACAAGGGCAGGGAGAGCTCACTGCCAGTTACAGTTCTGGGCAAAACAGACTCCACTACTCAGAGAGGACAGTAGGAAAGTTTATTCTACTACCTACAAGAAACAGATCAGAACAAAAAGAAAAAATAGAATAGGATTATGAGAAAAATACAACTAACACTTTAAGATCTCCCTCCTCCATCTTTCCTTTCTTCCCAGGCCCAGCTCACTGCTCCCAGTATCTCTACCTCCTGCCCCCTCAACAGCTCAGGGGTATAGGGAATGGGGGATGTGGTCAGTCTCTCACATATGGTCTCTGACACTTCTCTCTTCTCAGAGGAGGACAACTCCTCACATGCTTCCCCTGCTGCAACACAAAGTTCCTCAGCCGGGACACAATCCTTTATGAATTTCTCTGGTGTGAGTTCTTCCCAGCAGTTACAGCTTCTGTAAACACAGGATATCCTCCCACAGGATATGGCCTCCTATGGGCATAGTGCCAACAAATCTCTGCTTCACCAGTCCTCTCCACAGGATGCAGGGAAGTCTCTGTTCCAGCACATCTCCTCCTCTCTTTCCTCACTGACCTTGGAGTCTGCATTGTTGATTCTCTCTCTGTTCCAACTCCTTGTACCACCACCAGTCAGAAAAGAAGAAAAAAGAACAGGGAGAAAGAACAGGAAGAACCCTCCTCTTCCAACTTCTTCTTAAAAAGTGACCATGGAATTCACTCAGCCCCAGAAGTGGGTCTGGCTCAGAGCTGGGGACTTTTGGGCAACTTCTTACAGGAATCATCTTTACAGCCCCTTCCTCATTACCAGAAATGGGTCCACACAGAACCATGACAGATCCACCTAGTGTTTAAAAGTCAGGAGAGTGTTTTTGTATTATCTAGGCTTTAGGAGGTATCATAATAAAAACTGTCAGAAAAAAAAGTACAGAAGAAACTCTCAGATTAAAAGTCTTGAGAATCTAAAAGAAGGACAAGCAAGGTCTGTGCAGGTGTACTATTTTTCCAAAGATATATGATTTCTATGTGAAATCTGACCAGGTTTGATACACTGTATGTGCAATATATACTGTCATTTAGTGTCGAAGATAAGGACACAGACCATCTATAACTTTAGTAGAACTTTTGGAGTACAAACTAGGTACACAAGAGTACTGTGTCGGCTAACACTAATTTCTGCATTTTGGACTACTGGACTCCGATACCTGCAGTTAGACAACCCATACATGTAGGAATCTTCAATATAGAGATGTATGTGAAATTCTATACCCACAAATAGCACCTACATCAACCAGATGAGTATTCAAGAGCGTATTGAATCAGATGAATTACATGAATTATAGTAGTTTCTATGTAGGAAGGAAACTCAGGATAGTCTGAAATAGTGGTTGTTCCGCCGCCTAAAAAATTTTCTGTGGTGTTGCATAGATTTCTTTTTAAGAATAGATGACAGCCACTAAACCACATGAACATGAAGCAGCTGCTTCATGAAATCAATGTCATCTTTAGAATCTAGTTGACAAATAATAGTCACCTAAGTTTGAATTAAAACAAACAAAATATCTGCTAACCTTATAGGGTCAAATCCTCCCCTAGAGGTTCAAATTCCCCTTTACTTGCCCATTTTTCTGAGCTGTATTATGGTCTAATCTCAACAGTAACGTCAGTAGGACCTGACTCAAATTCAGATTTTTCACGTCCTAGAAGAGCATATTAATTTCTACATGACAAAATGGGAGCACAATATTAATTTCAGAAATTACTCCTTCCCAGTGTTTACAAGGGGGAAAAAAACCCAGACTTAGTGATGTGTCAAGTCATTCTGAGAGAGCCACTCAAAACCGATCCTTAAGCATTCATATCATGCTTGTGGACTTCAGAGCAGCCTCTTGTTCAATTCATTTCCTCTTCTAGATTCTGTGCTGGCAGAAGCTCCATTAATCAACACTAGATTAGCTAACAAAATTATTTGATTAATTAAAAAAGCATGTTTTATAACATTCATTGGACTGCCTTTGCATTAAGGTTAGAATTGCCATCTGTCTGACAGCTGTCAACAGAAAAAGCTGATCGTTCATGAGTTTCTTGCCAGATCATATAACCAGGTCACTTAAAACATATTTTTACCTAATTTTTAATTATAACCATAAAACCAATCTTTTCCAAACAGTTTCAACTTAGATATACACTCAGATTCAGATTCTAGTTATCTGTGGATGGCTTACAATTATCACAGGCTTTCTTCTGTCTCACTTATGTTTTTTTCCAGTCAGGTATCTTTGGTCACTCACTGTTGCTCCAAAACTAGCTGATATATTTTGATATGATAAGTCAAATATATTTTAATATTTCAAGTCAAACAATTTCACTCAATTATTGTAGTTTAAAAATGTGGTCCATGTAGAAATATGATTTAGCTAAGACTATAGAATATTAGTTAGCTTTGATCTTTAGGCCTTGTTGTGCTAGCATGGAAAAACGCTGAGGGCAGTGAAAAGCACAGTATGTAGAAGTACGTGCAAAAGAACAGGAATTTGGCGGAAAGACAGAAAACTTGTGGTTAGAGATAGGGACATGGTGCTTAGTAACAGACTGCTATGAGACTGCTAAGTAAACCTTGAAACTTATCTAATCTTGTGAAACAATAGCCCTTTGGAAGAATCGTGTGCCTTTTTGTCAGCCTATTAGGAGCTTAGCTTTTGCAATATGTATGAGCTAATTAAGTGAATGGTTCAATCAGTATGTAACGCGTTGACTTTAAGAAGATATAAAAATGTTGCTTGTATTCAATAAAGCGGACACTTTGCTTGCATCAAGTTGCGTCTCCGTCTCTTAATCGCGGCAAATGGTGACCCCGACGTGATCTTTTGTGAAGAGTCCGTCGGAGACAGATAATCACCTATCCTATCTGGTGGCGTGCTGCGAGTCCCGCAGAACTGAAGGAGCTGCTGAAACGAAGCAGGAAAAGCCGGCTAATCACCCCCGTCTGGAACGAGAGGTGAGCTGCGGGAAACTGAAAAATGGGGAATCAGACTAGTTCTCCTGAAAGAGACGTTTATGAACTAATGGAAGCTTTGCTTGAAAAGCATGGAAAAAAGACCCTTTCGGGTCAGGATCTTAAGTTGATCCTTAAATGGGTCCAGGTTAAGATCCCCACGGTTACTGCCTCTTCAATTTTTACTCAGGAACTTTGGGATGACGTGGGGGTAAAATTATGGGACGCAGCTACTTCTGGAAATGAGGAGGCACAACGAATGCTCCCACGGTGGAGATCGATTTATGAGACGGTAAAAGCGCAGGAGCAAAGCCAGGGAGACTTAGAGGGGGGAGCGCAGCCCTCAGCACCACCACTTCCCGCTGTTTCGTCACCCCCCCCGTTAGCCTGTGCTGCAGGTTACCCACCAGAGGATGATCCTTTTGATCCGGGACCCATTGACCCTGAAAAAGAGCCTGATCTTTTCCCTCCGTACGCAGGGGGGGGGGGCGGCTCAATGGGAATCGCTATCTTTCTCAGTGATTAAGGAATTGCGTCGTACGGTTACTGAGCACGGACTGTCCTCTCCTTATTTTGTGAGTCTTTTGTCTTCTGTATTCGATACATATGTCATGACCCCGCATGATTTAAAATCTCTTGTGCGATTGTTGTTAACCCCGACTCAGTATACAATGTGGGAATCTCAATGGAGGTCAAGGCTACAAACAATTTTATTGGGGTATGCGGGGCACGCTAATGCCGCTTTAGCAGCTTTAACTATGGAACATCTTACTGGGACAGGGCAACACGCAGACCCAGCCGCTCAGGCTAGAGACATCCCCCGAGACGCTTTAGAAGCGGTCCGGGAGGAAGCGAGAAGAGCCTTGATGAAAGTTCCGGATTTCCAAAAGCCTCAAAAGGCGTTTACTAATATCACCCAAGAGCCTCGAGAATCGTATATGCAATTTATAGATAGGCTGAAACAGGCTCTAGATCGGCAAATAGATAATGTCGAAGCTCGGGAGATCCTATTGCTGAAATTAGCGGTAGAAAACGCTAACGCTGATTGCAAAAAACTTTTAAAATCGCTCCCGAATCAAAACCCTACGATAGTTGAGATGATTGAGGCTTGTAACAGGATTGGCACGGTGGATCATAAATATGAAGCAATGGCCGCCGCTTTTGCAGCCATGCAGGGGCCCGTGGGAGGTAATGAAAGGCAGAACTGCTTTGGTTGTGGGAAACCAGGGCATATCAAAAGAGATTGTCGTAACATTGGACTTGGAAAGAGACCCCCAGCACCTAGCGTCTGCCCTAAATGTAAAAAGGGACGGCATTTTGCGAACCAATGCAAATCCAAATTTGATGTGAATGGGCGTCCCATACCGGGAAACCGGCAGCTGAACGCGAATCCGCGGCGCGTGCAGACACAAATTCCGCGACCGGCCCCGGTGCCCCTCCGTACGCCGGGGGGGGGCAGGAAACCGGAGGGTTTCTGACCTCTGCCCAGCAACCACAGGGAGCGCCGGCTTGGACCTGGCAACCTCCCACACAGTAACTTTACTTGATTCCTCTGTTCACCTGTTATCTACTGAAGTTACTGGCCCTTTACCACTACAGACCCAAGCATTATTAATAGGGAGGTCATCTGCTACCCTGTTGGGTCTTTTTGTATTGCCAGGAGTAATTGATTCTGATAGTGAATCGGAAATTAAAATCATGGCTTGGACTCCGTTTCCACCTTGTACCATACCAAAAGATAGTAAAATAGCACAATTGATTTTAATCCCTAAAGTAACTAGCCTCCAGTCTGATGGCCAGCCGAAACAAAGATAGGGAGCTTTTGGCTCTACAGGAGTGCCTGAGATTTTATGGGTCCAATCTATCACCCAGAAGCGCCCCATGTGCCGCTGTACTTTAGTTCGCGGGGATCACCGAGTGGTTTTAAGTGGAATCATTGATACAGGGGCAGATGTTACAGTTATTTCCCAAGCTAAGTGGCCCCCACAATGGCCACTGGCAAATGTTTCTCAGGCGCTGGCTGGGATAGGGGGCTATGGAACTAGCCGACAAAGCTCTGATTTGATTCAGATTCAGGATTCGAACGGTTAAACAGCTTCTGTTAAACCATTTGTTTTACCTGTCCCTATGGTTTTATGGGGACGCGACGTGTTATCTCAATGGGGAATGTTTATTCAAACTACCCAAAAGCCTTTTTAGGTGGGGCCATTGCAGGGCGTGAAACCCTAAAATTAACTTGGAAAACCGATTCTTCTGTTTGGGTCGATCAATGGCCCCTGCCTATAGAAAAACTTCACGCCCTCCAAGAGTTAGTTGCAGAACAGCTCTCTGAGGGACATATTGTTCCCTCTACAAGTCCTTGGAATTCGCCAATTTTTGTTATCCGAAAACAGACTGGCAAGTGGCGCTTGCTCCATGACTTGAGAAAAATTAATGATGCTATGGAGGACATGGGAGCCCTACAACCCGGGCTACCATCACCAACCATGATTCCTCGTGATTGGCATTTAACTGTCATTGATCTTAAAGATTGTTTTTTTAATATCCCACTGCATCCAGACGATGCCCCTAAATTTGCCTTTTCAGTCCCTAGCATCAATATGCAAGCCCCTTTGCAGAGATACCACTGGGTTGTGCTGCCACAAGGAATGAAAAATAGCCCCACAATATGTCAATGGTTTGTAGCGAGAATGCTTAGCCCTGTTAGGGTTGCAGTACCTAAAGTACTGATATATCATTACATGGGTGACATTCTAGTGGCAGCTCAGCGCCAAGAAGTCATGGAGGAGGCCGTAGCCCTTGTCATGGCTGCTGTAAAATCAGCAGACCTCTGTATCGCACCAGAGAAAGTACAAAAATTACCACCTTGGAAATATCTAGGATGGCGTATTAGAGCTCAGACTATTGTTCCACAACCTTTACAGATTCATGCTAATGTAAGAAATTTACATGACATACAAAAGCTGTTGGGAACAATTAACTGGGTACGGCCTTTACTTGGTATTACAAATACAGATCTAAGTCCATTATTTCAAATGCTTAAAGAGGATACAGACCTATGCGCCCCACGGAGCCTTGACAATGCGGCTATGAATGCGTTACAAAAGGTTGCCACAGCAATTACCAGCAGACAAGCGCAGCGGTGTGCACCTGAGTTGCCTTTTCAACTCACCATTTTAAACCCTGTACGGCAACCTCATGCGTTGATCTTTCAGTGGGACAACCAGAAACCGGACCCTTTGTTAATTATTGAGTGGATTTTTCTACCCAACCAAGCTACAAAAACTATTTCGACACAGCATGAAATGTTTGCATCCCTTGTCATCAAGGCTCGACAGAGACTGTTAACTTTGGCAGGGACAGATTTTACCCTTATTTGCTTACCAGTAACAGCAGTTTATTTGCAATGGTTATTGCAACAATCGGATGCTTTGGGGACAGCTTTAGTCAACTATGCAGGTCAACTTACCTCGCATCCACCTTCTCATAAACTGTTACACGCTGATTTTCACCTATTGCCGATGCCAAAAAGAAGTGATCAGCCTCTGCAGGCCTTTACTGTTTTTACAGATGGATCGGGAAAAACCCACAAGTCTGTCATTCTTTGGTGGGATGATAAGTCTGGACGTTGGGACTCTGATGTAGAAACTGTACAGGGTTCTCCTCAAATAACAGAATTGTCGGCTGTGGTGTCTTTCGGAAATGGTCTATTCCTCTCAATGTAATTACTGACTCTGCTTATGTTGCAGGAATTGTTCAACGAGCAGAGGCCTCGGTACTCCGTGATGTCTCTCATGTCGCCTTATTCACTCTGTTACAAGAACTTATCTTTCTTTTAAACTCTCGCCGTCATCCCTATTTTATTATGCATGTTAGGTCCCATACCTCCTTACCTGGGTTTATTGCAGAAGGAAACCGAAAAATCTATATCAGCTTCTATTAATAAGATTCTTGTTGTGCAACAACCGGACCTGTTGAAAAATTGCCAGTACTGAAGAGCTAGTGAAGCGAGACGTTCTCGAGCTAGTTGGACGCAAACCGTGGAAAGCATAAAAACAAAAAGGGGGAAATGTGGTCCATGTAGAAATATGATTTAGCTAAAACTATAGAATATTAGTTAGCTTTGATCTTTAGGCCTTGTTGTGCTAGCATGGAAAAATGCTGAGGGCAGTGAAAAGCACAGTATGTAGAAGTACGTGCAAAAGAACAGGAATTTGGCGGAAAGACAGAAAACTTGTGGTTAGAGATAGGGACATGGTGCTTAGTAACAGACTGCTATGAGACTGCTAAGTAAACCTTGAAACTTATCTAATCTTGTGAAACAATAGCCCTTTGGAAGAATCGTGTGCCTTTTTGTCAGCCTATTAGGAGCTTAGCTTTTGCAATATGTATGAGCTAATTAAGTGAATGGTTCAATCAGTATGTAACGCGTTGACTTTAAGAAGATATAAAAATGTTGCTTGTATTCAATAAAGCGGACACTTTGCTTGCATCAAGTTGCGTCTCCGTCTCTTAATCGCGGCATAAAAATATTAATATTTTTCCAGATATTACAAAATAATTTTAACAAATACTTGCCCTCCTATTGTAATTTTCAGTAATTTATGAGACCAAGTTCTATTTTAAGAGAAATATAAATGTCTTTATTGCATATTATGCATATTGTGTTTAGTCTAGAAAAGAGAAGAGGAGATTGAGGGGGGATCTTATTAATATTTACAAATAACTAAATGATGGGTGTCAGGAGGTTGAAGCATCCTTTTTCTCTATTGTATCTAGCAACAGGACAAGGGGTAATGGGATGAAGCTGGGACACAAAAAGTTCCACTTAAATATAAGAAAAAAATATTTTACCGTGAAGGTGAGGGAGCAGTGGCACAGGCTGCCCAGGGAGGTTGTGGAGTCTCCTTCCTTGGAGATTTTCAAGACCTGCCTGGACATGTTCCTATGCAACCTGATCTAAGTTGATCTGCTGCTGCAGGGGGCTTAGACTAGATTATCTCTAAAGGTCCCTTCCAATCCCTAATGTTCTATGATGCTATGATTCTATGATATTATACTTTGCTACCATTATGTACCATAATATTTATACATACACATGGCCAATAGCTCATGGCCAATATAGTTCTTAAGATATTAGATATTTTCTGGGAACCATAGGAAATTTGCACTACAGAAGGCAGCAATATATAGCTAAAACAGTTTATTTGCTTATTGCTGTTGCAGAGAAGATTATAAAATTGTTAGGGATAAGAAATAAAATGGGCACCATTGATATTTTTTTTCAGGAAAATTCTAACTTTGCTTTGAAGATAGAAGTATACAATAATTTTGTGATTATATTTCATAGAAATAAATGTATATGTGGCATTAATGTAATCGGGGCCGGGGGGAGGGTCCTGTTTTTAAATATTCATTTTTGCTTTTGAAATGTTGCGGCGTCCAAAACTACATTTCTATTCTACATAAGGTTTACAAAGCACATAAACATCAAGTTTACTCTTATGTGGTTGTCTGAAAACCTGTATGTAGTGAAGTTTTACTCAGAAAACTTACTTGGGAATCTAAATGATATCTCCTACTTAAACTCATGTAACATTTACAGGATGTATGCCTTTTGCTTAAGTCTTCTAAGGAATGCAACCTCTAACTCCTATATTAAAAA
This sequence comes from Colius striatus, assembly GCF_028858725.1. Lineage (NCBI taxonomy): Eukaryota > Metazoa > Chordata > Aves > Coliiformes > Coliidae > Colius > Colius striatus. The sequence goes on from NC_084761.1 coordinate 56,136,345, forward strand.
TCTTATTATTGTCCAGAGAGAAAAAAAGGTGCTTCCATGTAATTTAGAAGCTTTTTGATAGCATTAGATAGTACACAACTCTTTTTCAGTGACCCCAACACAGGGGGAAGTTCATCAGTCATTTAGCATGCCAAAAGAAATATTGTATATTCTAACTTGTCTTCAGAATTTTCCCACTCCTTTAATATTGAAATTAATTGATTGTATGCAATTTAAAATTTATCTGCCTAAACAACAATCTTGGAAAACCAAATGGTTGTAATTAAAATAAATTCCAACGGATTATTTCCTTAACTTTAGCATCTTTCCAAACACTTCTATTCTTAGTAAATTTTCATTTAAACTTAAGGAAAAACAAAGGAAAAAAAAAATCCACCTTTATTTTACAGCATTCAAAAACTAATGGTTCTTTGGATTTGCTGGATTTTTAAAATAGAATAATAGTATTTCAGTACAATTTTCACAGCACTGCTCAAAACTTTAAGATATTGAAGAAAATGAAAGGAAGTAAGGTTTTCTTGCCTGGCATGCAACTATGAATTTTTGCAGTTCTTCTAGCACAAGCACTTCACTGCAACAGACCAATTTTCTTTTATGTTAATTTTTCCCTGTATTCAGTAAGCATAGAATCATAGAATGGTAGGAGTTGGAAGGGACCTTTAGAGATCATCTAGTCCAATCCCCCTGCAGAAGCTGGTTCACCTAGATCAGGTCACATAGCAATATGTCCAGGCGGGTCTTGAAGACCTCCAAGGAAGGAGACTCCACAACCCCTCTGGGCAGCCTGTGCCAGGGCTCCATCACCCTCATAGTGAAATAGTTTTTTCTTATATTTAAGTGGAACTATTTGTGTTCCAGCTTCATCCCATTACCCTTTGTCCTGTTGCAAGCTACAATAGAAAAAAGGGATGTCCCAACCTCCTGACACCCACTCTTTAGATATTTATAAATGTTAATAAGATCCCCAATCAGTCTTCTCTTAGGGACAAAATACAAATCTGTCAAAAAGTTTGTAATGTTACAGTTTTTAGCTCATAAGTTCATGTAGATTTTTTTTGTGCCATTTGGATTAAGCTTTAAACCATATTGCCAATAAATTTACATTTGAGGTTCTAAAAAATTACATGAAATGTGATCAACAGAAGCATACAATGCATTTTTGCTGCACTGTATATTTTATAACAAATCTGTTCAGAATGATAACACACAGTGTAAAAGCTTAATAAAAATTTCAGCACAGCTTGAAATGCATAACTAAAATACACAAAGCAAACACATTATCTTACACACAATTACTGTAAAGGCACACAATTACTGTAAAGGAGAAAGGCTAGCATTTAACATCCCCTTAGGACATTTCTGTGTAAATTTGCACATCAAGCACATGGCTCTCTTTCGTGATATGTGCAAACTCGAATCAAGGTAACACTAATTTTGTTGACATTAACTATTACTGAAAAAGTAGGTAGTGTTATACCAGCTATTAACTGCATCTCTTTTATCAAAATAGTACAATTTGTATTTGTAGTACAATAAATTAGCTAATACATTTATATCTTTGAAGAAATACCCGTGACTATTTAAACTATCATTTAGACCATAAAGATTGTTACTCCATTCAGGGCTAAAAAAATACACTTTGATTTTTAAATATCTATTTTAGAACATAAATAATTCTGGTTTTAGAAAAGGGTAGATAATGCATATTCTGCTAAAACTTTTAGTTGTATCCTTGAAGGATCTGGATTTGAAGCAGATCAAATCCAAACGTATTGCACATTTTTTGTTATCTGAATAATGTAAAAACCAGAAACTAGTTATCAATTTTTCAGATAACATAAAATTGAATGGTTTATTTTTTCACTACATGAATTTCATTATTTAGTAGAATAAAACATTACTCCATTATTTATCATTTGCTGCTTATTTATTTAGTATAGGGCGAGCCAAACACTTCAGCCCAACAGTCAAAAAATTCAGTTTTAAATTCAAGATGACATTCATTCTAACCCCAGAAAAACATGTTGAAATATAACAGGTGAACAAAAAAGGACATACCTTGTTCTCCTTCTATCACGAAGATAGAAAAAAACAAACCAAAACAAACAAAACACTACACAGAAACAAAAAAAAAAAAGAAATGAAACTATAGAATATTTAGTTGTGAGGAAGTAATAATGAAAAGGATTATACCAAAAGTAAGGCATTGAAAAACTGAGAGGAAGAATTCTACACATTTAAAACAATTCTGACTTTTCCATTCTGAAACTGGCTTTCAGTTTCTGTTTTAGACATGACAAGAGCAAGTTTCAGAAATCCATGCATAAGCATTGGCATTTAAATGAATACAATTTCAAGCTCTGGATCATCTATCTGTGTGGAAAGATCTGATAGACTCAATAGGCAAGGGTCTGCCTCTCAGTCATTTTACCACAGGCTTTGCGTTGCTCCACACAATAAACATAAATTTTACTAAAGTTCACATGTTCTGAGTCAAACATCAAGAAAAAAATTTTCTACTCTACCCTGGTGAGGCCTCATCGGGAGTACTGAGCTCCAATTCTAAGCTCCTCAGCTGAAGAGGGACAGGGAAGTTCTGGAGAGAGTCCAGCACAGGGCCACCAAGATGATCAGGGGAATGGAACACCTTTCATATGAGGAAAGGCTGCAGGGACTGAGGCTGTTTAGTCTAGAGGAGAGGAGATTGAGGGGAGATATTATTAACATTTATAAATATCTAAAGGGTGGGTATCAGGAGGTTGGGACATCTCTTTTTTCTGTTGTAGCTAGTAACAGGACAAGGGGTAATGGGATGAAGCTGGGACACAAAAAGTTCCACTTAAGAAAAAACTATTTCACTGTGAGAGTGACGGAGCAGTGGCACAGGCTGCCCAGAGGGGAAGGTGTGGAGTCTCCTTCCTTGGAGATTTTCAAGACCCACCTGGACATGTTCCTATGCGACCTGATCTCGGTGAATCTGCTTCTACAGGGGGGTTGAACTAAATGATCTCTAAAGATCCCTTCCAACCCCTAGCATTCTGTGATTCTAAAAATTAAGGCACAGATAACTAAATTGGTTCAATGTAATCCAGATTTTATCTCTTACTTTGAGATGAATTCGTGGGTACATCCCATCAGGTCCCATAGATTTATGGGTGTTAAGTTTGGCCAACAGGTCTCTAACTCCATCCTTGTCCAACAATCCCATTGATTAGATAATTGTTTTTAGTCCAGTTAAAAGTGAATAATTCATTTTGCACTACTATTTGGAGGTAAACTAGTATTTCTCAGTAACCAGTGGGATTCAAGGGTTCTTAAAATGACACAAAAATAGTTTCTTTGTGTACACTTAACTTTTTTTTGCCATATTTTTCTTCAAGTTGTCCTTCCAGTGCCTGAGCTGAAAATAAAGAACATCTAATTCTAAGCGTGTTTCAGAATAGCAAAGAATTAATACTAATAATGAAGTAACTCCACATGGCATTGTCTTTGAATCATTAGAGGATTTGCAGATATTGTCTTGTGAATGCAAACAAGATAATCATACAAGCACAGATACCAAATAGCCTTGTTCCCAAACACTGGTGGGCATGCATATTCAACAAAATGTAAATATTGGCTTTTCTGAGAGCAACTAGATCAGATTGCTATCATATCTGATGGGACACTGTAATCCCAGTGTGGGAAACAGCACTGACCTTTTTGTTCTGTATGACTAGCACTAAGCTTGCTTGTGTTTATGATTCCCCTAACCTCTAAGCATTTGCCACAACTGCAAGAATAATGTAGACATGTGCAAAAGGTAAGTCTCAGTCTAGAAAAACATAAAAATAAATAAATAGGCTCCATATCTCATAATATCTCTCTGGAAAGGCAAGGAAAGGAAGAAATGTCATTTACAATTGATTGCTTATAAAGACAAGTGGGCACATAAAGACCCTTTTTTCTTAATAAGCAAGGAAAGAGGATGAAAAAAGGTCACATGCCTGCATGTTCAGCAATCAGTAGGCCCAGTAAGTATGTTAGAATATAGACATATGAGAAGCATGAATGTTTTACAAAGCATGGATCCAGACTGAGTTTATACAGTCATGTAGATGATCATGTTTTGGTGATATGCTTTACTGAGAAACATTCCAAATGGCCCCAAAACCAAATTTAAACTAAGAAACATCTATACTACCAGATATTTCAGCCAATATGTATTAATTTTATACTATATTACGCTTGCAAGTCTTGCTTAATCCAGCACTTCAAATTGCAGTGGAAATAAATAAATGGATGGGAAAAGGCTCAGAATTTCCTATTATTTTTATTGGACTTGCATAGATGACATGATACCTTCAAACAGGTGTTTAAAACATGAATTTAAAGCCTATTCAAGGTTTATGTTTTTTCCAAGTTCTCATTAATCATCTGGGTGGATATTCTGTTTTGATACATTTTTTACTGACAACTAGGAAATAAAGAGATGCTACAAGACAAAACTGAAGCAGCAGTTTGAAACTTTTTCCAAATAACTTTCAAAAAAATTTATCAAGGACTAACAGATTTTTTTTTCTCATCAAACATCTGCCATCAGAAATTTGAAATTCACATGATTTAATTTGCACTAAAAAACATCTTACTGTTCCAGTCCTCACTCCTGATTCTGTATACATTTTGAAGTATGCCACAGAGACAGAAACACACTTTGTGAAAAAAACACAATCCTTACTGTTGAAATGTCTGTGAGTGAAGCCTTTAAGAAAAAAATGGCTTATGCAGGCACATCAAGGGAAAATCATTTGCAACAAATATGGAGATCATGAGGTGTGGTTTTTTGCTTGTTTGTTTTGGGTTTTTTAAAATTTATTTCAATTACCTGTCTACAAAGCACAGAAAGATCAGAAAATAAGGGAAATACACTAATTCCTGATCTGCTAGAGCAGAAAAAACCCCCATACTCAAAGCTTATATTAAAGATATTATATAGAACCTAAAAATCCTGTTAGTTGCTAAATCTCGTTTTTGTGACATGTCATGACATTTCTTTTGCTTTTACATAAGGACAACCTGACCACTTGCCTCAATAGAATGAAATGCCACATTTCAAAATAGCTTTACTTTTACAGTGAATTATTTTTTAAATATTTTTGAAAACAAATATTTAAACTTTTATTGCAGAGATCTGAAATGGCTTCTAATAACAAAACATACTCAACATGTGATAACAGTTACTTTTAAAAATTTCACTTAGTATGGTCAAACATATTTACCGTTCCCTTAAAAATCATTCATATGTTTTTCCAACCAGCAAAGCTTATGACCCTGAGCAAACAATCTTATTATTTAATGACTTTAAGATTTTTCTTTCTATGTTTACATTTTTATTTAAGATTTAGAGGGATCTTTATCAAGCTAATAATGTTTTTCAGCAAAGTTAGAAATGCACAGAATGAAGATTCAGGAGTCATAAGTAATTCAGGTAGAAAGAGACCTTGTAAGGTCTCTAGTCCATGCTTCTGCTCAATGTAGGGTCAGGTATGAGGTCAGACCAGGTTACTCAGGGCTTTATCCAGATGGGCTTATTTCAAATTTATGAACAGTCTAAATAAGGACCATCAATGTGTAAAATTACGTATAATATTACCAGAATCCATCCAAACACATAATTTAAATCAATCTTCACTGCATAGACAAATTTCTGCATTCAGCATCATTGTCAAGCTTTCCACGGAAAAGAAATGTCAGACTTGTTTCACTATGTTTTCAGTCTGTCGTTATATTAATGCAAGGTACAGAAAATACTTGCACTGATTGCCTGAAGTAGCTAACTGAAGCTTCTGATTTTTTTTTTCCCCTACATGAAAACTACGTTCTTAAGTGAAAAATAGTAACTACTTGCACAAGGGTTATAGTTTAATTAGACAAATATACATGTGAAATACCCATTTCTTTTACAGTTTTTTTTAATGTGTAAAGATGTGTAAAGTAAAGATGTGTTTCAGTGTACAACAGAAAAAAGAAATCTAAATTGGACAAATAATGTCAGTATATATTATTAAACTGAAATTATCAAGTTATAATAAAAACAGCTTAAAGCTAATCTGCATTTTGACTGAAATATTGAAGAGCTTAGTATGTATGACAGTCTTCATTGTAAACAAGGTGATTAAATTCTCACAGAACTAATTCCCCACTAAATTATAAAAAACCCAACAAAACGAGAAAATTTATACCTCATCTATACGTGGCTTACTCCTCTTATTTTGTGTATGTGTGCATGTCTAAATATATGCACATTTTTATACTTGTGAAAATACTTTCTGTATTTGTATATATTTACATAGAAGCATGCTGAACAACCCTAAAAAGACTGTTTACGCACTATAAATAGAATAATTTGAACCTTACCAAGAATTTTTTTCTTCCAATCACACCAGCATAGCTATCTCAGCCTACGCTTAGACTAAGTCTAGATAGGAAGCAAAATGCTAGAAAAACCAACAACTATAGCCAGTGCACCACATGTGCAAATAGATTCTGCCTGCTACAAGGTCCAGCATGAAGAGGGGGAATCATCTTACTATATCACTTTACTCTTGAACACAAAGACACTTGCTTATAGAATGGTTCTTTAGATGTGTAATCATTTGTGTCAAATCTCTTAGATTATGTAATCAAGGATCAGCCAGGACTTCATCAACCAAGGATTTACTTTTTAACCAATCCTTGTGCAAGAAAATTCTGATTGATGTACAGACAAAAATCTGCCTTGTATTTCTTTCCCTGTTTTGAAATGTTGATAAACAGCTTTTTGATCAATAACTGCTGCCTAAACAGCCAAATGCCTCCACTTGTAATTATGCAGGGGAACACAGAATGACAATTTGTTACTACCAGTGTCATCGTAACATATAGCTAACTTTTCACTACCTGAGCAAATCAAAGCTTGGCTAACCTTATTGTCAAATAATTATTTTGATGTTTATGATGTTTAAGAATCAGTGGAAATTTCTTTTATTAGAGTTCCAGATAACATTTTAAAGACTAGAAAATACTTGAATTAATATTAATTATTCAAATATAATTATTTTTGAAGATTCATCAGGCCCACCAAAGTGATAGAAGCACAGGCCAAATGACAAAAAAATATTTATGATCCAAACTGAACGTTCACCTAAACTGCTTTCACTTAGACTATTCCATGAAGTCAACTCCTCTTTGGACTCTGAAACCAAAAGCTATGTGTCCTATGATTATGAAAGAAACTAGGAGTGACTTCAAATACTCAATCTCTAAAAAGCCTTTTAAGTTCAAAGGCATATCCTATCCTTGAATATTCAAGGGAGGTTGCATTTTAAAGCCTTACACGTGTTCTCTCCTGAGAACAGGGATTACTTGCTGACATGTAAAATCCTCGAAGACGTGAATGGCTGGCATGAAAAACAGAAACTTAGCTAACACAAAATGGGGCACGAGGGGAAGAACACCAAAAAAGAAGATTTTAGAGAAAATGATACACAAATAGAGTTCTCTTTACAGAGAAAAGAGAAAGCAACAAAACAGAGGTTTTATCATATTCCAAATGAAGCATATTACCTTGCCCTATAAACAGATTACCTTAGGTTAGTCTTCCAGATAAGTGAAGTTCTGCTTCAATTTAAAGGAGAGGCTGTGTTTTCTTCTACCATATGTTTCAGGCAATTTCCTGAGGGGTTTTTTTTCATTAATGTATCACTTTATATGAACTCAAATATGTCTACTGGCAAAGCACCATATCTCCTTCACAGAACCAGGGAAATTCCTTCTGAAACAGGTTTTATTCTATTTTCACTCCATCATTTGCACCCAATCACATGGTATTTTTAAATACAGCACTATCATATTAATTCAGCCAAAGGAGAATAATTTGCTCATAGAGAAATCCCTTGCTGCATGCAAGAAAAAATGCCTTTTGTTTAAAATAGTGATGTTCTAGCTAACTTTTCATCTCAGGAGTTCCATACCTTTTTCAAGTATTCTTACCAAAATGCTTTCAAGTCTTTCATCCTCCTAAGCAAAACAAACTGAGTTTTTGAATTTTCACTTATAAAATACTGTCTGATCACTGCAGTAGCCCTTCTCTGTACCTGTTCAAGATTAAATTCAATTCAACCTGAAATGAACATTCAGACATAGATACAGGATGTTAAATGAGGTTTAAGTAGCATCATATATAATACTATCATGAAATTTCCTATCTCTGACAGGAAAACCTTGATGTTATTAACACATCAATTTCTTTTGTTACTCAAGTATTCATACAGGTGATTTATGTTTTTTTTCCTTTTTCCTTTGTTGTTTCAAAATTATAATCTAGACTATAGCAAAAAGGTTATTTCAGTCCTTTGAAATTGATATCATTATGTTTAACTTCATTTTCAATACAAGAAAAAAAAGCAGAAAGACATTTGATCAACAGTAACCTCTGGTTTGGATCTCCTAAGAAAAGAGTCTAGTAATTACCCATATTTAAACTGCTAGTTAAAATGGATACAATTATTCCTTGAAAAGTCTCCTCAGACACACTTTAAGAGTAATCAAAACAGACAGCTGGGTCCACCCTTTATGCTAATGTGTCATGCAGATTTATTAATCTGACCTTTGGAAACAAATGAGAAATTTAATACTGGCCCATCATAATTGTTAGTGGCAGGCATTTTAACAGTCTTTAATTTGCACTTCACTTTAATATCTGCTTCCAGTTATGATGTAAAAGTTAACAGGATCTGACACTGTTAATCGTGTTCTAGTGTCTAAAACAGTGGCAGAAGAGTGTGCTTGGAGTAAACCAGAATATGACCTTAATGGATAATGAAATGTATCAACCCTTGCTATTCGAGGAAAGACAAAAAATGAATATTGCAGTTGTTTCAACTGGCACCTGATTGATACACAGTGCTGCAATAATTGTGAGTGACAGTAGGAGTGGAAATCATGTTTAGCACATCAGAATTCACAATGAATGCAAAAAGTAATTCTGTAATAGATAGCAGGAGTAAGGAAATTTCTCCCATGTAACACCAATGAGTTATATTTTTCTGCATAAGCGTTCTTAAATGTTTTATAGGTTATAAACAGCACAAAAAACAAGTTACGTTCATAGCTTTTAAATTTTATGGTTCTAAATGTATAACAAAAAACAATGGCATGGTACCTGAATTAAAAAGACATCTATTTACAGGTATTTGTTTTACAACAATTTAAGTCAAATACAATTTCCTTCTGAATTACCAGTACATGTCATAGAATCATAGAATGGTAGGAGCTTCATCCCATTACCTCTTGTCCTGCTGCTACCTACTATAGGAAAAAGGGATGTCCCAAGCTCCTGACACCCACCCTTTAGATATTTATGAATGTTAATAAGATCTCCCCTCAATCTCCTCTTCTCCACACTAAACAGCCCCAGTTCCTGCAGCCTTTCCTCATATGAAAGATGTTCCAGTCCCCTGATCATCTTGGTGGCCCTGCGCTGGACTCTCTCCAGCAGTTCCCTGTCCCTCTTGAGATGAGGAGCTTAGAATTGGACACAATACTCCACATGAGGCCTCAACAGGGCCGAGTAGAGGGGCAGAAGAACCTCCCTTGACCTGCTGGCCACACTCTTCTTGATAGATCCCAGGATACCATTGGCCGCCTTGGCCACGAGGGCACATTGCTGAGTCATATTTAGGTTATTATCAATCAGCACTCCCAGGTCTCTCTCTGCAGAGCTGCTCTTCAGCAGTTCGACCCCCGCCTGTACTGCTGCGTGGGGTTGTTCCTTCCCAGATGCAGGACTCTGCGCTTGTCCTTGTTGAACCTCATGAGGTTCCTCTCTGCTCAACTCTCAAGCCAGTCGAGATCCCGCTGAATGGCAGCACAGCCTTCTGGGGAATCAGCCAGATCTCCCAGTTTGGTGTCATCAGTGAACTTGCTGAGGGTACACTCTGTCCCTTCATCCAGGTCGTTGATGAATATGTTGAACAAGACTGGCCTCAGAAACAATCCTTGTGGAACTCCACTGGCCACAGGCCTCCTACTCAACTTTGTGCCATTGATCATCACCCTCTGGGCTCGGTAACTCAACCAGCTCTCGATCCACCTCACTGTCCACTCATCCAAGCCACACTGCTTGAGCTTTCTGATGAGGATGTTATGGGAGACAGTGTCAAAAGCCTTGCTGAAGTCAAGGTAGATGACATCCACTGCTCTCCCCTCATCTAGCCAGCCGGTTATGCACTCATAGAAGGCTATCAGGTTGGTCAAACAGGGTTACTCCTTGGTGAATCTATGTTGACTCCCCCTGCTAACCATCTTTTCCTTCATATGTTCAGTGATAACATTCAGGATGAGTTGTTCCATCACTTTTCCAGGGATGCAGGTAAGGCTGACTGGCCTGTAGTTTCCTGGGTTGTCCTTCTTGCCCTTTTTGAAGGCTGATGTGACCTTTCTCCAGTCCTCAGGCACTTCGCCTGTCCTCCATGATTGTTCAAAAATGATGGAGAGGCTTAGCAATCACATCAGCCAGCTCCCTCAGCACTCTAGGATGCATCCCATCAGAACCCATTGACTTATGAGCTTTAAGCTTGGCCAACAAGTCTTTAACCTCTTCCTCTTCCACCCACGGCAAGTCTTCTGCTGTCCTGGCCATCCTGTTATCCTTGCTGGACTGGGCTTCCCGAGCATCGGCCTTGGCCGTAAAGACTGAAGCAAAGAAGGTGTTCAGTACTTCAGCGTTCTCTGCATCCTCAGACACCAGGGCACCCTCAGCATTTAGCAGCGGGCCCACATTCCCCCTCACCATCCTTCTGCTGCTGATGTACTTGAAAAATGCTTTATTGCTGTCCTTAACTTCCCTGGATAAATTTAATTTTAGAAGGACTCTAGCCTTCCTAGTTCCACCCCTGCATGCCCTGGCAATCTTTCTATACTCTTCCCAAAAAGCCAGCCCCTGTTTCTACCTCTCATAGATGGCTGCTTTCTGCCTGAGTTTTCCCAGCAGATCCTTGCTCATCCATGTGATCTGTTGTTTCTGAATATTAAATACTGCTCCTGGACTTCACTTTTTCTTTAGGATAATCACTCCTCTACTTTAAATCTTCTTTCATGAACAGCCTAATTAACTATTATCTATATGGTTTCTACAGTTTACATCTCAAAAGCCACATTTGTAAAGCTCGCAAAGATCCCAGTTTTATTTTTGACAGGATCTCTGTGTATATTCTTTTCAGTGATATACATACCACAGTCTCCTTTTTATTCAGTGACAAGGTATCACAGAAGTCTAATGTAGATAAGCTTATATTGATATAATACTGAGATCTTCATAAAGCACAGGTTATGCAATAGAAGAGTCAAAACAAATAATGAAAGTTGCTTTCCCCAAAATTCTAACACCAGTTCTTTAGCTATACTGATTTATGAACAAAATCTAAGTTTCTAGTTTAACAGCATTTTAATAGTCATTAACATATAGTATTAGTCTTGAAAATCTTTCTAAAAGGAAAATTTCAGTGTTAAGATATTAAGATTATCTTGCTTCAACAGTCTGCAATACAAAACTCAAGTTGCTCTATCACTCCAGTTTGCTTTTTCTTAGTCATAACAATTGCCTTCTATATCATAAGTGATGTGAAATAATCTGCCTCCACTGGCTATTACATGACAAACTTAAGTAAGATACCTATGGTGCTGATACAAATCATGCTCTGCTCCTCATCAGGAAAATGATAAGGTTCTATAAAGGAACAAGGTATGCAGTACAGGGTTGTAACATATTAAACCAGTGCATCTAAGTGACCCGAAGTCAGGAGAACTCTAAGCTTTACAGTAAAAGATCCATTTTACATTCACATGAATATTCACTACATGTGAGCAATATGACACCCATAGCCCACAGTCACTGCACAGAGGCCTTTAAAAAAAACACACATTACCAAAAAAACCCACAAAAAATTCAGAGTGCTACTCATACTGTGCTGCTATTCAAAATCATTTGTGGATCATGTATCATTAAAATTCAGACTACTAACACATTTAAATTTAAATAAGTAAAATGATTACATTCATCCTTTGAGTGACTTCTTTAAAGCTAGCAGAGTCTTAACAGGAATGAATATATATTTCAGTAAGTATTCAGAATTCACTTCTTCTCCCCAACTGGTTCTCTATCTCTCCTCTACTGTATCTGTTCAAATGATGTTTGGGCACTACAGAGAGAAACATCATGAATACTTCTGAACGTAGTCTCTGTAGTAAAGTTCAAAATGTCTATGTTGAAATAGATTTAACAATTTCATAGAATGTAAGCTAAATTTTAGAAGGATACACATGATTTAAAAAAAATATATATAGATATAGATACCAATCTCTTGTAATAGCTTTACAGTGCTACTTCATAGAACCATAGAATGGTAAGGGTTGGAAGAGACCTTTAGAGATCATCTAGTCGAATGCCCCTGCAGATGTAGATCCACCTAGATCAGGTCGCATAGGAACGTGTCCAGGCAGGTCTTGAAGACCTCCAAAGAAGGAGACTCCACAACTCCTCTCCCTGGGCAGCCTGCGACAGGGCTCCATCTCCCTCATAGTAAAATAGCTTTTTCTTATGTTTAAATGGAAATTTTTGTGTTCCAGCTTCTTTCAATTAGCCCTTGTCCTGTCACTAGATACAACATTTTTAACATAATACTCAGGAAATTTTATGTAATACTGTTCATTTCCTGACACCACCATACTAAAATTGCAGACAATCTTCAACTGTTATAGATTGTGTGTCTGCATTTAAAAATATGGTATATGTGGCAATTCTGCTCTATTTGAACCATGGTGTATTCATTTATTATTACTTGAGTACTTTTACTTACTTTCTTCACTAACATAAAGAACATTTACCTCAAGGCAACAACTGGTACATCAAACATATTCTCGCAGTTTACTATTTATCTCCGTGGCATTACACTGGTAGTAAGTTTGACTAGGTTATTGTACAAATAATACTGCACTGTTGACAGATAGATCTCAAAACTGGAATTTGGCTTCATCAATTAATGCTTTGTTTAAAATAATTAAGAAAGCCTTTTCACAAAGCTGTATAATACAACACAATCCTTGCTCTTAATGTAGAATTTCAAAGTCTTCATAATCGTACTACTATCAAGGATATTTCATAAAACTTTTATCCTGCCCTCTGACCCACACACTTCTCTTTCTCACAATGAGCTTCAAGCTCTGTTCAAAAAGAAGATTGTAATATTAAATGTTATAGTAAAATTATTTTCACAAAGAATTTTGTTTCTTTTCAATGTTTCACCATCTGACTGAACTGACTCAGAACCTAAAAAAAAATACCATTTTTTCAAATGTTAATCATGCTAAATCTATTCCAAGATAATGATAAATAAAAAAACCACCAAAACATTCAGTTATTAACATTGTGTCTATGGGTCTCTTTTAAGAACATTGAAATGAAAAGCAATGGGGAATTGTTTGTGTGGAAGACAGAGATGCATTTCTTATGGAAATTCTGAAGTGACAAAAGAGATTTGAGTTTCAGAGGACTAGTCTTTGGAGGGGAATGGAATAGGATAAAGGGGATAGTATTTGGCACACTTATTTGAAACAGTCTTTATACCACTTCTTTAAAAGTTTATCCACTGAAGTAATTTGGAACATAGTGACAAAGGAAAAAACATCAGAACAAAAGAACACTGTAGGTCAGGTTTAGCAGCTGGATTCTGATGTAATACAACTCTTGGATAAACATTTACTAACCTATCTGCCATTATGTATATTCTTTAAAATACTACATTTTTTTTCTGAAATGTGCTGTTTTACCAGAGAAGGTTAACTACAGTGTAACAAAGTAAAACATCTATAAATAAACATACTATAATTAAAATATACTATAATTAAAAATAACTGGGACCAAATTTTAGAACTGATCTTCTGGAAATGGTATCACTTAACTGAAATATTTTGTGACTCATTATTTCCAGTGTGACTATGCTTTTTCCAAGCAAAGGAATCGAGATGACTTTGAAGTCTGGCAAATAGTTGATATGCATCACTAGTCAACCTTCCAGTTCTTCAGAAGTAAAGTTTTCCAGACTAATGTCCATAAAATTTCCCCTTTAAAGTTTATAAAGCACCTGAAAGTCACCAAAGCTACGCATAAGTTGGGAAGAAAATTCTGCACATTGTTTAAACATAACATTATTTCTGATATTTTCAATGTATGGCAAAAACATCTATTTTATCATCTTTTATAAGGTTCGAATAAAATGTCCATTTGTCTGAAGGAGTTAACACTGCAAAAGGGAGGTAAGGAAGGTCAAATTGCAACTTCAAACCAGTAAGTAAAATTTAGCAAGGTTTTTATTTGTAATTGTTTGCCTTGTTATTTCTTTCATAGTAAAGGTGTATGTTGCACTGGTGATAATCACTTCCATGCACAAAAGTCTCTCAGAAATATAAGGAAATTTTTCAGTGTACACTAAAATTGTAAAATGGCAATATATTTTACATATATTTTTATTTTATGTAAAAGCAGTGTTGCTTTATTCTCAAACGGTGCACACAAAGATGTTATCCATTAAATGAAATGAAAAAAAAATAATATCACAGATCAGAGCTAGATGGGATTAGTGTCAGAACAGGGCATGTTTGAGTATTGGCTTCTATTTTGGTGTGATTGACTTAGCGGCTAACAGCAGAAGTAACAGATGGGAAAAACAAGTGGGTCAGAAAAATGTCATGAGAAAAAACAAAGACTACAGAAAAATAGTAACATCACTACTAAACTATGAATAGGAATCACATTTATGTTATAGCAATAAATGAAAAAAACTACAAAAAATAATTAGGCATTTATAATGTAATAAAAGTTACAAAATGGTGCTTCTTACTAATGTCTTGATCATGTCTAAGTCAAAAGGCAATTGACTTTAATTCTGTTACAATATTTTCCTCTTATACATTCTTAAATTATTGATAAAATTTAGATGTTGAAATACTGATATTAACTGAAGTTAAAAGGTAGACCAAAGATAGCAGAGTTTATTTGGTATGAATTTTTAATGTGAAATGTAACTATCCTCTGAATTAAGAAGACAATATTGGTTATGTAAGTTTCATAACATTTAAAGAAGCACAGAAAATACAGTAGCTGCCATATGCAGAGAGTGTAAGGAATAGTTAGAACCCTGTTCTGAGAACCTTGGGATAACTTACCTATCTCATATGAATATGTGCAGAGCACAATACATATAGATAGTGCATGTGAAGGGTAGTTGCTCATTAACAATGCAGGAATATTTATGCTGAAACATTTATTTAGCCTTGTTTCAGTCAAACCAACCAGTATTTTAAGCATAAACACTTTTAATATTCCATATGCTGTAAGTTACAAGTGAAATAGTAACTTTCTGACACTTGGCAATAACATGAAAAAAAACATGTGGAAACAAATAAGAAATATAAAGAAAATTAAGAGAAGGCAAAAAAAAAACCCCAACCACAGAACAATCTCAAAAAAGCATTGAGCAATTAAGCATATGTTTGTAAGCACGTATAACAAAGCTTACTCTGTGCACAAGTAGTCTCTCAGATCACTGAAACCATCCAAGTTGATTTGTCAGTTTAGGCAGAGCTATGTATAGCATGCAGAAAGTTTAGTAGATTAAAAATTTCCTCAAGAGATGTTCCAGATATAATCACAACAAATTTTGTGCAGCTGACCACGGATTTCACTGCCTGTTTGGAGTTGATGGATATCTCACTTCAAGTAGCATTTAATACTTTCATTCAGCTGTAGTGGGCAATATTTTACAAGCCTTTGAAAATTGTTTCCGTGGTTAGTCAAACCAATAGCTAATGAATATGATGGGCACTCTCATCTTGTTATTTTGCTCCTTTTTTACTCATTCCTCACCATATATATACACACATATAAATGGTTGATGTCAGGAGGTCGGGGCATCCTTTTTTCTCTTGTATCTAGTGAAAGGACAAGGGGTAATGGAAAGAAGCTGGAACACAAAAAGTTCCATTTAAACATAAGAAAAAACTTTTTTACTGTAAGGGTGAGAGAGCCCTGGCACAGGCTGCCCAGAGAGGTTGTGGAGTCTCCTTCTCTGGAGTTTTTTAAAACTCACCTGCATGCGTTCCTGTGTGACCTGATCTAGGTGGACCCATTTTAGCAGAAGGGTTTGACTAAATGATCTCTAAAGGTCTCTTTCAACCCCTACCATTCTACGATTCTGTGATATATCACAATGACTATACACTTGACAAGAGAGTGGTGTGGAAGATAGGAACTGGAGTGTCGAAGAGAGTAATATAAATTTAAAAAATCATAAAAATCCACAGAATGGCAAATTTCAATATCATTTTTTTCAGATGGAGGCTTTGTAATTTCTCTAAAACTAGGTTTTGACTTGTACCTTATTTCTCAAATCTAATCTGAGCTTTCATAGTCTTTATATATAATTTACATTGAGGCATAAAACAGGAAGGGTTTTTTAACAATACATCATGGATATACTTATGATATCTAGAGATGATTCAACTTTATATTGCATTACCTCAGAAAAAGAAATTATCAATCATAAACTAGTTGAAACTGAAGGGGTCTTTTTGTCTTTTTTTTACCATACACACTCTCTTCAAGGACCATAGGTCCTTGTCCTGGTTTTGGCTGGGATAGAGTTCATTTTCTTAGTAGTAGCTGCTACAGGTCTGTGTTTTGGATTTGCATTAAAAATGGTATTGATAACTCAGGGATGTTTTGTTTACTGTTGAGCAGAGCTCGTACAGCCACAGAATGACAACATATTCAAGGTTGGAAGGGACCTCTAGCGATCATCTAGTTCAATCCTCTGCTAAAGCAGGTTCCCTTAAATAAGGTTACATTATATTTATCTTATTTTATTTACTACACTGTTCTTATCTCAGCCTTTGAATTTTGGGTGGGGGTTTTTCACAGGTGTCCTCCTCATCTTACAGAAGAAGGGATGGGGGCAGTAAGCAAGCAGCTTAGTTGCTTTCTGGCATTAAACCATGACAGTCCTTCAGATTATGCATATTATCCAATGGTCACAAACAATGTATTTGTCCTGACACAATTCCAAACCACAATCAGATTTAGTTTATCTGTAGATGCTCATGTTATAGCCTTAGTGTGAGGGAAAGCAAGGAAATTGAGATTAATGAGTACTATGATACATAACTGAATTAAAACCAGCTAAGTCAGGTGACATGATTAAGCATTGCTTCCTAAGGCAATAAAAAGATACAGATCAGTTTGACACTCAATTCCCTTCTCTCTTTGTAACCTTTCACTGATGTTCTTTCTTCTTTTACAGTCTCTTTTTTTTCCTTTTCAGAATACCTCATAGCCTATCTCTACAAACAACTAAAATATCAAGAGGTCAATCTTTGCCTCTATTGGTAATTTTGCCTTTCATTGGTTGCTTAGTAAATTTTTTTAGGGAGACTTGAGTGTTCAGTCTCTTAACAGATGTTATATTAGAAAGAAATCCACAACTTCTAAGTTCTTTTAATTTTCTTGAATAAAGGTTGTTTCTTTAATCTGGATATACTACTTCATATAGTGCTTAGCCACTGTCACACAGTACAGTGCAGTGAAAGTATTAAAAAACTGTATGCAAAAACCACAGATGACAGTAATTTTGTAAGGCAGTCTACTAAGGACATTATTTGGTTTTGCATAAATTGGAATCACATCTGGTTATGGATTTACTGAATGGAGAGGGAGAAGCTAAGGTGATGATATTGATGTTTCATTGAAGTATAATACACATTCATAGCCAAGAACATAAACTTAGTGAGAAGCTGCGCACCTCAGCCCATCCAGAGTAAAGGAATCAGCGTTGTTCATCTCCAACAGAGTTCCAAAAGTAGTAGCTTATGCACTTTCTCTCTACATTTCCTGGACATATTTTTGTTGTTTAAAATACAAAGATACTCAGCAAACAATCCATCTACTTTTTTACCAACAAGGGATGTTAGATTTGTGATAATTACAAAAATCTCCACATTTTGGAAAAAAAAAAAAATAGCATTTACCTTTATTTCTTGAGCTTTCCTGATTCTTTTCCTGCTGCAATTAAAAATAGAAAAATATGTTATTTACAGAATTACCACAAAAATCACAGACACATATATCCAAAAGAGACAATCTAGTTCATTCTCCTTGCTGCTCCAAGATAAAATCAGCTACTTTGTCTGCTTCAGAAAGACTTCTATATAACCTGATTTTAAACTCCTCTCATATTTTTCTTTTTTTTTTTTTTTTTTTTTTTTACAATGATAGTTATAAAGTGCTGAAACACATCCAAAGAGCCTGTGCTGTCTGTGTCACTTTACCTCTATCTTGGGAGATGCTCATAGTTCAATTGAACAAGACCCTGTACAATCTGATGTAACTTTGAAGTTAGATCTGATTTAACCAACTGGTTGAACTATAGGCAACTGTAGAGGCCACTGCCAGCCTAAATTCTTCCATGACATGGAGAGGATTTCCAGAACTCAATAAGCCCTGAAGCAGTGCTTAACTGACCTCAGTTTCAAACTGAATTAAACTTTGGCAAAATCCTCTCAACTACTTTTTTTTTGTTTTCTTATTTTTTCCTGGCTTATTTGCATGACAGTGAACATAGAAAACATTTCATCTTTAAAGCCCACCAGTATTCAAGACCTTTGGATGGCACATGATATCATAGAATCTTAGAATGGTAGGGGTTGGAAGGGACCTTTAGAGATCATCTAGTCCAATCCCCCTGCAGCAGCAGATAAACCTAGATCAGGTCGTATAGGAACATGTACAGGCGGGTCTTGAAGACCTCTAAGGAGGGAGATTCCACAACCCCTCTGGGCAGCCTGTGCCACTGCTCCATCACCCTCACAGTAAAATAGTTTTTTCTTATGTTTAAATGGAACTTTTTGTGTTCCAGCTTCATCTCATTACCCTTTGTCCTGTTGCTAGCTACTATAGAAAAAAAGGGATGTCCCAACCTCCTGACACCCACCCTTTAGATATTTATAAATGCTAATAAGATCTCCCATCAGTCTCCTCTTCTCCACACTAAACAGCCCCAGTTCCCACAGCCTTTCCTCATATGAAGGATGTTCCAGTCCCCTGATTGTCTTGGTGGCCCTGCATTGGACTGTCTCCAGAAGTATCTGTCCCTCTTGAGCTGAGGAGCCCAGAATTGGACACAATATTCCAGATGAGGCCTCAACAGGGCTGAGTAGAGGGGCAGAAGAACCTCCCTTGAGCTGATGGCCACACTCTTCTTGATGCATCCCAGGATACCATTGGCCTTCTTGGCCACGAGGGCACATTGCTGGCCCATGTTTAGCTTATTATCAACCAGGACTCCCAGGTCTCTCTCTGCAGAGCTGCTCTTCAGCAGTTTGACCCCCAGCCTGTACTGGTGCGTGGGGTTGTTCCTTCCCAGATGCAGGACTCTGCACTTGTCCTTGTTGACCCTCATGAGGTTCCTCTCTGCCCAACTCTCCAGCAGGTCAGGATCCCACTGAGTGGCAGCACAGCCTTCAGGGGAATCAGCCAGATCTCCCAGTTTGGTGTCATCAGCGAACTTGCTGAGGGTACACTCTGTCCCCTTCTCCAGGTCGTTGATGAATATGTTGAACAAGACTGGCCCCAGAATCGATCCCTGTGGAACTCCATTGGCCACAGTCCTCCAACTCGATTATGTGCCATTGATCATCACCCTCTGGGCTCTGTCATTCAACCAGATATCTCTATTTTGAACCTAATATAAGGTGTACAAACAGAGAACCCTGATACATTGCTCACTGTACTACATCAGTAGGGCTTGAAAATCATAAAAAAAGGCCAAGCTAAAACTATGGATCAATCAATTAGTCCATGAGACAAGTATCACATTTAATTCAGGGCAAGTTAACTGGTTGTTACCAGGAACTAGGACAACTATTACATCTATCTGGAGGATGATTTTTTATCTTAACTGTAACAGAACTTAGGCTGACCCACTTGTTTCTAGTTCAGGTCAGACTATTGGGTTTACCTATGCTTAATTCTATCTCTGCTTTCTTCCTCTGCAAATCTCTAAATCCCTTCCATAAGAGTCTAAGACAATACTTTTTCCATCAGCTATCAGGATTTTCACATCTCAAATTTAGTAAATATTTATAGAACAAACTTGTTAATTAAATGTGTTGACGTGGCCATCAAGCTGACAAAGCAGCACTGCTTCATTTATTTAGCAGTTAATTGAAAAGTTTTAAATGGTTGAAATCATCATATTACTATTTTGAACTAAAAAGTAAGACAATGCAATACTTTATTGATGTATTTCCAGGCATATAGGAAGCCTCAAGCTTCCTATAAATTTACATTCTGATTTCTGTTTAGAAAATTTTTTACCTTTTCTAATTTTACTTGCACGACAATTCTCCCACACTTTCTGAAAAACAAAGTCTACATGCTGATGAAATTACTTATTTTTATTTGAGCAAGTATTTATTAAGCTGCATTTTCTAGCTATATTACTTGTTTCAAATGCTAAAATGTGGAATGAAAATCCATTTGAAAATTTATGGTATATTGAAATTGTAACTAATTTTTCAAGCTACACATTTTAAAAAGACTCTCCATATCTAAAATATTCCGTCTTCCCAAAGAACCTAATTTCCCTGCTTACTATTAATAGTCAGAACTAAATAATACAAAGCAAGTGCATAAAGTTCAATTACCAAAGGACTCACTCTCAGTACTCTGAAACTACAACTAAAGTGAATGCTCTTCTGTTTATTCATTTTGATTTCACTGTCTGACACATATTTGTTGTTTGCTTGGCAAACAGTGAAGAATTATTTCCCACTCTAGCAATAGCTGCTACCACAGCATGTTCTCCTAATTAAATTTTTACGTTTATTTTATTTTCTGACTGACAAGCTATTTCCTCAGAAAAGGTGAAGTCTGTGTAACATGAAAGTTTGAAAGCATGTAATCCAAGAAGCTTTCCTTAGTAACACACTGGTATATAACTGCACATATTCACTAAACACCTTCATATCACTTCTATGAGAATGAACACAGTAAACAATTTGCTACATAACCTCACATTCAGTGTAAGTATGTGCCAAGCCAGTTGTCTTCAATTATATGAGAAAAACCTATGAGAATTTATTCAAGGCAATAATCCGTTCCCCAAATTTCAAACTTTTATTTTATACAATACTTGCTCAAAAAGATGCTCTTTGTTTAGTGTACTGCAATTCTTCAAATATTTGTTGCTTTATAAGTTTATGCCAGTAAAAATGATATTGGGAATAGGCTAAATGCAAAACACTTCTATTTTTTTCTTTCCTATTACAAGATACTTAAAAAAAAGAAACAGCAAAATGCATCAGATAACTTTTTTCTTTGTCCTTGTTGCAATTTGTAAGATCTATTTTTACCATCCAATAACCTACTGATAACAAAGACCATACCAATTACATTTCAGTACTATTTGCAGTATTTTATTCTATTAGTAAACCCAAAGGAATTGTTATTATGGTGCTTGTATCTGGTTCATTTAATCTTAAATATGTCCAGATTGTACATAGAAATCTCTCAAAAGAAGTTACTGTCTACATCAATACAGACATCCTTTAATAGTATACTTTTTGATAGCATTTTTTCCAGATACCATGCAAATACTTTCAGAATGAGACTTATTATCCATCTTTGTCACAGTACTATAGAAAGACATTACCTGAAACTAATTCTATACACTCTTTATATTTCTAATTTTCATGCTATAGTAAAATGAAAGCAATGATGTCATTATTAATTAACTCCTGTGACTCCTTTTCTTTTTAGACTACCATCAGCATTTGGTTCATAAGACCTATCTGGTACTTTCTTCTAGTCCTGACAAAACAGAATTTGTAATTTTCATTTTATATCTCTTTAAAGGCCAGAGAGTGAAACCTAGACTTTTAACTCAATGAAATTTTATTTATGAGAAGACTGTACTTATTTTTTTTTTTTTAATTTAAAATTATTGAAAAGATTATGTAGCTCCATGAATACTGTTTAGTCCCAGAAAGCTCACTAGTCTCTTTTCCCTCCTTTTAGTGTGCAATTAGAATGCTATTTATTTCCAACAAAATTGCAAACCTATAATGCCTGTTGCTTATATTACAGTAAGTAGATTTTGAAGACTTAATCCAAACCAGATCAGAGTAACCTTGCAAGAATGCAATCTTAAAAATCAAATCTTGGTATCAAAAGAGAAGATAAGTACTAAAAATTATTACAAAGACTTTTTAGGGAGACTAGAGTACAACAAGCTTTACCAAGATAGGAATATTAAAAAAAAAAAAAAAATTGAGATGAAATTTTAAAACTAAAAAAAAACCCCAGGATTTTTTAAAATGAAATGTATTTTCAGTGACCCCTCAAAAATCCCTAAATTTCAAGGAAAGAAGGTAATAGCTAAAATTCTCTTTTTTTTTTTTTTTTTAAGACCATATTCTTTTTAATGTCTTTCTTTACTTTCATTTCAGATGGAGATTTTTGTGCTTTTTTTCATGGTTTAGTTTTCTCAAAAGACTTGAATTTCAATTTTCAGCTGCTATTCAATCCACTAAGAAAAAACTTTGCTAAAAGATCATAGACCAGCCTCAGTATGATATGCCTCAGGCCAGCAAGACACTTGGTTGCAGCAAAGTGCATCCAGATAGAAAAAGAAGTCTGTCAGCCTCAAGTTATTTCAAGATTAGCCAGTGATTAGACTGAGCATAGCATCTATGAACTGTGAAATTAACCTTCTGCCTAGGGAAAGCCTGCTCTAATACTAGACTTTTCAACTGAAAACACAGAGTTAAACACAGAAAAATTTATACTGAAGGTGTGTTAAATACAGATTCTTCCTTATTATTTAAAGATAAAATATGTTAATTAATTTATGTAGAGGCACACTAAGAAGCAGTGACTTTTCTTAGTGTGTAAATGTTATAAGCATCTATAGGAAAATGAAATTCCCATGTTCACAGAAATGAGAACTGCTCATACTGATGGGAAACAAAAATAAATAAACTTCTCAGAGGCCTGGAACATGAGAGAGGTGAAAAAACAATTCTTCATCATCACAGATATTTCTATATGCATTTGTGCAACATGCTAAAATTTTGATGTTGATTGGCTTGAAAAAAATATTCTACCCCTATGCATGTAAATGTGCAATAACTGTATTAACTAAAACATGCTAATTCTGTATAAACATTGTGACATGGAGAAGCTAACAGATGTATTTCTACATACATTTGTTATTTTTCTTCTGCATCACATTATGATACATAAACAAAATATTTTCACCTCACTTGTTAACAGTCAAAGAAATTGTATATATTTACTGTCTAAATAACATTAGAATGATTACATGAACAATATGATATTGTTACCTATTGCTATGAGGCATTTGTAAGCAGAAAAAAAGTAATGTCACGTCCTGGGATCTTTTATCTGCTTCAATATAGCAAAGTAGTTTTGAATTTAAGTGTCCAACTAGATTAATCAGTCAAGTTGGATGGCTTTGCATGGTTTTGTGTTGCATCATATTATGTCAGCCTGATGAAATGTATTGATGCAGAACATATTAGAAATGTAAAGAAACCTTTCTTGTGTGTCCAACAGATGGAATACAATGTAAACTTTTCAAAGCACAGTGGGTGAAAGTGGAGAAAATGTCAAATTTTCTGCTGTGTTTGTGAACTGAAGAAGATCATGGCTGGCTGGCCACACAAATTGCTATTCTGGCAAATCATAAGTTACAAAATATTTGCAATATATAACAAACTAGGCTCTGTAAAGGAACTGATTTAAATATATAAAGAAATGCTTTTGCAAGGTACAAAAGCTCCTTTTCTAGTGCTATTTTCTTTTTGTCTTAACACACAAATATTACCAATACCTCTTGAAGCATCCTAACATTTTGATCTAATTGACATGTTTGGTAAATACCACTGGCATAATATCAAATTTTATTTAGAAAATGGACTTCATAGTATCAATAAGAGGAGTAGTGCAGGATGGTCAAACGGACTCTTACTGTACAGTGATTCCAAAGAAAGTACATAGCTATTTATAAAAAAGACCAGAGCTGATGTGTAAAGGTAGATAATATTCTTGGACTAACAAAATCCACCATCCATTCTAGAATCAGTTGAGCTAGTTTCTTAGCCCCATTGAAATATGTGTCATGTGCATTCTCTTTTTTTTTTCCCTTTTGAAAGAAGAGTTGCTATTTATTATCCATGGATGTTGCACATATAAGTATATTGACTTCTACTTAATTCCATGGATCTAGAAGACAAAATACATACTTGACTACCATCTAGAACCTCATCCATCTCTGTGTCCAAATCATCTGCTGAGGATCTAGGTATGTGTCTACCAGAGCAGGCTAGCGATAAGGAAGAGCAGTCTTATTTCTTTCTTGCGAAACTCAGGTAAAGTCTCCTTTTCCATGCGGGTTGTATTTTAAAAGTAGCTACTGAATGAATGAATTCTTAAAATAAACAAAGTGCTAATTAGTCTAAAACATATGATAGACTGCCCTTCATATGGGATAAAAATTAAAATAATTTAATAAATATAAACCATGTAATTAAAGAAACTGATGAAAGAGGGATTGCAAAATTATTTGCTTGATTAACATTTTATAATGAGAATTTATTATTAGTCATATCACAAAAAGTAGTTAAAATTCAGATTTCTATTAATTACCTTCAAGGTGTAATTTTTTACCATATTGTAAGATTTTTTAAAAAAAAATGAGAAATTGTCATTAAAGATAATATTTGACTGAGACAGCTACCAAGATATTTATTTCTACAATCTTGTTAAAACATATACAAGACATAGTAGTTGAAAAATACTAGCTTCCATTAAAGCAACAGCTTTAATTATAAGAAATCTGAATTGTACATGTACAGAAACTTTATAATCATGGATGAAATATGAGCATGGCCACAGCCATAGAGAGCAAGTGCATATACAGCACAAGGCAATTTGGTAAACAGTTCTCAGAAACAACTTGATGAATGACATTATGCTGAACATTTGTGTTTCAAAAAAGTTTCACAGAATCTGATTTCATTGGACTCTGAGCAACTGCAGTCCAACTGCAATTTATTCTAAAAATGTATGCAAAGCAGAAGGAACAACATTTACATTGGTAATGTGATTCTGTTAAGCAGCAGTAAGAAAGATCTTTCTTACTACAGTGAGACACAAAGAATGAGCAAAAAGTGATCCATTTTCCTGTTGCTCTTGTCAGAACACTACTTACTACAGTGAACTTTGTAATTTAATATTTGCAATAGGATCCTGGTATTTTGCAAACACAGGTAAGTTTTGTTAGAGATTACCACCATTTATGGCAGCAATATGCCACAGCTTGGTCTTATATCAATTAATGCATCACATGGTTGTAAGATTGTGTGAGGAGAACAAGTGGAGCAAAGTAGCTAGGCAAAGATAAGGAAAAATATATAGCTGAAGTTTTCAAACTTAATGATGCTCCAAGGCTCCCGTGTAACAGAGTAAGACTTATAAGCCTCTAGAGAAAATATGATGAAGTCTTGAATTCATGAACATCTATGAAAGGAATTCAACAGTATTTGAGAAGTCTAGATACAAGAGTAAAAATTCTGTTTCATTAAAAACCCAACAAAACAAAATAAAACAAAAAAAACCCACAAACAAACCCTATTCATAGAGGTGGGAGCTGAGGGAACTGTGGAATCTGCAGATTTGGTTCTTGCTTTGCTGTTTTAAATACCTGAGGAAAATGAAGAACAATTATGGCAGACACGGGAAGAGGAGTATGAAGCAGTTTTTCTTTTTGGTATGTGTCAAATTATAGTCTCTCAAAGAAAAGTAAAAGCAGAGAAGAAATAAAAATATGCAAAAAATTCCAGATCACTTTGTCTAAAGGAAGACTATCTCCAGACCAGGCTTCAAGAAAGCATGTGCTTTTTTCCATCCACTTTCTATCCATAGAATTTCTACACAATGATTCTATGCATGCCCAACTACATAATAAATCAAATCACCTAGATGTGTTGGTGAGGTACAAGCTAGTTTTAAAGATAGACTTTCACCATGTAAAGCAGTGCAGCCAAAGCCTTCATCCTCAAGGCGAAACGAGTGCTCTGTGCTGAAGTTTCATCCTGACTCCTAATATTCTCCTGTTACCAATTGAATTGAAGTAGCTTCATGCTAATGTCACAGTAAGACTGTATGCACCAAATGTATACACCATGTACTACATTTGACAAAATAATACTTATTTACCAAAATAAGTAGGGAGAAAGCTAAATACATTTTAAAAGCAACAATTCTTTTGGTAGAATTGTTCATGATTCCTGTGCATACATTTCCTAAAACTGGTGCTAATTGTAAAAAGACCTGTGTGCTGCAGGTAGCTCCCAAGGGAAATAAACTCCCTGGAGTCAGGCCTATATGTCCCAATTACTACTGAAGTTAAAAAGAAGCAGAGTAGTTTTGATTTTTATCTTTCCTTCAAATTAAATGATTCTTATTTCAATAAATCATTACTCCTTAATAGGACTATAGTTTCCTATTGTCTTTTATTTCTGATGTAAGATCTTGTCCAAGAGGAAAAATTAAGATTCTATGAGCCCATTAAAACAGTAGGTAAAAGCCAAATATAATTTTTCTTTCATGTAACAGAAGCAGAGAAGGGCCTATTTTCCAAAGCATAGGACATACTTTCTTCCAGCCTACCAAGAAAGAAGGGTAGTTGATAAGGTGCTATAGACAAATTACTTCTCTCACATAGCTCATCAGCCAATCATGTTCAGCATATTTATTTATTTTGAAATTATCTAAGGACACTCCAGATTTGAGTGGATAAAGAAAGGGAAGAGACATCTCTAATACGCAACATTTTAACATACTGAATTATCACTAGAAACTCTAAGGAACAGTATTTAATAGGTATTTTATTATCTTCTCCCTTATGAGAGTTCCTAAAACTCCAGCTACCCTCACAATTACTGAAAGGTATTGTATTTCCTTACAATACAGTGGTTTGGAGTTTTATCCCAAAAAAAAACCCAGAGCGGATGGATCGTAGCTGAACAATCCTCATATACATTAATGGCAGCAATTTGCCTAAAACCCCTAGTTTTTAAGTTTCAGAGATGGGTTTTAAGTGTAATTTTCAAAAGCGTAATTTTCTAAAAACTACATAATGTGCATTGCACTTCAGCCTGTCTGAGGCTCATTCAGATCTTATGTTTCCTCTTTGCAAATTTTTGTCTAGATAAAAGAAAGTCTGCAAGAGGAATGACAATTAGAGAGTATAGACATGAGAGTGTCAACATCAATTACCTTCTAACAATCCAGGAATGTAAGTAATATTTAGTCTGTGTTAAGATATAATTATGGGTAAAAATGTAGTATTATTTATCAGCATTAACTAAAACAAATATGCTGAGAAATTTCTAGAAATAATATTTTGTTTCTAGGCAGATAAGGTAGTGTTGCAAAGGAAAAGAGAAGTTCATTATAGGAATATTAATCAGTTGCAGCTGCCCTTTTGTAAAGGGTTCAACTATGTATTTGACGAATACATTCATTTTAATCAGAGATATGATGAAAGGTTATAGCTTATTACCCACTGTGTGACATTTAGGAAACTAGAAATTAAAATTAAGATTATTTATTTTTTTCAATTGAATCTTAAAAATTCAAGATTAGCTCAGTATTTGACTGCTGAATTTTAACTAATTCTTAAAAATGAGTCATGAATTAACACTATATACATTACATATGCACCAACAATTGACTACTGTCTTCCTACTGTGAAGCAGACAATGTATTGTAAGGCTTTTAGTGATTTTCTCTTGAAGTTCATGGTGGAAACAATTAGCTTGAAAAGAAAAAAATAAAAATAATAATAAAAAAAATTCCACTCCAAACATGCAGAGAGCTGAAATAACAATTCAGTAAACATCTGAGGTTTTCATCTAATTTATAATCATGTAATTTTAAATTACAGTTCCTTTTTTATATATTAAAAAAGATCTATTTTTCTTTCCTGCCCCAGACTGATACTAGCAGACACTAGTAGACACAGCTAAAATAGGATTGTTTTTTAATAATAAACTATGAACAATGTCTTGCAAACATTTCTTTGTACCAGACCATTTTATTTAATGATGGAGTAAATATGAGTCATTGGAAACTAAAGATGGATGTATTCAACTCTTTCTTTACTAATCATTAACAGTGAATCATCCAAAGAAATTATTTTAAAATATGAAGGTATAGAAAGTATTTGAAGACCCAGTCTTTTTTTTTTTTTTAAAGGCATGCTTCCCTCATGCCCCCATAACAGGAGGAAAGAAGGAATATAGAAATAAATTGAGACCTTTACATGGAAAGTCAGACTGGTTAATGCAATGGTTTCTCAGACCTTTAGGGAAAAAAAATAACCATGAACTATCAATTGTAATGGATTGGTTCTTCACAATTTTTTTAGATCAGCTTATCATAATATGGTAGTTACTATTAATTTTAATATACTTTTTTATCCATGAAATGATGAAACATGAAATGAAGTTAGAGGTAACAACAAAGTTAAGATAATGTAATATTAATTCTGTATAGCTTGCATTGCTGTATGAGTATAATCCTCAGGAAAGAGTAACAAAAATTAATAGCATTTCCATGAACCACTCTAGAGAATGGAAAATTGTGCCGATGCCTCAGGAGAGTGATACACCATACTTCTTAGAAATTACACTTGCATTAAAGGTTACTTCCAGGTTACACACCCAGAGTTATGAACTATACATTTAAAAAATGACTGATAATATTTCTTTGATTTGTTTTCATGGGAAGAGAGGATACAGAAGGAATAAGCTTGTTTTTCTTATTTCAAATTAGTAATTTTTCACAATACAATAAGTAGGGGATTTCAAGTGCAAAAAGTTATTTGATAGAATTAACAATGAACATTAAGCAGATATTACTAATATCATACAATGTTAAGGAAATAGTTATTGCTGTTTTACTTGTTTCATATAAATATACTGTTCATCCATTAGATGCCCATTTATATGAACAGTATCAATGTAATACAGTTATCAAAGTACATGAAATAAAAACATAAAAATTCTGAAGAGCTAAAAAGACACGTGAAGTGAAATAATCTCTTGCTTATCTCTTGGATCATTTTCAACAAGGTCAAATAGTAACATTTTTAATTGGTTTGGGAGATATTTATATCGACTTCCAGATTTCAGGCTTTACATTTCCATGCTCTTAAAAATATTTAAGCATAACAATCATATTAGACATAATTAAGATATCTTTGTGCATCAGGCCTGAGCAGAACTACCAAAAAAGTTAAACATTTTCAATGTGCAACTTAACATTTAGCCCCACTATTTGAAAGGCAAATAAAATCAGTACTTTAGTGTTGGCGGGTGGGGGTTCCAGGTTATTCTGGTTTGGTGTGTTGAGGTTGTTTGGTTTTTTTTATATTGTTGTTTCTGCAACAACAGGGTTTTTTTATTTATTTGTGGAAAATAAATCTGAAACTGAAAGACATCACACTCCCTTATCTCTTGGTTGATTTTAACATACTAATGGACACAGTGTTCTTGTCTCATAAGATTTATGATAGAATCAGTTACAGAAATCAATAGAATGCCCTGAGCTGGACTGCTTCTACTCTATGTAGCCACCTTAGACAGAACTGGAAGGATTTTAAAGTATGCATAGACTACTTTCATAACAAGAGGACAGCAGTCTATGATACTTTCATAATGATACTTTGCTTTATAAATGGTGATAAAGTCACAGTTTTCTGGTTACAAAACGCTCAAAATGAAAGTCCGCTGAAGAAAGCAAAATCAAATATACCTAAACCTGATATACCTTGGATCCTTTGCAAAGTTTTTTAATAAAGAAAATTAAATTGATCAGGAAAATAAATGCTGGAGAAATGGTTTACATATTGCAATAAATATTTTTAGTGCAAGACAACAAAATCCAGTTCAAATGAAGTATAGATGTCTTGCTTAACCTGACATCTTGTTAACATCAGACAAGGACAATTGATATTGTAAATGCAAAAAGAAAAAAAAAAAAAGGTATAGCAGCATTTCATTAAATATCAAATACCAGATTTGTGCTTGCACTGCCCATCACATTCTCGATAAAATTATTACACTTCATGATTACTACTGAAAAAAATAATTAGGACAAATTAATCACTGAAGAAGAGTTAAAGCTATTCTTCTACCATTAAAGAGAGATAATTTTGTCTGAACTTGTTTTTCTACCACACAAAGTATAGAACTGAAAGTCTTAAGGATATTTTAAAATGCAAATACAGGACAGATATGGATGCAACACCTAATGTTTAGTCTATCTAACTGGAACCAATTTAAAGAGAGTCTAATTGTACACAAATATTGTACTTCAATGTTATACACAATCTCAATATAACATTGCTATATGCCAATGCTGCACTTATCCATTTGGGAATGTATCACTGTATTAATGCATCATATACTGATGTTTAAAATCAATGTTTAATGTAATTATAATTACTTTCATTTTAAAACAGAATTTAAATCACTAATTAGAAAGGTGAAAAATGAACCACAAACTAGATGGATCATTATGTTGTTAACAAAAAAAATGAGTCTGGGGTACATCCTAGTTTGTCTACACATCAATAAAGCTATCATTCATCATGCTCATTATTCAATGGTATTTGTATATTGATTTTTATGTACTGTTTTTCACATTGGAAGCACTGCTTATGTTAAAGAATATGACTTCCATTGTAATGGACCAAGATAATAAAGGTTAATAACAATAATAAAAGTCCACATCTTCTAGGTAATGAAACTAGGTATTAAATCCTTGGAAAAAATTAGAGAGAAGCAGTGGAAAATAATAAAAAAAATACGTCACTGATAGGAAAAAAAAAGTTAAAAGGATTGAATTATATTCAGATTAGTCTCCAGGATATGAAGAATAAAGAGACATCAAGGAAGGCATGGAAAAGAGATGGATCTCATAAACTTATGTAGCACCATATACTTCAAGAGTCTGGCCTCTTTCATGATATTGGAAATTCAAACTGCAGAAATATGAGAAGCAGCAAAGCTTTCCAAGTAATACAAAAAACCAAATCTCTTCTGTTTTTGCTTTGCTACTGTAACAATTACAATTTGTGATGCTGATTTGCTATTGTAATAGAATATGAAAAAACTCACTAATCAATAAACGGCAATGACAGCCAATGTAGATTGTATTTGCAAATACCAGAAAAGCCCCAAACCCACTGTCTCATCTACTCATATGCTAAATGGAAATCCTCTTCCTAGAAAACAATGTGAAAATACCAAGATGAGTACTGTAGATTACAATACTTTATATTTTATTCTTTGTTGCTTAGCTGACACATGAAATTAAAAAGGCAATATTAATCAAAAGGTAGATAATTCATATGAACGTCATCATTCCTTAAAATAATTGGGTGAACTACTTTCCCACAGCAGTGATTTTCAACAACAGGAGCACTAAAGATAGGTACAGCAAAAGGTTCTGTGCTATAATACAAGATGCACCTTTTCACCCTCACTAGCTCCATAGATTTTACTATAAGTTTATAGCTGGTTATAGTTAGTGGGTTAGCAATGGAAGTAGCAGCAGGCAACTTGAAAGGCCTACATGCTTGCTCTAATTCCAGAATTTGACATCCCTTTTTTGCTCCCTGCAATGAATAACTGGTTGGAAAGAACTACAGAAGAAATTTTACTGAGAGATTTTACAGACAAGTTTCCCAAAACTTTTTCGAAAAATGCTTTGAGGATGTAGTGAGAGACAGCAAAGACATCATGTTTAATTGATATCAGCTTATTAATATACAACAGATGTAATGGGATGCAAAAATTAGCCTTTTGAATGCTATTGCCCATAGGAAAAAGCAGATTAGAATGCAGAACATACTCCTTGAGGAAAACAAACTAAAATAAAGTTTCATAAAGTTTCATTTCTTGACTACAGTTAGTTAGTTAGCCAAATGCTTAAAGGGGAGAAAAAATAAAAAAGAGTCTTGTTGGTTAAATGAAATTCTGGGATTTGCATAGGACATAGATACTGTGCTCAGAGGGCCTCAGAAGGGAAAAAAAAAATCTCGTTACCTTAGAGCTGAGAGCAGGACTGAAACGCTCATGAAAAGCTCTGTTCTTAGACCTCAAAATTCATTGCTGCATCTTTCTGCAATGGATTTTTTTTTTACCTTCTCTCACTAGGACAGAGGATTTTAGAGGATCAAATTTTATGACTTCTCAGATCCTGCAGGCAAACCGACTTCCCAGATAAACACACTGTGAACTATAAAACTCAGATTGCTTTGAGACTAGACCACAGGAGGAAAACTCAGGCTATTTTATAATCATGAAGGCCTACTTTCTTGTGTTTCTGTATTGGCTATGACACCTTAAATGAAAACAGAATAAAATAAATGATCACTCATCTTGCCTTTATTTTATAGATGTTTCATTGTAACACAGAATGTGCTATTACTTGAGGCAGAACATTTCATAACCCTTGGGGAAAAACCTAAAGTACAACATGTATTCTATGCTTTGTGCTTATATATTCAAATTTGTCTTTAATAAACTGGGAGAGTATGCTTATACCACTCTACATTTTTCTCTTGCCTTGTTTCCTCCAAAGTCAATTTTACTTAAACACCTCTAAACTGGACCTCATTCTAATCTAATCGAAACACCTCTAAAATGACTTAATCCTGAGGCCTAAATTATTAAAAACCAGTGTTGAACTGCCTGATTTAGCAGCAAATATCAACAATAAAAAGGGAGGAAGAGAGAAAAAGTGAAAAAGGCAGGGTTTTTTTCACAGAAAGTTAAAAGAAATATTTTAGTCTAGAGAAATAACATAGACAACAGTGACTGCTGCCCATCTGTCTTCGGTCCCATTAGCCTTTTGGTGAAACAAGACAAAATAAGGACAAGACTGGAAACAGCTTGAATCGATATGGCAAAATCAGTTGTTAGAAAATGTCCATGAAAGCCATTAAAAACAAAGTACATCCTCTTTGCTGACCCTCTGTACCCACATGTTCAGTTGGACAAAAAGCTCTTTCCTGATTGAAGCTCCTGTATAGGCCGAAGCCCTAGTCAAGGCTGAGGCTTGGAAGCAGGACAAATTCCTGATTTCCTCAACACTTTCCTCTCTTTTACCCACATGCCACTCTCTGCAACTCCTCCTAACCCTGCTACCTCTGATAAGTCAGTGCTTGCTCTTAGATAGGCATTACCATCCTGACTATAATGAGTGTAATGGTCTTAACTCCCTAATATCATAACTGGGCCCAAGGAAAAAGGTATCCAAGTGACGGTGACTAAATTAGTAATCTTCACAGATTGCCTCTCGTGACAAAAACCAAAAACACCATACTCATAATGATATCATTCACAATAAGGCACCATTATTAATATTATTTTCTGCTAAATCATGTGAATCATCCGGATTGCAGAGGAGGCTTGTGAGTATATGTGTTAGATATGCAGAGTTGGCACACTCTGGAATGTATGTATGTTTGTACAGGCCATATTCCGTATTTCTTAGCCTCTGATAATCAGAGAATATTCTGTTGGCTGCCACCTGCCTGTATATACCTGGAAATCTCAGAGCAGATACTCTTTCATTGAAGACCTTGCATACACATTGCTCTCTGTCAGAGCCATGCAAATTACAAGAAAATTCATTAGGATGCTAGAAGTACGTCCTAATGATTTCACAGGGGAACCTAGGTATTAACAAATTTCTTACAATACTTCAGTAGCAATGCAAGAAGACTCCCAAATGGAAAATCCCTTACAAACCTCTCCAATGTTTTGACAAATTAAGAACCAAAGATTAACTGGCATAACAAGAAATCCACATGCCATTCAGATATAGTCTAATATTTTTCAGCATAACCATATAAATTTAAGTCGTGTCAGATTAACAAGAGAAGGGGAGACAATGACTAGAATTCTCAGAAGTGCTTTGTAAAGTTCTTTTTCCATTCTAGTTCAAGTCAACTTGTCTCTCCCTGGTTTTGACTATTTCATACACAAATGATGCGGCCAAACATTTGATCTTTGTAGACATAATAATGTCCATGATAATGAATTATTATAATTATAGTTTGGACCATATTATAATTTAGACAAGAACTGCAACAAGTGCTTAGACCTATGTTTTATAAGTTGTTGCAGATTTTGTTAGAAAATGTACAGAAAAAAACCCCTAATACTTGAAAGTCATCAGCACATCTTAGTTATTGGATATTAAAAATTTCACTGTAATACTAGAGCAGTTCCAATATGTATAATAAAATCAAAAAAACATTCAAAGTGGAAATTTTTCAGTATAACAGCGTATGCTAAATTAAAAAGTCTGCTGAAAAGTAGTCTGACCAAGTTAAAGTCAGATCAAGTTAAAGACACAACAATACATTCCTACACAGTAAGAAATTGCTGCATATTTAAAGGATATAAAGAGCAAAGTTGGGAAATCAGCAATTTCCACAGGACTAGAACTAACTCTTTGTTAGTGTCAAACCATGGCAACCTCACATACCATCAGACTCTTCTGACTTTAGCAAAGGAGTCATTGCAGTCCAGACTCAGAAATTAGTTATCTATATACTTAAAGCATATTTTACTATGGTTTTCTGAACTGTTTTAAATAAAGAAACAAACAGTCATATTTGTGACCGAAAAATACTTCTTTCGATTGCCAGTGAAAATGCTGCTTTCTTAAAAGCAGCATAATTATTTTCTATGGGAAAAACTGTATGCAGGCTGTGCACATTGCAGTACTGAAAATTTCTGTCAATAATACTGATTCTCCTACCTATTTTCACTATTGATGAAGGATATGCAGTCCATACAACTGTGGAGTAAGAATTAAATTAGTTATGCATTCTAGTCTATTCTATCTGAAGTACCATGAGATATCATATAATTGTTAAAGTATCTTTCCTCATATTTAATTTATTACAAATTTAAAAAAAAACAAAACCTGTGGAAATCAAGAACCAATGCTATCTGTAGAGGAGGATAATGATATATTTGAATATTATTTCATTGAAAAATGTGAGCATATAGTCCTTCTTTTAAATGTCCAGTAGGTACACACAGAAACACAAAAAATTATTAATGCATTCTCTCAACTGTCTAAAGCTGACAAATGGAAGTAAACTAATAAGGCAATGGAGGGACCACCTCGTAGGATGGGATTCACGGACCATGCATCAGACCAATATGATCAATGCAGAAGCTGTTTATTTTAGCATTCAATTACATTACATATGTTATTCTTTTCTAAATACATGATGTGTTCTATTATGATTGGATAGCTCAGTCTATCATACTCTGTTCATGTGACTTATAGCAGAATATGATTTGTTAAGCTTAACTATCTTGATAGTAGCAGTTTCTACATTCTTTTATCTAATTCCTTTTTCATCTATTTTCTATTCTAAGCTTACACAGTTTCTTTCCCACACACACAGTTGCCTTCAAATCTACATTCTAATAAGCAACTCATCCTTAACTATTCTTCAGGCCCATTGTTCACTGTCTGATATAGATAAAGTCTGAGGCCTGCATCTGAGCCTCATGCAGCTTACGGTTTCAAAAAACCAAAGTCTGGGTAGGCCACATGTCCATTTTCCTTCAGGTACATTGCTACAAGGCAAAGTTTCCAATTTTGCAAAATACTCAGTGTAAACCCCTGCATGCTTTTATAGTTGCATATTTACTTGCCTGGAGCCTGATGCATTCTTTTATAATTGAATTACATTCTCTAAAGGATGCATAAACTTATACTAAAACTTACTTTTTTCTTTGTTTGTTTAAACTGAGTGCCAAGAAGAAATAGCTTTTATATTTTCTAAAAACTGTAGAGAAATTAAACTGGTCAGATCTTGAAACATTAATAGAAACTAACATTTATAGTTTCTGGCTATAATTCAGACTTTCTGGCTGAAGCACTCAGACTCAGAAGAAGGGGGGAAAGTAAAGGTCTAATTGTAGGCCTTACACCTCCTCAGATGTTGTTTCCATGAATACTATGCCAAGAAGAAACTGATCAGATATATGCTACCTTCAGACAATCCATGGAAATATTACAGACCTTTTCCTTGTTTTATAGGTCCACCATGGCAGTTTACCTTCTAGCTATCAGATGAGAAGGATTTGTTACTTGAGAACTGTTTTAAGAGTCCTCGATTCATGACAAAGGTGTGACATGGGCAAAGTTAGAATAGCACATAATGCTTGAAGCTGGGAGAACCAGTATCTCAGGAAACATCTGCATTATGTTGCAGTTCAAAACTCCTCAATTCAGAAAGCACTATGAACATCTACTTCATGCAGACAAGTTTTTGAGGATCAGTTAACTTGAAAACCATAGTTCTTTAACAGGTAGTTCCTCTGGTTACTTCTTGGTCTGAAACCCAGTGAGTACTGGGACAAACTATTGCCTTAAGCAGAGGCTGACATTCTCCTGTCTCTCTCAGTTCCTGCTGATATATACAATCTAACTTGTGGAACTAGAACAGAGCTTAGCTCACTATCTTTGAAAGATTTCTGGGCTTTCAAATGAAAACAGCTCCTACTCATATGTCAGATCAATCTATACTTTTTCAGGTGTTGTTACTTTAAAAGTTGATTTCTGACATTGCTCCAAAACACACAAACAATACAAGGTTGGCATGCAATTTACCCCTTGATCATGGAAAAAAAACACCAGAAGTGCTGTACCTTGTGGCGTAATCTTACTAGGTGCTGATAGGGTCTGTAGTCGTATCCTTCCTTGGCTGGCCACCCGTCTCCTCCCAGCAAAATGCATCCAAGAAGTAAAACAGTTGACCACCACATAAACATCTTTACAGGTCTGTTCCTGTCAAAATAAAATGTAACATTTCAGTGACAGACTGCAATATTACTTTGGCAGAAGTCATATCATAAAAGTTTACAATACTGATATTTCATTTGTGGACTTGAACAAATGTAGTAGAAATAGTCATTCATCTGGCACGACAGCAAAAAGTTTATCAAGTAATCTTTAGGACCACAATATCATTTCAATTGTGCTGAAGTAAACATTTTCTTATCACTATTGAACACTCATACGAGAGGTTCACTGAGTAGACAACCTGGATAGAATAGAAAAGCAGTGGTGAAAAATTCAGTTGTTTGTCAAAATGAGGGAATAAAGATCATCACTAATGACGCATTCATCAGTTTTTTCTTTTAAACATGCTCTTCTGTGATGCACTATTCTCAACCTAAAAAATGTTAAATATCTAGCATATGTCTATTATTGTCTGTATCTTACTAGCACTGAAGACTAAAATTTAAACAAATTATTTTCTTCCAATATTCTGGAGGAATTTTCAAATTGCATTAATAAAATAATAAAAAATAATAAAATAATGTATGTCTGTCAGAGATATCTCAGCATTATAAGAATATTTCCATTCTATTAAGTAAACTCCCCACACCTTACCACAGAATTTACTGTAATAAAGTGAAAAAGTCAGAGTTGATTACTTTAAAAACTTTTCTTTTAGTGGTTTTAGATTTCAGCCATTTCAGTTTCAGAATCCCACAAATGTTGCAGATGACTTGAACTGGCAAGACACTACCAAGTAAATACACAATGCATTCTATTACTTGTTAGAAACAAATTCAAAACTGCACATGACACCTTTAAGGACTGTTAGGTCACAGGATATTTCAGGAAACTATGTAAATACTTCTGTATTAATATTAATCACATTTAGTGAACGTTGCTAGTCTTCAGAAATAGTTGCTTCAAATGCTGTTGTTGGTAAAGTTTTGTACATATGTTTTGTTTCATACTCGTCAAATACTATTATAAGTTTATCAAGAAAAATATGTCATCCTAGAGGAGATTTTGCAATAGTTCTTAATGGATATTTCATAGCATAGTGTATCATACTGTGAATACAGAAGAGGTTCAATAACTATTCTTCTTTGTATAAGCAATGTCAACCTATTGAACTTTGCATAAGAACACTAAAAATCAATTTAAACCTATGAAACTTTATTATGATATACTGAAAACTGAAAGAGATACTATTTACATCCAATTTTTTTCTTCTGCAAAGCATAAAATTCCAGACTGCTTGCACTTATTTTTCCTTCATAAATTGAAATGTTACATAAAGAAATTAGGAAGGGGAAGGACACTACCACTCTTAATAGTTGATACAGGCTTTTGTTTCGTGGAAAGAGAAACTAGCAGAAGGATACTCACCTATTTGCAATTTTAATATTAAACCAGAATGTTAAACGAATAATTTCAGGCTTTCAAATATAAAGTTGCTTTTTAACAGTCAATACCAATATCTATCTGTTAGATTGCTTATAGTATGGTATGCATGCAGTTATGAACAGTTATAGAATTCTCTTTATCTGCACTCTGGCCATGAGTTTGTGATCCTGCAGTCATTGTAATAACCTAGTTTGCACTGATTCAAATGTTCTGGTATATTTTAAACAAGGTTTTCAGAAAGTACTTTTTATTTGACTAAACAAAAATTTAGTATTTGTACACCAAACTGTATTGGTTTGATGAGCTCTTCCTATATTATCTAGTTTACATGATACATTAAGGTGTGACCCACTAAAATTAAAACTAGGATATTAGATACTGATATGGCAAAGTGAGATACACAACAATCTGAAAAAATGCACAGAACTTTTTCTAATGTTAAAGGCCTTCACATACTTATATACTGAAATTTATGAAAAAATCCTTGCAGGCAATGCTGAAAAAAATCTAGAAAATTTGTCAGAACTGTTTTTGATTGGACAAAGACAATATAACTTCATAGAGGTGTGGTGGTTAGAGGTTTCTCTTCCAGGAGATATCTTGCAAAATATATTAAGCTGTGAATGATTTGAACAAAGAAAAAAAAATCCTATTACAGAGGGATATTTTACATAACTTAAGGCTTTTCCTTTTACACCTGTTCAGTAACTGGATGTTAAAGTGATGACAGAAAGTGACACAGTGAAAAAGTGTTCTACAGAACTGCTAATCAGATGTTCCAGTGCACCTTTACTATGGGGTTATTACAAAAACTCTAGCTCAATGACTTGAAACACCAGAAAAAAATATTTAATATCTCCGAGAATTCAAATATGTCATGGAATGGCATTTTCCTTCACGGTCTGTGTGTAAGTTCTCAGTATCACTGTTATTGGAACAATAAATCCATTACAATAGGAAAAAAAAATCAGAATCTTGACTTTCAATCTCAAATAAAACACTCCTTTATTTGTGTGTGTTGAAAAAAAGTTTTTAAAAAGAGTTTATTGTTGACTTTCAAGGTCATAATCAGATTAGTTTAGCAGTTATGCATGTTAAAACTAGCTCTGCACAGTTGAACTTTTGTCCCTTTGTGCACTTGTGGAATATATCTCTCCTTATGATGAAAATTAGGTTGGACAACAGTCATTTCACAGAAGATGGTAAGGGCAGCCACATTCCACCATCTTCCCATTGAAACTCAATATATTTTAGTCTCATGTGGTGTAAAGGAATAGAGTCCTTATAGTTTCAAAAATTGTTTGACCTTGAAAGGCTTCTCCTTTGTACTTGTCCATAAGAAGAGAAAATTATAACATGCTCAGTTTCTGACTTCATTACTTGTTACTTGGATGAACATTTGAAATGTAAATTAAAGAAGTTAACTTTTAGGACCATTGTCTTTTTAGAAATTTAAAAAAAAATAAAATAAAGCATCATAAATTTTACATTGAATTTTTTTAACAACTTAAGTGATTATTTTAAAATTGCTACCAAAACCACAGTTCTTAAAACACTGCTATTATTAAGTATTTATTTTAAGAAAAAATATATCTATCCTTAAAGATTTACACTGTTGAGTTCAGAAGAATGAATAAAAATATTTTTCAAAGCTTCATTACTATTCCAGATTTTGTCTCTTCCTATAGGCAAGCAGATATGGGCTCTATATCTTCAGGTTACCTAAAATATCACACTTTTTATTTCTATTTGGAGATACAGCACAAATAGCAAATAAAGGACTTTTGTACATTTTTCTTAATAGTTATTTAACAATCAGAAATGTGAGTTTTTAAAGGATGCTTATAACCACGAACTCTGGGGCAAAATGACACATTTCTGAACACAGATTTGTATTAATAATCTAGATTTTGTTTACTCATTAATTATAATCTTAAAGAATTTGTTGTTTCAATGTTTGGATAGTATTCACCTGTATGTTTAACTTTGTAAATTACATACTTGTACAGTGGTTGTTTTTAGGTTTTTTATTATATGACTATGTTTATTCTTACTTTTGTGTGTTTGTGTGTTTCAAGTCATGATGGACATGTAATTGAATTGTAAGCTGTGATAAACTTTTTTTACAGGTCATTAAATGTGAATGTATGAAAAACTACAGTTACTTAGAATGCCTTTAAGAGCACAGCATATTATATTAAAAATGTATCCTTCACAAGAGCAGGAGATAAATGCACATAAGGAAATTCAGGGTCAAACAAATTGTTAATACAGTTAAATGTTATAATTAAAACTATGTTTCACAGAAAAATGCTGCCAATCAAAGATTTTAAGCATTATTAATACAAATTTTAATAAATATTTTGAATCATGAGAGTTCAACATATATAGAGCTCCTGAGTACAAGCAACTTGGTCTTTTGAATTTTTCTGCTATTACTGTTTGGAAAAGTGGGGAAAAAAGTTCTACTTTAATCTACCAGACAGTATATGTATTTCTGAGAACTCTGGAAGGGGCAGGGGAGATGGTGTGTGTACCTTATAGAAAGATGAATAAGGCATTAATTTCACTTTCTGTCTCTGAGGGAACTTGCCATAGACTGAAACTTAGGATCTAGATTAAGCAGCTGCACAGGAGAGAAAGCAGGGGAGAGACCGGCTTTGAAAGAAACATTCCAAGAAATAAGCATGTGTTACTCAATTGTATTTGACAATTTCAGTGAAATGCTGTTGCACTGATATTTTTCTTCTAGGGTTTTTCACATCACTTAGGCATCACCCATAAAGCAATGTAATGAACTTGCTTGTGCTGTGAAAGTTGTGAAATTAGATTGTCAGGTAGATACATTTCTGACCTTTACCATTTTTACTAATGATGTGTTTGCTCATGCAACACACCTAAGTAAATATAGGCTCAAAATATTACAATAGAGCTCTTATGGACCTAGATGGATTTAAAGATAAGACAAGATTTTACATGTTGATTGATATAATTATGAATTTTCTGCTAGACATCTTAACATATACATCTTTTGATCTCATATATTTTATTACCTCATTTCTAAGGCCTATCAGAAACAAGCAGTTCCATCCCATATTTTCACTGCTCTAACATATAAAAGGTTTTCATCCTGCATGTTTATTTTACTTTTCGCCTACTTCACCAAGTGCTGTCATTAAGCAGCTAGTAAGCAAAGCGTACCTTTTATTACTGTGTTGGTTTGACCCTGGCTGGGTGTCAGATGCCCACCAAGTCATTCCACCTCCAAAACAACAGTGGGGGAAATATTTAACAAGGGGTTATGAGTTGAGATAAGGACAGGGAGATCACTCAGCAATTATTATTTAATTTAGCTTGTTTACTCACTCTTCAAAGAGATACCAGTTTCTACCTCTGGGTTTTCCTGTTTCTTTCTCTGTACATTTCTCATAGCATTTTATTTTTAAAATAATTTAAACAAAAACTAATAAAGTATTCAAAACAGTGATGCACAAAGCACTTAGCATGATATTTTACTTGTTATTCACTATCTCTTTCCAAATAAACCTTATACTCAAAAAGATTTTCATATATATAATTTATCATACATTTTATAACCTGAATTATCTAGTTTTTCATATAAATTTCAAAACACATAATAACTTAAAAAATATATAATGTAACTTATGGGTTAGAAAGAAACAAACAAAAAAATCCACACATCTTTTAGTATA
The DNA here is from genome assembly GCF_028858725.1 of Colius striatus. Taxonomy (NCBI): domain Eukaryota; kingdom Metazoa; phylum Chordata; class Aves; order Coliiformes; family Coliidae; genus Colius; species Colius striatus. The sequence goes on from NC_084761.1 coordinate 56,178,507, forward strand.
TGTTTGATTTGTCTGCCACTAAACATTGATCTGAAATTCTCAGACAACTTTTAACAGTAACTCCCATATATTATGTCCTCTGAATGTAAACAGCTCCTTTACAGCTTTGCATTGCATATAAATAGAGAATGGATTTTTCCCCTCATTGCGTGGAAATAATAAGGGTGATAGGTTTTTTTTTTTTCCTCATGTGAGTTTCACCTGCTATTTTCTCATTAAACTGATCCATATTGTGGGATTCTTCTACATTGTTCTCTGTCAGCCTTTGATTTGCCTTAAAAGCTGAGGAGGGATAGAATGAAGGATGTAGAACAGGTAACGATTATTCTTTATTACTCAGTGTACAGTAAGTTCTTCAGTATCATTTTTTCCTTTACAATTCTCAGCTGTCATCTGAGGTTTCAGAGCATTTCTAGAGTGTTTGAATAGGATGAACACTGCAGCCTTTTCACTATTGACTTTTTGACTAGTTATTATCCATAGGAGGATTCTTCTATTCCGTGGCAATTTTGTTGCTTAAAACCCTTGGGTGAGGAACACTGCTGGGAGAGCTGTAACTTCTGAACTGGTAGATGGAATAGCTTAGGGCATCTCACTTGCCTCATTCAGGTAAGGGAATTGAGAAAAAAAGGTTATTCCTCAAGCAAGTAATCTGTTCTGACCCACAGAATTTGTAGCTTGTGTTACTGTTCCATCATCATCTTTTCATAAAATTTCCCGAATCATTATTACCTCAAAAACTTAATTAGAACAGTATTGATTTATTACATTCACTTTGCAGACATTCATATAGATACACTTGGTTATGGCTTAGTTCTCTTGTGAGAGTATATGTATTCTTCAAGCTGACCCTCATCCTTGAGATGAGGTAAAAATATTGTTCCAGTCAGAATTATAAAGAAGAAAGATTTAATCATGGTTTTCTATTGAAAAGTATGAAGCACAAGTATGAAATACTTCCATTCCATTAAAGAAAATTCTACTTAGTAAAATTCTACTTGGTACACATTGTTGATTAAAAATGCAGTCATTGAATACATTTGGTACAATGCAATCAAACACAATTTAGTCTGCTCAGCAGAGCAACTGGGACGAATCTTACAGGCTCCAGACTTTTTGACTATCTCAGGAGTGGTTTATGCTGCAAGATCTTCCATTATAATTAAATCACTGGTTTCTTTAAAAAAAAAAAAGGGCTGAATACAATAATATATTGCCTTTTTTTACTTATCTTGGGCTATTGATTTTATAGCATCAAATTCTTTGTGTTTCCAAATCTTGTAACTGAGGCTGAATAATCTTCAGTATTTCTCTTGTACTCAAACTCTCAAATAATATTCATTCAAGGGATAGGATTTAAGCATACATACAAACTCTGAGGCCAACAGACTTACATAAACTAAACATCCAACCTCTTCAAACTGTAGTTATCACTAGTAAATTCAATATACATTGTTCTGTAAGCAAAGGCACGTTAGATCGATAGACATCATACTGCATTATGTATATGCACAAATCACAGATATTTATGCTGTGTGTGATGCACATCACCCGTTTTATCTTAAAACTAACGAAAATATTACATTTAGTAAGAAAGGAATAACTACTTTGAAAATAACTGTTTCATTTATTCAGCTTCTAAGCCACTAGCAACAAAAAATTTTGGTATTGAGGGAAAATATTGTCTATTTTTATTTCCATAAAAGGATATGTTAAAAAGTATTATACCAATTAATTAAGATATTTTTCAGTGTGGTTTTTTTTTAAGCAAACTACATTATAAGTTCATACACTTGCCACAGTTATCCCTGTTGATGACCTTGTCACCTGAGCTGGAGGCAGCAAACCTCCATCTCCCTTTTCTTTCCTGCTAGTACTTTTCAACCTTGCAATTTCAATATTTTGTGGAAAACAAACTAAATTCAAGTTCTGACACATTTGTTATGAATAGTTAATCATGATTAATATATTATAGAAAACCATGTTAAGTATTTCCTCTCAAAGTTTATTATGCTTTCTAAATCTTCCCAGCAGTTCATTGGTAATACAAATTTTGTTCTGTCTGAGTCTTCCTTTGGAATTTTTGGACTAGGAGAGACATTGCTATTATAAGAGCTTAGCAAATATATATTAGGCACCTCTCTCCATGCTATAATCTTCACAGAGAAGATTGAAAAAAATCTTCAAGACCCACCTGGACACGTTCCTATGCAACCTGATCTAGGTTGACCTGCTTCGGCAGGGGCGTTGGACTAGATGATCTCTAAAGGTTCTTTTCAAACCTACCATTCTATGATTCTGTGATATTATACACAATCACCTCCAAATCTGATAATGTATATACATACACAGTGTACTAAAACCTTATCAAATTAAAAAAAAATTGCTTAGCTAGAGTTTATATCAGGAGAGAAAATAGATACCTATAGATGCAAATGCCTTATTTAAAAATGTATAGAAATTGAAAATTAAGAAATTTTCCACTTTCAAATAAATTCTTGAGTTATTATGCTTGTAGTGATTTTGCCTGGGCCAGGTTTTTTGGTAGCGGGAGGTGGGGTCTACAGGGGTGGCTTCTTTAAACATAGTTGCCAGAACATTTCTGTGTAGCTCATAGGTTTAGGGCCAGTCAGTTCTAAGCTGGACCCTACACCTGACCCAGTATTAGCAATGGAGGTAACACTTCTTAGAATAACATATTTGAGAAGGAGAAGTAGTTGTTGTGCAGTTGCTAAACTGCAGCAGCAACAGGGAGATAGAATGTGAAAACATCTCAACAGATACTAAGGTCAGTGGAGAAGGAGGGGGAGGAAGGTGCTTAGGCACTGACAAGGCTCCCCTGTGATATGTGGTGAGGACCATGGCGAAGTGGGTTGTCCCCCTGCAGTCCATGGAGGCCACCGGGAAGCAGAGACCCACTCACAGCCCATGGATGATCCCATCCCAGAGTAGGTGGATGCCTGAAGGAAGCTATGACTCTGTGGGAAGCCCACCTTGGAGAAAGTTCCTGGCAGGACCTTGGACCCCATGGGGAGAGAGGAGCCCACGCCAGAGCAAGTTTGCTGTCAGGACTTGTGATCCTGTGAGGGACCCACATTGGAGTAGTTGATATCTGAGAGATCGGTCTCCCGGTATATGACCCACACTGGGGCAGGGTGTGAGGCGCTGCCCCGTGGGAGGCCCCATGCCAGAGCAGTTCGTGAGGAACTGCAGTCCACGGGAAGGACCCACGCTTGGAGAAGTTTGTGAGGGACTGTGTCCCGCGGGGAGGGACCCCACAGTGTAGCAGTGGGAAGTGTGAAAGAGGCCTCCCCCTGAGAAGAAGCAGTAGCAAAGTCCATCTGTAACTGACCATAACTCCCATCCCCCATCCCCTGCACTGCTGGGAGGGCAGGAAGGAGAGTCCTGGAGGAGGGAGGGGTGGAGGAGATGTTTTAAGATTTGGTTTTTATTTCTCATCTCCCTGCTCTTATTGTTTCTTTAATAAATCAAACCTGTTTCTCCCTAAGTTGAGTCTGTTTTGCCCATGACGTTAATTGCTGAGCGATCTCTCCATCTTTATCTCAACTCACAAGCCATTTGTCATGTTTTTCTCTCTCTCTCCTGTCCAGTTTAGGAGGGGGAGTGATATTATGAATTGGTGGAAACGGGGCTAAATCACCACAATGCTTTTCTTCTGTATTATTAAATGCCGACAAGACAGGATATTTGGCAAAATCGGTTGGATATCAGTTGGAAAATACAACCATTACACCCTAATAAACGGATTTAATCAGCTTAATGCACTTACAAGGTATAGAAATAAAATCCTAAATACTGTCTAGATCACCGTATTCCTCCTAGCTTTAAGAGAGAAGACATGTCAGATATTAACCTGATATAATGTAAAAGGTCATTTTCAACATATCAAGGAGTAATACTGGATGCCCTCAGGACATATCAATCTGTCTTTTACATACTATTAATCTGAAAGAAAATAATCATGAAATTAATTGTCTAGTTTGTTTGGATCAGAAAAAGAGCATAAGTTCTGTCCCCATATTCAATGTTATTAATAGGTTTATCATACAGCTATGGTAATAAACATAAACCATGCCTCATCGCCTGTGACTTTGAGGACTTTGTGGTACATACCAATGGATGCAAACACTTGCCAGGAAAGAATATACTACTGCCCTTTCTTAAAATGCTTTTATCTACTATTGCGGCTTCTGAAAAGAAAAACATCTGCAGACAAGGTGTTTTTTGTATAAATACAAATTACTACATACCCTGAGCTTTGAACAAGTAGCAGAAGTTTTAGCCAAAAGTATGTCTTCTCCTCTCAGCCTGCCTCCACTGTATCACAACCTAGTACACCCATGTCTTCACACAGTTTGTGTCCTCGGAAATCTCAAAAGAGAGATCTTCAAGCTGGTAGTGATACCATACCAAAACTGGGATTCTTACAAAGTAATCACAGTATTGGATTGTCTCTGTGAATGCAGCCATAATCAATATCTAGCAAAGTTTGTCCTCATTAAACTGCTACATGGAAAGCAGATCACAGTGTTGTGAGGGCAGCTCTCATCCCCAGGACTTGTTGCCAGCTTTCAGTACAGCACACCTCATGCTGTCACCCTCCAGTTCTCCTCCAGAAATGGCAGCCGTGCTCTGAACCAGAGTTGTTAGGTCACCTTAACTACGTACAGCAGGCATGGGTCTTGCAACAGTGGAACACAGTACTGCGACAGCAGCCAACAGCTCGTACATCTGTGTACCAATCTGTTCTGTCTCTCAGCAGCTACTTTATGTGGCTACAGCTACTGACTAAGCACGCACACGCTCTTCATCCTTCACCTACGGAAAGAGGCTGGCATAGTCATTTTGCAACAGCCAGCAATGCTGCTGACAGCCAATGTTCTGGAATACATGAGCAGAAAAATACATTTTTCAAAAAAAATCTCATGAAAAGCACTCCCCATGCCCAATGAGTCCTGCCTTCTCATGCCTCCTGTTCACCTCTCCCTCACCCCTTTCCTGATTTAAATTGCAAAATTATCATGCTGCACAAGCAGAAGGTGGAATGCCATCCCTTGTGCTCCTGGTCCTGTACAAAGAGACACTTGGTCTTTGTGTAGACATTACAAACATGTCAGGCAGCTCTGAGATGTAGCCCCAAGGGCATCTCTCTGGTGAGCAGCCAGCACAAGGGACAGGTTTTTCCTGCATTTTGATGTTACTCTCTCACTGCCCTCACACTGCTTACACCATCACGTGCTGGTGGATAACAACACAAGCACAGACAGCAAGTATGTGGTGGGGGAGGATGGGAGTAAGATGCATCTGTCCAGGGCTTTTCTGATTCTTTGGAACTGGGCCTTAATACTTACAGGCAGCTTTCTTGAGCTTGGACACAAGTGGCCTGAGTGTGCCTTTGGCATTTCTGAAAGGGCTAAACACATGAAATGTGGATGCAATAGGAACACTTAGTACATGAAAGCTTTGCTACTAACTTCATGCTCTAATTTAATCTTACTATTTTAAGTACAGTTATTTATTTAAAGGATGACACTAGATGTCTTAGTGTCAGGTTTCAAGGAATTACAAGGAAATGAGGAAGGGCAATTTCAAATCTTTTTATCATGTTATTTACATGATGTCAGAACTGCAGTCTCACAATTTCTTTAATATTAGGGAAAGCAGAATGAAAAGAGGGTACTATATTTCACATATCTTAGAGGAGCTTTTTTTAAATAGAACTGAGTTGTGCATGTCAATCTATTTTTTTTCCAAAGGCTTCCATATCAATCTCAGGAAACTAGTGTTTTTACTATCATTGATATATGATAGTAAGTGCAAGTTTGTGAAAGTTATACTGTCAATAAGGCAGTTTCTTTCTTCCCTCATTAAGAAAGCTAGTTACAGCTGGTTCCTCAATATCCTGGAAGATTAATGTTTATCATCATGGTAGTATCTGAACCAATAGGAATTCAGCTGCTGTATGTTATTAAATCAGAAATATAGAATCTGACAGCTCAGAAATTAGGCAATTTTTTTTCTACTGTTAGCATTTTAAGAAATTTGTCAATAAACACCTAACATACCACTGTGTAACTGTGCTCTGTCCATGTCAGAAAAGATAATTATTTTGCTTTTTATTTTTTTAATCTTCTTCAATAAAATACTGTGAACGTTAATGTAAGACAAAACAACAGCTTTTGACACTTCCGTAGTAAATCATAAAGTGTACTTTTGAGAAAAACTATGATACTAAAGAAGGCAAAATGGCTACACAAGATACAATTTTCTTTAAAACAAGTAAGCTCATAAATTAAAATACTAAAATTCCTCCTCATTTGCTGTGATATGTTAATCTACCACCCATACTTGTTCCTTTTATTATTCAAGGAAATTTTGGGTTTAGGTAAAACATTAGTCACCAAAAAAAATATCAAAAACTTGGTGTTATTGAATGGCTTAAATGAACCATAAACCACAATATGCCTACCATTAATTCAAACTACCATGATAATTTAGAGATTTTTTTTTTTTTACTAAATGAGTATTGTTGTCAATATTATAATTTTATATCTTTACATCTACAAAACTTTCTCTGTTGAAGTGCTCTAGTCAACAGAGATGGGTCTCATCTTTGTTACTCAGAAAAAGGATTTTTCAATAGCTTAGATGGTTTAAAGTCAACCCACTTGGAGACTGTGGCTCAAGACCATAAAGAAGAAGCCAGGTGCCAAAACACAAACATGACAGAAGGTAGTTAGTTTGCGTCAGGAGAAGTAGTGTTTCAGCAGCCTTCACAGCATGGGGAGATAGCCAGAGGACATACCAGAAAAAAATGTGATATGAGAAAATCTATGATATGCAAGGAACCCTGAGCTCCCTGACTCCTTAAACACAGATGAATACTTAAAAGGACATAAATGCACCCTGATATGTTGGAGCAGAGTATGCATAACAGTATAAACACTGATAATCATCAAAATGCAGAGAATAAAGACACACTTCAATTTTGGTATCATTAGATTGAGCCACATGTCAATCAGTGACCAAAAGGACTGGTGAATGTAGCAGCTCTTTAAATAAACAAGGACTTTTTTGTAGCTGAGGGCAATCTGTCCTTATCAGGACTGAATGAAAAATACATTTGCCCTCCAGTGCTCTCCCCCAGTGCCTGCATTGATATAATTAAGTCGAATACAGATGAAATCCTGACTTAATTGAATACATGAATACAACTCTAAAATCCATATTTCATATGTTTGGTCCAGAATTTTACCCTATTTATAAGGCTATTTATAGTCACAATGAAGGTTCACAAGGATGGAAAACAATTCCATTAACTAAAATGAATGAAATCCAAAGTTGCTGTGACTGTTTTTAAAAAAACAGTCTGTGTCTAACCATATAGATCAAGAAATATACAAATACAGGAAAGTAGTCTGCACTTAAGTAGCTAAAACAATTATAGGCAATTTCTCTTTTATAATTTAACTGATGTAAAATTTTTCACCTCTCTTCTTTGCTGCTTTGCAGTCACTTATCTCTGTTTTTCCTTACTGCCACAAAGGTCAACTTTCTTCATGAGCCTGAATTCAGTGTAGTCAGAAAGAAATACAGAAAATTATGCTTTTTCTGTCAGTCATAAAGCTGGTTTGGGTTGTTACCACAAAGTTTTGTATTCAAGAGCTTTCTTAGATCCATCAACTGAGGCACTATCCAGAACCTGTCAGCTTAGTTGCACACTTTGGGAATAATATGGGAACAAGTTTGACCTCAATTTGAATTGAAACTCTGATGTCTGCTAGACACTGCTTCACTTGGATGTTAACATTCAAGTGAATAAAAGAAAGATCTTCACTCCTTATGTAAAATGAAACGAAAAGATTGAATAGAATATGAAGCAAAAACATTTCGTTGTGAAATTTTATAGGACAAAAAACCCCTACCCTGCACTGTCATACCTGATGAAGAAAAAACTGTTTGACTGTGATAACTGACTTGGTCTTTAAAATTCTGTTATTTATAGTAAATTTATTGCATCATTATAGGTCATATAAATTTTTCATAGAACAACTGCAACTTTCTTTATCTTTTGCATAGGTATTTCTAATGAAATAATGCATTTCTCTTATTGTATGCACACAATCACATTTGTTAGCATTAGAATCTTAATTTTCTTCTATGTTTTAACTGACTTATACTACTCTACAGAGTTTTATTCTGTATAGTTTTATACTGCTTTAATATATCTACATGAAAAAAGCCTTCCAAATGAGTTCTGGAAAGCTTACAGTAAACCAGAAAATCTACAATGTTCTGATAAGCTTGCAGCTAAAATGTGTTGTTAAAGAGATTTTTCAATAATTCATTAGCTACAGAAAAAATGGCATTTCTAGGAAGAATGAAATAATACAAAATAACGTAAGGAACAGATGATGTACAGTGGTGATATGGTGGTGTTTGAAAGGAAGGACTTTTATCTCTATTCCACTACCACTGTATAATATATTAACAAAAAAACTTGTGTTCATTTGATGACTAAAAAAAGTGTTTAAATATTTTACATAAATATTTGTTTGGAAAGGCAGAAAGGTAATAGACTTTAGTCTTATTTATACAATAGAAATACAGGGAAATGTTAATTTAAAATTGTCTGGAACTAGTTTTGACCATTCATGCTGCTAGGATTACTAAGGACCTCATAACAGACAAAAAAATACATTTCAACAAGAAATCAAAGTGCTTCATCCCCTTCTTTCTTCACTGACTTTGGTGTCTGCAGAGAAATTGTTCTCATATTCTCACTCCCTTCTTCTGATGCAGTTCTGTATCTATGAAGCAACTTCTACCCCTTCTCAAATACGTTATTCCCAGGGGCTCAGTCTTGGTCAGCAGCAGGTCCATCTTAAAGCTGATTGGCAAATGATCCTATCAGATACGGGAGAAGCTTCTAGCAGGTCTTTGTTTAACGAAGCCACCCCTGTAGCAATTCGCTACTAAAACCTGCCTACACAAACCTACTACACTGAATCAACAACATAAATTTTAGGATTGTCTAAGACACCTTTATGAAATGCACCGCTCTATAACAGTGAGCCGGTACTACATTTCTACTACTCAGATACAAATATTGATCAGATAGTTCAGGCAAATGTCCATGTACTGTAGCCTCACAAACGTCCTTTGTTGATGAATCAGTTATTGCTGGCATAAATGCACCCTCAGCGCTGAGTCAGGTAAACATCCCTACACAATTAGAATGGAAAGTTCCTCTTTTTGTACTTTAAAGGTCTAGGAATGTCTACCTTTTAGCAATTTCAAATATTTCCTGTTATCTAGATAAAAATTCCCACAAACACTGCTGAATGAGACTATATATGCAGAAAAAAAAGGCTTTTCATGTAATTCAGCAACATGTAATGCAATATGAAACTATCACATTTATACCTTTGCAGCTCCTATGTGACTACTAAGCAGATAAAAGACCCTCAATGGATGCTATTCAGATGAAAGAAAGCCTGTTTTTTGTCTTTAATTAATCACTTTCATATCATTCATTTTCATACAATTTTCATATTCTCAACATCTCTTATTTCAGTCCATGGTGGAAAAGTAAGATTACTCTGGCTACGGGTAGAGAGAAAATTCCACCTGTTATTTCTCATCTTCCATGTCTTAAGCATGCAATCACATAAATGAGGTAATTTGTATGTTCAATGAAGAGAGATGATAAAAATTTCTATCTTGCTCTGGAGGATAGCACACAGGTCATCTCAAATCACAGCTGATGGCAAACCCAAGTCAAGTCTTCTCTCAAAGCTAGGCTTCGGACTGATTATTCCTGTAGCAATAAAAAGTTCCAGCAGGAAGAAGGGAAGAATGCCAAAGAAGGATAAATGCAGTAGATGCAGAGGACCATACTGATGAATCAGGATCACTGTTATTGTTAGCATAAGACAGGACATGAGGGGAAAAGCGATGATCATAGGATGGTAGAATCATAGAACGGTAGGGGTTGGAAGGAACCTTTAGAGATCATCTAGTCCAACCCCCTTGCAGAAGCAGGTCCACCTAGATCAGGGCGCATAGAAACATGTCCAGGCGGGTCTTGAAGACCTCCAAGGAAGGAGACTCCACACTCTCCCTGAGCAGCCTCTACCAGGGCTCTCTCATTCTCACAGTAAAATAGTTTTTCCTTATGTTTAAATGGAACTTTTTGTGTTCCAGCTTCATCCCATTACCCCTTGTCCTGTTGCTAGATACTGTCGAAAAAAGGAATGCCCCAACCTCCTGACATCCACCAAATGCTAAGGAAGGAGAGAAGATATGCCTTGTAGAAGTGCATGCTTCTCATATTACCTAATTTCTCACTTATTAAAAGATTTCCAGCACTCAGTGCTGGCACACCATTGGCTGCAACTTCCAGGTTGAATGCTTGGAAACAAGAGCTAAGCCATTGCTCCTTTTTCCCCAATAGTTGGCTGCTTTGGGCAGTCTCCTATGCTTTGTCTATGTTATGCCTGACTGACAACTCAAGTTCCAATTGAGAAGTGCCTCTAGGTACTGCTCCCTATTCACAGTTCATAATAGTACTAGAGCCTTTGAATTTCCCACAGTTCTGAGTGCACAATATGATAATATACAGTATATATATATATGAATAAAAAGAAAGTAGTGTCAATAAAACAATTCAAAATTATCCCTTATTTCCAAAACTACTTGAACTGTTTGAGCGTTATCCAGGAAAGACAGTTTGTATTCAGGTCTTCATTTTGCCCTAGTTTTAGCTATTCTAAAAGCCCAAGGGAGACACAAATCCAGAAAGGGAATATTTAAAAACTACTGCAGAAAAAGCATTTTATAGAAAGCTAGGCAAGCCAGTCCTTTCCATCTCCCTTTTTTTTTTTTTTTAAACCATAATGGGATATCAGAAACATGTCCAGAAGGATAAATGTAGCTATAGCACTGTTTGCTTTCCTGCAAACACTTTCTAGAATAACATTCCATAAGGCTGTCATCACTCGCTTGAATTCATACCAGAGGGACAAAGTGTCCCACCAGTAGCCCTGACAGAAAAGCTTAAAACTATGTCTTGGGGGATAGGGGAGGGAGTTAAGGAGTAGTTACCTGGATCTCATAGCACTCTGCTGTTCTATTCAACTTTTACCTTGGAGAATTATTTTTACAGACTACTATATGTCCACAGTAACACACTAGTTCAAATCAATTTTGAAGAAATCTGGTTTGTTGCATGAGAGTTTAAGCTGATCTTATGCTACAATACTGTAACTAAGAATCAATTGAGGTGAGGGACAGTGGAGGAAAATGTTAGTTTTTGGCCAGGTTAGCTCCCTAGTCCAGTTCACCACCCACTCATATGTACCCCATTGGTGAACAGAAGGAAAAGACAGTCTATTATTGATATATTGACATATCAATAGGTATAACACAATGGGAGGGATTACAGTGACACAAACACAGATCAATTAACACTTCTTTAAAAATTATGTTTTTGTTTCATAGTATCGTACTTTCTAAGTCTTATAATCATAGAAGTTTTTTGATTTTTTTATGAAAGCTTTGCTAATATTTTCTAATCTTATTTCCAGCACATGCTGCTTGGTATTTCTTAACATTCTTTTCATTTTTTAGGTCTGGGCAAATTAAAGGATATCTAAGCTGGTCTCCATATAACACAGTTCAGTAGTTAGACCATTTACACTGCTTATGCATAACACCTATTGTTTCAGTATCTTCACACTGCATGGGAAAAGTGTCTTCAACTAGACAAAGAATGTTTCTAAATAATTTTGTCAATTCTATTTAGTGACTGCCTGGAAGATGATTAATCCAGTTTAATACTTTTACCTTTCATTTTCCTGATAGGTATCAGAGTAAAGTAAGGACCAATCTATTTAGTTACAATGTGAAAATACATAGCTTATTTTCTGATTTTTGGCTTTACTTGCTCTACTCTGTCAAGGTGAACACAAAAAAGATTAAATCAACATACTTAAAATATAATTGAAATCTTGTTTAAGCAAGTTTAGGACATGGTTATTTCTTGTGACTATAAACTTGACCCTGAATCCCACAGTAACATGGAAGAATTTTCTGCTGTCTGGAGTCTTTGAATTATCTTGACAGAAGTAACAGGTTTTCATCCTGCAGACATCTGCAAAGTTGGGTTTTTTTCTATGCGACATTCTAGAGCAGTGTTTTAGGGGTTTGCTGTTTCATTTCATTACATATCAAGAAAAAGAAGTTAGACTGATGTTGTGGGTCATAACAGCCCTTAGTGAGCATCCAGCAATTTAGGAGCCTTCTTCAGTAGTACAGATTTTTACCATTAATATTCTTCTGTTGTTAGAGTTGCCCACTGACTCTAATTTCATAATATTGTCTCCAGATGGCAAGAAATAACATACATGCAAGGATAAAGAGGAGGAAACAAATTTCAAAACAATGCCATAATCTTCATTACAGAAGCGTTCTTGTAGTAATTAAGTGTGGAGCTGCACATATGGTGTCTGATTTATCTTCATATTTTCACTGATGCAAACCTGATATGATATTAATGTAAATGTAACCATACCAATTTTCAGTCAATCTGGGAGCAAGAAAGGTGCTTTTTTTTCCCCCATGAGTAATTCCACATCTTTTTTATATTAGACACTAGAAATGAGAAATGTAGCCACAATGTCACAAAGTTCACATATTGTGGAATTCCCTTCTGTGTGTCTTTAAAGGAAGTAGCTACCTCATTATTTTACTCTCTTTTTGTGGATCATAAGTTAATGTTTTGCTGGTTTAGGATTATTTCATCAATGTTTTCACTCTTTATAGATGCTACAATATCCAGTAAACACAAACAGTTTTTCTAGTGTGTTATGTTAAAGGCTTCTGCCCTTGGCAATCTTGAATTGCAGTTATGCGAAATTCTAACTCTTTGTTTCTGAGCAGTTATGTGGCTGCTTCTGGGTACAGATGTATATTGGAACAAGACAAAAGGAGTAGCAGGATTCTTACTGTCCAGCTGCTAGAAAGCATAGTCATATTTTCTGTTGTCCATATTTTTATAATCTTGAGAGACTAGGTAAACTCAGAAATGTACAAAATCAGAAATTACACATAACATTTCTTAAAAGGTACTGTTTAATGTTTGTAAACTCAAAGATACCAGATTTTCTTATAGTGATAATACTAGCTCTTTTTTTCCCAGCTTTATAAATAGTATAATTAAGTTCTAAAAATAACTTACTATGAAAGCGCCTTTCTCTATATTGTTTCTCCTCTACTTATCAACAAACTTCAGATATTTTTTTTTTCGCCTAGACATATCATTTTCAATCAGGAAACTTCAACTCTGAAGCTTCATTTTCATCACTCATCTTTGTGAGTTAACCTAACCTTCACTGCGATCTGCATATTTATTTGGCATTTGGGCTCTATGTTGACTAAAAGGAGCTTGCTTTCTATTGCAGTTTTCTATTTCTGTGCCTCTGTTTAAGTCACTTAAAGGAAGTGTTTTAACTTGTGAAGTCTAACAGTTGACATCTTGTATTCCATGAAAGGCTACAAGATGAACATATTAGAAATAGTTACAAATAATTAAATGCACAATCTTTAACACCAAAACAAACATGATTTGTTTGATTCAGAAAGAGGACATTTATGAAATAAATTACTACCAAAGAAGAAAGAAAAACGAATGTAAAAGATAACATGGGAAAATTGATGAGCATAATTATTGCTGGATATAAATACCAGAAATATTAAAAAGTTAGTTATGCATGACATCTATCCCACACAAATAATTCCAATGCTATTACAGGATTATGATAGTACTTTAGTAACCTTTTATGTATACACCACATATTTTTACAAAGACAAGCACAGAATCCCTTTTGAAAGTTTACATATACATGGAAGAAATTACACATTCTAGAGCAGTAGATGAATGTGACTATCACACTGAAAAGATATAAAGCAAACAAATATATTAAAATATTAGATTTTTTTTTTGCCTGTAGGGGACACCAATTTTAAGATCTGGCATCTGAAGCACTATTAATGCTTCAAATGAAACTCCCAAAGTGCAGCTGACCTCCCTCTATCCTGCTGACTACAAGAACAGACATATGTAGACAGTTCCAATATTTTTATGACAACAATTCTCAAAGCATAAAAGGAGAGAATCAGCCTGTTATTAGGCAGGAGACAAAAATGGAATTCTAGCTAAGCAATACCATTTAAATTCATTTGAAAAAATATTTCCAGTGAAAAAAAATTAGCATATGAAAAAAGTTAAGTCTCGGGAGTGATGTTAATTATGTTTTTTTCTTTTAGTGTCCCAAGGAAAGAAGTAAATCAGCCTATGTATCGGTGTGTACAAGAGCTTTTACAGAGTATTACTGTTTATCAAAAACAGCCTAGAGCAAAGCTCATAAAATCTAAAGTAGAAATATAATTTTCATGTTACAATACTACCATAGTACTAATTCTTGCTGGGTTCATGAATTACTTAAGAATATAAAGGTAGTATAAATAGAAGACAGATGTATAACATGTATGTTAGAGGACCAACAAATTTAAAATTAATATTTTCACTTCCCACTACACTGACTGAGATTCATTCACCATAAAAGGCATTTGAAATTAATGCAAAATATCACTTTTAAACTATCAAACCTGGTGCTATATGTGTTGTGGTTTATTTTAAATCAGAATGATCTCTGTCAAAGGACTTGATAATATGGAAGAAAAGCAATATGATGCACTGTATTTCAGTTTTTAAATCAACACTCAAGATTAAAAACATTGATTTCTCACTGAAGGAGAGGTTATGGCTAACCTTGGCTGCTGCATGGAGAGGGAGGGCCCATGATACTTGATTCTATTTTTACAAGGACAAGCCAAAAATGCTATCAGGAAGAGGTTTCCTTTCTTCCTTTGCTGTGGCATTTCCACTGCTAAAACAGATGATGAGCCAAACCCACGTTTCCAACTTGAAAGAGGGTGAAGAAAAAAAGGAGGACACACTGTTAAAATAAGATGTTTTATTTTGATATCAGGTTTTGTACTCCTGTGAATACCGCATGGCTAACAGAGTAAATGTTTCGAAACGATACTGTCTTTCTGAATATTTTCTGAGCATTCATCTCTCGGATCTAAGGAATATCTGAATGACACTGAGAATACTTGCCTTTACCAAAGGTACTTGGTCTCAGATTTCATTCTACAGGTTTAACAGTCTCAAGTCTTTGATAAAAAGTGAATAACCAGTAAGATGTACAAATTTAATGTCTTATGAAGGGTTCTGCTTTTCATTGACTTAAGGCTCAAATCAGGCTCTGAGAAAGGAAAATTGGACAGTGGTGGAAATGGTGATACAGAGTGACAAAAAACATTTTAAAATGCATCGAAATAATTCTCCACCTACTGAAACAAAATTTTACTTAAGTACAATAGGTTATTTGCTGCTCTATTAATAGGAAGTTGGAGTGCTACAGCTCTAAAAGATAGTTGTTTGTGAGTTGGTCATTCGATCATGTGCATTCATTTTCCCATTACACAAGAGTTTGTTCTCAGAAAGCAGATACTAGTCTTTTGTTTATATCCTAAATGTGCTTAAATCTTGCATAAAAAGTAAATCTGATAGTGTCAAGGATAATTTCTTAAAAGAAAACTTTTATTAACTTTTCCTGGTAAAGAATACAATCTTCCACATTATATGTAGTTGTACTTGGTGCACTCTCATCTAGAGTTCATACAGGAAACAAATAAGTGCTAGTCAACACAGGCATTTTTATACTGGTCTTCAGGCCATATTGCTAAGCTTTGCTAGGAAAAAAGAAACCCTTTTGTGGCAAACTATGGGATATATAATTCATAAGAGAAGTTTCTTCCTAATTTGTTTTACTTCTTTTCTTCAACTATTTAAATGTATTTTGTCTTTAAACATTGATATGAATCACAACTTTTTTGAATGCTGGTCATCAATATCTTGACTTAGTTCACATACAGAATACTGTGTCTTGTTTTGGGCCCCCTAAGTTTTTTTGCTGCCTTTTCTGCAGTCTATTTACATATTTTCCTAAAGAAATCTTCTTAGCTGTCATGGCATTTTCATGGATACAATACTTTCATTGGTTCTGTTTCTTGAGTACACTATAAGGGTGTGACTGTCACCACCTACAGTATTCATACTAAAGAAGGATAAACTGATAACTTTTATGAAAGGAAATATACAAAAACTGTGTATAACTGGAATTTTCAACTTTGAAGCATATCATAATCTGCAAGCTATTTAAAAAGTAGTTTACTTCCACTACCTATAATGAAAGAATATGTTCTACTTGTTTTTATTTCTTCAATCATTGATTTTTTAAAAAAATATGAATAAAAATATAATGATTTACATGTTATTTAGGAAAACAAATATGTGTCAAAGAAAATGCACAAAGTTTATGGTTACAATGCAGAAAGCATCTCAAATACATTGTTTCCTTATGGAAGCAAAAGTATGTAAAGTAATAATCTAGAAGTTCCTATAATTTCATAAAATAATATTTTTAGAAAGCAAAAGCATTTTTTCTGATTAATGTTATGAGTTGGGTCAAGATAAATTTATTTCTTTTTATAGGTATTAAGAACTTCTTTGTGATGAAACTAAAAATTATTTCAGAAAGTTTTTAATGTGCTGACTTTAAAATGATAGTGGCTTTTAACACAAGTACGCCCATTCAGTGGTAAAAATATTTCAGTATTACAATAAGCCTTTCTTAGAAGAAAATGTAACAAAAAGAAAGAAGTATTTTAAATATCCTTCATTTTCCAACTTTTTTAAGTACTTTATTATACAATGAAGTCTTTCTGAAGCTTGCTTTCTGAAAAGCACTGCTGGACACCAATCTCAATTAATTCAAATGCAAATAAACTGTGAACTTCAGCCTACTTCAAGCAATCAGTGCAAGCATTACTAGCTCTGCCCTCATTTAACTCTTTGGAACTTCGAATTTTCTTGAGATTTGCAGAACAACTAATTCATCAACCATTTCAGTTAGTGTGTGGTAAAAAGAGTTATTAATTGAATAGTACTACTATGACCATTTCTAGAGCAGGAAGGGTAAATATCTGCATAAACATTGTTACCAAATAAATTTTAAAATGGATAACAAATATTTTTCAAGTTGCTCCCATACCCACTTGGTAAGGAATCATACATGTCTAGAATACCAGAGTTTGGTTGTTTTGAACCTGTTTCATTACATCTCTTGGACAATATATTCAGTAAATACAATCAGAGGTATCAATGGCAAAGGGGAAATGGAAGATACTGGCAACTGTGGGAGATTTTTGCAATTCTTCAGCCATAATGTCTGTGAAGAAATTTCTTTATCTGCATTGGACCACCCCAGGGAAGATAAGTCTATTCATACACCTAAGTGCTGTAAAGGAACACAGGCTGCCTACTAGGAGAAAAGACTTTGTAACTAGAAGTTACTCAACCCCAATGGTGCTGATCAACCACAAGCCTTATTTAACCAATAGCTTTCTTTATATCTCTTTACTACAAAGTTTCAATTTACTATTCTTCTAATAATAATATGAAAGAGTGTTATTTCTCTTTTTTTAATGCCCAGAGACAAGGAAAAGCACACTCTGTTAAATATGTATAATATTTTATGCAAACAAGTTCCCAGACTTTTCATTTGTTGACAGCTATTCCCTATGTTTCAGGAAAAAAAAAAAAAAAGAAAAGAAAAAAAGAAGCTTTAACTATAAAACAGGATTAACCAGATTTGCAAATAAACTTGATAATCTATTTACTTTGCTTTAAAATTATGTAGCATAATAGGCCAAGCTACACTGAATAATTAACAATTACTTGCCTGCTTTTGCTTAGAAATACTGAAGAACAATCAAGAGTGACATTTGATTCATTACTTCCCCTTGAGCCCATGAATCACTCCTGCAGTATTTAATGTCCTGATTTAACCCATAATATTTGCTGGAGAAAAACGTTCTGAATTGACTACCTAAATTTCATTTGACCTCTTAGTTTGAAATTTCTAAGCCAAGTTCAGAATTGTTAAAAAACAAAACTATTTATACTGGAACTCCACTTTTGGTTTGAAACAACACAACCAAAAAGACCCTTGCTTTCATTATTATATTGTAGTCCCTAAGAGTCAGAGAAAAGCAACGTAAAATTTAAATTTTCTGAAATGTTATATAAAACAACAGTATGGAATTGCCTGCATTTATCCCAAGGCAAAAAATAAAATTAAGAAATTATTAGAGACATAATTTGTGTGATTATAACAGTATTTTTTTCTAGGATTTTATATCTTTGCTTTTCAAAACAAATACTGAGGATTACTGAATAATCATGCACACAGAAAAAAAAAAAAGAGAAGGACAAACTAGGATGATTAGATAGTCTAGAACACACCTAGAACCATAGTATTTGTTTTTTTCACTGAGTATCATTTACATCCAAAGGCTACAGCCCAACAAATAGCCAAGTGGTTTGCTGTTAAATGTAAGCTTAGGACATCTCAGAGGTTGTCCGTATGTTGCTATCATCAATAATTTTAAGTGTACGCCCTCACATCCATGCCTGTGTGTGCTGGTCAGTCTAAGCAGGTTCTATAAAGGAGTTCTTTAAACAGGGAGTTCCTCTGAACACTGATTTTATAATGAAACTCCTCCCTATGTTTACATAAATTCTGCAAGCAATGTTTGGTTGAGTCATTAGTATCTAGGTTTCTTCAACTTTTGAACAATGTTGTTACAGGTCTTGAAACTGTACACTATCCAAAATCACATCCTTACAAGTATATAAAATAGGCCTGAAGAAGGACTACTACTGAAAATAGAATTTTTCTAATTAGAACATTTGATCAACAATGGCTATTGACCACACTTGGTGTATATGTGTATTTGGAACACCATTTTGTTGAAAAATGTCAGTGTCATTTAGCATCTCCATTTTTAAAACATTATTTCTAAAATAAAGCATCCATAAAAAAATGAAGGAAAAACACTATATAAAAATTACAATCAGATACAAGATATAAATTTAAAATCACAGAATTAATGTCTTAGTATCGAAGTTTATCATCTGATTGATGCTGGTGAAATGACTGATCTCAGCAAGATCAATGACTCTGACTTACGTAATGATGGATGCAGTTCCTTTGCAGTTAACAGGACAATGTCTATAAATAAAGTCTACTCAAGTGAGCAAGGATTTGCAGATTTAGCCACTGTATATTTACGGCTAAACACCACAAGTTTAGCCATATAATTAATGAGTTGAGTTGCTTTGGTTTTTTGTTTTGTTTTTTTTTTTCTCAGTTAATGCACTATTTGCCCCATATACTTCAAAATTAACTTTTCAAAAATATTTTTGGAATGTCTATTTTAGAAAGCAAGCATCCTGAATCTTCTTACTTTAAAAAGTATCATTATTTAAAGTCATATAACAACATTTCAAAGCAAATTAATATCCACGTTAATGACAGATGATAAGAGCCATCCTGGCTGATGAGTGGATGACTAATGAAGGTTTGCATCTAGTGCAAGTGCTGTGTAATAAACTCGCTTTTCCTACCATTTGAGAGAGGAAGGCAATAACTGCTTTATCATTTGGTGGGGAGTGGGGAGAGAAATTGTAAAACATATTGATCTCCTAACTCTACCTAAATTTAATGAAAGCCTTGCCAACCTAAACTACTTTCTCTTCAATTTGCTTGCTTTCCAGCTCCTCAGTACTTTGCTGCTGCCTGATGGTTATCCTTATATTCTAGCTGATGAAAAACATTCTTTAAAAATAACCCATCTTAACATGAAAAAATTATGCTGGAATAAAAAAATACTATAATAATATGAAACAGTTTCATCGGCTTCATCTCATCAGGGAAAGTTTCCTTGTGCTCACAGTTACTACAGCTGCTAACACTTGTGCAGGAAAACTATGTAAAGAAACATAGTTTTCCTGCACAAGAACCCAGTTCCAAAGAAAATTAATCACAGCCACAAGAATATGAAGTGCTACATAATGCTAAAAACTACAAGGTGGGGACCTCATTCACCTGCTTGTTTGGTTCAGCCATCTCAGTAGCACTGGCTACAAGCAGCAGCAGTCCATTCCTTATGGAATCAGTCTTAATCTCAGACAGAAATCCCTGTGGGGTGCTCTGCATGTGCAGAAATCCCTGGGCAGCACTCAGCTCTGTGCGTGCAGAAATCCCTGCATGGCACTCAGCTCTGTATGTTCAAAACTCTGACAACTTACAGAAGGCACAGAAAACCCCTCTGTGAAGCAGAGTGCCCTACCAAGATTGCAAAAGGTTAAACACTGTTGAAATAGCAAAACATTTCATCTGCCCACACTTCCCAGTTCCATTCAATTACTGACAACAGCAGTGCTATAATGCAGCATAATATAACATTATTAAATAAGAGGTTCGCATTTACACCTAGCTGTAGCTTGGAGGAAGGCCTGACATTCCTCGGTCAGTATCAAAGGCAACAATCCACAACTTTCAGGGACACATGCACACCACATTGACCTTGGAGGAAGAAGTGGGGAAAATGCTGTTTAGAAAGGTACCGTTTCACAAGTTCACTGTGTTACAGAATTAAATTGTTCATCAAGAAATAATGTACCACTGTCCTTTTGTTGCACAGGCACGTAAGTGCACACAAGAACACAGAGTAACATGAGGCTATGTTTCTAAATCCCCTTTAATTCCTACTTTGCTCTCTACTTCCCAGAATAACCTTACTTATCCCTTCTTCCCCCAGACAGAATCAATTAGAGCTTTTCTTGTCCACAAAACTCGTGTTTATACAAAGCAGCTTCTGTAATGTCCTTTGATATCTTTTTGTAATAGTCAAGATTTCTAAAGTAAAATATTTTCAAACATTTAACCATTATCCTGATAGCAAGTTGTCACAAAAAAATAAGCCTCTAACTTCTCATTCTAGATTCATCTTTTGTTTACAGAGCCCTTTTCACTGCACACCACACACCTCTTTTGCAAGTGTTGCCTCTACACTGACCTAAGGGTTAGCAACTCTCAGCTCCCCTGTCCTCTTCGTCAACCCACGACCACTTTATAAAGATATCAACTGAAAAAAAGATAGTATCAATGTTCCTGCTTACCTTATCCAACAGTCCCTAAAGTCCGCAAGGGAAAACAAACCCGCCGGTTCCCAGTGCAAGAATCACAAAGACACGAATACTTCTTCGTTTAACAAAGCCAAAAGCGGACCCACCCGCCGGGAGCCGGAGGAGCAGTCAGCTACCCCGCAGAAACCCCGAGGCAAAGCCCAGCGCCGCGTTTCCCGCCGAGATCCGCCGAGGGCGGAGGAAGGGCGAGTGAGTCCGTGAGTCCTCGAGTCCGCCGGCCACGGGCGCCGCGGAGAGGCGGCGCGGGGCGCGCCCGCCCGCCCTTCAGCACCTGCCGCGTCGCGGACAGCACCGGCCCGCGCGCCGCCGCCGAGCCCGACTGCCGTCCCCGCTCGGCTCCGCTCGGGTGCGCTCGGCCCGGCCCGCCGCGCGCGCCGCGCTGGCCCCGCCCCCGCCCCGCCCCGCCCCGCGCCCCGAGGCCGCCGGCACCGCCGGGCGCGCGACGAAACTCCCTCCCGGGTGGACTGCCCCTGCTTTATAAACATTTGTTGCGAGGCGGGGGAAACTAATGTGTCTCGCCTCTCCTCGCCGAAGGGCTATTGCCCCGGTGCAGTTCGCCGTCTGTCCCTTTCATCTCTCCCCTGCAGGGGTACCGCCGGCTCCTAGCCCCCGAGCAGCTGCGCTCGGAGCACCTTGGGCTGATTGCAAAACGGACACTAGCGGAAAGAAGAGAAACTGCTGTGAAAGAGCGAGTGGTTCCCAACTGGAACACAGAAGATTATTGTGCTTCCACTTTTTATAAGCAGAGTGGTTATGCAATATTTATAAGCTTTAATATATCAACCAGATATCTGAAAGCTCAAGCATGCTAGAGGCTTTGCACAGTTTGTGTCTGTAATCCCTACCATATCGTTTCATTGCCCAAGTGGAGTGTCGAGGTAGAGCTCCTGACTGGTGACCTGTACCAAAAACATTTGACATGCTACTGCGAATCATCTTTGATTATAGAAACGTAAAGAAAAAACATCACCCTGGATAAGACTATGAATTACATCCTCTGTTTATAGGACGGAAAACAGACAACCTTTGGAAAAATCAGAAAGAAAGAAAAAAAAATCCCAAACAGAATCTAACAGCCTGAAAATATGTTTACGTGCAGTCAAGCAAAGAGTGAAGTCTCACTTGAATCTGCTTTACTGTGAGATAACAAGTTTAGTTATCTGATTTATTACTTTTAAATTAATTTGCTATCTATTCCAACACTTTAAAGAGTAGCTACTTGATCTTCAATGTGAAATCATTATGAAAATTAACTGACGGCTCTTCATGGCATTATAGGTTAGCTGCTTCAGGCCTTTTGGGAAAACGTGCTTCAGATTAAAGTATTAAACTGTCTTTAATTCACCCATGAGTACAGTAAAGCAAAACAGAGGTCAGCAGTTCTGACCTACACTGGCATGCTAGGTTAGGTTAATTATACTTGCCTCTACATATGGAATAAACTTACTGTGAGAAAAAAAAACCCTAGGTAAATCCTGTACTTCAAGAACTGAAATAGTTAACATAGGAACTAATAAAACAGGATAGGTTGAATTGCATTAGCTTATTGCTATTTTGTAAGGGAGTTCTTATTGGACTGCTGATTAGGTCATAGCACTGCAAGAAGAAACATGATTAACTTTTACCCACAAGGTGTAGGATATAAACCCAAATCAACCAGAGTTTCATTGATCCAACACTTTATAATTGCCAGTTATCATAAAGCCAGCTTGGCTGGTATCTGGATAACGTTCCTGAACCACTATTATTCTGCTTCTCTCCTCTTTTGTTCTCTTTGAGCCCTCTCAGATTTTTTGCAAAGTACAGATAGAATAAAATTGCACTACTTAATGACATTTTTTAGTGTACAAAACTGATATTGAGTCAACTTTGCTTCCTGCCAGCACAGCTGCACTAGAAACTCTCCAGAGACAAAGATAAACCTAAAAATTACTTGTTCCAAACTGAGTGGAAATTGAAATTTTGTGAGGGCAAACAGGGATCTTGCTCATCCATACTTCTTTGCCATTATGATAGTGCATGAAAAAAATGATCAACAATTAAATAAATGTTTTATATAAACTAATCAGTCACATAGCCAGGAGGTCTATGAAATTATGCAAGGTCTGACATACTATACCGTTCTCCCTGGCTTTGCAAATTGGTAGACGAAGAACCTCCAGAATAGCACATGGAAGACATTAAAACATTTTAAAAAAAACTCTAAGTCATGTGAGGGCTTTCACTCTTAAATTTGAGTGTAAATAATTATACTGCAATGTAATACATTCAGGTATCTTGGTATTCTTACATTTCTGAATGTGTGTATCTGATCATGCTCGTCTTTCCTTTTTAAACACTCACTTGGACATCTAGCCTACAAAGTTTCTATTTAATTAAATAGATGATGTATTTGTAGCAGATACATTTTCTGTTTTTTCTGCTAATTTAGCTGTGTATCAGCTATCACACATAATAGTTAGAAAATAAGACAGCTTTCTGTCTTCTGCTAAATGGATATTGTTTATGAGTTCCATTTTGTGCCTTTCTGTCTTCTGCTACACGGATATTGTTTATGAGTTCCATTTTGTGCATTGTTTGCTCTATTTTTCCACCAAAAAGAAAGCAGATGAAGTAAATTTGTATTTCATTATTTTTTGACCATGCATTATATCATCACTGTATGCAGTCAAAACATTTTCATCCTCAGGGTTTTATAGCAGATATTACCTTACTTGATGTAACACACACAAGTGTACACTATTTCAATGGATAATTTATTCGATGTTTAACAATTTCTAGTTAATCCAGAGAGGCTTCTGATGCTTAGTAGTGCACAAAGGCCTGACTCCATGATCTTAAAGGTCTCTTTCTGCCAAAATGATTCTGTGATTATTGCGTTCCCTAACCTTAATTTGTCTAGTTATGATAGTATCTCACTAAATCTCATATAGTATGCCACACATTTTTCCGTATTTGATATACTTGAGTCTCACATGCTTGGCAGTCATTCTTGGTTTTAATTTTTCTACCAGATTGCTGCTATTTGAAGCATTTGCAATTCTTGTATTGGGTAGAGAAGCCATGCAGTAAGTACTAATGTTTTCTTCTAAAGATGAGAAACATAGAGGAACTTCAAAGCTGTTTTATGCTTAAGACTATTGGTATTAATAGTAAAGATTCTCTACTTTGTATTTATGAGGCACTGTTTAACACAGGATCCAAAACAGCGGGAAACTTTATATAAGACAAAGAGAAGATCAAAGACTCAATATATTAAAGGGAAGTCAATGCAAACAACACATGATAAAAGTTCTTTTTCACTCAAAACAAAACATTTGCTCTCATACTATACAGCCTATGAGTAACTCACTGAATTTAGAGCAATAGTCACTTTCTTTGACTAATTGAATCTCCTTTTCTAGTACAAATAATTTTGGAGAAAGGGGTACTTGTCCTGTAAACAGCATTACTTGCAAAACAAATGGAGAATTAGTAAGGAAAAAAGTAACTTGAACTGTTAACCGCTCTTCAGACTATTCCAGTAATTTCTATATGGCTCACCACCCATAAATTCAACAGTAACATTTTATTCTTCTGTGATGTATTTAAAATGAGAAAAGTTCCCCTGAATAGCATTAGTGAGTTACCAAAGAATCCAGGATATCAAAATCTGATACTAGCAAATATAAATTAATTTATCCCAGTTACGTGGCAGTTACAAAGAATCAAACAAGACTATAAGAAAAATATCTTTTTCTTTGAATCATGAATGTGCAGCACTTTAAACATACTTCTACTTGTAGTTTAAGACCAAGAATAGTTTTAGGCAATCTGATAGATTCAAACAATAAAGAAATCTTATTTCAAAATATACAGTCAAAAGTCCTGTCTTTTGTAGGGTTTCATTTTCATTTCTTTTTAATAGATTATTCCCCTCCCTCTTTTTTTTTTTTCAGTCGGAAGAAGACAGCTGCCCCTTCAGTGCAGCTGTTCCTGGTGAAGATCATTGATTAGCTTGAAGTCAATGACAGCAAAAGAACTCTCAGCCCACTCTGTCATGAAATGACATGAGTAGTCATTCAAATGTCTCTCTCTTTCTCATCTTTCGCTGATCTTCTACTGATCTAATAAATTCAATCACTGTTTAATGTTCTAATAAAATATAATAATGCATCCACTATAAATTCCGTCCTAATCAAAAAGCACAGTGAAGTGTACTGAGACCTGGACTGGTGCTTTTATAACAGCAGGGCATCATAAGCACCAGAATGGCAGACACTGGCAAATGATACAGAGGAAAATTAGCTTACTTGTGGCTTGGAGAAAGATCGTGCCAACCATCTGGCACAGAAGATCTCCCAAATGACAAAAAGATCATAAAGGTGCAGTAAGGTTTACCTCATATCTCCTCAAAGCCAATTCTCACAAAGATACTCAATTCTTTAAATAAAAGGCATATCCAACAGTGTTCACGTACAAGAAATTGTATGCAAAATTCATCAAAATAATACAAACATATACCAAATGTAAACTCAGAGAAAAAAAGCCTAGGCTCTGCCATCAGATCCGTAGATTTCTCCATTATTTCTAATCAAATGAAAGCTATAGGTTCCTTTCAGTGTGTAGCAACTTTGCAATGATAATGATTCAGACAAGATGACACTGTACTTGTTCTCATCTTGTGAATATAAAGTAACAACTGATTAAACAGTAAAGAGATAATACACTACAGAATTAATATCTACATTAAAAATTGCTATTGAGAAATAATTGAGCACTGAGAATAAATAATGAATTTCTTATCATTCAGTCTTTTTCTACTTCATTTGGGATTAAATAATTTAGTAATTCATTATCATTGAAATCCAAAAACATTATACCACTGGATAGTAGATAATATACTCTATTAAAAAAAAAAAAAAACACAACCAAAAAACACTCACAAAAAGTAAGCTGAGACTACTCAATTTCAGTATTTAGTCGTGATGTTTAAAAGAGATCTCTTAGGGCATCTATTGGGGATTCTTAGTATTGCACTGGAAAGAAATCCTCTAGAAAGGGCAAGAAGGAAGAAACATGGAACACATTCTCGTTTTCTTTTTTTCTTTTTTTTTTTTGTTAATAGGTTTAAGCAAGAACATTATTTAAAACTATTTTTCTCTTCTGGGCAGTCCTTTCTCGATTTAGGAGAGCATTTAAAGTAAACAACTAAATAAGAAAACTACAGAGCTTAAAGTATTCACTGGTGGAAGTGAAAGAGCTAACACTCTACATTTCATAATTTGGCAGCTCAATCAATCTTGAGTATTGAAATGTGTATTAAGCTGAACATATCGTGATGTGTTTATCTAGAAAGCCGAAACATTATTTTGCATGAAAAAGCTTACTAAAACCATAGTGAGAAATCTAATTCATAAGGATTAGGTATTAACAAGAGTGGCAAAGTGTTTGGGTTAGGCTTGTTTAGTTTTTAAATTTGTTTTCCAACCTCCTTAGACACTTTGAAACTTGAATTTTTACCTGTGACGCTCTATGGTAGTAATCCTGACATCTTTACTTGTTTGCCATGATTTATTTTTGTCCACTGAAACGGAGTATTCTCCATTCTTGTACCTCATTTCCTCAAAGTCCCACATAGGGGTGATTTCTGGAGACAGGATTGTGTAGCTAGAAGTTTTAGCTAGTTTATGATAGAAAATTTTCTTTTAACATATTTTACAGAAAGGTTAACTTTTCAAATTTTATCAATTAAATGGCAAGCACCACATATCAGCTTTGTTAGGCTAGGTTTACTTTTAAGCAAGAAGTTGTCAGGGCCTCTGTCTTCCCGTACATATTATTGTGCTTTCAAAGAGATCTGTAAGAGTCACCTGCAAGCCCTAGGTAGACCTGTCTGATATCTTGTTAAAAAAGACCACTATCATCAACAAACCCATAGCAACAACATACCTAACCTGAGGCTGAGGTTCACTGGCCAATTGTTATATATCCATTATCACTGCAGTTCAGGTAGCCTTTCCCCAACCAACAGAAATCCCCTAGATCAGCAATGTGTAAGTTGGCTCAACAAGATATACTATGTCCTTTTGTACAGTAACAGAAAACTGCAATCTAAAACATCATTATTTTGTTTATGCTATGCATTATTATAGGAATTAAGCTTCAAAGAAACTTTTAAAAGCCATGCAGACTTCTGTGGCAGTGTTCAAACATCAGATGTATTCAAATGCCCCATGCAGTCTGTAAGCACAGAATTTTCTGATAATTACAGGGTTAAAGAATCATTTCTTTGACAGTTTGAGAGTTCCTGCATTTGACCTAATTCTGTGTCATGAAGATGAAGCATGATCACTTGTTTTCAAGTGGGCTTTGCTAGGGAACAATCCAATTTAAACAGTGATTGCATGTCTGAAACACAATTCTGAATTAATATACAGTGGTGTGTATCCTAATTCACTCCTAGCCACATACTCTATCATATGTCTGATTCCACTGTAGATTGTATTAAGAATACAAAGGAACCTGTTCTTCAAAAAATGCACTTACTGACTTTGAAGCAAATAGGTTTATGAACTGAAGTATCTGTATGGGGTAAGAGACATTTCCTACAGGTCCAGAGAATAAGAGGAAAATGTAACACGGTCACTCACATATAGGAGAATATAATTCATAGTCACATCTTACTCTGTCATTCCTTGAGAGGAATGAGGCAAATATTCTAGCTTATTGTCTTGCATCCTTTGCCAAACAATATTATAACAATCTGAGTGAATCATAAAATGAAAAACAAAGAAAAAAAAACCCAAGAAGTTTAAGGACTACTGTAATTTCATCCCTCCTATCCCAATCTCTTCTTTTTCCCTTGCAACAAATTTTTTACTGTTTTACCACAAGTTCTGTACAGAGGAGTAAGATTATGAAAAAGGGCTAGTGTGCAAGTTTCATGTTGGTGAGACCTAATGTCAGTTTCATGTTGACAAATGCTAATATAAAAAAGGATATCTTCATATTTCTTTCATATACTGTAGTTCCTGGGACAAAACTAAAGATGTAGTCTTATATTCTGCATTAATTTTATTTCATTTTCTTTCCTTTTTCATAGGTCATTCTATAAACTCTGACCTTCACAAGAAACTCCCTTACTCCTGCCAGTACAATGATGTGAAATGTGAATAGGCACACATTTCTTAAATAAGGAGAGTTCAGTGCAAGATGATGGAGTGGAGTATCTCCCTTATGATGAAAGGCTGAGGGAGCTGGGGCTTTTTAGCTTGGAGAAGAGGAGACTGAGGGGTGACCTCATTAATGTTTACAAATATGTAAAGGGCGGGTGTCAGGAGAATGGAGCCAGGCTGTTCTCAGTGATGTCCAATGACAGGACAAGGAACAGTGGGTACAAGCTAGAAAACAAGAGGTTCCAAAGAAACATAAGGAAAAACTTCTGCACTGTGAGGGTAACAGAGCACTGGAACAGGCTGCGCAGATGAGTTGTGAAGTCTCCTTCTCGGGAGACATTCAAAACCCATCTGGACAAGTTCCTGTGTGACCTACTCTAGGTCCCTTCCAGCCATTAAGATTCTGTGATGCGAAAGGTTTAATTGAAACTCTTCAGTTTTTTTACATCTCAATGAACCCATTTCAGGACTCAGCTAATTCTCCTCCAAAACTTAACTAATTTAAAACACTAGTCTTTTAATTATATATGACATACTATCCAATTAGACTTAAAAATCTATTTTCATCAATACAGTAATATTTGAAAAGCTGAGATTTGTCAAAAATATCAGATTTCTTTCAAGTTCTTTACTCTAAAAGGAAAAAAAGGGAATGCATTACAGCTTTTAAAATATTCAGTTGAAAGATCTCTCTTTTTTTTTTGAAGTATATCCTATCCTTTATGTAATTTTTATTGTAGTCAGAAACAGGCTGAGTAAGCTCTTGTTCTTCATTCTTTCTGAATTTATAGAAATTTCTTTAAAAAGGATTATCTGGGTGTGTGTAATGAAATTTGGAAGAAAAATACCACAGGAAAAAAAAAAAAATGTCTCTAAAAGCAATTACAAATTAGTAGTTCAGGCTCACTATACATGAAATTTATGTGTTTGTCCTTAGACATGTTTGATTATCTTACTAGTATTGCACAGACACAGGAGACATTACTCCTGTATACTTCTCAAGGAAAGAAAACAACAATATCCTCTTTTTTGCTTAAATGGGAAAAATAATACTGAGATGATAAGCTGTTTCAGCAGTCACATAAGAAATCTGGGGCACTGCTGGGAACAGAACTTTCCCATTTCTTATTCATTTTTAATCACATGATAATCCTGCCTTATCAACCAACATGTAAATTTAAAAGCAGTGATTACAAGCCATCAGTAGTGATGTTCTGATATTTTAGTACAATAGAATAAGACACTCAACTGAATTTCAAAGAGACTTGAGAAAAATCACAGCACACACTTTTAACATAAATAGTATTGCTTATCTGATATAATCCAATACTATTGATTCAGTAAAACTATTTATATTCACCATAAAATATGCCTGCTGTGCTCACTTGCTCTGTGTACGCTATGGAATACACATGCACTGTATTCTTCCACTAAAACAATCCAAAGATACATATAGTACAGTTATACTGTCGTCATCTTGCAACAGGATCTAAATACATGCCAAATGTCTATGTTTGCATCTCTGCTAAATAATTTAAGTTATTTCAATAAGGAAGTCAACATCATTTTGAAGTTTCAGAATTCACAGATTTACAGTTCATGGCAGATGAAAGATGTATTAGGCGCTACATGTTACATGTTTAAACTAGCAAGTGACATTCTTATAAAATTACATTAGAAAGCTTTAATGAAAGACTATTTTGTAAAGTGAATGACAAGATTTAAAATTCATGTGCAGAATGTGTACTCAATTTGCACTTTTCTATGAACACATACGTTCTAGCACAATTTCTGTTCACACAGACCACAACAGTTTTTCCCCAACAGCTTTCTGTTCAGTGAATGGATATGAATGAGACAATGTCTGCTTTCAAAAACTGTTTTCATTGGGCACATGTTAACAGCTAATCACATAGGAGGTGTTTGCTCTTAATGACTTACTAAGAATCAAATAGGCAGAAGACACACTACAAGGCAGCAACCAAGTGGATAGATCTACAAATCTTCTCTTTGCTCCACCTGCTATCCCATTCACAACATAAATTCAGTCCTTTGCAACTGGTAACATATTTCCTATAGGAAGTATTTTGCTCACAATATAATGGTATCTTCCACAGTTTTGAGAGACTGAGAAAAACATGAAGTTGTGATTTAGACAGAGCAGTGTGTATTACATAAATTGATTTACAGCCAATATTGAATTGGCAATATTAAAAACGGGAAGGAGATAAAGAGTTGAAACACAGAAAGATATGATTCAGAATTATAATTTCAGGAAAGGGTATTTCCCAAGTGAAACACCAGTGGAAGAGCCAAAGAGTTTAAATGGCAAGACTAGATCACAGATAAAAAGATTCTCTGCAGAGCTGAGTACAGAAGTATAAAGACAAAAGAAAGCGAGGGAGAATGAATGAAGAAAACTTAGTAGATATGGTAGAAGAAAGTAAAAAGGAATATGGAAATGTCACTTTATGTTTCACCTCATGTTCACTAAGTACATAAGTACTTAGCAAGATTTTATTCAAAAGGAAAGAAACAGAGGAGAAAGTTGGAGGCGTGAATCATTAATGGTTCCATTATTAGTTCTATCCAAAGAAAGGGAAACTGAGCAAAATCTACTAATCTGAATTTCAGCACTAAGGAAAATCTGTTCAGCATCTATTTGTAAATAACATCAGTTTGCAAGTTGTGTTACACTGTCTACATCTCCTATTACAGAACAGAATAAATCCAAAGTAAATTGGTAATCTTCACAATCATCTATTAAAAATTGACTACAGATGAAGAGTTATTTGCTTAATCAATTCCCACATAAGTTTGAATGATGAATATGTTTGAGAAACAGTGATTTGCTTAATATATGAATGGCAAAATTAATGAGTTATTGATGTGAAATACTTGTTCAGCTTTCCCAGATAGTACTCCCAAAATAAAGGGGAGTAAGTGAGGGGGAGATCAACACGACAATATTTGTTCAAATGCATTCCGGTGCTATACATTACCTACAGGCTTTACCAGATATAATGGAGCTTATCACAGAATCACAGAATGGTAGGGGTTGGAAGGGACCTCTAGAGGTCATCTAGTCCAACTCTCTGTTCAAGTAGATTCACCTTAATTCAGTCACACTGGTACGCCTCCAGGCATGTTTTGAAAAGCACCAGAGAAGGAGATTCCGCACCTTTTTCTGGGCAACCTTTGCCAGTGCTCCCTCATCCTCACAGTAAAATAGTTCTTCCTTATGTTTAAGTGGAACTTTTTGTGTTCCACCTTCATCCCATTACCCCTTGTCGTGTCACTGGATAGTACAGGATAAAAAATGCCTCCTGCCATTCACTTGACATGCACCTTTTAAATACTTGTAGGTATTAATGAGATTCTCCTTCACTCTCTTCCTGTTGTACTCCACTTTAAAACAAAATATGCAAAAGCAAAGGCAAGTTCATTGTGATGTGAATGTACTAAAGCATTCTAACAACTTAAGAAAAAACGGTTAAACAAATAATTTAGAAAAATGAGACTGATATACCTATTTTCAAACATTAAAAGCAGTATTATAGCAAGCACTTTAATTTGCTGCCTGTGGATCCATTTAATTAAATATGCAGCTGGTGCGGTGGATCTCTTTGACTGTGTATGAAATGATGCATGACTACATATGAAACAGTGTGAAGGCTGCAAAACTATATCCTAGCTGGAAAAGGGTGAAAAAGTGCAATTGTCATATAAACAAAGTAGAAAATTAATGTAAGTTATTTAGATGTATTTTGATGCATGGATCTTATTTCTATCGAATTCTATGAAGCATTTGCCAAGTTCATCTTCATCAAAGACTAACTCTTCATGTTAGGATATAGAAGGGCCGTTTCAAGCCTTTAAGAAACAACTGTTCAGTAAACCTCACCTGAATATATGTCCATACTGCTTAAAATTCTATCCTAGCTTCCAAGTCTTGCTTTTTAATCCCTCATTCATTACCTATATGAAATAACTGATTACAATTAAACCTAAAATAAGGACACCACACAACCTGCCCTTATTCATTATACATACAAATATGCAACAGTTCTTAACACGCTAATAAGTAGTCTGCAGGCAGTATACTGTGTACAGGTCAGTTCATACATCCTATTTTGACTAGACAAGTTTTTGTGCAGTAATAGGAAAACTATCATAAGGCATTCTTCATTTTATACTGGTTCCTTCCATGTGTTGTCTTTGAAGGAATTCAGTAAAAGTCCTACTGAAGCAAGGTGTAATTGATTTTTCCAATTGATTCCATCTTTTGGAGCTGTTGCTTGGTTTGGAACTCAAGTATGAACAATCTATAGATATTTTTGATTCAACCAAACATTTCTCCTTTATAAGAAGTCATTATTTTATATTCCCGGTACAGTCATATACAGTCTTCCAAATCTCTCTGATAAGATGTTAAGTATAGGGCAATGTTTTTTATTTACTTTTTATTTGTTGTAAATTAGCATATGACTGACAGTATTCTTATGTTGTTTCCTTCACTGGATTCTAAAGCAAGGAGACAATTCTTTTGATACAGAAGCATCCAACTCTTCACGTTTTAGCATATTTTAGCATTATTAGTTTCCAGGCTCCCTTAAATTATAGCTGAAGATTTAGATATCTAATTTTAAGCATTAAGGCATGAAGAATAATCATCTCTGTTCTACTTGAGCTCTTTCAGCAATGTTTGTTTTGATTAGATAAATGTAAAGTAATTAGAAAACTCCCAATATGAATGTTCTGTTGTATTTTGGCACACCTTAATGTACTCTGTTTCATCTTGCTCCATACAGTTCAAAATATCATGCTGCCATTAGCAGCTGTGCTTTTTGTTTCAAAATTGAGTTTTCCATTATCTTTTTCATCAAACACAAAGAGGCTAGAAAATATTTAGTGCGCTATATCTGTCATATGTAGTACTCTGCAGAGCAAATGAAATGTGATCCATGTTACTGAAAAAATTAATATGTGGAGCAATATGTAGTACATTAAACATTCACTCTATGCTGTTTTTGTCCTTTCCTTGCAAGTTTACATGACTCAGAATGGGAACAATGTGCATAAAAGCATCTTATGTAGAGCTGAAGGCCTCCACTGAGCAATTCAAATCAGAATTTTTAGAAGAGAAAATACTCTCCTGAGACATGTGGTCATTTCAAATTTCATCCTTCATCCTAACTGAAACGAAAAACTGAAGTTGTTTCCTTTCTAGAACTTGACATGTACTTAATTATCCAATTACATATTCTTTCCTTACAGAAAATTATTCTGATTCTGTGAGCTGCAGCTAACTAGTTTTCAATATAGTTTATACTGAAATGATATTCAATATAGTTTTCAATCTTTATCTCCCAGTATGTTAAAGAAACAGTGCTATGAAAAACCACTGTTGACATTGTTGCTCTCTTGGTAATAGTCATTAGATTATTAAATTTCTAATAAAGTCATAAATAGTGAAAGCAACACATCTTCAGAATAATGAAGAGCAATTGTTGATATAGCTGGCTTAGTTATAGACTATTTCATAGATAAATGCTTCAAAACCATGTTTTTTCCCAAATTCAATAAAACTCAAAATTATAACTGTGCAAATTTCACCTCCTTCATTTACAAGTTCTTGAACCTTTTTATAAGGGCCTCATTTCAGTGTTCTTTTGATTTTTGTCAAGTAATGACTATCTTGCATTTTTCCAGGTGTTTTAAAGTTTCATTCTTGCATCATTCCCTTCATACAGCTACACTAGGTGTCATCCTTCTAGATTTCATCACCATCACTGAGGTTTTGTCCACTTTTTCTTCTAGGGAATAAGTTTACTTAAATGTCCCTTGAAACACCTATTCCAAAGCATGTTGAACATTTTTAGTGGAATGTCACCATGTTGAGTATTTGACAAAATTCCTGATATCTGGAAAATGGATGGAGGATTTCCATTGTGTTCAATAGACCAGACTGAAGAAACCAGTGTGGTTTCTCATAAGAAATTAAATATTTACTTATCCAATAATTTAGTTAAAATGAATGTTAGTAAAACTAATTAAAAAGAAAAAAAAGATTTTGACTTGAGAGTTGAGCAAAGAGGAACCTCATGAGCTTCAATAAGGAAAAGTGCAGAGTCCTGCATCTGGGAATGAACAGCCCCACGCACCAGTACAGGCTGGGGGTCGAACTGCTGAAGAGCAGCTCTGTAGAGAGAGACCTGGGAGTCCTGATTGGTAATAAACTGACCATGAGCCAGCAATGTGCCCTCATGTCCAAGAAGGCCAATGGCATCCTGGGATGCATCAAAAAGAGTGTGGCCAGAAGGTCAAGAAAGGTTCTTCTCCCCCTCTACTCTTCCCTGCTGAGGCCTCATCCGGAGTCCTGTGTCCAGTTCTGGGATGCCCTGCTCAAGAGGGACAGAGAATTTCCGGAGAGAGTCCAGTACAGGGCCACCAAGATGATCAGGGGACTGGAGCATCTTTCCTTATGAGGAAAGGCTGTGGGATGTGCAGCTGTTTAATCTGGAGAAGAGGAGACTGTGGAAGGATCTCATTAATATTTACAAATGTCTAAATGGTGGATGTCAGGAGGTTGGGACATCCCTTTTTTCTATAGTAGCTAGCAACAGGACAAGGGGTAATGGGATGAAGCTGGAACACAAAAAGTTCCACTTAAATATAAGAAAAAACTATTTCACTGTGAGGGTGATGGAGCAGTGGAACAGGCTGCCCTGGAGACTGTGGAGTCTCCTTCCTTGGATGTCTTCAAAACCAGCCTGGACATGTACCTATGCGACCTGATCTAGGTGAACCTGCTTCTGCAGGGGGGTTGGACTAGATGATCTCTAAAGGTCCCTTCCAACCCCTACCATTCTATGAGTCTATATTTCTATGAATATCATTATCCCCAAATTAAGTTCTTGTTACATAGTCTAAATTATTCTTAGTTCATGTACAGTTTTAGTCGAAGTATAGCCACAGAAAAGCACGTATAAAACTTGTGAGCGTCACAGGACTTGCTCTACAGTCAGTGTCAAAAACTGTAGGCAGCAGTCAAACTAACCTACAGTGACCATGACGTTTTCTAAAATGCCCATGATGATATCACTTTTGGTAGTGATGGTTTAGCATGGTGTTCTATTTCATCTATGTATTGCTTATACAGAGATATCCAGAAAATTTAAAGGAAGTTTGAACTTGAATTGAGAACAAAGTATTTGTGGAAACTCTTGAACACCGTTTTACAGAAATGTGTATGATAAAAATTCTAGATCTTATCCCATTCATATTCTTCAACACCAGCTGATGTTTCTGAAGTATCAGCAGCTTAACACTTAATCATGTCTACCAACTATCAAAAGAAGAAGCAAGGGTATAAATATTATTGTTTGAAACCCATTTTGGAAAAAAATGCATTCTATGGCACATAACAAACGAGTCAAATTACATGTTATCACTAAATCAGAGTTTAAACAATTCAGAGTTGTGCACTTTTTTTTACTAGTCTCTTGTTTTCTAGTTAAGCTAGCTGAGGTATTGTTATGATGATCAAAGTTCTATTTATTACTTTGTTAGTGTATTGCCCAGAGACCATACAAAAGAAAACAGTCCTCCCTTCCTCATAACAGTCCCTGTGGTAGCAACGCTGAAAAAGATAAGACCATAGAAAGGCAGCAGAAGACTACCTCAAAGAATCAGAGCATTAAGGCATTAAGTAGACTATTGTAATACTTCCAAATATGATAATACACCTTACTAAACTTGTCCATCTTGCTTATGTGAGGAAACAGTTTCTTTCCAACCTCAGTGTTGCCTGTGATAGCATAATTCCATGGTGGAAACCTGGATTGCAGCTACAGGCAGCCTGAGTCTTTGATTATCAATTCTTCTTTATGAAACAAGAACTTTCTCTAATGTCAAATTGATTTAGGAGTGATACTTTTTGTATCTCTCTTGCTTCTAGTGCAGCTACCTAGGGAACTAATTTGAAAATGATACAGAACAGTTTAATTTTGTATGATAACACTTTCAATCTGTAGATTATATAACATGCTCTAAATTTGCTAATTTTTAAATGCCCTTAAGCAAATTAATTTTAGAGTTAATCCATACAATCTTTCATCAGATAAGATGAAAGAGTATTGTACAAGACCTGGTTTGCACTCTTCCAGCTTCACTAATGCCATTCATTCTTGTGATTTTGCTCAGAGTATTTAACGTCTCATAGTGGGGAAATAATTTAATCAAGAATGAGAAAAAAAAAAGGTAATTTTTCCAAATCTATACCTGGGAGGATCTGGAATTGTACTTTGATACTCATAGGTTTCCTATGGTTTGTTTTTACTATTTTCCTTACATAGATACCTACTTGTGCTTTAATCTGATAAACTCTCATAGAATTATCATAGTGTGTGTGTTTAAATTACACAATTGCAAGCACTGTACAAATAATATTTATTTTTACTAGGTTAAATTTGTTAACCTTCATCTGGATCAATAATTTCTTGGTTTACATGAATGTTTACCAGTAGCTGTTTTGCGTGCCTCTGTCAATCTCTACTCTCTTTAAGAGACATGTAAGTATTTTCCTGAAAAGAGCCTATTTTTACCTCGTATTTTTTAACTCCCTTCAATCTTTTTAAATCCTGTACAAAGGGTATAATGGCCAGATGATTCAGTGGTTCCCATCTGTACAGGAAAAGCTCTAGTAACATCAGTGAGGATTTTTATCTAAAATCCTTTCATCTGGGCAAGATTAATGTGCAATTTATCTGGGAGACTTTATGAAACAATAATTCTTTCAAATTCAGAGGGAAAAAAAATCCCACATATTCAAGAGGGCAGGATTTCAGTTATTCTAAGGCTTGCCTTGCCCTTCTTGTGACATAAGGGCATTCTAATTCAAAAGATGTAATTCACTGAGGAGAGTGAAAATTGTAATTTTTTTTCATTTTCTAATCCTGCATCTGTAAAGACATAGGGTAAATCAAGATTCTATGTATTTGTACCCAAAGGACTTATGCCTACAGTTTTCTATCTATCTTTGTGTTCTGAAATACACACTTTGATGGACCTTGAATGGTATATATGCTGAGTGACATTGCTTCTTCATTTTGCTTTATTTTGTTGAAAGCTGTTGACCAAAAAACAACACGGTGTCTACTGAGTGCTCAAACAGACTTTTCAGCACTTTACTATTCATCAGATTAAAATTTACCACTTCAGAGTATCATACTTTCTCACTCTATCATGACTTTTAGATCTCCAAGGACCTATCTTTGTTCTTATTTTATTTGCTTCCTGTGGTATTATTTGTACTTACAAATGATCTCTATTGTAAGCACTATAATTATGCTGGTGTTTTTCAGCCTTCAGGCAGTTTTGAATAAATATGAGAACTGTGCTGTTTGGATACTTGAAAATAAGTACTGCTTCTTTTGTTTGGTTTTGTACATTACTGAGGGTCTGGAAAAGGAAAAAGCAAATGTTGGTTTAGTGCTATCAGTCCCTTGCCCCTGCAAGATAGTAAAAAGTTAGATACTGTAAATTTTAACTACAGTACAGTTTAACTGAGGTTTTAACTTGATGACACCTGTGTGGTATGCAATATTCTCTAAGAGATTGTTGAATGCAGTTTTGCGATGTGAGGCCCAGTAGAAGACCCCACTCACGCAGCTGTGCTTCCCTCTGCTTGCCCCTAACCACTCACAACCTTTAGGTTTTCTCCCACAATCTCCTTCCCTCAAAACAGTAGAAGTCAATTATAGATAGATAGAGATATACGGGTTTTAATTTTTTCACCATTTAAGGTTTTATTTCTCCTTTAACTCCTTTTGAGTTATGGATTGTTATTGAAGCAGAGGCTCTAAAAAATAAATTATTATATTAGAAAAAAAAATCTTACTGGGAGAAAATTAAAAAACAGAAATTTCCATTTATTCTGGGGAGATGAATTAATCAACTGAGATCCTGCTTAAATAGAAAGATTAATATGTAGGTGGTTATATGACACAAAGAGAGAAAATATCAGTATAGTTTCTACAATGTAAAAGGATAGAAAAAGAAACTTAGCAGAAGAGTACAGTTTCAGTAATATTAATAAATGTTTGTTAAATATAAGAATAAATGGAGTTTATTCTGCAAAGGGGTTGGACTAGATGATCTCTAAAGGTCCCTTCCAACTGCTACAATTCTATGATTCAACAAACCAAACACATAAAGGGGTACAGTTATACAGAGTAGCTACTTAATTAATGATGAAAATGCAATGGGTTTAAACTCGGGGAAAAAAAAAAAATAAGAAAATGGTAACTAGAAGATAGATTAGCGTTTCTTGTTTCAGACCAGCTCCCTTATCCCTTGATTATAAGGCGATTTATTAAGGTCAAAACCTACTTAGATTCCTATCATCCAGGATAGCTCTCCATTTTCATCTCAACTTCCTTTCTTCTTTTAACACCTTCACATACTCATGTCATCTTATACTATAGGGACGTGTTATTAAAAAGTGAAACAATTGAAAATAAACCCACACTCAGTGAGAGGACTGAAGATATTTACAAATAACAAAAACAATCCCACAAACTATTAAATGACAAACTACAGAAAAAAAACACCCTGTCATGAGTCAATACTGCACTGATCAGTTCAAATATAGTCCTTCACTCGACTTTCCAACCACTACCATTCTATGATTCTATGGTTCTCTGAAAACCTCTTTCATGAGTCATTACAACAAAAGGAAGATAATCCTTATGCATTTAAGAGTATGACTCTGCCTTATAATAAGAGATAAAATTCATCCATCCATAGGCTTACAGGTAGAAAAAGGTAATAATGAAAAGTGCATTCATTGTTGTAGATATTTTCACTTGCAAAACCTAATTCTTTACGTAAATGTCCAGAATTTTATGTCTGTGTGTTTATGTTTGTATAAATATGCATATGCATCTGTATTTTACTCCGCAGCAGTAAATATGTGTTTATTCTCTACTCTAAGTATGAGGGTTAACCATTGCAAAGATGTGTGCCATAACCTTTTAGCTGAAATATTTTACGGTATCTCTTTCTTAAAAAAATAAACAATTGTATTTTTGAAGTTAAAAAAAAAAAAAAACTAAAAAAAAATCAAGAAAAACACAGACAATTACCTCAAAAAAATCAATTTTAGTTATTTATAGTAAAACTTATTTTAAAACTTATTTTCATAAAAAATATATTATTGTTTTAAGTGTAACCTCAGAGGCATTTCTGTTGCATGGTCATTCATTCAAAATAAATTGTAATGATTTTCACTTGGTAAATCTGTTATTCCTTAGCTCACTGCCTCCTCATTTGTTTCACATGCCTGATGGTTTCTAATCAAATATAGCAAAGCACATCCATTTTGTTTTGCTTTCAAAAGTCATGGATGACTTACTTCTGCTCAGAGAATATAGAGATCTACAAGTTTTCCTTGAAATAAACTTGGGTGAAAGGCCTCTAGTCAGTGACAAATTTCCCATCTTTAATTCTCACACTTATTTGAGTGCTCAGCAAGTTTCTACAAAATTTCTTCAAGTGCTCAGTTTTCAGCTTCATATCTCTTCAGTTTCCTTTAGTGCCACTTGAAAATTCAAAAGCTACCCTATGCTTTTTTTACTACATAGACAAGGCTCATATTTTACATAAAATCATAGTCAGTATAAGTAAAGTAAGACTTTATTTAAAACCAGACTGTGATGTACAGGTCTGGAAGTAAATACAAATAAAAAGTTCATCATAAACAAATAAAATATTTAAGTTTTTTTAAGATAAAAAGAGATGTACAAAAGATTAATAGTTTTTTTCTCCTTTCAATTGGTCAAATATTTACAAATATTTTCAGGTGTGTAATTTTGTGTAATTGATTAAGCTATGTGAGTTTTATTCCTCCAAAGTTGTGTAATGAGCATTATAATATCAGTATTCAAGCCAATTGAAACTAATACTGCAAACAAAGATCATAGAATCATAGAATGGTAGGGGTTGGAAAGGGACCTTTAGAGATCATCTAGTCCAACCCCCCTGCAGAAGCAGGTTCACCTAGATCAGGTCACATAGGAACATGTCCAGGCGGGTCTTGAAGACCTCCAAGGAAGGAGACTCCACAGTCTCCAGGGCAGCCTGTGCCACTGCTCCATCATCCTCACAGTGAAATAGTTTTTTCTTATATTTAAGTGGAACTTTTGTGCTCCAACTTCATCCCATTACCCCTTGTCCTGTTGCTAGCTACTATAGAAAAAAGGGATGTCCCAACCTCCTGACACCCACCATTTAGACATTTGTAAATATTAATGAGATCCCTCCACAGTCTCCTCTTCTCCAAACTAAACAGCTGCACATCCCACAGCCGTTCCTCATAAGGAAGATGCTCCAGTCCCCTGATCATCTTGGTAGCCCTGTACTGGACTCTCTCCAGCACTTCCCTGTCCCTCTTGAGCTGAGGAGTCTAGAACTGGACACAGGACTCCAGATGAGACCTCACCAAGACACAGTAGAGTGGGAGGAGAACCTCCCTTGAACTGCTGGCCACACTTTTCTTGATGCATCCCAGGATGCCATTGGCCTTCTTGCCCACGAGGGCACATTACTGGCTCATATTTAGTTTATTACCAATCAGCACTCCCAGGTCTCTCTCTGCAGAGCTGCTTTTCAGCAGTTCGACCCCCAGCCTGTACTGGTGCATGGGGTTGTTCCTTCCCAGATGCAGGACTCTGCACTTGTCCTTGTTAAACCTCATGAGGTTCCTCTCTGTCCAACTCTCCAGCCGGTCGAGATCCTGCTGAATGGCAGCACAGCCTCTGGGGAATCAGCCAGTCCTCCCAGTTTGGTGTCATCAGTGAACTTGCTGAGGGTACACTCTCTCCCCTTCTCCAGGTTGTTGATGAAGATGTTGAACAAGGCTGGCCCCGGAACTGATCCCTGTGGAACTCCACTGGCCACAGGCCTCCAACTCAATTCTGTGCCATTGACCACCACCCTCTGGGCTCTGTTATTCAGCCAGCTATGAATCCACCTTATGAAGTGAGAAGATTCATGAATTAACATACCAAATGCTCTATTAAAAAATCTAAGTTACACTCACTCTTCACTATTTATCTGTTTTTAGCCTCAAAAGATGAAATAAATCCCAGTGTCTTCTAAAACTATATATAGGCTTCCCTGTAATTTATGTGACTCTACAAAAATCCTAGATATTCTTTGATCACAGTTAAATGGACTTCACATGTCTTGCAAAGAATTGTTAGAATTTGCCTTTATCTTTCTCTTATCTGTCAAAATTTTGGTTTGAATGATGTGAATATCTATTTTAGCAAAAGCTTTTGCATTCTAAGCAGAAACAACCTTACACCTACCATGTTTATTTGGTGCTGCACTTAGACATATCACTACTCTATGACTGTCAAATTGTGTTTGAATTTCTTTTAACAATGTTATAAAGCCCAGT
The DNA here is from genome assembly GCF_028858725.1 of Colius striatus. Classification (NCBI taxonomy): domain Eukaryota; kingdom Metazoa; phylum Chordata; class Aves; order Coliiformes; family Coliidae; genus Colius; species Colius striatus. The sequence goes on from NC_084761.1 coordinate 56,220,334, forward strand.
TTTAGTGCCTGTTTTATATACTTCTTCTCAGTATATTTGTGTTAGTTTGAAAGCCTTTGTTTGGAAAACACCAACCTTTCTAATGGGAATGCCTAAGGAAGACTGCTTTTCCCACGTGGAGTAAAAGAGTCCAAGATGAGATCAGAAGGAGAAGCAGCAAAGGCCTGAGAATCTGAGAATCAGAGTCCAAGAAATAATAAAAAGGTTTGGGCCGATGAAGAGCCCTCCTTCAGGACAGAAAGAACACAGCCTTAAACACCAGACTGTGCAGACAGGACTCAAAGTCAGAAAGCCGTGCAGCTGACTGAAACCAAACCTGGAAGTAACGAGCTCTTCATTAGGAAAGAGTCTACAAGACTTTGTTAATAATTTTTCTCTTACCAAATCACATTCATTTTGGTTTTAAAGAAATAAATATTGAAATTATCTATTTTATACATAAATTCAGATATTTGAGTTTAGCCTCGTTTCTGGGAAGCTCAGAATCAGGAAGAAGAACTGCAGAACTTTGCTTTAATGCTCTGGCTGTCTCAGGATGAACTTGAAGATCAATACTAGTAAAAAATGAAAAGCAAGCAGAAAATAAATACTGTTATTTTAAAAAAATTTCAGGCAACATCTATTGTTGGACATTTTGTAGGAAGAGGTGGGAGGAATTTGGAGACCCACACAAACAGAAAAGATAGACAAAGGCCTGAAAGGAGTACCAGCAGAGTATTTTCTTGTATAATAAGCTTCTGGAAGAAATAGGGACCCTACAGCCCCAGTTTGGAAATAAGTTTAGTTAGTTCTACAGAAAACCCCAGGCAGTAGCACACACAGACTTACATGAAGACTGCATAATCACTTCTTTTCAAGGAAGATGAATTCAGAGTACAACTCAAGCAAATAAATGAACTCTAGGTTGGGGAATAAACAGACTATAGGGTTAAAAGAGAGGATCTTGACTTGTTTACCTTAGCTGAAAAACAGACCAACAGGGAAAACGACTCATGTTTATAAAAAAGCTTTATGTGAAAAACAAAGCAAACAAAATTCCCCTCCTATGTAAAATTAAAGATAATACTAGCATAAACAAAAAAATATACTCTTGGTTATAAATACAGGCCAAAGGAAACCTCAACCCAAAAATCCCAAGAGCAACACTGAAGGTATATTTAAGCTGTCTCCCAATCTCAGCTACTTTAAAATGTTATTTGGTCACCCTATGAAAGGAAAAATTAAATGCCTTTCACTAGTCTATGAAAGATTGGCTTCTTTTGTTTCCATGTACATATTTCCTACTGTTTTGTGTCAAGGTTTAGGTCAATTCAATGAAACCAAATAAGATTCACTGTTAAGAACCTTGTAATGTTTTTCTGAAAGCAATGAAATATTTATTACCACATTTGTTTCATGGGATGAAAATCTTAAATTAAACATGTCAGCTTTAGAGATGTGTGCTGAAAAACACTGTGTAAGAAACATCATATCATAATATAGAGGAAGGAGAAAAACTCATACTTTAGGCCACATGAGAAATTGTGCAATGCTGAACTGCGTTCTATAACCGACTTAAAATCAACTATTTTTCCCCTTTCTTTTTATGTCATCAATTTATGCTATTGAAAAGCAGCATCAGAATAACAACCTTTAAAAAACAAGTGGACTGGATTCAAACCAATCACCATTCTCTGTCAAAAAGATTAAGTAGGGAACTACTGACCACTACCATACTCTGTCAGACATCTGCAAGGAAAGACTGGGAGAGTTAGGTCTGAGATAGGAATTTCAGGGGACATCTAGTTGCTGCCTCTACTTGCCTAACAGGGATCCACAGAGAATGTAGATCTAATATCTTCCAGAACTGCCCAGTGAAAGGAGATGCAACAGGCAAAAATTGCAGCAGGGGAAACTATTTACAAGAAAACATTACTGAGAAGAAGAGTTGTCAAGCATTGGAATGAGTTGTCCAGAGATTTTGGAGACTTCTGTCTTTAGAGATAGCAAACTAGGCTCGACGAGAGCTTCAGCAATCTAATCTAAGTTTGAGCAGGGTGTTGGACAAGCAGACCTGCCAAGATTCCTTCATGATTCTAAAAATTATGCATATTTCTAGAGTTCTTGATTGAACTGAAAGAAGTGGCTGCATGTCTTTATGGAAATTATAACATAAATGCTTTAAGCATGTATCTTTCTGATTATCTGGAAAGATCACATCATAAACATATTAACAATTTATAGCTTATTAATTCATTAATAAGTAATTATTAATTTCTTCAGCTTTACTGAAAAAGAGTAAAACAATACTATCTGTGGACTCCGAACAAGCAGATAAATCAAAATAGGTCTGTGGGCTAATTTTACAGAGACTTAAAAATCCAAATACGTTGCAGGTATAAAAACCAATATGCTGGATCCTCAGTGTAATGTTGGCTCTTCATACTAGAGTTTTTGAACAGCTACAGTTTTTTATTTGAAATGCTGTCAATCCACTTTTTTGTTTTATGTTCATTAAAAAGAATAAGAAAACAAATATAGTTAACAATTCATAAATTATACTGTAAATATTGAAAAATGTTACAAAGATGCCTGAAGTTTGATGCTGCACAAGCACATAGGTGAAAGTGATTTTGCCAAAACGTTAACTATTGCTGCCGTGCATGCAAACAGCAAAATTATGTGAAAATATTTTCTTTACAATAAACAGCACCTTTTTGACATAACCATCTGGAAGTCTTATAATTTATTCTGATTAGAAACATACATATTTCAGTTGCTGTCAATATTTGCATTGACTAATCTATTTTTTCTTCATGTAATTAAAATGAGATTTAAATACCTAATCAAAACATACATTTGCCTAGTAGCAAGCAGCATTGTACAGATTTGGCTGTTCAGAAACAAATCAACAACAATATATATAGCCCTGTAGTACTATAAATACAGTACTGCCCTCAGTAGTAGCAGGTCACAGGCTTCCTGTGGAATTTGCAAGGCCTCAGGAGTAAGGTGTATCAGATTTACTTGCTTTGAGCTTATCTTGACCTGCCTTGAGTTTATTTTTCTCTTGACTTAGCCTTAACAGAAACTTGCTAACAATGAGATGGGTATGGTTAACTTGATTTACACATACTTATCTTTGTATGGTACACACATAGTTTTTACATATATGGTTAGCCTAAGGTAGTTATTCTGTGTAGCACGGGCTATTTATGCCTTTATTAATAGTGTCGAGAAATAGAGACTTGGCATGATAGCAGAGGCCTCTAGCCATGGCAGCACCAGAGACATCACAGAGAAGTACCTGGGATATCAAGGGATGAGGCATAGGCTGGCAATGGAAACCCTTGAGCTTGCAGACTACTCACTAATGCTCACCTGAAGAACCAATAATCCCATTCTGGATAAAACTAGTTTTGAGGGGTAACAGAACAGAGAAAAAAGTATCTAACGTGTAAAATGCACCACACAGGACATTTGCAAAACAGTGAATAAGAAAGGTGCAAAGAAGTCCTAGCAAACATGTAAAAATGTGTCAAGGGGTTTTTTTACGTTCTAGGGGAAGGCGAAGAAAACATTATGACCAGAATTCTTCAGGCAAAAAAAATATGGGCAATTTACCATATTTTCTTCCTTTTCTCCTCCTGTATGATTATTTAACCATTTTTAATGTAGTGGGGGTTTTTTTGTGCATATGATATGCACACAATAATTGTTTATTTTCTAATTGCCTTTGATTATCCTGTTAAATGACTGCAAGTTTTAGTGACTCTACACATGTCATTTTTGTAAAGTAATCTACACTACTCAAAGGAAGAGTCACAATCAGTTGCTCATCTCAAATACATCAGTTCAACTCCTCTCACTCCAGTGGGTTCTTTCTTAACTGCATCTGGCTGTCCACTAAATAGCACAGAATGAAAAGTATATACTTCTGATAGGGAGTACTACAGATTATGTCTGTAAAATTTGACAGCACAACTTAGGAATACCCAGAGATTTTTAAGATTTCATTTTGTCTTCAATGGGCAGAAACTTATGCTTTCAATCAAACAAATTTTGAAGTACTAACATACTATACATTTCTGAGAGATTCTTTCACAGAAGCTCCAGAGGGGACTGGGTAAAGACTATTTTAGTGTGCATTGAGCTCATAAAAGTATTTCTTCCCTAAAGTCCTGCTCTTAACCCAGTTTCCAGAACAGATGAGCTTTGGTAGAGAGAAGACTTTTGTATCTATACAGAACTTTCAGAAATGTCTGAAGACTACCAGTTTATTCTTGAACATTGATTATGTAATTGTGTTCATATGTGATAGTAAAAGAGATAGAAGGCTTTGGGGAGATTCTGGTCACAGCAGGTGAGTTGTACAATTGCAACTCAGAGTTTCTGAAATTGGAAAACTTGTGTTATTTTGATTAGAATGCTAAATTTTAACAAGATCTTGCAAATCTTTACTCTAAAAATACCATATTTGTGTTAGTACTGTTTCTGTATGAAATATATGAAGATACTAAGAAACTAATACAGATAATGCATGCTTCTTATAATGTCAAATCAAGATGAAAAATGACTTTCATGCTGTTAGCTACAAACTTCTGAATTTCAGTGAAGGACTGAGCAACACTTGCCAAAGTTTGCACTATGTATATTGACAATGGCACCTACATATTTTATATTATAGAATCATAGAATGGTAGGAGTTGGAAGGGACCTTTAGAGATCATCTAGTCCAACTCCCGTGCAGAAGCAGGTTCACCTAGGTCAGGTTGCATAGGAACATGTCCAGGCAGGTCCTGAAGACCTCCAAGTAAGGAGACTCCACAATCCCTCTGGGCAGTGAGCTTATTCCCGTAAGGCATGTGATGTGTAAGACTCAAATACAGCAAAGCACTTGATGCACTCTTTGGCTTGAAACAATGTTCTAATCTCACAGGGTTCAAAAAGGCTCAAGTACATGCTTTCATCTATCTAATCTGACAGGTGCAAAGCTCCTAGCTACAAGCATTTAATGAAGACACTAGCATAAGCTCAGGCAGCACAGAAATGGTTTCAGACGGTAATTTCAGATATATAAGCTAGACATGTTCGACTGACCTAGTTAGAGGGTTTGATTTCACAGGTACATTGAGGGCTGCTAATATTTGGGCTAAGTCTATACATGGATGCTGAGACAAGCAGATAAATCAGGCAGCAGGAAGAGTCTAGTTGCAGCTCTGTGCAGACCATTTCTGAGATGATAAATTGTTCTGTAAAGAATAATTCTTAATGAAACTGATATACAGAGTGAGCCCCAGAGGCTTCACAACACAAAAGTGCATACAGTCAAATCAAATAGCTGCAAACCGAATATTACCCTATGAATGATAATAATATTTTTTAAAAGTAATTTCTCTTAGCCCTAATATGGTTTGAATGACATCAGATTAACTAAACTAGTGACTGGAAGTGGATAAGAAATCCTTAGTGTTAAAAACAAGTTACTGATAAAAGTAAGCATTGGTTATTGTATGATTTAATTTGCACTTGAAAGACTTATGGCACTTTTATACTACAATGTAAATAATGATAGTTTGGCCTGGCACTGTTGAATACCATCGTTGCCATTGTCTCTTAGGAAAAAAACCCCAAAAAATGAACATGCACACACAAAATCTCAAAACAAGACAACCAGCCTTCATTAAGTTACAGTATATATTTAATTTGTATGTAGAATTACTTTATGAAAAATTAGGAGTTTAAATATAACCTCCTTAATTGATTATGAATAGTTTTTGTACCCAACCTAATTAGATTCCTTCTACTGCATTTACTGGAAATACATATCAAAGTTTATCTACATCATGAAACAATTTATGAAATATTCATATGGATTTTGCATATCACTCAAAGATCCTACAAACTCCCACACCCTTGTAATTACATACCTGCAGCATTTGGCTTTATTTATAGGGTCTTTTACCCTCATAATATTAAAGGTGATGATTCTATGATTTGTCCCACCAAGCAAGGCACAAACACATTCAAGTGCTTGATCCAAGGTAACGACAAGGCTGAAATGAAATAGTGCAATAAAACACACATGTTCTTGCATAGCTAAAGAATGCTTTTGTCTTATTTTTGCTTTCTGTCTGTACAAGGAAAGCGTTGCAACTAAGGACTGAGAGGTTTCAGTATTCAAAAAAGAGAAATAGAAATGTCTTAGAAAAGAAATAATGAAAAATAAGTCGTATAGCACTGAGACTTTTTGGCCATCACAGTTAATGGATAATTTCCTGTTATTTTTTAATATACAGGTAGTTCTGTTATATTAATATCTGTTAAGTTACCAACAAATATCAGAGTCTTTATGAGACTCTTTTATATATTATTTCAAGAATTATTTTACTGTAGGCAGAGAAGTATGACTCACTTGCAAAAAGAACATAACATGATTAAAATAAGGAGAAAATCTATTCAAAATGTTCAAGTATCTTTTGAATTACCCTTGAGAACAATTTACATTTCAGTTCTGGCACACTTCTTAAAAGACTTCAAGAATAGGGGCACTATATAGAATATATTTTTGCAACATAGTCATTACTAATTCTCAACACAAATCCAAATGCTAGCTCAAGGTGCTCAGGAAACAAACACGCATGATCGTAGCTGCATCCAAATTCCCTTTTCACTCCTGTGCTTATGGGGTTACCACTGCTCCTGGATATGAGTTTCACCCAGTATTACCTTGAAGGGTTTCAGTTTTCCTCAGACCAACTGCACACACAAGTATTCTCAATGCTTTACCCTGACACAGCAGCCCCAGAAACAAGCTGCTCATCCACCCACCTCTCCATCAGTCTCCCCCTCCATTCTTGGGAACACATTGAATAAGACACTCAGACTTCCAATGGAGATGCATCATTACTTTAAAATAAAATGATGCCTGCGTATTGACTTGCATAACTTTCAAATCACTCAAAAACCTGAGTATGAAATATATAAAAAAGAGCTACCGTACAGCAATTTTGCAATTACAGCTTTACAGCTTCTTGTATACAAGCTTCTTATCCCAATGATATTGACAATATACACTCAAACCTTCAAACATAATCAACAGTTCCTTTACCACGTAGGTTTAACAATGTACTGTGAGTGTCCTGGTAGGCAGAAAGCGTAATCAATTACACAGAAAACTGTATCACACTAGATCTGCATGGTTTGTCTTTTCTTGTTAGCAAGAAATATGCAGCAGGTAAGTAGATTCACTTTTTTTTTCATTCTTATTATGTCATCCTGTGGTTAAGATATTGTTGCTGAGACAGAGTACTTCAATTGATATCCTTGTTGTAGTAATATGATTTTTTTAAAAATAGGAGGAAGAGGAATGGAAAGGGCAGCAAGGTAGCACATACACTGAAAGGAATGCATAACTATATCAGTCCACTACACTTCAAGCAGTAAAAGGATCACAGTAATAAATTTGAACATGTAATAAATCCAAGTATGCAATACACTGTGACTATAAATAGTTAACATATAGTACTTCTGCTTTGGTAGAAGCAGAAAGGTTGGTGATTTACCCACCCCCCCAAACATTTTATTTCAGTTACTATATTTTGTTGTATTCAACACAATGTTGTGTCGTGTTGCATTGTGTTTCTTTAGAACCTCTTACGTTCTAGCTTGTACTCATTGTCCTTTGTCTTGTCATTGGACATCACTGAGAAGAGTCTGGCTCCGTCCTCCTGACACCTATCCTTTACGCACTTGTAAACATTAATAAGGTCACACCTCAGTCTCCTCCAAGTTAAATAGTCTCAGCTCCCTCAGCCCCACCTTGATCAGGTCACTCAGAAATGTGTAGAGGCAGGTTATGAAAACATCCAGAAAAAGAGACTCCACAGCATCCCTGGGCAGCCTGAGCCAGTACTCCGTCATCCTCACAGTAAAACAGATTTTCCTTATGTTTAAATGCAACTTCCTGTGTTCCAGCTTCTTTCCATTATCCCTTGTCCAGCCATTAGATACAACAGAAAAAAATGGCATCTCAACCTCCTGACATCCACCATTTAGGTATTTGTAAATATTAGATTCCCCCCACGGTCTCCTCTTCTCCAGACCAAACAGCCCCATATCCCACAGATTTTCCTCATAAGGAAGATGCTCCAATCCCCTGATCATCTTGATGGCCCTATGCTGGACTCTCTCCAGAAGTTCTCTGTCCCTCTTGAGCTGAGGAGCCCAGAACTGGACACAGGACTCCAGATGAGGCCTCAGCAGGGCAGAGGGGCAGAAGAACCTCCCCTGACCTGCTGGCCACACTCTTCTCAATGCATCCCAGGATGCCATCGGCCTTCTTGGACATAAAGGCACATTGCTGGCTTATGGTTAGTTTATTACCAATCAGGACTCCCAGGTCTCTCTCTGCAGAGCTGTTCTTCAGCAGGTCAATCCTCAGCATGTACTAGTGCATGGGGTTGTTCCTTCCCAGATGCAGGACTCTGCACTTGCCCTTGTTGAACCTCATGAGGTTCCTCTCTGCCCAGCTCTTAAGCTGGTCAAGATCCCGTTGAATGGCAGCACAGCCCTCTGGGGAATCAGCCATTCCTCCCAGTTTGGGGTCATCTGTGAACTTGCTGAGGGTACACTCAAGTAATAATGACAATCCGTAGTGTAAGAAAAATCTGTCATTTTCTTTCTCACCTTTATTAAAAATTAATGTGTGACCACTGTTTCAGGTAGCAAGTCTATAAACACAATGCAACTCTTTTCCAAATCTTTAAATTTTATTTCAGTAAGCATTTCAATTATTTATTCAGGCTATTCACATCTCTTTCCACAATTTTGGAATTTTTCAAAGCTCCCAAAGACCATGAAGTGATGTGGTGGCAGGGGAGAAGGAATATAATTCAGGAAAAATGTAGGTAAAAAGATACTTTAAAAATATTTAAAATAGCATTAAATCTAAAATGTAAATTTCTAACAAATTCTTACAAGAGTACATATACAGCTAGTTCTCTGTGTCCTGTATGTCAGTAGCCACTGTGCTCAGGTCAATGACTAAACTTTCATAGACTGTTAGACTGTCGGAGCTCAAGCAGACCTCGGTGTGTGAGGCGATGTGCTTTGTTTCTTTTTACAGCAAAACCAGCTTTTAGGAGAATCTGAATTATTCTTTTCCCTTTCTCAAACACTTCTTCTGCCTTGTTGCCCCATACAATTATGTCATCAATGTACTGTAAATGTTCAGTTTATATTACTGAGCTGATGTCATATAGTATGGAATATCTCCTTGATCAGCCTGGTTGTTCTGGCCGTGGCCCCTCCCAAGATTGTGCTCACCTATAGCTATTGGTGAAGGTGGGGGAAGGAATGCTGGAGGGACAGCCCTGATGCTATGTGAGCAGTAGTCATAATATTGATATCAACAGTAAGCACAGCACTGCAAGAGCTGCTGTGGAAAATCACTACCACTCCAGACCCACTACAGGTGATTTTACACTCTGGCTGCAACACATCATGGGAAAAATGAGGTTATGACCAAAGAGTGATTCAATAGTCTGCTCAACATATCAGCTTTTGACTCAGATACTTGAAATAAAGCAATGTGCACAGAAGCCAAAAAAATTAAATGCAGCTCCTAATTTTTCATTTCATTATTCCCCAGTCAAACTACACAACAGTCATTTTTGTAAGGCAGAAGGTGCTTATTTTTAGTGTTTTGATGAACATACAGAGACTTTTTTTGAGGGATAGAAGAAAAAAAGAAAGTGTAAAATATTAAAAGTGAAATAAAAAAAAATACAAGCATTTAAAAATGTTATTTTGTTGATATCAGTTTAGAACATGGATTTTCACGTAGAATCAAATCTACCAGATAAAACATAAAACCAAAACAAATACATGTCATTACCCGGTAGCCAAGACTCCTTTAAATGAGACAGTTTAGAAATTTATTATCCCTATGAATTTATTTTAAAGTTCTGGTACTGACATTCTTCTCAGCCATTCACCTCAATTAGGCCATTAGAAGTAAGAAGTGTAGGAATACACAGTTCATGCCCTGTGACTTATGTGCCCTCCTGAAAATTGTAAGTAAACAAGGCATCTTGGCTAATGAAGAACCTTGTCAAGGTAACGTCAAATCCTTCTTTAGAAAATTTGATCACAGCTAAAAATATTACAGCTTCTTCCTTAACTTAAATTGTTTTTCCAAAATAATTACCTTTTAAACTGTTTGTGTAATTAGGACATACAGGAATTTTAGTCTCCAAGATACAGATAACTGTTAGCTTGAGTTGTTAGCAGAGACAAGTATGATGCCTTTACATCAATAGAGAAAGTACACACACCGTTTATATATACCTTCTTACAAGAATGCTGTAAAAATAGGATAGTGTGATAGGAATTCTTTGTTAGATTCAATTCTTTGCTAGAAAGTTGAAGAGAACGTGATAATCACTAAAATGTTGAGAAAAAATAGTAGTTTTAAGATATTTGTGAAAAATATTCAGAATAAAGAATGAAAGACTATTTAATAGATGACACATAATGTTGCTCTTGCTAGTCTTAAGACTAGAATTTTGACATTTAAACTAGAGATTGTATTTGAAAATTAGGTCTCTTTCTTCCAATAATCTTGCAATGTTTTGATTTTACTAGATTTACATATAGGAGGGTTAAAACCAATCTGTTCATGAACAGTGCATGAAAGTTTAAAGACAACTAAATTATTCATTCTGCAGAGAAGTTCAACAACATTTATCATATTGATACATTAATGAACTTGTTCTTCCTAGTTAATGAATTAAATGTTCATAGGAACTCACAGAAATTTCTCAAAGCTTGATGTATCTTCAGACATATAAGAAAAGCACACCTAAATACGTTCCTAGATCTTTAAAAAAAAATCAAATCTGAACTTTAACAGATATTCAGGAAAGCACCCTTTGATGGGAAACTAGTCAGAATAATAAAGAGAATTTTCAGCAGAGGACACAGAAAAATACAATGTGTAAAAAGATATTAACACCAGGGGGTACAGATGAATTAGAAAAAAAACCATTAAAAATGAAGACAATTAATAATGGAAAAATTAAATGATCCAATAACTAATTTAAAAAGACACAAGCATAGCTATGAATTGATTACAAAGGATACAAGCTCTTGGCCTTCATCACTACAAATGAACTAAGCAAAGGTGAAAACTGTGAATATACTTCACCTTTCAAGCAATTTCTATTGGATACATTAACTGGTTTTCTAAAAGTGGTGGAAGTAGTCAGAAAAACATAGTAGTTCAAATAGGATTGATATTTGTTTCTGTGATAAATCTATTACAGCATTAGCAGGATGTATTCTTTCTTTACCTTAAATAAATCTGAACGCTGAAAAGTTAAGAAACAACCACAGAAACAGTGTTATAGTACTTCTGAGCCCAGTAGCAAGTATAGCTCCACAGAAATACTGTTCTCCTGTACTATACTCCTACACAACTGCTCCTACTTGAGAAGCTCTCTTGTGTATGTCCAGAACTGCAGTTAAAACCATCAAACTAAAAAACAACACATACCCAACACCTTCACTTTCTCTTATTAGTGCAATGCAAGGCTCGAGAGTTACTCGAAACAAGCAAATAAGATATGGACAAAATCACAAGGAAAAATACTGGAGGAAGAGGGGCTTGTATTTTCCCCATAGATAATTGTGTGATTACAACCTGTTAAGATGGTAAATGACCTTACCTGCCTGCCTTTTTTTTCCCCGCTTAAAGATCAAATGTCTAAATAAATCAAAATACTCAAGTATCTCAGTATCATTACAGAAAAAAAAGAAGTACTTTCATTTCCATAAAACAGAACTTATATTTTATATTCTACTTTTTACTGAAACACATTATGCTGAACCATGGTTACAGAAATCACTAATATTAATACACAGTTACTCTCCAACTTACAAACTTCCAAGAGGCCTACTTTGTCTTAGTTTAAAATTTTACAAAGACCTTATCTTTTTCTTACATTTCCCATTAACCTCAAGTTACTGGAAGGTGAAGAGCAGTTTACTGAAGCACCACACCTATTTCAGAACTTACACATTTTCATAGACAAAGGCCATTGTTGAACATAAGGTACCTGATTCAGGGAAAATTTTGGTCAGGCCCTGTATGGTCATATTTGAAAATATGCCTTGTTTCTCCTCAAACACAAAACATAAATAGTCATGGTAGACACTTTATTTTATTTCCAACACAACCATGAGCCAGACCTTGCTTGAGATTTTAAAAAAAGGGCAGTTGTTAATCGGCTTCATCCAGAAACAACCTAAATTATAGAAACAGAGCCAGATCTGATGGTCTAACCAGCAGTAAGACTAAGCACTTGTTCCCTGTAGGCACACAACCAGACAGCACTTATGTACATACACGCACAGTCTGCAACACAGAATGTTGACACGCCCTCGTACAAATGAAGCAGTGTTTGCATTGGTAAAATAAGCCAGAGCATCCTGTATCTTATCATCTCAGTTACAACTATGTATTATGCATATTCAATTATCTTGAGGCAGGGATGATCAATTCTGGTTGTGCAAAACCAGTTCTTGCCAAACTATTTTATGACTCAATATAAGTAAATAAAAATATCAGCTTTTACACAAGATATTAACCTCAATCTAAGCCACTACAAAATATTAGTGGATAATCCTTGTTTTAGAGGGAGTGGCAGGATGACACAAGCAAGAGAGTCTCTTAAGCCTATCCGCTATTAGTGATGTCAGTAGAGTGAAATCCTTTCTTTTGTACTTTAGAAACACCACAATTGATTGTTGGCCCATTACATCACCACAGTTTGTGATTTCGGACTGCTTACTCTCACTAACACTAAAGATATATGGAAAGCAATAAAAAATATACAATGTATGCTTGAATAGATCATCTTTAGATTAATGATTAATTCAAATAAAATACCCTAGTCATGATTTTGTCTAAATGCCAGAACTTCTGAATTTTCGCTGGTGTGTTTCAACAATCTTCTTTGTTTCAAAGTCAAAATAACTATCATTACAGGGAACGAGCTGTGCATAAATAAAATACTTTTGCCAAGAATGTAGATTTTGAAAATATTCATAAAATATGTGATTGTTTAAGCCAGCTGCTGTATGCAATACCCCAGGATGTTAGAGCATCTTGATATCTGCTGTCACCTAGTCCAGCATAAATATTTCTTAAGGTAACATTTGTTTAAATGGTTTTTTAATCCTTCAACTTGACTAAGAGCAAATATAATTTTTAAGAAAGCATGAAATAGGAGAAACCAAGAGGATAGATAAGCATGAATTTCTGATGATACAAAAAAGTAATGTTACCATTAGCCTATGACAAAGCTCTAAGCTAGAAAACACACAAACCTATAGACATGAGGAAAGAGAAGAATCTCACATTCACTTCTGCCCTTTTTGAGCATATATGTATTAAATGTAGGGACACTTACAGCTGAAGACCTTACCCTAAAGTGTTTCCATTTTGTGCTGACATTTGATAAGCATTTGGGATTTCAGACACATAACAGAAAGAATACATATCTGAATAGTGACTCTGAACAATATTAATAGGATACAGAGTCAACTACTCTTCCACACCTCCCAAACATAAATAGCATAAACACGGGAAATGAAGAAAATTATTATTTTGTCTTCTTAAGTCTTCTCTAGAATTTTTTTCTCCTGAAATTTAGTTGAGAATTACTTTTGTCAAGAGTAATAGCATTTTAATTGACAGCTTACAGTCTTTCTTTAGTGATAACCTTTTAATAACAACAATAGTAAACTAATAGTTACCATTTCTATGGCAAATGAAGTCTCTAAAGAAAGAGACGACTTATCAAATTAGATCATACAAGAAGCAGGAAAAAATTTTAAGCATGACACTTAAAAAAACATAATATTCTCATATTCATCTACAAATAATAGGGGAAAAAAAAGTTAGCAAGCAAAGGTCAAAACAATCTTTAATGATTAGCGATGAAAACAATATTAAAAAGCCAAAAGCATTTAATCACAAGTTACTCCAGAGTTTTGAAAACTTCTTCCATCAACAACGTTGCAGTTGCACTTTACAACTTTGAATGTTCAATGTATATACTTTAAATTTATCTGCATGTCTCCCTTAGCAATAAAACTTTAAACCTTTTTTTGTCTACTTACAGAAAGCAGAAATATATTTCAATATTTATACTGGTTTCCTCAACTGTGTAGCTGAAACACTGAGAGAATTTTATTCATAACCAGATAAATAAAAGTTCAGTACTTACTTTAAAGGTGCCAGTCTATACACATTTACCCACGCTCAACAAAACAGCAACATCCTGCTTTGTACTCACAAGTTGTACAGCTTTAAGAAACTCAAGGAAAACACTTTTAAAACCTTGTTGATCATTTGGAAAGACATCAGAGATGAAAAAAGTGTGTATTGTGACCTGAGAGAAGAAACTTGCTTTCTTGATTGGGTGAAAGTGGCAAGGAAAAGCAGCAGCAGCTGCCTCTAACACTAATTAGCAGGTATTGAGATCATCAGGGAGTACTCCAGCACCTGTCTTAACTCTCTGGACATGCATAAGCTTCCTGAAGCAAGACGGGTGCTTGTGCAGCCCACTGACTGCTGCTGGAGGGTCTCCTGCCATCCAGCCTACACATCCTATATGCACACATCTCAGTTGCCAGCACACAGGGGTAAGCTGCCAGTACATGTAGTTGGAAAATGGCAGAGAATCTTGTAATGTTACTTCATTCATGTTTGTCCCTGTGAGTCATCAAAAATAAGTATTTCAAACTGCTTTATTTATTTAAGTGCAGAAAGGAAATAAGTTGTTTAAGGGCTGCTGAATAAAGTTGCCATACATTGGCTTACCATGTATGATGTCTTTCCCAGAATTATTTAGACAAATTAAAAAACAAAAAAGCAATTCATTATTTGTGTTGCAGAACAACTTGATTATGTATTAGTGTTGCTCCCATCGCTAATACACATGAATAACAAATAGCTCTGAAACCATTATATGTATATGTGCATCTAATCTATCTTTGTATAGTCAGTTACTCAGTGACTCTGAGACAGGAATGCATGTGTTAACAGATTGTGCTAATAAAATGCTAGTTACATGATCAGGAAATTAAAGCTTGACCTATGGTGAAAATAAAATGTGACTTTAATAGGAGACCCCAACAGTACAAGCACAGGATGATCACAGAGGCCCTGGGGATACAAACACAAACCTTTAAAGAGTCAGTTAGCTGTTGCTGGAGGGATGCAACCTTCGATGTAGGAAAAAACTAACTTCCAGGGTAACAGAGAAAAGAACAAAGAGTATGAATTCACTGTAAATTAAACATCCCATCGATGGTAAGACTCAGATATAGCATGGAATTTACAGACCACTAAAGACAGAGCAAGCAAAAAGACTATATTAGAAGACACATACATATTAAAACATAACTGCTCTGAAAGAGAACAAAAAGATCTTCCTCATCATATACCTCTGGTCAAGAACTCACTGTCACCAGTGAGTTAATTCCACTAACTAATCAGATTAACAATCAGTTTCTGGCTCTGTAGATAAGTGTGTTTCTTTAGTCCACATCATCTGCCTGTGATTTTTAGTTTCACGCCCCACTGTAGAGTCTCAGTTGCAACACTGCTCCATCAAATCTTACAGAATCACACCAAAACCACAATATGTATGTACACATACATATTATTTGCTAATAGTTTCAAATGAACTACTTAGCTAGGAGTCAACCATTCTCTGAAGTGATCTAAAAGCATAAGCTACTGTGAACATAGCAAATGAAAGCAGGCAGCACACTGAAAACTGACCTGAAAACAGATGAGATGTAGTACGAGGGTTCTCTTCCAGGCTTTGCTCCTAGTTTGAAGTATCAGATATGTCACGAATTTTAAACCTCCATTTTTCTGCTGATACTGTATCAATTTGAGGACACAAGCTGACATGTTTGCTTTGTTCACCAATGCACACTGCAATATTGTCTAAATTAAAAAATAAAAAAGTGAGTTCAGCATTTGACCCTTTCTGAGACATATAGTATGTGAAACGTACTATATGTCTTTGTACATATACATGTGTGCCAATGTTAATTGAACCTTTTTGCTGTATTAATATTTCATCCTCTGATGACTAGTAAATTTCCTAAAGACAACAAAAATCTAAACCCATTCTCGTTTGGGTTGCCAGTTAGGATTTTTTGACATATCTTTTGTGACCTCAGAAACTGTTTTGTAAAATTTATCTGTCCTTGTAACACAAAAACATGTAATTCAAATGCTATAGCTATTCTGATTGAGACTGCACTTTAACTTTTTGACTAAACCAGGGACATAGTCAGATAATTACTAATTCCCTTGCAGAACTTTCTGTATTTCCTACGAAACCTACCATTTGTATATAATTTTCAGCCTCGTGACAAAGTTCATAATTTTTTTTAGCATTAGGTCTTAATACTGTATCTCTGACTATGAATAGTCACTTTCAATTGTAAAGCATAAATGCTATGGTGTATAGAGGTGTTTGCTTTGTGTTTTTTACTGTTAACCATTTCTCCTTTAAACTGCAAAAAGAAAATTTACAATAGCAGCAAGAAAACATGTTGGAGTGATGTATCAATTTAATCACTTCTGTTTCATAGAGGCACAGAACACCCCAAATTTGGAGAGATGTCAATATGTTTGACAACTATTATTAAGCACTAGTTTCAATAAAGCAAATCAGGAGGTAAATCAAAATCTCTTATGAAATGCTTGTGTTTCATATCACTTTGTGGGGCTCTTTCTGATTGACTTTTTAACTCTCTATAGAATGAAAATAGATGTACAGCAAATTCAGTCTGACGGTACTTTCCTGTTCATATTTACAGAAGAAAATAATTTTAAAGAAATGTTAATGCTGACTATAATACTTGTAGGTTTCACTTTGAGCTTAGTCATACTCTGCAAAATATTGCTCAGCTTCACGCTGGAAGAAATGCAGCTGCCAGTGTTGTAATTTGACACAGTAGGCAGGTATATTTTTACTCCTTACAAAAATCTGCAGTTGCAGCTGGCTGCTACTTGAATATTTCTTTTTATCTTTTTTCACCAACTTGTTGATTGCTTACTCTTCATAATCTTTAAGATGTTAACTGATGAAAGGCTCTCTGCAGTATCTTTGTTTCATATAAAGTATTACACAATTCAATAAAACTTTTTGCCCTTGAATCTTGCTGATGGTAACTGAAAGCCTAGTGCCAAACTTCATTGTCATTTTGCCAATGTACATCAACATTTAAATCCAAGTCAGCATTTTGGTTCTTAAACATTACCTTAGATAAACATCAAACTGAATCCACAAAACTCTGCTCAGCCTTTGTCTCCCAATCTGGAGGTGCTTTAATTTGCAAGATGGTTCTTTATTCACCTCAAAAATGTTCTGAATGTGTATTTTTTATTTCTTTGCACAATTGGAAGATTTGTAGTTTGAGTAATCAGGAAAAATTGCCAAATACTTTAGCATATAGAACACAGGCACAGTGGTCAAATTCTCCAAGGAGTACCAATTCTTAACATGCCAAAGAGCCCTAAACAGCAGTTTATATGCCAAATCAGAGAGGATCAGCCTCCAGATTTATGTTGGAAAGAGATATTCATGGAACCAAAAGAATAAAGAACAAAAGGAAGTCCTAAGGAGCGCTCACTTGAAACTGAAAACTTGTAGCTCTAATTCAGAGGACAATTTAATATCTTTGATCTTAAACTGTTTTCATGGTTTGGCCCAGCTAGCATAGCAGCACCATGACAGTCTCTCGCTCAGTGCCCCCATTCACTCTCACTCTCATTAGGATAGCAGAAGCCCCAGCGAAATGGGAGTAAAAAGATAAGCAAAGTTGTTGTGGATTAAGACAAGGGCAGGGAGGGCTCTCTGCCAATTACAGTTCCGGGCAAAACAGACTCCAGTACTCGACTGAGAGAGGAAAGTAGGAAAGTTTATTCTACAAAAAACAGAACGGAATAAAAGCAAAAAGGGAGTAGGATGATGAGAAAATTGCAACCAGCACTTTAAGATCTCCCTCCCCCATTCCTCCTTTCTTCCAGAGCCCAGCTCACTGCTCCTGGTATCTCTACCTCCTTCCCCCTCAAAAGCTCAGGGGGGCAGGGAATGGGGGATGTGGTCAGTCTCTCACAGATGGGCTCTGCCGCTTCTGTCTTCTCAGATGAGGACGACTCCTGGCATTCTTCCCCTGCTCCAACACTGGATTCCTCCCCTGGGACACAGTCCTGAACGACCTTCTCAGGTGTGGGTTCTTCCCAGCAGCTGTGGCTTCTACCAACACAGGGTTCCTCACACAGGATGCAGTCCTTGGTGAATATCTCTGGCGTAGATTCTTCACCACGGTTGCAGTTTCTGCAGTTACAGGGTCCCTCTCTCCAGACAAGGCCTCTTCTGGACATAAGTTTAATGAGCTGCTTTGTCGTGGGTAAACAACAAAGTTACATCTTCTGTGAATATTGGATCCCTTCCTCAGGACATGGCCTGCTCCAGCCATAGTGATAAAGGGTCCCCTCCCTCAGGACACGGCCTCTTCCAGCCATAGTTTTAAAGAAGAAAATCACTGCCCCTTGCTCAGGGTCTATAATGAAGTGATTGGGTCCTTCCCACGGGACACGGCCTCCTCCAGCCATAGTCACTGTCCCTGGCTCAGGACCTTTAATGAAGTGAATCACTGCCCCTGGTCCAGGGTCAGCTTTAGCAAAATGAGTCTCTATGGCTGATGCAGGGTCTTTAAAGAAATGTAAAAAAAAATCCCAACTTCACCAGTCCTCTCTGTAGAATGCAGGGGAGCCTCTGCTCCAGCACACCTCCTCTTTCATCAATGATCTTGGAGTCCACATGGTTGTTTCTCTCTATTCCTAATCCTTCCACCACAAACCAGAAGAAGAAGAAGGGACAGAAGAAGGAAAAAAGAAGGAAGAAGAAGGAGGAAGAAGCCTCCTCTTCCGACTTCTTCTTAAAAAGTGATTGTGAGTCTGGCTCAGAGCTGGGGAGAGTTTCAAGCAACCTCTTACAAAAGCCATCTTTACAGGCCCTTCCCCCTTACCAGAAAAGGCTGTCATGTCAAACCATGACAACCGTAAAATGTAAAAACAGTTCTAGGAGCAAGAAGAGCCAGACTAGAGCACCGTATTGCTTGACATGAAAATGAGAACCAAGTGTTTGCTTTTGGTTTTGATAAAAAAAAATCTGAGACAAAACATATCACACATAAAAATAGCAGGTGACCATTTGTGGAAATGCTGATTTATCAGTTCCTATAGCATTTATGGTTGTTTATGTAGATATTTCAGGTTTTATTCTATTTTCTATTGGTTAGTAAGATACTAAAGTTTGAATCGTGTCAGCTGCAAGTTTAGATAGCCCTAGAGAAGAACATTGTCTTCCTTTCACACAGCAGTAGAAATGGGACAACTTTCTTTGATGCTGATAATCTCTTGATTTCCTATCCTTCATTGAGTCATGTTCATTTGTATGACATAAACACCTTTGAAAAGGAGTCATATAGCAGATCTTGACAAACTAGCCTGAAATGTTGAGTGATACAACATCAAAGCACCTGCAGAATGTAAACTATATCCATTATGTTTCACAATGCTGTGATGGAGATGAATAACAAATAAGAAAATGAGGTTAAAGTGATCTAGCAGTACAGCATGATTTCAACATCATTTGTCTTACAGTTTTGTTATTGTCTTGCCCTACATAATGACAACCTACATGTCAGAGCTTCAAAACCCAGGAGGCAGGGAGAGGAAGGCAGGGGATTTAGCTGTGAGGTGCATGATGCAGATTTGGTGCCAGCCCTAGTGATTAGAAGAAATAATGCAGATGAGATAGTTGTTAGAGGGAAAGTAGATTAATGAGGTGCATAACAAAGATCCGAGGGAACAAAAAGAGGAAAGAAAACAACCATTTATGTTAAGTTGATCCACCAACAACCTCACTATTTACATTTAAGGGCATCAGTAGAAACTCCTATTACAGATATGAGTATAGTTAGTTTTGCTTGATAGAAGCATGTTTCTTCTCATTATTCAATCTATTGCTAGTGTTTAGCTGAAGGTAAACTGCAACGGATGAGTAATTTCACTTTCTTCCAGATAACCCATCAGAACCTCTCCAGACATCAGTGCTGTTGAGTCTACAAATAGGCGAGGATCTCAGATTGCAGTAAACAGACATAGGACTCATTAGGAAGCAACAGTCAGCAGCAAACAAGACAATTATCTGAGCGAACTCTCCTGCTCTGCTTTCATGATGGCTTAAATTCAAATTTAAATAGAGGAAAAACATACTTCAGCTTTTATGTGTAAGGCAGAGATTCAGCTGCAACTGAAGACTAACTTTAGGATCCTTTCATTACACCATTCCTGGGAAACAGTAGCTAGACTCTTTTTTTTTTTTTTTCTAGTTCACAGCTTTTCACAGTACAAATAATTCCCTAAGCCACTGAGATTTCAACTTCTCATTTTTCCTATCTGAGAATCAAGACCAGTGTGTTTACTTCCTGTAACCTAAGGCATTCCAAAAGTTGGAAGATTCAGCTTACAAAGTATATTTTAGTATGAATTTGAAGGCAATTGCAAATTTGGTCTTTGGCTGTCCTGGTTTGGGCTAGGATAGAGTTAACTTTGATGAGGAAGTAGGAAGGGGCACAGCATGGGCAGCTGACCTGGGCTGGCCAACAGGTATTCGATACCATACTGACATCATGCCCAGTACCTAGAGGCAGGGAGCTACTCGGGGGCAGGGCTTCGGGAGCACAGGCGGGGCTGCCGGTCGGAGGGGGAGTCGCGCCGGGTCCCGGGTGGTGAGCAGCCGCGGCACCCGCCATTCCTTTTGTATATTCACCTCGTGTACTGTTAAAAGTGTTCCTTTTTCCCCCTGAACCTGTTTCTTCTTATTGTTGTTCTATTAAACCGCTCTTATTTCAACCTACGCGGGTTTTCCCCCTTTTTCTCTGGTTCCCCTTCCCGCTCCACCGGGAGGGGAGGAGTGAGCGAGCACCCTCGTGGCTCTTTGTTCCCGGCTGGGCAAAACAACGACACATTTGGCGCCCAACGTGGGGCCCGCAGGGTTGAAATAAGACACGGTAGGCTGAAACAATTGTCACAATGTTGATGTATTTGCTTAACTGCTGTTGGCCCATATTTTGTCATATGCACTATGTATTCTCTCTGATAGTGTTTATGTCCTTTGGAAAAGGGACAAAAGCACTCGTTCTGATGTACTGATTGTTACTGGCTTATGGTATGGTTGTATCACTGGGTATGGAGCTAGGCCAATACTTGTACAGGACTTGGTTGGCATTTCTGCAACTTGGACATTTATTTTCAGAATGTAGTGACAGTAATGACACCCAGTTCATGGGAAAAATGGAGGGACGTAATTTTTCCATTTTTTCCATCCTCCCTTACTCATTCAAGTTAACTGTAATAGCTTTTGACAATTCAGAATGCACTTGGGATGTCCCAGCCATTGTGGTTTTATTGCTCTGTCCTCTAGGTAGGGTGTTTTTCTTGGGTAGGGTTGTGAAATGTGTTTTCCAGACTGTTATGAGGTTGGGCAGCTATGGAGGGATTGATATACAGAAGAATACGAACAGGTATTGGAAGAGTTTTTTACTTGTACAGATTAGGAATGCCACCCTAGCAACAACTGTGGCTATTCAAACTGAGGCAACTGATGCTGTTGCTGCCCTAACTCCAACAGCAGACACTGATCCTGAATCAGAGGATCAACCTGTGGCAGTGTCAGTTGCTCCTGTCCAGAAAAGGAAACACATAAAAAAATCAGTTCACCTTGTGAGGGATGAGGATGAACCAGTGTCATCACGGGAACGGGAGGAAGAGTCAGAGCCAGAGCCAGAGATAATCACCCGATCCTTGTCCCTGAGCGAACTGCGAGAAGTACGAAAAGATTACAGTCGCCACCCAAGCGAGCACCTTGTTGCCTGGCTGCTCCAATGCTGGGAGAATGGGGCCCACAGCTTGGACTTGGAGGGCAGGGAAGCCAGGCAGCTGGGCTCTCTGTCCCGGGATGGCGGCATTGACAAGGCGATTGGAAGGAAGATAGAAGTCCTCAGCCTCTGGAGATGACTTTTGTCTGGTGTGAGAGAAAGATACCCCTTCAAAGAAGATATCATATGCCACCCAGGCAAGTGGACCACAATGGACAAAGGTATCCAGTACCTGAGGGAATTAGCTGTGCGGGAAATGATTTATAATGAGCAGTTACCAACAGACCCAGATGAGGTCCAGTGCACACAGTCTATGTGGTGAAGATTTCTGCAAAGTGCACCATCATCTTATGCTAATTCATTGGCAGTCATCTCCTGGAAAGAAGGTGAGGGGAAAACAGTGGGGAAAATGGGTGTTCAACTTCGGCAGTATGAAGAATTCTTTCTCTTTTTCTCTGGTTCCCCTTCCCACTCCACCGGGAGGGGAGGAGTGAGCGAGCACCCTCGTGGCTCTTTGTTCCTGGCTGGGCAAAACCACCACATTGGCTTAATATAAAGTGTACATATCTACCCTGGGATAAAAGAGTACTAGAGAATCAGAGATATTCACGATTTTTTTGAGAAAAAAACTTCTTGATTTCACCTTTGCATACATTTTATGAATCTTTTTTCCTCAAAAAACCCATACAGTTAAAGCCTTCCATCAATAAAGTATAGGAAAATTTTAAAGACAAGAAGAATAAAATATACCAATCATAAGCTATTATTGACAGTGGCAAAAGGCCTCATATTTTCACAATTTGAGCACAGAGTTTTTAATTTCCACCATTGCTCCCTAAGTTCTTTACTAATGGAAGTAAAAGGTTTTTAGATAGGTGGTCAAGTCACAGAGATGAGTCTCTTCATTCACTGCTACAACATTTAAACTAGTTTAGGAGAGATTACTTCTTTTCATATTTATATACATTTTTGGCATTTTACTAGAAATTAAGTTATTTTTGTTCATTTGCATATTGTCTGTTTTCCATGCCTGGTAATTGGGATTTTATTTTACCTTGGTTATCTTGCAGACACTAGTGTAGCAACTGTGCAATTAGCATTGCATGACTCCTTTTATGAGCAAGTCCAAGAAGAAATTGCTGTTCTAATGCATCCGATCCTGACTAGTTCAACTGGCTAAGGAGCATAACTCTGTAGTTGAAGGAGCTTCTTAGATTTCTACAGTTTAGAGCTCATTTGATCTAGAGATATTCCTGTAGAATTAAAGAATCACGTACTCTCACCCACAACAAATACAAGTACAATACGTATCTTCACCACACATGTATTCATCCAGATGATCACAGAATTGGAATAAATGCAGATATTTAGAAACATAGAACTGTGGTCAACTCTATAGCATTTAGTAAGATGTCTCAGATTTATTTGATTCTTGTCATGAGCCAAGCAAATCTTCTGGTCATCAACCAGCCTAACCCCATCTGGCATGCTGAAGGTTGCCCTGGCGTGAATTTGACAATACAAAAGGACAATACAAGTGTCCTTTTACTAACTTTTATTGCCCACATATGATGGAGAAACATTTTAAGTTTTCCTTTCATTGATGGGGAACATCTCTTCATTCTAGAGGAAGAAAATCTGGTCAGGCTTTCAACAACAAAACACCTAGAGACATATCTTTCCCCATGAAATAGAAACAAAGTGTGTGTGCATAAATTATACTTGCTAATGATTTTTAACATAGTGATCTGGGTGAGATTTTCAGAAACATTCACAGATTATCACAGCCTTATGTTTATCTCAAATCACTTGCTTCCTGGGATTGTTTTGATTATTTCCTAGGTTTGGCTTGCCTCTCACTTAAAGTGCAAATTCTTACTATATTGTGATCTCTACTGAGATTTGCTTGATACTAGGGAGTAGAAATACTTCCCATACAAAACATCTAATAACCTGTCCCGCAGAATGGTCCGTATTTTTTGCTACCAGCCTCATAATTACTTCTTAGAATAAATAAAAATATGTTTTCCATCCTCAGCAACCAAGTGCTTCAAGCAGAACAAATGGTCTGAAAATTTTCAAAAAAACTGCTGGTAGCCTAACTCTGTGTATACAAAATCAGAGGAACTGACCTTCCAGGTATTTAATGAGGGAGCATCTAATATAAGAACTAAGCTAGTGAACCAGTGAAAATAAAGGAATATGATTTTGCCACAAAAACATCTTCAAATGAGTAATCTGTTAGGCATGCCTAAATGAGCAGCATAGATGACTTTAAAACTCTCTTATAAAGATTGCTCTTATGAAAATCCCTTCCTGTCCTATCAGAGTAAAGTAAGTGAGATGTATAAACATGTCTACTGAACAAACCATAGACATTAAATATTAATTCAATATACATAGTATTAAGGTTAGAATAAAATGATTGTTCCATTCATGTCCATTTATGTCCAACTTCATGGCCAAAGTTTTACCAATAACTTTAGACTCTGACATTTTTGTACCTTGAGAAGCATACTCTAGTATTAAATAGCAGACACATATATAAGAAATTGCTTAGTGCCACAATATAAGTGTGGTTGGATTCCATTATCAAAAGCATTATTAAACATTTCTATCTGTGCAACCCAGGGAATAATTCTAAGCACCATCTCTGAATTCCCTGCATAGAAATATTTCTAATCTTCTATCTGTAGATGACAAAACAAATTAATATTTAATTGGTCTTCGGAATAAAACAAGCATGTAAATTAAGGGAGTAGTAACATGGCTTCCTATTGCTTTTTTTAAAAACTCGCAAAATTAGACTAAACATTATCAAGTTACATTTGAAACTAGTTATTTTGCTACAAAAGCTAGATACCAAAAGGATTTTCTGTCATGAACAAAAATGTCTTGGAAGAAGCCATAGGAAAATGTAATATAAGAATTAATTTGAAAATATTTTATTCTTTAATATGTTTACCTATAAACACTAACATTATCCTCACATTCTTTGGAAGAGTTATTACCACAGAAAGTTTCTTACTGCACATACTTTAAGGTAGTATGTGATTAAAAATAGATGTATAGTTATGACTGAATTAACACAACATACTCTGTTATATTTAGGAACATGAAACTATAGTTAAGGTATACTGCCATTTAATTAATATATTTATGAGCACAGATCTTTCCAACCAGAAATACTATTACTGGTTAAATTGACTGTTGTAAATAATTGCTAGTTTAAGAAAATTCTCTTCTGTACTCATTTATAAACACCACTGACTCTTTCAGAGCGTATCTCTTGTTGATGCAGGAAATGATCAAAGATTACTTCCTTGGTCTGTCCGCCATTACCTCAGTGTCTGACTTGCCTTGACCTGGTATGGTAGCAGCATCTTTGTACTTGCTCCTATTATTGTTCCTTTAAGGCAAGTGATAGAAAAAAACCCCAACAAAACACTAAGAGGTATCTTTTTCTCTGTTAATCTTGAATTTAAAGGTCATCAAGATTCTTACATGCAGCAATAAATTGAACTACAAGTATTATACCAGCTCATTTAAGTATTAATAAAAAATTGCATATTTTTAAGGTTTTACAACATACACAAATTCAATGTCTTAGAGATGTAAAAAAACTTTAACTCTTAATGTGTGACTTTAACACATAAAAATAAAAAACTGTCATTCTGTCTATATAATGTTGTTGCAAGATTATCTGTGACCCTAGTCAAAAGACTAAATGGTGTCTTTTGAGAATGTATTCAAAGAATGTCTCCATTATCTCTATGAGTGGACAAAAGTCATCTGCACGAAAAGACAACCAGAAGTCTTCAGGAACACAGGCCTAGTTGCCAGGGTGTTCTAATAATTTCCTATAAAATTGAAAACAGGTTTCCTGGGGAGTTTTCCACATGTATATCATCATGACACAGAGAACACTCCCTCTGGAAAAAAAAAATCAATCTTACCAGAGGAAAATGAATTTCAGAGTGGCCTTCAGTGACAGTAAGCAAGCAACTCCATTCCTGCTTTTCTGTACTTCATTTTTCTCATGTAGAAAATTGGAGGATATGGAATTTGTTGGTGAAGCAACAAAAATTACTGTATTTTTTGTTTGAGATATACTAATGAAATGAGCATCAAAAACAAAAAAAAGGTGGAAAAACACAAATAAATAACAAAGAGAAAAAACAGAGACCAAAGAGATTGTCAATACTTTATAGATCTATCCATAGCAAGTGATAAGTGATTTTGAAAAATAATGTGGCAAATGAATGATGCTATCTGTCCTTTCTCTTTTCAGGCAAATCCAAGAAATCTCAGAAAGATCAGCAGCCAGGGTAAGCCAAGCTGTCTAACACACTCTAATCATCTAAATCTTAGTTCTGGAAGATATATTACCGTCTGATCGGAGAAAAAATGAAAAAATATAGAGTGCTCCCAGTCTTAACAAGAATCTTTTGTCCAAATATTTGTTTAAAAAAACAAAAAAAGGAAAAAGGGAGCAGAGGAAGAAGAGGTACCACTGGAACTAGGAAGGAAAGAATAACCTGGAACATGGTTACCCAAAGCCATTTTGATACTAATAAGGTAGTCAGATATGTGAAGAAGAACATAGTCACATGCAAAGACAGAAGATGCTAAAATGCAGACAGTGTAACTAAGAAGTTTTTTGCTTGGCACCATAGGAGAGAAGAGATAAATCAAATGTTAAAGGCTGCTCACCAGAATGACAAGCATCTTATGCTAAATATGTCTGTGACACAGAGATAAAAACACGCCTCAGCAAGAGCCACATCTTTAATTTATGTAGTTACTTCTTTGGTAAGATACACATTGAAACTAACTTTCTGTAATATTCCTGATGCAGCGACTAAGAAGAAATATAGAAAAGCATTGTCATATTTTAAATACTCTCCAGCTATTTCATGCCCCTTTTCTATACCATTTGCCAAAACAATTTTATTCCTACCTTCTCTTCCCTCAGATTTTATTTTTTAATTTAAGCTCTTGCATTTTGGAAATCCCAACAGAATAAGAATCAGCTTTGTTTAAATATTCAGCATCATATATAATTTTTTATTAATGTCTTCTATAATAAATGTTCTAATTTAAACGTGAGAAAAATATTCATTGTGTCTATCTATCATATGTCATATTCATATGTCCTCTATCATATGAGGACATATCCAAGTATTCCTTTATAATACTAGAGCAACTCAACATTTATTGGTCATCTCTAATCATATACTTACAAATTAGATAGCCCAAAGATACATTCTACTTTAAGTGACATTTTAAAATTACGTCAGAGAAAAATGAATACAAATTGAGAGTTTTTCCATACATCCACATCTCTTTTTTTACTTTTGTAAATCGAACCTCAACCCAAGCCATAGTTCAGTTTGTTACGTTTATTAGATGCATGGCTAAGACTGTTGCTTCTGCTTTCATGTTCAAGTAGCATGTGCACAGGTGTGTGGCCATATTAATATTCATTTTATCTGTGAATGCCACTGAAAGTTTATTCCTCCATACATGAGTGTAAAGCAGAAAAAGTGCAAAAGGTTCAAATTCAAAATTAATGTCTAATAATTCAAACCCCAAATGTATTCAGAAAATACTGCTGTATTTCATCAGTTCTGTCCTTTGTTTACACATACAGAAGCACATCATTCCATCTGAATCTCTCAGCACTTTTCATATGGGGTTTTTTTTGACAAAAGTACAGAAGAAAAACCAAAAGCAGGATGCTCTCCTATGATAGTAACCATATCTCAAACTGCTATAAAATAACTTTCTTTAACTGAAAAATAATGGCAGTATATATTTTTCTTTCAAATAGCTACACTTAAGACATTTTACTCACTGCCAGTAGTTCCCAGTTGGAAAAGGAGAGACTTACAGAAGCAGAAGAATGTTTCTATATACCTTGTGACTATTTAGGACTGTAACACCACAGTTTTGAATTTGGATTATACTTATAACATATCAGATGATAGTTGACTTTCTTATATATCTGTATATTAAACAGAATATTAAAAACCTTAGCAAGATTATTGACATATCACTAAATCCCTTAGGGACATTTCTTTCCCAAAGCTTAGATAGTACAATATGACAGAGTAGGAGAAAATAATCTACTAAAGTTTCTGATTTTTTTTTTGTTTGTTTTTAATATATATTGCTGTTGACTGCTCATTCTGTTGTCCCTGCTGGTGAAGAAAAGATCATTATTTCTGTCTTAAGTAGTTTTAAATATCTTTTAAAAAGCTTTTAGACATGATAGCTACATTTACCTTGGAATGTGTTTCAAGGATTTTCAAGGAAGCGTCCAGCAAGACAGGATGCTTGTTTCCTTTTATAGAACATGTAGATGGTGATTTCTATGACTTTCACTGAGCAACAACTAAACAAACAAGATTTCTGTAATACATATAGTGAATTCCAAAAGCTAACTATGAGGAAAAATTAAAGGTCATGAAATATACTTTCCACAGTAAAAAAAAAAAAAAAGTTTATAATGTTTAAGATTTTCTGCATGACATCACTAATCTTCCAATCACACTACTTCAAAAGAGTAAATGAAAAAGGAATGGTACCATTTTTAATATAAAGAAAAGAGAAATTTAGAGCTTGAAATTAGTTAATTTTAGCAGCTGAGGTCTTATGACAGTTAGGACTTGTATAGGACTTGGCTTTGTACAGTGTTCTCCCTTAATCTGCTTAATCTGCTTTTAGTCCCTCAGTAATCACAGTTACCACAACCAGTCCCACACAAGCCTCGTCAAGCAAGTAAGAATATGACTTTAGATAATGAAGGGAACTATCATAAAGAACAGGGGTTTTAAGGAACATGTGGAAATGAATGTTAGTATTTTTTTTAAAATAGCAGAACAAAAATTAAAACTAAAATATTTTACTCAAAAATTTATCCAGCAATCAAAATTGCAAATGTGGAAAACAAGTGATTTTACTGGTTTCTTCCATGTCCCTTATAAATCCCACACAAATTTTGTATTCCAAATTGACAAAATAGTAGTTTTGTCATCAGAGATTATTTCAGTGACTTCTCAGAGGTGTACGTAAGTATGTACACTTCAAAGTCATAGAGAAGGAAAAACATTTGTTTTATAATCTTATCTTACATCATTTGTAGCTATTTTAAGCTTTTCCACTAACTGTAATTCAGTCTCGAGAAATAGTAACCGAGAGGTTATACTTGACAAAAACTACAGATGTGCAATATTTAATTTTCTAAGACTCCAGGAGATTAAGATGTTTCTTCTCCTTGAATTACAATATATTCACATACCATAGTTTAAAAAAAATTTAAAAATCCCAGTTCATTTAGGAAACAAGAAAATAAAATTTAAAGAAGAAACAAGAGAAGAAAATAAAAAATAATTTTCAAGAAACTAGTGAGGAGGGTGTGATGGTACAGAGAAAGATCAAAGAGTAAGATACAAGTACCAGAGAACATAACTCAGGTGTGATACACTCTCTCAAAAATAAATTATACTTAAGCTTAATCTGCAGGCTATTTGAATATCTCTAAAGTTTTGGAGATAAAACTTCAATAAAACAAGAATCTTAAGTGGCACTGGGCTGCCATAATTCTACCAAAGACAAATTGGTCAGCTGTTTTCCTAACAGTATTAAAATCACAAATTGTTTCCTGTCAGTAGACGTTCAGTACAAGTGTGCTGACCTTAGTCAGACAGGTGCTGTAGTTGCTCTCTCTCATGCATGTCTGGGCAAACATTAACTCAGTGTAATGACACTTGTTCCATCGATTGCCACACAGAGTCTTAGGAATTACAGTTTCTCTGTGCAGAAAGCTTTAATGCCATCTTAGTATCTTGGAAAAAACAATGTACTGACATTTTACCAGTGCTTGGCATAGTACTGATCTTTCTTCAATGACAAAAAGTAGCTGTAAAATTGTATCTAATATTTAA
This sequence comes from Colius striatus, assembly GCF_028858725.1. Taxonomy (NCBI): domain Eukaryota; kingdom Metazoa; phylum Chordata; class Aves; order Coliiformes; family Coliidae; genus Colius; species Colius striatus. The sequence continues at coordinate 56,250,306 of NC_084761.1, forward strand.
TATCATGGAATCAAGACTGTATTTCCATAACAAAAAGTAAACACTTTTTGTGGACCCGGCTGATCAAATGTGACAAAATTATCTTTGCCAACAGGCTAACCAACTTGATAAGAAGAACTTCAAAGCAGGAATGATAGCAGAGGAAGATGATGACCAACAACCAACTGAAGAAGTGGTAGACCTGGTTGGCAAGACAGCTTTTGCTCTTTGCAGAAGAAAACTTTTGATAACAAATAGGGTTGAAAGGGATACACTTCAAGCACATATATACATAAAATGTGAATGTCTACAAAAAAGTATCTTGTGAAAAGCTCTTGTACCTTTTCTGAAAAACCAGCATAACTGGATGCCTCTCCAAAGAACTTGTATAAAAGCACATAGGACAGAAAGCAAACAGGAGAAACTGGAGGTCTTCATGCAGTTGTGGAGTTATTGCCTCAGTGGAATCACAGCTGCAGGCCTGTAAAGTGCTAGCATGAACCCACTCTTTAGGAAGAATAGACTACTTAGGTTAAGAGGAACGGTCATCTCTGACAGTGACAGGAAAGCATAGAACTAAGCTGGAGACAGAACATGAGTCAGATAAGAGCTGATGGGTCAGAATTGGTCGGCATATATGAACAGCGTTGTGATGGGTGTTTGCTACAGGCTAACTGATCAATATGAAGAAGTAGAAGCCTCATGTTCACAGGCTCTCACTCTCATGAGGAATTTGAACTACTGGAGAGACAGTTTAGCAGTCATAGGCAAAGGACATCAGTTTCTGGAGTGCATTGATGAAAATTCCCTGACACAGGTGGTACAGAAGCCAATGTGGGGAGATGCTCTACTAGACTTCACATCTAGAAACAAAAAAGAACTGATTTCAGATTTTAAGGGTTAGGAGTAGCCTTGGTGCAGTGACAATGAGATGACGGAGATCAAAAGATGCCCAGAGGAAAAGGATCTAGGGGTTTTGGTCAACGGCTGACTGAATATGAGCCAGCAGTGTGCCTAGGTGGTCAAAAAGGCCAGTACCGTCCTGACCTGTATCAGAAATAATCTGGCCAGCAGGACTAGGGCAGTGATCGTCCCCCTGTACTCGGCCCTGATGAGACTGTATATCAAATACTGAAGAGAAGTTGTAGTGTGGTGGGGTTTGGTCTCCCAAGTAATGAGTGATAGGGCAGGAGGAAATGGTTTTAAGTTGCACCAGGGAAGGTTTATTAAGAAAAAGTTCTTCACTACAAGAGTTGTCAAGCATTGGAACAGGCTGCCCAACAAAATGGTGGAGTCATCATTCCACCATTAGGTATTTAAAAGACATGTAATACTATTTGTGATAAATACCTAGAGGTATTTAAAAGATGAGATGGGACGTGGTTTAGTGGATTTGGCACTGTTAGGTAAACGATTGGACTTGATCTTGAAGATCTTTTCTGATCTAAACAATTCTGTAACTCTTTGACAAATGATCCATTTTTTTCCCCACTTATCTCACCTGACCTTTAGTTCTCCCTAATCCCTTGTCATTATCTCCTGTCCCATCTCTAAAAGTTGTTATGTACTTCTACACTCATCACCTTTCAGTCTTCTCAGTGATGATAAGTAACTCTTAGCTCTAGCTTTTCACAAACATAACAATACTTTCCTCTTCAACTGAGAGAAAGTATGCAATGAACAGATTACTTGACACCACTAACATTCTTTGGGAAAGCAAATAAATAAGTCATCTACCAATTGCTTTAAGAGACTGAGTGAAATCCCATACATTTCCATTGAGTTTCTCTGTCTTTCTTTTCTTAGTTCTACAGAATTAGAAAGTTCTTTTAACAACTTCATGCTCCTGTTCTCCAGGAGGACTTGTTTTCTAGAACCTATAGAATCAGACTAAACAAGGTTCTTCCAGCAGTTTTTTAGGTCAACTTGGCCTGTTTTATACTTGCACATACTACAAGTTTGGACCTATATCATACTTACACATACTGGCTGGCACTATCACATTTAGTAGATGACATACATCTCCAGTCATCAATGTTTTTAGTGTACTCTATTGTCCATACTCCATTCCTAATAACACATGTGATCCCACTATGTCCTACTTACCAAAATCCTCAATTGCAGAGAATGGTATTATCTTAAAAAAATTCCAGCTTGGTCACATTTTATAACAATATCTACTCTCCTGAGCTATGCAAAGAGAATCAAGTAAGCGAGGGAACTTACTCAATGAATCTCAGACTTTTATAAATTTCTGAAATGCACATGGCCTGCACACTTGTGTGGTATTGGCAATGGGGAAGGATGTATTTACAAGCAGATAGTGCTGTCTCACAAGTTAAAAAAGTACATCCCATACTCTTCTTTCATTGTTCATCCATCAGCAATGTAGAAACTTCTAGGTCATGTATACAGCTATTTGTGATGCTGATAGCAGAGAAAATACAATCACTTGCTGCTGGCTCTTGTAATTCTTTGTGGATTTCCATAAATATTTCAGGCGACTTCTGTATTTTTCTACAAGCCACAGACAACTTGTCATGATACAGTTAGTATGTCTCTCTTCTGCTAGGCTTTTTGGAAAGAATCTGTGAAGTGGTTCTGTCTGGATCAAAATAACTTAAGATCTATTTCTCTAGACTTCACCTATTACTTGGTGAAGACACCTCAGGCTACATTACAATCACACTTTTATTTGCATGTGCTCTATAAATAGAGCACAGTTTTCAAAATATGGCAGCATAATTTTCAACATTCACTAGATAATTGTTCCCCCTATTTCTCTGAGTTTGTGCAATAATCTTTTATGCTACTTTTTAATTTCCTCTTGCCTCTCAGTTATATCTCCTCACACAACAGGAAATTCTTTCTGTATTGCATGTGCATGAAGTATAATCTTTCACTCTGCAGAAAGCCCTGAAAATGTTTTACATATGTTTTGGATGAGTGAATTAGGTGTTAGATCACTTAAATGAAACACCATCAAAAGTTATTTTAGTATGAATTTGTAGAAGGTGACTTAACAGATTTCAACAGCAAGGTTCACTCTACTACTTACTACAGAGGAGAAATACACAAGGGGAAATTGTGTTGGGCTTGGTATAAAGTAATTTGTACAGAGACTGGAAACAAAAAGATAAAAGGAGACTCTTCCATTGAGTCACAAGGCTCCCCTTGCTTTCTACACTCCTTCTCAGATGGGAGTCTAGATAGAGTCTCAAACTTGTTCAACAGTTTACATCTAATGGAAAGAAGAAAGGAGACCCTCTTGTTGAGTCATGAGGTTCAGGATGGACCTCCTTGCTTTCTACACTCCTTCTCAGTCAGGAGTCTAGGTGCAGCTGGATCCAAACCTAATCTCAGACTTGGTTAATGGGGTTTATATCTAATGGAGTTAATACAGAAGGTAAACAAAATATTTTAAACATTTAATTATCAAAGTTATTAAATAATATTTGCTACAATCAGCACATTTATTTTAAAAATAATAGATTACACAAGACTACATACACATAAATACAGCATACACAGAGGTATAGATGTTAACCAAAGTTTCTCTCCTTGTGTTGAATCATAAAATGAAATAATCTTTAAATCCTGGCTCCTTAATCCTGGATCTGTACAAACACCAAATGTAGGCAATTACTTACTGTTCTCCATCAGCAGCATTTGTCAGCAGAGAATGATTAGCCCTTCACCAGCATTTTACCAGCAGATGGTCTTGGAAGTTGTTGAGATCTCTTACTCTGAGAGGTATCCCATCAAACAGTCTCGTTTTAGGACCGTTATTTGGCCACAGTGCTTGTCAGGTAACTCTCATATCTCTCAGAATGGTCTATGAGCCAGGCAACTGGAGTTGGTGGTACATTTCATAGGCAGCAGGAGTTAGGAATTAGGAAGTGCCTAATCACTCTAACTCACTGTACTTGCAATTAGGACGATAGTCTCAACTCACTGTGATAATAGCTGAGATGAAAGAGTGTCAGGTTTTCTCAGTTCACAACATGTATAATTAAGGCAAGAAGACAAAGTTGGCTGGTTCTATCACAGTGACAAGGTCCATGGAGGCAGGTCTGCACCACCACAACAACATATCAGCCTATAAAATTTTGTCTTGTGGGTAAAAGGCATTTTACAAGCACACCATATATTATGCAGCACAGAGTAAACTATGAAATGATGTAGAACTGAACTTACTGGCAATATAAACTTTGAATAACAATCACAAAGCAATTTAACAACACTAGTATAGAGGTTCAACATGTAAGCCATGAAGCTGGACAACTGATATATGTCAACGTAACATGCTACCATATATGAGCTTAATTTAAGACTTCTTTTGCCCGTCATCCTGTTGAACTTCAAGATTGTTCTCTGCAGCCACATCTTTGAGATTTTATATGCTTCTTATAAAGCACTTATTGAAGTTCATGGACCTACCTTTGTTTTTTATTTCTGTCTTGGAATTCATTTGGCTCATGTAATAATGTTTGCACTATATTTATGTTATAATCTTGCATTTTCAAGAACTTAGGTATTTCTCATGATTTTGGAGGGAAGCCTAACAATGTAAGCCTCATTGGCTAAAAAAAATTCAAGTGCTAACCAAAGACAGTGAATTTCTTTTTCTTGAACAACAGGAGCAGATAATATTTCAAATACAAAATATAAAAATAACATTACTTCTAACTTATTCAGCACCATTCTGAATAATTCTTCTCTGTAGTTCCTGTTGTACAATAATAGGATGCCATTTCTTCTCTGCAGTATTAAGTCTCTCTCTGCCTTTAACCTCATCAGAAAACATCTCTCACTTGTCTCCTAAATAATAAATACTGGATGTAGAGGGAGAAATAAACTTCATAAGGCATGGTAAATAAAGATAACAGAAAAAGTTTTGGGGTTGTTGTTGGGCATTTTGCTGTTGTTTTTAAGTAAAAGAAGTCTATCTTTGATTATTAATGACTTCCATGATCATAAAGTTAGTACGTTTTTCACTTATTAAAACAAATAACTTCAGGTTTGAGACTTTATGGTTCCAGTAAAACATTTTTCTAACAGCAAGGGAAGTGCATACACTGCAAAACATCTCTCAACAACACCATTCATCATCATAAAACAAGCTCTTCCAGCACCATATAAAGAAGTGGCAATTGTCTTTCTGCATCAATAGAAACATACTGAGATGCATTTTAGGGTAAAAGAGACTCTGTTATATCTTTTGTCTCATCATCTGACACACTAAAGTACTGATGTTTCTAGGAATTCCTGTAGTCTTCCCTGATGGTAACATCCTGTATAGCAGGTGTATAGGTTAAATAAATGAAGGACTGCTAATTTGCAAGTCTTTCTCTGACTTACTAAGAAAAATCTCAGTTCTGAGTAAAAACAACAGTTGACCAAAAATGAAGAGCAGAAATGAAAAATATTGTAAATGAAAAATTCTTGTAAATGAAAAATAACTTCAGTTTATGTCAACACATGCAATATGACCATGATGGAACAGTGCAGAAATAAACAAACATATTGAGAGTAGAAACCAAGTAGATATACTTGGTTGGTTGTTTTTTTCAATGAAGATACCCTTCAAGGAAATAATCAAGTTAGTTTGTGATGTTTTGTAAAATGAGATAAAAAACTGTCCAAATATATTTTAAAAAGAAGTTATTTGGACAGCACAGTTTAGCCTATTCTCTGCTTCTCATTGTGAAATGTTGACCTGAGAACTCCAACCACCTGTAGAGACAGGCTTGAAAAATGAAGCAGTGACGTGTCAGCATATTTATTGGCATAAATAATTTTCAGTATCATGAATTGTGAGCAGTGTTCACATCAAATTATCTAAAGCCTGGACTATAGTTTTGTTTCTATAACGAGTGCTGTTTTCTCATGGGTCAATAATCTTGACAAACTAGTTAGCTGGAATGGCTTTCTTACAAAGCAATAAACAACAAATAATACATCCTTAGTCAACTCTAAGAAATAGCACTTACAAAAGTGGTAATTTCTGGCATGTTTATTGAAAACTCGTCCTCTTCCAAGCTGACTTCATTATTTTGAAGCCAGAATAATTACTTCTTATAGTACCTACAGGAAAAATACTGGAAGCAAAATCAGCTCAGTGGGACATCTGGTCTTCTTTAATAGCATTCATAATTTTAAAAAGTGACTTTATAGGTATAGCACCTAACCCTTATCAGTCCTCAACTATACATTTGAATATGTAGTTTATTGGGCAATAGGAATATTTTTATTTATCCATTGAGGTGTTAATTTTACTCCCCACAGCTCCTTTTGCTCTAAAAAATTTAAGGGATTTGGTGTTATTAAAAAAAGCGAGACTTATTATAAATAAGTAAAACTCTTTGGATTTTGGTAGTACAACACCATGTGTATTTAGCAGTTAGCCTAGAGAAACAAGAGCAGATTCAGAAATCTGAATAACTTGGTTGAGAACTTGCTACCGACACTGTATGAATTTTATAGATTATTTCAACTGTCTCTACTCTGGCTCAAGGGATCAAATGCCCAGTGATATATAATGTACATCGAGCACGTTCTTGGAGACAAACTGTAATTTAGTTTTATCTGAGAGGAATCCAGTTCAAGCACTTAAGACACTTCTCCATGGTCTCCATGAGATCAACTAAAATACCAGAAGCAAAGACAATTGGGCTATATATCATATATTCATAGGACAGAATTAAACATTGATACTCGTCTGATAACAAGCAATTTGTTCAGTGATAATGATCATGCTAATAAGTTTATGAAGCCTAAAGCTATGTGAAACATTTCCACAGGGGAAGTAAACTTTCAACATATGATCAGAAAACAAAATATTTTTATTTATAGTAGGAGGTAGTTAACCTTGAAAGTCATAAACATCCAATCCTCTTTGTCAGATAGATACTAATTAGCTAACTCTTAGAGCTTTATCTCTCTACAGATATCAGTTTGCACTTGTTGATTTATTTTAGCACTCATTCAAGTTTCACTTTTTCCCAGAGAGAGAATTCCCTCTATCTTGGATGAATTAACTAGAACACTTTATCCAAGGTTTCAGTTTTTACTTCCAATAGAAAATAGTCTCACCAATCTGTTTGATTTGGTTTAGCCCGATGTCCACCCAGTCATAAAATCACCCCTCCTAAACAGGACAGGAGAGAGAGAGAAATATAACAAATGGCTTGTGAGTTGAGATGATGGAGAGATCACTCAGCAGTTAGCATCATAGGAAAAATGGACTCAGGGAGAAAAAGGTTTGATTTATTAAAGAAACAATAAGAGCAGGGAGATGAGAAATAAAATTGTCTTAAAAAACACTTCCCCCCAGCCCTCCTCTTCCCAGGACTCCCTTTCTTTCCCCCGCAGTGGCGCAGGGGATGGGGGTTGGGGGTTGTGGTCAGTTCATTACAGATGGACTTTGCTGCTGCATCTTCTCAGGGGGAGGCCTCCTCACACTTCCCACTGCTACACTGTGGGGTCCAGCCCCATGGGAGACAGTCCCTCACAAACTTCTCCAGTGTGGGTCCTTCCCATAGGCTGCAGCTCCTCACAAACTGCTCTGGCATGGGGCCTCCCATGGGGGCAACTCCTCACACAATGCCCCAGAGTGAGTCATCTACCAGGAGAACAGTCCTTCAGGGACAGACTGCTCCAGCCTGGATCCCTCATGGGGTCACAAGTCCTGACAGCAAACCTGCTCTGGCGTGGGTACCTCCCTCACGAACTCCCAGGTCCTGCCAGGGACTTGCTCCAGGATGAACTTCTTATGGAGTCAGGGCCTCCTTCAGGCACCCACCCGCTGCAGCATCGGCTCCTCCATGGGCTTCGAGTGGGTCTCTGCTTCCTGATGGTCCTCCATGGACTGCAGGTGGACAACCTGCTTCACCATGGTCCTCACCACATATCACAGGGGAGCCTTGTCAGTGCCCAAGCACCCTCCTCCCCCTCCTTCTCCACTGACCTTGGTATCTGTTGAGATGTTTTCACATTCTCCTTCCCTGTTGCTGCTGCAGTTTTGCAACTGCACAACAACTTCTTCCCCTTCTCAATTATGTCATTCACAGAGGTGTTACCTCCATCACTAATTGGCCAGACCTGGGTCAGATGCAGGGTCCATCTTAGAATTAACTGGCCCTAACCCTGTCAGCTACAGGGGAAGCTTCTGGCAACTTTTTTGTTTAAAGAAGCCACCCCTGTAGCCCCCCTGCAACCAAAAAAACCTGGCCCAGGCAAAACCACTACACTGCTACATGTAAATATCTGGTGTACAGTGCTTGTTGAAGCATTGGTTACAACACATCTTACTTCATTTTTCAGTATATAGGTAAACCAAAGCAGCCACTGAGTAAATCTGAAATGCGTTATATCTTGCTTTCAGTTATTTTGACAAGACTTTCACCTTGAATTCACTATGTCTTAAATTTGCAATAGAATGGCCTACTGGGTTGAAGAACATGGATAAGTTTTTTCTTCAGGTAAGCAAATTAAGAGATGGAAGACTCAATGACATCCATTAAGAGAGTTACATGTTAATATTTATGCATAGGTAAGTAAGGCTAAATAAGAACAGAGGCAACTCTAATGTAAATAAGGGTCTTTAGAGCCCAGGAATATCATGCAGATGGGCATGGATAGAATTACATGCTATTAATAGAGTTGAGCAGCCTCTATTAAATCTATGAGTCAACCAGACGCCTCACAATTAGCATTAACTCTCCAGGTGTTGGGAGAATTGTCCATGATGAATGTAACTCTATATACATCAAATACTAAGAACAACCAATAGATCTGAAAATGGCACTAACATAAAATGTTTGTTAGTTGTAGATATTTAAATTGCACAGATTTTGCTAGAAATTTAAGATTTATTTGCTGTTTTAAAAGTGGAGGGAAAGTGGCGGAGGAGAAAGAGCATCATCTGTCTTCTGGAAGATATCGAATTAAAATTTCAAAGCACATATTGTTTTGGACCTAAAGAATGTTTTAAGCTTCAGTGGTGAAATTATATACACTGAAAAATTAATGGAATTTGTAGTTGTTTTCATAAGATCCCTGTAATTAGTAGAATAGTTCTTTATAATCATTCTCAGAACTCGAAATTAACAAGTAGCCCTTATCTATTAAAACACGTATATGTGCACTTTAATATCTGTGTTGTAGTTTAAGTTCAGGTTGCAACAAAGCACCATGCAGCTGCTCACTTATCCCCCCACACCCACCCCCATGGTGTGAAGGTGGAGGCAGAGGCCCCAGTGAGATGGAAGGAGAAAAGATAACTGAGGGTTCTGAGGTTGGAGACAGGGAGGGCTCACTAATCTGTTATGGCTCTGGGCAAAAATAGACTCAACTACTCCACTTTGAGGTGAAAATGGGATGAGTTTAATCTGCCAACAACTAGAAACAGAAAAGATAGAAAGGAAAACCAGAGTAGGATGATTAGAAAAATACAACCAGCACTTTAAGATCTTCTTCTCCCCTCTTCTTCCTTCTTCCTGGTCTCAGCTCACCGCTCCAGATATTTCTACTTCCTCTCCCAGTGGCACAGGAGGGCAGGGAATGGGAGTTAGAGTCAGTTCCTCACAGATAATCTCAGCCACTTCTTTCTTCTCAGAGGAAGAGGACTCCTCACATTCTTCCCCTTCTCCAACGCAGGGACCCTCCCACAACACATAGTCATTAACAAACCTCTCTGGCGCGAGTCCTTCCCAAGGGCTCCATCTCCTCACATACTCCTCCAACGTGGGTCTCCTCCATCTCAGCAGCATTCCAGGCACCTTCTGCTGCAATGCTGCCCTCCCACAGAGTCACGGTCCCTCTGGGCAGTCACAGCCCCTGGCATGAGATCCTTCATGAGCTGCCAGCATTGGCCTCCATGGGTTGCAGGGGCACAGCTGCTGTATCACCATGTGACACACAAGAGTTTCTGCTCTAGCACACCTCCTCCTCTGTTGACTCACTGATCTTTGGGTGTTTATGATCATTTCTCACTTATCCCGTCACCTCCAACCCTCCTCTTCCAGTTTCTCCTCCTCATAAAATGATCACAGAGCATCCAATTAGCTCAGCCTTGGATGTGGGTCCAAGTTAGAGCTGGGGAAGTTTCCCACAACTTCTTACAGGAGCCACCACTACATCCCCTCCCGTGCTACCAGAAATGGCTTTGCACAAATCCAATACAGTCTGGTAAGATGTTTTATTTAGTAGAATTTTAAAAATGTATCTCATATTACACTTGAAATGCATTTTCATTAATTTATCTGCCTTTCTCAAGGCCAAAACCTCCGGTTCTGCAAACCAGGAGATACTGCAGTGCTGCTGAGATTTTAGGAAATACATAAACATAGGTAATTCCATAAATTCTTGATCCAAAAACTACTTTGTATCATCCTGAAGTGATTCAAACTATAACTTGTATTATCCATTTTAATACTGAACTAGCTCCATGAATATTAACATCCTCATTAATGTACAATAGGCAATGTAATAAGGAGAATAAGGTAGGATAGAATACAGTTCAATGATCTTTACTCAGAAGTTGTTCTAAAAGTTATTTTTTAAATTGAAAATGCTTAAACTTTCTCCAGTTTTACATAGCTGATGGATATTAGTGCTTCCAGGCTACATTTGCCAGTCTGAAATGCACCTTTCAGTATTGGGCTTCAATAGCAGGAAAAAGCTACATAGATGACCAAGTTCAACATGTTTAAAAGTTACTGTCACCATCTAGTGGCAGTAGAAAAGAGTTTAGATGACACAGCCTTCAATGCAGTAATTAGTTTACTACATAACAATACATGCAAACCTTTTCTGTTCTCACTATATTCATTTAAGGACGTCATTAAATAATTAGCTATCATTTTAACGCAGAATATAATTATCATTTATGCAAATTAGTGGCTTCACAATATTTGTAAAAAGCCTAAATTCATCTTCCCTGGCAGTTTGCTGTTTCTTTCTCAGAGATCTTTTCACATAACTTTGAGAGTTAGACAGACATCTGTCTACAATATTTCATATAGATTAAGTAGTTACATTCTTATATATTTGAATTAACATATTTTACAGCATAAATAATTCATTGTGCACAGTTATTACTGCACTTTATTTTAATGGAATTATTTTTTTCAGTTTATGTCAGCTTTACCATGTCACAGACAATGCTGTATATCACTGTTTAAACTGTTCTCCTGGCTAAATACCTTTGTAACTCTGGTTGAGAAACCAAAGTATCTCCAAAAGCATTGTTCCAATATTGTGTATACCACCTTATCCATTTTTTTCGTCTCTTGTTCTCTATTTACAATCTATTGATGTAGAAAGAATAAAACCTTTTACATGATAATCTATGGTAATAATAAGTGCTAGTGAAACAAGCACATGCCTCTTTAGTGAATGCTATTTCTCAACATTATAATGTAATAGTAAAATCACTGGAATTCACTAAACACTTACTACTCATACAATGGGAATATTAGTATTTACTGTTCTGATATACTACTATTTTTCCTTTTTTATTATTTTCAATAAACACTGATAGATTGACTTGGCTTAAACACTCATTTTCTTTAATGATTCAAGAAAGTTAGTTTTTACTATTTGAATAAGAACATACTTGTGACACTAATCACACCCATGAACCTTTAGATAACATAAAATCCAAAATCCATCTCAACTATCACTGAAACTTCTACTTCCTATGTAGTCCAATATAATCTCTTTTCTTCAACACATTCTTGACATTTCTTACTAGTTTGATGTTTTACTGATTCAATGAGAAGGATTCCCTATATTGCTCTGAGGAAATCCAATTTCCCCTCCTGTCAAAAAGCCTCTACTTCAATTCTTTGAAGGAGTTTACTCCATAAAATAATTCTTGCCTTTGCGTGATTGCTATTTTTTTCCCCTAATTCTGTCTTCTCCTTCTCCTCTGGTTAGCTTGGGGTTCATTTTGGTGTGCACAAAAGATTCTACGCAGACTTTACATCTCCAGAAAACACTATAAAATAGAGATTATTGATTCCCTCACCAAACTTTTAAACCCTTCCTTACCTCAGTGCACAGCATTTTGAGTACTTTACAAACCATGACATTCTATCATTACTAATTTGAAATGCACAGAATCGCTACAAATCCTGTAGAGTTTTAAAAAGTTTCCCACTAGAACTGAAAGTTTTATTATAGAGCCCCCCTTCCCCAGCACATAGATGTTGCAGGTTACAATCGTAGGACAATTTGTGTTTTAAGAGCCAGAAACATAGGTAGCTCATGCTATTTATATGTGTAGTATGTCAACCAGGAGAGCTGATGGAAAAAGAGCACCTCTGACTCTGAAATCCTGAGTATATTATATCCTTACAGCAGAAAGCCAATTGCAAAAAATCCATTAACCTTTTGGACAGGGAAAGAACATGTCAAGGAACAGAAAGAAGCTGCACTCTCTGTTTTCTTGGAAGGATGTGATAGTCAGGGAAAAGAGATAGGTGAAGTCTTTGTTCTGTTACAGGAAATAAGCCTTGAGGCTTTTGGCATCTACGGTTCAGTCCACTGTGAACACAAAGGAGATCATAAATTAGTAGATAGTCATTCAGCAATTACAATGCTACGATCCACAAAAAAGTGTCAGCTGGCAAAGCTATAGGAGAGGGTTTATATGTTTTGCTTTTTCAAAAATGAAGAAATATACACAAGCACACAAAAAGTATAATTATTTGTATTAATAATAAAGAAAAAAAGAAAAAAAAAAGCAAAACAAACAAACCCCAAAGCTAACATATATTCTCCAAAGGACATAAGGAAAAATGTAATGGATTAAACAATTATAAGGATACTATGTATTGCACTAAAACAGATCCTTTTGGATTGTTAAAAACAGTGACGCGATGCAAAATCCTAATAGCAACCCGTGATTAGGAAAAAGGTGATTGCAACTAGGCAATACAATTGACTACTATTGACCGATAACAGATGTCATTTGACCAACATCATGGTATGTCATTGTAATAAATAACATCTTTTATCAACACTTCAGTTTCAGTAGCAGTATGACATACAAGGATGCTTATGAGACATAAGCATTTTCTTAATGAATTTATGCAGATTCTACCAGGAAGTGGCAGTACAGAATTATTTCAGACTCCTTCTGTTTTTCAGAAACTTCTGGTTTGGCAGAAGGTACATTTGCAGCTGCCTGTTCTATGTATATTGTTAGATAAACACAGTTTAGTCTGCTGTTTATTTTCTCTTATATTATTTCTGAGAGTAAATTTTCTACAAAACAACTTGTTTCTTCAGAGACAGCACAGTAACTGAAGGCATGATTTGGAAATGAAGGATTTGAAAAATGAAGGGCTGGAAAAGCAAAGGGTAACAAGTGGGAGAAGAAGAAGTAGCAATGGTGTGGTTTTTTGAGAGGTATTTACAGAAACCTGAGGCAAGTAACCTTGCTCAATACATAAGCTTAAGTATAGGAAGTGAAGGTGGTGATGTGTGAGAGAGCAGAGAGAGGTTTGCCATGTTTGAGAAGACTGCATAATTCTTGTTCTCTGTTTCTAACAGTTTCTTTAACAGGAACAAGCTAATAGGGGAAAGGTTGTACCAATTGTTAAGGTCTTTCCAGGGCTCAAGTATTACTTCAGTCCAAATATGAACTGTATAGTGTGTTTAGACAACTTCACTACAATGTTTTGATCGGTTACTGCTTTCTGAGGAGACAAAAAAAAATGCACTTTCAGGAGAGAGATATGCTCTTCCATTTGAAGAACTGTTAGGTACATTGCTTTAGAAACAAGCTCACCTCCAGACAAAGAATTTCTTTTACTGAGTAGATAAAGAGAAGGCATGACAATGGAGATTGGTGAAAAAAGTTTGATTTTAAAGAAATTGTTATTTCCAAATCAGACCACACAAGGCAGTTCAAACTAGAAGATACAAAATAGGAAATATTAGTGATTAAAACAGAAGGAGTAGTTTTCTCTTTTAGAATTTATTGTTAGTCTCCCTTGTAGCAAGTAAATTGAGCTTCTGTTGCTTTTGTGTGTTACTTTTCACTATGCAAGTTGAGTAACAAATAGACAAGGTATAGCCCTTATCTGGTACTTAAAATTTTGGAACTTTCTTATTTCTTTTTAGAAAACGGGATATTTCTTTTTGCTTACAGAAGGGAAGTGAGTTACATATGATACTGTTAAATTATTGAGTTTATTAGCTGCTTAAGTAATCAATACTAAAACAAGAAGGGCTGTTGTGATCATCTAGTCTCACCCTCTACATATCACAGGTCATGAAACCCCCCACCTCTAGTTTCTGCATGTAGCCCAGCATACCTGCAGTGCAGATCTGTTCTGTACTAGTGCTTCTCAAAGTGAAGTTAAGGCTCACACAAAGACATTGGCATTATTCTATACTTTTCCAAAGCTTCTTATCTCATATATTACATGTCCTTTTTATTCCTTAGCTGTACTACCATTGCCCTGGAATTCAAAAACCTTGTTAATCATGATCTTGTGCTTTTTCTAGCACAGGGCCACTAAGATGATCAGGGGATTGGAGTATCTTCTTTATGAGGGAAGGCTGCTGGAACTGGGGCTGGTTAGTTTGGAGAAGAAAAGACTGAGGGGGGATCTCATTAATACTTACAAGTATCTAAATAGTATCCAGCAACATGACAAGGGGTAAAGGAATGAAGCTTCTGCAGGGGGGGTTGGACTAGATGATCTCTAAAAGTCCCTTCCAACCCCTACCATTCTATGATTCTATGATGCTTCTAGGTCATTATGTTCTATTTTAAACATCCTATTAGGAACATCTCTGTTCCACAGTAGTTTATAAAGTTCTGATATTGCCATACATTAGGTTATGCGATAAACAGTTCATCCCTGCCCACAACAAGGAACATAGAGGCACAAGGCAGATGGAAGAACCCCAATACTCTAATCAAACAAAGGGAGTCTGTGTCACAGTTTCTCCCAGGGCTGTGCCAGGAAATCTCTAGTCTCATGGCCAGGGGAATGCTCAACACTGTGAGCTGACAGAGGGGGTTGTCCAAAGTATGTTACAGGCTGAAGGTGGCTTCTGGCTACAGGAGCATGAGATAAAGCAAAAGGAGGATTTGGGAATTGCACAAGACTTATGCTTAACTATTTTCCTGGGTGATGGAACTCTATTTGGGGAGCATGTGAGTGTATGTAGGTCTAAGTGCCAGCAGCCACAGACCTAGGGAATCCTGTGTCTGTGATACCAGCAACAGGAGTGATTAAGTTAGTGTGCAATCCCTAGTGATTATCAAGGTGAGTCAGCTGGCAAGGAGGTGTACAGGCCTGGCAAAAGCTGTATGTGTGTGCCTCTATGAGACAACTGGAGAAATTACCTAACAGAAGGTCGGTACAGCTGCTGGAGAGAGTGTAGGTCTACATGTTAACAGACAGCCCTGTTTTCATGTGTGTGTCTGTGCAGGAGAAAACTGGGGAAGATAGAATCCAGAGCCAGCTACTGAATAGACTGAGTGCCTAAGTCCAGCAGCTATTCATATTACATACAAATTATTTGGGTTTTTTTCCCCCATATACATACCTAAACATGTAAACATATATACACAAGTATGTACATGTGTCACTCTTTAATCATGATAGTATTCTAGCTGAAAATATCACTTGCCTGTTAGAAGACTACAAAATCAGAGGTACTGAAGACTCAAACACTGCTGTCTATCAAAAAAAAGAGAAACAAGCACAAGAGTGTATTTGAACTCCAGCCCCACTGGAAATTGAATAGTTACGTGAAAACATCACATTAGGCTGAGGACCTAACTACATAAACCCTATTTTTTTTTCATAACACTGAATATATTAATAGTTAAATTTTGCACAATGCCTTAAGAGTGCAAGAAATCTGAATTTTACTTCCTCCTAGTTTTGAAGCATTTAAACTCCTGTTATCAATATTGTATAGGAAGCCTATTGACAGGCTGAAATCTTTCCTGAGTTACCAATATTCCAGCTGTCTGATAATACAGTATAAATACTAGATATAAAATTATATTTGATATTTTGGGGGCTTCTGTAAATTCAGTCCAGACAAACTTGTCCTCTTCTGTGACTTTTCATTCTCTGTTCCACAAAATATTACTGTTAACAACAATGAACATCAGTAAGAGAGATAGACTCACCTGGTGACAGGAAAGGTGAGGCATTCTTTGAGAAAAATATCACTTTTTGTGCCTTTTTAGTCTCCTTATTGCCTAAAATGGTTTAGTAAATGCATAAAATATTTTTTCCCCTTATCTTATTTTGGAAACAAAAAGGAGAAATTATAAAATCAATTTGGTTCAACTTGTGATTTCATGGGACTACTGAAATAATTTTCACACAGCATATGAGTAAATTTGTTGAACTCTAGTTTGGAAGAAAACAAAATAATAAGGTTGCCTTGTGTCATTTCAGTATAAAGTAAAATAAAAACAATAAAAAAATCAATTCATAAAATGAACATATTTAAGAGGAAAAAAGTAAGACTGAGACCATAGTTTAATTCACTTGAAATGAACATAATTTTTTTTATCTAGAAAACGCTTTATAAAAGCAAAAAAAAAATTATATCGAAGATATCCAAAATTAAGTGGCAAATGCAAATAGCAAGGCAGTAATAAATGATTTTCATTAGAAACCAAAAATATCTCTTTCGTGTTCTAGAGAAGCAGTTTCTAGCAACTTTGAATAGAAGACAAAGAAACTTACAAGGAAGATAAAGAATATCAAATATAGAACAGTTTGTCTGAGGAAAAGGCTGACATTTTTAGAAAAATTTTTCTATTGTGTTTGCACAATTTAATGAAAAAAAAAATTAAAGAAATCATCAAAAATAGTGTAGAGTGTAACCCAGAGACTTTCAGACACTGATTAGAAAAAGGTGACAGTAGCTAACAGTTTTTGCAAATAGTACTACTCTTACTCAAACTAAAGATCTCAAAATTACTAATAATGGTTCTAGAAAACAAATTTCTGATATTTTTTAAAAAAAGATGTGGGAGCTTACCCCATGTCTAGTAAAGGAGAAAATAGATAATATAAAGAGTTGGCTACTTAAAAAAAAAAAAAAAAAGGGCTATCACTTTCGCCCATCCCTCTTGCTTCCTTTTGCCGTAACACAGGTGCTGCATTTGTCCATACTGGCTTTTACAACAAAATTCCTGACTAATAAGAAAAAGTCAAGTAAAACAGGTTTCTGGAAGAGTTTCTGAAGATTTCTGAGAATCTTTTGGAAATGATGCAGCTCTTTTGATCAAGGTCAATGGTGTTACTGTCTTTCCCCCTCTGTCTCTAAACACACATCCCACACTCTCACCCAAGGCATACATACTGTCTTGTGAGATGACTTTCCCTTAATCAAGAGGAAATGTCCAATGCTAAGGAGGAGTGAAGGCAACACTCTGGAGAGAATGACAGAGAATATTCTGCCAAGAAATACTGTGCCTGGAGTGGAGAGACTCTGAAAGTACATGTCATGGTTTAGGCCCATCAGGGAACAAAGGCCACGATTAGCCTCGAGTACCGAAGAGGCTGAGGATTGCTCGAGGGCAGGGAGAGCTTAATTGCCACTTAAGGTTCAGGACAAAACAGACCAGGCCACTCAGTTTGCGGAAGAAAACAGAAAATAATTTAATGCAACATCAACTAAAACATACCCCCAAAAACCCAAAACATTACCAAAATGAAACAACCCAGAGTAATACATCAATGAAGAGTCCAACCAGCCTTTTTAAGAACACCTTCTTGCCACACCTCCCCTCTTCCCGGGCTCAGAGCCCTGATCCTGGTGTTTTTCCCCCCCTGAACGGTTCGGGGGGGCAGGCAGTGGGGGTTTCAGTTAGTCTGTTCCCGATAGCTTCTGCCGTTTGTCCCTCCTCAGGACGGGTGAACTCCACACCAGTCCTCCCTGCAAGTCCGTGGGGTAACTCACACACACGGCACGCCTGCACGGGCTGCTCCGACGCGCACTTATTCCAAAGGCTGCAGCTCCTCTCTGCCTCTCGTGTGGGGCTGCTCTGCGGCGTGCAGGCTCTCCAGCACGGCCTGGGCCATGGCCGTCTCCCCACACAGTCCCTCGCCCGTCCGGGCTCACTCACATGGAGCTGCTGGTGGCTCTCAGTCCTGCCATGGATCTCCATAGGTTTCAGGGGCACAGCTTGCATTCTCGCCATGGCTTGCAGAGGAGTCTCTGGTCTATCGCTTCTCCTTCCTTCCTCCTTCTCTGGCTGAAGTGTCCACGTGGTCGCCTCCATCTTGTATCAGTCTTACACCTCCTGCCTCGCATCTCAAATTCCCGTCCCCTAAATAGTGATCGCAGAGGCACCAGATTGGCCCAGCCGGGCCGGAGGTGAGTGTGAACCCAGGAGCCGGGGGAGGGTCCGCAAACCCTTTACCGGGTCTTCACTGCAACCTGCTCCCCCTGTTACTAAGCCAAAAGCTGCTCCTTGCTAAACCAGAACAGTACAGTAGCTCGGTTCCTCGTAAGGGACACAGACTTTCAAATCCTGTGTAATGGGCTTGTGTATCAAGGTTTTAGTAGCAGACGGGCTATAGGGGTGGCCTTTGTGAGAAGCTGCTACAATTTCACCCTATATCTGACAGTGTCAACGCCAGATGGCTCCAAGGCAGACCTGCTGTTGGCCAAGGCCAAACCAGCCTTCGAGGCCACAGTAGAGCAAATCTGCCTGCAGCCTGTGGAGAACCTCACACTGGAACAAGTGGATATCCAGAGGAGGCTGTGACTCCATGGTAAGCCCGCACTGGAGCAGGCTACTTGCAGGACCTGTGGACCCATAGAGAAAGGAGCCAATGATGGACTGAGTTTGCTGTCAGGACTTCTGAATCCATGGGAGACCCACACTGGAGCAGTCTGTTCCTGATGGTCTGCACCTGTGGGAAAGACCTATGTTGAAGCTCATGGAGATTTATCTCCAATGGGAGGGGCCCCACACTGGAGCAGGGGAAGTATGAGGAGTCCTCACTCTAAGAGGAGGGAGTGGCAGAAACAATTTGTGATGAACTAACCTCCTCCTCTGTTCCCCCTATGGCAGGAAGTAGAAACCTGGAAAGAATGGAGGGTTGGGGAGAGTATTTTAAGATTAAGTTTTTATTTCTCATTATTTTTCTCTGGTTTATTTGATAATAAGCTAATTTCCCCAAGTTGAATTTGTTTTATCCATGATGGTAATTACTGAGTGATTTCCCTGTCTGTACCTCATCAGCCTGTGAGCCTTTAGTTGTATTTTCTCTGTCCAGCTCAGGAGGTGGAATGATAGAGGATCTTTGGTCATCACCTGGCATTCAGACAGGGTCAACTCACCATAGCCTGCAAAAGCCCTCTCAGCCCAAAGGACTCCGTTGCTCCTATAACCAGCATCTTAAACTATACCACTCCTATACCACTACCTTGGCAATATCTCTAGCCATATATTCCCTTTCTCATTCCTATGACCTCCCTTCCCCAAAAGTGCACCCTTTTGTAAATCCTTAAAGGCCATTCAGCTATCACCAAAACCATTGATACAAGCAAATATAGCTGACTTCCCCTGTTATTTTGAATACATTATGTGCTTCTGGATTTTGCATTCAAAAGACTTTATTCCACTTTTCATTTCATAGGAGAGATTTATTTGAGATCATTACATTCATATCCCGATATAAATCTCATCTCCCTTTGGCTGTATCATTTTTGCCATGAGATACCATAACCAAGCATTCGCATGTGACAATATCTCTCTGCGATGTTATTTAAGACAAGGAAGTTATTCAAGTAAAGGAGTCTTTAGCTTAAATGGCAGTAAAGGGAGACAAAAAAATATCAAGACCAAATATTTATAACTGTAAAGTTGGCTCAGCTAATTGTTAAGAGGGTGGCATCTTGCTTTTGTACATGCAAAATATGTTCAACATACTTGGAAGTACAGGGAAGGAACACATCATTGCCAGTATTCTAACAGAATAAGGGTACAAAAAGTAAGTCGTTGCTGCTCTAGTTGAAGGACCAGTTGTAGTGTTGAGTTAAACAGGATTTCATGTCAGTTCAAGAAGTTTGTAGACAGTGCATTTATTGTCTAGGTAATGATCTTCATCAGATATGCCTTAGAGAATTTTTCCTTATGGGACATCTACCTCCAAGTACATTCTGATTCAGGTAGGTACTGTTCACCAGATGCTGAACTACCCCAAGAATGCCAATTATATAGACAGCTTGTATAGAAAATAGCATATCCCACTGGGTATAACTAATAACGTTGCAGTTCATCAAAGCAGGAAATATCAAAGAGGCCAGAAAGAGTGTTGTCAGAGACTTTCAGAAAAATAACTCTGGGGAAAACAAAAAGCAAAAAGCGAACCTAATTTCTCTGTAAAGTTGATGCATTTTACTGCAGTTAATGAGGAGGCTTGTTGTGTGGATGATATAACCTGTTATGACAAATTCACTGTTTGGAATAACTTTTCCTGCCATAATTATGAAGAAAATATTTTGCATACACTACAATGTGACCCATGCCTGGATTCTTGATATATTGGACATGACCCACAAGATTTTACTAGATGAGCTATGCTACTATTAATAGAACTTCTTTATATCTTACTTGAAAAGAAGTTATCACTGTTCTAAAAAATATTCTTATTTTAATTTGAAAACCTCTTCTGTAAAGCCTATCATGTCTTCTTTTCATGTATATAGAATCATAGAATGGTAGGGGTTGGAAGGGATCTTTAGAGATCATCTAGTCCAATCCCCCTGCAGAAGCAGGTTCACCTAGATCAGGTCACATAGGAACATGTCCAGGTGGATCTTGAAGATCTCCAAGGAAGGAGACTCCACAACCCCTCTGGGCAGCCTGTGCCAGGGCTCCCTCACTCTCAGAGCAAAATAGTTTTTTCTTATGTTTAAGTGGGACTTTTTGTGCTCCAGTTTCATCCTATTACCCCTTGTCCTGTTACTAGATACAACAGAAAAAAGGGATGTCCCAACCTCCTGACACCCACCCTTTAGATATTTATAAATGTTAATAAGATCTCCCCTCAATCTCCACCTCTCCAGACTAAACAGCCCCAGTTCCCTGACCGTTCTGCATCTTGATTTGATGTTTTCTGACCTTCCCAGGTGTTTCTGTCATTGAACAGCTTTTTCTTCTCTATACTTGACAAATACCTATGCATACAAGAAAAAAATAAAATCAGATGTGCCAGTTCTTTAATGGCTGCTGTCAGAATCAGGATTCTCTCATTCAACTTTCAACAGTATTTTTACTGTTTGCATCGCTTCCTCTGAGTATAACATTGGCCCTTACCTTCTAACCTATTTCCAAGACTGATTTAAAGTGTGTTAAAATCCAATACCTCCCCTGGCCCAATACTTCACCATTCCTTTTGTTGACAATTCTTTCTTAGAGAATATTTCAGCATACTAAATGCATTTTTTTTCCCCATCTAGGCATAGATGAGAGACTGCTATGAGGAGTGGATGTCCCTATAGATGATCTTCCTCCGAACTGGAATGAGAAGTGGGACTAAAGACTGCAGTGGTCTGCTGGGGCTTCCTGCAGGTTAGTGGCAGGCCTCTCTACTATTTGTCTGTTCCTTGACCCCTGATCCAGCCTATCTGAAGAAATATTGTGTTCTTCCTTCCATGCTCACTGAAGACTTGGGGTACTTTGGTCAATATTTCATGGGGGATGAAAGGGAAAGCAAGCGTAATCATACATACTCTGGGTCACTAACTCATCACAATAACAGCATAAGACTGGTTGAACATGCATAGCCACCATTTTCCTGCATAATGCAGGCCAAAAAAGTGACCAAGGTCAGTACAGTACTAATAAAATCAGTATCTGTGGCCAAAATTGTTAGAACTGGCAGGTAAAGTTTTAGAATCTGTCAGACTTCAGCAAAGGCCTCTTGCAAAGAGCAACTAATGGATGTCACCTTGATTTAAGCAGCACAAGTGGCTTTTTAGGAAAGGGACAGTAGAACTGACATATAACAAACAGTGTTTACAGAAAGAAGAGAGTCACTATTATTTGAACACTTGGGTCTGAATTGTGTACATTCAGGAGATAAATTAATATCTTGAAGCTTATACACAGAAAGGAGAACTGGCCTGTAAGTTCATGACCTACTACTACTTTAAGTCAATATTATAAAGATGCACGAGCTTAAAAAGTAGCAAATTTAAGTATCAGCCATTGCTCAACAAAGTGCATTTCCATTTATACAGCATCTTATTAGAACTACATGAAGTTTTGACATTTTGGGTACATTAACCTTTATGGTAAAATACTGAGCTAGTTTTACATGAGAATAATCTTGTTATAACAACTGTTTGACTAAATTTAAACTTGGCTCATCTTTGTATATAATTAAGGGGTTTTGACCTCTTTTTTGTTAAAGAATTTTTTTTTTGGCCAATGACTTTAATACCTTTTTTCAAATATCTGGTGATAAATGTTTAGAAAAAGATGGACAATAAAGCTCACCACTGGTAAATCAAACTGTATTCCACATTTCTGAAGATGTGTGAGCTTTCATAGTACACAATTACTACTCTTCATTAAAATAGCAAATTCCACAAAGGACTTGTACAAAGCCAAAAAGGTACAGAACCAGTAACATGAATGGAGCTAAAGGAAATATGTGAAGTTTTATGGATAATTTTAACTACTTGGAAAAGAAATAAAGAGAATTTTAATTTCTGCATTACTTATTGTAAATTAAGAACCCGTAAGTATCTACCAAAAGCATGAAGCATCAGATGAAAGCTGCTAGTCATAATTTATTTTTAGCATCAATAAATCTTGCTTGGACTGAGTTGAAGCAGAAGAAGCGGGGGAAAAGAAGGGGGAAGGAAGAGGAGGGGGAAGAGACGGGGAGAAGAGAGGATAGAGAGCTGATGTGGACAGATTTAGGCTTCTGGTTTTGCTTTATGAACATTTATAGCAAAAGTCTTCACTAAAACCAGGCTACAAAATTGTTAGAAGTACAAAAGGTACAAATATTAAGATGGAGTTACTCAATGGAACTTCTTGTGCTCCAGCTTCATCCCATTACCCCTTGTTCTGTTGCTAGATACATTCACCGTCTTTAGTCTAGAAAAGAGGACACTCAGGGGGGATCTCATTAATATTTACAAATATCTAAAGGATGGGTGTCAGGAGGTTGGGACATCCCTTTTTTCTGTAATAGCTAGTAACAAGACAAGGGGTAATGGGATGAAGCTGGAGCACAAAAAGTTCCACTTAAACATAAGAAAAAACTATCTCACTGTGAGGGTGATGGAGCAGTGGCACAGGCTGCCCAGAGAAGTTGTGGAGTCATCTTCCTTGGAGGTCTTCAAGACCCACCTGGACATGTTGCTGTGTGACCTGATCTAGGTTGACCTGCTTCTGCAGAGGTGTTGGACTGGATGATCTCTAAAGGTCCCTTATAATCCTACCATTCTATGATTCTATGAATGATACTAATTCTTAATTTGTAGATGTGTTTTATTTCAGTCAGGTTTAACACAATAATAAACATTAGATGCAGAAAAAAATTCTCAGGATGAATCCTAGAGACAGAATCCTAGAAACCAACCAAATCTAATAAATGATGGACAAAGTTAATTGGCTTAAAGCAGTCATCTTTGATGTCATAAATTTGTTTAACAGTCTCATACAAACAGTTTCGATTTCAAAAGCCAAGCAGAAAGTACAGGAAATTCCAAAAATACAAAACAGATATTTGAATTCCATAGAAAAGATAGGGCAAATAAACAGAAGAGAGGTAAATATGACATTGTTTTTTCTGGTTACTAAAGGTGAAGAGCTAGAAACATAAAGATAAAAGAATGGAAAGCCAATGGCAGAAGCATCTGGATGGGTAGAATTGGTAGAAAGTTGAAAACTTTTGGCATTTAATTCACTACAGAAGATTGTACCAAAGATTCAGCAAGAAGGAGAACTCTGCATTTATTGACTATTTCTAAATTATATTCTACAAATCTGATTTTTTTAAAAAAGAAAATACACATATGATGTGAAAAAACCTAATTCTCGAAACTTCCCTTTTTAATAACAAAATTTACTATCAGATCCTGTAACCATCTTAAATACAGCTAAGTGGAGCTGATAAATGACTCCTTCCAGCAATTTCATTTGTTGTACGCATTCGGAACTTTGTTATAGTTTAGGTTTCTACTTCTCCTTCCCATTTACTATTTCATATCTCCTTGCCTTTGACTTCCCTGTGGATATTTATTCCAATTTTTAAGAAGTTGTCAGGGCCACAGTCTGCCGTAGAATCCAAAACAGATCTTAACTATGTTGGTGTGGAAGCAAATAATTGCTGTTCCATTATTTCATCTGTTAAAAGCAAGAGGTATGATATAGATATGTATAGATTAGCAGTACTCAGAAGGATATAGACTTAATAATTTCCTATACTAGTGGCCAGAGAATCTTGTTCCTCTAAGTGTTGTGCCAGAAGTAGGTAGTTTTAAGAACTGCATTTCCTATGCTAAGTCAAAACAGTTTTCAGACTGAAACATATCACAGTGGCGTTCATGTTTCACTTGTACTTCAAAAGCAGAGAAACACTGAAATACAAGTAAAGGCTTACTGGACATCTGTGTAAAACTAAATTCTTTGCCATTCTTTGCTTTAAAGCATTCTTGTAAACACTTTTTAAATGTAAAGAGAAGGAAAAAAGGCACAGAATGATTTTTTGATCATACGCCACAAGGTGACAGTAAAGTATAAAAGATTTGAAAGTAACCACTAAACACCACAGAAGAGTGAAAGAGGGGAAAAATGAACAGCAAAGCTTGAAAGTGTTGACAAATCTTACACAGTCTGCTTAAGTACAAGTGCAATGTAAGGATATCTAACAGTGTAAATCACATAAAATTATATCTATGTGTGATTTTAACCAGACATTAAGCAGCAGTTCTCCTTTTCTTGGCAAATCTTTGATTTAGTATTTCATTGTGTTTGATAGCCTAGCTAAGATAATATCATCACTATCCAGTAGGCGAAGATTACCTGCATGAAAAACCATCTGTTAGTGGTTAGGACTAACCAAACTGAGCATGATTATTCTTGCACTTTAGTGAACTTCCCTTCTCTCCACCACAATAGGGGAGCAGAGAAAGTAAAAATACTCCATTTTAACAGACCTATGATCCAAAGCTCATGTTTTAGCATTCCAAGTGTATTCAAAATTGCATTTGTTAATTAATATCTATCTGCTACTGATATCAGCTATTCTGGGTAATCAAAATTAGATTAACTGTGCAGATATGTTCCAAATGGGGACTTTTTGATGTCAGCTTAATAGTATTTTCTTTCAGACGATGAAGGCAGCTCTGAACATCTGAACATGTCATTCTTTACTTTTAAATTGCAATGCAGATTTAGCCACCAGATGGCAAGTACTCCCCATCAGACTAACAGATAGTGTCACAATTCAGAAATATTATAGTTAGTAAATGACTTTCTAAGGTTTGTCAGTTCTGTTATCTTAGGTCACTTTTGTCAAGCATGCTATTCTGTCTACATTCAATAATATCTTGCCTGATTGAACAGGGTAAAACATATTCTTTCTCTTTTCAAATGAAACTTCTTAGTACTTTTGTTGTTGCTCTCAATAACTTCAGTCAAAACACTTTTTCCTCATAAATATGTGTCAAAACATTGACTCATTAACACAAAGGCATACAGGAACAATAAATGACAGATTTTCTTGACTAAAGAAAAAGTACTAGTATCAGCATTGAAAAAAAAGGGGATAAAAAGAATTCTTGGCAAGGCATAGATACTATAGTGCTCAAAGTCTGCTAACTACCTAAACTTATTGATTTATTTCTTGCTCTTACAGTCTGTGATTTCTCAGTAAAGCATGTTTCTAATTTCTAATGCCATATGTGTCATCTAGATAGCAGTACAAACATTGGTCCTTTTCTGATGTGATTATTCACTTTTTACTATTTTGTTAAAGATAGGAATAGCAACTGGGTGAAAATGATGAAATTATATAACTGTAAAGATACACAATCTACCATAGAGGACCTTCCCTTGGTGATGAAGAAGTAAAAGACTTGTTGGGCAAGCCTAACACTCATAAGTCAATGGGACCTTATGGAATGCATCCAAGAGTGCTGAGGGAGCTGACTGATGTGTTTGCTAAGCCACTCTCCATCATTTTTGAACATACATGGAAGACGTGAGATGTCTGAGGACTGGAGAAAGGCCAATGTCACTCCAGTCTTCAAAAAGGGCAGGAAGGAAAAACTCATACTGAATGTAGTCATTAAATATATGAAGGAGGAGTCAACATGGATTCACCAAGGGGACATCCTGTTTGGCCAACCTGATAGCCATCTCTAAGGATGTAACTGGTTGGCTATATGAGTGGAGAGCAACAGATGTCATAGAATCATAGAACAGTAGGGGTTGGAAGGGACTTTTAGAGATCATCCAGTCCAACCTCCCTGCTAAAGCAGGTCCACCTAGATCAGATCACACAGGAATGTGTCCAGGCGGGTTTTGAAGACCTCCAAGGAAGGAGACTCCAAAATCTCCCTGGGTAGCCTGTGCCAGTGTGCCCTCATCCTCACCCTCAGAATAAAATAGTTTTTTCTGATGTTTAAATGGAACTTTTTGTGCTCCAGTTTCATCCCATTACCCCTTATCCTGCTGCTAGATACAATAGAAAAAAAGGAATGTCCCAGCCTCCTGACATCCAACATTTAGATATTTGTAAATATTAATAAGCCAGCCATTCAGCCAGCTAATGTCATCTACCTTAACTTCAATAAGGCTTTTGACATTGTCTCCCAGGACATCCTCATCAGAAAGCTCAGGCAGTGTGGCTTGCATGGGTGGACAGTGAGGTGGATCGACAGCTGGCTGAATGACAGAGCCCAGAGGGTGGTGATCAATGGCACAGAATCGAGTTGGAGGCCTGTGACCAGTGGAGTTCCACAGGGATCGGTTCTGGGGCCAGTCTTGTTCAACATCTACATCAACAACCTGGAGGAAGGGACAGAGTGTACCCTCAGCAAGTTCGCTGATGACACCAAACTGGGAGGACTGGCTGATTCCCCAGAAGGCTGTGCTGCCATTCAGCGGGATTTCGACTGGCTGGAGAGTTGGGCAGAGAGAAACCTCATGAGGTTCAACAAGAACAAGTGCAGACTTCTGGACCTCAGGAGAAACAACCCCATGCACTAGTACAGGCTTGGGGTGGACCTGCTGGAGAGCCCAGAAGAGAGACCTGGGAGTTCTGGTTGATACTAAACTAAACATGAGCCAGCAATGTGCCCTCATGGCCAAGAAGGCCAATGGCATCCTGGAGTGCATCAAAAACAGTGTGGCCAGCAGGTAGAGGGAGGTTCTCCTCCCCCTCTACTGTGTCTTGGTGAAGTCTCCTCTGGAGTCGAGTCCTGGGCTCCTTGGCTCCAAAGGGACAGAGAAGTGTTGGAGAGAGTCCATCACAGGACCACCCAGATGACCAAGGGGACTGGACCATCTTCCTTATGAGGAAAAGCTGTGGGAATTAGGGATGTTTAGTTTAGAGAAGAGGAGACTGAGGGAAGATCTCATTAACATTTACAAACACCTAATGGTGGATGCCAGGAGGTTGGGACATCCATTTTTTCTATTGTATCTAGGACAGGACAAGGGATAATGGGATGAAGCTGGAACACAAAAAGTTCCATTTAAACATAAGAAAAAACTATCTCACTATGAGGGTGATGGAGCAGTGGAACAGGCTGCCCAGAGAAGTTGTTGAGTCTCCTTCTTTGGATGTCTTCAAAAGCAGCCTGGACATGTTCCTATGCAATATGATCTAGGTTGACCTGCTTTAGCAGGGGTGTTGGACTAGATGATCTCTAAAGGTCCCTTCCAACCCCTACCATTCTATGATTCTGTGATAGATTGTTATTATTAACATAAAGGAGTAAAGCCATACAACATAGCATTGAGAAAATTAATATATTCTTTATCAGAAAACCTTTCAGGCACATAAGCCTTAATTTACAGTAATACCTGAAGCTTCTCTCAGAAACTGAGAGAAAAACTGTCTATATTCAGACTCCTAGTATGAATTTCTGATAATGAGCTGGTATTTTCTTCACTCTCTTCAGTTTTCCAAATGATTTCACAGATAGCTATTATCAAAGCTGACATTATGACAGTACAATTGGCAAAGAAAAGCATCCTGGTCAAGCAGGCAAACAAATCTGAACTTCCAAACGAAAGTTATTCTAGCAAATGAATCACAACAGACCAGAGAAAAAATGCAAAAAGCACAATGAAATAATCAAGATAAAAGTACATGAATTTTTCTACTGGTTGAGGATACGCATACTCTTATCTATTTTTTTTCTTGGAATTTATTACACAGCTATGTTTAGTGTAGGCACATAATGAGAAGTAGTTCAGCATTTCTCAGTGCTCAAATGAACACCAAGAAAATGAAAGGTGGAAAGAGGAAGGATATGAAAGAAAGAAGGTATGAAATAAGGTGGAATTCCTCTATTCCCATCATATGGATATAAAATGTAGAGGAATTAAATATCCATTTATTTACCATTTAGTTATTTCTTGATGATGTGGACAATTTTTTTCACTTAAAAAACATAAAGGAATACTTTTAAAATACTTTTACCAAGATTCTTACTACAACAACCTGAACAATTTTTTTTGCATCGGTACATTAGGAATCATTTTACTGCAACTATTCAATATTTATTATTCATGGTACAGGTGGCTGAAAGGTTTTTGAGTAATACATTATTGAAGAATTTTCCACTGATGTTAGCTGAATTATTTACTTCAACTCCTTTTTGTAACATTTTTCTTGCTCTAAATTGTGGCATATATCTTAAATGAAAATAATTGGTTGAAATAATCAGTGAGGAATATAAATTTGGGAAGTTAGCTGTCCTTTAGATAATCAAACTATATTCATCTCTTGAGGTCCAAAAGGAACTGAAACCACCTTGCTCATTAATGAAATTACAAATATTGCATTACTCTCTGTCTCAACAGCTCAATTCATCAACATCTATCATCTCAAAATTCTTAGGTTCACAGAGCAACAAATTGCTTTCACAGTTAGTCCAATACATGAATCAATAATGAGCTATACTCATGTATTTAGATGTTTGTATCTACCATTTTTTATCATGTGCAATTTTATATGTAACAGAAGTTTCACACAGGAAGACATTTCACCACAAATAATTCTTTACACTGAAAGTTAAGAAACAGTTTTACCCTTTGTTGAACCAAGAAATGGTTATGTTGAGATAGCTCAAATTCAGACAAAATGACACTTAAAATTCCACCTGAGTGACACATTTCTTAGTTTATCTAAAAGGTTGTCAAGTTGAGCTTTTTTCTGAAATGTTTAGATGTAAATATATATCAAAAAAGAATGTATTTTTCCAGGCCTTTTGGAGGTTCCCAAGGAAGATTTTGCTATAAAATTCAGCATGTGCAAACCAGGAAAATAAATGGTTCTCCCTCAGAGCCTGACGCAAGAGAAACTGAAGGACAGAATCTGCAGATAAGTCTATTAAGGAGTCATCCATGATGTCAGTTAAATTCTAGAGCCAAAACCCTGCTTAAGAAGAAATATCTCTTTTCTTCACTGTTATCTTTTATAAAGAAATATAAATGTGGTGTTAGTTAGAACATAGCATTCAAATAGTTTATTTAGATTTTACTTAATCTGGCACGAGTAAAGACTGATTTTGAAGGTAATTGGTTAACACATGTCACTTCATGTGTGAAACTCAGTAAACAGAACACTTACTGGAATAGCAAATTGATTTCTTAGCAAGTAGCTAACTTCCTGGTACATTTCACAAAATGTTAAGAATGTTTTCAAAAAACGTTGAGAGTATATATCTTAAATAAATTATGTAGGGCAGGTTGTACAAAGTAATTAAGAAAACTCATCTATAAAGCATCCATTTTGCAACTCCTTCCAAACACACAGTTACTATGAAATACTATATTTTTAGCAGCTATATTCCTATCTTACAGTTGTTGAAAATGAGAAGGTAGTTGCCCTTCTCATTCATTCTGTTCATCTTTGTTTCATGAAATATTTGTGTCCAAATTAAGTACTCCATTAGGTCACTCTTCTGTAAAAATAAAATATCCTAATTCCACTCACATTGGGCTTGGAAAGAAATAGATCCAAAAGTTCCAGAAAGTCAGCAAATTTGAAAGTGTTGTAGCATCTTAGGAACATATGGGCTTGTCCATATGTCTTGTTTTCCCCCAAAGGTGAGAATATACAAAAATAGAAATGTCTGAATAAATATTTTTCTGAAATTGAAGATATTTTCCTGATGATTATAACTTATCCTATAGCTTGTAATGCGACAAGTTAAAAGCCCAAATTGAAACTACTTTCACTCAGAGTACAAAATAAAAAATACTCTTGTCCACACACAGAGATTTGTTGTAATATTCCTGAATAGTATGACCACAGAGGTAAAGGTGATTATGAATAATTGTGCAAATTTTGGTAATAAAAAGCTCTGAAACAGTAGATGTAAATTTAGCCCCACTAAAATGTTGGGTTTTTTTTTAAACTGAGCACATAGCAATTTCTCACAGTTTTCATCCATTAGTTTGACCTGACCTAGTCTTGCTTAAATAAGATCTTCTGAAGGACTTTGTGATGTGTAGCTTTTACCATTCCAATGTCGTTCACAGCATCAATATTCCTCAGTACAACTACCCAGAAAACAAGCTTGTTCAACAGAACTTTGTCTTACTGACACTCTGATATGGATAGAGCACATAATGGGAGCATACCAATGAACTTGTTAAAATTGCCAAAACATACAGAATATTTTACACAGCAAAGATTAGAAAACCAAATAAAAGGACAATTCGTAAAGATAGAAATATGTCTAGTTCACTCTGCTGATCTCAATAGTGTTTTTTTAAAAAATAAAGGGTTTTTAAATAAAAGTGTTAGAATTTGAAACAGACTCAGCACTCAGTGTATCCTTTAGAAATGTTAAGTACTGAATATCTTGAAAAACCAAACCACATATATTTAAGCATTACTTTACAAGCTTAAGTGTAGATATCTAACATTTAAAATTCCGGTTACCCTTCTTAAAAGACATGGTTAAATGAAGCATTATTTTAGCCCTTTACCTAGAAAAAAATCCATTTCACTCCCAGATATGTCCATCCACAATGTTTGAAAAGGATGATAGAAAGTGCCTCGCTGCAGCATTATTTACAGAGCCCAACAATCCCATTCTCTTATGTTCACAAACACAGATTATGGGCATTTCTTGAATGCATTCACAAAGCAAATCCTTTCAGAGTTAGAAGTCAGGTTTTTGAACCTATACCTGCATATGTCCCAAAACTAGAATCAGATCATTTACAATGGTGCTATCCAAGCCAACAAGAGAGCATCTGTATCGGGCAAATCCTACTGAATACAATTTATACATGTGATTTATTAATACAGAGAAAAAAAAGTATAATCATTACATCATTTTAAATGTTATATTAATAATAATGATTGCTTTGCAGTCCTCACCATCTGCGTATCAGGTGGCATATATTTTTTTTGTAGGATCATATTCTCAGTCTTCAAAATAATAAAGTTTTTTCTTTCCCTTATAGGAGAAGCATGAACTGTGCTTCAAGACATGAAAAAAAAAAAAAAAATCAGCTTAACACTGCCATTTAATGGGTTTGGGTCCACAAACTAAACATAAAAACTAACTCAGCCTCAGATACAACTTCATGTACTCCTAGTTTCACTTTATAAATAACAAAGTTGATTTTTATGTCATTGGCATATTTTTCTAGAGGATGGCTTGATTTCTTTGTACTTAGTGCTATCATGAAGTGCTGAAATTTTACTATGGAGCACAAATTGCCACAGTTTTTCTAATATAATAATTCTATGTTTTAATTTATGTCTGTAACATATATAAAAACATGTTCTGGGAAATATATCTCCCAAGAAGCTGTAAAAAAAAATAAAAGTTGAAGGCAGAAGTAGTATATCAGAATACCCTGGAAGCATCTTCTCTCAAGATAAAAGATAATTTCTTTTTTCTTTTCTTTCAAAAAGGAAACACTAGTCAAAATGTTCAAAATTTTGTCAGATACGTTGAAGAATGGCATGGATAAAACAAAGTGCTTTTCATTTTTTTTTTTTAGTGAGTTATTAAGGAGAAGTGAAAACAAAATGGTATTAAAATACACAGTGGGAGACGTGGACTTTTGCAGTTATTGCCATCCATCCTCACTAAGCATGGCACTCAGCAACTCCCCACCAACCAAAAGCCTACAATTTCTATGTAATACAATTCAGAGTATCTGTAGAATCTAGAAAGGATCCAAGCACTCTTTTTTGTGAGAAAAAAACCCAAAACTTGAGACCAGTGGGGATATCAGGAATGGGAACAATCTTCCTATTCTCCAAGGAAATATGGTACAAGGACTCTATCCTATGAGTCATACCAGCTTATATAAGTCTTCCAACATGGAGCTTAACTTGGACAACAGGAATTAAACCTAGGCTTTCACAATATGTGATATAACACAGCTATTGGATACTTTGTGATGGTTTGAATTCCTTCATTTTCCCTTTCAATCCTACAAGAACACAAAGGATTTTATTTTTGTAAGTACTGATTGGAAAAAAAATATGGTCAAAATATCCCAAAAGTCTTTGTAATCTTCTGTTTGAGATGCAACACTAGAAATACTGCTGAACTTCCACAGCATGACTAGCTTTTCATAGTCCTTCCTTAAAATAATGCCACATGCCCATAGTGAAAAAAATATGTATTTTTTAATTTCTGGATATAAAGCTACTGAGGAAAAAAAATAAAAGAAAATGAATGCTGCTTTCATACACACAGCTAGAATAATAAGAAATAAAATTAAATAAAAATTAACTAGTATAATTTTATGTGCATGTGCACAATTTATAGAGGCATTAATGTGCAAAGAATTCCCCACAATCTCTGGTACTGCCTGATACAACTTTCAAGATACAGTTTTCTGATGTGGATCTGTTTATCAATTTAAATGTTTCAGTTTGTCACAGTTACAATGTAGAGCACTTTGTATTAGAGCCAACTGCAAAGCTGAGCTGTGTAAATAATGGATTTTTCATTGTGCTAACCAAAAAAATTGTCTTGGATCAAATGGAATATTTCATTTTCTGTTTGTTTGAGGTTTTATCACCAATTTTTCCCCTTTATTAAGTAAGTTCCTGAATAGATATTTTTTTTAAGCCATCAAAACATGAATACTTTTGCTTATAAAAATATTAGAATACTGAATAGATCAGTTAGGGGTTTACATTAATAAGTACTTGACCTGGTTTTATTGCTAAGAATACTTCTCTTTTCTTCATGTCATTCTGAGTATGAACAAAAACAGCTACTATTCTTCCAGTAACATCTGTTGCTATAAGATACCTCATTTAGACAACTTCTTTGAGATTAATTTGGTTTTGTTTCCTTATATTATTTAGTATCCATAAAAAGGCAAATAAGTTGTGCAGATTTAGCTTTCCAATTGATTTTGTTAAAACATTCTTCAGTTTTAAATTTAGCACTTTGTTCTTGGGACAGTTTAGGATATATGGTTGACAAAATTAAGTAAAAACCAACAAAACTATCAAACACATTGTCCATATTTTCTGGAAGTAATTTAGAAAGAGCTATTACATAAACTTAGTCACTTCATACTAAATATGTAAAGAATAACTTAAGGGGTTATTTTATATATTGATCTAGTTGCATATAAACAGTTGAAAAACTGAGGTTATAAAATTGGATGCAATGGGCTCTTTCCCACCCCACTTACTCTGAAATCTCAAAACCTGGGAAAAGTGAAAGTGCGTGATATCATGCTTAGAATTAATTTTTTTTTTTGTCAAACACTTTCTGTATCCCTGTTGTGGTTGCACATAAACTTTCCTTTGTTTTTTAAAATGCCATAGCAAAATTAACCTTTCAAAAATTCAGAACTTATAGAATTTTTCACAATCAAAAATTAAAAAGATCAGTGACAGTTCCTTCTTTGGAAAAAATTAATTGAAATCCCTGTTAGATGAATCAGAACAAAGAAGAACACTGTGATTTTCCACATCCAAACAGGTCTTCCAGCCACTGGAGACTGACACTATTCATATGGACTCATAACCACTGTTAACCAGGAGGCAGCTAGTGATATGCCAGGTTCCTCATCCTCACTGTGTGGGGAGCATGACATACTCCCTACATAAACTCATTCTCTGAAATGAGATGATGATAGGATCATCTCCATGGCAAAGTCTCTCTGATTTTCCAGACTTATTTGCCTTTCTTTTCCCTGTAATCCTCACTTTTGTGTTCTCTGTACTGACTGAAAAAAATTCTCCATCTGGTCTGCCTGTGTCCATCACAAATCAATTTGTCTTAACATCCAGAGCAACTAGGTAATGTATTTGAAGATTTACTGTGAGGGTGACAGAGCACTGGAACAGGCTGCCCAGAGGGGTTGTGGTGTCTCCTACCTTGGAGGTCTTCAAGACTCTCCTGGACATGTTCCTATGCGACATGATCTAGATTGACCTGCTTCTGCAGGACGGTTGGACTAGATGATCTCTAAAGGTCCCTTCCAACCTCTACCATTCTATGATTCTATGATTCTCTTACTGAGATATATTTATACACACACAGACACACACATATATGTGTACATACAGAGGAAAAAAAAGCCCAGGCACTTTACTGAGCAATGACATTGTTTAAATTCACCTCATCCACACAAGCTATACATTTTGAAATAAAGTTTCTACAGAGTCACTCTCTACTAAATATAGTGTTTCTATGTTTGTTATAGAAAGATCACCAAATGCCTTAAGCAATTGGGGTTGACACACAGCAATTTTCAGCAAAATGTGTCAACTGTAAGTATCCAAAAATACAGTCTTGTTTTTATAAAACTAATCTGTTGGCAAGACAGATCTATTATAAACACATATGCTGCATCTCAAGATGTTAAAAAAAATCCCCCTAAAATGGAGAGATCATAATATTTCTTGTGTACAATTTCGTACTCGCTCCCCTTTTCCATGTCCCTCTGAGTACAAAATTATTAAGGAGAAAGAACATATGTAAGCAACAGCTCCTTGCCTTTGACCAAAACTATTACTGCAGAGATTATCCATAACATTAATAACTATTAAACAGTTACTACAGATTGACTGGCTGTGAACTCTGTAGAAAACAGGTTGGTGTTATTTGTTACAGTATATAGTTTTGCTGTACATCTTTGTTTAAAAAGAATGACAGCTATATATAAGATGCAAATAGAGAATCAGAAAAATCGTTAAAGCAAGCTTTCTTCTGGAGTAAGATTATTTTAGGCCCTGTATCATTTTTCTGTATAAATAAATAAAATGCATATACGTCCTTGCAACAGTGCTTTCTCACAGCTGTTGCTATTCAATTGATCTAGCAAGACTGCATAAGTAATACTGTAACAGTTAAACTTTTTCCTCAGACTTCATCATCATTCATTAAACATCTTTCATTCATAGCGAAACTCTTGAAATACATTGGTATTTTATCTTGCTGTTGAAAATCATCTGCCCTATTTATACTTCAAGTCAAAGCTGAAACACAAATTCTGCTGCAGAAATATAATTTAAAAATTCCAGTATGGAAAATATTTTAGTCTTGATGGAGAAGGATCAGATTAAGGGACATTCAAACATATGGAATACTTGTATGTCCATAGACCCTGGACCTAAATTTTTGAATTCTCAGCCTCCTGGTAACGTTCGAGACTTGTTCAATTCAGAAGAGTTATCTGTGAAACACTGAAATTTTACAGGATCGGGGATTCAACTGATCTTACTAGTAAAAGAGGAGAGGAAAAGTCAAAGCTCTAGCTTTGCCGCTTTTGGGTTTTTGGTTTTTTCCACAATTACTTTTCAAAAGCTAGGTGAAACTCTATATTAAAAGAAAAAAAAAAAAAAGAAAGAAAGCTTTAAAGTACTTTTACAGTATTTTGGATACTTAGTGCAGGAAAATCCCTTCTCTGCCCAGTATTTCAGTAGGCTGCTTCAGACTCACATAACAATAACCTAGTTTCAGATTGAAACTAGTTCGAGCAGTAGGAGGAATTTAAACCTTATGTGTTTGACTCAAGAACATTTGCTTAAAGGAAGCTCTCTGGAAGTGAATGCTGAACTTTTGCGAGACTCAGCTTGGGTTTATGGTTAGAATTCTTCCCACAGAAGTAGCCTTCCCTGAACACTACAGGAATTCTGGATGCATAAATTTGAGTCAGCTTCTACCACAGCAGGACATAGGTGGTTATCTTAAGTCAAATTTGTGGGATTTAAGGAACCTCCAGAGACTGAAAACATGCTTTTATCTACTGATAGGGACAACATACATAACTACGTAATGTCATGGACTTGGCTCTTGATGTTTATTTTCTAAATCAGATAATTGCTTGTTGCTGTACTGCTTTGTCAGTTTACATTTAAGATTTTAAGCAACTGAATTTGACCTTGTTTGTTTGGAGGCAATTCTGCAACCCATTAGATTTAATTATCAGAATGCAATCGATTTGATATCACTCTATATCACCCTCAGAGTAGTGAATTTTATTACTTTGTCTCTCTGGTTAGGACTTAAAAATTTTGAATACTTATGTAACAGTCTATTCAATTCCAACCACGCAAATATCATTTACTGTGTTCAATCAATCCAGCTAGCTGTTTATAACATGTTGACATTTTATTGGTTTGCTTCAGAGAGTTTGACTTTTATATTTGATGGTTCACAGGATAAAAAACATTCTTAACTGTTTACTAAGTATTTATTTCCTATTTTCCTAAAAAAATCCTGATGCATTTCTTTCAGAGTTTTCTACTATTAAGACTCTTACTAATCTAAGGAACAAGAGCATCCAGGAAACAAAAAAACACAATCCTGCACACATACAAAACATTATGTTTAAAGTCACTGCTCTCACTAACAGAAGTTTCCTCTATTAACCCCATGACTCTTTCATTGAAAGTAAAGATATAAGTATTCAAGAAGCCTGCAAATAAAGGATTTCGAACAAGAAACTTTAACAAAGAAACCAAAGCCAAGTCTCAAAAAAGCAAAGTGAGACAGCTGCTCTTAGTTCTTAAACAGTTCCAAGCCCATAAGGGCTAAGTATTTCTCAGCTCACTGATTTGACTAAAGGAAAAAAGCAACGTTTACAAAGTGATAAAATTGAATTCACAATTTGATAGCATCTTTAGGATGAAGTAAGAAATAAATAGATGAAAATTAAAAAGAATGCCCAAACAAAAAATAAAATGAAGTCTGTACTTATGTATTATCAATGAAATTTAAGCCTAAGTAATCCACCTTTAGAATATCAGTTATTGGAGAATTCCATAGCATTTTTCCAAGACCAAAAGAGATTTACCCAGCTTTACAGGACCATAAAGTACATTTGTTTAGAGAACTCCCATGGCATCTTTAGACTGTAGGTCATTATATAGTCTTTATGTTTACCTATATGAAATTCCATCAATCATAAAGTGCTGTATTAAAAGAGGAAAGAAAATATCTCTTACTCCTGATTTAAAACACAGATAACAAATGGTAGTGAGCTAAATCAAACTATTCAGGACATGAGGCCATAGTTGATCCTTCTGTGAAAACCTCCAATCAAAGGTCATCAGGAATCAGAAAAAGCAAAATATGAAGTTGGGGGGAAAATAAAGAACATCCCAATGAGGACTCTAGTATTTTGTAAGACTTCAAGAAGTCCCTGCACAGTTTCAAGGTGGAGACAGCTCTATAATGTGATACAAAAATTTTTCATCTGGCTAAGGATCATTTGAGCCACAAGTTGTTGAACATTGGCTCAGTATACTGGAAAATATTTACTATATATTTTTATCACTATATGTTTACTCATCTCTGCAGACCTCCTGATGTGTGTCAGAGGTGTTCCAACCTAAATAAACGTTTGGATTGATTGCCAGTTCTTAATGCAAATCCATGCCAGCTTAGCAGTAAATACTCTTCAGAGTTTAAAGATATAAAATTGAGTGAGAGCAGGCTCAATTCCTAACCTCTTTTAGAATTTAAACCTGAGAAAACTGAACTCCAGACGACTTCTCCAGTAGCAACAGTACCCTTACTTACATCAAGATCCAAGCACCTGTAAGAAAGCCTATACAGATTTAGTGTGTACTATACATGCTCTACGTGTTGTAGTTTACTGCACATATGAAACTATCTTTAGGTAACTATTTAAACTAACAGTAATACTTGTAATACATTCTAATTAGGATTTCAAAAACACATCAATACAGTGTTTATTAATTCTTTGAGAATCAAGATATAGTTTATATTACTCCCATTAAAATAGACAATAGTACGAATAATTTTTCCTAGTTAACTATAGAAAGGATTTTTTTCTGAAGTCCAAAAATCATTAAATTTTGTGGAAGTAGAATTAACATTAGGCTGTATATGGACGGGCAGGGAACAAAATTGAGAGAGATAGGAACATTGTGAAGCTAAAGCTCTCTCAGTAAAGTATGAGAAGTAGCCAATGAACAAACAAAATTTAAACAGTCTTTTCAAGTAATTGGAAGTTAACAATTTCCTCCATAATTTGGTCTATGAATTTATATACACACATTTTTGTTTTCTTTTCTTTTTTCTTCCAACATCACTCAGTGTTTAAAAGTGCTAGTGATGTTAAACACTACAAA
The DNA here is from genome assembly GCF_028858725.1 of Colius striatus. Taxonomy (NCBI): domain Eukaryota; kingdom Metazoa; phylum Chordata; class Aves; order Coliiformes; family Coliidae; genus Colius; species Colius striatus. The sequence continues at coordinate 56,289,101 of NC_084761.1, forward strand.
TCCTTCAAGTTCTGGTGTAATCCATTTCTTCTTCAACTATTCAAAATGCAAGTGAGCTACTAGAGCAAAAAAACAAAAGGAAGGCTTCATTATAGACACTCACAGAAATATTTGTGTACTGGCAGAAATTATAGAAGGTACTATTTTTCATGTTTAGGCTGGGGAATTCAAAGATGTCATACTTAATCTTTTCAGTGCATGAACACAGTTTCTTCTAATTGCATTTTGTTTTTTAGTAACATGCTGGCATGTGATTGAATCGGTAGGGAAAAAATCTCTGCCCTAATAATTGAGGTTTAAAAAATATTTATTTTTAAATATGCATTAGAGGAATTTATTGGGTTTGTGTAACAAGGTTTTGGTAGTGCAAAGGCTGCAAGGGTGGCTTTTGGGAGAAGATACTAGAAGCTTCCTGCATGTCCAACTGGCTCCAAGATGGACTCAGTGATGGCCAAGGCTAAGCATATCAGTGATGGTGGTAGCACCTCTGTCATAACGTACTCAAGGAGGAAAAGCTGCTGCACAACTGGGCAATGTAGCAAAAGAGAGAAATGAGAATATGTGAGAGTAACATCACCACAGACATCAAAGTCAATGAAGGAGGAGGGGGAGGAGGTGCTCCAGGTGCCAGATCAGAGGTTCCCCTGCAGTCTGCGGTGCAGCCCACATTGAGGCCTTGCCCCTGCAGCCATGGAGGCCACAGGGCAGCAGAGATCCACCTGCAGCCCAGAGAGGAACCCATATTGGAGCAGGAGGACGCCCAAAGGAAGCTGTGTTCCTATGTGAAGTATTTGCTGGAGCAGAGTCCTGGCGGGACCTGTGGACCCATGGAGCCCATGCCAGATCAGGTTTGCTGTCAGGACTTATGACTCCACTGGGGACCAATGCTGAAACAGTTTGTTCCTTAAGGACTGTCCTCATGGAAAGGATTCACGCTGGAGTGGCTCATGAAAAACTGTGGGCCAGTGGAAGGACCCACATTGGACAAGTTCATGGAGAATATCAGCCCACAAGCCTTTTGGTATATTGTCTCTCTCTTGTGCATCTGAGGAGGTGGGATGAGAAAGTGGTTTTGATGGGCACTTGGCATCCAGTTAGGGTCAACTCACTACAGGGAACAACAATATCTTGAAGAAGAAACTGCTACATGTATTCCCAGTACCAACTAGTGAACTGTGCTTAATAACAAAGGAAAAACTCTGCACTGTCACCTGATAAGTTCCCTTTCATAGTTAAAATGCTAAGAAGCAGGGACAACCCTCCCACAGTCTTTACCTGGCAGCAGAATGGTAACTGTTCTTGCTACTCAGTCAAGTTCATTCTAGTATTATTGAGGTTAAGCCTCACAGACATAATTTGATCTTCTGCGTTAAATTCTGTTCCCATAAAAAATTCTTCTTAGAAATTTGATGTCAGTTTTCTATCCAAACTCTATTCTCTGCTTCCATACTATTAAAAAAACCCACCATTCTACTTCCAGCAGCAGAAAAAAAAGAAGAAAAAAAATTCCCAAAGTGGTCAGTCTGGAAACCTGAATTCTTAGTTAAACAAGGATTTTTTTTAAAAAGCTGAAAATCTCTTACTTTTAACTTCAAATAGCTCACTAACCAATGTATTTTGTGTACTCTTCTTTAAAAGTTTTTAAGTTATATATTTAGGTGCAAGATATATCATGTGGCAAATATGTTACTTTTTCTATTCTGAGGAGATAGGATTAAGAAGAAACATTTAAATCACTGTAGTTATGACAAACTGCATGGCATTTCATGTTGACAGAGGTGCAGAATTTCTGAGTTATGTAACTGGCTATTTCAGCATTGTGGGCCTTTTGGGGGAGGACTGCTGCCAAAAGACACCATCAACCCCACACAGCCTCCAGTCATTATAAACCACATAAGAATTATTTTCTAACAGCAAAAATAGGTAAATTATAAAAACACATGGTATTGAAGTTTTCTTGGATAATACATTTTAACTTTTGAAGCTCATACTTTTAATCTTTCCTCCCAGTCTCATACACATTGGTTATGGGAAAAGTAATTATATCCATATGTTGAAAGCAAAAAAGAAATAATTGAAAAAAATCCAAAGCTTTGGAAATGGTTCCTTTAAAAAGAATGTTGAATGTGATTGATTTCATACGAGAAATGTTAGTTGCATTGAATGACTTAGATATGAACTCTGAAACTATAAAAACACATCACAGCACACCTATACTAGGCTGGAAAAGAGAAAACATTCTCCATTCCATAATAAAACCATTTAAAATTGCATATATTACCAGAACCATTTTAGGCAATGTTCAGATAAGATTAACAGGTGTCATTTGTTGATGACTTACTATTGATAAAATTCAGACTATTCATTTAAGTTATCACAGAATCATAGGATCTTAAGGGTTGTAAGGGACCTCAAAAGACCATCAGTCCAGCTCATCCAACCCCCCCACCAGAGTCAGACCACCTAGAGTTGGTCACACAGGAACTCATACAGGTGGGTTTTGAATATCTCCAGGGAAGGAGACCCAACAACCCACCTGAGCAGCATGTTCCAGGGCTCCGTCACCCTCACAGTGAAGTTTTCCTTGTGTTTCTTTGGAACCTCTTGTGTTCCAGTTTGTTCCCATTGCCCCTTGTCCTACTATTGGCCATCATTGAGAACAGCCTGGCTCCATCCTCCTGACACCTGCCCTTTAGATATTTGTAAACATTAATGAGGTCACTCCTCAGTCTCCTCCAAGCTGAAGAGCCCCAGCTCCCTCAGCCTTTCATCATAAGGGAGATGCTCCACTCCGTTTACTAGCTTAGTGGCCTTGTGCTGAACTCTCTCCAGCTGCTCCCTGTCCTTCTTGAACTGAGAAGCCCAGGACTGGACACAATACTCGTGTTGCTTCATCTATTTACCAGTCTTTGAGGAGCCCAAGATCATTATACAACTGAAGAAAAATAGCTTTATAAAAATTCTATAGACTTTGCACTTTTTCAAGAAATTAGGTATTTAAGAGCTAGAACATGCTGAGATGACAAGAATTTATTTCATTTTAAAGCTAAAGGTGGCCTTTTCCTCTTTTAGAAAGGAAGGCAAGATAGTCTCATTCAAAGATCATTTTACAATAAAAAAAAGTCATCAAAGTCTCTCCCTGCTTCTCATTTCCAGAGAAAAACTAAGGACAAGAATCTGCTGTAAAGTCCTGTAATATCATACTGAGCTTGGAAAAGGTGGAATGGTGTGCAAGTGTAGACAGGTTTTATTCTCAGTAAGGCAAGAAATTCCTAAGAAACATTACTACAGCCCCTCATTCAAGCCTCTGGCTTCATATTCCAAGGATTAGAACAATCTGAGGCTGAGAGGAATACATAGGTATCTCCTCATTTATTAAAAAAAAAATCTTTGAGATCTCAGACTGAAGCATAAACTGAATCTTTCGTGTTCACCAGCAAATGAACTGGGTACATAGACACTGGTTCTATAAATGCTTAATAGAGAAATGTTAATTTTGCTTCACACCTTGCTTTGGATAAAAAAACAACAAAAAACATCTGGGGAAAAAAAAAAATCACACACCTAAAAACCAACCAACTTTCATTACAGAAATCTTGTCAAAACCCATGTGAAACCATCTGCGAAAATACAGGTTTCCAAGGAAATAAGATCTTGTACAGCAAAAGCATGTAGATAGATTAACTTAGTGATGCAGATTGTGTTTCTTTTTTCTTTACCAGCAACTCATTTTCTAAGACAATGTGTTTAATATTACACTAGTTCAGTAAACAAGAAAGAAAAAATCCCGGAAAAAACCCCAAAACTAACATCTGTCTTCAATCGTATGAATAAGAATAATTCACTCTGCAACATGCATAGGAGATACTGAATTTCTTTCTTTTTTTTTCCTAACTCACAATGAGATATTTACTTCACTCAGTTATTGTTTTCTGTTATATACGTATACAGTTAGATAATACTCCATTTTCAAGGCTGCTACAACCTTTTAAGAGGAAGTAATGAGGTTTTTTTCTCTAGATTTTTGAGAATTAAGTAGGTCTTAACTGCTGATATTAGCTTGAAAATTCAAAAGAGCCGTGTAAATTTGCAAAGGAATTTACAGCTGTGAAACTGTGAAGCCACAAGGTAGGATATCAGTTTGTCATTCAAACTTAACTTCACTACAGAAATCTTGTCTAGACTTGTAAAGGTTATTTAACTCGTTATCACTAACTGAACATGTAGAAGAGAATAATGTTACACAGATACTAGAGATGTCAGAGAGGTTTTGAGGAAGGAATAGAAGATTTTTTTTTTTACTGAATTTTTCATTTTTTGTACCTTTACATCTTCATGTCTCCTGTTTTCTAATTTCCACATACAGTAGGGTTTATACCTAACACACTTGTCACTACATGTCTGTGAAGATAGATCCAGTAAAACATCAGGCTTTTTTGTACCTCCTGACACCATATGGTTTATCCTGCAAATAAATATAAGCCTTCTCTATCATCCAAAATGAAAGATTGTGCAAGACCTACAGTTATGCAAAGTCTCTCATTGTATTTTTCCCTTCCCTTATCTCAAGGATGTGTAAGTGTGTGTAAGTGTGTGTCTGAATACAAGAGGGGGAAAAGCAGCAAAGAGCACCATGGAAACAAACATGGCAGAAGTAATTATGGTATCAGATCTGATTGTTTCCTTATTAACACAGATAAACCCAGACATATACTTTACATTGAGGACTGGCTGAAAGTTTCTCTACTAACAGCTTGAAGTTTCTTCTTTACAAATCTGTGCTGTGCTCAGTGTGACATGATTTCACACATAATTCTGTTGAAACTGTTTTTCAAAGACATGCAACTTTATCAGCTTTTCTTGCTGATGTAAACAGCCCACAGAACCATGTCAGAAAACTACTGACTTTTGTCAGAGGGAATTTTGTTTTGTTGTTTTGTTTGTCAAGAATGGGGGAGAGGGGAAAAGGAAAAAAAAGACATTCCTGGGATGATAGTCAATGTAGCCCATACCTCTTTCAGCAGAAGGTAACAAAACTATCTCCTGGGCACTGTTTCCTAGCCAAGTTTCCTTCCAACACTCAGCAGAACATAAACCACAGGGTAGGAAGGCTGGTCCACAGTACAGTCTTACTCCAAAGTAGCATAACAGTAAAGCTAGGCTTATGTTAAAATAAAACCAGGAGATTCAGAGAGGAAATGTTCTCAAGTCTGGTGTTTAAACTTTGTAAGTTAGTTTTAATACAGTTTTATGGTTTGTTTTTTATTATAATTAAAGAATTCACAGAAAATTGGAAATTATAAAGATCCAGTAGTGAATAAACAACAACAAAATAGGTAATATCAGCTGCCTTTTCCTTTCTAGGAGAGAGACTATATCTTCAGAAACCCTATTAATTATGTTAATAACAAGGATAAGATTCAGGACCAAGGCTTGCTATTAAGTCAGTAGTGACCTTTCATGCTATTACAATAGCAAAAAGAAATCTTTTCAGCTATCTTTTCTCCTCAACATGTTAGAAAATACAGTACGACAATATTGCACAACAGCTGAATGTTAATGTAATTGAGAAACCTGTCAGAACTTGTGATGCATTCTGCTCAAGCAATGTATGCTGAGGCTCACAGGAGAGCCAGAGGCAGACAGCATGTCATCCAGAATCACAGTGGCTTTGGAACATGACACGTGAAACAAAATGTGAAAGATTAAAGCAAGGTTTACTGAGCTTTCTTGTGCTTTAGATTGATCCTTCAAAACATTTTAAAAGGCTATGTATACCTTTTTCCAATAAACTTTTTTTTTTCCCACTGGATTCTGATAAAATCTAGAAAGTTATAACCAGAAACCACTAGAACATTAATACATCAAGGCCTGGGAAATAGTCCTCGGAAAATAGTTGGCCTCCAGCTTGACTCTGCGTAATTGCACTTGTTACGTTTTTACAGACAATAGTTTCTTTACTGACAATAGTTGCATTAATGATATATGCATGATTATTAGCAAAAATGATAGCTTAGACAGAATATAATTGTTGATGAGAATAAAGTCCCCAAATATTAGTGAAGGATGTAGTTAAAATGTCTATGAGACTGTACGTATGCATGCTTTTTAATGCATTCCTGTGTGTGTAGGAGCTGGTGTTCAAGGCTGGGGAAGCAGATGGTCAGCCTCAATTGAAAGTTATATGGAGGGAAAAACCCAGAAGATTAAGAAACTGTCTTGGTTCCTCCTGAAGCCTTCACCAAGTTTCAAATGGTATCTCAACAGAGGCTGATGCCAGATATTTCACCAATGAAGTTATGTATTGTTTATTCAATGATTTAAAAAGCTGAGCCCTCTTACAGAGACTTTGGAGACCTCACCTATGAGTGGACACACTGCATGGGAGCTCACAATTGCCAGGACAGGTTCTCCAAATCCTCACTGCAAGTGGGGCTGCCCAGCGACTGCAGTTCTGTATAATAATAATGTATCAATAGAGCAATTGGTGATGTATCTTTCTTAATCACTATCGCTATTCCGCTGTAGTAATGATTAGGTATATTACCTTGCTTATGCTTTTTGCTGGTTAATAAGAGTGACATAAGTTTATTGTTATGATTGAATGTTTTATCCTATTTTTCTTTATCCTATTTTTCCTGTAACATTTAGAAGAGGTGAGTAAAGTGAAATTAATCTCCTTATTGGTGTCTATGTCCTTTCTACGGCCCCTTGTGTCATGGTTTAGGCCCATCCAGGGACTAAAGATCACAATTAGACTTAAGTATCACAGACTTAAAAATTCCCCGAAGGAAAAGGAGGGCTTAATTGCTGCTTACAGTCCCGGGCAAAACAGACCAGGCTACTTAGCTTGGGGAAGAAAACAGAAAATAATTTACTCCACCACCAACTAAAACATAACCATAAAACCCCAAAACATAACAAACAGAAGAAAACGCAAAGTGATGCAATGATGAAGAGCACAACCAGCCCTTTAAGACCACCTTCTCCCCATCCCTCCCCTCTTCCCAGGCTCAGAGCCCTGATCCCAGTGTCTTTGTCTCCTCCACCCATGAATGACTCAGAGGGGCAGGGAATGGGGGTTTCAGTCAGTCTTTTCCCAATGGCTCCTGCCATTTGTCTCTCTTCAGGGCAAGTGGGCTCCTCGCCTGTCCTCCCTGCTCCTCCATGGAATACCTCACACACCCAGCAGCCCTGCATGGGCCACTCCAACGTGTGTTCATCCCAAAGGCTGCAGCTCCTCCCTGCCTCTATTGTGGGTCTGCTCTGGGACCCACAGGCTCTCCAGCACAGCCTGTGCCATGGCCACCTCCTCACACAGTCTCCTACCTGTCTGGGCGCACTCACATGGAGCTGTTAGTGGCTCTCAGTCCTGCCATTGCCCTCCATGGGTTGCAAGGGTACAGCCTGCATTCTCACCATGGGTTGCAGAGGGGTCTCTGGTCTGGTGCTCCTCCTTCCTTCCTCCTTCTCTGACTGTGGGGTCCGCACAGTCACCTCCATCTTGTACTACTCTTACACCTCCTACCAAGCACTTCAAATTCTGGTCCTTAAACAGTGATGGCAACACAAACACCTGGTCTACTGAAGAATACATCCTATTGTACAGTCACACAATTTAGAAGAGAAAGAAAACACATACAGGGTTTTAAAACATTGTGTCAAGTAAGTATTATAAATTTTCAAATGCCGTACTGATTTACTAGAGTAACTTGAAACAGGGGAAAAATCTGCCTCCTTTACTCAAGTTTAAAACCAGCAACTCATACAAATAAATCAGCATACGTTTCAGCAAATAAAGAATGCAATCCTGATACTCTGCAATGAATGTCAGAATATGGCATTACCTAAGTCCATAATATTGCTTATCTCAACACTGAATAAGACCAAACCATCTCAATTCATAGCCTTAACTAACATACAGAAACAGAATCAGGAAGACAAGTCTTTCTTTTTTCTGTTTTTTATTTAAGTCATTTATCAACATTAGCTATTTTCCCACTGTCATTGCAGAACATTGCCAAGATTATACCACTCTTTAAAAACAGGAAAAAAAACTTAAAACCAAAACTACAAAATTGGTTTGTACAGTGCTCAGAGATGCAAAACAAAATTGTTTTGAAACCTTGAGGAGAGAATACAAAAGAAAAAAAAAATCCAGAATCACCATTCTACTACTTTATCAGACCAGAAAGAGGGTTTAGATCATAAAGAGAAATTAAATCCCTCCTCTGTACACAGGAACAGAGTGAAGTTTAATTACAACTTACTGCCAAACTCTCCTATTCTGTGGTTACACTGACATCATTACACAGGTTACACAGCTGTGGTCACACAGTTCCGCATGCCTTCTCCTTTAAACGAAACCCAACAAAACAGAAACAAAAGTTGTCACACAGTGTTTATAAACTGACTGTTGTCTGTGTCAAAACTTTTAAGAAAATCCCAGCTTTACTAGACAAAGGTGCACAAGTACTGAGCTAGTGTAACACTATCACAGCACTAAAAACCAAAACATTAAGGAGGACATCTGAGACTGGCAAATCTGAACCATACCTTCTGAGACAGAAGCTCAAAATGAAGAGTTTCAACTTCACACTTCCTCTTAATTTAACTTCTCAACTTAGTTTACTTGATATATTTCTGAAATTTAGTCTAAACCTGGACATAATGTCAGTCATTGCAACATTATATTTTCCAGTATTAATTGACAATTTTCATTTGATACAAAAATATCTATCAGAAAAAAAATTGCTCTGACTTCAATTGTAGGACATGACACTTCAAAGCAGGTATATACCAGTATTTTGTGTAACGTATCCTCTTGATCCCCATGTTACAGCAAAGTTGTAGCATTTCCAGTTTAATAATGATAATTTTCAACCAGTTCCAGGAGTTAAGGGCAGGGGGCAAATTCAATGTTACCACGTCTTACCAAAATATTACATTTAGACTTAACGTGATATTTCTTCAAGTAGTGTGTGCCTTCTTTTTTTCAAATTAGAGTGGTTCTCTATGTTGTATTATAGGAAATGATAGAAGCTACTCAAATTTTGGAGTAAAAAAATCAGAAAATTATCACCAGGTTGACAGCCTACCTGAAAAACAACCACCACCAAGGAGACAATTAAGAAGGAACAAAATTAGAAGATGAAGTCCAGCTAGAATTATCAGAATACGTTTTGTTTCTTTACCCTAGCATGTGGTATAGGGGAAAATATACACATATCATTTTATGTATATAAATAAATACATAAAAATGCATATAAATGACCTCAAATTAGTTTAAACTATCTTGCAAGTTTCAATAATATTTGTAGAATCATCGAATGGTAGGGGTTGGAAGGGATCTTTAGTCCAACCCCTCTGCAGAAGCAGGTCAACCTAGATCAGGTTGCATAGAAACATGTCCACGTGGGTCTTGAAGACCTCCAAGGAAGGAGACTCACACCCTCGCTGGGCAGCCTGTGCCACTGCTCCAGCACCCTCACAGTGAAATAGTTTTTTCTTATGCTTAAATGGAACTTTTTGTCTTCCAGCTTTATCCCATTACCCCTTGTCCTGCTGCTAGATACCATAGAAAAAAGGGGTGTCCCAATCTCCTGACATCCACCATTTAGATATTTGTAAATGTTAATAAGGTCTCCCCTCATTCTCATCTTCTCCAGACTAAACAGCCCCAGTTCCTGAAGCCTTTCCTTGTATCAAAGATGTACCAGTCCTCTGATATCTTGGTGACCCAGCACTGGATTTTCTCCAGAAGTTCTCTGTCCTCTTGAGCTGAGGAGCCCAGTACTCCAGATGAAGCCTCACCAGGGCAGAGTAGAGGGAGAGAAGAACCTCCCTAAATGTTCTGAAAACTGAAACATGTTCTCTAATGTTACTTTTTACTTGGAAAAAATCAGTTTTATATGTTTCTTCAAACCAAGAAAAGCATTCAAGCTTTCAGGATAGAGAAAACCAAAAGCATTTTAAAGCCTGGATTAACACTAAAACCTCTAATCAACCTGAGTAGGCATAGATCACAAAACCAAGACTTTCTTTTTCTTCTTTTCAGTAGCCCTGCTATGTATCAGATATGTTTCTTACCATGAAAATATCATTTTTTCCAAAATAGTTTCCTTCTTTGTCACTATTATTTAACTAAGACCAAAATATATGTAGTGGATGACCTTTAATGTGCCATGCAATCTCTCTAGTCATATAGTTTCCAGTGAAATTACCATTCCTTTATTTACAGCCTCCAAATTCACTCAATTTTGGTGTATTACATTCCCTATGTACTTTTTTCCTTCCCTTAAACAAAACATGAATTGGTCTAAAGCCTCACTTGCAGCTGAGCTGTAAATATCTCTAAGGGTACTCAATCAGATATTTGTCGCAATAGTAGATGTATATAATTTCCTGCACAAGCTGTGTGATTTTAAAAGTTTGTAATTTTATGCTAATATTTTTTTACCTTCTTCTTCAAGCAGGAACATGTTTTTTTCAGACACAAGATTAAGGTAAAGGTACGGTGACTTTCTTCCACCATTGTCACCTCAACATGTTAAAGGTTTCCTTTGGTTAAAAAACAGATTGGTCCAAGTTTAGAAATATGGATCAGAAGACGTATATTTAAACATGCCATTCATTACATGGAAGGCATACTTCATATTCAGTAACGTGTCTTCTCAGAAATACAAGGCCATGAGAAACTGAATAAAGCATTGATAGAAGCATTTTTATCAAACAAAACAGACTCTAGTTTTTTGGGGGTTTCTTCGGTTTTTGATTTTTTTTTTTTTACATTCCTTGAGATACAGTATCTTACCAGGGGAAAGAATTAAAACAAAGGAAAGAGCTTCTCTACCTCTGATAGCTCTCTTTTGTTGGAATCTGGACCACTAATATGTCTGTCTAGGGTAAGATACTACTCACCTCATGGCTGTGAAGCACAGTAGAGTGATTTCCTACTCCAGGCAAAATATATCACTGGAAATGTGGGAGCCTGCTGCTGAAAGAGTTGATTCACAGAAGTTTAAGTTTCTGTGGTTTTTGGTCAACTGTCCTCTGTCCTTGTGGAGTCAGCCATTCTTTTTACTTGAGCTCATTATATAAGGAAAAAGTACTCCAAAAACTTAATTCCAACTCTTTCCATGGAAGGCTGAGATTAAGATCCTCCAAGCAGTTGTGAAATTAAGACTATTTAGGTTGAATGTTAGCGATCACTGTAACAAGTAAACACATTGATTTAAAATGTGCTTGATACAGTTCAATAAGATAAATAGTTGATGTCATAAATAAGAATTGAATTACACAATTTTGAAGCTAATTTCTTTTGCCAGAGTTCTGGTAAAAGTGGAGCTACATGAGAGAAATTAAAAGTAAGAAAAGCATAATTAGATATAATTAAGATGTCATTATCTTGGCAAGGCATTCTGAATTGAAGCATTAAAAATATTTTCAGAATTATTTTCAGAATGGTGTAACACAAAGGGTAGGGTTAGCAAACACTCCTGGAGAAATATTTAAAAAATATCTACAAAACATTATCAACAGCCAAAATAAAGAGTTTCTGTGATGTTACCATCTTTGACTTGTTCTAGTGCACTTTTCATGAAAGCTTTTCAAAACTTATTACAAACACTTACTTAACTTTTTAAGTAGTTCTTGTACTTTCACTATGTTGGATCTTGATTAGTGATACTGACCAGTAGCGAACAATTGTTAAAAAGAAAAGGAAACTCCTATACTTTAAGGCTTGCATTCAAAAGATAAATGCATGTGGATGATTACAAATTCAGCTTGACCTCATGCTTTCATTTCACAATAATTTTCTTCAGATCACAATTTTCCTCTCGGAATTAGAGTGGGAGCATCCAATATTTTTTTTATTATCTAAAATAATAATAAATGAAAGGTATTTTCCAGAATTCATCAAGGCTTCAATATAGAGATAAGATTGACGCCTGCTTTCAGATGTCTCTTTTTGTACATGGTTAAACTCTTTTAGTTCTAGCCTGTTTTAATAGTTAGGATTTTTTCAATTTTTTATTAAATATTCAAAAATGTGCTTACCATGAATTGTTTCAATATTATTTACATTAAAGTAGGGACTCGTAAGCAATCTGTCCTTAGTCTCATTCAGTAAATGGCCTTTGAGAAATACCTTGAACTTTTATGAATAAAGATGCATTTTCAAACACATTTGAGGGCCTGGATCCTCCTCTGGAACCAGACTTTCATTATTAAGAATTTTGATATTTGGCTCTGAAAAATCTGCAAGACTTCTGGCCCTTCTTCAAGAGTGAGTTCATTAATCATAAAAAAATCCCACAACAACCTGAATGTGTTGCCTTATGTGCAAAGATCTTTTTCAGAACAATGTGAAACCGTGTGCGGTGATATGCCTGTCAGCTTTCTACAAGATTAGACAGTTTAGCACACTGCCAAGTGACATAGTGTCAAGTCATCTCTAACCTTTCTTGCAAGCTTTTTTCCTACCTTCTCTGTTAATAGGCAGGGGGTAATCTGGCAATCTGCTGTGTTCCCCACTGTTTCTCAGACCCTTTCTGAAAAGAAAGATCTAATATCCTGAACTGATTTTTTTTTTAAGTTTTCACTATCTGTCCTAAAGACCACTCAACTTTTCTCAGAAAACTACAAAGCAGCTACTGTGTACTAGTAGGAAATAATGATGGCAGCTATAAGGACATTGTGGAAACCTACACAGAAAAAGCAAAGTTTCAATGGAATATGTGTCATACTAACTTGGACAAGAATGGTCTGCAATATTCTGCTTCTAAAAAAGAAATATATCAGTGAAATTCTACACAGTTGACCTCAAGCTGTTATTTATTCCACTTTTGAAGCTGCTTTACTGAAACTGTTTATCCTCTTCACAAAAAAAAAAAAAAAGAAAAAATTTACTATATCTCTTCCATTTCTGTGCACTGTTAGTTACATGATGTGACTGATAACACTTCAGTAAATCTACCACAATAAGCATATGTTGGATTAATATACCGATCTGATATACCGGTATCATCAGGCAAAGACATTCCTCATCTGCATTCTGGTCCTCATTCATTTATAAATTAAGTTATTCTCACCAGTAATCACATCAGATATACATATACTGTCCTCTAAAATAGAATTAGACTTTATTTTTGCTTCTCCAAAAAGTTATAGATGCACAAACTCATCAAGAAATCTCATTTCAGCTGTTTCCGTGAAAAAAATTCTTCTTTGTATTTATTGCAATCTTTCTCAATATACAGAGCTTTTATTTTTGCCTATTTCAAACTAGAAGAAAAAATATTAAGGGCTGATTTAAAAAAAAATGTTGAAAAAAAATTGGATAACTACACAAAAAAACACATAAATTTTATTTACCTGCAGATAAGAATATGTCAGAAAAATTCTGTTGACATTATTTACTTCATCAAATACTGAGTAGGAAAAAAAAGCCTTGTCAAAATGTAATTGCTTCAATGAAGCCTTTCTTAAAAACAGATTTTTATCTCTCAGAGATCACTGTAGTCAAGGCCAGGGAAGAAAATTCTAAAGTAGTTCCATATGTGAATGCAAGTCTTCTCACTTCTCAGGTGAGGGTTATTATCACATAGACAGTAGTAATCTTTGAAAGGGAATAGCTCAAACAGAAATCTGCTATTTATTAAATAATCAATGTGTTAAGAGGTGAAGCATCCCCAAAAAATAGCGTGATCATGTGGACATGGAAGACATGATCACACTGTAGGTCGACACAAATAGGGCAGTTTCAGATGGGAACAATGAGAATGCATTGGAAGAATATCATCAACTTATAACTAAAGCCACTTGTCAGAGATTTGAAAGACCCTGTTGGACTTTTCAAAGTAACTCTGGAGGTTGAGGTTTTAAGAAATTTTTCCATTATGTCAAAATGATGTCATAATGGCCTAAAAGTGTTCCTAAAAAATCCTTCAAAAATTTTTACTTGATTTAGACAGTGTGAAAGCCAACGAAAAATTAATCTTAAACATCTTAATCTTTGCAGGAGAGGAGGAGAGGACACTTTTAGCATGTTTTGTGCTACTATTTAAATTGAAAAATGTCACTCTCACTTCATTGAAAAAAGAAAAAGTGGTAATTAGGTTAGATTACATATCATATGGGTAGGATAAGCTCTGTGTATCTTTGTACATGCTTCTAATTATTGGTAGAGTAAAATGCTTCTATTCATTAGTAGCACTGTTTAATGTTCTGTTGTAATTGAACTGCTTTATTTAGTACAAAAGTGATATTGCATAAAATACGAAAATAGTTAGTACTTGAATCCGAGAAACAAACGTTTTACTTTTACAGTAAAGATATGGATTGTCTAAGCCAATAAACACAATCACTAAATAATCTCACTTTGGAGTTTGGATTTTTTTACAGGTTTGGGTTTTTTTTCCTGTAGTGTATTCTTCTTCAGATTTTTTTTTTGTGCTAGACAGTAACAATTACTCCCTGTAATAAGGTTAAAGGATTTGTAATTTAAGTCCCTATTTAGAAAGACATCAAGACAAAAAACTTAGTAACTAAAGATGCTTTCCTGAACTGGTTTATTTGATCATGTTAAAATATCATTCAATATTTTGCCTTCTCCCTCTCCTCTCTGGACAAAGCTTCTCTTAAAGAAATCTTACATTAACTCCGCAATATTTTTTCTGAACTGAGAAAAAGTTGACTAATGAAAGAAAACAGTGATTGAGAAACAGTGATGATTTATAGCAAGGCATTAAGGGTCTTATTTGGGAGTGCTGCAGAATGTCTTTGAGCTGATTGTCTCTGCTGGAAAGTGAAGAGTTTTAAAACTCCTTTGTCTGAAGTCACTTACGTGTAAACTGTGTTCATAGGTCTATTTTGGAGGGTTTTGAAAGTAAGCCATTTGAATATCATTCTCAACTTGTCTCCTGCACTGACTACTGATAAAATTTTTTGGATATTGTACTCAGCACAACACAAGGGATTTGATAACACCATAAGGTCTATGTGGCTTAGGATATTGTATATCATCTTCTACAGAACCTCAAAGGCTCAATCTAAGTTACAGGAGTAATTGCAGGATCAAAACAGATGAGCACGGAAAGATGTTATAGAAGTGTGAAAAACAATAATATTTGGTTTTCTAAAAATAAACAACCACACAGCAGAATTCAGGATACTTTCAGAGACTTCAGTAGATCCTATTTCAAATAAAACTGACACAAGGGTCTAATATCTGCAATGGATGTTCATTAGAGAAAGATGATTTTGACAATAAATTGTATTCAGGGCATATCCCTATGCAAAGTATCATCTACTTTGATTTAAAATAGCAATGGTGCAATATTTTTAGAGACAGAAAAAAAAAAAAAAAGAAGTGGCATATGTCTTTTTTTTTCCCCCTCTCAATGGATGTCCTCATTCTGTCAGTTTGGCTAGCAAAATTCTTACAGATTCAAATTGCATGTAGGTTAACAGTGAAATTGAATTTACTGCTGTTGTGAAAATTTGGGAGGGTAGGAAAAAAAAGAAAAAGTAGAGGGAAAGGGAAGGAGGAAAATTTTGGCTCATTGCAGTAACAGAGAGATACAATGTCTGACCTTTTTAAAATTATGTCTAAAGTTTTACTGATGGCATTGATCACTATTTATGTGCCTCTGATAATATTAATAACAATGGCAATTCAGTAACATCTTTGCTTTTTGAAACTAGCGTGTGCTTGCACAGCCCAATAAAAAGATAGACACTTTTCCACATAAAATGTGTTTAGATTTTAGATAAAGAAACTAGCAAAGACACACAAGAATGACTTATAATGTTCACCTCCTAAATCAATATTTAGGAATCTATGCAGCTATAATTCTCAAGATATGGAAATTAAGCAGTTCTTACAACCTCTTGTTATTGTCACTTTCAAAAATTGTGATCATATATGTATGAGAACAATAGCATATACAGAAGTAATCAAAACCCCTAAACTAGTATTTCTTACACTGAGGTCCACAACTATCTTTCCCTTATTTCAGGAATTGTGCTGCCACTGATTCAGTTCACAAAATCTGAGACTGAGCTTTCACAGAGGCTGGAAAAATTTAATGTAGTACTCCTTACACATCCTTAGCAAGAAGGATTTAAATTGAATCTGGATGAATGTTTATGTCAAATCCCATTTTCTCCTTTTACAAAATAAGAAAGGACATTCAGAAAAATCTTTTTCAATGTGTGAAGTACTATTCTCTAGATTCAATAGTATTAAAAATAAACATAATTGAAGAATACACTGGGTGATACTATGTGATCACTTATGTGATTCCATAGTCACCTTTTTTATTTCTTTTTTTTTAAACTAATGATACAACCAACTAAAAAGACATAATGATTATCAGGGAAAGAAAAAGTTCCTCTGACAGCATATTTCCCTGTTATTAGTCACGCTTGCTAAAGGCAGTAATAGTCACACACTCACAGTTCTTTACACATGCTTCCAAAATAACCACCAATAAGGCGCAAATCTCTCCTTACATGCAGTCTCTGCCTCTTCCTGTGCTATGGCAAGTTTTGGTGGGCAATGTGCATGCTGAGAAAAGGAGTGTGAATGCTGCATATTTTACACATTGTAATCCATGTGACCTTCCTCATTTCTTCTATTTCCTAGAACCATTCTTAGTTTGAGACTTAAGATGTATTGGGGAACATTGCTCTGCTATCCGCTCTGAAGAGATATCTTTTTTTCCATTTTTGCTCTGTCTACACAGCAAGACAGATTTTTCCCCCTCCCTCATACTTGATCAGCTACTGTTGCAAGCACACTGTCTTCTATTTGAGTGAGTGAGAAGCTGGTAATCTGCAAGAGCAAAAAAAACAGCTTTTGGAATTTTGTCTTTTCCTCTTTTTTTGCCTGAAAGGTTTTATGTTTACTTCTGCTCAGCAAATTCAGAGACTTTTGTTTAAACTAGTAGCAAAGCAAGGGATCACTAACAAAGAGAATACAGAAGCAATTGAGACTTACTACCAGTCACCAGTACTTCAGATGTAGTGGCCCAATGACCTAACAGTCTCTGTTCCTTCCAAATCCTGGATAACCTTCACCATTCCACTCTGCATAAGTAGAGAAGCCCTCACAGAGACCACAGCTTAGTAACTTCATAAAGGACCTGTTCATAACTATTGACCACTTCCCAAATATGAGGGAGACAAGATTCAGAGCTTAGCTTTAGCTATTAGCCTAAAGTAGTACTGATAATTTCTGCATTATGGATAGCTTTTCTTCAACATCAAACAACTCTGTTTATTTTTGCAGTGGAATAAAACATCTGAAGAGTGGCACCAAAAAAAATCTCCCAGCTGTTGTAACAGTTTGGAGTTGCCATCCTTCAGCTGAAACACATCTGACAGTACAAAACTGGACATGTCAAAGGCAGAAGTTGAAGAGATCCTGAATAATGGTACCCAACCCTGTGTATGCAAACCAATCATGCCCTTCATTATGCAATGACCTTTAAATTCTTTTGTAATGTAATATGGTAGTCATGTGTATTTAATTCCTACCGTATTTCCTCCAAAATTAGCAATAGCTGATTTTACTTTTTTTTTTTTTTTACTTCTCTTTGATATTTTGAATCCATAGGAATAAAATACCTTCAAGTATTATTTTAAAATTAAAACCAAAAATTCAATTTCTAATCTGAGACTATTTCTGCTCTTTGTTATTGCCCCTTTCCAACTCAATGTGAAGATGCAAGTGATGATAAAATTGAAGACTGTAGTAGCGGACTGAAACACCCTGGTGATCATGTAATGTAATGCATGTTCTCATAGACAGTGGGCTATTTTGTAGAGTAAATCAGCATTTTTTGCTCTTACATTTTGTCTTTAATTTTGAAAAATATTTTTCCCGAGGAAAAAGCAGCAAAAAAAGGGACTAAAAGAAATCAGATTCTAAATGGAAAGAGAAGTAATCCAGAAAAAAAAAAAAAAAAAACAAAACAACCCACAATTACACTAAAAGTCAAATCACAGAAGAATTTAGTACATGCCTGAGGAACAGCAAGAAAAATCTGGGGGATGAAAAGTACATGTACTTATTTCATTCTGTGCATAAGCATGAATAAATTCCTTTGTTCAGAATCTTACAAACTACCCCATGCTTAGAAAAGGGAAGAGGACTTCAGCAAGGCTTTTGACACTGTCTCCCATAACATCCTCATCCGAAAGCTCAGGCAGTGTGGTTTGGATGAGTGGACAGTGAGGTGGATCAAGAGCTGGCTGAATGACAGAGCCCAGAGGGTGGTGATCAATGGCACAGAATTGAGTTGGAGGCTTGTGGCTCGTGGAGTTCCACAAGGATCGGTTCTGGGGCCAGTCTTGTTCAACATCTTCATCAACGACCTGGAGGAAGGGACAGAATCTACCCTCAGCAAGTTCACTGATGACACCAAACTGGGAGGACTGGCTGATTCCCCAGAAGGCTGTGCTGCCATTCAGCAGGATTTCCACTGCCTTGAGAGTTGGGCAAAGAGGAACCTCATGAGGTTCAATAAGGACAAGTGCAGAGTCCTGCATCTGGGAAGGAACAACCCCATGCACCAGTACAGGCTGGGGGTCGAACTGCTGAAGAGCAGCTCTGCAGAGAGACACCTGGGAGTCCTGATTGATAATAAACTAAATATGAGTCAGCAATGTGCCCTCGTGGGCAAGAAGGCCAATGGCATCCTTGGAGACATCAAGAAGAGTGTGGCCAGCAGGTCAAGGGAAGTTCTTCTCCCTCTCTATTCTGCCCTGGTGAGGCCTCATCTGGAGTCCTGTGTCCAGTTCTGGGCTCCTCAGCTCAAGAGGGACAGAGAAGTGCTGGAGAGAGTCCAGTACAGGGCCACCAAGATGATCAGGGGAATGGAACATCTTTCATATGAGGAAAGGCTCTAGGAACTGGGGCTGTTTAGTCTGGAGAAGAGGAGATTGAGGTCTTATTAACATCTATAAATATCTAAATGGTGGGTGTCAGGAGGTTGGGACATCCCTTTTTTCTATATTAGCTAGCAACAGGACCAGGGGTAATGAAATGAAGCTGGAACACAAAAAGTTCCACTTAAATACAAGAAAAAACTCTTTCACTGTGAGAGTGATGGAGCAGTGCAACAGGCTGCCCAGAGGAGTTGTTGAGTCTCCTTCTTTGGATGTCTTCAAAACCAGCCTGGACATGTTCCTATGCGACCTGATCTAGGTGAACCTGCTTCTGCAGGAGGGTTGGACTAGATGATCTCTAAATGTCCCTTCCAACCCCTAGCATTCTATGATTCTATGATATATTAACATGAAATTATCTGACACAACAACTTTTTATTATTTTAGTTGCAGCTGCTTGCAAGCACTTCAAAGCAGGCATATTCTTATTGAATTTTGTAACACATAAATTGTCATTCTAATAGTACGCCCATAGATTTTTAAAATTTGCTTTCCGGTTTTCAATGCATCTCATTCACAACTATATCTGTTAAAGAATCAGTCTGAAACAGATTAGATGATGTCATCAAACATTTAGTCTGATAAAACAGTATAGTCTGATAAAACATAGTCTGATAAAACAGTATAAGCAGCTACAAATCTGAACCACTTCTAATGTTCCTTAACAGAACCAAAATTTATGTACATCTACTCACTGTAAATAATTCTACCTCTCTGCAAATCAATCAACATGGCACGCCATTGCACAAAAGCTCCAAAGATTACTGAATAATTAAGTACTATTATTATGCTTCTCTGCTAATTTAGATACAGGGATTAACCTGGTGGAAGACAGTGTCCTATGAATAGAATTTAAAAATTGCTCTCTAAAAATCATTGCAGTTTCTTTTCTGAATTAGCCTACTGTTAACCCAACAGTTCTGTTTTTAGTAAAGCTTTGGGAACATCCTCCTGTGCTAGCACACAACCTGTTCAATTCAATCAATAACCCTCTACACATTTCCTGTTTTTTACTCTCAGTCTCAGAGGTAACTATAATTTTATGCTACATTTGAAAAATAGATTATGGCTTGACCACATGCCAATTTTTTGGATGAAACTCCCATTTCACATCTAGGCAAATAAAAGTAATTCTTGGAAATCTTACTCACTAGTGTTCTGGATTAAATTATGTAAATACTAAACACAATAAGGCATACCATGACTATGATGAAATAGTATTTTAAATAGATGGCAGTGAAGGAGAATTGCTGAAAATGTTCGTGTTACTTTTATTTTAATTTAAGCATATTTTGTTTGTCTCCCTATATGCACAGTTCTTAAATAAAATCTGGTTGTAGATCACCTCAAAGATTGCCATATTTAAAAGAAAAACATGAACTATAATATTCCATCTATAAACAGTTGATTAAGTTCAGCAGTTCTGTGTTCCAGATTTATCATTTATTCATGAAGATATCTCTTGAAATCACAGACACAGACCACAGCCTCCATCAAATAATTAAATGAAAACACAAGACAAAATGTGAAAACACAACAGTGCTATACCATGTTCTACTGCATTTGTCATATAAATGAGACTGCTGGTGAGCATTCCTTTATGGTTACTGCTGATATGCCATTGCACAGATATACAAGTCAAGCCATTTAGCCACATCAGCAGACAGCAGTGCAAGCAGCAATGGAGACTGCCTTTGCACTGGACCTACACAACATCACTACATATAATGGCTTCCAGGTGGGAAATGGTACATGTTCTATTGGAAAGCCAGCAGATATAGCACATCTGTGAATCTGAAAAGACAAATATACTGTATTTATACTCTCCCTGTAGGGAAGAACATGTCAAACTATCTTTCACTGATGTTTTCAACATATAAGAATTATGATAATAGCTGAAATCGAAGTGAGGGGTTTTTTTTCTCTTACACTTCAGCAATTACAAAAGCTTTTAGAGTTCTTATCCTCAATGTGCATATGTTATGCTATGAATCAGTAACTGCTTTAAATCAGATCTTAAAGGAATAATACTTAAATTCTAATACTTGTTAGCAAGATGAGACAGCAGTGCAAGAGAGAGCAGGACAATCAAGATAATGATTAGTATCGTAATTATTTGGAGACAAAGACCATAAAGCATGGAGCGCTTGAAATAGTCTATAGTGGAAATGGGGAGCCATCATTCAGAAAACTGATACTATGCTGTTCTATAGAATCCAGATAAAGCTGATCTCTCTCTTCAAAGGGTTCCAACTCTAGGTATATATAACCAGATCATCTCTGCCTCAACAACAACTGATTTTGTGCTGTACATTAGAAGTCACTCGGAGCAGAGACTTGGCAAAGAACAATACATTCATAGTCCCCAAAAACCTGAAATGTATCACAAAATCTTAAGAATCACAGAATCTTAAGAGTTGGAATGGACTTCAAAAGACCTTCTAGTCCAACTCTCCTACTGGAGCAAGACCATCTAGAGTAGGTCACACAGGAACTCATCAAAATGAATTCTGAATGTCTCCAGACAAGGAGACTCCACAACACATCTAGGCAGCCCATTCCAGGGCTCCATCACCCTCACAGTGAAGAAGTTTTCCTTGTGTTTCTGTGGAACCTCTTGTGTTTCAGTTTGTACCCATTGCCCCTTGTCCTACCGTTGGTCATCATTGAGAAGATCCCGGCTCCATCCCCCTGACACCTGCCATTTATGTACTTGTAAACATTAATGAGATCACTCCTCATTCTCCTCTTCTCCAAGTTCAAGAGCCCTAGCTCCCTCAGCCTTTCATCAGAAGGGAAATGCTCCACCATCTTGGTGGTCCTGTGCTGAACTCTCTCCAGTAGCTCCTCCTGTATGGGAGGCCCAGATTTGGACACAATATTCTAGATGCAGTCTCACAATGGTAGGGTAGATGGAGAGGAAAATCTCTCTCAACCTACTGCTCACTTTCCTTCTAATACAGCCCAGGATGCCATTGGCCTTCTTGGCCACAGGGGCAAATTGCTGGCTCATGGTCATCCTGCTGTCCACCAGAACCCCCAGGTCCCTTTCCCCTACACTACTCTCTTAGAGTTTATTCCCCAACCTGTACCAGTATATGGGGTTATTCTTTCCCAGATGCAAGACTCTACACTTGCCCTTGTTGAATTTCATTAGATTTCTCTCTACCCAACCCTCCAGCCTGTCCAGGTCTCATTGAACGGCAGCACAGTCTTCTGGTGTGTCAGCCACTCACTCCAGTTTAATATCCTCAGCAAATTTTCTGACAGTGCCGTCTGCTTCCTCATCAAGGTCATTAATGAATAGATTGAACAGCATCAGTGCCAATACCAACCCCTGAGGGACTCCACTAGATACAGGCCTCCAACTAAACCCTGCCCTATTGATCACAGCTCTCTACCTTCTTCCCTTCAACCAGTTAGCAAGCCACCTCACTACCTGATCATCCAGCCCACACTGTCTCAGTTTTACTGCCAGGATGCTGTGAGAGATGCTGTCAAATGCTTTACTGAAATTGAGATAAACCACATCCACTGCACTACCACCATCTATCCACCTGGTTACATCTTCATAAAAGGCTACCAGCTTGGTCAAACGTGACTTCCCTTTGGTAAAACCATGTTGACTGCTCCCAATGACTCTCTTGTCGTTTACATGCCTGGAGACAGCATCCAGGATAAGTCATTCCATCACCTTTCCAGGGATGGAGGTGAGACTGACTGGTCTGTAGTTACCTGGCTCCTCCTTGCCCTTTTTGAAGACTTGGAGAGACATTTGCTTTCCTCCAATCCTCAGGAACCTCTCCTGTTCTCCATGACTCAACTGAAGATGATAAAGAGTGGTTTAGCAATGACTTCTGCCAACTCCCTCAGCACCCATGGGTGCATCTCATTGGGACTCATGGATTTATGTACATCCAGATTGCTCAACTGATCCTTACCCCAGTCCTCATCAACCAAACAAAACTCCTCCTTTAACCTGACCTCCTCTGGAGTCTGAGGCTCCTGAGCACAGTCTCCAGCAGTACAGACAAAGGCAAAGAAGGCATTCAGTATCTCTGCCTTCTCTGTATCCTCTGTCACCAGGGCACTTGCCTCATTCACACTGGGCCTACATTGCCTCTAGTGTTAGTTTTGTCCACAATGTATTTGAAGAAGTTCATCCTCCCTTGCAAGGCACAACTCCAATTAGGCTTTAGCTTTGCCCAACAGTTCCCTATTTAACCATATGGGTCCCTTTCTTGATTTCCTACCCTCTGGGATGCTCTGATTCTGAGCTTGGAAAAAGCGATCTGTAAATATAAACCAACTCCCTTGGGCCCCTTTACCTTCTAGTACCCTGTCCCACAGGATGTCCCCTAGAAACTGCTTGAAAAAGCCAAAGTTGGTCCAGGCTTGTGATCCTGGTTGGTATTCTGTTACTAGTGCACAAGATTCTGAACTCTACCATCTTGCGGTTACTGCAGCCAAGGCTGCCGTCAACCTTTACTGCTTCAACCAGAGTCTGCTTGCTCGTGAGCACAAGATCCAGTACTGCTCCTCTCCTAATTGGCACATCCACCATTTGCATCAAGAAGTTATCATCGATGCACGGAAGGAACCTCCTGAACTGTAAGTAGCTAGCCCTGTTGGTCTTTCAGCAGATGTCTGGATAATTGAAATCCCCCATGAGAACCAGGGCCTGTGATTTTGAGGCTGCTCCCAGCTGCCTGTAGAAGGCCTCATCAACCTTCCCATCCTGATCAGGTGTTCTGTAATAGACATCCACAACAGTGTCACAAATGCTTAATTTTTACCCGCGAACTCTCAACTTGCCCCTCATCCTCATCTGGACAGAATTCAGTACATTCCAGCTGCTCTTTCACAGAGTACATAGCATTTCAAGAATAGTGATTACGTCATGTTTCTTAGTATAATATTATCTGGTTTTCATCAAAAGTGACTACTTGGGAGCCTCTGTCTGCCTATTATTGAATAATTACATCTAATCAAGGATACACAAAACAGTTTGTGTAAACAGCTTTGTCATACTTCTTTCTGGTAGGATGTAAGGAATGTATGTCACAATCAAATTATCATCTAGGTTTCCCTGGGCAGGCAGAAGCAGAGTGACATTTTATCTATCCCTTTGCAGATGCAGCAAGGATTGGCATAACTGCTTTAGCAAAAGGTCATGGTAGTTATGTGAAATTACTGTAGAGGGGGATAGATAAGTAGCATTACAACTATGGATATTTTTCTTCTATTGGTTTTGGTCACAAAAAGTAGTGGAAAGACAACGGAAAGGGGAAGGAAAATGGTAAGAAGCAAGAGTAAAATTAGTCCAGAAGGTTTGGTGGCATTCAAGTCTCCTTTAATTCTGCTTTCATTAAGTGACGACATACCACCCAAACACATGAATCGTCTTTTCTGTTGGGGATGTAACAATAGAAAATATGGGCTCCTTTTCAACTAGCATAACTAAGAAAACAGAAAATGTTAGAACAGAGAGAATATAATTCTAGTTTTTCAGATTTGTAGAATATCAACAATATTTTTACTGTTTTTTAATTAGATCAGTCAGTAGATATCCAAAGGAATGATTAATGTTCTGTAAACATGGTGTTATTGTGCATTATATATTTCTTCACAAAAATTGAGAGGTATCCTGCCACATGGATGCTATGAAATGTCAATTAGTTCTAATTAAATAAAACTTGGATAATTACAATTTTATTTGTCCCTCCATTTTTTAAATAGCTCTTCCACAGCTTTTACCAGCATCTTCCTGTCTTCTTAAATAAAAATGAAATGTACTTTACAAAGAAGTTGTCTGCAAATGCTAAAGACAAAAGCAAAAAGAAAAATGAAAGACAAATTTTACATTAAAGGCATTGAATTTCTTTACAATATTGACTGTTGAACATCATTTTATTCTACTGATAAGTAATTGTGGGATTCAGTGAAAATGTCATAGAATCCACTGTTTCTTTTTTTTAAGAAAAGGATTTGAGATATTTTTAGGTTTTAAAGTTACTATTTAAATGACTGAATTGTCTAACCTTTTCATGTAATTCTGTGAAAGAAACATGAACTTCCTGGTGAGCTACACTAAATGAAAATGCCAACTGAGAAGTCATTGAACACAATCTGTCTTACTCTATTTTTACTGAAGTTATTATGCCATAGAGGCTGCAATGTAAAAATAAATAAAATAGGAAAGGAAGAAAAAGAAAACTAAAGGAAACTAAATACAATATTTTTCAAATATGGCTGAAGGCAATCCATCTAGACAGGAAATCCAAGATGGGAAAGCTTTTTTTTTCAATAAACTGAATTTGCATATCTGTCAGGTTTAAGCTTCCTAAATATCCATGAATAAAATAATATCTGATTGTACTGCCTGCAAAAGCATGGCAGCTTTTAGAAATAGGACTGTGACAAAGTTTCTGTTCAGTTTCTCCTTGAATGATTGAATAATCAAATTCTAACCTCACCATTTGAGGGGAAAAAAATATCTGTTTGTAGCAGCTGCTACATTTCATTTCAATATTTAGCCAAGCAGTTTTTTTGAGCATAAAATGGGTATTTTTAGAAATTATTTTACATAAAAATGGATGCTATACATTCTGTGAGTCAGTTGCTAATTTATTAAAAATATGCTTTTACATGCATATTTTTTAAAAAGGTGATTTGAAATGAAAATAGTAAAAATCACTAGCTTTTATTTCCTCTCAGTTACATAAATTAAGGATTGAAATGTTGAAACAAAAGGGAAGGGAAGGGAAGGGAAGGGAAGGGAAGGGAAGGGAAGGGAAGGGAAGGGAAGGGAAGGGAAGGGAAGGGAAGGGAAGGGAAGCCCTGCAACCCATGGAGAGGAGTGGTGAAGCTGAGATTTGTTGGTAGTTCATAGAGGACCCCACGCCAGGGGTAGTGACTTTTCCCAGAGGAGGCCGTGAATTTGTGGGAAGGCAGTGTTGCAGAAGAAGCTGCCCAGAATGTTGCTGGCTTTGTGAGAAGCAGCTACAGCTCTTGGGAAGGATTCACACCAGAAAGATTCATTAAGGACTGTATTCCATGGGAGGGACTCTATGTTGGATTAGGGGAATAATGTGAGGAGTCTTGCTTCTCTGAGAAGAAGAAAGTGGAAGAGACTATGTTTGAGAGACTGACCACATCCCCCATTCCCTGCCTTGCTTCACTGGTGAAGGGTGAGGAGGTGGAGAAATTGGCAGTAGGAAGCTGAGCCTAGAAAGAAGGGAGGGATGGGGGAAAGAGATCTTAAAGTGATGGTTGTATTTTTATCATCATCCTTCTCTGTTTCTGCTTTCTGTCTGTTCTGTTTCTATTTGGTAGTAGAATAAATTGTTCTTACTTTCCTCTCCAAGTCAAGTAGTGGAGTCTGTTTTGCACAGAACTGTAACTGGCAGGGAACCCTCCCTGCCTCTGACTCAATCCACAAGGCCCTTGGTTATCATTTTTTCCTCCCATCTTGCTATGGCCTTTGCCATCCTAAGGAAGGTGGGTGTGTGGAGGGGTAAGAAAGAGGTTGTGATGTTCTTTGTTACCAGCTTGGCCAAAATCACGACACTCTTGAAAGTCTCAATGGAGTTTCAGAGCTCAAAAACTAATAGACATGTGAGAATTTCCACCATATAGTCAGTGAACACTACAGGATTATTGTGTCACAGACAGGTTTTTCACAGAATCAGGAAAACCTCTCAATGTTCAGTTCATATGGGGTAGGTGATTCCCAGCTGTCAGAGTCCCTTCCTTGAGTCCAGCACTAGCTTTTAATCACAGATCCACACAATCACGGAATCTTAAAGGCTGGAAGGGACCTTGAAAAATCATCTAGTCCAACCCTCCTACCAGAGCAAGACCACCTAGAGTAAGTGACACAGGAACTTGTCAAGGTGGGTTTTGAATATCTCCACAGAAGGAGACCCCACAGCCCATCTGGGCAGCCTGTTCCAGTGCTCCCTCACCCTCACAGTGAAGTTTTCCTTGTGTTTCTTTAGAACTTCCTATGTTCCAGCTCATAGAGAGGAGACAGGTTCCATCCTCCTGACACCCACCAGTTGTGTACTTGTAAATGTTAATGAGGTCACCTCTCAGTCTTCTCTTCTCCAAGCTAAAGAGCCCCAGCTCCCTCAGCCTTTCATCATAAGCAGGATGCTCCATGCCCTTCATCCTCTTAGTGGTCCTGTGCTGAACTCTCTCCAGCAACTCCCTGTCCTTGAACTGGGAGGCCCACAACTGGATACAGTATTCCAGATGCAGACTCATAAGGACAGAGTAGAGGGGGAGGAGAACCTCTCTCAATCTACTGCCCATACACCCCTTCTAGTACACCCCAGGATACCAATGGCCTTCTTGGCCACAAGGGTACATTGCTGGCTCATGGTCATCCTGATGTCCACCAAGATCTCAAGTCCCTTTTGCCTACACTACTCTCAAAGAGTTCATTCCCCAACCTATACTGATACATGGGGTTATTCTTTCCCAGATGCAAGACTCTACACTTGCCCTTGTTGAATTTTGTTACATTTCTCTCTGCCCAGCTCTCCAGCCTGTCCAGGTCTCATTGAATGACAGCACAGTCTTCTGGTGTGTCAGTCAGTTTTGACAACTATGCTCAAAAGTCCAACTTTTCTTTAGGTTCCCTGTCCACTTGGAGCATTCACCAGGCCCCCCTGGTTATCCTTGGATTTATTCATGAAAATTAGTACAACAGTGTGATGTGAGAAAGTTGTAGCTCCCATCCTGCCTTACAGCATAATCAATCAGAGAGGGAAATGGGGTGTGGGTGCTCCTTTTTCCACCTTTAGCAGCAGTCTTGGGAATCCTTCTCTACTTTATTATACAGAGATGAAATTGTGGATGGATACAAATCTCCACAAACACATTCAAGGAGACAGCGGATTCATTTCTCACTTGGCACTAGGAAGAACAGCGAGTTACTATATTTTTTTTTTTTCTGACTTCAAGAAGATAAAAATGCATGTTTCCATAACTACAACAACTGAAGGAAAAAGTAATCCTCAGTCCATTATATTTACAGTGCAATTAAATTGGATACAGATATTTCCAAGAGGCTTTAAAAAAATAGGATGGATAGGTGAAAACTTGTGGCTGACCAGTGAAAATGGAGAACAGTCCCAAGAATATTCAAAACAGTAAGTGGAACTGATGTTGTGCTTTTTCCATACATCACTGTTTTACACACAATACTGTTTCACACTGCCAGAGACCCATTGTGTGATAAGGCAGGTCATAATTACCAAAATTGTCTTTTCCACTCTTTTGGTTTCAATCATATTCCAATAAAGACAGAAGAGAGAGAATGCCACAGAGTGGAACTTTTAGGTGAGATAGTGTCTGGTTCCTTAGCACAGGAAAAAAAGACACTATCTTTCTTATTGTTCAGCAAAGCACATTTGAAAAGTACATATTCTCTAGAAATCACACTAGGATAAATGCAAAAAGAGAGGTTGAAAAGCAGAGGTGTACCAGAAAGATTGAGGAGGTAGGGAAAGATATACTATTCAACCTGTAGCAAGTTTTTCAATAAATTCAAGGGTCTGGGCCATTCTTCACACATATCCAAAACACAAGTTTCCTCGCTCTTAGCTCTTGATTATAAATAAAACTTTCACACGTTCTTAATGTCAAGTAGCTATTCCTTTAGGCAAAGAAGTACTTAACAGCCCTCTTGAGTATGTGAAATTTAGGGTAAGAGGAAAAAATAATCTACTTTTTTTTTTTCTAATTTCCAGCCCTGTTTAGAGTAAACATCAGTTGTCTCATCAGTTGCTATTATGAACAAAAATGTACTCCAAGTGCACAGATGTGGATCATGGAAACAAATTAGCCCTGAAAGATTTTTTTTTCCCTTCTTTTCATAAAAGGAACTGAAAGGAACAAGACTGAATTATGCATTGATTTTAATAACGAACAATATTGGATGACATTTTTCACTTGACAAAGTGGAAATTCTTCCCAACTGTTGTTATTTTAGCCTGTGGTTTTTAGAAAGCATTAACCCACTGGTAACTCCTATGTCTTCAGGCTGGATTAAAGTGGCAGAGAACATAAAGATGATTGCATGTGCAGTACTGCCATCCCATCCTCTGTCTGAACAACTCAAAATACTGAATTTGTCAAAACTATATTCTGTAGATAATTTGGTTTGCCGTCTTTGTTTTCACCAGAAGTCTATGGGGGAAAAGGAAATGCTATAGATAGCCTTAAAACCTTACATATTTCTGCAGCTTTATAACACAGACTAACAGGAATGTCTACCTAAGTCAGTAATTTTTTTATATTACTACCAAGTCAACTAATCCAAAATGGACCTCTCCCATTAGAAGACACTACTCTGCATGAGGAACAATGACTCTTTGGAATTGCATTCGTTTTTTGTTTAGGAAGACATGGCCAATCCTTCACTTCTTTCTCACCTTCAGTTGACTGAAAGTTGACTGGTATAGTTGACAATTATACCAGTTGTTCCAAAAGTAACAAAAATCCAGACTTTACTTCAGGAAAAAACTCGTAAGTTTACCACTTCTTCTACTCTACCTGAATTCTTTTATATCTGGCTACCAAACCAAAGTTTTTATATTGAAGCTATGACATTTATCAGGGACAATAATTTACAGATACCAGCAGATGTGAAATCTGCGTAAGAGATTTATCTCTGAACAGTGTTTGAGAAGAGGAGTAAATTGATCAAAAGCCTGATGAATACCACAGCACGAAAGCAAAGGAAGAGTGAGGAGGGAAAAATAAACAATAGAACAACAGTGGGAGTAGAAATTCACTGAAAGTACATCTCAACCTGAAGATCCTAGATTTCCAGTCTTATAATAATATTGTATAACATTATCTTACAATAACTGGAAATGCAATTATCTGATCAATATTGTTATAAAATAACCATATTGTAATAAACAATGTTGTTCTAAAATATCAATACAAATGAAAAATGAACAAAATGTCTGGACAACAGAGGATCTTCCATTAATGGATGAGAAAGAGGTTAAAGACATATTGGGCAAGATTAATGCTCATAAGTCAATGGGACCTGATGACATGCATCCAAGAATGTTGAGGGAACTGGCTGATGTGGTTGTTAAACCTCTCTTTATCATTTTTGAACATTCATGGAAGACAGGCAAGGTGCTTGAGGACTGGAGAAAGGCCAATGTCACTTCAGTCTTCAAAAAGGGCAGGAAGGGTGACCTGGGAAACTACAGGCTGGTCAGCCTCGCCTCCATCCCTGGAAAGGTGATGGAACAACTCATCCTGAATGTTATCACTGAACATATGAAGGTAAAGATGGTTATGAGGGTGAGTCAAAATGGATTCACCAAGGGGAAATCCTGTTTGACCAACCTGATAGCCTTCTATGGGGACGTAACTGTCTGTTTAGATGAGGGGAGAGCAGCAGATATCATCTACCTTGACTTCAGCAAGGCTTTCGACTGTATCTTACAACATCCTCATAAGAAAGATCTGGCAGCGTGGCTTGGATGAGTGGATGATGAGTTGGATTGAGAACTGGCTGAATGGCAGAACCCAGAGGATGGTCATCAATGGCACAGAATCAAGTCGGAGGCCTGTGGCCAGTGGAGTTCTCAGCCAGCTGGAGAGTTGGGCAGAGAGGAACCTCATGCGGTTCAACAAGGACAAGTGCAGAGTCCTGCATCTGGGAAGGAACAACCCCCTGCACCAGTACAGGCTGGGGATTGACCTGCTGGAGAGCAACTCTGCAGAGAGAGACCTGGGAGTCCTGGTTGATAATAAACTGAACATAAGCCAGCAATGTGCCTTCATGACCAAGAAGGCCAAAGGCATCTTGGGATGCATCAAGAAGAGTGTGGCCAGCAGGTCAAAGGAGGTTCTCCTCTCCTGATGAGGCCTTATCTAGAGTATTGTGTTCAGTTCTGGGCTCCTCAGCTCAAGAGGGACAGAGAAGGGCTGGAGAGAATCCAGTGCAGGGCCACCAAGATGATCAGGGGACTGGAGCATCTTTCATATGAGGAAAGGCTGTGGGAATTGGGGCTGTTTAGTCTAGAGAAGAGGAGACTGAGGGGGCATCTCATTAATATTTACAAATATCTAAATGGTGGATGTTAAGAGGTCGCGAAATCCCTTTTTTTCTGTTGTCTCAAGTGACAGGACCAGGGGTAATGAGATGAAGCTGGAACACAAAAAGTTCCCTTTAAACGTAAGGAAAAACTATTTTACTGGCAGCATGAGGGAGCACTGGAACAGACTGCCCAGGGAGATTGTGGAGTCTCTTTCTCTGGAAGTCTTCTGGACATGTTCCTGTATGACCTGGTCTAGATGGACCTGCTTTTGCATGTGGGTTGGACTAGATGACCCCTAGAGATCACTTCCAACCCCTACCATTCTATGATTCTGTGATCATAAACCAGGACTGACAATCCTGATGCAAGCCTGAGCACTTCCTCAGGAGCAGGATTGAGAGTTAAGTCAACAGGAGGAAAAAGTATCAATGCTGCGATTAACAAGAAACACTGAATAGTTGGCAGCAACGGCTTTTCCATAAGAATTGCACATAATTACCACTAAAATTGTAACTAGTGTACAACAGCACACACAGCACTGACACACAACTTAAAGCAGACTCAGAACAAATATAATATAAAAGTTTGTATGCAAATCTCCTGTGATCACTGTGTCCTTCCAGAACATAGTCTTTTCTCCAGGTGGGCCATCCAACCAGACACTTTTGATGTATTTGTGAACATGAAAAATTCTGTACCATCTTCTTTATATCACTAGGAAAAGAGGTTTTCTGCCACCTCTGAGGCTGCTGTGACTTTTCCTCTGATTCTCTCAGTTCAAGGTGAGCTGTTTCAAGAAAAGCTAATATTTACCAAATCACATTAAAGTACCTGTGGATACCACAATGAGATGTCTTGATAGTCTGTAGTGACTCTTTTATGTTTCAAATCCATTGGGAACAACTAAATAGCTGTTTCACAGAGATATTTATTTAGTATATGCCATTTACAGTTGTGTTATGGAAAGTGATACTACTTAATGTAAAAAATCCACAGGATATTCCTGTTTCTATATTTAATTACCTTCTATGAGCACACTTATTCAAATAACACTCCTTATGTAACCTAATGTTTCAATTCAACAAAATCCAGAGGCATGTATTAACTACAGAAATTAAGCTGAGGTAGAATCCAGAGGCAGGCAAGCTCTCACCGTGAGATTTGCAGTAAGCATTTTGAAAGATCTGTTTTCTTAGTTATGAAAACTTTCTGGGTTTTTTGCTTTCTTTTATTGGAGAAGAAAGAGATATTAAATATTATTTCAGGAAATAATTCCCTTAAATCTACTTGATTTCTTTCCAAAACTGCAATATTATATCTGAAAGGTTTGTGATGATATCAGTTTGACATAGCAGATATAGTAATATTACTTTGATTTTCAAGGGCCATATTCCTATTTTCTTCCAGTAAAAAATATTATCGAACACATTATAAATTTATTTTTGTACACCTAAATTAAAACAGAAATAAACACAAAGTAACTTTTCAGAAAGTATATTAAAGTTGCAATCAAAATGTCAAAAAGACCAAAATTAAGACTACCAATATCATTGGCTTTTTTTTTTTTGCAATGTAAAAATAGAGCCCTGCCAATTTAAATTTAAAATTTCTGGCTATGCTTAGCAGGCGTATATATTCTTCCTTAAAATTCTATTTCTCCCATTTCTTTCCACTTTTTTTTGAAAACTAGCTATTTTCTATTTCTGCGTTTTCCTGTATGCCACAGTTAATTTCAACGATCTACACCTGCTACATTAATGCCTTATGAAATTCAACACCTTCTGGAAATTTCTGACATTTAGTATCTGAGCTTAGTGATAAGAAAGGCTGGTCAGGTTTCAGTTGGTTCTTGAAAGAGAAAGGCATCTTCCATCTTGGGGTAGTCTTAAGATTTATCAAAATAAGAATGACACACTACCAGAACAAACTTTCTTTCCCCTCCCAGCAGATTAGAAAAAGTTATACTCAGGGATTTATTTTATTCTGTTACAAAAGAGAATTTACATTAACAAAGTGGATGCCTTTGTTACCTTTATTGTTGTGGCTAATCTGCTTATCTAAATTATATTATTTATATGTCCAAGAAAACATTGAAGAAAATACATTTGGATTTTTTTAATACAATTGCAAAAAAACCCCTATCTGTTTTGGTTTGGTTTGTTTTTTTTTTTTTTTCCAGAATTTTCCTCACTACTTCACAAAAAACCAAACAAAAACCCCAAAACCATACAAATACACACTCCTGTTTTTAGGATATGCCTTTAGTGTCTATGCCCTCTTCTTCCTGAGCAGAGGATACCAGCTTTCATCCCTCTCCACTGGCTGTTGTTGAAATGTTGCTCAACTGCATGCCCAGGAGGCGTGATAGTCCATCTAGGCTTCCCGGTTACCCTGGGATAGCTGCATATATGGTCACTGTGAGATGCTTTCTTCACACCCTGGCAGGCCTTTCACAACAGCAGTCAGAGGAGTGGGCTTATCTGTTTAACAGCACCTTCATTCATTTGTGTATGGTCCTGGTGAATTGCCTTCCAGCAAGTCAAACTTTCTCTTAAAAACTGCATTAATAAATATTTTTGTCCTTCAGAAGTTGTCCTATGTTCCTTCTCCATCCAGGAAGCCTTGAGTTTGCAGAGATATTTTGCCTTCAGTTGTGCAGACCTGCTAGAGAGAGTTTTTGCAGCAGGTTCTCTCTCAGTTGCATCACTAAGCATCAACTTATACTCTGAAAAAAACAACAAAGCCCATGAGCAAGCATGTCCTCTTATACTGAGATGGCACTTATCTGCAGGAAAGGTGCTGTTAATGGTGAAATGATTGCAGAAGCACAATCTTGCTGTTGGATACAGCTGTGGAAGCACAGCTGCAGCCTTTTACTGGGAACTACCCTGCTTCGCCCCTTGTACTCTCTGAGTAGTGGTATGGATTCAAGTTGTTTCTTTTAACTTTCCCCTCAAAACTTTCCAGAAAAGCTTTAACTGCCCTTCTCTCCATCAAGACTAGATGAGACAGACCTAAATCACTGCTTCACTGTACCTGCAGCCCAGAGGAGTCAAGGGCTCCATACATAGGTCTCTCTTATATAGATCTCCCTTATATGGAACCAAAAGCACCTGGGGAGAGTCTGACATAACTCAGTTTTTATAAAGGGCTTATTATGGCTGTTGAAAGAGAAACTGAGTCCTGGGTGTGACTGGCAGCTATTTGTCCCAAAGCAAGGCTAACAGGCCAGCTGATGACCAAATAGAAGAAGTCAGGACAGGATCTATCAGACTGACCCAGGAAGCTAATGATTTAATACTGAAACCAGGAAACCAGGAGGTTTTTTGGTGCTGTTCCCATTGGCAAAGTCCTTGTGTCGCAATCATGAAGGCATTGCTCCTCATTCTCTGTCTGTTGCTTAGGGCCATCCATTGTGGTCTTGTGGTCCCTGGTGGTGCAGGACTTCTAAGAACATATTGCATCTGAAGTAGTACTGCCGTCATAAATTTTTTCCACAGTGTACTGCCAGAGAAGACTTCATCTTCTAACACTTGTTGAAAAGCAGGAAATGCAGCTCTGAGCATGCTGTCAGACATATAATGGAAAAATGTAGTTGGAAACTTAGTAACATAAGAAACAAGATGGGAAATAAATTTCTATTATTCTAAAAGAGGCAGAAACCCATACATACAGCAGATGGCAAGAAGATTGAAGGGAATTAGGCTTAATTTTAACAGTGATATACCTAAAAAAAAATCCCAAGTTTGTTTATGGCACACTCAGAGAAAAATGCACTTTCAGAACTGAAAGAAGTTATATGACCTTTTGTTTGGGAAGAGAAATGAAATTTACCACGTTAGCAGTGTATCATGATAGGTTTTGCTACAATGTCTCTGGCATGCACTCAGACTATTTTGGTTTAGATCTAGAGTACAGTGTTTTATGCATGAGTATAATAGGCAATTTAAAATCTTTCTCTTTAATTCAAGGCAAACTTGATTTTGGGATGGCACAGAGTTTGTCTCCTACGTTGGAAGACAGATTCCCTGAAGGAAGAGATGATTACACATATAAGCCATTCCAAGAAGAAAATGGGGGAAAAAATGGTCTGAAAAATAGCAGAAAAGAAGCTAATGTCAGCATTGTTTAAGAATGACCCTCTCTCTGAAGAGATGATCCTTAATGATCGTAATTTGAAAAAATGTTCCTTCATGAATAAAGGATGAAAGAATAAAAGCATTGTAATTGCTTGAATTATTAAAGGATATTTCCAACTTCAACATGTTAAGAGACTTAGAGGCAAGTATTATATAGAGAATAGAACATAATTTTTTATTATGATAACAAAATACTGTCCACAGCTTGGTTAAAGAGTAGAGCAATTTGACAGTGCTCTTAAAGGAAAGAATCAGCACATAAAAACTAAAGACAAGCTGAAAGATTTTACAAAACATGATCATTATTCTAAGATCACAACATATCCATAGCTGAGAAAAAGACCATTCAGCTAAGAAAATGTGTTTAATTACAATAATAAAAAGATAGTCCTGGAAGTTTTTAGGGCAGTTCTCCCAGACCTGTATTCTGGAGAGATACAACTCTGTGATAATATTACATGAAGTGGCTGATTGTATTTTATACTGTTTGCCAGAAAAGAGTAATTTTCTTCTGACCCTACTCTCAAGATTATAGACTTTTGAAATACAGTGTTTCAGTGTTTCAGATGATCAGAACAGTGTTGAACCTGTAACTTATCACTAAACTCACATTGAAAAATCAGCCATGGCTGAATCACTTACTGAGTCCCAATTCTCTCACTTAACAACTATTTTGTAGCTCTTATTTCCACAACTGCTATTGCATTTCTCTGCTATTTTCCCCTAAAATATTGATTTTTAAAAGTGATATCTAAAGGGCTGCCAGGGAAAAAAGTAGACGTACTGGAAAATAAAAGGGTAGCTTATAACAAAATAAGACAAGTAGAATTGGACAAAATATAACTGGCCTTAAAGGAGGAATCTATAATTGAAAGGAATCGAGAGAAAGGGACATGGAATGATTGCAAAGAAATAAAGGAATAGTTGAAATTAAGCAGATAATATTTATTGGATTTGCTATCACTTCAAATATCTCAGTAAAAAATTAATTACAATTGAATTTTATTTAAGTTTTTAGATTAGAAGTCTAATAAACTTCAATAAGTATTCTTCCTACAGTACTTTTAAATACACATGCAATTTCAAAGCCCTGAAATGAATGGTTTTGATGTAATTAAAAATAAAGCTATGTTACTCAAAATACCCTTCTCTTTTTTCCTCTCAAGTCTTTAGCTATCTGTAGGAACTAATCACTGCCCAATGTAGATTTTTGTCTGTCACATGCAGTGAAGTTCCTAATTCTCCCAACAAAATGGTCTGTTAACAAAGAATTGCAATTTGTATCTACATCTCTGTAAATATTTCCTGACTATCTTTCCTGATACATAACTGGTTTATTGAAAAGAATAGGAAGACTCTATAATAAGAATAGATTTCATGTTCAGATTCACCTTAAATATTTTGTTCCACTGCAAGCATAACATATTGGCCTAACTCTTGAAATAAACTACTGCAGATTTTAACTTTCATGAAGGCATAAAAGATCCTTTAACATAAGTGTTCTCCATAGGAATCATAATTTTCAGACCTTTCTGGAGAAAAAAAAAATCTTTTTAATGTTTCCTAAGGTAAAGCAAATACACATTCAAGGTTTTCAACTCAGAGTGATACTAAGCTTGTGTCAGAAAATTTCTAAGTAACTTTCTGATTTTATTTACATTTAGACTTTGAGTTTTGGAACTTTGGACTGTGGTTTTAGAACACAAAATCTGAAGGAATTAAGGAAAGATATGTTCCATATATTAAATCAGTAAATTATAATTTATCTTCCTCCTTTTAATAGCACAACTTTCAAACAATTCTTCCTTAGTGTGTAGTGTTGATCAGAAGAAAAGTTTTGAAATGCTTTGAGTATTTCTATTGTCTAACCATATATGTTTACAGTACAACTCAAAATCTGGCTATTATTGAGGTATTTGGTTTCCTGTCCTTCACCCAAATCATTCACTAGATGACACTCTTGTATCACAGTAAGTCATGCAAGACATCAGACCAATCCCTTAAGAAGAGAACACAAATTTTAATTAAAATAATGAGTGATTTATTCTTTCATAAAATGTTGTCTAGTGAACAATTACTACTTATAAGCTAATATTAAACTAAAATTTTAAAAGATTCAATACAGCAATTGGTGCCAGAAAGCTGTCTTAAGCATAATGTACAGTCCTGAAACTGTATGATCACCTGAAGATGAACTGTGATGCTCAAGACAAGAGATATGAATAACAGTTTTGCTTTATTTTCTACCATTAAATTACTGCAAATACTACTCATTGCAGATTTGAAATACAGTAATAGATTCTGTAAGAGTGGGTTACCATATTTGTATGCAGCCTGTAGTAAAAAACAAAGATCAAATTTAAAAATGCAAGTAATTGCTTTCAACCATGGATATTTTTTTTCACCTAATTAAATTGTGAGACTAAAGTAATGAATCCTGTTCCTTTTCTTCTCAGCACTTACCTTGGAGGTTGGGACTCAAAGTATTTCTCCAGTAACTGTGAGAACTTCTGTACTAGTGGAAATAATCACTCAATACCTTTATCAATTTCAAGTTTATTTCACCGACCATTTTTCAAGTCCCATTCCAGATTTGTAGACTTGACAACACCACATGTGAAAGCTGCCAAAGAGGAGATTCAGCATACCTTATTTCTTCACATGAAGAAAACCCATTGCTCTTTATGCAAAAATATATAAGTGATAGCATAGTGGCCTTCTAAATGTGTAGCATGAGAATAATCTTCAAAAAAATTATGCATTGCTGTAGACCTGCTCTGTCATTGACATTGAAAGTAGTTTAATATACAATCCAAAGCATTGTGAATATTAAGTTACTGTGTCTCAGCACAAGACACAGTACATTATGTAACGTCAGCAATTATGTAACTATAGGAATACTATCACATCTGTATAGTGCTCTTAACCTTGGATTTTAAGATAGTGTGTTCTACTCTGTTAAATAAATCTGGTATAACATTTCTTTTCTGCAGAAGAGATCACAGTGAATGATGTTTAGACCATTATTTTCTTTGTACAGTGCTTGGATTTGTAAGAATTACATGAGCATTATTTTTGGTAAGTACTATAATTCTTTCTTTGTAAGAACTATGTGTGTTCTCACAGTGGGTGAAGTATTTAAACAAAATTTACATTTATACTTCTATGAAGATATAAGTTTTGGTTAGCACTAGAAAAGTTTTTTTTAAATATTTGTGCAATCTACATAGCTCTTTTAGCAATGTAGTACATACTCAGTTTTCAAACAGAAAAACGATATATTTAGGTAAAAATATTGTAGTTCATGAAGCTTCATCAACACTGTTGCTTTTATGATCGTATTTCTGTGAGCCAATGTGGAGTATTCCCTACTGGATAGGGTACATGTTTGAGGGGGGCTGTGACACTGTGGAAAGCCTGCACTGGACAAAGCTCCTTTCAGGACCTGGAACACCATGAAGACAGAGGGGCCCACACCAGAGAGCAGGTTTGCTGACAGGAGGAAGAGAGTATATAGATAATGGAAGGATGGGATGGCCACTTGGAATGAATATAGGCCTGTAGTCAGAGCATGTAGGGAGGCAACTAGGAAACTAAAACCTCATTGGAGTTACACCTTGCAACGGAGGTCAAGAACAACAAGAAGGGCTACTTCAAATACATTGCAGATAAAACTAATGTTAGAAGCAATGTACGCCCAATGTTGAATGACGTGGGTGCCCTGGTGACAGAGGATACAGAGAAAGCAGAGATACTGAATGCCTTCTTTGCCTTTGTCTGTACTGCTGGAGACTGTGCTCAGGAGCCTCAGACTCCAGAGGAAGTCAGGTTAAAGGAAGAGTTTTGTTTGGTTGATGAGGACTGGGTTAAGGATCAGTTGAACAATCTGGATGTACATAAATCCATAGGCCCTGATGAGATGCACCCATGGGTGCTGAGGGAGCTGGCAGAAGTCATTGCTAGACCACTCTCCATCATCTTCGGTAAATCACAGAGAACAGGAGAAGTGCCTGAGGACTGGAGGAAAGCAAATGTCACTCCAGTCTTCAAAAAGGGCAAGAAGGATGAGCAGGGTAACTACAGACCGATCAGCCTCACCTCCATCCCTGGAAAGGTGATGGAATGACTTATCCTGGGTCCGATCTCCAGGCATATAAAGCACAAGGGGGTCATTAGCAGTAGTCAACATGGTTTTACCGAAGGGAAGTCATATTTGACCAACTTGATAGCCTTTTATGAAGATGTAACCAGGTGGATAGATGGTGGCAGGGAGAGAAGGGAGGGTCCCAGGAAGAAGGAGGGGTGGAGGAGGTGTTTTAACATTCAGGTATTATTTCTCTTTTTCTCTATTCTGTTTTGATTGTTCATGAATAAATAAAGCCATTTCTTCCCAAGTTGAATCTGTTTTGCCCACGACACTAACTGCTGAATGATTTACCTGTCCTTATCTCGACTCATGAACTTCTCGTTATATTTCTCTCCCCTGTTCAGTTTAGGAGGGGGAGTGACAGAACGACTTAGTGGGCATCTGGCACCCAGCCAGGGCTACACCACCACATAATCATAAATTTCT
This sequence comes from Colius striatus, assembly GCF_028858725.1. Classification (NCBI taxonomy): domain Eukaryota; kingdom Metazoa; phylum Chordata; class Aves; order Coliiformes; family Coliidae; genus Colius; species Colius striatus. The sequence goes on from NC_084761.1 coordinate 56,328,847, forward strand.
TGGTTTATTATGAATAGCACACTATAATATTTCATATATTTAGGCTAAGGAAAAAAAATTCTCATGGCTTGTGGAGCACAGTATCTCCTGAGCATGTATTTTATGGATTGTGGTTTGCGCTTTTTTGAAAAAGCATATAGACATCATACAGTTGTAGAAGTGTGGTTCCATTGTCAAAATACAAAGATAAGATGGAAATCAAACAGAATAGTTCCATTGGTATACAAGAGGAGAAAAGAGAACTGGAGGGGCGTGTATTCATGTGCTGTCTTTCACTGCCTCAGAGGAGTGCGTGAATGTTTGGGTGCATCAAAAGTGGTAGCTGCTGGAAGTAATATGGATGCCTGAAGAGATTCCCATCAGTGCTGAAATACAACATAATGGTTGTGAGTGAATAAGGAACGCTCAGCCCTTTGCCATTATAATCACAGAATTCAGGTGCTGATCATGCTGGAAAAGTCTACATCCTTGTGTTCCATACTGTGTTGGAGTATTTCAGTGAAGCAGTAAAGAAAGGTATTAGGACTGTACCTTCACTTGCAGTTTTATCCTGCAGTTTAAATGAAATTCTTATGCTCTAAGACAACCGTTTTAATGATAAATTGTATAGATGTGTATTATATTATTTAAATATCATTCTAAAATCCTTTAATTAAAACAAAAGATAGTAATGATACAGAATACAATATTTGTAGCAAATTAGTTCAAACCAGAAAAGAGCATTGGACACTATGAACTTCATTATATCCAATGACAAGTTTTGAGAGTTTATAGACTCCTTAGGCCTTTCTCAGAGACAGTGAATCCTAATTTATTAAAGTAATTTTCAATCAATTTTAGACCAAAGTAAATTTTTTTTAAATTCTGTAAAAAATGCAAATAATGATTTTTTTAAACTTAGTTTTAATGTCTATGTACTACTAAGTGTGACTCAGAAATGTGAAAAGCACAGTTTTAACACTACCTTTTAGAGTTAATTTCTACTGAATCTGTGTAAACACACAAGTTCAAAATGCCTGATACTACAAATTCTTCAAAAATACTTTTGATTTAATTTTACCTTTGTCCAGATGATAGCCCTCCAAAACGTTGGTTATAAATGATCCTTTTCTGACAAAGCTCAAAATGTCGGGCTTAACATGACACCTAGCTTGACCAGTCTTATCAGAAGTGGAAGCTGCTAGTATTCCCTAAGTACTATTATACTCAGAGGACACACAGGTCACGAGGTCTGATGAAACACAGAAGGGTATTTATGAAAGTTATTTTATTAACTTGGCTTGGCTTAGACCATAAAGGAATGTCTAAGTTACATGCTAAAATAGATAGAAAATAATGGTATATCATTAGTTCTTTTAATGTGCACTGAATTGTGTGATCTTTGCAGCCCTCTGAAGATGTAAGAAAAAATATTTATAATGATCACATTCCGACTATATTTGTTTAAGATCCATGTATTTTTTATTTATAGTTTTTGGGGAGGACTCTACCTGTACAAATACTTGCCTGTCAACAGTGTTTCATTCTATGAATTTGTTCTTTTTGTATTCTTCTCTGATTTTTATTGACAATGTTTTTTAATGTTAAGTAAAGTAGCTTACAACCTAACACAATATTCTTGAAGATGTCCAAATGGACAAATACAATACCTCAAAAAAGAAATACAGCTTATATTAAATTTATATGGAAAGCAAGAGTCTTTTTTCACTTGCTTAGCCAAATGGAAATCCTATGCAACTTGATGAAAGCTGCTGAACTAGTCTGCTTTCGTTTTTATATAACAGAAAAATGATATCTTGGACATATTTCTTACCCAGAACAGTAGAAGACATTTTAAAAAACATCAATCAAATAGATTTTATATTTCAACCAGTACATTATTAAAAAATGAATAAGACCATAATATTATTGTTTCCCATTAACTGTTAGCTCACTAGAGCAGGCTGGAAGTCTGCTTGGAATCAATTCTTATGCATTTATTTTTAATCCTGTTTGTGAAATCGGAGAGTTGATTTTCCTTATGAGAGACAAATCACGTCTCACTCCAGACATAGTCTCCTCATGAAAAACTTGTATTAATCTAAAATTCATTAACAGAATATAAGAATAGTGATACTAGTTCAGACCAAGGACCATTTAATCCCACATCCTCTTTCCAACACTGCTATGAAAGAGTATGAAGTGGCAAGAAGTTTATTTGAAGTATTTCACAAGTATCACAGAATCACAGAATGGTAGGGGTTGGAAGGGACCTCCAGAGATCATCTAGTCCAACTCCCCTGCCAAAGCAGGTCCACCTAGATCAGATTGCATGAACATGTCCAGCTGGATTTTGAAGACCTCCAGAGAGGGAGACTCCACACCCTCCCTGGGCGGCCTGTGCCAGGGCTCTCTCACCCTCACAGTGAAATAGTTTTTTCACATGTTTAAATGGAACTTTTTGTGTTCCAGCTTCCTTTCTATATCCCTTGTCCCGTCACTAGATAGAACAGAAAAAAGTGATGCCCCAACCTCCTGACTTCCACCATTTAGATATTTGTAAATATTAGTGAGATACCCCTGTAGTCTCATCTAGACAAAACAGCTGCATTTACTGCAGCTTCTCCTCATAAGGAACACACTCCATTTCCCTGATCATCTGGTTTTGGCTCAAAGAGTATCCTAGGCCTGAAGATTATTTGTTTATGAACTCTCTCAGTGGTTCTCCCTTGGCTAGTCTCACCTTGAACTGTGTGAGAGATAAAGCATCTTTATGACAAAATTTATGTCTACAAATATTCTCATTTATAAAAGAAACAAGAAAAACTTTGACATATTAAGCCATTTTAGGAATTTTACCACAATATTCAAAATTAATTTGGGCTTGTGTGCAGTCATGCATGCAAAGCCCATGTTTATAGTGTGTGAGGACAAAATACTTTCCAGCAGAACCAAAGGTAATATATATTTAAATAAGAAAAGGAAAAGGGCACTGGTTGCATTTGAAACATGAACCAAGCTTAATTCACAGATCTCTTTGAAATATTATAGAAGTACAAATTTACAGAAATTACAATAATTTAGTTGTTATTAATTTTTTTAACACCCTGTTTTACACTCATCATGCTTTATACAAGTGAAAAATGGGTCCATGCATAAATATGGAAGAAAGGTTTTCCATAGAATGGTCAAATATATTTATGTTGGTGATAAGAAATGGTGTTCATGTAAATCTGCCAACCACTTTCTAATATTAATTGATTCAGAGTAAATTACACATACCTACATAGAAAAAATGTTAAGTCCATAATTGGATCCAATTGAATAAAATAAGTTCATAGTTTTTGTGATTTTCACTCTATTCAGTCTATTCTGGTCATTTCAGATGCCTGATAAAGTTTGAAGTGATATATATTCGCCTCTATTTTTAAAGGGTTTTTTTAACTTATAAGCATGCTATCCACTCCTCTTACTACCTGCACTTCTGCAGATCTGTTGTCAACACCACTGCTGAAACTCTTCTATTTTCCATGTAATAAAATTTGGTCTTCTTAGCCTTCATTCCTGGTGGACAATTACATACTGTCAGTAAAATGCAGGTAAACCTTCACGAGAAGGGTATTGGTTATGTTGTATGGGAAAACTAAAACCATTAAACACAGGAAGAGACATACAGATGGCAGGAGAAATGACTGAAAACATGATTAATTCCTCCTACTCCATCAGGTCAATTAGATCATATGAATATTTGCCAAGAAATGGGCTTTTTCCCTGACCCTGTACAGCTTTCATTTTTTTTCCAAGCTATTTAATTATGTATGTCAAGGATGTATGATTTTAAAGATAGCTGCTGGGTTGATAGTGCAAGCAAATGTCTCAAACAATTATTCAGAAACCAGCAAAAATGTTGCTGACAACTAGACACTAGAAACAGCCCACTCTAAATCTGCTGTTAAAATGAAAGTCTGTAGCACCAAACTGTGAGAATGAAAACCTGATATATATCTGCATTTGTTCAGGACAAAAAGAGGTATAGTTTAAGTTATAATAAAAAAGTCAGACAAGGTGTGCTAACACAGATATCTTTACACTTCAGTGTCAGCAGAAAGCGACAATTGTTTGAGACAAATTCTTTGCTGACTGTTCTTATACCAAGTTCCAGTTTTCTATGCTAAATTGCCATGGTCTATAAAGTGTTAATTGCTTAAGAAACAGCAATGCAAAGATTTAGTAATTCCCTCATTACACTACTCCACCTCTGGTGCACACTTAAGCAGCAGGAGAGAAAGCAGCAAAATTAACATCATACACATTTTCATAATGGAAACATACATCAGTAATTTTATTATATCTGCAAACATGACATGTCATCTCTTGTAATTACAGTCTTAGTCAATACTTTGAAGTTTAAATGCTACATGATAATAAATACCATAAAAGACCTACCAATAAAATTCCTGTTTGATTATGGCTTCCTGAGAATTCAAACACAACTTATAAATCGGTGTTTATTCCTTAGTTATGTGATACCTTTTTTCTTTCGAGGTATTTTCCTGGAGAAAATTACTTCTCCCATTACTGAGCTTTGCTCTGTCTTTTTCTACATGTAAAGTTTGGGGTTTTTGTTGTGCTCCATTTCTTTGAAAATGTGTATCAAATGAAAATAAGTTAGACACTTCTATTGTAAAAAATAGAATTAAAATCCCAGAAAAATATCAATAATTATTAGAAATTCGTGGATATTCAAATAATTTGAAAGTGCCCTTCAGTCTTCTCTTAAGCACTAACCTTGCAAAATCTGCAAGTCTTATTCTCCACCGGGGGTTCACCAACCAAAGCAGTGTGATTTCATCAGAAATTGTGCACTGCAAGATGCTGAGAAGTGGTTTGGGATGAATACTTTTTTCATTACATAGTAGAAGCCATAAGGTTTCCTGTTGAATCTTGCCTTTGGGATTGAGGGCCAATATATGAATTTAAAACTACTTTGTTTTAAGGTGACTTCACTACTAATACTAAATTTCTGATGTGGCAAACATAAAGAATGAGACAGTCTCAGTTTTAAAAAGCTGATTTAGCATTCTGAACTGTATTTGACAGAGTAGGAAGAATCAACGCGTAGCAGGAAGACAGTCATTTGATGTTGTTCTTTCACGTTACTTAGTTCTATGGAGACCTAATATGCAGAAAAATCTGGCAACTCTTGGTTTTAAAATTGAAGGTAAGTTTAATATTTACACAGATGCTTCAGGAGGCAGGATGCTATTTGGCATCATGATTCAGAATTCCACTGGGCCAAAGAGTGAGATGTTACCAAAACATTATAAGGCAAAACATTATCCTTACTATGCTTTCTTGAGTTGTATGTTGTCTGATTTACTGCCAATATTTTTAAAAAACCCAAACTGGTATCTTGCTGTTTAAATATAAAATCAAATTTTCTTTGATGTACTGACTGCATTGTTTTTAACTACCAATATCTGCAGCAAACTAGAGGAGATGCATTAGTCGAAATGTTTTACTGTAATTACCAGTGTCTCAACATTAGGTAAATTATTTAGGAACTGCAGGGTTCTTCCAGAGCCTTCATAAAGTTTTTGTTATTCTCCACTTTGCAAATTACATGGTTATTTACTATTTCATCAGCTGAGAATGATGGATAACAAAATAATCCAGGAATCACAGGTTTCATTTTTATTTTGTTAAGTGTCTTAACTTTATTATATTATGTTTCAGCCTAGCAGATTCTTTTCCTGTATTTCCTATTGTACCAAAGGAGGTAGACAGCACAATTTGTAAATATTTCTAGACTTAGCAGTTTGAACTAGTTAAGAACTTGAGAAGGAAGACAAATATGTTTTATTAACATACTAAGACCTGCTGTTCCTCTAAAGAGGGTAAAAGAGCTGAGAAGAAAAAAAAAAAAAGCCCAAGGAAAATAAAAACTTTCATCTAAGTGACTCACTGAGACACTCTTCAGGCTGTCATGTCTAAAAATAAATAGAAGTAAAGATATTGTTTTGAAATGAAAAATGTCGCAGGTTAAAAAAATGAGCTTATTATTAAATGACAGTTTGTGTCAACTGAGCTTCTGTATGTTAAAAAAAAGAGACAAATAATAACGATATGGAATTGAATCCATAATATTCAAATTCTATAAGAAGATTGTATAGGCAACTCTATATTCACTCAGAAATATATTTAGTTCATTTTTTTCTCTGCAAAGTTAGCTAGGAGACATGATAAGGGAGAAAGTACAGTACTTTTCCAGAGTGGATTATTGAACCCTAATTCTTCTAACCTTGAAGTCATCGACACTTCATGAGTTGTATTGAAAAATTCAACTGGTGAATTCTTAGGCAGCTCTGAAAGAGCAAAAAGTTGATGAAGCAGTCAGATGCATTAGGTGCAGGTTCTACTTTTCCTCCCCATCTTTCTCTCCAATAAATGCAACTTTCTCCCACTACCCTCACTAAGCTCAGGAAGAGAGGAGTAGCAGGATATTGTAGAGCGAGAAGCAGCTTACTAACCTTACAGAGAGGAAATCACAGCATCAGGCAGCTATAGTTCTCTGCCTTTTGCTTTCCCCTTCACATCTTCCTGGAGTTTTGCAGAATTAAGACTCACATGTATAAAGTCCTGCAGTCTGGACTTAGAACAATCTGCATCTAGCTGCAGTGTTTGAATCATTGTTGTTTAAAACAAAACAAAACAAAACAAAACAAAACAAAACAAAACACAACCTGTCATATTTGAATCATTATTTAAAACAAAATGACAAACTAAGAAGAATCAAAGCATTTTCTACCAGAAATTCTAAGCACAATAACAAATGAAACACACGACTGTTGATCAGAGGTGGCTTTCTTTGCTATGTTTGTATAAAGTTTAATGAAAAATTTTTTAAAATGTGAATTTTGTACTGTGGGAAACTGAAAATATCAAGCACCAGCACTCTGGAAACATAGGTCTAATTAAGCTAATATACAAGTTTATGAGGAAAGGATAGTTGTAGATACTGACTGACTACGGAAGTACGTTTTTATTGTCTTCAACATTGCAGCTCTTCCCAAGTTAAGCTTTATGAACTTTTTCTTCCTAAAAAGATTAAGAATCAAATGATCTGAAAAGGCAATGAAGTAGCTACAGGGCTTTCCTTTGATGTGTTGTTTTTGAAAGGTCATTTAAGACCTTTCATTTAAAGGTCATTTAAGACCTATATCTGAGATAACATCAGGTGTCTGATGCACTGAAATAATTCACCTAAGGAAGGCTGTTAGGGTAAGACTGCCCAAAAGCACTTCTGTGCAAGCTCTTGAGATGCTACTGTAAAACTATGGGTGAACACAGTACAGATTGTTAAATTTATTTAAATTAGCCACAGGATTATTTTGACACTCAAAGATGCAACGTCCTTTAATTTTGAAAACTCACATGAGACGGATGGAGAATGCAGCATGCCCTGGAAGCTGAGAGGAGCGGGTCACATTCCATACAGACAGAGAAAGCGCACCAGGTAGGCAGTATCCCGGGCTGAACATCCTGACAGAAACTTATCTTTTCTGTGCAAAGGAAATTACTGGAATCTCCTGCTCCAGACATATCTCTCAGCAGACAATACTAGGGAAATTGTTTCATTGAATTGAAAATGTGTGACTTACATAAATGTCAAAAATATAAATCACTTTTCTAATGCAAGGCAGCTATCTTCCTCTGCACCCAATTAGAGATTTCTTTCTTCATGCTTTGATGAATTTGTGACTAAAAATTTTCTCTATGTAAAATAACTTTAAAAAATAAATGATAGATCTAAGTAAATCATACAATCATAAAATGATATATTTAGTACTCTTCAGGATCTGGATTTATTGCTTACAAAATTATATATCTTACAATCAACAAATTCTGAGTTTAATTATCCATCATCATAGTATCTGGACATCCACTAAAGTATACACTTGAGTTTTCAGTTTAATGGAACATTTAACTGTTATTTGTAGAAGGCCATAGAAATGCGGAAAAATAAGCCATAACAAAACTTTTTGTAGAACTGATTTTTCCAAGGATATTTAAAAAAAGTCCTGAAATATCTATACAGAAAAAATAATAAAATCTCAAAGATCAGCATATAATCAGTTCTCAAAATGGACATTACTATTTGTATCCATTTTGCAAAAAACCAAAATTCTGTAGGTTTGTGATTTGCTTTTTTCCTCTTGCAGTTGTTTATCTATCAAATAAAAAAAAAATAAAACCCAAACTATGGAGGGGGTATTTGCTATCAAATCCAGAAGAACGTCTCAAATGGCATTTTCTTTCATTTCAAAAAGACAATTTAATGGTATATAATCTATCCAAACGTCACCAATTGATCGATATCAGTAATTTCAGTCATGAAAAACAGTAGCTCTTTCTATTATCTTCATCCTCAAATGATCAATAAAGCCATTTGAAGTTCTGTTTCACTGAAATACAGACATTCTAGAAAATGAATTAGATTACCACCTCCAAAAGAAAAATATTTTCTGAAAGCAAATTTCAAGACACTAAAGCTGATCCAGGTAATCACAGAATCATGCCAATAGGTTCCCTTAATATTTTCAGCTTTTTAGGAAAAAAAAAATCAGACTTAAGAATTTTGATTGGCAGGAGTCTGTTGATTAAGAAATACTATTTTTATACAGAGGGTAGAAAATAAAGAATATGATACGTGTTTGGTTGGGTATAAACTCAGTCCCAGCACTGTTTTAGTATCTGGTATTTTGATAAGCCACTTGCAAGGTTAAATTGTAATTATGTAACCATAGTAACATTGTTGATGTAGGATTTATGTAAATATAAAAGATTGCCCGGTAAAGCCAATAAGAACTGGATTTCTCATGTACTAATTGTTATGGTTAGGAAACATTTGAAAAAATCTATATGTAAAATAAGATTAAAAGATTATTTAAAGGAATTAACATTTAGAGGTTCTTTTGTATGTGTCTGTGTATCAGAAAATAGTTTGCCATACCTTCCCTTTCAGTAGCACAAACCTGTGAGTTTTAATTACATGAAAACCCACCTAGTTAAATCACAAGCGCTTAATTTGCCCTATTTAAATCTGAAACTAATCTGGCTTATTGCATGTTTTGCAAACTGCCTGCAGGGGGAAAACAAAAAAAGGAACAAAAATGGGAAGGAAAAAAAAATGGAACTTAAATTTCTCTGAAACCTCTTGCAGATAGATGAATCTCACTACTGTAGTCATGAAGAACTAGATTTGAACCTGTGGAAAATGCACTCAGTTAATATTGCATTATTTTAGAATGCCAGAAAAAACAAGTAAATAAAGAAAAATAGAAATAAAAAACTGTGGTTGAGTACAGTATTAAGAGGAAGAATTTAATATGTTTTTTTGCTTATTTCTCTATGTACAGAAGAAGCAAATATCATTCCTTAGTTACTCTTACTGAAAAGATTCCAGGTGTAGCTCAAGTCAAGAAAAGTTTAAACACTTATAATTTCACCCAATAGTGTTAGTTATTTCCTCACTCATTTGTTAGTAAACCTGACTGAAAATATCAGTGAGAATTTACTGGAGTTTGCATTATATTTCCACATTTCAAAAGAGGTCATTATAACTGGAATGACAAACGTATAGATTGTTATATGGAACTGCTTTAGTAAATTTTATTACTCCTAATCAAGGATACATTTAATCTATAATCATGCATGATATAGAGAAATAAATCATTAAAACAGTAAATCAGAAATATTTTCAAAAACTGGTATCAAAGTGCTCAGCTTCTAAGACTGAATGCCCGTGGGAAGAACCCAAGTTAGAGAAGTTCATGGACGACTGTCTCCCATGGAAAAGACCCCACATTGTGCCAGGGGAAGTGTGAGGAGGCCTCCTCCTAAGTGACAGTAGCAGAAAAAAACATCTGTGATGAACTGACTGTAAGCCTTATTCCACGTCCACTTGTGCCACTGGAAGGGAAGAGGTAGAAACCCGAGAAGAAGGGAGGGACTGGGGGGAGATGTTTTAAGATTCAGGTTTTATTTCTCATTTCTCTACTCTGTTTTGATTGTTTGTTAATAAATCAAAACAATTCTCCTCAAAGTGAGTCTGTTTTCTTCATGATGGTAACTGCTGAGTGATCTCCCTGTCCTTATCTCAACTCAAGAGTCCTTTGTTATATTCCTCTCTTCCTGTCCAGTTTCAGAGGGGCAGTGATAGAATGACCTGGCACCCAACCACAGTTCAATCATCACACTTGTAAATGAGAGGAACGTTGTTAATCAATGAAAAAGCCTGCAGATGTCAGAAAGAATAATTCAACCAAATACATGATCAAAGTTTGATGTCATGTATGTTCAATAGCTATATATCTGCTGTTTGAAATTATTTTTCCTACAATACAAGCATTTAATTGTTTAACAATTATTTAAAAGATCATCCCCATTATGTAATTCTGTTGAAAAATTGTAAAATTGAAACGAATTTGGACTGAGCCGATTTGGGAAGATGTCAAAGAATGCCCTATTCTCATTCCATCTTTTCATTGCTATACATCATGGAGAATCCACCTCAATGTGATATGTACAACACAAAAGACACAGTAAAAGATATCACTCTAAGCAATCTGATGAATTATTCTCTCTTTTTTGGTGCATAGTATATATAAACTATTAACTGGATTGCGTGTACCCTATATAAGATAGATGCTATATTGACTGACTTTGGACTGAAGCATGTCTTAACAGTACAGAGAGTACTGTCTTATGAGATCCAAAATGAATTCAATAAATTATTCTGTATTAAGAAAATATATTTGTCTATGGCCAAATGTCTTGTATGGATTTCAATGTTGAAAAGATTACAAAGAATTAAATATATCTGTTAAATCCCTTTTTTTTTAATTCACAGGGAACAAAAAGGGGAAAGTATACCGTGAAATGCTCCAAACAATTACTCGAGAAGTGCTCCAAGGCTTTTTTCCTTTTTCCCATTCAGTGCTAAAAGGTTCTCTCTGCTTTGTGGAATTGATTTCAGATATGTACGATGTACATGAATTAACATAAAAACAGGTGCATTTGTGTTTATGGATGTCCTAAAACCTACTTGTTAACTCTGGTACAGAGTATACCCTTTCACATCAGATTTAACATCAACTGAACTCTTACAATTCAATTCAGAAATACTACTTAAGTAGTAGTAGTGCCTGTCTTGAAAAGATCTGTGATAGATGGTTCTGAACAATTTTTCTTTGAAAAGGCTCTGATCTCAGGCTTTCTAAGTATTATCAGATCTGACCTCTCAGCTGGATTTCAAACTATTTCTGTTTGTTTCCTTAATTGTGTTAACCTGGATTGTTTCCGTAACCCATTTCAACACATAGCTGCATAAAAGTTTGTTGCAACAAAAGAAAAGTAGTGACTCAGAAGTGAGACAAAGCTAGTAAGTGTCTCTTCTAACTTCAGTACAAACCTAGACTGCCTTGGAGGCTTCCTAGAATCCTTGTCAAACTAGCCCTTCTGAAGGAAGAGCAACCTAAAAATTTTCTTGGACAGTAGATCCATTATATCCAGTAATAAGACAGGACTGAAGCAGCATCAGGACAGTAAATGTCTTTCACAGCTTGTTGCTTGCTCTCCAGATTGCTAGTGTACATAGCAAGCCAGAGAGAAAATAGAGGGAAGGAGGCACAGCAGCATGACAACAGTCACTTCGTTCCCCAGGGGCAAATGGCAAGTCTTCCAAGAATGCATCACTAAGGATGTAGCTGCATTAGAAATGCTAAGATAAACTTGGAGTAAACTATTTGAAATGTAAATAAGCCTCAGGTTTTTAATCAGGGCCTGCTGCAGTCTGAAAATAAAGGCAGCTCTATGGATTTTATAAAGTGAAAAGAAAAATATCTTCCTGAGTTTTATTACATTTATGATTATGTACTTGGTATGCTTATATATTGAGACAATGAGTGAGCTGTTAATAAAAACAGATCATAGGCATTACAGTAACTGTTGTTTTCAATTAGATAAGAATGGCTTTCCAAAGTTATTTGTAATTTCTAGTAAATAAGATCTTCAATTAGTTAAAAAACAACAAAACAGGAGAGTGAATGCAGCATAACTAGTATCAAGCTGTACATCATAGTTTAATAGTGTTAGTAAAAGACTCACACAGTTAATTATTACAAATATAACAAAAACTATCTGAAATGGGAAATGCTAAACATACTACCAGAACAACATATGTCCTATGTGGAAGTGTTGATTAAAATTAAATCTTGCAGATATTGTATAAAATCTAAACTTATGATTTACATAATAACACAATTTCAATGCACAACATAGTTTAGGATTTCCTTGTGTATGAAAACTTTGTAGAATCCTAAAGGATTCAGTCTCCACTATCATTTGGCTATTAAAATAAGAACAATTATAATTGCTACTCTGAGATACATCAAAGAGAGTCGGTAATTTTGTAGTCTTATTTTAGTATTAGGCTCTCTGAAAAAAATGAATGTTCAGATTGACATTTCTGTTGGAACAGAAAGCTTATGTAAAAATCCCACAGAGTATCAGCACAGCAAAATGCAAACACCACTGACACAGTATTAACATTGTATTAACATTGAACTGTGATGACACAAAGCAGGAAGAATTCTCTTTTTCTGTGTCATGCAGGCTTACCATTTAGCAGGTGGAGAATGAGCTACTTTGTCCAGAATAAGCTAGCCAAATGGTGATTTGCATGATTACACAGAATTTGTCTCATTAAAACTTCAGTGCCCAGATTATCAAGTCCCTTTTCCCCCCTTTGCATCTTTGGTAGCAAATACATGTGACTTGCACTATTAAAAGACTAAAGAATTCAGTTTTTCACAGCTGATGGAGACGAATGTCTTTGAGACAAGCAGAGTAGAAATATATTTTATTAAGTCATCTGTTTTTTTTAAAGTTCACAACACAGAGGTAAAGACTGACAAGAGAACTTCCAGAGGATTTATAGTAAAAGGACCAATGGAGGGAAGGAGTCACTTGAGAAAAGCCAGCATCAAACTTGTTCTGTCTAGTGTTTGAGTTCAAATGTGAGACACAGAGATATACACACTGTAAGAAAATTGAGATCCAAGAGCTTTGAGAAAATATAAATATTCTGTCAGCTAACAATTCTCTCAAGAAAACAATGAAAATAGCATCTGTTTTCTTTGTTGCAGGAAAAAAAAAAGAGAAAAATAAATAGATGCATTAGTATTTCTGTTGTTTCTAGTCATTTTCTATTCATATCTATAGTATTTTTTGTCAACACCTTCCAGAACTATAACTTCCATCAGAAGATAGAATATCACTGATGCTTTTACTGCTGCTTTCACTGTTAAACTGCTTTCCATGGCATTCTTGAGTGGGGGATGGAATTATCTTTGTTACAGTGAATTCCTGACTGCTCTTTAAGTGAGAAAGCTATTTGTAGACAGATATTTATTAATGCACCTGGTAATTAAAAAATAGACATTCCTAAATTAAAGTGAAGCCCTCTGTAGATTTTTCATGTTATAACTTACCTATGTTACATAATTCCTCTCAAACACTGACATTTCAGCCAACTTACTTCTATTCTGTTTCAGAGAGTAAGGGAGTCGATTATTTTCCTAAAAATTGTGTTTACTGTAAACAGATTCATTCAACCCTCAGAAAACCTATTCATGAAAAATTTTATTAGTATTGAAAGATACCATCAGTCAAAGTCCTAAATGAGAACAAGGTAACTCTATGAGCAAATTAATGAATAAAAATCATTATTAGTACCAGTCCCTTTATTGACACATTTTCCAAACATTTGGGACATGAATATTACCTCACACAAAAGATATCATGCATTAAATATTATTTCAGTGACACTGACTGAAACATACTTCTGTATTACAGCTCTAGTGATGACAGAGCTGTTATTAGGGGGAAAAAAAATAAAAGAAGAGGAATGACCTTGACTTTGACATTCTAGACAAAACAGATTATTTCCCTCCAGGATTTTTCAAAAATCTCTGCATAGTTTTCTGCTGCAGATCAACAAATATTAATATGTCTCAGACTAAGCATTTCAAAATTATCAGGACTGTAAAATGAAGAATTGAAATTCTCCTTAACACATCTTTTTCCTTGACCACCGTCTGTATAAACTAGCATTTTCCTACAAGCTGCACAATACAACAAAGTGTAACTAACATCATGTTTAGTCCTCCACAAATCCGTATTTTCAACAAATCTTGACAGTACAAATACAGATTTATGCTTGGGAAAGAACACAAACAAAATTTAATCATCTTTGTATTATTAATAATAGCAATGTTTCTTAAATATTTTTGTTTAATTGTTTAAAACAAAAAAAAATCGCATGCACCTTCAAAATCAAAGGCCACTGAATATAGAATTCTTTGGTTATTTCTCTGAGAATAGTTCCTCCCTGGTAAACAGAGGGCTTCATTTCATATTGGTTGTGTTACAGCAACAGCCACGAGTACTGAATATAAGTATGTTGGAAAATATATTTTCTAGTTTTAAAATCCCATTTCATAGATTTTGAATAGAAATTTTATCATTTGAGTTCAGCCCAAGTTTATTTTAAGCCCAGAAAGTACCTGAGGTTCTGATCCTTTCTGCACAAACATCAGAAAGATGACTGATACTCAAGTCAATGGGATTAAGAGTCAAGAAAAAAAGACTACTTACATGGCACCTCAAATATACAAAATACTAAGCATTAAGATCCTTATTGTAAAGAAAAAGAGTCATTTAAGAATAAGAGATCAGCATCGTCTTCTCACCTCCCCATTATGTTGAAAATATGGACAGGAATGTCTAAGTTCTGTGACCCATTTTGTTGGGTTTTTTTCACTAATTCTGTTTACTTCTAACAGTGGGAGGTCAGAAACATTCTAACTTGTGAAGCACTACACTCACTGGTAATGTTGCATTTTAGACAAATACAGATTGTCCAGTTACTGATTGAAACCAACATCCTAAAAGAATAAGAAAATGAGAGCAGAAGGATCACATTTGCCTACACTAATCCACTATTTAATGCATATGTTGGTGTTAATCATGTTATTAAACCTTCTAAATATCTCAAGATTTTCTGTTTTCTAAAAGCTTGTTAATGATTAACTTGGCTGTGGGCATTAAAAAGATTTTCTGGTTTTATAAACTATGACCCTCTTTTTGTTTTCAAGTAACAGCCAAGCATAGAATCACCGAATGGTAGGGGTTGGAAGGGACCTTTAGAGATCTTCTAGTCCAAGCCCCTGCAGAAGCAGGGTCACCTAGATCAGATCGCATAGGAACATGTCCAGGCAAGTCTTAAAGACCTCCAAGGAAGGAAACTCCATAACCCCTCTGGGCAGTCTGTTCCACTGCTCCCTCACCCTCACAGTGAAATAGTTTTTTCTTATATTCAAATAGAACTTGTTATGTTCCAGCTTCATCCCATTACCCCTGGTCCTGTTGCTAGATACTACTATAGAAAAAAGGGATGTCTCAACCTCCTAACACCCATCATTTATATATTTGTCCCTTTGGTTCCAAGATGATTCCAAGCATATAAAGACAACTTTAAATCAAGAACTACATCACACATTTACCAGCAATAGTCTTCGTATTCTTCTTTCTTTAATTTAGAATACACAATAATAATTAAAAAGCTTCAAGGATTCAAACACAATATTTTCCTAACTGAATGAGATCTCTGAGAAGATCAAAAAGCATATAAAAAATACATTCCATTTTACTAAATATTCAGTACAATAATACTAGATTTAACTTAAGAAAATTTGTATATGCCTTAACTATGATAGTTATGTTCAGTCACATTAAAGACTTTTTACTACAGTATCATTTTGCATTACTTGAAATACAAAAGATATATTGCTTCAGTTATCATTCATTCTTTAATGCAAGGCCACTAAAATACTGAATCATTAAAAATCTGGGAAGACATTTCCAAGAATTAAAAATAAAAGACAAGTGGACCAAAATTTGGGCTGTTTTTGTTTTGTTCTCTTTTTTAATTTATTTCTGATGCAAGCTATGAAGGTCTGTCAATCTTCATAAGGAGAACAGGACCCTCATGCCATGTCTTCATCTCTAGGAACAGAGTATTTATGTTACATCCTGGAATTTCTCCTCTTTAAGTCTGGATTTAGATATTTTGGGGTTTTTTTAAGTTTGAACAAAAGACACAAAAAAGATACAGTCACATTTGACATGACACTAAGTAAAATAACAAGACTATTCTAGCTTCTGCAATCTATATGAACAATCACTTGCTTTTCACAAAAAAATAAAAAAAGTGTTTACCAATTCATAATCAGGTTAAGCTAAAGTACCCATCAAAAGTGTGGCTCACTCCTCTTACCCTTTCTAACTTCCTCTCTTCTGACATTTGCAGATCTGAAGGCGTATACTAGAAATACTTTAAAGATTGGATTACTGTACATTTGTATGAGCGCCAGTAAAAAGAAATTCGTTTTAATGGAAGTTCAATTTTAACCAAGTCAATACCGAATTGTTTTCTGGAATCAATCCAGGTGTTTTGTACAAAAAAATATCTATTCCTATAACTCCTGAATTTAACTTAACACTTAACAATAATATATGAAGGATAAGATGGTTATCAGAGGGAGTCAACATGGCTTCACCAAGGGGAAACCCTGTTTGACCAACCTGATAGCCTTCTATGAGTGCATAACCGGCTGGCTAGATGAGAGGAGAGCAGCGGATGTCATCTACCTCGACTTCAGCAAGGCTTTTGACACTGTCTCCCATAACATCCTCATCAGAAAGCTCAGGCAGTGTGGCTTGGATGAGTGGACAGTGAGGTGGATCTAGAGCTGGCTGAATGACAGAGCCCAGAGGGTGGTGATCAACAGCACAGAATTCAGTTGGAGACCTGTGGCCAGTGGAGTTCCACAGGGATCGGTTCTGGGGCCAGTCTTGTTCAACATTTTCATCAATGACCTGGATGAGGCGACAGAGTGTAACCTCAGCAAGTTCACAGATGACACCAAACTGGGAGGACTGGCTGATTCCCCAGAAGGCTGTGCTGCCATTCAGTGGGATCTCGACTGGCTTGAGAGTTGGGCAGAGAGGAACCTCATGAGGTTCAACAAGAACACATGCAGAGTCCTGCATCTGGGAAGGAACAACCCCATGCACCAGTACAGGCTGGGAGTTGAACTGCTGAAGAGCAGCTCTGCAGAGAGAGACCTGGGAGTCCTGATTGATAATAAGCTAAATATGAGCCAGCAATGTGCCCTCGTGGGCAAGAAGGCCAATGGCATCCTGGGATGCATCAAGAAGAGTGTGGCCAGCAGGTCAAGGGAGGTTCTTCTCCCTCTCTACTCTGCCCTGGTGAGGCCTCATCTGGAGTCCTGTGTCCAGTTTTGGGCTCCTCAGCTCAAAAGGGACAGAGAAGTGTTGGAGAGAGTCCAGCACAGGACCACCAAGATGATCGGGGGACTGGAACATCTTTCATATGAGGAAAGGCTGCGGGAACTGGGGCTGTTTAGTCTGGAGAAGTGGAGATTGAGGGGAGGTCTTATTAACATTTATAAACATCTAAAGGGTGGGTGTCAGGAGCTTGGGACATCCCTTTTTTCTATATTAGCTAGCAACAGGACCAGGGGTAGTGGGATGAAGCTGGAACATAACAAGTTCTATTTGAATATAAGAAAAAACTATTTCACTGTAAGGGTGAGGGAGCAGTGGCACAGACTGCCCAGATGGGTTGTGGAGTCTCCTTCCTTGGAGGTCTTCAAGACCCCCCTGGACATGTTTCTATGTGACCTGATCTATGTGAACCTGCTTGTGCGGGGGAGTTGGACTAGAAGATCTCTAAAGGTCCCTTCCAACCCTACCATTCTATGATTCCATGATTTGCTTCAGACTCAGTGAGAAAATTTGAAGATGACACCATCACACACACACGTTTTTGGTTTCTCCCATATACAATAATTTTTATGCAGTCTATATTTATCGCTGTGAAGTACGATATGAATTGTTTGTAACTTTCCATAAAGCAGTCAAAACACCTTTTATGTTCTCCCTTTCATCATCTGTGGACAACATGAAATGAATTTTTTTTAAGAAAAATACTTACTGAAAGATCTTTCTCATTGCTGATGGAAAGGCAACTGTTTTATAAAGACATATTCCAGAACCTGTTAAAACACTTTTGCAGTGCTTTTGGCAGATGGATAACATGATTGAAAACTTTTGAACAAATTATGACTTCCTTGAAGAACAAATTGCTGTATTAGTTACTGCATGAGCTGTATACAAGAAATGTCCTTTTTTTTTTAAGTATGAATTTGTTGATGGATCCCCAAAGATAGCAGTTTTCTATTAGTCTGAATTGGTCTTTCATAATCAAAGCTCAAACCATTTGAATGGAGAATTTTTCTCATATATTCTTAGTACAATGTATTTGCACTGCTTGAAAATAAATCAGACTGCATTTTTACCACTTGCATAGTTCCATGATCCGAAATCATGTAGGCAAATAGGAATGCATACCCTTTTTATTCAATTTTTCCTTCTGAAAGAAAATCTATTATACTCTTTCTAATACACAAGCCTTTTGTCCTCCAAAGGTAGATCAACTTATAGCTAAAATGGTGTGACATTTTAGTCATAATCAAATCTGAGATGCTGAAATGTTTCAAGTGTTATTTCCTTAGAAGATATGTTAAGATTGTCTTTCTGAGTCACTCTCATTTCATGATGCTTCACATTTGGTAGCTAAAAAGGAGAACAGAGAAGCTTCTTTGTGAAATATAGTTTGGGTGTTTATTGATCTCTTTACTGATTTGCACAAAATCATTACTTATTACAGAAAGTGCAAAAGTCCTCCTTTTCAGATGCAGTGATTTTATCTCAGTCAGCAGCTGAGCACACACGCAGCCACTCATACACTTCCTCCACCGCAGCAGGACAAGGGGAATAAAAGAGCAAAAAGTGATGAAAGAAAGAGCAAAAGTAATGAAACTCATGGGTCAAGCTAAAGACAGTTTAACAGGTGAAGAAGTGAAAAAACGAAAGAGAAGCAAAGGAAATTTCTCACCAGGCATATCAATGCCAAACCATTCCCTGATAAACATCCACGTGGAATATCCTTCTATTCAATTTAGGTCAGCTGTCCTGGCAGTGTCCCCTCTCACCATTAGCCTACTTACTGGGGATCTAGGAGGTGGTCATAAAAAGAGAGTCTTGAAGCTATGCAAGCACTATTCAGCAACAGCAAAATACTGGTGTTATGAACACTATTTTAGCCATAAATCCAAAGTACAACACCTTACAAGCTTCTATGAAGAAAACTGAACCCATCCCAGCCAGACTCAGTACATAAAGATATACTTTTGTTAATGGAATTTATGACTCATACATCTGATCTATTGTAGTGGGTTGACCTTGGGTAGATGATAGATGTCCAACAAGGTACTCTATCACTCCCCTTAGCAGGAAAAAAAATAGACATGGAAAAAAACTACCTCATGGGTCAAGATAAAGGCAATTTAATAAAGCAATAGAACAGCAATTTCATTCTCATAACTAAAATCCCTTCTTACCAACAGTTAAAATCTAAACTACGTATTTAAACCATCTTTATACCAAACATGCAGGTACAGATTCAGACATTTTCATTAAGTAGTACTCCCTGTCCTTTAGCAGATAGCTATTACTCTTCTTTTCCATGGGCTTCCTCCATTTTCTCCAGATATTCTTAAGAACAGGCTGTGACTGGGGCTATATCTGTCAAGATGGATGCTCAGCACAGGAGAAGCAGTATATTTAATTGTTGGACACCAACAGTGGCTTGGTTTGGGTCATCACTGGACTCATCTGGTTCCTTGTGAAATTTGTTCTTCATCAGCTGAGGTCATTCCTGCTACGTTACTTCCTACAATATAAAACTCACACCACAGATTATTTTTCCCCTGAGGTTAAACTTCTTGAGGCAGACATTGGATCTCTCCATTCTTCCACATAACCTACTAAGGTATCCAGGCCCTTGAGTGAAGACAGTCCCACAAATGGGTTTGCCTCTGGGAGGCATATTCCCCAGCAACTTTCTTTTCTCAAATATGTTAATCACAGAGATGTTACCAACATCACTAATTGATTTGGCTTTGACTGGTGGTGGGTCTGCCTTGGAGCCATCTGGAATTGGCTCTGTCAGATACAGGTCAAGCTTCTAGCAGTTTCTCACAGAAGCTACCACTGTAACTCTGCCTGCTACCAAAACTTGGCCGCACAAACCGGCAACATCTACACAGCAGATATAAGACAATTGAAAAATGATACACTAAAAAAATATAATTCAGCTCAAGCATTATTCATCGTCATTCTTGTATGGTGATGATGACATGGACAAAAGCGACTCATTTTGGTGCTTCTTGCTTTGCTTCAGCCATATTCTTCAGTTTTCAAGCAGTGTTCCTGATGTATCACCTAAGTTTGCAATCCTTACCCAAGTCAAATAGAGAATCTACTTCTTGAGTGAGTTCTACCACAGACATCTAAAACTTTTGATCTACACATCTTTCAGTAACACTGAACACATCAGCAACACACCATAGATAAGTCCCATAAACACTAGCGTTTTCCCAGATTTAAAGTCTGATGAACCTGCACAAGTGTTTCTACAGAACTCTAGAAAGGCATTTCTCCAGATGCTGCCAAAATAAGTGGACCTACTGCTGTGCTTCCCCTAAAACTGAACTTCAGTTGGATGATTACTTACATGCTCTCTGTTGCTTCTTAATGACCTGATTCTGCTGTCTTCTCTCCTGTTTCAGAAAGAAAAGGAAACAAGGATTGTCATTTAAAATCAAGAGTGGATCATCACATCATGCTATTGAACAAAATAAAGAACTGTTATTTTACATACGATGTGGGTGGTTAATCCAGCCACGATTCCCTGAAAACTCACCTGAACATATGAACTTCTAACCTAAGTTCCTTGAAAATTAGTCAATTTTCTGTAAAGTAATAGTTTCCTCTCAGGGAATAACATGGAAAGAGCTGATACCACTAAACATTTATTAATTCATGAAAATGTTTCTTTTTATAAAAGACTTTGTGAAAAATCTCTATGAAGAAAATGGTTTTGCGCCCCTTTTTGTAAAGATTCATACAACAGGAACGTCTATCAATCAGTCCAATAGATGTCCCCCTTTTAAAGTAATGGACATTAGAGTAACATTATTTGTCTTCTGCTCTCAAGAATGATATCTCAGGAAATTCTGATTGAATTATTTTCAACTGAAAGATTAAGAAAATGAGATAATATCAAGAGTAATTGTCATTACAGTCTTCAGACTTTAGCAAGTTGAATTCTATTTATTGTGTAAATAGTAGGCCTACTAGCTTCCAGAGACATGCATGCTCAGAATATATATACCATACAGTGGTATGTAAGCACACCACTTAAGCCTAATATATGCACATTATGACACCTAAAAGAGAGTTCAACATGTATCCTGGAAAAAAATCTTGTCTGATATAGTTGACCATTTACTTTATTTCCCAAAAGCATCTGCTGTATGTCATTTCATAGTATTCTTATTTCCTCATCTGCCAACAAAATAAGTGTAGGATATCAACAACTGAACACTGTAAGAGTAAACAGTGAAATACTGTACTTGCATATAAGTGTCTGTAGTGGTTTTGCCTGGTCCAGGTTTTGGTAGCATGGGGGCTACAGAGGTGGCTTCTTCAAACAAAGAGGCTCTAGAAGCTTTCCATGTATCTGATAGGGTGTGGTGGTTTAGCCAGGTGTATACCAAGTCATAATATCACTCCTCTCCCTAAACTGGACAGGAGAGAGAGAGATATAATGAGCGGTGTGTGAGTTAAGGACAGAGAGATTGCTCAGCAATTAGCATCATAGGCAAAACAGGCTCAACTTGGGGATAAAAAGGTTTCATTTACTAAAGGAACAATAAGAATAGGGAGATGAGAAACAAAACTGAATCTTAAAAACACCTCCTCCCACCCCTCCCTCTTCCCAGGATTCTCCTTCCTTCCCCTCGCAACAGAGTAGGGGATGGGGGATGGCAGTTGCAGTCGGTTCATTACAGATAGACTTTGGCACTGCTTCTTCTCAGGGGGAGGCCTCCTCACATTTCCCACTGCTACACTGTGAGGTCCCTCCCCACAGGAGACAGTCCCTCACGAACTTCTCCAGTATGGGTCCTTCCCATGGGCTACAGTTCCTCACAAACTGCTCCAGCATGGGGCCTCCCATGGGGACAGCTCCTCACACCCTACCCCAATGTGGGAAAATAGTCCTTCAGACACCAACTGCTCCTGGCTGAGTGCCTCACAGCATCACAAGTCCTGACAGCAAACCCCCTCTGGCATGGGCTCCTCTGTCCCTGTGGGCTCCCAGGTCCTGCCAGGAACTTGCTCCAGGGTAAGCTTCCCATGGAGTCACAGCCTCCTTCAGGCATCCACCTGCTCTGGCATGGGGACCTCCATGGGCTGCAGGGGCACAATTGTCTCACCATGGTCCTCAACACAGGTCACAGGGGAGTCTTTCATTCAGGGCCTAAGCACCATCCTTCCTCTCCTTCTCCACTGACCTGTGGAGATGTTTTCACATTCTCATTCCCTGTTGCTTCTGCCGTTTAACAACTTCTTCCCCTTCTTCAGTATGTTATTCACAGAGGCGTTACCTCAGTCACTAATTGGCCAGGCCTTGGTCAACTGCGGGTTCCATCTTAGAATTGACTGGCCCTAGCCCTGTCAGCTACAGGGAAAGCTTCTGGCAGATTTTATTTAAAGAAGCCACCCTTGTAGCTCTCCTTGCTACCAAAAATCTGGCCCAGGCAAACCCACTATATAGGGCCAATGTCAGTCGGCCCTAAGATGGACCCACAGCTGACCAAGGCCAAGCCAGTTAGCAATGGAGGTAACATATCTGTGAATAACGTATTTGAGAAGAGGAAGAAGTTGCTGCACAGATGCTAAACTGCAGCAGCAGCAGCAGAAGGGAGTGAGAATGTGAGAACCTCTATGCAGACACCAAGGTCAGTGGAGAAGGAGGAGACAGTTTAGTGAATGATAGAACGATTTGATGGGCATCTGACACCCAGCCAGGGCTAAACCATCAGTGCCATAAAATAAGTCAAAACTGTAAACAATGCCAATAGATGTCTTAAAATGAGAGATTTAAAAGATACATGCAGACAATGTACAGAATATGATCTTCCAGCCACACAGGTAAATAAAAGCTCATTTAATAACAATCAACAAAGTAAAGTATTGAAGGAGGTTATGATTGCACCTCTTCCAAGCTGGTTACAATTTTATATCACTGTCAAATTTGCTAACTGCAGTTTTACTGTCAGGATCACATTTTCTCTGATTTTAATGCATCACTTAAGTCTTATACTTTAAGGATTGTTCAGAATAAGACATTACATCTTATAGAATTTCCTACCATATTTCATTATCTTGTTGTAGTTAGAGTTAACCACTATAATAAAGTTTTCATGGATACCCCCTTGGTACTAATTAAGTTGAATATTTCTCAGATCTCAGATATACTTTACTGCCTTAGTTCTGAGACACTGCTCCATATAGTAGCATTCTCCTTAATGTGAATAAAGATATCAGAATCTAAAACCTCTAAAACACTGAGATGTTTTGAGATACCATTCCACCTGGCCACACGCTAACATCTCTACAGAGAGATAATCCTAAATAAAATTAATTGGTGACTCATAGGACCTAGTTGGTAATCAAGATTTTTTGCTGGACTTAAGAGTCAAAAAATAAAATTAAAAAAAAAAAAAAACAGCAATCAAAAAAAGGAGATTCAAATTGTTGACTTTTTAGGCTCTAGTGTTTGCTAACAAGTTTCTATTGATCTCTCACTGAGGAACAGATAATGAAAAATATCCCAAGCAGTGACCATCAAGCAGTTTGATAAAGTATTACTGGCCTAGGCCATAATTTTTCTGGATAGCAGTAGAGCTTATCTTGATACCAATTTGTAAAAAGTACCAGAAGCTTTGGCATCTGTTCAGATCTATAGTTATGTAAACAGCACATGGAGTCTGCAGAGTGCTAAGGGAAGTCAGGAAAAAGAACTTGCAAACTAAATAGTCTGCTTTGTCTCCCCATCCTTTTTTCACTAGGAGTATCTGAGCCAGGACAAATATCATGTGTCCCTGCCAACCATTGTGTAGCCCAAGGATTAGAAGATGTGATAAGTTTTTGCTTCACTTGCTAGGCTCTCCCTGATGCTGGAGTAATAGCCTAGGAACTGATGGGGATAAATCTGTTAGATACAGTGGGACAGCTTGAGCCAACATCTGAGTTACAGATCTATCACCAGAAGTTGACCAAAACCATATCCATATGACAATAGCTTGCTAAAATTACGATTACAAAGTCTTACAGGATATCTTAAGTCCTATATATGAGGTGTACAAAAACTGCTTTTTCTCTAGGAACTGAAATCTCTGAATTCCCTGGAGTAATAAAAACAACACATTGGTCTTCTAATTATCCAGTAGCTCAAATGGAGCTTCCCCAGGTGAATGTCCAATTACTAGGCGTGGGATTTTCTTAATAATTCTTGAACTTTGTGTGGAAAGAAGTCTTCCTCATGAAGAACAGAGGAATATGCCCCAGAATACCACTTAACTTAGCATTAGGGTTCAGAGTTCATAAAAGTAAGCCTGCAATTCTCAAAAATGAGGTAGATAAGGCATCACTGTAGGGAGTTTTAAAGATTATATTTTTTTAATCAACCAGTTGTTTTGGTGTGAAATCAAAGTAGTATTTATGTTCTGGGAATATAGGTCATGGGAGTTCTTGAAGTTTGGCAATCTGTTTTTATTGAGGATTGGAAGCTGTACAGGCCTTGCTAAGATTTTTTTCTTATCTGTTTTGTCAGGTTTAGCTAGATTTTGAATGTAGCCACACATTCATCTCATTCGTAAAATCTAATATGTTTCTTTACATATCTATCATTTACCCTTTTCTTTCCCTGTTTTCCTATTATAAGACTTATAACAGGACTTTAGACTTAGCTTTAGACTTAATCCTGTATTTTCTGAATGCAGTTGCATCAAAACACTCCTGACTTAAAGGCATAGGTGTTTAGATAAAATAACTTCCATCAGGACCAGAATACTTTTGCTCTCCCGGTTTTCAAACAATTCAAAAAAATCTATACTTCTCCTTCCATTTAGCTTTTATCTCATGGTAAAAGTTATTCTTCACAGTATTCCACTCTTGATAGAGAAATTCAAAATGGATAAAATCTGCATGTCTAATATACAAAATAAAGGAAGAGCAACTTTTAAATTTATCAACATGTAATAAATAGACCTTCTTTCTTTTAACACCTCAGACTTTATTTGCTGAAAAGGGTATAACCATGCAATTTTTGTTTCATTTACCTGCTTCCATTTAGAACAGCACCATCATCTGGGAAAGCCTTGAAACTGTCAAATACATATAAATTAGATCTGCATATTTTTTTTCCATATTGAATACACTATATGTGTCATTAACTGCTGTATATCATCAACCATACCAGCAATTTGTAACTATTCCCGCATATGAGGTAAGAAGCACCAGGGTACTTTATATCATTGATGTCAATGACTAGCTTGATTTCCCCTACCTGTAATTCTGTCAGCTAGGTCATCTCAGTTTTCAAATAAAGCCTCAGCTATAATTAAGTGGCTTCCTAGGGTGAAGTCAGAGTTTTAGTCAATATTGCTTTAAGTTTAAACAACAGCTCTTGAATTCTGTGCAGCACCTGCTGGTGTTCCATCTTTGAAATGCTTAACAAAGGTGTTCAGTCTTTTTCAACAGCCATTACCATGAAAAAACAGTGTAGGTGGTAGCCTATATTATGACATTCCAGTTAATTGCCTTTCTGTATGCAAATTTCCTCCTAGCTGATTGGTATGCAGTTACTATTAAGCGAGTGCATTCTGACAGTACTCAGATGCTTAGATTGAAATAATAAGCCCTTTTGTTAAGAGAATGCACAAAATATTCTTAAAATCATTTCTGTCCTCAAGAGTTCACAGTCTAAACACACAAAGCAGATGAACAAGCTCATATAAATGGAAAAAATATTATCACATGGAAGAGAAGGATCATTACAAATGTTGTGCCTGTTAATAACTGCAAAGCTTAGCAGTAACTCTTTTCAGTATTGACTCCTAAATTCTGACCTTACTAATGAGAATATTTACAGACAGTCAATGAAAATTTTGCAACTAATTTCAAAGAGTTGTACCTTATGAATCCAGATTTTGTAGAAATCAAATGTGTGTGATGATTTTATTTTAATATGTTGATTGTAATTCTCCTAAAGCATTATTTCATGTCTAGAAAAATTCCCACTAGGCA
Organism: Colius striatus; assembly: GCF_028858725.1. NCBI lineage: Eukaryota > Metazoa > Chordata > Aves > Coliiformes > Coliidae > Colius > Colius striatus. Next base: position 56,355,253 of record NC_084761.1, read on the forward strand.
GCTGTAATCCCAGTTCTTCATTCCTTGTTTTCTTCTTCCCATCTTCTTTTCTGTGCTATGGCTTGAGATTAAATACAACACTAACTAAATCACTTTAAGAATTACCCTTAAAAGCAAAATAGGTTATGCTTCATGATAGTTTTAAAAATCATACCTGATGATCATTTTAAAAAATGATGATGCAATATATTCAGTATCTATAGGAAAATAATTTTATATCTCATGAGATATCAGTTCATGTCTCATCCTTGCACAGAAGCAAAGAAAGAAGAAAGCCTCTGCCTTAAAAACCATTAAAAATTCACTGTAAAAAATGACAAGTATCACTATTCTTTAACAAAAATATAACTAGAGCATTTGGAAATTGACACAGTCCTGACTTCTACTTATTACTGTCACTTAAATTACATGACATTTTACCCACTAATAAAGTAAATTACTTTTTGAATCCACTCAGCTGAAGACAGGTCATTCCCAGTAAATATCTAGGAAAAAACCACAACTTTTTAATGCATATATGCTCTAAAACAGATTGAGAGTATTCTGCATAGCAGATCTGGTAAAAATGATGTTCTTAATACCAGGTATGTTTTTTATCCAAAACGAAAAAAGAAAAAATTGTGCTCCACTGTGTCATTATGCAGAGAGATCATAAACTGCCCTTTGCCTAATCTATTCAGTTATATTCATTTGTAGCACCAAGAACTATTCCAGAGATAGCTTTCTGGGTAAAGAATTCAAATAGTGATAAGATAAATAAAGCTATCATATATGAGATTAATATTTGGAGAACTACATACTAAGATTTTTGTTTAAAAAGGGTACTGTGGTACTTTTTCTAAACTACAGTTACTATTTCTCATTCTACTGTCTAACATTAAACACAATTTAGGTAATTAACCATGCTGAAAGTACAACTCCTTGAATAAATTTTCCTGTCTGGACTTTTCATTCACTAGGCATATTCTTGTGTCCAGTTTTGATATGCACTTAGCATTTCATAAGATTTTAGCATATGCATCTCTGAACAGAGACACATTTGACACGATTTATTGACATCGAATCTTTAGTAGAAAGCACCATGAATTCATACAGGAAAACATATGCAAAAACAATTAATACTCATTATCATATTTTATGCTGCAAAGGGCTGTAGGAAAGAAAGGATAATCAACTTCCCAAAACAAAGCAAAATAGCTTTTACTTGACAGTAGTGAGATGCCCAAACTGTTTTCTGAGGAATCATTTTCATCTACTTCATGTTTTAGTGCCAAATATTTGATGACACATAGATTTTATATTTTTTTTATTAATAATACCTCTATTTAACTGATTGAAGAGGAATTGTTTAACTTCCTTGTATGTTTCATCAAAACATTTTCTAGTAGCAAGTCAAAGTGCTTTATTTAACTTGACTTAATCTATTTTGTCTTCCTATTTCAAGTGTATTTATTGATGTACATGATCTTATACAAAAACATTAAATTCAAACATTTCTCCAGGGAATAACATATTTTTTCTAAACATCCAAATTTTTTACATATATGGTACACAGTATTTATATATTTATATACAGTACTGAGTACAGAGGGAATGTGCTTTTTTTTGGTCCTGAAATCAGGTAGCAAGGAATTACAATACAGAGCTATAATAACAAAGTAGTGTTTTAATGACAGTTATAAAAACATGCATTCATGTCTGGAATACAACACTAATTTGATCCACTTTTCTTATAAACTGTCTTTGAGTGATATTACAAGTATAAAAAGTTCAACATTTTGTGTGTATGATTTCTCGTTTCCCACCTGTAAGTAAACTTAAACCCCCTTTAAGTAAAAGCTTTCAGACCCAGAGTGTATTCACAGTATGACTTGCACAAGGAGTCTACAATCCTAATCAGGCTTCCAATTAAAATGTCACAGGATATTTAAGGTTTTAACCTTATGTTTTTATTTTGTGGGGTTGATATTGTAGTTAACTGTATTCAAGATAAGATTTTTATCTCTATTAATGAATTAATTAATTGGAAATCCACTAATTGGTAAGGGTTAAGAGTTGTCATGTTTGATTTTATGGAGGAGGAACATACTGACTTTCACATATCACATAATTGAACTAGAGCACAAGACACACGGATGTGAGAGATTTTAGCTACATAAAATCATTTTTGTATTTGCTTGTCTTTATCTCTCCTATCTTATTTCTTGAAAACCTGCACCCAGACCAAGTGAGTGAAGACTTCATGCCTCTTGAAACTCTGGTATTTGCTGTGCCATGACTAAGGCTTCTCACTTTTCTTTACCTACATGAAAACTAGAAACATGCAGATTATGAATAACATCAACTCTACAACTGTTTAAAGAAGGCAGGCCTCAGAAAACATGGAGGGAAAACAAGTCCATAGTAGATACAGTTACATTGCTAGTTCAAAATTCAGTACTCTGTTTGAAGTCTGGATTTGCAAATCAAAAGACAAAATAACATTAACTTAGTTTGTCATGCCCCATATCAACGGTGATTAGATCTCAATCATGTATCCCTGTGTTCAGCTGTAGTAATTGGTGTTTAATTAATGGAGAATTTTGAGAAGACAATCCAGTTTGGCTTTGGCACAGCATTTACTGCAAGAAGAATAAGCTAGACATTAACATCCTCCTACTCCTCTAGCTAGTAGGATTTTATCCAGAACAAATGCAGAATATCATGTGTTGTGACCCCTTCCAACCATTCTGAGGACTTTAAAGATGGTAAAATTAGCAACCATATAATAATTTATTCCAGTACTCAGCTATAATGATTATTAAAAAGCTGTCTCAAAAATTCAAATTTCTGTGGGTCAGCTACCAGACATTAATTAAGCCATTTTCTAATAGAAAATGAACTGTGGGAAAAAATTTGGAACAAGTTCTACTCTGTACTGAAAAAAGAAAAAAAAAAAAACAGTGGGAATAAGTCAGAAAAATTGCAAAATCAGTGAGATAATAGCTAATAACAGATATCTTAAGATCCAGGCAATCAGTTGAATGAGACAATAAGCTGTTGTTAAACATCATCCAGCGTCAATTCTTGATTGAAAACTATTTCCAGAGTACACATTTAGCCAATGAAAATTGTTGCAAAAAGAATGCTACAATTAATTTCTAATGTTACAGTATAGTCTACATTATCATGACTTGATTTAGGCAAGTAAAATGAGATCGGTTCTGGGGCCAGTCTTGTTCAACATTTTCATCAATGACCTGGATGAGGCGACAGAGTGTAACCTCAGCAAGTTCACAGATGACAACAAACTGGGAGGACTGGCTGATTCCCCAGAAGGCTGTGCTGCCATTCAGCAAGATCTCAGCTGGCTTGAGAGTTGGGCAGAGAGGAACCTCATGAGGTTCAACAAGGACAAGTGCACAGTCCTGCATCTGGGAAGGAACAACCCTCTACAACAGTATAGGCTGGGGGTTGACCTGTTGGAGAGCAGCTCTGCAGAGAGAGACCTGGGAGTCCTGATTGATAATAAACTAAACATGAACCAGCAATGTGCCCTCGTGGCCAAGAAGACCAATGGCATCCTGGGATGCATCAAGAAGAGTGTGGCCAGCAGGTTGAGGGAGGTTCTTCTCCCTCTCATCTGCCCTGGTGAGGCCTCATCTGGAGTCCTGTATCCAGTTCTGGGCTCCTCAGCTCAAGAGGGACAGAGTACTTCTGGAGAGAGTCCAGCGCTGGGCCACCAAGATGATCAGGGGACTGGAACATCTTTCATATGAGGAAAGGCTGCGGGAACTGAGGATGTTCAGTCTGGAAAAGAGGAGATTGAGGGGAGGTCTTATTAACATTTACAAATATCTAAGTGGTGGATGTCAGGAGGTTGGGACATCCCTTTTTTCTATAGTAGCTAGTAACAGGACAAGGGGTAATGGGGTGAAGCTGGAACACAAAAAGTTCCACTTAAATATATCAGACAAAATATTTTTCTTCTTTCTTTATACTTTTTGCAGTCCTAGAGATCAATCAATTTTCATTGACAGAATCACAGAATCTCAAGGGCTGGAAGATGACCAAAAGATCATCTAGTCCAACCCCCTGCAGAAGCACATTCACCTAGATAAGGTTGCACAGGAACGTGTCCAGGCGGGTCTTAAAGACGTCCAAGGAAGGAGACTCCACAACCCCTCTGGACAGCCTGTCCCTCTGCTCTGCCACCCTTACAGTAAAATAGCTTTTTCTTATGTGTAAAGGGAAGTTTTTATGTTCCAGTTTCATCCCATTACCCCTTGTCCTGTTGCTAGATACTATAGAAATAAGTGATGCTCTCCAGCAGTTCAACCCCCAGCCTGTACTGGTGCATGGGGTTGTTCCTTCTCAGATGCAGGACTCTGCACTTGTCCTTGTTGAACCTCATGAAGTTCCTCTCTGCCCAACTCTCAAGCTGTTCGAGATCCTGCTGAATGGCATCATACTGAAAATAAGGAGAAATTTATGTTAGAATGCTAATTTACTAATTAATTTTGCTAATTTTGTAATACCTAATTTTTAATTCCTTCTTCAATATTTTGAAAATATTGCTTCCATATAACCAAAATATATATTTGCAGGATGATTAGAATTTGTTAATATAAATTAAACTACATATGTACTTAAAGTGTTTATATTTTTTTTCTGAAACACTTCTGATTTCTTATTCAAGATAGAGCAATGCAAAGCCTTTTAATAATATCCTCTTTATAATTTTTTTTAGTTTATACTTGATCAGGGATCTTTTTACTAATCACTGCAAAGTTTGAAGTGTTACTGTACTTTATGAATCACAGTCATGGGTCTGGAAAGGAACACAAGAGATTGACAAGTCATTCATTCCTTTAAAAGACATGATCTATTAACAGCAGCCTTTCAAAAGCATAGACAAAATATTTATTTAACCTATTATTTAACCTGTAAGATTACAGAGGACAAATTTTGAACAGGTTTGCTGGAAATTCTTAGGTTCTTTTTATTGTATTTATTTTCACCATTCCTTGCTGCCTTTAGCGTCACTTATGAAGCACTGAGAGAACTAATTTTTCCTTTCACCTTCTTGGTAGCTTTTTATACATTTGTTTACACGTTCTCTTCCCCTGCTTTTATGACTTCTACATTTTTAGAAGCTTGTCAGAATTCTGCTCTGCTTATGCAAATCTGCCTACAGCCAAAATGAAAATGCCAGGAGTTGAGCTATTATAAATGTATAGTTTGATCTGGTTAGGGTCACTTCTTATGAATTTAGTCCAGCCAAGCGTTACAATGCATTTAGTAGATGTAAAGTACCTGTCTATGAGTGTTTCACCTGCAGCAACATTTCCCTGAAGTAGGCTGCCAAAGGTTTATATTGTTTGTTTTTCTGAGAAGCAGGTAAGTATATTGTACCATTTGCCTATACCTCATAAACCAGGTTATGACTTAAAGCCCCTCAGTGAAACTTATTTAAGCAAAAGTATCCTGACTCAATAAAAAATTTCAAAGGCAAAACCTGCAAAGACAGCTTTAAGACACTCAAGGTAAGCTAACTCTGTGGGGTCTGAGGTTTAATGTTTTTGTTTTAAATTTCCATTGTTGATCCAACCTTAAACATTGGTTCAGAGGTCAGGGCTAGCTTTGACTCGTCACTCATCCCTTCCAAAGAAAGACTGCTGGTATTGTCAATATTAGTTCTGAGATATCATTCTTTCTCCAAGGCAAGTGTTTTCCTCTGACTTTGTTTCATTAGGCAAATCTAATGTGAATCTAGGAGCTGTAACTGAAGAATCAGAACTTACTAGGTTTTCTACTTTTGCAGTTTGAAAAAATTAATATTTATGTAGCTTATAAATTTGCTATATTTTTTATAAATGTTCTTTTGCAAAACCAACTTGAGATACTTCATGAATTATTAAGAAAAAATACAAAGTAACGATCCAGTCAAGGACCTATAATATAGTTTGTTAGATTTATGAAATATCTTGCAAATGCATACCAGGCTGTCTTCTCATATGGAAATTAAAGCAGCATTTAATCTCAAACCAAACTCACATTTGTTGGAAGATAAAATATTATTACTTTGAATATAGTGTTCAACATAAAATATTTTCAAGCCAACTTTCAAGTATTCTAAAAATACTGAATGACAACTGTTTTCACTTGATTATTTTTTGTCACCATGCTTACATCAGTACAACTCTATAGCAGAAGATATCTGCATAATGTTCCTGTAGGAGCTAAGGGCATGAAATAAATTTTTTGCAAACAGGGAACTGTTAATAGTTCTTGCAAATTTAATTATTACACAGTGAAAGAAACTCGTATAAGATCACAGATTAGAAATACTCCATATTTGTAAATGTTTTAATTCTGACTAAACTTGAATGCACTAGTTCAGGAGTCTCTGAATTTGCACATATCTGTTTAACACAAAGTCAACACAAATGTGTGTCTGTGTATGTCTAGCCCAAGTCTTGTTTGCAATACAAGTATTAATAATGTAAAAAAGAAATTATATATCTACTGTACAAAGTATCTTCAAAGACATTTTCTATGGTTTAGATACTACCACTCAACAACATGCATGCTTTGTGATCAATAAAGTCAGAATGATAATTTCTGCGTAGTGGGAAGTGTTCTTGATTTTCTGGACTGGAAACCTGTGTAACATGACTTCAATTATCCAGGATAACATAATGATGTCATGAACATGCAAAACCAGTGAGGTCTCCTATGAAATGATAGTGATTTTAAAGACAGATATATATTTTGGTAACTGTACAAAATCAGGTAGCACACTACAGAGAAGTTTACTTTCACCTTGATCTCCATAACAACTGTTCTATGATAAATGGACACAATAAACTGCAGCAAGTCATCCTCCAAGCAGCATTGCTCCAGGCACATACTCAGCAGGAAATGCAAAGTCTTTCAACTAACTTCATTTAAAAAAACTGATTGCTGTTAAGTTCCAGTTAGTGACACTTTGGTTCAAGCAAATTCTTTGAAGGACTGCTTTCTCCTTTTGATTCATATTTTAGGTTATTCCGTTAAAAAGCTCTCTGGGAGCTCACATCATGTGGACTACAAATTAAAAGAAACGTATTGGCAGTGTCAAAGCAGACTGTTTTATATTCAATTCATTTTTAAACAGTAGGGAAACTTTAAAGTAAACAGCCTAAAAGTTAAGATAAATCTTAATCCTTAAAAAGCATGTAATTAAAATTGCTACAATAGTCCCCAATTCACTTACTATGTGCAATCCTTTCTTCCTATGTGCTCTGTCATGCATATGGGATGATACATTATTTGAAACTCTGTTATTCCAAATATCTTGAAAATATTTCTCAGATTTTCTATTTTATGATTTGTTATAGCGTTTACCACTGTGGTATTACAGTGATGAATGCTTCTCTAATCAAGTGAGACAATAAAACCTAATGAAGTGACTTGTGTTATCTAAAAGTCACTCATCTTACCTATCATGTATTGTGTGTCTGAGCTAACTATCCCAAACATATCCAGGAAAGAAAGACAGACAATTAAGATGTCTAATCTGCACAAAATTTCTAGGATGGTTCACTTTCGGAACTTGCTCATCTAAGTTCTGCATATCCTATTCCTAATTCTCTGTTTTATTCTTCTCAGCTCATCAGCTAAGCAACCAGATAATTGGTAAAAGCCTGGTAAAAAGGTAATGAGACCTCCTGACCCCTATAAATGTCAGAAATGCTTTTATGTTTCTTTGCCTACCAAAGTTAGTGAAGCAGTAACAACGTGTGAAAAATTTCCACTACTTGTAAGTCATGTCATTGTATTCAGTTGGGCTGAGCTGCATAAGTGGAAAAAACAAGAAAACTTAAGAATTTCTCATCTTACTTCCAGCTTCTCCAGCCCATGGACAACAATGATTTCACATATTTTCTATATGTCTATCTTTAGAATAATTCAACCTTGGAAAACCTTACTGAGAATACTACTTTTCTAGGAGCCTTCACCTCAGCCTCATGGTTCTGTGATGGGTCTTTACTGCCATTCACTTCTGCAAAGCTTTTGAGATTTTAAAAAACTTCTCATGTGTGCTCTGAAAATATGTGGGGTTTCTTAAATTTCCCAACCCCATTTCCCATGTGGGTCTATGATAAGACAAAGTGATCCCTTCAGAGAAAGTTGCATTTCTTCAAGTGTAAAGGATACATAGAGGAGAGTACCTTAAGCTTCAGGCATCAATAATATATAAAATTTAGGACAGGACTTTTCAACATCTCTCTATAGTTTACCAACCTTCTCTACCTGCAATAGTCATTTCTTCCACAAGCAAAGGTAGCCCTTCAGTAGCTGTTCCTGCCCTCATATTCTCATCTTTTCCTAACCTCATGCTTGTCCTTTTGCTTCAGTCTCTGATCTCTTTCAGTTTCCTAGAGACCATAGGAAGGAGTGCTACAAACAGACATATTGGCATCCCAGCAGTCAAAATAAGCTGTAAACAGAATATTTTGACAGGAGGAATGTGACATAGGAATGGAGAAAGCATACACTCATACAAAGATCTGCAAGAACTGTATCTGTGGAAAAAAGGAAAATGATCCTTTACTCTTCTCAAGATAGTGATCATGACAGAAAGTGCTCAGATCTAAAATTTCCTTAGAGAAATGTAGCATTATATATCTGTTCTGTGGAGGCCATCCACTACTGCTACCAAGTCCAGTGCTGTGTTTATTTTAAATGTGAAGCCTGATTGCAAAGTGTCTATGATATCTGATACTGTTGAGACACAAATCTTGAAGACTTTTCATATAAAGGGTTCAGATCCAATAAAAGATTGGAACTCTTACACTTCCCTTGTATATGTGATTCCTATCAAGATAAATATGTGACTTACGTTTAGGGAGAGTTATAAGTTTTCATGGATATGAGAATTAATTTTGTGCTCTATAAGTTCAGTTTTATTACTAGCAATTTTTTATTTTATTCAAATTTTATAGAGTACTTAACTCTTTGAATGCAAATTTTCCAAAGACATCACTTCTCTTAAAATTTAAAATAATAGAAATCTTGTCACAAAATCACAGAAGCACAGAATCACAGAATCTTAACAGTCGGAAGGGATCACCTAGTCCAACCCATATACCAAAGCAGGACCACCTACAGGAAATCACAAAGTAACTCGTCCAGGTGGGTTTTGAATATCTCCAGGGAAGGAGACTCCACAACCCATCTGGGCAGCCTGTTCCAGTGCTCTGGCATCCTCACAGTGAAGTTTTTCCTTATGTTTCCTTGGAACCTCTTGTGTTCCGGCTTGTATCCATTGTCCCTTTTCCTATTATTGGACATCACTGAGAACAGACTGTCTCCATCCTCCTGACACCCGCTCTTTACATATTTGTAAACATTAATGAGATCACTCCTCAATCTCCTCCAAACTGAAGAGCCCCAGCTCCCTCAGCCTTTCATCATAAAGCGGATGTTCCATTCCCTCATCATCTTGGTGGCCCTGTGCTGAACTCTCTCCAGCAACTTCCCGTCCTTCTTGAACCGAGGGGCCCAGAACTGGATACAATACTCCATATGCAGTCTCATGAGGGCAAAGTAGAGGGGGAGCAGAACGTCTCTACCATCTAGGAAAGAATTCATATTCCACAAAAATGTTAGATATTTCCTCTGCTCCTCTTTTTGCTATAAAGACATTTGGTATTGTCTTTCTTGCCTTAGTTTACACAATCAACAAAAGTAACTAGCTTATAAACTAATCTCTCTGTTCATTATGAGTTAGCTCATTTTTTAGCATATTAACACCCTTTATTCTACACCAGTATTTACAGGCTGGTAATGAAGAAATTACTGAAAGTAAAACTATCAAGTTCAAGAACATCTTTCTTCATCATACAAACTGACAAAAAAAAAAATCTGCAAATGCAGTTACATATACCTTAAATGAACACATTGAAAGTGTTGTTCCATTTGTAACTGTGAAGAAATTGAAGATATTCTTTTCAGTCTCTCACAATCTCCTGGTCTAATTGATCCAGCCAGTGACAATCACTGCCCATCTGCTGCCTTCAAACTCCCTTTAAAGGGTATTTGCACACTTTAGCTGCACTATGTCACAGTTACTAAGCAACCAATATGTGAACCAGGCAGAAACTGTTCACCTTATTAAATCTGGCTGCCAGAGAAAACCTACCAAATTACGTACCTCAAGAGTTACAGTTTTTCACACAAGTAACATATAAAAGGAAATCACAAGGGCAGAGTAGGGTGGGAGTGCGTATTTTTCTTTCTTCTCTTTCTTTTAACAAAATACTTTTCTGTTTGTGGAATATGGAAATACAGGTTGCACAACCACCATAAGGAAGTATGACACAAGGTAATCAGAAAGTATTCCAGATAAGTTATGGCATTTCCAATAAGTCCATATAGACACAGAAGTTACTCCCTCAAAGTACCTGCTATGTACAGTCTGACACAACAACACAGATTTGCGTCCCATATATGCAGTTCCTCACGTGCTCACTGGATGATGACAACTTGGACTCCCTTGGAATTGTCAGGTTACTCTGTACTGTGAGATCTGGGAGTCAAATTACTCAAATCCCAGATTCGCATGTGCTATGCCCTACACAATTTTAAGTTTGGGAAGAAACAAACTCCATTATCTTCCTCTTGATCATTTTTCTTCAAAAAGTAACCAAGTACTTTTTATCCAAATATTTCACCACTTAGTTTATGCTAAATATATTTCAGAGAATATACTCTTCTGAACAGAAAAAAGAATATACAAACTTTGTAGGGCTTGAGAGGTTATGGGACAGAATCAGAAGAGATTTATCTGACACAAAACCAATTCTGTGCCTTTCATCAATATTTGGAAAATATTCTGTCCTGATCTCTAATTCATTTAAACATTAAAAATGTAAAATCTCTCCCTCTCCCATTGCTTTCACCAAGTGCAAAACCAATTACAGTGCTGTGGAAGAATCCAGTCTCTGAAGCTAGTGCAGGTGAAATATATGTTCTGATAAATTAGTTGAAAAATTAAAGTAGCAGAAATAATCACATTATGCATTGAAAATTGAGACACTAATAGTGTCTTGCATCTTTGTATCAGCTGACACTATTTAAGAGGACAAAGAGTATGGTTTAGATGAGGCAGCAGCCTCCATGGGAATAATAGGAAACCTCTGCCAGTTTGAATAGAGCTGCCAGGAGAGCTTGCCTTTGGAACAGTTTCCCCTAACATGAAATATTAGCACTTTTGTTTAGAGCTAGTCAGAAATTTTCCAATGCAACAAAATCCATCAAAAGTGCTGGCTTATTGAGCTTTGAATTATTATTTTGATCAGCTGTGTTTGTTCATCCGTGTCCAACTCAAAAGATTTACTCTGCCTATAGATCTATTTTAGACACTAAGGAGAGGATTTGCATGCCTACTTCCAAACTATTCATCCAAGTCTCCTTTTATGGTAGGCAGAGAAACTGGCATTTATAGGAAATTATTTAACTGCACACTTTTATCTCTGAAAGAGGAATGGAGTTATGTCCTAATCTTGCCTGGTTTTCTCCACTGGCTGCAATGGAAACATGGTCAATATAAAATTACTGTTTGAGTTATAATTGTGTGATATACCTAAGAGGTGCACTGCAGTGAAGGACAAAAATACAAGCATTTCTGACAATGTGTCAAGGAAGCAGAGAAAGACTCAAGATTGTGGCTATCAGATTACTCTATTTGCTACATATAACCTTAGGAAGCTGTCAGCCAGTTGCAATTCGGAGTTGCAGTGCAAGTTTTAAGAACTCTGTGATCACATTAGCTCACTAATTGTACACAGTCAGTTGTATTCTAACTCAGTTTTTCTTTTCTAAAGCTAGTCTAATCCAGACTTGAAACCAAGAATCCAAATTATTCAGACCATACAGAATCAGAAATTATTTTAATGTTAAAGAATGAGTGTCATGAGTTTGTGTGGAGCCATTGCTGGTAATGGGGAAGGGGTTGTAAAGACAGCTTCTGTAAGAAGTTGCTCAAAACTCTCCCCAGCTCTGAGTCAGACCCACTGCTGGGGCTGAGCCAGTTAGGTGCCTCCATGATCTCTTTTTAAGAAGAAGTTGGAAGTGGAACAAAGAATTTCTAACACCTAGAGAAAACCTAATGAATTTCTAACACCTAGTGAAATCCACAGTCTGCATTGGTGAAAGATGACACACTCAAAACAGGTATGTTTTTCTCTGGAATATGAAAAGTTTGCATGCTCCATGCTTTCACTGCCCTCTTCCCACGTGAATTCTGCTCAGATTAATCAAATAACTCTGGAAATTGTTTGCATGTCTCACTCCTTCACATTCCAGGCTGTTTGAATGCGAGCTAGGATGAGATGAGATGATACTGAAAACACTTTAAGTTACAAAGTTTAAGGTACAACCACATTTGTCTTAAGTCATATTATAGACATATCCACAGAGTTGGTTAAGAAAGCCACAGAAAGACAATATGATATACTAGCTCTTAGGGCACCAATAGATTATGATTCTAGTAAACTGAACTCATGGTTTATCAGATTTATGCCATAGACTAATAGAAACAAAAGGGATAAACTAGCTGTGGAGGAGCTATCCTAGCACTTTTGTAGCTTTGTATAGAGCAGATTAGTCTCAAGCAGTTCTCTTACCACTGCCAAGCTCAGAAGGATAGAGAGGTATCAGAAAGCTTTTCTCTCTCCTTGAATCAAGTTGAATTCTGACACAGTATGGCTTCTAGCTCACAACAATTTAAATATATCTGAGTTTTCACTTACAGAGGCTAAAGTGCCAAAAAACAGTGAACATTTTGTATCTTTCCTGTGTGAAGAAGCAGGATGAAAATGTTTACAGGTCTAAAATTGGTAGTAGTGTTGCAATATAACATCACCTTACAACTGCAAATAGTAGTACTGATGTTGGTACTGCAACTGCACATCTACTGCTAGTAGTAGATATATACATAGATTTAGATGCCTCTGCTGCATCCTGCATTAGTGGTTCCATTTGAGGTGAATAGTTCTGATGACATCAAGTAACTACAGTCCCGAGACAGTGAATCTGTTCTACAGTGTGATAATACATCAATGGTAGTCAAAAGTAAAAGAAACTAGCTTGAAAGCGATGCAAGCAGTAACATCTTAGGAGAGCATTATTCTTCCAATTAGTTTTATAATGTAAAAGAGAATAATTCGTCATGGGATATATATGTTGGAATGTAATTTGTATTTTTATACAACTATTATAATGATTATTATAGTTTGCACATAAGCTTGACGGACATTGCATAATTATCTCCTTAAAATGTAAACAAATGTCTGACTAAGCTCCATCCACAGTCCTTTTGGTTTCTATAAATAATGACAGTAGAAATTCATTTAAGCAAATATAGCTATTTGCAGTTACTGTTGTTCCAAAGCTTTGTTGTGGAAACCTGGTTAAAAAAATTACACCCACATACATATGCTGGAAATACAGACATTATGTACAATAAGAATGGATTTGAATTTTGAATATTCTCAGGGGATATCTCCTGCAAACAAAAAAGACTAAGAATTGTTTCATACACCAGACGGAGCCTGCGCTCTAAGCTTTACATAAGACTGACTACTTGCTATATCCAAATACAAAGTTTCAAGAACTCCTTTGATTCAGATAGCCACTCTTCCTCCACATCACCTCTTTTTCTAGTGTGATATGTTTCCCCAGTAGCAAATAATTTTCTCTTTGACAATCTTTTTCTGTTTTGTAGTGTACTGTTTCATGTGATGCCTAAAGACTGCGAGCTTAAGGGGTCATTGCAGTGGTTCCCATTACAAGGTACTTATTAGTAAAAAATCAAATGCTGGAAAAACCAGATTTATATCAGTCTGATGAGCAGTTAGTGGGTAACACTGATTTGTCACACCAGTAGCATTAGCACAGTTGAATGAGATGAACACACAAAATAAATGTAAAAAAAATTGTAATCTTGTGATATTTTCAAAGAACAAGTTACTTCATATCACTTAAAGTTCTTAGCCAATACCATTAGCTTCAGAACTAGGTGGTGATTTTGATCCCATGACTTCTTTGCATGTGGTTTGTTAGTAGTGTTCCTGGATCTTTTTGAGATGAAGTACTACCCACTGTTATTGTAAAAAAAATACAACCCACATTTCAACAAAATTGTACTGTCTTGTGCACCTCTGCACTTTATGTATAATGAAATAAATAGATACTATTAAAGGAATAAAAACGTAGCAAACCTTGAATATTCATACATTATCCCTTGCATTTTGTTTCTTTTACTGCAGGCATGAGAATATGTATGCTTATTTGCTTCTTGATTTGTAGCTTTGCAGAGTGAATCCAATGACTCCTACACAGTAAATTCAATATTCTTTATGCCTCTGTCTTTCCACATATATACACATCAGCTACTTAACATATACAGAGTAGGTCATAGACATATCAGTCTTTTTTATGTATTTAAAACTGACCTGCACATATTGAGTGGCTATTTGTCCAAGATTTCCTGGCATCCAGTAGTTCAATTAGTAGACAATTTAAGACTAGCAAATCCCAGTCAAATGGCTAAAGTTTTCCTACACAATGACTTTCTGACAGAAACAGGTGTTGCCAAGGTGTACTAACTCCTGGAAGCACAAATGATATTCACATACTCAGACACAGAAATTATACAAAAATTAGAAGTCACTTTTAATACAAAGTTCCTTTTAAATGTGACTCACAGTAATGACTTCAGAAAAAGTATTCAGAAAATGTTTGTTAGCCTATACAAACTAAGAGATTCTTCTGTCTCAAAGATAGATAAAAAGTATTGCAATCCTCTTGCATAATGCCTGGAACACTAATTGCAAGTAAACTTTGAAAGGAAAGGAAGAATTAACAGCAGTTTAGGAGCTAGAAATATTTTTTTCTCACAAAGATACCTTTGTTACATTTCCAGAAATAACACAATAACAAAACACAATGGTTCCATAGCTATTCCAAGATATAGACAATTTTTAACATGTCCCGCCATTCAATAAACATCATAGTGTCTCGTCTGACTTTAGCTTTCTCATGGAGAATCTCATTTTCGCTCTCTTGGGCCAAAGGTTCTATTATCCTCCACTAACTACCAGGGCAATTAACATATATCTACAAGTTTAACTATTAAGTATAGCTTAGTCTACCTTTTTAAAAATATGGATCTGCAAACCAATCTCTCATACACAAGATTACCAGATGAATTAGACATTTTTGATGTGATAATGTGCCTATGTAGTTTTCAGAAGTTACAGTCCAGACCTACTATCTAGATTTCCAGATGAAAAATTGTTGTAAAATGGACATAAAAGGAGACAAAATATAAACTTGATGCAACAGAGATTATTGGGGGGAATAAAAAATCATTCAAAACCAAAACTACTGAAATAACATGTCTCTAGGGTTTGGAAGCTTCATGGAAAAACAAATAACAAACAAAACACTTATAACAAAAATTCTTGTTTGGGTTCTTTAAAAGTACATTTTATAAAATGTAGATCACTGAAGTAACATTTTAGTAAGCTTTCTAGGTATCAGAAATTAACAGATTTCACCTAAAAAGAAAAATTATTTTCATTTCCAATTTGGGGAAAATCTTTATTTTAAATTACTTTTCAGAACAAAGTATTCAATTTGAAGTGTTAGGCCATTTTGATTTGGAGGTTCTTTAAAATATAAATTAGAGGTGAGTATTTAATCTCTTTTAAGTTAAAGCAATATTGCAGTGCTGACACGAATTTACAAAGTGTTTTGCTTGACACAAATCTGTACTTTTTAAGCAAGAGAAAATAATTTAGAACAAGAAGAAAACGCTTGACCTCCATGAAATGATCTGTAATATATTAAAAACAAGGGTATAAAACTGTCAGAAATCTTTTCAATTTTTTCTTCTAAGACATTGTTCTCCTTGAATTGATAGGAACTACAAGTCACAGATGTAATATATCTCATCATTGTTATCTTGCTCGGAATTGAGAACACTATGAGCATTCACATATAGAGTGCAGCCTAGAGGATGCTTCAGGGCTGGCAGTCAAGGCTTTCTAATTCAGAGTGAAAAATTAGTCTTAAGATTTGTAATAAAATCAGAATTGTAAATTCTGATAAGATACAGTATTATTAATCAATGTGGAGGATCAGTCTGGGAGTTTGGTTTTAGCTTGACATCTAAGAATATCTAAAACCTCACTAAATACCAAAGAACATTTTCAATTTTTTCCATGAAAAGCCAGCAAAGGATACAAAATCATCTGGGAAGCAATCATGAAAGAATAAAATTCAGATAGATGAACTGTCAAATTTATAATTTTTTTTTTCTTAATGACATGTCCCCAGTAAAATAAAGGATCCATAGATGACAGAAAAGAGAAAAGAATTCTGAAGACAGAAAACTCTGAATATTCTAATCCTAGCTGATAATTGCCACTTTGGTTCACTTTCTTATAGTAATGACTATAAAGATTTACCTCTATCTCAAAGGTTACAAAAAATAATTCCTTGTAACAGATGTCTCTGAATATTTTACTGTCATTATTGCATGGCTAGACAGTACATTTCTGAGAGTCTGCTTCCTTGTCACAGTTAGGATCTATAATGCTAAGAAACACATTATTTCCATTTCTACTCTATTAATACATATTTTCAACTGTAGATCAGGAAATCATACAACAATGAACAAGAACAAGAGTTGGAGGAGTTCTTCAGTGGAAGAGTTTTGATATATATAGAGTAATTACTTCTATGATGTTTTATTTTCTGTTTTATACAAATTTAGAATGTGTTTATCTTCCTAAGAAGTGCATATTAATAAGTCAGAATATACTTCAGACTGTGTTAGCATCTCTTTAAAATAATTTCAAGTCCTGGAAGCACTGCACCTGACTGCATGATTTCTTTCAGAGTAGGAATTGAAAACAAATTTCCAGACATAATTGAAAGCAAATAGACTTCAAGCTGTCAAAAAATAAGTTGCTTTTTTCACTTACTTTATTAACACTATCTATATTTTAAATTAAAAAAAAAAAAAGTAATTGCATTAGAAATTGAGTAACTTGATGAACTAGGACTCCCTGAATCTCTCTGAAGTTTATAGACTCTGCAATTGTATATGTAAAATACCCTTAGCTTCCAGAATTTAAAAAAAAAAAAAAAAGGAAGAGAAGAAAAAAAAAAGAAGATCATTTGTAAATAAGATTAAGCTATAATTTCTTTTCTCATTACAGTCTGAATTCTGCTGTGGGTCTGTTTGGAGGTACTCATATAAGGCATAATTTTAACAAAATATTTTTAAGTAAAGGAGATCAATTCTTACTTTCAGTTTATTAAAATTCAGTTTATTAAAATTTAGTATTTCTTTAGTTTTACAGATATGTATAATAAAACACATCACCACTTTTGAATATATGCTGTCATAGACTAAGACTATATATATATATACATACCAATGAGCAGCAGTAAATGCTCAGTAAAAAGTACCTACTAATCTTCCATAATACTTGTTCATCTCTAAAAATCACTTATTTCCTATTAGATGTGTGCATATTCCTGTAACTGAACTGGAGAAAAAGTATGTAAATCCATTCAAAGCAATTGAAACAGATTGAGGTCCAGATTCTCTCATTGTCAAGAACCTTGATCCTCTAATAGAAGTTATTAATTGAACATCTAAATCATCTTCGTACCTCTCTCATCATCCTTCACATTAGTAACGAAGATCTGCTTTCCACTGCTGAAAAGAGACATGGTACCTCTATAGCAATTTCATTTCTGTAGGAAACGTCTTTCAAAAATGCTCAGTATACATGTGCCACTAGAGCTCATCAGGAGTATACTATTTCCTAGCTCTCCTCTGAACAAGGATTTTTCTCAGTTCAGGATTTGTTCAGAACATCTATGTTGAATTTCAAAATCTATGTGTGTGACCTTTTGAAGTAACACTGGGAAAATTAAACTAATCTGTGAGGAAAGGAAGCTAATTCTTCTTGATTTTTTCTCTACTCCATGAGATCTTCAATTGGAAAAACAGTAAGAAACAAGTTTAAGAACAAAGTCAATGGAGTAATTTTTTGCTAATTCATTCTTCATGCATATGCACAATCAGTCAGAGAATGTCCACTTTCTGAAACAAATGCAAATGCAAAATCTAATCTAACAGAATGGCTTTGTATAAGCTATTTCAGCTATTTATATTGCAAGAGATGAGAGAGATCATTACACTGCTTGTATTTTAAGTACATGGGATATCCAGAGAAATCAACTGTAGGACCAGAACTAAATAATTGAAGAGGAATGTCTATAGACAGTCAACTCCTGCTAATAGTCTCTATGCTTTTTATCTGGATATCGTGGGGTTATTGCTTAATCGTGCTACACATTCACAAGGCAGTTTGATTAAAATCAGACAATACATATGTTTTCTTATGGTCTTTTAAAGTATTTCTTGGAACTTTCAGGCCTTCATGTGAATCAAAGGAAAAGGAGAAGAAAAAAGTGTGCTAGTAATTCTCATGTAACTCACATAGCTTATCAGAGAAAATTACCAAAATTATCAAAATTGCCAACACTCTTGTCACACCCTAAGTGAAGATAATGGAGTAGTATTAATGACACAGCAACAGCTTATCCAGAAAAATTGCACATAGATATTATTGCTAAACCCATCGCTATGAAAGATGGGCCACTGTGTCATTTCAACAACTGCGGGCTTTTTTATGGGCAACATGTTTGTAGCACTGCTTAGAGTCTCTACAATGACTTTTTGCATGGCCTGACATCTCACACAACGTTGACTGCTGCTGTTCCTTAAGCATGCTGTGAATCAATATGGCTAGTAATTGTAATTAAAATTGATTAGCATTATGAGTCATATTTCACTGCCAAAAGAATCAACAATCACAATTTGTGTCTGTGCTAATTATATTTACACTGTAACTGATAGATAACTAGGGGAAAAAAAACTCTGCAGCCTATATTTAATTAACCAAATCCATTTCTATTCTTTTATTCTGAACAGAATACAAAGAGATTATGGTGGAAGCATTTTAGGATACACATTTCCCTGCTATGTTTCTGATCAGGCTGGAGAAAAGATGACAATGATCTGAATGAGTCTGAGGATGCTTGGAAGTGTCCCAGGCAAGGATGCTCAAAGGGAAGCAGCTCTGTCAAGAACTTCCTGCAAATATAGTTTTGTAAAGACTATAAAAAACAGCACATACGCAATCACAAATAAACTCCTACAGCTGCACTTACCCTCATTATAAAGTAGGTATCATCTGTCACTTGGAGACAGTTAATCATTCAAAATACATATCGAAAAAAATACTGGAGCAGAAACTTGGGGTATGAAATGGAAGAAAATATTCAACAATTAATTCACAATTCTTAGATGTAATTTTTTGCTGCATGAATATCTATAAGAATCTGTGCATTTAGATTCACCTTCTCATTTGCAAATTATCGTTAATCATGTGTTCAGATGCGAAAAGTTCAAATGTTACTGAGGGGTTAAATAATGCACAAAGAAAAGTTGAAGCCTGAGTGAAGCTGCTGACGGAGACAATCATGTCTGGATAGTGATGATCTAGACAACTATTTATAAATCTTTCTCTTATTATTAGACTTAAAATGGTTTATTTTATGTAAGGAGTCTTTAAGAGTGATTACCCTAGTAGCTCTTCTTTATAAACAATAGTTGAAAGATTTTCTAACTATTTATGCATATTTTAGGAGACATAAATGTAAAAATGTACATAAAATATTTTTTTCCACTTCTTTATTAAGAGAAGGTTTGTTTCTTTTCTTTTAGCAATAGATTTATTGAAACAAGATCTTCAGCTCCTGTTAAACCTCTTGTAAGAAAGCATATCACATAAAATAGGAAAGATAAGAAAACCTCCTAAATTTAATTTCAAAGTTTCCACAAAAAATAATACAAGCAGTGGGCAGAAAACAAACCAAAAAATAAAAATGCACAGATATAATGCACAGATGTGCATATTCCTTAGGAGGATGCACATTCACAAACTGAAAATATGTATGGCAACTCATAAATGAATAAAACCCAGAAACAGTGGGAACAGCTAATCTATTTTTCATTCCGTAATCCCTGAGAGGTGCATGATTTCTTCCTTTGAAAAAAAAAAATGATAAAACTAAAGGAGTATAAACACTGAGCACCCAGCAGTAGTTTTTAGGTTCGTTTTTCAATTTTAACACCTTTTCACACAACAGCTATATTATTTCAGTGAGCTAACACCCTTCAGCAGAGGAGAAAAAAAGAACAAAAAGGATAACTCTTGTAGGCTAGATGTTGTCATTGACAACTCAGTCCAAATCTGATGTGATGATGGAAAACTGTGACGTCATACAGTTAGCTTGTCCTTAACAGTTTTCTTCATTATTTTTATGCTTCTTTTGGTTAATATCGCATTGAAATAATGTATTTATTTGCTCCAAAAGCAGCATTAAAAACACATCAGCATAAGAGGGCTTGGTGAAAAAAAAAAACAACAGTGACAATTTCTGTATGCCATTTCAGAGCTTCTTTCTCCTTTCAGTTCATCTTGAAACACATCTGCTAAGAAATACAAGCCCCTTAAGTCACCTTTTAAAAATTATGAAAAGGCAGTACCCATATTGAAAAGATGTTGAAAAATAATTTATTGCAAACCTACAATCAACTTGCATACCATAACTCAGCAACTGTGTTTTCTTTTATGCAGTAAGTTCTCTTCAAGATCTTTTTTTCTTGGTCAACCTCTAACATATACATTATACAGTATCTATTCAATCATATTCATTCCAATATAATAAATATATAAAGAAGTGTATATTACATGTGTCTGCTATGTGTAAAGCCTGATTTAGTCAAATATTTAATTATAATACTTTAAAAAATATTCTAGCATAGAAACACATAAATAATTAGACCATCTATACATATTCTCCTTGTAACATTTAAAATAAATATTTTTTATCTAACTGCATTCCATTTTGGAATGTTTTCTTCCTTTACACTCCCATAGAATATAACTGTAGATTATTCTCTTGGATACAACAGAAAATAGGAAAATTGAGCTTAGAAAGATAAAATCAACCTCCTACCATCTATATATTGAGATACTCTATGAAAGAATGTAAAGCAAGACTGTATGACTCTTTATGGAGATTCAAGTAACAATATTAATAATAATAATGATAATAATAATATGCTTTCTTTTTCTGGATAAGTCTCTACTCTTAGCCCACAACACCATTAAGAGAAGTCATTTGTGTACTTACACTTCATGTTGCCTTTCAACGATTTCAAATTTTAAAGCAGTGATAAATTTCCCTTACATAGCTCCTTTGACAGTCTAGGTAGTCAAGATCGTAAGCCATGTGGAATTTAAAGTTTGAGACTTCACAACCCCAGGGAGGCCTTGGCAGCCTGTGCAAGTGCTGAGATTTGGAAAGTGAAATTGGCAAAAACTGTTTTTTTTGTGAAATGGCAACTTTGAACCTGTATGAAGTAAAGATGAAAACTAGTATCTCATATTTCCACAGAAATAGAAACTGAAATTGCAGGGCAATAAGTATGCTAGTTTTACTTTAGTTTTCTCAGATCCAGATGAGATAATTGTTATCCTGACCTGGAGATTTTCTTCTTGATCCCAGATTTCCAGCAGCTGGAAGATGAGTCATTTTCAACAAGTGTATAGAGCCTCAATGAGCTGAGCCAGACAGAGTCATGGCTGCCAGAGCTGTTCATTAGTAGGCCCTGGAACTCTCAGGGTCTACAACACTGTCTCTCAAGACAAAAAGCATTTTTATCTCCAAGGCAGAATTTTAAAATTTCTAAGCCTTGTCTCTGCAAGAGAAAAACATGGGAAACATGCCACAGGTAACTTGGCCTGAACCAAAAGAGCTGGCTGGTGAAAATTGCCACTGAAGACGTCTATGTTGTCATTGCTACTTGCAGTGGTTTTGCCTGGGCCAGGTCTTTGGTAGCAGGAGGGACTATGGGAGTGGCTTTAAACAAAAATCTGCCAGGAGCTTCCCCTATAGCTGACAGGGCTAATGCCAGTCAACTCTAAGATGGAACCTTCAGCTAACCAAGACTTGTCCAATTAGTGATGAAGGTAATGTCTCTGTAAATAACGTATTTGAGAAGGAGAAGTTATTGTGCAGTTTCTAAATTGCAGAAGCAACAGGGAGGGAGAATGTGAAAATGTCTCTTCAGACACCGAGGTCGGTGGAGAAGGAGGGGGAGGAGGGTGCTTAGGCCTGGAGAGAAAGACTCTCCTGTGACCTATGGTGAATACCATGGTGAGGCAGCTGTGGTCCTGCAGTCTGTGGAGGTCACTGGGAAGCAGAGATCCACTCGCAACCCATGGAGGACCCCATACCAGAGTAGGTGGATGCCTGAGGAAGGCTGTAACTCCACGGGAAGCTCACCCTGGAGCAAGTTCCTGGCAGGACCTGGGGAGAGAGGAGCCCATGCCAGAGCAGATTTGCTGTCAGGACTTCTGAACCTGTGAGGAATTCAGGCTGAAGCAGTCAGTACCTGAAGGACTGTTCTCCCGGTGGATGACCCACGTTGGGGCAGGGTGTGAGGAGCTGCCTCCGTGAGAGGCCCCATGCCAGAGCAGTTTATGAGGAACTGCAGCCCATGGGAAGGTTCCATACTGGAGAAATTCATGAAGGACTGTCTCCCATGGGGAGGGACCCCACAATGTAGCAATGGGAAGTGTGAGGAGGCCTCCCCTGAGAAGAAGCAATGACGAAGTTCATCTGTAATGAACTGACACACAACCCCCATCCCCTGCACTGCTAGGGGGAAGGAAGGAGAGTCCCAGGAAGAAGGAGGGGTGGAGGGAGGTGTTTTAAGATTCAGTTTTATTTCTCATCTCCCTGTTCTTCTTGTTCCTTTAATAAGTCAAAACTTTTCTTCCCAAGTTGAGTCTGTTTTGCCCATGATGCTACTTGCTGATCAATCTCCCTGTCCTTATCTTGACTCACAAACCTCTCATTGTATTTCTCTCCCCCCCATCTAGTTCAGGAGGGGAAGTGATATTATGATTTGGTGGGTACCTGGCTAAACCACCACACTACTGCAGACTCTCAGATACATCTCTTATTTATTCTTCAGTAGACACTTCCTTTACTGTTTTCACCTCCTGGTCTGGCTTATCAGATGCATCCCATAATGTAAGAATATAAGGAAATCTAAACATATACACCTTCTTCTAGGAAAAATAAAGTAGACAGAGCAACAAAACAAATAAATACCTTGGATAATGTAGGAAACCATATATTATATGCACATAATTACATGAGTCTACAAAATAAAGTTATTTCCCACAGTTTAGAAAAGGAAGAGATGTCAGCTGAAGGTTTTCTATATCAAAACAGCTGGAGCAGAGGTGGGGATGAGAACAAAATGAAAACAAAGATGTCTACAAATGCAAAGCAGTTCTTGAAAAACAACATTTCTCTCTATATTTTATTGCATTGTTTTGCTGTCAAATATTTCCCCAGAAACATACAATATTCCTTTTTTTGTTTCTTTGTTTGTTTTTTGTCGGAGGAGGTTTTTTCCTTTCTAATTCAACTATACTATGTTATTAAAATATGACTGTGGAAGATGACCATGGTCAGATACTCTAGATAAACCTGAAAAATGTAAACGTTGTGAAACAAAAACATTATACAGAAAAAATGGCACTTCTTTTTGACAAAAATACCAGACCTAACAGGAAAGTTAACAGAATAGTATGCAGATTTACTATAATAATAACAAAGTCATTATAAATTTGATTATATCCAGACACTGGGAAAGGGTTTAAAATTTTCCCAAATCAATTACCATCCAGTAAAATATGTATTTAATGAACCTGTGTCTATAAGGAAATGTATAAAGTGAGCTAAAGTAGTACAGAATCATAGAATGGTTTGAGTTGGAAGGGACCTTTAAAGATATCTAGTCCACTCTTCTTGTCATGGCCAGGGAGATCTTTAACTAGATCTGGTTACTCAACCACCCATCCAACCTAACCCTGAACACTTTCAGAGATGGGGCATCCTGGGCAACTTGTTCCAGTATCTCATCACCTTCTCAGTGAAAAATTTCTGATGTGAAAAATAAAAGGGAATTTTGAGAAATGCAAGGAAATATAGAAAATTTAACAGCAAAGATCATGTGAATGAGCCCTTTTGCCCTGTCACTACCTCATGAATACCACCAGGTAGTGCATATTTCTGTTATAAACTGAAAACAGTTGTTATCATGTTATCCTAGTGGAAGTATTCACCTTCAGACATCAATCCTAGCTCCTCAGACAAAGGTATCTAGAGAGAGGATGAACTGGTTCTTTTGGAAGCAGGTCAGGTTTAAAGCAGATACTTTATAGATTTGCCTGAAAAGAGATGAACATCTACAATAGACTAAAGCGGCTGAGACACATAATGTTCCCAGAACAAAAATAAATACTGACAGCAGCCATCCTAGCGTTTCAAGGATGATCCTCAACCCATGTAGCAAAGACATCCACTTCAGGGCTCTTGTACAGTTCTGTAAGCAGACAAGAGGAAGAGGGAAAAAAGAAGAGGAAAAAACCCAAAAAAAGCATCTAAACAAGACAGACTCGGAGACAGAAGACAGTTTGCCTTCAATATATTTCAAAAAACCTTTATCAAACTGAAGGTGTTGCTGCAAAATATATGAGCCTGGGTGAATCAGTGTTTACAGATTTGCCCTCTTCCACTGGTAAAGTTTTCACTTGCTTTACCACAGTGACTAAAATCTTTTATTCTAATATGTTTAACCTTACCTTGTACAGAAAACCAGCATTTGAAGGATGTTTTTATGGATTAAAAAAAAAAATAAAGGTGAAAGCTCTCACACAATCTGTCACCTGTACGCAATTAAAGGGAGTATAAGAGATTTCACCTTTAAAATGTTCACATAGGTAATAATGCAAACACTCCTTTACCACCTATGGCATATCTCTGCTCCTCTCAGCACCCCAGTGCAGGAGTTGTTCTAGCTCAGTTAAGTACATACAGCAAACACATCTTCAAATTCCACTGACTTTAATTAAACTTCTGTTGAACTGTTGCCAGAAGGAACTGGGTCAATGACACAGAAGCATATTATTATGTTGCAAACGTATGTCTAATTTCTGTCCTTGGTGGCCTTTTGAGATTCCAGCCACAGCACAGAGCACCAGGCAGAATTTAATCACTTTCTGCTCTAGTAATTCTGGCTATTTGGGAGTTGAGATTGATTTTGCTCATTTTGGACTGTGAAGATCCAGTTTGAGCCTGCTGTAACACAGTATGGGGTGGCATCAGTGCAAAGGAATGTAATATTCTGTAGTAGCTGTTGTGAGCTGCAGAGCTGGTGGCATTGGGAGCAGTAGTGTGAACATACAGATTAGGTAGATGAGTCTTCTTTCTATATTCTACATAACCAAGATGTTTCTGATGGGTTCTTCTGTTTGTTGTAATGAATATTTTGACTTTTCTTCTGTTTTGTTTGAACTTTTACGATTTTGATGATGGGTTTGTTGTTTGCATTTACCAGATATTTTTAGTAAATGTTTTCAGTACTTGAAAGAAAGTGAAATACACACTCTGACACCTTCATTTTGCAACACAAATAGGACAGAACAACAGAAACAGCACCATTGCATCACAAAGACATCAGTAGGACAGTTCAAATTTAATTTCTCCTGTGACAAGAACAACAACAAAAAAAGTCATACTCTGATTGCTGTACTCTTGTTGTATTTCCTTTAAGTATCAGTGAAAATTCTACACATGGCAAAGTATATATTTTATCTTCCTTTTATTAAGGCTGATCTTTACACCAGATGGTACAAAGCATCCAGATAGTTTTTTATCTCAGTGATGTTTAAGAAAACTTTGTCATTTCTGAGATGTTTGGATATTGGAGATAGCCACTAAACAAGACTACATGTTTTATATCTTGACAGTGATGGTAAATTTGACTAGTTCATAAAAGGAGCCTCCTATTGCTAAAAGACAGTTAAGAGAAAAGAGTCTCATTGTTAGCTCATATCAAGGTAAATCTAGAGGAATTTAGTTAACTCACATGATGAGACTGCATCGGGCTTCAAACTTTTCTATATAAATCAGTTAGAAGTAACGGTTTCATATACTAAAAGGGGGGGGAAATTTGTTTAGCGAATAGGAAAAGTTATATTAACAGGAAT
Organism: Colius striatus; assembly: GCF_028858725.1. Classification (NCBI taxonomy): domain Eukaryota; kingdom Metazoa; phylum Chordata; class Aves; order Coliiformes; family Coliidae; genus Colius; species Colius striatus. The sequence goes on from NC_084761.1 coordinate 56,381,508, forward strand.
AAATAATTTACTTAATGAAAACTGGAAGTCTGTGGACTGGTATTTTGAACAAGTGAAGCAGTTTGTGTCAACTATGGCAGAAACTTATATTTGATATCTAAAATAAAAAAAAACAAGTAGTCACATAAACTTTCATGCTCACCATGTAATCATGAGCTCTGTTGAGAATTCCTCTGCAAATGTTAGATTGTGTAGAACAGGTCATCTGAATATTGATGACCCAAATCAAATAACTATGACATTGTGTCTTTATCACTAGCTTGCTTTTTAAAATTGATGATCAAAATGTATTTTTATCAAGTAAATTGAAATCTATTGCAATATACGTAACAGCTTTTCATTCCAGAAAAATCCCACTTCACACGATCTTATTGCTACTAGATGGTCACTGTTAGGACAATGACACTATATAGAGAAAAAAAAAAAAAGGATTCTTTTGCTAACCTGGTTTTCATCATCCTTACTTGAAGTGACTAAGCTCATTCATTTCTCATAAATGTATGTTGAGTAATGGCATAATTCATTTTCAGTTTACAGAAATTTTGAGACTTATGTTTTGGAAATTATCCAGATACAATTTCAGTGACTGTGTCTGGATGACATGTACATATGATTATACTAAGATATGAGATCAAATTGAATTATAAGTAGAGATAGAGACAGTAATTCTCTAACAAGGAAATAAAAGAATCAATCAGAAGTATAAAAATCCAGTTTTAGAGCAAATATTAATAATCATGCACAAGTGACTCAGATCACATTTAAATGCCAAGATTGCTTAAAGAAATAACTCTGGATAGATTTTTCATTGACTAGAGAAGACTAAGGGACAATCTTATTAATACAAGTATTTAAAATGTGTATGTGGCACTTCCTTCTGGTGTCTCAAGTGACAGGATTAAGAATAATAGACATAAGCTAGAAGACAAAAAGTTCCACTTGAAAGTAAGGAAAACATGCTTTATTGTAAGGGTGAGGCACAGGCTGCCCAGGCAGGTTGTGGAGTCCCCTTCTCTGGAGTTTCTCAAAACCTGCTTGGATGCATTCCTGAGTGACCTGATTTAGGTGATCCTGCTTTAGCAGGGGCTTTGGACTAGATGGTCTCTAGACATCTTTTCCAATCCCTATCATTCTCTGATTCTGTGATTAAATGAGAAAATGTTGCCATTATTGCATATATTTATCAACCAGATCTTTCAGAAGATTTTGGTACCAAGAATCACAGGATATTTCTCACAAATTTGAATGGTATTGTTCCCTATAGATAAAATTTCACACCATTCATTAATTTGAAAAGTATCAGTTAATGCAGAAATATTCTTGTGTGTAAGAGGAAACGAAACCATATTTAAAAACATTATTAATATCCTGCAGGTATTGTCGATTTTCCGGTGAAATCATTGTATATGAATAATTAGTATGTGAATATTTTAAGCTTCAAAATGTTTAACACATGATTGTGGAAGTAAAATATTACTCTTCCACTGATAGCTCTATTACTAGGATTCATGAGGAATTACAGGATAGTGTTATGTCCAGCATTTGAATAAAAATATCTTTTCCATACCATTTAGGTTCCATTTTGAAATATTTCAACTGTCTGTCATTGTTCAAGTTGCAATTTCAATTAAAGTAAATAAACTTATTTTTATTTACAGAATGAGCATATAAATTTGGTCTTTGAGAGATGCATAAACCTCTTTGATCGTATTTACAAAACCATGAGCTTTGGATACAGGTTGCAAATTCATAAATACCATTTCACACAAAGTAATCAACATCTGAAAGACAAGACAACCTCTGAAATAATTGTTTTAATTCTAGAGTTGCAAGCCCTATTCTTACATAAAGCAAGAAAATATTATTGGACAGAAGTCAGAGTGGACAGAATTCTCCAAAATCTCAAGCTTCCCAAAAGCCAGATGCCACTGTCTGCCTTCCTTAAAGGAATGGGATTATTCTAAAATTTAGATAGATCACGATGGCACACAACTGCTGGGACAGAGAGGACAAGGATGCAGTTGCAGACTAAAATTTTACTTTCATCATGTCAAGTTTTCTACAGCATTGAAGAGGAGACGAAATATTAAGGACAGATTTTTTTCTCATATTACATCTGAAATGTTTTCAAATTTGTTAGCTTCAGCTACTCTGATTTACATCAAGATAAATGACAGGAGAATGCTTTATCATCTCAAGGCTAATTAGGTAAGTGCACTGACCTTGTGTCCTACATGTCTGGTTTTCATTAAGCCAATGATACAGCACATACTCCATCTACCTGAATGTGAAACTCATTCAGTTTTCTTTTTGATTGACCTGTATCCCACTGTTCTCCAAGTGCAGAAATGCACTTTAATTTCCTCATTAGCATGCTTAACCATCCCTGAGACAAGCCTTTCTCAGTAATTATTTGTTCCCAGACTGTAGCTTAGATTGAAGATCTATATTGATTCTCTACACAAATTGCTCTAGCAAAATAAATCAAAAGGAATTTATTTAGGTAAGAGTTACCAGGTATAATGTCACAATAGATTATTAGATATGCTAGAGAACATGTTTATGCAGTTGTGTGCTAAAGACATTCTGATATGTATATTGCACAAATAGCACATTAATATCTCATGCAGACATTTTCAGACAACACACTCAGGGAGTAATGTGGTTAAAAAAACACCTAAAACTTAGTCTATTAGCAATTGCATATAGTATGTCTTCAGAGAAAGCAGAAGCAGTTTGTGATAGTGGAAATCTATCCCTGAAATCCCAGTATGATATTTGGAATACAGGTTTCTTATATTAGTTAATTAATTGAAAAATCAAGTTTGGGTGGAACCATCACCTGAAGAAACAAAACCCAGACCCTAAATCCAAACTATGTCTTTCTTATCTTGTACTCTGTAAATACAAACTCTATTAGCATTTAGAAGTCAGTGGTGTCTGATACACAGCATTCCATGTGTTATAAACTAGTTAAAAGTGAATGGTCCCTTGACACATTAACACTTTGTCTTTAAACGCCTTCAAGAGACATTTTCTCAAGTTAGTGCTTGAGAGGCAATCAAGAGCTTATCTTTCTCTTTAATTACTATCTTTTCATCCTTTCCACAAACATGTAATTGGCAAAGTGTTTAGATCCTATGTCAACATTAACACATTTTACACAAGCTAAGGTGTTTTGACTTTAAATATGATGGCTACAAGGTATCCAAGGAAACACTGAGTTTAAAACTATAGTAAAATTATGTTTTAGTGCAGTTATTGGACCCATAACGTTAAATTTACATATTACTAAACATTACTCTTTCCAGACTGTAGAGCTATTGTGCTCAGTGGCCTCAAACAAAATATACTTGAGTAGTTGCCTTGTTTCATAGCTGTGTTTGGGCAGATAGTCTTTTCCTGTTATGTTACATTGTGTTCAGCATCTCTGCTGGCAGAGAGTACTTGGCCTCAAAAGTATGTCTGTTTCAGTATATTTCTGGTTCCAAACTATGGTTCCTTGGGAATCTCATGCCTTGAAAAGCTGTATAAAAAAATGTAACTCTTATTATTTTCTGAAATGAAAACTAAAGGCATTTTACCTAATTCAGAATTCTAAATAATAGAAATTTGTACTGTTTGTTACTCTTTAATATTTTTTTCTGAAATGAATAAATGATATCAAATAAAGACACCTAGAATTTTCTAGAATATCTTGTACATGAGCTGCAGACCTGCCAGGTGCTAGTGCTTACATCTGCTATGAGAACTATGCTTATACAGAACAATCTTACATTCTTCTGGACTGATGGAAATAATCATTCAAATGCTGTTACACAACTGGTAATGAGCTTACTGATGACTATAACTTATCAATGAGTAATGTTGTTACTAATCTCTCAATAATCAGATAAAGATGTGCAACACGTGGTTTATGACCTACAGTCACTTATGGAGCCTTTTACTCTTTTTGTCTTCTAAGACAGCTGTGCAGCTGAACAAAGCATATCTACAGAACAAATCAGTAGTCATTACAATACCATTGTTAAGAGAACTTTGTTTAGAAGCATCTGACTCAAGGAGCAATGATGAAACTTGAGGGCAAGTGATACAAAGACACTGAAGAACATCTGATTGGCCTGTGATTCTATTTTGGTCCTAATAGATATCTGTTGATTTGACACCAAGGTATGTAGAGGAGGTTTCAGGTAACAAAACTTCATGGGACACTTGGGAGAGACACTAAGGTAGAGTCTTATCAGGAGGGGTTCATACTGGCAGGAATTCAGTGCCTGATTTCACCCCCAACATCTCCAGAGGAATCTACCCTGAATAAAAATGTTGGGAGTTAAATAGGCCCTGTAAATATGGGAGTAGACTTATGTTGCATTAGAAAATGGAAACATATTCTGAGATGAGATCAGTATTCACATTTAAAAATAACTAAGGAAAAACTTGGTAAGATGTTTTTTCTTCTTCACATTGTTATCTGCCTTGGCTTTTCAAATAAAAAGAAAAAACAAAGTACTTAAAAAATAGACATCCCACTACTGTTTATTAACAAGGAATGGCAATAAATTATCCCTTGACTAATCAGAAATAGTTTATTAGACTAGTCAATGAGTTAATGTTGTTCCATTAACTATGGTTTCTTGCAGTAGCGAAGTAATAGGTAGAATTGTAGAGACACTATAACATGAAAGAGACACTGGGGAAAAAAAAAAAAAAAGTAGAGGGGAAGAAAAAATAAGAAAGCCACACACAGAAACTTAAAACTTGATGCAGCAAATAATTAAACTTGTTAATATGGGAAAATATCCCTACTGGGATAACAAGGACGGTTATTTGAACAGTCTAGCTCCTGTAAACATTCTGATACTGTGGAAGTAAAATGATGAATTTAGTGTGCAACAGTCTTTCTTTTATGTCTGTATTACACCAGTATAATATTGATGAAGATGCTGCACCCTGGAGGAATGCTAAAGCTGAGACCATATATGAGAACTGTATTATCAATAAGAGAAATATTCATTCGGAAATCCAGTTTTACAGCTGAAGTTGCTGGTTTAGATGGAGAGGATTTCTGAACCTAATTTACCTGTATGATATGTGGCTCAGTTGGCAACGGTTGGCTAGCAAATAGAGAGATCCACTGTATTTTGCAAGAACTATTTTCCAGAGTAAAATAAAAAGACTTTTTTTCCTTCAGGATTTCTGATAGGAAGCATTTTTCAGAGGCTCTTTTCAAAACTAAAGTGACTTGAAAGAATAACTTTAATAGAGCAAAAACTTAATCACTATGTATTTGGGGATCTCATTAATATTTAAAAATATCTAAATGGTGGGCGTCAGGAGGTTGGGGCATCTCTTTTTTTCCTGTTGTATCTGGTGACAGGACAAGGGGTAATGGAAAGAAGCTGGAACACAAAAAGTTTCATTTAAACATAAGGAAAAACTATTTCACTGTGAGAGGGAGAGAGCCCCGGCACAGGCTGCCCAGGGGAGGTGAGGAGTCTCTTTCTCTGGAGGTTTTCAAAACCTGCCTGGACATATTCCTAAGTGATCTGAATAAGGTGAACCTGCTTTAGCACAGGGGTTGGACTAGATGGTCTCTAAAGGTCCCTTCCAAACCCTAGCATTTTGTGATTCTGTGTAATTCTGTGATCTCTGCATGGCCTTTAGATTGCTGACAAATAACCAAAAGTAACCATCTATAACTAGTACAGGCCACTATTTAAACAAGAGTTTAAATATCAATGCGTGGTGTATGCACTGGCAGACTGGTGGACAGAAGTCAGTTTCTAACAGAAACAGATAACACGGCAAATATTTTTCAGTACTTTTCATAAATGCTCATGGTGCTTCATTGTGTAATTGGAGTACATTCACTTTGAGAAGCCTGCCTCTTGGTTTTCTATAAACTATTTTTCATTCCAAATTAACGGGGAGAAACTAAAACAAACCATCATCTCTCAAATTAAAAAAAAAGAAAAAAGAAATCTTGGAAAAATTTTCATTAGAAAAGAAACTAAAAAGCATTGGGAAGGAATGGTTTCATCTTAACAACGGGATATATAGTAATCTCGTCTTCATTTAGTCCACTAGATCTTTACCAAAGATATACATGTACATTTAATCTTGCATTAATTACTTCATTTGCATACATAGCTACTTAAAGGATTCGTTTTCAACCTTTCATTTCCTCTCCTATAGACTCCTATCAAGAAAATTTGATACATTAAAACAAAGGATAATATTAGAATGGCCTTATTCTTTTAAAAAGATCTGTTTGAAGTTGCAGTACAAAAATATCATGTTCATTGTGATGTAATGAGCTAATGAAATAATGGATACCAAGAAGTGTTTGTCAGACTAAAGTCATGAAATTCTCTATTTTTCCCCAAAGGCTGGATCAAAATTAGATTCCTCCTCACCAAAAAAAAACAAAACCAAACAAACCACCACTCATGCAGATCATGTGTTTCATTTCCGTGCATTATTTGTAGAGTGTCTTTTTTTTGTAAAAAAGGACATGTCCAAGTAAAAACACTCTATTTCCAAGTGTATCTGATTTCTGAAGTGCAGAGTTTATCTGGAATTTGTTTGTGATAGTAGCATGAATTGCCACCATCAAAAACAAACTCTAAAAGAAAAAACAAAATTTCTTTAAAAAATATCATCTGTGTCATATAATCTTCATAAGTACCTGCAGTTAGATCAGGCTCTCATTCATTACTACCAAAAGAAGAGGAAAAATATATACACTCCAAACAAGACAGACTACCTTGCTGTCACACTCTACTCGCAGCTCACCTTCTCTCACAAAGCAGTCTAAGCCCACTACTCTCTGGTATATGAAGTGAGTATTCAATTTTATGAAGATCTGGAAGAATTCTTCTAGAACCTGCTTATTAAAATGCAGAATCTCAGGATCTATTCTCCTCAACACACATTTATCTCTCTTTGGTTTGCTGTTTGCTCCAGTTCCAACTTGAAAGTGAGGTTTCTAATAATGTAAACATATCTTAAAATCAAAAATATAGATTGATACCTGTCCTTTCATGATGATACTGTATAGCACAATAACTTCTAGAGAGCAGACAACATTTAGTCACATTGACCTTCAGTTACACAATGAACTACAAGCTTTGCACATTTTTAATAGAGGAACAAAAGCTTTTAGAGTGACAATTTAGTTTCTAGTTATAACATTTTTTTTAGCTTTTGAGAGTTTTTGCGGGTTTTTTCTAAGAGGTTAAGTGATGGGAATAGAAATCAAACCATCATTACTGCTCATGCTGCAGAATAGTATTCTGTAATGAGAGAGAAGTTCATATTAAGATCCAGCAGATAGATTTTATTGTAAAAGATAGGATTATGAAGACAAAATATTGTGATCAGTTTACAGAATATATATGTACATGCATATATCTGCATATGTATCAGACAACAAAAATCTTACCTTAAAAAGAAATGCTACTTCAAGTTCAAAGGAAACTTTAAATCTCTAAAGATTAATTTTCTACGACAGTCACTTAATAGTATTTTAATAATTTAACACCTAAAGGTTTCAAGCAACAATCAAATACCATAGTACTTTACCAAATAAATAAATAAATTAAGTAGGAGGTTGGAAGAAAGCATGGGAAAGCTGAAACTACAAAAGAAAGAGTTGCAATGATGGATAGGTAAGATAAAACAAGGGTGGAGAGTTTTCCTGTCATTCATACATTATTTGACCTGCATCATTCTCTAACATGATCTACTGACTCTACTGTGTTGGATTCCAAGAACCTACTCTGATTTAAGCACCACAGATTAGTTTTCTGTATGATTTATCCATAAATATGTAACTGTAAAAGTGGTCTCTCAAATAACTTCAAATATTGTTGAAAGTAGAAATAAAGGTCTTTGGTTCTTCACACCCATTAGCAGATATTTATCTTAATAACTTTTTTGCTTTTAAATTTGACTGCTAATGTTGGTATTTTTGGAAAGCATTAACAATCCTTTAAATATGATTCTTTATTTCTATGGATTTTTATTTACATAGATGTATGAAAAATATAATAATATAAGAATAATATTATAATAAGTGCTAATGGATTCACTGACTGTGTAGATCATGTTTGATTAGTTGAGATATGTAGCTATACCTAAACTCTCAGACATCTGAGAGCAGACCACATGTCTAATAAGAAGCTGGGATGCTGCTAAATCTGAAAACATCATTGTGTCCTTTCAGTAGAGATACAAGCTGTCACAAAATGAGCCCAGGCTGCACATTTTAGTAGTTCTCTTCCCATTCTGTTGTGCCAGTTTTGTATTTTAATACCTTTCTTCCTCTCCTCTTTGCAGGAAATTATGTGTTTTGCAACTGACTTCCTCCACAGGCAGGATTCCTGCAGTATCAGTCCCACACCAAGCAGTGCAGTGTTATGAGAATGCCAAGTTCTTTCTGGCTTGTCTAAATGAGCAAGTTTAAGAAAAAATGGTGCAGAAAACAACATACTTTGTATATTTTTAGAGTAAGTGATTTGTGAAATGACAATATATCCTCCAGTCATATCTGTTGCATCAGAAGTAAGTCTGAATCCTTTGTAGGGCAGCAGTGCTATCAGCCCTCTCAATGCATTCACAATTTCCTGAGACTCTCAGGTAAACCCAAAGCAGCTCCTTAGCAAAACGATTGTGTCAGGGAACATCTGAAGAGGAAAGAAGTCTGCATAACCACATGTGTAACCTGACATGAAGTCTCATAGAAATATGTAATGACTACTGCTTGCCTTGATATAGCTCCAGTACACACTGTGTTACTGTCTTGAAGTTAAGCATCCTCATGGCACTGCATCAGCTTCCCAAAAATCAGAAAAAACTACCATAGTGTTTCAGAGAGGAAACTACTTGAGAGAGGATGCTTAGCACCTGGAAAGAAAATATACTAGCCCCAGATACTGAGTCAGCTGCTACACTCCTAATTTACCCCAGAGAATGAGTAAGTTGTTGGTAGTGAGGGGTGAAATCAGCTTTCACACATCAGTTCAGAAATGCTTTCTTGGTACAATATTATATTAAGAATTAGTTATATTCATAAAAGGACTTAATGACCTGAGAAATTTTAATTTATTTTGGAGAACTGTATGAGAATAAGCTTACTAGAACTTAATTGAGATTGAGATTTATTGTTTTATAAGTGATCTGTAATGTCAATGTGTTTACTCAGAAGTGTAATAAATATCAGAATCTCTTTCTTATCAGTTGGAGAATATAATAAGTTACGATTTTTTATTATAAGCATAACTTATCTTTATGTAAATTTAAACTACTTGTTCATAAGTTTATACAAATTTTTGAAGAGATTAATACAGTCTGATACTAGCCCAAAGTCTTTAACGTTGAAATATTAACAATTGTTCACTCAGAATGTGTTGTTGGGTTATGAGCTTTTTTAACACTTAGAAGTACATGGAGTACATTATTATTCAAACATATTCTTTTTAGAAACCTGAGTCAATTCTGAACTATTGCATTTGTGATGTAAATTTAACAAGAGATTCATAAGATCACAGAATCATAGAATCATAGAATGGGAGGGGTTCAAAGGAACCTGTAGAGATCATCTAGACCAACCCCCCTGCTAATGTATCCAGGCAGGTCTTGAAGACCTGCAAGGAAGGAGACTCCACATCCTCCCTGGGTAGCCTGTACCAGGGCTCCCTCACCCTCACAGTGAAATAGTTTTTTCTTATATTTAAATTTCTTATATTTAGTGGAACTTGTGTTCAAGCTTCATCCCATTACCTCTTGTCCTGTTGCTAGTTACTATAGAAAAAAGGGACGTCCCAACCTCCTGACACCCACCATTTAGATATTTGTAAATATTAATGAGATCCCCTCCTCAGTCATCTCTTATCCAGACTCATAAGGAAGATGCTCCAGTCCCCTGCTCATCTTGGTGGCCCTGTACTGGACTCTCTCCAGCACTTCCCTGTCCCTCTTTAGCTGAGAGCCCAGAACTGGACACAGTACTCCAGATGAGGTCTCACCAGGACAGCAGAAGGGGAGGAGAACCTTCCTTTACCTGCTGGCCACACCATTCTTGATGGAGAGAGGCAAAATAAATAAAATAAAGATAGGTTTGTTACAGAAAAAAACCCTATACAAACAAAGTTTCAGATATGAACTTTCAATATGCACCTGTTAGTTCTTTAGAAAATGACAGAGGAAAAAAAAACAACACAGAGAATTATTCTTCCAAAAATGAGAGTCAATCTTGGAAATAAAACTTCACTCCTTGCAGGTTTCCAAGTGTATTCTTTTTCCCAAGAATACACTTAACAAATAGGTTTAAATTCCTTTTTAAAAGCCAAAAGGGAAAGATATATTTATTACCTAACAAAAAAAAAATTAAAATAATGAAAATTTAAAGTCAAAAGGAACTCAAAGACAATCTAGCAGAATTATTTTCAGGTATTCTTAAGACCCTCATAATGCAGAAAATAGAGCTGAGGATTCCCAAGAGCCATGTTCTTAGCTCAAGTGCCTTGGTGTGGAGGGATGAATCCATGCCACCTAATTCACATCACTCCCTTTGTGCACGGGACAACACAGAGTTGTTTTACAGCACATACTGTACTAGAGTACCTCGCTGCTAAATGCATTTTAAAATTTGGTCCTCGATATTCATGTTTGACCTCTTGAGGCCAACAGTGCTGTGAAATGTCCAGCTCAATGCTATGGTTCTTATTTTCACTATTATTTTTCTCATATGGCTACCACCAAATAGATGTTGATTTGGTATTAGTAGTGGCTATTTAAAAACACAAAAAGGAAGGTGTTGAGAACCTTACAGACCAGGACTTTTAAGCTTGTACTGAAACTGATATTACAACTGAAGAAAGAAACAAAAGTACTGACAAAATAATATAAAATATTAACATTCCTGACTAAGAAAGCTTATAGTTACTACAACACAATGGTATCAAGCAGTTAGATTTTTGTTAGATTACACTGCTAAACTGGCTGCAAATAGTTATTGCAATGAAGTATTTAATTTTCAATTGAATGCTTCAAGTAACAGTGTGATGTAGCAGTGCAGAGATCTCATCTAACTACTAATATCCCCACATTTTAAATTGGAAGCTTCAGAACGTCTTCCAGCATACTTCTAATTTCTTTAAGCAAAATTTATTATACTTTGAGCATTTCAAGTCTAAGGGAGGACTAAGAATGAAATCCTAGAATAGTAATGAACAGATTAAAGAACATAATTTTGAGATATTAAATCTGAATAAACATTAGTTTTATACATGATTTCTGAACTCAGATAATAAGAAAGGGTCAAATACAACAATATTTATCTGTGGTACAACACTTGGAATACATAAGACTCTCTAGAGTGGGTGAATCATTGTAGTTTTCTCTTTTTGAAGTCAAAGATACATATTTTAACTGTTCTAGTATGTATTGAAGACAGACATTAGTAGAGAAAAAAAATACAATATCAGACAGAAAAACATGTAGCATACAGATGGGATCAAATGGGATTAAACTGCGTAGATCAAGGCAAAAATAAGCTGTGCAGTTGTACTAAGAACTCCAGTTAAACGGAGCATGTCAGGCTTGCTAATGCAGCACAGCTCTGCAGTCCTGAGCCTGACATATTACATTTAGTGCACTCTGTTCCTTTGTCCCAAAAATGAGTGATTTTTCATATTTATACTAACAGCATGCTTAAAAATCTAATTATGCACAACTGAGACAGCTGCTCCATCCACGTTTTCTTCCTAATCTACAACTGCAATTATTACATCTATGAAGATGCTAAAATATTGCAGAAAAGCACTCTATCTAGTTACAAGTGGATCGCATGCTCTGAAAGAATACAAGCTATTCAACTTATTGTTTGACCTGCAGTAGCATTACTGGCTTAAATGAGACCCAGCTGGGTCCCACTATTTCCAAAACATTTTCCTCTTATCAGAACATTATTATAAAATCTGAGATGATGAAGGTTCCTCATTCTCGTCAGAGCAGAGCTCTTGGAAATAAAGTCTTGGTTTTCAAGGAATTCAGTTATCCATGCAATTCCAAAGTTTATGTTGGTCTGAATCTTTTTTAAAGAAAAGATCTTTAGAAACTATGCTTTTGGAGAGATTTACTTTCTTTTCTTTTGCTTTAAGATCTTCATTTCATAAGTTAGTCTACTGATTTATTTTACTTCTGAATGTTTTTCAATAAAACATCCTGAAAAATCTAATTATACTTCATTAAAACTCATATATGTATTTCCCCAAGAGTCTGTTGAAAGAAATCTCAAGAAATCTGTCCTGCTTTTCTGTTGAGCATGCATTCCAGGTTTTCCTGTATTATTCTAATAGTTTCTGTTAGAGTGTGGTGATGAATAATCAGAGAATATTGTTTCTAAGACCTTTTTTAACTTTTACATCTCCACCATTAGGTTCTGGGTTCTTTTAACTTTCATCAAGTTTAGAAACTTTGCAATTACTGATATGTACATTTCTTCATCTAAATTTATTTCAATTTAGTGTTAAGTATGCACTTAGTATTCTTAATTAATATTAGTATCCAGGTTTTATTCTACTGTTGTCTTTAGCCCTTATATCCTGTTTCCACACAGAAGGCACTTCTGGGGTACAGTGCATGCAACACAGTTTTGAAATATGACAGCAACAACTCATCATAGAATCATTTCAGTTGGAAAGGACCTTTAAGATCATCAAGTCCAACAACTAACCTCACATTGTCAAGTCCAACACAAACCATGTCCCTCAGTACCTCATCTACATGGCTTTTAAGTATCTCCAGGAATGATGACTCCACCACATCACTGGGCAGCCCGCTCCAATGCTAAATAATCTTCTTGGTGAAAAAGTTTTCCCTAAGGCCCAGTCTAAACCTCCCCTGAGCAACTTGAGGCCATTTCCTCTTGTCTTATCACTTGTCTCTCCTTTCATGTAGTTGGAGATAGTGATCACGTCTCCCCTCAGCCTCCTCTTCTCTACATTAAAAAATCTCAGATCCCTAGCTGCTCCTCATAAGACTTGTGCTCCAGACCCTCCATCTTTGCCCATCTCTGGACTTGCTCTAACATCTCAATGTCCTTCTTGTAGTAAGGGAATAAAAACTGAACACAGTATTTGAAATGCAGCCTTACCAATGCTGAGTATTGGGGGACAATCCCTTCCCTGGTCCTACTGGTCACACTATTTCTGATGCAAGCCAGGATGTCATCGGCCTTCTTGGCCACCTGGGCACACTGCTGGCTTATAATCAGCTGTTAATAATACCCCTCAGGTGCTTTTCCACTGGACAGCTTTCTAGCTACAGATCCCCAAGCCTGTAGCATTGCATGTGGTTGTGGTGGCTCTGTAGCTTTCTCAGAGACTGTAGAAAACAGGTATCAGTCGAAAAAAGGCTTTGAACTCAGAATTTCAGGATAAATAAGATAAAAAAATTCTTCAGAAATACAGCTTGAGATTTCATTAGAATCCACGAAAGGATAGCCACAAAAGGAAAAAAACAAAAAAAAACCCCACCAAACAAATACCCACAACAACAAAAAATAGCCCAACAAAAAAGTAAAAAAGAAAAAACCTGTCAATTACTGGAACATCTGTATGTTTACTGTTGCAGAAGGAACCCATACCCATCCTGTGTATTTGATCTGAGATAAAAATATTTTACTTGACAAAGTACATCTAAAATCTTTAAATACCAAATATCTTTAACAACCATACAGAAATATAATTTCAGCTGCTAATAATACTTAAAATTATTAAAGTGTAATTCCAGTACAGTTTTAGTCTGTCTAAAGGAGTCACTTCTGAGACCAATAGAAAAAATTGGCTTTTTGGTACCTAAAAAAGATCTACCCCATAAAATATCTTCAGTTAAATACTAACTGCCTGAAAATCCAGGCAGACAACTGTGACACAAGGCTGACATTAAATCTTGCCCACTCAGCACAAACTTGACAGCGACTATCACAGTAGCATTCCACCAGCACTATCCCCAAGGGAAGTGACTTTGTCTCCTCTAAAACAGCTCCAAGAAATGCTCTTGCAAAAATGATGTAATTAGCAAAAAGATTCATGTGCTTTGTGTGGAAAAATATGTTATTGATAGTAAACCACTAGATGGACAACTGCAACACTTAGAGACAGAGGTCAGTTTTTTCTAATAAGTGGTCCTTCAATGGAATATTGTTAAATAGAATCTGATGAAGAAGAAATATGCACTTAAAACAGGCTTAAAATTATAATGTCTAAACAACTCCATTTGTTCTGGAGGTTTAGGCTCCTTATAGTCACCATTGGCAATGATGTGTAACTTTGATACTACATTTTTTTTCCCTCAGTTATCCTAAACCATTTTCTTCCTTTAGAATTTTTTTTTGTAATAAGATGGATTTCTCTTCCAATGTAGTGATTTTATCCTTCTATAGTACATCAGAAGGTTTTATCACCTTTCTAGACATTTTAGTACTAGACACCAACACAAAACATTGCTTTGAAATATTCCTTGTTCTCAGTAACCTCCTTATCAAGAAGAAGAATAAGTATCTCCTGGTATTAAAAAAAAAGTGTCTGTATTACTGTCTAGACATGTATAACATAGATGCCCGGATATTTCTTGGGATTTCTAAGGAGTCTATATATATAAATATGTCATACACAATATCATATACTTGGTTACGTAACCTCTCAGTACCTCACAATATTTACATGTAACAAGATCATCTCAGGAGCTCTCTAATATAGATGAAAAATCATGGAACAAGTTTAAAAAGCTGATTTGTCCAAGAACCAGTTTAGACAAAGGTTTACATCCTGACATTGCATTTTAGTTGCTGAGATATTATCCTTTCACAGATGTTTAATGTTCCATTCTTTGTACATATTAATAAGTACAGATAGAAAAAAATGCCTATGATCCTTTCTGTTCACTATCTTTTTTCAAAAACTAAACCAGAATATTTCAGTGGGAGAGCTCAAATTTTTCCGATTCTTAGAACTGCTAACAACAGACCTCTGTTGTTAGTAAAAACTATCACTTAAAATATGACTAGGGATTAAAGCAAAGTATAAACCTTTTTCTCTACACTGTCACAATGAATAGAGAAATAACTTAACCCATTGACACCTGACTAAATTCACAAGGTGGAAGTCACGCTGTCCTGATTCTGAGACTTTGTGATGGCTTGAAGCAACACATAAAAATCAGACCTACGCCAGAGATGTGCACTTTTAGTACTTGGTATATCAGAGGAACCAGCATGATTTTGCATACTAACTTGTCCCTGCACAACTTCTTTGTTTCTTATGTTTTCAAAGGCTGTGCCTGCTCATCTCTGTGCACCTGCTGTTGCCTGAGTTCTTCTAGCTTTAATCTTCAATTTTTGCTTTTCTGCTCACAGTCTGTAGTCTCAATGTGAAGCTGCTCTCTCAGAATCATTGCAGATTAGTCATGAGTGCATAAATTGCTGGAAGAACTGTGAATCAAAAAAAAAAAAAAAATCCCCAAAAAATCTGTCTAAAAATTTAAACTGCCCAAAAGAGGAAATATCATCTTGTGGCTTTGAAAATATGTCAGCTATAACACACTGAAATAAAATTAACTTTGAAATTTCAACAGAAATAATTTGTAAACATGGTTCCTATTTATCTCAGTGAGTTCAAACACACTAACTATGGGTTCTTCTTATCCATGTGAGTAGAAAATAATTTTAGAGAATATATACTGTTAGACTTATTTTAAGAAATGATGTATCATTCAAGCACTGATTCTGAAATAATGATACAATTTAAGGTAAAAAAATGAAGAGATTATGTAAAATTAACACTGGTCATCATGACTGTATCTTAAAGGTCTGATAGCTCAAGAACTCTGTGCCTTATTCCTTTTAAGGAGGTTCTTTCAGGGAGCTCTTGGTGTCTCTTTTTCTAAAGCAATATGTGCACATAATCTGGTCACTGTTGGTGCAAATTTCTCTTCCTCCACACCTTCTGTAACATGAAGCTGTACTTTAGTATCTTATCCAAGCTATGCATTTATGCATCATTTTATACTTTCATCTTTTTTTTTTTCTTCATTCTTTGGAATATTTTCTCAGCTGTATTGGTAATCTCTTTCAACTGTGTTATTTACAATGTAAAATACTAACTTTCGCTCAAATACTACAGAACAGGTGTTTTGCTAATGAAGTTTGCTACAGGTTACCAAAATCAGTAGATAATTTTCTTGATTTAAATGGGTTCTGAATTAAGCTTTCAGTCATGTAGAACTCACAGTACACTTACAATCCTTTTGACCCATTCCTCTTGAATGTGACATGGTTTGGTATATATGTAAACAGGAGGCATTCATCAGTCTCCAGCTGTCATAAATTGGATAAAATCCCTGTACAAGCTCTTTCAGGTCTAGTGCCTTTGAAAGCACAGATTACAAGCCCTGAAATAAACATCACAGAACCTTTTAATTTTCATTATTAGTATTAGAAATAGACATTAAATCATTAGACATACTTCAATAGATTATATTAGTGACTACTACCAACATCAAACCAGTCCCTAAGTAAAAAAAGATTGGTTAATAGCTTTCAATAAAAGCATTCAAATTCCAAGTGTCAAACAACCACTAAAGATACAGTAGCTCCCACTTAAATCTCTTATATAATCACACTTTTTTTCTAATTAGCAAAATCCAGGGAAAAAATAGCCTGGCTCAAAACACAAAGATGTTAATCTCCAAGAAAATCCAGCATTCTCTCTCCAGGACTAGACTGTTGCTCAGTTGACAAAGGAAGCATTCCCATTAATACATATATATAGCAGAGTGTTATCAAAGTAATTATTATCAGAGTAATGCAAGTAATGCAAGCAGAGTGTTATCAGAGTAATTATTATCAGAGTAATGCAAGTCTTTCAGCAGCAATAAATTTAATTTCCATATGTTTGTTACAGGTTAACGTCAGCAGACACCATGCAGCTGTATCCACAAATAGATTTGATATCATAAAATTATCTCTTGAAATAATAAGTATTAAAGATTAAGACAGATCAAAACTTGGTAGATGTGCAAATGGTTGTAATTAAAAAGTACTTATTTAAATTACAAATATCTTGAGGGAAGAAATGCGTGCTTGTAGAGTTAAATTTTAATAGCAGTAAATCTGAAAATGAGTTAAGCAGAATCAGTGTAACTTGACATCCCTAATTCCAGGTAAATGTGCTTTGTATTGTCTCTAGGTATTTGGAAAATGATCAAACTGAAATTTAAAGTGTCAAATATCAAAAACAAGGGACTTCGTTACTAAGAAAGGGGATGAGAATAGCATAGCAAAGTTTGAAAATATCAGGTGGTGTAATAAAAATATTATCATTGAGCAGAAGTTCTATGAAACCATGTATTCTTATTTTTGCAAAGGCTAAGACAAAATAGGAATAGAAAACAAGTAAATATAAGTCATTCATGCCATAAAATTTCTTTTAATGGAGTCCTTAGAAAAGGGTTTTAAAGTATTAATCACTACACAACAAAAATTATATTTAAGAGGGATGACAGAACAGTTAGGAAAACAGAATTATAAATGACAGCATCAAAAGGAAATAATAGCATTTTGTACCATGGATAAAGACTGAACTAATATGGTTCAAGCTTTTTAAGATATAGGTATACAAAAGATCAAATTTACAGATGTATATTTTCAATTGATTAGGTAGCAAAAACAGCACCTAGTATTGTTATCCATTCCAAAAAGACTGAAGTCAACAACATGGTTGACCAGACAGTAAATTTGATTTAACTTTAAAAATAAAAACCTTTATAAAATCAGAATGCTTTTGCAATGACTGTAGATAAAGTATCACAAATTCTAAATGAGACAATGAAAAGTTATACGGCTCTAGAGCAATATTTTAAACTGAATTATCAAGGACAGTTCCAGTATCCTGGGTATTGGAAATACCAGCTTCCTACGTTATCCTCTTTGTCAGGAAATATTTGGCATAAACAGCAGAGGAAAATGAAACAGTTTTTAAATAGCTAGCACATTAAGAAAGCTGGGAGTTCAAATTTCAAATTTTGGTTAGCCTGTGTGAATTGCATCACTTTTTTTCAGGGTTGTGTACTCAGATTTATCCTGCATTAATGCTGCTATATATTCTGATGTACTGAACCTTGGAACACTTTATGTGTCAAACTGCATTGAAAACAGAATGACATAGATTAAAAAAAGAAATAGTGTATTCTATTCCTTATCGAAACATTCATAGGGGTGTGTCTTTGTTTATTTCTTCATCTCATCTTCAATACCCCCTAAAAACTGAATTAAATATTATCAAGATAATGTGAAAACAGGATGAGCTTTTAGAATGAGAGATGGAAATTTCAGTTCCTACTGTACTGTAATTCAGTCCTCTGTCCAGATCTGCTTCCTTCCTAATGTCCCTTGAATAGCGAAATAGGAGAAAAGAAGAAACATAACTAATGGATTTCTTAGTACAGTACATTTGCTTTTCCCAGAGAAGCATAACTTTACATTTACATTTCATTAGTAAGTGTTACCCTCAGGGTTCAATTCTAATTAATTAAATGCCAAGAAAAGGCCAAGTAACTTTCACTCCTTCAACTGCAGCTTGAATTTAATCTTTTAAAAGCAAGTATAAACACAAAACCTAAAATATAATTGCCCTACTAGGAAAAGCTAAACTCAACCCAAATAATCTCGGAAGCACAGGATGAAATTTGAGTCTCAGTGCAACTATGTGCATGTATAAGTAGTCTTTTTTTTTTTTTTCTGTTTTTGGAATTACTTTTTACCTTCCCCTTCACAACCATAATAAATCTCCAGGACAACAAACTTTGAAGATTGGGGTTTTTTTATTAAAATCTTTATCCATTACAAAATAATTCATAAAGTACAATGATAATTAATTCACAAAGACATGTACTTCTTTCCAGTCTTCAATTATAAAATAGCAATAGAAAATATCTCCATTATATAACTCCTAGCATGTATTCTTCTGTCTGACAAGAATGGCAAAGCTACAACTGTTTCTTCTCGTGAGAGTGTGCTACAGTAGCATCTTTAGCAGGTGCTCTTAAGCTATTACAGGAGCTCTTGACAGTAATTATTACAAATGATTACAAAATAGAGATTGAAAGAGGACGTCATTCCATAGAGGGTAAAGCAGCTTCAGAGATTTTTAAAAAAAAAAAAATATTAATGAAAAGCCTTGTACTCCAGATACACACTACATAATAGGTAGTAATGGGCATCCTATGAGAATTTTGAGTGAATGTCAGATTCTGGAGAATTGTTCAGTGAAGTTAGATATTTACATAAAAATAAAAAATGACTGATATGTCAGTGAGATTCTATATTTCTTTAATCACACTCTTCTGGCACAGGTTTCTAAACCACTGCCAAGAAAGTTCTTTCTGTAAACTGTTAAATTTACTACCAGGTTTGACCTCTGCTAGCAAGATGTTCTCAGGATAACAATGCTCATAGCATTTTAATTCGTTACAGCTAGCCTTTTATCACCAGCATATATTTTTATACAGCTCATGTTTCATGATTAAATGTTTTATATATTCTTATTTCTTCTAACGAGATCCAGTATCCTTCATGCTGTTTCCCATACATCAAAGCAGACTAATTCTCCAAAGAGGTATGCAATCTCTCCTGTGCTTGAGGGAAGGAGGAGTTGTTTTACTATACAAGTGTATTCATCTTCTTCCAAAATGTCTTCAGTAGAACATTTCATCCTTGAAATTCCACTAAGCTGCTTACCTGTACAGAAATGGGGATGTGATATTACTCAAAATCAGTGATCTCACAAACAAAGTTAACTAGTTTATAATACATTCATGTACAGCGGAGAAAGAGACAGGATTCTGTGACCTAGAAGGCCCATCCAGTCTTACGCTCCTTATTTCTGTCTTTCACGGTGAATAATGTAGCAAACATTTTATTCTCTATACGTTTCCAAACACCTGCAGGAATATTCCCTTTTGCAGTCGTGTCCTTTCAGCACTTATGCATAATGCATGAGAGAAAGATTTCTGTTTACATAGAATTTAATTTTACTGTTGCTCAAGGTCACAATTACAGGAAATGAACTTTAATTCACAATTTGAAATCTGTGAACCTGACAGAAACAGTCTGGGTACCTAACTGCTCAAATGCGTAACATAGTTCAGTAAATAGCACTTTATATCTCCTTTAAACAAGATACTTTTATTGATAGAGTCAATGGGGGAAATTTATCCCCAAAAATGAGATTGTCCAGTATGTTGGGCTTGTGTGGACCAATTTTAGGTAATAGTGGAGGGGCTCCTCTAGTGGTCAGCACCTGTAAGAAGTTGCTATAAACTTCCACAGCTCAAATTCAGACCCATCTCTGACTAAGTCAGAGCCAATCAGGCACCTCTGCAATCATTATTTAAAAAAGGGAAAATCTGCATCTGGAAAAGGAGTTAAAAAGAGAGTGGGATGAGATAAAAGCAACTGTGCAGACCCCAAGGCCAGTGAGGAAAGAGAGGAGGAGATGTTCTGGAGCAGTGACCCCCCTGCATCCTATGGTGAGACTGCAGCTGTTTCCCTACAACCCATGGAGGACAATGGTGGAGCTGAGATCTGTTAACAACTCATGGAGGACTCCAGTTCAGCTTGCTTGTATCAATCTGGTCATTTGGACAGTAATATCCAAAGAGGAACCTAAACCAGGAAAGGTGAAAGAAGTAAAGGTCAGTTCACAAATTGCTGCACCCAGGTAACTGCAGCCTTTTGTTCTGTCTGGTCACTTAATATCTAGGAACTTCACAAGTAGCAATAAATAAATATTTGTGGAATAACCTGGTTAGCAGCATTTTGTCCCATTTGACCTTTGGAAGGTGAATGTAGGCTTTACTCCAAGTACATTTGTAATGTAAACATTAACATGGTTTAATTTGTTCCCAAATATTCTGCACCTGTTAGTTCTAATTAATGATTTCTCAAGTTAAGATGTTTTACTGAAAAAAAAATACCAAATTCAATTAGCATCTGTTTTTCATTTCAGAATGTTGATTACATATAAACCAGAAAGTATCAACGAAGGCTTACTTTGGCATAATCCTAAGAAGAGTGCAAAATACAAATAAGCTGAAAATCTACTAAGCCTGTAACTAACCTCATTCTTCAGACAGCATTTCTTTCAACCAGAAAAGATAGTTTCCCAACAATAGGGCCAAGACAACAGAATGAATTCCCTTGTTACCAATGAAACAGTACAAACCATATTCCAAGTGCAAAGCTCATTCCTTTGAATTGCCACCCTCTACACAATATAGATCACAGATACATAAATCATAATGTCTGCCAAAGGAAACTAGTAAATAAAAAAGCTCTATCAAAACAAGACACTTCAGTGTCTTCAGCCCAGTGTCAGCTGGTGTTAGCCCTATTACTAAATGAGTGCTAAAACATACAGTTTTGTTATGGCATACAACAAGAAATAAACCAGTAAAAAACTAAGAAGAAGAAATAAAACAGAAAAATGAAAGAAGATGGGAGAACATCATCCCTGCTAATCCAATCCAGTTTCTAGATCAAAGAGAAATGATTAAAAATCATTGCTGTTTTTATTGAGGTTTTTTTTGTGGTAGAGTCTTCCAGGAGTAATAAAAAAAATTAGGGCTAAGGCTTATGGTGTAATGAATATTTCATAGATAACTGGAATGCTCTTCTTTACCAGTGGGATTCCCTCAAAGTCAGAGGAATTGTAATGCCTGTCATAAATATACTACCTAGTGCTTCTAACTGTGAGCTGTAAGACTACGTCCCAAAATACATTTGTGTAATCTGTATGCATTGCGGTTTATATGAATTATTAAAATTTTGACAAGGTACTTTTGTTAGTAGTTAAAGAATAGTTTAAAATAGCTGACTCAAAATCCAATATTTTATGTTTTCAAGTAATTTGATTTATTGAGTATGCATTTTTGCCATGAAAATAATCAAGACAAAAGAATAAAGAGAAACATTTAGGCAAAGTTGACATAAAAACATACATATTCAAGGAAAAAAAAAAAACCTCACAGAATGGGCAACCCTTAGACTGCATCTTCTCAAATTTGGATCAGGCTTGCAAGAGAAAGTTATCTTTAAAACGTGTCTATATCAAAGTAAATAGAGTAACTGTACTATTAATCACTCCTTTTTTAAAGTTTGTAAAATTCAAAAGCATAACAATAGAAGGTTCTTTACAGATTAATATTGCAGTTATTCTTAACTACTTTAATTTTAAATTATTTTTCTAGGTGGAGATTTTGTAGATTTTGGTTTTAAAGCATAACATAGAAATACTGGAAGTGAGTTTTGTGCATAGCAACTTTGTTTCTTTAACTAAGATAATCACAGAATTACAGAATCTTAAGGGTTGGAATGATCTAAGAGTTCTGAAAAAAATACTTTGCTAAAGGTTTCCTCAAAAAAAAACAATGGAAGAAGCAGCTAGAAAGGGCAAGGGATAATTTCTTTCTCTTATGAGCAGAGCCTCACTTCTGAAATCACCAGAAGAAATTCAATAGGATAACTTTGTTCAAACTAGTCCATGAGGAGAGCTGATTTATAACCAGAGTATGCATTCTCCAAAGCAGGTGGCAAGAACCATTAATACCTGCTTTTCTTCATGCTACCCTTCAGTAGCTAGTCCATTAGCTTCTGCCTACAACTAGCCTATAACTAAATAATTCATTAATTCTGGGTTCATACTCTATTCTGGCCTTAAGAAGTCATTGTTTTCAAAGACTTCCTAGGAATTACTAAATTCCTAAGGTAATAAAAAAAATGCAAATGTTTTTGCTTATCATTTTTTTTTCTGTAACAAGATTTGATAGCAGGGTAAGTGGCTACAGGGGTAGCTCTTATAAGAAGCTGCTAGAATTTTCCCCAGCCCCAAGTTGGAACCACTTCTAGCCAAGGCCAAGCCAAATAGTGATGGTGGTAGGACTTCTGAGATAACATATTTAAGGAGGGAAATCACACAGTGAAGAGAGGAGTGAGAGGAGAGAGAAGTGACCATGCAGACCTCAAGGTCAGTGAAAGAGTAGGGAAGGATGTGTGCCAGAGCAGAAACCCCCCAGCAACCCATGGTGAGATGGCAACTGTTCCCTTGCAACCCACAGAGGTCAATGGTGGAGCTGAGGTCTACCTGTAGCCCATGACCAGAGCAAGAGGCTGCACTCAAAGAAGGCCATGACTCTGTGGAAGCCAGTGCTGGAGCAATCTGTTCCTGAAGTACTGTACTTTGCAGAAGGGACCCATGCTGGGGTGGTTTTTAAAGAACTGCAGCTCATGGGAAGGACTGACACTCGAGAAGTTCATGGAGGACTTGTCTTCCATGGGAGAGACTCCATGCTGGAGCAGGAAAAGAATTTGAGAAGTCATCCCCATGAGGAAAAAGGAGTGGCAGAGACAATGTGTGATGAACTGACTAAAATCCATTCCTGTCCCCTTGGAAGGGGGGAGGTACAGAAACTGAGAGTGAACTTAAGCCCAAGAAGAAGTGAGAGGAACATGTTTTTAAGATTTTGTTGTATTTCTCATTATCCTAGTCTTTGATTTGATAGGTAACACCTTAATTTTTCTCTCTCCAGTTCGAATCTGATTTTCCTTGTTCTTGTCTCAACCCATAAAAGTTTTGTTATATTTTCTCCTCTCCATCCTACCAGAGTGGAGGGAAGAGTGAACATGATGCTCTGTTGCTGTGTTTGCTTAAACTGCAACAAAAAAGAAGGACATTTTTAAGACCAATGCCATTTCGGCACTCTCCTGTCCAGAATTAGACTAAGGGATTACTCAGTAAATTTTGGATAAAATGTATTTTTCATCTCTTGAGCAAGGATTTACAAAGAGTAAATAGAAGCATATAAATCACAGTTGAGCAAAGGCACATGACAAATTTCTATTAAGAAATATTCCTATATCAACAACTGTGATATACTTAATATCTGCAGAAATGTCACAATATCTGCTTGACTAAAAAGAAAAAAGCTACAACAATCTGGAAAAGCGTCAATTTCCATGTAACTCATTGGAAAGAGTTGCCCAGGAAAGGCCTGAAAAACAAGGACAGGAGTATCAGATGAGCACAACACATAGCTGGGGAAAGGACTGCAAATTACAACTAAAGTACCTCTTTATATAACATATAGATATATGAGAGAATTGCATCTATATACACACAAGTACTTAATATCAATACATAGTATACGTATTAATATCTAGAAATAAATATAACTCATATGTAGAAAAATATATGTGGCTACATATCTAGAAATCATATGTATGTGTACAGAGAAATCGGAAAGATACATGATAAAACAGAAAGTAGTGCAGAACTGAAATGTGACGAGGAGACATCTACAGATTATGCGAGGGAAAAACAAAAAGTAATTTATAAAAAGACCCCACTCCTTCAGTACTTCAAATCAAAGCTAGCTATCTTGAAAGTCAGAGAGGCTTCTAGGTGAAAGAACAAGATATCTTTGACTTGGTTTGTTATTTTTACCGTTCCAGGTTTTTTTTATTCTTTTCCTTTCCTTTCCTACCTCTAATACAGCAAATTCTTCTATTTGTTTTTTTAACACTTTAAATATATAATATATATATTGAGTTTTAAACAGTTATCACAATTCATTTTTTTAATGTACTTTGTCTAAAACCCTTTGGGTAATAAAAAAAATGTAATTGATTATGCTTTTTATGTTTTGTGAAATGTCTGAAACAGAATAGTTATCATAGTTCACTTCTCATTAAGAAGTCGAGCATCAGTCAAATAATTTAATGTTAGAGCCCTTCTGAGTCTGGGTCATAAAAAAACACCTGTACAATTTATTAGCATTTACTTGACTTTTCTGACTTTCTCTCTTTTGTTTTGTACAGCATAGCTATTTTTGTTATAAATGTGCACGTTCAAGATCAGGATTTTTTTTCTACATTTTCTTTTTCTTCTTACTTAACTTCTAGAGTCTTTTTTTTCTATAATCTACCACTTTTCTTGGCAGAAATGAACTTAAAATTTCTACAGTCTTGGTCTCCACAAGCTGTACTCTGCTATTTTTCTTTATTATTGCCCTGTTTCAATGGTTTTTGTAAAAATTTGAGCTGTCTGACAGCAGTGTTTATAGTGAGATATCTTTCTTATTTTAAGAACATCATGCAACATTGTGAGTTTTGCACAAAACTTTTTTCATTAAAATATATTGAGAAAATGCTACTGTTTGAAAAAGTCGCTGCTTGAAATACTCCAGTGCTTTGTAATCAAAAGTACCTGACATGATTTGTGCATCAGAATCAAAAAGTTGAAATGTTCATAATAAGTCATTAACAGAAGTTGATGGCATTTTGTAGATATAGCTGGTTTAGTCTGATTTTAACTTGGGGGTTTTTTTTGTAGCTTATCTAGACAACCAAAGGACTATGAAGAAAATTTAATGACATTCAAAATTACTGAAACCTCTCAATTTTTCTTGGTATTCTCTTAGTAAACATTTTCAGATAATTCTTTCAATAGTCCACTGCTCGTGAGAGTCCGGTAAATTCTTTTAGTCCTTCCCTATGTTGTTCTTTCCACAGTGTCTGACTGCAGAAATGCCATCAGTTATGGACTTGAGGTTTTGAAAGAAGTAGAAGCAAAGCAAGACATTGAACATCACTCTTGCCAAGCCCAAGGCAAGAGGGCAACCAGTGGCCATTTGCAGGGGAAAAGGAGAGAATGAAGTGGGACTACATGGGACTACTATGCAAGGGTATACACCAGTAGGATGGAAAGTGAGGATGAAAGTAGGAGGCTGCTGTCTTTACTTAAAAGAAGGGAAGAAAATGTTTAACTGTGCTATGAAAAAAGGAAAAAGAAGAATAGCACATATCTATTTGTGAAGATATATAGTCAGCTCTTTACCACAGATACTGCTTGTTCATACCAATAGTACCTAGAAAAACACAAATCCAAAACAAAATTACAACAAAACAATGAAATCAATGAAGCTTGCAATGATCTGAGTTAAAGCATACTAGGGTTCAACTTTCCTCATTTTACTCACCTTGTTAACATTTTCTTCTGGTCAAAAAGCATATTTGAAGGCTGTAAAATTGTACAGCATCAAACATTTCTGAACTTAGGGAACAACTGTGTAGTATTCCAATTCATTTATAGTACACATCGGTCTTGTTTGGAACATTCCAGGATAAAAGCATAATTTTTTTTCACATGAAAATGCAAAACTATCGAGTTCTAAGGAGATAGAAATTCAGATTCTTGGCCAGTACTACTACTTTTAAACATAGAGATCCTGTACATCTGAAGTCAAGGCAAAGCTATATGACTTCAATAGGATCACAGTGGATGTGCATTAAACTCTTCTTTTAAAGCATAAGTTCAAATCTCAGTAATTATTTGTTTAAACTGAGAAGGCATGGGACAAAGAATTACTCTTTCTTTTGTTCAGGGTGTAAAAATCATAATTTTTAAACTCACTCCCACAAGAATTTTTAAAATACCTAAAGCATTAAAGACTATGTATCTTTCTTCTAAAGTGACATAGTTTGAACTTTAGTGTTGTTTTTTACTGTAAAATTACTACAGTCATGATTGTAGTAAATTTGTCTTTGACAGATTGCTCTCAGACTCATTTAATGGTAACTATAACAACAGAGTTCTGCAATTATCTATTGTGAGTATATGTTCTATCTAAATAAATATAGCTATCATCTGAGTTGTCTTTAATTACATCTGCATAATTAAGAGATATTCACAACAATTTTAAAAGGATCTTTGCATTATTGAATTTTTAATCTAATAGTATTGCTATTTAGGTATGTATTTAACTGCAGTCTGAAAATATGTTGCTAACAGTTCATTTTATTTCCTCGTTTTGAATAGACAGTGCAAAAGATTCACTTACTGGGAGAGAGATGAACCTCTGAAAATGACTAAGTTTTGGTTAGGAGATAGTTAATTCAATTGCAGTGCTGGAAAACAACACTGAGGGTTAAATCCTGTTCCTGCTGAAGACAAGGAAATGTAGCCCCTGACTGTGATTGGAGCAAAATTAGCTCCCAGTTAATGCTTTCCTATTGAACATATTCAAAAGAAAAAGTTTACTGCTGTAAACACAAGATGTATTGTCTGCAAATAATGCATTACATGCAAATATGATGCATTACATGCAAATATGGGTGTTTTATCAACCATCAAGCTACCAATAGCCTGGAATTCATTTTGTCAAAATTAAAGGGAGTCACAGAGACAAACTTAATACTGTGATTCTGTGAATTTTGAGTCTCCTTTTATTGTGCCGTAACTCATTTTCTATTTCATTTCTCATCTACTTCATTTTCTATTTTCCATTTCATTTTTCATCTATTTCATATTTCATATTGCATCATTCTATTTTAAATGAGAGAGTGGATCACAATTTTTTGCATCATTCCCTGAGAAGTGGTGTAATCAGCATATTTTTAGGTTTAATCACAGATATGTTGCACAAGTTAAAGAAAAGTGATCACCCAGCTCTGACTATTGAGATGAGCACTGGAATAGGCTGCTCAGGGAGGTTGTGGAGTCTCCATCCTTGGAGGTCTTCAAGACCCACCTGGACATGCTCTTGTGCAACCTAGTCTAAGTGGACTTGCTTCTGCAGGGGAGTTGGACTAGATGATCCCTTCCAACCCCTACCACTCTATGATTCTGTGTTTAGAAATAGTAAACAGCACTTTCCCATATTTATAATGTAACTTCATTAGTAAACATCAAAGTCAAGGTCTATCGTAATACATCCAAGATGCTTCCTGTTTAGAAATTTTAAATTGCAAGTTTTATCTTGCAATTTTCACATAAATTTCAACAGGTTTTTTCAAGTCTTTTTCCCATTTGGCAGCACATGGGTCACTTCATAAGTAGTCCAAACTGTGGACTGAAGAGAACAGTTACAAATTAAGTATTTGTTGATATTTTTGTAGAGATAACAATGGTCAGGGAGTAATGCACTTGATAAAAGACTATAGATATCACAATAAGTGGTTTAGATTTTAATTTTATTTAGTGTATCATAAACTTCCTGATATACCAAGTTATTGGAATACATCTCTATGACCAGTATAGGGGACAAAGGTAATACAGGTTACACTGCTAGGCAAAATCAAAGACTTAAGTTTTTCATGTGGTCAGTTGTGAAACAGTTGTAATAGCTGCAGTATTTTTTAACGCGATATTTCCCTCATATGATAAAGTCTTTTAAGTTACTGCTAATGCCTTAGCCTGCTAGGTAACAAGTTTTATAGTACTGAAGAAATTATCAAATATTGGTGTTTTATGTTAAAATTTTACCTTTCAAAATATAGCTACAATGTCCAAACTCCTCAAACCTGAATCTGAAATTTTATTACAACTTCTATTTTTGACCATGTGACCTTGCTAATTTAACATCTGGAATCTATTAAAAGCTCCATGGGGTGAAAAAAACACTCTTTAAGCTTGCAAAGATGCCTTCATCTATGTGATACGGAGAAGTACATTTCTTTAATCTCTATATTTTCTCTGTCCATCACTTGTAGCTATCCAAACATTTTTCATATCTAGCAGGATAAATGTCACCAAAGAAAAATATTAGTGCAGTCTGGTGCCTTAAGAAGTATTTCTGCAGATAAGAAGATTATCATTTAATGGGACATTACTTTCTAGAGATAAAAGATTAAAAAAAAAAAAACCCAAACTAAATATTGTAAACTCTTCATTGTATCTTAAAGAAAAACAGAATTTCTACTGTGTGTCTCTGATAATCTGGGAGTCCTGATTGATAATAAGCTAAACATGAGCCAGCAATGTGCCCTCGTGGCCAAGAAGACCAATGGCATCCTGGGATGCATCAAGAAGAGTGTGGCCAGCAGGTCGAGGGAGGTTCTCCTCCCCCTCTACTCTGCCCTGGTGGGGCCTCACCTGGAGTCCTGTGTCCAGTTCTGGGCTCCACAGCTCAAGAGGGACAGAGAACTTCTGGAGAGAGTCCAGTACAGGGCCACAAAGATGATCAGGGGACTGGAGCATCTTTCATATGAGGAAAGACTGCGGGAACTGTTTAGTCTAGAGCAGAGGAGACTGAGGGGTGATCTTATTAACATTTACAAATATCTAAAGGGTGGGTGTCTGGAGGTTGGACATCCGTTTTTTCTATAGTAGATAGTAACAGGACAAGGGGTAATGGGATGAAGCTGGAACATAAAAAGTTCCACTTAAACATAAGAAAAAACTATCTCACCATGAGGGTGAGGGAGCCCTGGCACAGGCTGCCCAGGGAGAGTGTGGAGTCTCCTTCCTTAGCGGTCTTCAAGACCCGCCTGGACATGTTCCTGTGTGACCTGATCTAGATGAACCTGCTTCTACAGGGGGGTTGGAGTAGATGATATCTAAAGGTCCTTCCAACCCCTACTATTCTATGATTCTATGGTAAGAGGTACTCTGACTTCTCATGTCAGAGAAGTTTCCCTTGGGAAATAATAACGTCATGACTTATTGTAATAAAAGTAGTATTTAATTCTACTAAATGGATATAATTGTCTTATAGATAAATATTTTAAGGTATTTTTTTAATCAATATGCATATTTTAACTTTATAAATCCACTTTTTTCAGTATTGTATGGAAGTCTCATTCTCACTGAAATTAGATTACATGTTTCTGTAAGAAAAACTAACATATGAACTGGAAAAAAAAATTAATCATCATGTAGCATACAGAAGCAGGAGGATGAAAGTAGCATTCAAACAGGTAACAGTGAACGCTGATCGTTACTATGTTTTCACTTCTTTCAAATTCTAGGCTAACAAAGCTTTTTAAAGTTGAGAGCTTGGGACTTCTTCACATTTTATTTCTCATTTGAAAGTCCACAGCATTTCTGAATCATCAGTCTTTCACAATATTGTCCTTTTTAGTCGTGTAGTCCTCATGATATTAACATCTTCCCTTGTCCTCTTCCGCTTGTCATATTGACACATTGAATCACATCTTTAAGTAGTTCTAATACTGTTATGAATGTCACTAAAACAAATCTTTGCATGCATATTGAACTTTCTTTTCATGTAGTTTTGCATATTAACATTTAAAAAAAACATTTTAAAATCAATCTTAAAATAAAGATTTTAAGGTACCAGGACCCGACTTTCATTGCAAATTTGCAGAGTTTATGTGTTGCATTTTTAAAAACTAAAGGTATATCATTGCTGTAAAGGAAATGTCAAATATCTTTAAAATCATAGTAACAATAATACTGAGCAGCATTTCTAGTTGAGGTAAACTGAGTGGAACTTTTCCTTGATATTAACAGTACTTTGTTGAGCTTTCTGATTTGAACTGGGAAATACAAATTTTATCACAGATATCAATTCCATGGCTTCAAATGAAATTAAAATAAATATATTTTCCAGCAGTTTTATCTCAGAGATACAACATATCATACAAAAGGGTTTAGCAATAAGCAATAAAAAATACTTGAGATAAGAAAAGCAAAAGTCTAAATAAAATCTTAAAATAATATATATAATCTCATTAATATTTACAAATATCCAAATGGTGGATGTCAGGCGGTTGGGGCATCCCTTTTTTTCTGTTGTATCTAGTGACAGGACAAGGGGTAATGGAAATAAGATGGAATACAATAAGCTTCACTTAAACATAAGGAAAAACTATTTCACTATGAGGGTGAGGGAGCCCTGGCACAGGCTGCCCAGGGAGGTTGTGGAGTTTTTTTCTCTGGACATTTTCAAAACCCTCCTGGACATGCTCCTGTGCGACCTGATATAGGTGGACCTGATTTAGCAGGGGGGTTGGACTCAAAATTAAATCTTTATACCTTTCCAATGGTTTCTTTCACTTCTTGAATTTTATAGCAGGGTTCATTAGCAAGGTCAATGAAAGCCATATCAAAATTTAAATAAAGTGTTGCCATCAGTGAAATGTTATCTGAAGCTGAAATAGTCCACAGATACAGCATTGAAGCTGTTTGTGTGCACAGTCAAGTAAACAGGAATTGACACTTTTATGATTTGGGGCATTTCTTGAATTAGATTATACTCGTAATAAAATACCTGGCTAAGTGTTTAAGTCCTGGAAGATAACTCAGTAATGCACAGTAGACTGTAATATGATCATATTTATCATCAGCTACCACATTGTGAATGTTGGATTGAGTCTAAGTTGACAGACTCCCCAATGGTCCATCACAGATGAAATTAAGAAATATTGGGTCAAATACAACCTGCAAGCCATTCTACAACAGCCTAGATGATCTATTGGTCCATCTTCCTAGACCTTCCTTCACAGCTTTCCAGATATCATCATGCTTGGTGCATGTTTCTATCAGTTCATTGACAAGGCAATTTATTGCTTGTGGTGTAACTGAGGATGAACACATAGTAAATGTGTGTAGGTCAGTAGGCAGCTCCACAGAGGAGAACATCAAGACATATAATCCTTCCACATTGACCAAGTGTCCCCTAAAGCGTACAGCCCAAAAAAAGTTTCCACAGTGGAAATAGAGGTTCCAAGGATAAAATGCCACAAACAGTGCTTTATTCCAAGTCTTCCTCCTCAGAGAAGGTAGTGTTTCATCACCAAAAAAAACCATTACAAGCCTTGTAAATGCTACCAGAAGATCCTTGAAGTGTACTCATCTGAAGTTTCACACCCTGAGCTTAAATATAAGTAGAAGTAAAGGGAAAGATGGACAAAAAGTGTGTGTCTCAGTATTGTTACCAAAAAAATCCCCCTTTTTCCACACCTTTTTTTATGTGGTTCTAGTAAGGCTACATGAAAAGGCAAACAAACGGTGGAAGAGTTATAAAGTTTGCTACCAGTTTATAAGTCACATATGCATGTTGTGTTAATAATAAAAAAAGGATAATTACAGCTTTTTAATGAAGACAAGAAACATTTGCCAAGAAGTAAAAACTCATTTAGAAGCCTTGATTTTTATTCTGACACCACCTATAATGGATAAATTCAGAACATTTGGCTGGACTACTTTTACAGTCCCCTGAGAATGCACTAATAATTTCTTCCTATTAATTAATCATCATTTAATTAAACAGCAATTAATTAAAAATTTTCATGGAGGATGTGTAGCCTTAGAATTCTCAAAGGGCTCTCTAAGCCATAGAAACTTATTGAACCAATAGATTGAAAAATGGAATAAATAAGTTCCACATTTGAAGGATACAATTAAGTTAGAAAGTCATTTAAATATTTGTCATTCAGAAAGTTTTCCTGAACAGCACTGATAACTGAAAAATTAAGACTGTCTTACACTAATAAAATAAGACATAACTGACAAAATTGTACAGATCTTATACAGATGGTGGCAAGGATAAGTATCCTGAATTCTCTGACTAAAACACAAACCCAATATCCATGCAACGTTTCATATGAGCACACTTTGATATTTCATCATAGGAAGAATTCAGGTAATTATCTGCGTTTCCATGTATCCACATATCTGTATTTACATAGGGGAAAAGAAAATTAAAAAGAAAAAATTTCATGTCACTTCCCTAAAATCCCTTTTTTTGAATGTATAGAATACATTCAATGTCATCCTACCTGGAAGACAACATCTAATTTTAAATACAAACCAATCTTATTTTGTAAGGGTTCATCTTTTTTGAAATTTTTGAAAATCATTGAATAGTATTTATTATTTACACATATTTTCATGCCATGTTTTAACTGAAAGATTCTTTTCCCTCTCATAAAATAAATTTCTATTTATTAACAGCATTACTGATCACTGTGTATTAAGTGCCTTGCCAAAGCAAATTTCCACACAAGTTCAAAAGCTAGGAAATACCTGACATCTGTGTACACAAGGTATTTTGCTGTCTTGTGGCTCCTCAGGAACCAAGTTATCAGAGTAAATATTATCACACTGTTTTCTTGACAGATTATTTTGCCATTCAAAATGACACAAATATTTATTTCTTCTTGGGATCAGGAACTTTCCTTTGGATCCTTTGTGATACAAACAAGTATCATGATACAAACAAGTCTCCTTCCTTTGCCTCCTTACTTGGACCTGTAAAAAGGGGTAAATATGTGAACTGTCTGTTTTTGAGATTGGTCAAAATACATTACTAGAAAAAAAATTAACAGAAGAAATGGAAAGAAATCCACAAGACAATACAGCAAACTATGTTAAATCATAAGTTGTGGTGTTCAGTATCAAAACTATTTTTCAGAGTTGATAAAACAGAAATACCACACTGTGATGCACAAGATATGTTATTGCACTTTCTATAAGGCCATATCGCACCTTGAACTTCCATCCTTCCACTTAATTCCTTTAGCACAATTTTATGACATTATTTTTATTTCAGGTTGCTGAAGTTAGAACTCAGACTTCAAAAGACTCTCCCATCAACAGAAATTATTGCTTGTAAACTAGAGATCATTACAGTAGTCTGAAAATTATGATTCAAAATTACTCATACTAAATCCACTAAAACTATCTGTTACCCAACAAAAATACTAGATAGACCTGTACAAAAAATAATTTCAGTGAAATATGAAGAAATTAATCACCTTGAATGATTTCTCAATGCATGTAAAAAATACTACCATCAGGAAACAAAACTTTGGAGGGAACATGAAGGAGAATAACAAGATCTTAAGGCTTTATTTTCCCATTATTTTTTTGGTTGGTTGTTTTTTTAATTTTTCAAATCTTTGGGGTGAAGAAAGGGTTTGGCAAAATAGAGCAAACAAATGCTTTATTCCTTTTTTTTTTTTTTTTTTTTGGCAATCCATTTCGTTGTGATACATGAAATACATATTGGTGATAATTTCCAGAGAGGGGTGGTAAAATAAACAGACGAAATCAATTCATCTTTATTTTTACTATCTAAAATTAACTACCGTATTCAAAGAAACGTCGCCTGTTAGGGAGTTATGCACAAGAAAATGTCCTCAGAAGTTTGGCCGTGTTCCTTGCTGTTGTTTTGCTTTTGCTCACATGTACGCACATCACATATCCTTCTCTTTGATGTCAGCATTCAGCTGAACTGCAGGGTGGTTGTTTTCATATAATTTTAAACAAAATAATGACTCCATGCTGAGAAGCAGCATGAAATGAGAGTCTCATATCAACTCTGATCCAAGCTGCAGAAACTTTGGCAAATCGTAGAAGATACTGGGATACAACTGGTAGAGTAATTGAGAGGCTTACAAGCTCAACCGCTTTTGCTTGAGGTCAGGGTATATTCAACTAAAAACAAATTGATAACATACACTTGAAAAGTACAGTAAGGGAGTCAAATTTCAAAAAGCATGGTCCATATTTTCTTGGATATTTTGTATTGGTACCCAAAACTCACAGAATTTTAGTGAGAGACAAATATTTAAATACACCTGAGAAACGAGGCTTCAGTGCCTTTTTCCTCCCGCCTATTTCTTGTGAATAGCATCTTTGTTCACCCAGCAATTGACTATTTTTTTCCACATTCAATTTTTAAATAAGAACATTAGAGACCCGACCCCCTTCTTTTAGTCTTTTTTACAGAGCATTGATTTCTAGTTCTCCACCATGGAAAGCAGCAAATGCCATTTCAATACATGCTATTTATTAGGCTTGAATAGTGGGTAACTTCTCTCTATTGTGAATTGCTTGGGGCACATATCTGAAGAAATTATCAAGCTATTTACTGACCCAGACCTCAGGATGTACATTGCTAGAACCTTCCCCTCACATTTGGCTTAGGATGAAGTACCATGACTGTTGATGAATACCTCCAACTCCTCGAGAAACATGGGAACCCCTGAGAGCACTTGTTGACCTATCTTTAGGCCAGCTACTCCTCTTTCTCCCAAGACAATCTGTCTGCTTGTGCCTTCACAGTGTCCAGAAAGCCTCCCAACCACCTCTTGAGTAAGAAAGCATCTTCTTTCTGATCTTACTTGCCCCTGACTGTAAGCAAGTGGTTAGAACTTCAAAGATAAAGATGAAGACAAAGATGCTGGGAATGGAGAGGTAGTATTGGAGAAACACAGAAAAATTATTTTGTCTCACCTTTCCTATTCTAAAGTAGGTTACATTATCACTTACTTTAAGGTGAAGCAAAGATCTGTATTTTGGTCGAACTTGAAGACTTTGTGTACACTGGACTTAAGGTGAAGTCTTAATTACACTGTAAGATCTTTCATGTCCTTAAAACACATGTACACAGAGTAAAGCTTTATAAAGATCGTACAGTTTTCTTAATAGGAAAACAATACCTTTCTTCATCATATCATTAAATATGGACAGTTATTTGTGATATCTTTCTTGTTGTAAAACATATGTGGCCTTGATTACTGATCAAAATTTAAAGCATATCATTGTTTAATTTCCAGTATCATTAGACAGATGAAAAGACTTTCTGAATTATGACTTACTAGGAAAAAAATGTCATCCTTTTACATTGAAGTCAAGTAAACATATATTGCTGCACCACATTTCAGTTTTGGAACTGCACCACTAATGTACTATCTATGGAATATATTCTTAAAACCAAGTCTCTAATAATAGGTGACAACTGGAAGTAATCATCATTAACAAGAGGAGTTAGCTGAGATAGGACTATTAGAGTGTGTGACAGCTTCTGTACTTTACTTTTAGGTCTGTATTTTTTGGTTTCCAACACTACACTGAAGCCATCTTTTACTCAAACAACAACTGCCATTTACAAGTTCACATCATTCAGAAAAAAATAGTGCTGTGTTTACTCTTCATATACTACATGTATTTCTTACAGCTCTTTCAAACATCCATTTGGAATATCAAAGGAGCTTTATCTGTTGGACCTTAATATACTTGCAAATTTAGAAAATTCGGTAGGACTAGACCAAGAAATAACATATTGTGAACCAGAAATTCAGAGCTGCTGCCACTAAGATATTTAAAAATTTCAAAACTATACTTTCACTTATTAATTTAAGTTTAAAGATTTGCTTAACTGCATTTCTGTATGGACATACCTCATAACTGGCATTTAACTTTGCAGTCTTGGAGCTCTGGAAGCGGGTCAAAGTAAAGAGAAACTGAACAGATCTGAGTATTTTACAGATCTGTAAGCATACTCATTTTTTAAATTTCCTGAAGGGCAAGTACACACTGATAACACAGTTAAATTTGCCCGATAATACATGAAGACTGTTACAAATACTTAGCATCACAGTTTTAATACTTTACTGACAGCAAGATGGAAAAAAAATCAGTTAAACATCAA
Organism: Colius striatus; assembly: GCF_028858725.1. Taxonomy (NCBI): domain Eukaryota; kingdom Metazoa; phylum Chordata; class Aves; order Coliiformes; family Coliidae; genus Colius; species Colius striatus. Next base: position 56,417,808 of record NC_084761.1, read on the forward strand.
GCTAGCTGTCACAAGAAAACATACTAGAGTGTATTAGAAAAATTATTGACAATAAATCTTCCACACCCTTACATAGATGTAATTAATTGTATTGCACAGATCAGGAATAGGACAAAAAAAGGCTTTATTTCACTTTGCCTTAAAAAATGCTATTAGAAAAGAAATTTTATAAAAAAACAAGAATATATAAAAGGCTTAAAACTCTATCTTGTGAAGAAAATAATGCCAATAAAGGAAGAAAGCTCGTATTTCACAGTGACAATGAATTGGCTTAAAGATTTTTAAAGATATCAAAATTTACTGCATACAAAAATACAGTATAAGGAAAAATATTTGAATAAGACATCCAAAACTGAGTCTATTAGACTCAAACCACAATCTAGTCAATTTTGAGGATTTTTTTTTTCCTAAAGTGCTTCTCTAATCTTAAGTGGTGGTGAAAGCTACAGTCAGAAGTTTCCAGAGATATTTACTTTGAGCAAAATCCCTATAAGATGTTAGAAATATGCCTCTTTTCTTTCCTTCTCTCCTTTCTCCTTTCTCCTTTCGCTGTTGTTCGTTGCTGGCAAAATAAAGTAGTTTAACACTTGACTCCATTCTGAGTCTTAATTCTGTTCCTGAGAATATATGAAACCTGATCCAGAAAACCTCTTTGAACATCACTCAGGAGTTAAGCCTAGCCGCCCCCAGTCACCCAGAATTGTCTGGGGTCAGTTGGAAAGCAAGGAGTTTAACTTCTGCCAAATGAATTACAACAAGGAATTGTGACAATCCCACAGTAATAGAGGTTGAGACATCCCTTTTTTCTATACTACCTAGCAAGAAGACAAAGCGGTAATGGGATGAAGCTGGAACACAAAAAGTTCCACTTAAATATAAGAAAAAACTATTTTACGGTGAGGGTGAGGGAGCAGTGGCACAGGCTGCCCAGAGGGGTTGTGGAGTCTCCTTCCTTGGAGGTCTTCAAGACCCACCTGGACATGTTCCCACCTGACCTGATCTAGGTGAACCTGCTTCTGCAGAGGGGTTGGACTAGATGATCTCTAAAGGTCCCTTCCAACCCCTACCATTCTATGATTCTATGATTATGTTGGAAGATTGACATATATAAAATTCAGGGAAACTAAGTGGGTTTGTTAGTTTTTGAATAGGCTGCCCCTACAATAGATGTAAATCAACACCTTCTTGAAAGAAAGATAAATTTGTATTGTTCCACAAATGTGTGGAAGTGCTTTAAGTGTGAAGGAAGAAAAATGTATTCTGCCAGCTTTCCATTTCTATGATGGCCACAGCAGACAGCTGTCTATCGCAACCTGACACATAAAATTGGCTCTATTAGATAAAGCTGTTGTCACATTTCTATTTTTCCTAAACTTTGCAACACCAAATAATGCCAAACATAGGATAGTAATTTTGGAATGTATCTGTGGAGTACAAGCCCCTGCAGCTTAGTTTTCATATTTTGAAGGTCATATGTTATTTTAACATTCTTAGCAAGCTCAGATATGACCAGTGTTTCATCAAGAAATAGGAACAAAACAAAGCTATAATATTATTCTCTCAAGTCTTTGGAGAAGTTTGAGTCTCAGTATCTCTTAAGTAGTGGTTAATGAGTTACAGTGCAACCCCAAAGGCATATCTTCAGAACTCTCAGTTCACAGTATAATAATGAAAACCAGAATTTCATTTAGAGGTTGTTATGAAAGAAACTAGGAGATTCATCAATGATCCATAAACATGTAGCATATGAGTTTTGTGACCCTAGATATATTCAAGTCAGGGTTCTTAATAATACCCAAGGAGTTGCATTCAGATTTGAAAGCTAATTAGCTGTTAGCAAGTTAAATAGTTTAACACTAAACCAAAGAGAAACAAAAATAGGGAAGTTTGCAATTGATGCAGGATCCGTGTAGGAATGATCTGACAAATTCACACAAAAATCTTTCTCTTTTATGCAATCATATAAATTCTATCAAAGCAAAGATTTTTTTAATTAGTTAAAAATCTAAGCCAATCTAAAGTAAAGACCTAACAAAGCAGTATTTGTCATTTAAATACTTTTCAAAAGGGACAATAATAAAGAGAATGTGGTCACAGACCATCATCTGAAGAGATTTGTGTATAAGAGTTAAGTAAGAAAGGTCATTGCTATGAATGATATGCCAGATTTCCCTGATGAATTCATAAATGTTAGGACAAGCAAGGCATAGCACACACTTTTCTGATTAGAAGTAGCGAAAGGAAACTAAGTATGTTTGCATTTGTAAACAACATCTGGACTGAGGAAACTATGAAACGAGGCAGTAAAAAGATACCAATATCTCTCTTCATTGACAGGAAAGCTTCTTAAATACATAACTCTCTCAAACTAAATCTCTGAGTTCCTAAATTTAGTATTTCTAAAATTGGAATATTTACATTTTTTAACTTAAATTTCTTTAACTGTTTTTTTATATAACATTTGTATTCCACCTATGACATCATTAATTCATATTAGTTTTACAAATATGATACAGCTTATTACCTGCTGACATGAATTTTGTGTTTGAATGCTGTAGATAAATCAGAGTTTAAGCGACAACTACTTATATGCATTATTGTTTGTTAATATCTTAGCTTTTTTCTGATGCAGGTTGTACTGACAATACCTGGTCCAAGAATGAAGAGTCCCAATACATTTTATGCAGCATGAATCACAACACTATTTTCTGTAAGAGCAGCAATAGAGACAACTCAAATGATTGTGCTCATATGCAGCACAACCTTATCCTTACCATAGAATCATAGAATGGTAGGGGTTCGAAGGAACCTATAGAGATTACCTAGTCCAACTCCCCTGCACAAGCAGGTTCACCTAGATCAGGTCGCATAGGAACATGTCCAGGCGGGTCTTGAAGACCTCCAAGGAAGGAGACTCCACACCCTCCCTGGGCAGCCTGTGCCAGGGCTCCCTCACCCTCACAGTGAAATAGTTTTTTCTTATATTTAAGTGGAACTTTTAGTGTTCCAGCTTCATCCCATTACCCCTTGTCCTGTTGCTAGATACTTTTAAAAAATATGGATGTCCAACCTCCTGACTTCCACCATTTAGATATTTGTAAATGTTAATAAGATCTCCTCTCAGTCTTCTCTTTTCTAGACTAAACAGTCCCAGTTCCCGCAGCCTTTCCTCATAAGATGCTCCAGTCCTCTGATCATCTCAATGGCCCTGTGCTGGACTCTCTCCAGCACTTCACTGTCCCTCTTGAGCTGAGGAGCCCGGAACTGGACACAGATCTGGTACTCCAGATGAGGCCTCAGCAGGGTACAGTAGAAGGGGAGAAGAATCTCACTTGACCTGCTAGACACACTATTCTTGATGCATCCCAGGATGCCATTGGTCATTGCTGGCTCATGTTTGAGTTCATTATCAATCAGGACTCCTAAGTCTCTCTCTGCCTTCTCATGAGACAAAAGTAGTACTCTGATGACAAGAAAAAAATGGCAATTGCAAAATAGGACAAGAGTAATAGGAGTAAATGTTAAAGGTTACTGTTAGTCTTGGAAAGCATTTTCATGACTGAACCCAAGCATTGGCCTTGGCATGAAATTCTGTGCAACAGTTGTCACAAGTCGAGAGCAGACAAGAGGAAGACGAGATTTAAAATTCTCTTACAAGTCAGTGTTTCTAGAAAAGTTTTCTGCTATATTAAATAAGCTAAAAAAACCCAAACTTTAACTCTTGAGATAGAAAACCAATTTTGATGTAAAATTGCATGAATTTATGTCTGCTTACATAGAAGTCTTTTTTTAAATAATTGCTCCTTTCAGTGGTGCAAATTTCATTTCCTTGGCTTGCCAAGAAAGCTCTCAAAGTCAGCACTACATTTTTTCTTCTAAATGCGACAAAGATGTTCAATCTGTTTCAGATACACTACCATTTTTCCCTATCCATCTTTACTGCTGGTGAAAGAACAGTGAAAAATTATTAATCTGGCTACACAGTAGTAGTGAGAATATTTCTCTTAGTTAAAAGGATGACTGGTGGTTGCCCCTGGAAACAGACACCAGAAAACAAAGGGCATTTATTTTCTTCAGATAAAGATAAAACAAGGGCTACAACTACTTAAGAAACAAGTTTGAATTACTCTTAGCGTGGTTGGATTAGCATGCTTGGCTCAATCTTAAGTCATAGCTCTATTTTTAGAAACTGTAACTGAGTGACTGGATGGATGTCTGTGGATTTCAGTCACTTTTTGATAACTTGCAGCACACATCATTAGAGAGCAACAATAGTCCTCACTGTCTTAAGAAAAGAGTTCCATAGATCATCTGCCATTTACAATCACTCATTTCCACAGAAAATGAAATTTAGTGTCCCTTTGGATTTTTGACTAACAACTCTTATTATTTGCTTAATCTAACAACTTTTGTATAAATGTATTATCTTCTTCACATGTCTGTTTCCCTAAACTATTCACTTCAGAATGCTCAGAAAAAGCCTTATTTGCAGGTTATTGTTGAATAGCAATAACTTTACAATTCAATAATTCACCTGTCATGCCCCTTACTACTCCTAGACCAATGTAGCTGCTGCGAGGAAAGATGAAACAGTTCATTACTCAAATCTTTTTAAAATACTCTTTTAAGAAGTCTATTTAAAGAAGTCATTGTTTTTTAAGGAAGCAATTGATCATTGATACAAAAGCCAATTGTGAAGTCCTTGCTTTGAGTAAAGCTGTACCTCTTGAGTCTCACTGATTTAATGGTTGCCTACAATTTCACAAGCACTTCAGTCAAAGAATTACAGAAAATAAGCAACAAAAGTGCTTAACAGAATGCATCTATCTCAGGGAAGCTCACAGGACATCATCAACATGCAAATTCATTATCTCCTTCCTCTAGCAACATGTAAGAAAAGGTTACCAACAGCAGGAAAACATGTTTTCTTAGCAAAATCTGTGTGAGCAATCCACCTAAATGATCTTAGAGGAGTATCAGCTCTGAAGGGAAAAAAATGAAAAAAATAAAAAAAAAATTAAAAAGCTCACACTAACCGCTTCTGCTTCCTGATTAGAAGTCAAAGACCAAACTATCTGAACTCAAATGCTACTGCTTGCAATCCACAGAGAAGAATCACTCTAAAAAACACAGAAAGAGAAATACGGTTTCTCCAGTGCTGCATTCCATCCAGGCTTCAACAGGCCATATGACTTAACAGAAGGACTCATTGTGTTAAACAGAAAAATGGAAGTCAGACAAATTGCAGCTAAAGCTAAATGTTTGAGTAGCAGATTGAAGCTAACATTACTGGTAAAACTGTATTTACTGCTATCAGCCTAGTTTCTTTCTTGTTATATTCAATTTGAATCCTGGCTCATATTTTACTAACTCTGGAAGTACACAGATTTTATAAAGACTGTTCTTTGTCATTGATAATCAGTTTTCTATGTTTCTGTGCTATACCAGAATTTCTGTATGAAAACTAACAATTTACATCTAGTCAGTTTCCCAAGTCTCCCTTCAGATGTTGCCATCTTGGTACATAGTTTTTCTCTAAATACTTGGGAAATATGATAGGTTTTAAGGAAAAATTATTCATGCAAATTTTTCTCATGAAAATATGACATTAGTGGTGTACTTATGATACTTCTGTCTGTATGTAAACCTGGCATGGTAGGTGTTTTAGTCAACTGTATATCAGCACCAGGTAACTCTCCACTTTCAAATTATTTGCGTTGGGATTTAGGTTTATATCATGTTCAATAATAACAATTTCTGATGCTAAATAGCACAGGTAAACGCTGACACAATCTGCCTCCAGGATGTTGAAGTTGTTTACCAGTAGCTCAGCCTGAAATTTTCCTTTTTCCCCATCAGTTTCTGTTGTGACAATTTCTAGTCGATATTATTCACCTAATGAAATTCAGCAGTTTGTTTTCAGCTCCTTGATTTTCTTACTACTTGCTACAGGCAGCATGAAGGCTATGCCCAAACTGCTGTGTGAAAAGAGAAACTTAGGCTTCAGGCCTCCTATCTACAATGTTCTCACTGCTCAGAACTAGCAACCCATGGTGATGACTGATGTAAAAACAGTGCATAGCACTTTGTCTAGTGAGTCAATGTTTTGCAACACGTCATTATAGCCTGCAGGAGAAAGAGGGAGAAAGGGAGATTTTTGTCCTCAAAAGAGTCTAAAATAACATTCAGACAGGACTGCACTTACTAATAGAGTTCTGTGGAAGCATTGCATGCTTTGGAAGAGGCTGGAGGAAAACATGATGTTACAGGGCAAGTAGGAAGCTTTCCTGGTCCAAGGAAACTATATTGGGCACTCTCTGGGACGGACTTTGCAGCAAACTATCCTCTCAAGACAAGCTACTGCAGCTTCGTGTCAAAAAGAAGTATTTGGTTCACTGCAGAAGGAACGAGGAAGTAAAAATGCAGTGCAGACCAAGACTCTGAAATGAAAGAAAACACTGTATTAGTAGTAGAGATCAATCTCAAACCTGTCATCTATAAGTTTATCCTGGTTTTTATCCAGATGAGTTGAGAAGGTTGTCACTAGTGACACTGAATCCTGGATAACTCTCTGAGAGCTGAAAAGTCTTCCACATCAGCTTTGCCTCTAACTCCTTCAGCACTGTAGGCTGCCAACTGTGTTCCTATCCTCCTTCCTCCTCCTAGGTTTTTTGTCTGATCATTTTTGCAATTGAAAACAAGGTTTTCTAGTAAAATTACACATCTAAACTATTAGGTTTGTGTTGCAGTGGTACAAATCTGGGGAATTTTTACAAAAAAAGCAAAATGCTTCATACCAACACAACCTGAACTAAGGGGAAATGAGACAAGCAAGTTTTCTATCTTCTAACTACAAGCACTTCATTTTGTGAGAACTCAAACATCTATTTCATTAAATATCACCAAGAATATCACAGGCAACCTCTCATTTACAACAACAGCAAAAAGAACTACACTCCCCCCCAACCAAAACAAAACAAACAAACAAAAACAACAAACAAGACACCTACTACCTTGTAGACATTCTAGAGAAAGTCTAAGACATCCACATACTTTCTGACTTCAGGTGCCCTTTCACCTCATGAACAAAGCATGGCCAGAGCTGCTCCTTTACTTAAGAATAGGCTGGAGAGTTCTGTCCCACTGAGATTTCTTCTTCCCATTGCAGTGGCTTAATTTGTTACTTCTTTCTTTGAGATTACCACTCATCTATCTGGATTCAGGTATGCTACAACCACTTTTAGGGCCTCTACATTTGGAGAGAATTGGCTTTGCTCAGCAGTCATTTCAGGGAAAAAGCTCTAAAGCTTCTATAATCATTGCTTTCTTTCCAAAATTATTCTTGAGAAGACAGGCGTATTATAACAATGACAAATACAGGAAATTTTTCTTTTGCATCACTTCTCAGAGGAAGTGCATTAAATCCTGCTAGCAATTCTTGTCAAAGTTCTAACAACTCAATTCTCTATTCCAGCTTCAAGATAAGTAATTCCTCCATTTTGCCTTATTCAGTAACCCAATCCATTATCCAGCATTCGTATTATGCCATAAACTAAATTCAGGTAGGGCAATTACTTCTTCCAGTAAAGAAGGCATTGCCCTCAAACCATTTGAAAAAACAGGGGAGTTTATAGCTACCTTTCTTTCTGCCTATTTTAAGTTCACTGGAAAAATTAAGTGCTCTCACATTATAATGTTGTTTTAATCATGTAAAGAAAACATTTGACCATTTCTGTGCTAACTCCTTCAATTTTTCATAGACAGTCATCTCTAATCTTAGATTTCTAAGTGGCAGAACATCATTACATGAAAAAGTATATTTTTTCCCCTTACAAATTGTCAGATGAAATTATGGGTATGCATTTTCCAGGTAATACTTATGTGTCTTTGTTCTATTCCTAGAGATGTGTCAAATGCTGTACTTGCATAATTCAGAAGAATTAGACCAGGAAAATACAACATCTGACCCTTCTTTTTGACAATCAATATTTATTACCTGGGAACACAAACATCGGAACAATAGAAGATCAGACCAGCTGCGATACAGGCACAAAAATCTTCTCTACTGTCTTGTGCTGGTCTAATTCATTTCTGTATTAGCAGGTAGCATGCTGAAATGCATAAGGAACTCTGCAAAAATACTCTGGACACTGTGCAACTCTGATGATTAGGACAGAAACACAAATGGTCTTTCCTAAACCTCCTGTCTTAGTTTTTCGTTATTTCCTCCCCATAATTTTCTCTTTCTGCACCTTTTCTCTGTTGTGCAATAAAGGACAAAAAAAACCCCACAAAAAAACAAAGAACAAAAGCAACTTCTTTTTTAATAAGAAAATAATTTTAACACGATTATGTTTTGGCATGATTTGGCACCATAGAGTATGTTAACTATATGCTACAACTTTTGGATGTGTGGTCACAAAATGCCACAGTTTTGTCAGGTATTCTCCCATTATTTCCATCTCCATACCCCTCAGGCACATCAAATTGATTTACTTCTCAGGCCGAAATCATTACGTTTCAGTTTCTACCTCTTCATAGCCACTGGCTGCAGCTACCAGCATGCTCACACTGGAGAAGGAACCTACTGCAGCATGTGCCATAACAAGCAAGGACAATGTAGTTGGTCTTCATTAAAACTGATCAGCATGACAGAGTAATAGTAGCAGGAACTTGCATTTGGCTGATGGAAAAATAAAGAACTCTCTGTGAGACCAGAGGTGTGTAGTGACAGCTCTTGTTTTGCAGTTTTGAAACAGTTTGAAGGAAAACCTACAGAATATTCTGGCATTGTCCATGAGGCTCTTCTACTCTTCTTACCTCTCCTCTCATAGTCAGTCAGTTGAAACTCCCACAGGATGTAATTTGGATGTCTTAAAACATCAGATTTTCTTCCTTGTTCTTTAAAATCTGTTCCTAGGCTATTTCTCTCAACTTTTTTATTGAAATGCTCCTCATTGCTCTGCGTTCTCCTAAAAAGAGGAGGGTTTTTTTATTATTTTTATTTACACCTTTAGAGTTTAAATGGGCTAATCAATAGGTTTATCTTGCCATGGTAGCAAAACTTCATTATGCTGCTTGAGCTGTGTTGTAGAGCAGAAAATCTATGTCCAGAAACTTTTTAGAAAATTAACTTATTACTCTATGTAGTACAGTAAAAAAATATTAGTGTGCATGATGTCTTAGTGCTACTGCACTCAAATATCTGATTCTTTCTCTAGGCTCTTGAAATGTGCGTTATCCACACAATAACAAGACTATTTCAAGGACTATTATTCAACCCATACCACTTCCTGGTAAAGGAGCACTTGCCTTCTCTATTCCAGTGCTTGAAATACATCTTCCAAAATTGAAAGTGCAATGTAAGAACACTTCGGAATAACATTGTCTGGAATCTTACAAATTTCTTCATCTACTCATGGTAAACTTTAGAAAAGTTTGAGTGTCATGAGAAAATATAAGTTAACTGTTGCTTTTAGCTATAATTAATAAGACCTCATGCACTAACTGATACAAACTGTGATATAGATGCATATTACCATTGACTGCAGTAATAAACATTCATTTTTGGTCCTTATTCAAAACTCAAATAAACAGTCATTTATGAGATTGAAAAAGCATATTACATGCAGTCTCCCAAGGCTACTTCAGTTCTACAAGGAAAATTCTAAAAAAATGGGTCATGGAGCATTTTAAAAGTAGAAGTATAGAGGTTTAAAAGCAGACTCTAGTTAACAGAGCAATCAAGTGCTGACATTTTACAATATCTCAATTTTACCAGCCCAATATTTTAGCTGTGGCATTACAGGCAAAAAAAAAAAAAGAGAAATAACTAAGATGATAGCTCAGTTGTGCAGCAAAACTAAGTTATATTACATAAAGACATACAATGGAGAATCTCTTTTTATCATTGAGTTTTGTCCTTTGTAATCTAAACATACGGCTTTCCTTGATGCCAAGAAACAGTCAATAAAAAGAAGCTTTTGTTCTTGAACAGCATCTTTGCTCTTTCCAAGCTTTAGCAACTGTTCATCATTTCACGGATGCAGTAAGAGCAGAAATAAGGGGAAAGATTTAGCATGGAAAAACTCTCTATTACTTACCTGAGGCCAGCTTTAGTATTGGTTCTGTTATTTATAGTGCTAAAATTGCTAAACACTATCTCTAGTAACAAAAACACTAAGAACCGGAAAAATCACCTCTTCCCATTTCAGACCACTGAGAGCATATCAGAGCACTGTCTGATATGATCATTATCTGCAGTAGTAGGGGACCTGATAACACTTCTTAGTTCTTGGGTCCGAGTCTTGTCACACCATGTCTGAACAGTGTATCAGTACAAAATTATGGAAAAAATAAATTCTCTCATACACAAAGTTTCTCATTTTGGAGGCCTGGACCAGCAGTCATGTGGTACTTAAGCAGGTCATTATAGTTGGACAATCAGAGGATGAGGAAGCTGGGGGCTCCAGCTTGAGGGCAACATCTGTCATGGAATTCATCCTTGTGCATTGGAGCATTTTCCATGTTTCTCTTTATACTTTGACTTGAAAGTTTGATTCTGTGTTTCACAAAAGCCTAAATCATAATTATAGCTCCATCACTTTTTTAAAAAAAAAGAAAAAAATTACACCCCTGCTTTTGACAAAATCTGCTGAACAAAAAAAACCACCACATGTTAAGATGAAGGTAATTTGACACTGAAACAAGTGTGATAGCTAATTCTTCATTATGTGACACTTCTGCATCAAACCCAGATATTTTTAATTGCCTGTGTCAGAGCTTACAGTCATTGTAAGCCTGCATGAAATTTTTTTGTGCTCTATATGATACCAAAAATCGTAGCAGAAGCTGAAAATAGGTATTTCAGGATTTAAAGCATCTTGATTTAACCATACAACCTGACCTTTAATCAGTTCTTTATAAGATAAATAATCTATGATTTACATAATTCCCCACAACAAACAAACAAACAAAACCCTGCAACTTTGTCACTACAGATATCTTTTTTTTTTTTTTTAAATAACTGACAGGATTCCAAATTAAGTGATCTGTGATTCCAAGAAATTTCTCAGTTTCCTTTCTATAGAAAAAAAATTCTGTATGTCTCATTTCGTAACAATATAGTGATTTTCTTCTATGGACACAATTTAACGAATAATGAACTTGTTCTACTTACAATGACTAGGAATGTTAACTTTAAATTTATCAGCAATCCACTTAGTTTGCTGTAATATTCTGCTTGATTACTAAAAATACAGAGGGCATCTGAAATCTTCTAAGTTGATTTAAAATATCTAGTTAATACTAGGACCTCAGATGACATGCTAAAGACATACTAATACTCTTCTACACATAAACAATAAAAATTAGTATTTAACTCAATGTTTGTCTGTTTATATCTTTTTTACGATCCCAGATACAGAATAGTTGATGTCTGAAAATTTCAAACTTGTCACAGTTTTGATGTTTCTAATAATTCTACCATTTAGATATTTGTAAATATGTGTGAGACACCCTGCAGTCTCCTCTTTTCTAGACTAAACAGTCCCAGTTCCCACGTAACCTGATCTAAGTGGACCTGCTTTGGCAGGGGGGTTGGACTAGATGATCTTTAAAGGTCCTTTGCAATCCCTACAATTCTATGATTCTATGAAGATACAGGCTAAGCATATGGCCATGTCCATTGCTATTGTTAACTGCAAGTTCAAAAAAAACATTGTCATAGAATATACTGATGTTGAAATTATTTCAATATGAATTTAGCTTTAGCAAACCAATTTTTCCATAGGAAGTTAAGATTCTTCCTGAAAACACTTTATATTTGCAAGCAACTGATTTCAGATTATGGTTCAGAAAAGGCTTATAAAGAGCAACAGCACATCAGCTGAGCAGTATGAAGAGTTTTAAAGGGAACAAAAGGAAAGATACCTCAGGAAGCCTTTATTTTACTATTAAAACATCTTTCTGGCACAGATGGGATAATTCTGCACCATTATTTGTTATTATGTCAGTGTAGTTGCTGACACGCACTACACTGGATTTTGAAAACCTAGATCATGCCAGAAGTTTTTGTCCTCCTATGGCTTGTGTGCAGTCATATCACTTCTGTTCTGTTTTGAGGCTTCGGACCATAAAAAGAAAGAACTTGCATGGCTTGTGTTTTTTAACAGTATGCACATTAGCAAGTCACTCAGCCATATCATCTCTATCTGTAAGGGCTGTACAATCAAACCTCTCCCCCTAATACAGTGTCACTCCTCCCCCACCTCACCTGTACATAGACTTCTATCCCAGCACTCCAATAACAGAACTCATTCCAACAAGTCAGCTAATTTGAAGATGTCATAGCTCTGTGAAATGTCCAATGCTTCCAGTCCATCCTGTTTGTTTCTCCTGCCACATGCATTGGTATATAAGCATTTCAGATGTGCTCCTGAACCTGTCATGCTCCCAGGAATGCTCTCATGTTGTAGGCAATCAAATCCACTCCTTTAAAAAAAAAAACAAAACAAACAAAAAAAGAAAAAAAAATCAAAACATGTAAGTACTGTTACGCCTTTCACAGTGATCATCTTCAACCTTGCCACTTGTCTGTTGTCACCTCAGAATACAAAAAGGATCCTTAGGAAAGGCTATGGAATAACTTACAAAAAGCAGAATTTCTTACATCTTTCCCTATGGAAAGCATTTTATCTTCTATATGATTTCTCCAATTACACTTAAATTATAAATGATTTAACTGTTAACTATTTTTTAACAGTATTGAACTGCCCTCTGCAGCTGAATCAGAGGTAAATATGTAAGAAAAATTTCATGTCTTGATTCATGACCTACTTCTATCTGCTCATGAAATCATGTTCATTCTTGCTAGATCTCAAACTGTATTAAAAAAAACTAGTGGGAGTTTTACGAGCACTAGGTTTAGAATAATGAAGCAATATTTATAGAAAGATTGAAATGTTTTTTGTAGCATTGTCTTCTCCATTTCAGGAATAAAAGGAAAACTGGAGGCTAAAAAACACTTGTTTATCACTCTTTACTTTTTTGGCCTGTGAAATCACAAGGTTAATAAAACATTCAGAATAACCTTTACAAACACATACATGCACCAGTACAGGCTGGGAGTGACCTGCTTGAGAGCAGCTCTGCAGAGAGAAAACTGGGAGTTTTGGTTGATAATAACCTAACCATGAGCCAGCAATGTGCCCTCGTGGCCAAGAAGACAAATGCCATTCTGGGATGTATCAAGAAGAGTGTGGCCAGCAGGTTGAGGGGTGTTCTTTTCCCCCTGTGCCCTGTTGAGGTCTCATCTGGAGTACTGTGTCCAGTTTTGGGTTCCCCAGTCAGAGAAAGCCCAGTGCAGGGCCACCAAGATGACCAGGGGACTGAAGTATATTTCCTATGAGGAAAGACTGTGGGAACTGGGGCTGTTCAGCCCGGAAGAGACTGTAGGGGATCTCATTAATACTTAGAAACACTTAAAAGGTATCTGTCAAGAGGATAGGGCAACACTTTTTTCTGTAGTGTTCGGTGACAGGACAAGGGGTAATTGAAAAAAGCTGTAACACAAAAAGTTCCACTTAAGAAAAAACTTCTTTACTGTAAGGATGAGGGAGCCCTGGCACAGGCTGCCCAGGGAGGGTGTGGAGTCTCCGTCTCTGGAGGTCTTTAAAACCCATCTGGATGTGTTCCTGAGGGACCTTGATCTAGGTGGATGTGCTTTAGCAGGGGAGTTGGACAAGATGATCTTTGGAGGTCCCTTCCAATCCCTACCATTCTGTGATTCTGAGTCACCTGAAAAAAAAAAAAAAAGAGCACGAAAACAGAAATCTAGCTGATACCTTCCAAGAGTGAATTATTGTCCAAGAACTGAGTGTCTGAATCCATTGGAATTTGACTTGTTTGTGCTGTAGATAAGAGACTAAGTGTCTCAAATTGAAGTAGCTTTTTTTACTTCTGGTTAATTTAAAACAGTGTATTAGAATTATTGTCCTTCTCACTTGGATTTAGTGCCATTCACAATACCATGTAAATTGTCATTCACTGCTCTACACACTGAGTAAATACCGAAAAAATGCCATGAAGAAGATGATATCATTTACAAAGCAAGTAGTAAAAGTTGACATGAGGTTGCATAGAGGCACAATTACTAAATTTTATTAGGAAAATCTCAATTGCTTTGATCAATACAAGTTTAAAAATCACATATGTTTCTTCATCAAAAAAAAGAACAAATTTTAGTAATATACATTTCAAACAAAATGCTGCTGTATTTGTCAGAGGTTAAGAAAGGGTAATGAATGATGCATCTGCAAAGCCAGATTTCATTTTCTGCACCTAAGGAAATGCTTGTAAAAACCTAAGAGAACTTTTCAGAGGAAAAATAAAAAGAATATAAATAATATCCTGGATTTATGGTTTTGTGCTGTATCTTTCAAACACTAATCTCTAACTGTGCTGAATCAACACCTGCACAGCAACAGCAGGAGGGGACATACTGGCACTTGAGGTACTGAGAGGAGTCAGGTAGCTTGGCAACAGTGGTACAAGTAATCTTTAAAATTTCATCCATTTAATTCTTCAGGGAGAGAACTCTTGGAGAGTTGAGGTTGCTGCTAAAAGTGATAGTAAAGCACCTGCAGTCACTGACCAATTTAAAAACATAATAAAGAAAGATTAAGAATGATTGAAAGTAGTACAGAGCTTCCAAAAAAAGTCTGCTTTTTAACATTAGATTTGCAGGTTAGCACTGAATACCTGTTACCTAGAAGACCCCAGGAGAGCTTAATTTGTAATGTGCAGTATTGCTGAAATATAGTCTTAGTTCCAGGTAGGCTTAAATTTCGTTTTACTTCCTTGAAACACAGGCATCTCAGCAGAATAGTAAAAACAAACAAACAAAATCGAGAGACACAAAAACCACACCACAGTTGTCAAAGAATCCGTGAGAAAATGGTTTGATTTTAAAAGTTAATTTTCAAGCCCATTTACTTATACCATCCCTAAAAAGTTTAAAGAAAAGACTGACTGATAACACTTACAACCTTAATATAATCTATTAATAGGATGGTTTATAGTAAATTAGCTATAACACATCATCCTTTAAAAATGCAGTCAACTGTATCAGCAGTTCTTGTCTGATTGCATTTATGAGCAAGTGGTTTGGAAAATGCAGATAATCTAGAGATCACACAGCAGAAAAATGTTTAAAATAACATTGTGCTATGAATTTTATTTCTGAATTTTGAATGACATTATTACTACCTTGCAACATGCAATTATACACTTGCATGCACCAAGATGCTATGTTCAGAAATCCTTAAATTTAACTTTAGCATTATGACTCCAGCTTGTACTTGCTCTCATTGCACCTACTTTAATAATAGTATTTTTTCAGCCTACAGATTCCTAACACCTCCATTCCACATACTTTTGCTGATCTGAGAGTGAAAGGTGTCTGATATAACTTTTGTCTGCCTGTTTGAAGCAGAGCTACTTTCTCTCTCTTTCCAGACCTAGCACCCTCCATGATAGAGAAGAAGAGAGGGAAGGGAAGGGAAGGGAAGGGAAGGGAAGGGAAGGGAAGGGAAGGGAAGGGAAGGGAAGGGAAGGGAAGGGAAGGGAAGGGAAGGGAAGGGAAGGGAAGGGAAGGGAAGGGAAGGGACTGAATTTGGAGGAGAGTTCAGTGGAGAGAAGGGAACCATTTTGACCTTTCTCTGCACTGTTGTCCCCAACTTTCACAGACTTCAGTTCATGTGTAGAAAACTGTTTTTTCTCTGCAGCTGTCCATACAGATAATGGAAGGAAGAGCTCTTTCTTAGAAAGAGCTGAGATTCCTGATGAAGCTGGAGCTTCTGGTGTCATTGTGAGAAAGTTGTCAGCTCAAGCCAGAAGATTTCAACTCACAAATACTTTGAAAGTTGGTAACTGCAACTCTTACAGGTACCACTTAAAGTAAGTGTCCTTTGTGAATTTAGAGCTTACAAAAAAGCAGAGTATGAGTAGTGTCATTGCTACTCCTAACAAGGACCAAATTCCAGTGATTCAACTATGTGGGAACCAAAACATTACAGTGACAGGCACTTCAGAACTACATCATAATGCCTCTTTTGCAAATAAAATAGCTTAAATCTTAGCCCTATTGAAGTGAAAGCTCACTGAAAATCAAAGAACTAAGTAGCATGGGAAATAAATTGTTCAGAGTTACATCTTCATAGTGGTATCTGTCTTCTTTTCACATCTTATTCTGGTTCTCCCTCTACCTCTGATGTGCTGTGTTACCCTGAATAATTCACTCACCTCTCACCTCTGTGCTGTGAGCTTCTCTCTCGAAGTAAAGCTGTGCTTCAACAGAAGATAGGTTGTTTCTTGCTACATAATGCAAATCAGCTACTGCTAGGTACCCAAATGTTGCCGCTCTATTATATCTAACAACATTAAGTGTGCTATATCTATTCTGTCTTTAAAGAGTTTGTGATTTTTATCACTGTTATTGCAGTTCTATAAACATTATCTTCTTTCCACTTCAGAACCAAGGTTATACAAAAGAGAAATTGTCAAACAAAATAGAAGGTATGAAAGCACTCACAAATCTAACCATCACAGATTATCCCCTTTTCTGTAAAAAAAGATGACAGCATGGTCCAAAATGAGATAATGCATTCTGAAATACAAAGGAAAACCAGAAAATATAGAAAAGAAAAAAATCATTGAGGTTTGCCAATAAAAGCTATTTGGAATAATTTCCTTACCCAATCAGGTAATAAGTTGATCTCTATAAAATCAGATAGATAAAGGCCATCCAAATTTGTCAGTTTCAGCACTCAAGCACATTCTAGGAACAATGCTATTTTTATATAAGCAACTGAGCAACAACATCCTAACAAATGCACAAGTTAATGACCAAGTACAGAAGGTGTCGATTTCAGGAACATGATAAAATTTCTTGCCAATAGCACCACATGGAAATGAACAGACTATTTAAAAAAACAGTTAGCTAGCTGACCCTCTTCTCCTACAACTACATCTTGAGGCTATTCAAGGCTGTAGAGAAATTCAGCCCAAACTAGTACAGGACAGAGTAGTATTCCTGCATTATCATCATCACAAAGCCACAGGGACATTCTGAAGAGAAAGGACATGCTATTATTCCTCAGTTTTTCTTCACAGTCATCTATGAGAAACTGTCTTGTAGAGGACCCTACTTTTGCCGATCTTCATGGTCTACATGGCAGTCATTATGGAACGCTTCTCATGCCCGAATCTGATGTCTTCTATAGGACAAAGACTCTCAGAAAAGAAAACTTAGTGATTTTTTTGGAAAATAAGCACAACATACTACATAGTTAGAGTCCAAAGAGACAGAAAAGCAGCTGTATATCTGGCCTAAATTAGATGATTAGTGATAGTCACGACATGGGCTATAGAGAAAGATTCTGGAACAATTCACCTCTGTGGATGTCTGCATCTAGTTATTCACAAATACTTCCTCCCTCTTTTGTTTCCACAATAGTGAACTAGTCATCCTGTGCCTTCTCCATACCTCAATGCTTATCATTTGTTACTGCCCATAGCAGGAGTCATTGCATTTAGTTATCCAGTTTGCCAGCACAAAATAGATTCTTTGACAAAAAATGGCAGTATGCTTCACTTTTAAATGAAGCTAATACTTATTACATAGTTCTACAGCTACAATCTAACAGTAAAAAAGCAAATAGGGTTTCACATATTCCTTCAAATACACATCAAAATAGAAGAACAAAGGGAGATTATTTGCAGCAGTAGGGCATCGTCTAATGATTGTCGATCCTTCTACAACAGTCTACCCAAACAAATGGCAATAAACATCTATTTAGGCCCTTGGAGGTAGCACAGTAAAACTGACATACACAAAGGTTCAGTTAATAACCTTACAGATGAGCTTGCATAGCAGCACATTATTTGCATAGCAATGATGAATAAAAAGACACAAAATCATGAATAAAATCTCACATCACTAAATTTGGTCTGTTAAAGGAAAGCAGGACAGGGATTACACCAGTAAGATTAGAAACTTTTCATGGAAAAATATTTTTTTAACTTTTTTTCAAGCCCTACATGGTTTAACCTTCTTAACAGAAATTTGCTTTTGAAATCATCTCATCAGAAAGTAAACTGCTCTGGCAAAGTTCCAAGACTTGATCACTGTAACGAGAGTCATTTCACAGGTATATTAAACAATAAAAATTTACAATATTTATGGTAGGTCTTAAAAATTATTTCTCTGATGACTTCTCAAGGTGTCATTGTCCTCTGGAAAATACATTCCTGTTGTCTCTAATTTTTTTTCTGTTTCCTTTAAGAGCTTTTAACAGCAGCCTTCTTCTACTTAAGCTACTAGAAGTAGTAGCTTGTTTTCTATGTTTTCCTCTAGACATCAATATTCATTTCACAATCTGATGGTTAGGTTCTCTTTTAATGATACTGGCTTTTATGTTTAATCACTGAATAAAACAAAAACTTCAGATGTCTATATATTTTAAAATGCATTTTCCTTTAAACTAGTTTCTCTTTTCTTCCTGTGTCAGGGTTTGACATGACAGCCATTTCTGGTAAGGGGGAAAGGGCTGTAAAGATGGCTCCTGTAAGAAGCTGCTCGAAACTCTCTCCAGCTCTGAGCCAGACCCACTGCTGGGGCTGAGACAATTAGATGCCTCCACGATCACATTTTAAGAAGCAGAAGCCAGAAGAGGAGGGTTCTTTCTGTTCCTTCTTGTTCTATCCTTTCTTTTCCAGCTGGTGATGGTGCAAGGAGTTGAGGGAGAGAGAGAAGCGATAATGTGGACCCCAAAGTCAGTGAGGGAGGAGAAGAGGAGCTGTGCTGAAGCAGAGACTCCCCTGCATCCTATGGAAAGGACTAGATATTTGTTTGCACTTCATAAAAGACCCCATATCAAGGGCAGAGACTCACTTTGTTAAAGACTCCATGCCAGGGACAGTGACTATGCCCAGAGGAGGCTGTGTCCCATGTGAGGGACCGTGAATTCACAGAAGCTGTAACTGTGGGGAAGAATACATGCCAAAGAAGTTCATTAAAATTATGCCTGGAAGAGGCCATGTCCCATGGGACTGTTGGGGAGAATCCACGCCAGAGACGTTCATTAAGGACTGTGTCCTGTGAGAGGAACCCCACACTGGAGCAGGGGTAGAATGCCAGGAGTCATCCTCCTCTGAGAAGATAGAAGTAGCAGAGCCCATCTGTGAGAGACTGACCACATCCCCCATTCCCTGCCCTCCTGAGTCGTTGAGGGGGGAGGAGGTAGAGATATCAGGAGCAGTGAGCTGGGCCCAGGAAGAAAGGAGGGATGGGGGAGGGAGATCTGAAAGTGCTGTTTGTAATTTTCTCAATCACCCTACTTTCTTTTTGCATTTTGTTCTGTTCTGTTTCTTGTAGGTAGTAGAATAAACTTTCCTACTTTCCTCTCTAAGTCTAGTATTGGAGTCGATTTTGCCCAGAACCATAATCAGCAACGAGCCCTCCCTGCCCTTATCTCAATCCACAACATCCTTGCTTATCTTTTTTTTTCCTCCCATTTTGCTGGGGCCTCCACCATCCTAACAAGGGTAGGGCTGGATGATGGGTAGTGAGCAAAAGACTGTCATGGTACTTCATTGCTGCTGGGAAAAACCATGACATCCTATCACTTGAAGCTACATAGTTCCAAGGCTTTTCTTTATCAAGCACTAGAGTTAACACTTTTTCTACTACACCTAATACATTTTTTTCTATATTAGTCCCTGTAGTTCAAGCAGAGCACTAACATGGAAACCCAGTTCTTTTGCAGTAGAAAGCAAAATTACATCTTGAGTCAGGCATATTCCTTAGTATAATCTTATTTCTAAACAAGGTAATAATAAAAATAACAACACAATATTTCTTCCACACTGAGGAATAATAATAATGATAAATGCAATCTTATTTCCCAGAAGGCTATATCTACAATCAAAGATGCAGTTTCTGTGTTTAGAAATCCCCAAAGCTGTCACTCCAGAGAGTAACATGTCAGGATAAAAAAATCTGTTCTGTACTTCTTACCTCTATACTTGACTCTCATGGTTCTTTGTGGCTTCTCCAACTCTAACTCAACAGGCTCTCATGCTTTACTGCTCTGTGCTAGGCCAGCGCAAGCATTCATATACTTCTGCATGAGTCTTACTGGGGTAATGTTGAAGTTGAAAAAGACATCTAGCAGAAGAAAATAGCTAGTCCACTTAAACTGGAAATGCCCTAAGAAGCTATGGACGAGTGCTCAGGGATTTTTTTTTTTAAGGGTTTTTTTTGAGTTTGTTTGGGGTTGGGTTTTTGGGGTTTTTTTGTTTGGGGTTTTTGGGTTGGTTTTGTTTGTTATTTTTTTAGCTAGGTCTATTTAAAATCTTGTCTCTAGGCATTTTCAAGCTCACCTGTAATTGCACAGACCCTGCTTCAGTTGTTAGCCCTGTAAACCTTCTTCTCTAAGTTACCTTGTTCAGCACCTTCTACCAGGTGCTAAGAGACTTCACAAGGCAAGATATACAAAGTTCAGAAGTACATAGCAATTATTCACTTTTGATGATACACAAGAGATACCTAGGTGTAACAAGCAGTATCTAAATGGTAATATGCCTTACACTCTTGAGGCAGTCATCACTCGGGGAAAAAATGGTCTCTATTTCTCCTCAGATGAGATAATCCTCAGTCTTACTGACCTGTCAATTTCTATTTCCCTGCTTTTTCCCTTATGGTTTAATACCTCTTCTTATCAGTATTGTTCCTCTTTAATTCTTTCAGGATTAAAATAACTCCTATTTTGAATACTTTTCAGAATAGAGTTAAGATGACATCATATCACTCTGCAGCAGCAAATCAGACTGTCAATCACAAACTGCTGGAGCCCCAGCCAGGAGTTGCAGTATCTGTTGTTCAGGTGGTTTTGAACAGCCTTACAAATTCTACCTCTTCCACCTAGGATGAAACGAGTATTTGTTACAAAGTCAATTCAAGGAACTCCTATCCCCTTCTGAGCATCCAATTCTCTGTCAGCACAAGTGCATACCACCTCCAAGTTAGTCTGGCCTCAGTGCTGCTGTCTTCTGCAGTTTGGAAGAAGTCTTTCCATGTAAGTGAGTGCCAGTGCAGACAAGAAAGAGGACAGCTGCTACAAATAGGGGAAAACTTGCACAAATCCAGCACATAAAGAATGTCAAACTAACAGGCAGAACATTTCAGAAAAAAAAAAAATCCCTTAACCAGAATTTTACAAATAATTAACAGTGAAAATATTTGCATAAACTTCCAGGGGACCTCCATGGAGGCAGGCACCTTTGTCGCACAGCTAACTTGGGGACCTGCCAGACTTAATTCCAAAAAGGCTTTAGTCTTCCTAGTTTCATCCCTATATGCTCTGGCAACTTTCTTATACTCTTCTCAAGCAACCAGGCACTTTTCTAACACTGTATCTAATTCTTTATCCAGGGAAATCCATATTGACATCAACATTGCTAAGTAAGACCCAAAGGCAAGATTTCCTACAGAGCTTAAGACATTTCACAATCAGATGATTTTGCTCATTCCTATGCTCCTGGCTGTACTCTTGACCTATTCTTGTGTCCACAGGAGTACTTAGTATCAAACTGGACTACTGAGCTTATCAATCTAAAAATAAAATACCTGCCTAGTAGAAACATGTGTCTACCTACCAAAACTCAAGTTTAGCCATTTCAACAGTTTTTTTTTAATAATGGGAAAACAGTGGTCCATACTGAGTTGCTACAATATTTAAACTGGACTGCAGCTACAAGCATTGTGAAACTATAAAGGCTTTACCCTTTCCAAAGGGTTATTCTTTCCGATTGTAAACCAAAAGGCATCTCATGTTAACTGTTATTCTCACCAAAAATCAAATAGTGGAGATGAGGTAAACAAAAATGTAATATATGAAAAATGGAAAAGATTTTTTTTTCATAATAAACCAATTGAAAAAAATTATTAATTATAATAATATTAAAATGATGCTTCCAAGTTTCACCCTTGAGAGATGAAGATGATTTATAGCCACTAAATTTAAGGGCTATCAATTATATTTTTCTGTCATTATGTTCATACCACTTTCTCTTCAGACACATGGCAAAATTGCTCAGGATTAAGCCTTAAAAGCTAGACCCCATTATATACTTGAACAATTTGTGAGCATAAATACAAACCTTAAATCCTCAGTGTTGACTGATGGTTATTGTACTAACTTGCTCTCCTATGTACTCTATTCAAAGCCCACTTCCATTTTCTTGTTTTCTGTGCAAAGCATAACATATTTTCACACAAATCAAGTGTGGTGTAGCACTATTTATTAGTCTGGGAGTGCTACTAAGTAAAAATTTTGGTTGTAAAGATTACTCTCAAGTACGTTTTGTTGGTTGTTTTTTGGGTTTTATTACAAGTAATATAAAACAGTATCTGACCTCTCTGAGACATATTCAGCTTCCTTGGACCTTGTTCAGAAAAGATGTATACAATTCTTTTATTTGTTTTGGACAGGATGCAAATAGAGACTTCTCTCTTTTGTGTTTGTACCTCATATATGATTGTTTTAGAAAATTATGTCTATACCAGAGGAGTGAGAAAAGGAAAACTTCTTCAAAGAAAAAAAAATGCTCAAGTTTGATTCTGTTTCTGCTGCATAAAAAGCAAATTCTAATAAATATTAAGGGATGCAAAATTTCATCATGAATAATGAATATCAAGAAAAATGTTTCTTTGTTCAAGAATAAAAATAGTTCTCTTTTCCTATGAAATTTGTAAGTGCATCTAGTTACATGAAATAAAATGCTTCACTTGCTGTCTTTGGCTTCTGTGTGACATTGTAAGTGAAAATAAGAAAATATTTGTAAAGTGGTTTTAATCAAGATTACTTGATCATCAACAGATACTTTAATTACATCTGGAAGTTATTAAATTGCTTCTTGAGTTTAAAAAAAGCTAGCCTCTTATGTAAGCACACCTTTGACAGAATTTGAAATGTAGTAATACATGTCAACAAAAGTAAATATAGGAAACAAGTTATACTATGGAAATTATTCACTTTAAAGGTATAGCAGGAAAGTTGCAAATGATTTTTTTTAATTTTTTTGAAAAAATAACATATACTGGTATGATGATCTCTAGACATCTCTTCCAACCCTTACCAGTCTGTGATTCTATGATGAAATTTTAGTTTCGTCATAAAGATTAATGGGTGTTGAAACCTTCCAAAACATTATAGAAGTCCACACATATTCATAGAATCACAAAATAGTTTGGGTTGGAAAGGTCTTTAAAGATCATCTATAGTCCAATCCCCTTGCAATAAGCAAGAACATCTTCAACTAGATCAGGTTGCTCAGAGCTTCATCCAGCTGAACTTTGAAAGTTTCTAGGGATGGGACGTCTACCACCTTTCTGGGCAACCTGTTCCTGTGTTTCACCACTCTCATCATAATTTCTTCCTTATATTTAATCTGAATCTACTTTCTAGTTTAAAACTATTTACTCCTTGTCCTATTGCTATGGGCCTTAATAAATTCTCTCCTCATTTTTCTTATAAGCCCCCTTCAAGTACTGAAAGGCCTCAATAAGGCCTTCTCTTCTCTACACTGAACAATCCCAATTCTGTAGGCCTTTTCTCCATCCCTTTGCTCATCTTTTTGATCCTAATCTGGACCTGCTCCAATGAGTCCTGGTATTTTGAGATAGCTTACCAAGCTACCTTATCAGTCATATCACTTCAAGATCTTTTGTCTATCAGGTTTGCTTTTCAGATAAGTCAGAAGATCGATCACACTGAAATATAAGCACTGTCATTCTCAGAAGAAACGGATAGTAACAAAGCAGAGAGGACTAGGCCACCTTTTTGGTGCAGTTTAAGCTCTCATGAAACCACACTCTGAAAATTGAAAAAATAAAATTAAAAGACTGTCAAGCACAGCTCCCATAGGTCAAGTGTGGATTCCTCCATTTAATCATTCACACGGGCAAAACAGGACACAGTTATCCTATCAGCCACAAGTAAAGTAAGGAAAATGCCAACAGATTTTCAAAAACATAAGTGTTTTCCTTACCTCAAAGGACAGTTAAAATTAACATTTTGCTTGATACTATTTAATGGAATAAAGCATTAACATGGTAAGTTGTTTTGATTCAGTATCCTTGTAGTAACTGTTTAAGCAGCACAAACTTAGCAATTTGCAATTTTCTGCCTGCTGCCAAAATTTAGCATGAGACAGGCTAAGGTACATTAGCTCAGAATAACTAACAAATATTTGTTTACATATATATATGCTCACACATATAATTACTAATGCTAATTCAATATTTATAAAGCGCATATTATAGATTCCTATAGTATACATGCATACCTTTATATTGATACCAAAACTATTTACTAGAAATAAAACATTAGATGATATTTAAGACCAACCCTATCTAAAAAATTTCTTCCTTGAAAAAAAAAGATTTCCTTCTCAAGATTACTTACGAAAATTAGAAACCAAGCAAGACATAAAACATAGCTTCCAAGATTTTCTGTCTTCTCTTTTATTACATTAAAAGTTAGCTCAGTCATGATTATTCTTTGTTTACTCACTCATGTTCTCTAAGACTGAAGCAGAACATCACATATTAACTGGATTAGTAGCTGATCACTCAGACACTTTCATAGGGTTTTGGCTATTAAAAAAAAAGGGTCAAGATGAAAAAAAAAGTGAATAGTCTCAGAAATTCGACAGATATATAAATAATGCTTTCTGGTTATGTTGTGGTTTAGGCCCATCCAGGGACAAAA
Organism: Colius striatus; assembly: GCF_028858725.1. Taxonomy (NCBI): domain Eukaryota; kingdom Metazoa; phylum Chordata; class Aves; order Coliiformes; family Coliidae; genus Colius; species Colius striatus. Next base: position 56,442,641 of record NC_084761.1, read on the forward strand.
GTCCATGATTAGACTCAAGTACCACAGACAGGAGAATTCCTAAAATGCAGGGAGGGCTTAATTGCTGCTTACAGTCCCAGACAAAACAGACAAGGCTCCTCCATGGGATCCCTCATACACCCGGCAGCCCTGCCACAGGTCGCTCCAACGTGCATTCATCCTGAGGGCTGCAGCTCCTCTCTGCCTCTTGTGTGGATCCGCTTTGCGGCTTACAGGCTCTTCAGCATGGCCTGCGCCATGGCCACCTCCTCACACAGTCTCTCGCCCATCTGGGCACACTCATCTGGACCTGCTGGTGGCTCTCAGTCCTGCCATTGCCCTCCACGGTTTGCAGAGGCACAGCCTGAGTTCTCTCCAAGGGTTGCAGAGGGGTCTCTGGTCCAGTGCTTCTCCTTCCTCCCTCCTTCTCTGACTGTGGGGTCGGCATGGTCATCTCTATCTTGTACCACTCCTACACCTCCTCCCAAGCACTTCAAATTCCTGTCCTTAAATAGTAATGGCAGAGGCACCAGATTGGCCCAGCTGGGCCAGAGGTGGGTCTGAACCGAATAGCCAGGGGAAAGTCCAAGAAATCTTTACTGGGTCTGCACTCCAGCCCCGTCCCCATTACCAAACAAAAGGAGCTCCTGACTAAACCATGACAGGTTATGATTGGGAAACAATTTGAAAGTAAGACATCTACATCTCTACAAGGAAGCATCTAATGTTTCCAAAACTGTCTTTTCCCAAGGTTCAAAATGTCAAATTTAGTGCTAAAATATTCTACTCAAAAATCTTTACATGGACCTTGACAAACAGTTTGCTTAAGGTTTTCCCTCCAAAATCAGGTAAGAGTTCTTATTTTGCAGTCCCTCTGTACTTTATTATATGCATTTGCAATAGTTTTGTCTTTAGATGTGCCTGGTTTTAAACACAATTTATGAAAAAAACCCCACCTTTAGAGATTAACATCATCACTGGACAGTGAAACATACAAAATTCAGGGATGCAAGATACCTTTACAGATAGACACTTTTATCCACAGATTAAAAACAAAACAAAAAAACAAAAACAAAGAAACAAACAAAACACAAAACCCCACCAAAATCCCCAAACTAAGTTTAAATAGCTTTTGAATTAAAGACTGCTTATAAGATCCTTAAAAGCAATATTATGTAGTGACAATATAGGATCTGTACATAAAATATAACTGGCAAAGACTTGAGTTATCAACAAAACACCCAGTACCTGAATCCTGATAGAAAGGCGAAGCAGATCAGTCTGTAATTTTCCAAATAGAATTAATTTCCTGAAAAGGACAAATCAACATTCTGTATGTCAACAAATCCTACACGTTAAAGTCTCATTTGTGCTATTATTCAGTAAAAGTAAAATTATTTTACTCTTATTATAAAAGTAAGAAAATATCTTAGCATTATTTAGCATTTTTAATTATTTGTAGGGCACTCTTCACTGTCAAAGCAATTTTAGATTAATATTTCCATAGAGGATTACTGAAAAAAATCATGAGATTTCTATCAGTTCCCATCAACTCCTCAGGAAGATATTAATCTAAATCTCTTGTACTTTAGAAATGCTGAGATAATTTATTTTTCTCAGGTTTGAGACACAGTGAACATCAAGAAGGTATTAGCAGTCAATTTCTGTCTTCTAGTCTGTTGCCTCACACATCTCTCATGGGCAACAGTTTTCTTACCTCAACAGAAAAAACAAGTAAATGTCAAGGAATGTTCAAATCAGAAATATGAATTAGCCTAGTCAAACTAAGACAGAGTTTGTTTTAATTTTTTTTAAAGACATAAAAGACAGCCAGTTGTAAAGACACTGAACTGCAAAACAAAGAAGAGATAGTTTGGGATTCGTTTTGCTTATTTATAGAGTACATAATAATGTTGTTATTTTCAGTATCCATCATAGGTAAGTTATAGTTCCAAATGCTAACATTAAAGTGCTGCAAAATGTCTTTCTGTTTTCCTATTTGTCTGTAGCTGTATGAAATGAAACAATATATATTTTCTTGTTAACACTGTACAGTACTCATTTATATGTATCCTGCTATAGATTAAATTCTTTCCTAACCAAATTATGTGCAGAAATACCAAAAAAATATCCCTAAGGGAAAGCATTTTACATTTGTTTCTATGCTACCCTTATGTCACACAAATGCACAAGGACAGGTCTTTAAAAGAACCGAACTTCTTTAGATTCATGAGCATGGGACAAGAGAAACCTAGTATCTGACCCCGAGTTCTCTCTAAATGCAAACTGAATTCCCCTTGGGCTACAAAGTTTAATGGTTTCCAGACATCCATACTAGCCAGATTGATTCTACCACAATTTGTTTTTCAAAAGGAAATTCTGAACCAGTTGCAGGACACAGGGGACATGGACCTAACTTATAACAAACTAGAATAATCTCCTCTCTAAAAGAACACTTTCTCTATGGATTATAAATATGGATTATACTAAATTATTATGGATCATAATAAAGACATCTTCCAATGTCTTACATATTCCACAAAAATGCATTTGAACTTAGTAGATAATAGTTTGCCTAAAAATCTAAAGCTTGATAAATTACATCTTTTTTTGCTGTTTTCCCCCCTCCTTCCAATAGAGGAAATGGTTGATTTGCTTAAGAAAATAAGGGTGACAATATAAGATTCCAAATGTCCTATGCTGTCACACTCATGCCTCAGTTTCAGTGGATATGATAATCCCCTTCTTGCTCAAGTCACAAAGTCTTTCTTCTTTCATTATATTGGAATAGTAAAACTAATAGCAAACAAGATTCTCTACTCAGACAAAAGAGCATTGTGACCTACATAGCTTATCTAAGGCTGTATTTTCCTCTAGAGCACAGTAATTGTTTCCATCTGAAACTCTGATATCACCACTTCGTCACCTTACACTGGAGGGAGGGAAATCTTTAATATCTGAGATATTACAGGGTCAGAATTGTACTGAGATAAAAAAATCAGGTATACCATAAATAGAAAGAGAACATAATGGGTATATACTCAATAAATTGCAAGGGAAAAACAAAAACAGTCAGTCGCCAAAAGCAGAATATCAATGTAAGCAGTACTGCATCTTTTTTGATCCCACAGAGGAAGAGATGAGTGTTAAGGAGTGTCAAGATGTAGGAAAAAAAATGCAACATAAACATGAGCTCTCTGCCTTGCATAGTATGTTAACCAAGACCAAAGATCAAGCACATTACTATGTGTCAAAGTAAAATTGTGGAGACTGAGGACTGCAGGGCATAATAAATAAATGTAAAACTATCTGTGAAATAAATACATGATGGTGAAAAGTCCAATCAAGAAACTAAATTCTGACTGTGATTTCTGAGAAAAACACTCACAAAAGTGTCTCCTCTTTGTAATTTTAATAATTGCTTAGTTGTAAGAAGGCATACTGTCATACAGAACAACCTAGGAATGGTGGAATCAAGGATGTGAAGACTCAGTTAAGCAGGTCTTCCTAGTTGATGTATATTTTTCATTTAAATTGAATACTGTGGAAAGTCTACTTTTGGTCAAATAGTCAACTAAAGTAAAAAACGTACTCTTTGGTTCTATGTTGAATGAAATCTTTAGTTTTTTCAAACCTCACACGCATGCAATCTTATCAAAACAGGTTTAAGATCACCTAATTTATTCACCAACGACTGAGTAAAGATAATTAAATTAAGATGGGTAATGACATTTTTCCTCTCTTTAAAGAAAAGTTATGCATCCCTTCTTCCAAAAGACAGACCTCCATGAAAACTTAAAAGTCTGAAATTAAGTAGCAGTTCACTCTTGATGATTAAGAAATGCCTAGAATTTTATTTCCTACATTTCACAGTAGGAAACTTGAAGAGTGAAATCTTCCTGTTTAGAACATACTGCAAACAATAGCCTTCAAGAAGATATAAACAAACTTAGATACTTCATCATCACTCCCATATTAGTTTCAGCACTTGGTGAGGCAAGTTATTTTATGTCTGTGTGTACATTCACATGACTCAGGTAGGCACACAAGAGCAGCGAGAAAAAAATCCGTTTCCAAGTTGAAAGGTAGAGTATGTGACAGTTGTAACCTAAAAAATTAGAGCATAGGATCAACAGGAAATGCAATAATAATATTCCTCTATCATTACCACAGATTTCATTTACAGAAAAGACTACTTCACATTCAGTAATGCTGAGTAAACTTTTAAATGACAGATTAAAAAAAAAGAACATTACTTGTGCGTTCCTGAACTACATATTTGCTCTGAAAGGTAAGCTGTTCTGTAAAAGCCTAGAGATATGCCTACAGTAATACTCTTTATTTCCCTTGTCATCCTTGGTAGTGTTTTTCATATTTTCACCTTTTCACTAGATTCTATTACCAGCTGTTCTGTGTCGATTTGGCAATCCTTTAAGTCAGACTATGTGCATCAGTAAATTCACTAGACAAAAGGGACTGACAATAACTTTGACTTACAAAGAAATAGAAAACAGAACCTGCAAATAGTGAAGTATAACCTGCAGAAAACACATACTTATTTTTAGTTTTCACCTGTGGGGCACTAATACACAACTTGGTATGACTGTCCAGTGTGATTCAAAAGGTCTCTACTAAGGCAAAAATCTCTTATTTAGAGAACAGTTGTTAAAAATAATCCTCAGGGTTTTTTTGGGTTTTTTTTTTAAAAAAAAAAAAAAAGTTGGGTACTGTTATTCATTATACTATACTCAAAATAAATTATACAATACAAAATGTTTTACCCCCTAAGGGGAAAATGACAGCAACTGAGGCTTTCAGTAGCGTTAGTTCCCAAACAACTAATAAAGGAATGATTCTTCAAATCAGCTTACATCCAGTGAAACAGAAGCAGTCATTACCTTCCACAGCAAGCCCAACTTTTAGCACAGCATGGATATTTTAGATAAAATAATCCGCAGAGTAACGAGAGACCACAGTAACACAAATGAAAAGCTAGGCTTCCTTAACATCTATAGTTCAGGTTAAGCTATTCATGTGTTTTAGCATTTAAAGACAAAGTCTCAGGTGAGAAGACAGAATTCCAGAAGAATGACAGTAATGACAAATTGTTTAGGCTAGGATGGCTTTCACGAGATTGCCTGGTACATCTCTCCACTCCATGTGAGACTAATTTGCACATTATATCACACAGGTCCTTGTCCAAAGTCAATTTCTGGTCCTTCCAAAACTGTAATTTCCACCATCTCTCAGATCAAACCATTGCAGCTTAAGCTTACCTGCCTCCACACAGCCATGTCAGAATTTTAAGAAACTTGCTTGTCTTTTTCCCATTCATCTTTAGGAAAAGTTCAGCCCTTTCTCACTGCTGACTCTTGTCCAAACTCAAGTTAAAATACTAATGTTGTTTGTTTACAAACTTAAGAGGAATGTTGTCAAGTACGTGATTACAATTTCCATTTTCCCGTGTTACCATCGTTAACCTTCTTGGTGAAAAAGTTCTTCCTAATGTCTAATCTAAACCTCCACTGGAACAACTTGAGCCCATTTCCTCATGTCCTATCATTCATTACTGGAGAGATCGACTCCCACCTCACTACAACTCCCCTTCAGGTAGTTGTAGAGAGTGATGATGTCTCCTCTCAGCTTCCTCTTCTCAAGGCTAAATATCCCAAGCTCCCTCAGCTGCTCCTCATCAGACTTGTTCCCTAGACCCTTCATCAGCTTTGTTGCCCATCTCTGGACATGCTCCAGCACCTCAATGTCCTTCTTGCAGTGAGGGGCCCAGAATTGGACACAGTATTCAAGGTACAGCCTCCCCAACGCTGAGTACTGGAGGCCAATCACCTCCTTAGTCCTGCTGGCCACACTATTTGTGATACAAGCCAGGATGCCATCTGCCTTCTTGGCCATCTGGGCACACTGCTGGCTCATGTTCAGCTACCTGTCAACATCCCCAGTTCCTTTTCTGCAAGACAACTCTCAAGCCACTCTGTCCCAAGCCTGTATCATTGCATGGAGTTAGTGTGGCTCAAGTGCAGAATCCAGCACTTAGCCTTGTTGAATCTCATGCAGTTGGCTGCAGCCCATCAATCCAGACTGTCCAGGTACCTCTGAAGAGCCTTCTTGTCCTCAGCTTGGTGTCATCTGCAAATTTACTGAAGGTGCATTTCATCCCACCCTCCAGATCATTGATAAAAACATTAAACAGAACAGGCCCCAGCACTGAGCCCTGGGGAACACCACTGGTGACTGGCTGTGAACTGGGTTTAACTTTATTTCCCACCACTCTCTGGGCCCAGCCATCCAGACAGTTTTTCATCTATCACAGTGTAGGTCCATCCAAGGCATGGGCAGCCATTTTTTCAAGGAGGATGTTATGGAAGACTGTGTTGAAGGCCCTACTAAAATCCACATCCACAACCATTCTCTCATCCACTGAGCAGATCATCTTGTCATACATTAGATTAGTCAAACAGCACCTGTCCTTCATACAGCCACGTTGACTCAGCCTGAACTCTTGGTTATCCTGTATGTGTCTCAAGAGGGTGCTTAGGACGATCGGTTCCATAACCTTCTCTAGCACCAAAGTCAGGCTGACAGACCTGTCGTTCCCAGGATCCCCCTTTTGACCCCTCTCGTAGATGGAGGGTCACATTTGCTGTCCTCCAATCTGCTGGAACGTCCCCAGTGGGTCAGGACTGCTGGTAGATGATGGAGAGTGGCTTGGCGAGCACATGCACCAGCTCCCTTAGCATTCTTAGGTGGATTCTGTCCGGCCCCATCGACTTCTGTGCATCGAGGTGGAGCAGCAGGTTGCACATTGTTTCCCCTTAGTATAAGGGGGCTTCAGTCTGTCCCCTGCCCCTGTCTTCTGGCTCTGGTGGACAAGTGCCCAGACAACAGCTGATTTTAGTATTAAGAGACTGAGGCAAAGAAGGCATTAAATACCTCCACTTTTTCCTCATCCTTACTCACTACGTTTCCCTCTTCATCCATTAAAGGAAGAAGATTCCTCTTAGGCCTCCTTTTGTTGCTAATGTATTTGTATCAACTTTTCTTATTGTCTTTTACAGTAGTGGCCAACTTTAACTTCTAGTTGAGACTCAGCCCTTCTAATTGTCTCACTACATGACCTCACCACAGTAGTGTAGCGTAGTTCTCCTGGGCTGCCTTTAACAGGCTTCTCAACTATATCTTATGTAATGAAAGTAAAATAGTAATATGTATTCAGTAAGGGTTGTAGAAGCTCATCTTCCCTCACAGCTGAATATTTCATTGCACAAATCTGCTTCACAGATTTAGCATTTTGGTAGTGGGGGGGTTTTCTCGCGGTTTTTTTTGGAGAGGGCAAAAGTGGTGAGGGTTAGATCGCTTTGTTTTTAAATAGATATATTCAAATTATTTCACTCAACATCTTTTCTGATATCAGTGGAATATGACACTGCTGAGATATAGGTCATAGTGAAATTTCTGGGAAATAACAAAATATTTCTGAGAAATATTTTTAACTGGCATAAAGATCAAATGTTATTGATAGACTGAAAGAACAGAGATTTTTAAGTCCTTTTGTGTTTGTGTGCCAACATTAGAAACACTAACTACAGTAACATCTACATAGGATAGATGAGAAAGAAGATTTCTTGTGGTACACATTGAGCATTAAATTAGACCTACGTTAGCAAGAAGTGTAGACCAGCTAGAAATTATCTGTAGAGTGTTGGTGATGAGGATCTGATGTCTGCACATTTCCTGGCTTCTCTTTTCTAGCTGGCTGGCTTTTTAAATTTGGAGTATCTCTAGAGAAGGTGCATTATATACCAAGTTATTCCAGATTAAAAAGCTCATTCTGCATCTAAGAGTAGCACTGGTCAAGAACTGAGCTGGTGTCTGTCTTGTTCAATTTCCAGTAGCAGAGAAAAATGAAGATGTCTCAAGTGCTTTCTTTGCTAAGGATCTATCTCTTTTGTCAAGTCTAGGACCAAACTGGTGCTCCTGAGGAGAGAGTGTAGTTCAACAGATGAGTTATTGTAATGTCAGTACAGCCTACTGCTCTAACACTTTAACATAGCAATGTATTCGATGTAACACAGTATAAACCAGCTTGACATGAAAACAGCTGAGACCAAACAAAACTAGCTATTCTTGCTGCTAAAACTGTCAGGCCACTTTTCCCAAGCTTAAGGGTTTAAAGCCCTGTGGACAAAAAGAGGGACATTTTTCCGAGTTAAAGACACAAAAGGAGCGTTTCCACAATTTATATTTCTGTAAAGTGTACAGAGTTTTCCTTCCCCAAACAACTAACTTTCAACCACCTAAGGTTCTAACCTCTCCAAATTACTTCAAGTTTGTACTGCAAGTATCCAACACACCCAATCGAAGTCTGACCGTATCTGTGCAACAGTGTTGACTACAGAGAACTGTAGGAGGAAATAATAATCAAATACTACAGTTAAGAACTTTTTGAGGGAGCTACATTAACTTTATTTTCAAATTAAGATGGTGCTTCTAGCAATCTATTGCAATGCTTATTCTCAAGTGTAAAGCAATGTTGTGTAACATGGTATTTTGAGGCAAGGAAGCCAATTCTCCTAATATTTCAAACTCAGTAATCATACCTAGTTATCAAATAATTTTATTATGAAGACTGAAGTAGATTCCCAGCAAAGTTCTGCAAGAGTGTGACCTGTACTTAGTGAATGTTGAAACATCCGAAGATATTTTTTCAACAGGCAAGCACACACAAAACCAGTACTGCATATCAAGTATTAATAAAACAGCTTAGACCACGATATATTTCTGTCAACCTACATGCTGTTACATTTTCTTATCAGGTTTTGTTACACACAAAATGTTATGAGAAGAGGATACACCTTAGTCTAAGGGAAATCTTAAGAGCCTAACTGAATAATTATCATTAGTACACATCCAATTACTATAGGAAAAAGTCCAGATTAAAAAAGGGTCTCAATGGTGATAATAGTTAAAATTGTTGTACATACACTTCCTATCACCTCAATCCTTGCCCTGGTGCTTACTCTTCTTCAGCTGCTTTTCTGTATTTCAACGGTGAGTGTTCCTTTGTGCCAGGAACATGCAGCAAGTCATCAGCATCCCAAGCCTGAATATGGTGATTTCTTTCTCCTAAATCTGTAATCAACCTGAGATAACTTTTATATTTGATAACACACTTGTAACATCTTGTTCTTTCATTATCTCTCCACACATTCACAATCACATCCAATTTTACTGTTTATGTTGCATTTTACATGTGTTCTGTATTTTTTCTCTTATTATAGTCAAAATGGCATTTGTCTAGGCCAGGACTGCATTCCTTCAGTTGACCACTGATCACATTTCCAGTACCAGTCTTGCATGAACTCCTCTACACTGTATCCTGTGCAGCCACTCAAGGCTTCTGTTATCATGTCAAGTCCGTATTCTTCTACACTATCTTATTTCATTAAGTCCATAAATACTCCATTCTACACAGACTAACTACTCACCATTACCATCTATGTAAACACATACATGTATAGCATAGAAAAAACTACATGTAAAACAAATTAATCATACCCACCTGGTTATTAATTAACTGCTGTTAAGCTCAAAGCAAACATGCTAAGCTGCAGACATGAAGCTGCAGCAAGTTTACTCACACCTGTAACATATCACGAGCACAGTAACAGCTGGACTACAGCTTAGCCAGCCAGAAATTCTCCCCCTTCTTTCCTGTAAAACATAAGCATTTGAAACAGAACTAATTTTCTTTTACTATAAAAAAATCTGCAAGAATGGAGTTTAACACTAATGTCTGGAACACTATTGTTCTGAAACAGTTTGTTGCCACTGTATAGTACTTGTTTGACATTCAAATTGAGATCCAAATAACCTTCTCAGTTGCACACCTAAGACATAGTACTTTCAGATATAAGAGAATAAAAGTTTTACTCACAGGAAACTTTAGAAGTCTGAAATTCAATTCTAGTTCACAGTAGCAGCATCTTTACAAGACAGTCCCTCCCTCTGTGCTTTAAATTTTTGCTTCATTTTTAAGTTACTTGAAATTAAAGTTTAAGCAACACCTGCAGAGCTTAATTAGCCTTTAAACACATATCAAAGTAATGAGGACAATATGAGGTTGAGACTAGAAATACATCCCACACACTGCTATCAGTTCTGTTCAATGATTCAAATTATCTTCAAGATGTTTGTCCCACATTAATTTGTTTTCCTCTTTTTAAAATGTTCACGCAATTTTAACAGTTTCCATTCTACTTAGAGACACTGTCACGGAGACTTAGATCAAGTGCAATCATAGGGTTGACTCTTTGGACAGGTAGAGGTTGTTCCAGACCACTTTTGGTTGACAATTCTGTTCTTTTCCTAGAAACAAACTGAGACAGCTGTTTAACTCATAGTTTTTGTGAGAGACAGTTCTGACCGTCAAGACAATCAAACACCAATCTAGTACTATCTGCAGTTTGGAGACAAATTTAAACGTAGGAGTTCTGAAACAGCACACTTCCACAGGTCTGATAACTTCCTCCTAGAAGGGCTGACTAGGTTCCATATTTATCTATGAGCATTTCTGCATTAGGAGCCCAGACAAGCTAGAAAAGTTCTGCTGACTTTTAATTTCCCCATACCATAGTTTTACATCCTAAATTAATTGCACAACATCTAATGAATAGGTTATCTTCTATAGGTACTGCAGGACACTAAATGTGACAGAATAATTCAGTTGCTAGCCCAAATTCTGATCTAGCTACCTACTCCAGTTAAAGACCATTCAGCTCCAGTCTTTTGGTTAATTAAATTACTGAAATATTAAAATTTGAGTAACAAGAGTTTATATACATAGCAGGAAACCTATGTTAAAATTTAATGTCAGATTCTTAGATTCCATGTAAGTAGATTTCAAGACTTGCAGAAATTGAGAAAAATAGTTAGCATAGCAATATACAGCCACTTTAAAAGTACTGAAATACCTAGTATGAGATATGTCATCACTGTTAGACAGTATTTCTATAAACTCTTACATTTATTACAAAATAGATTTCCATGACCACATACCAGTATCCAAAATGATTTTATTTCCAAACTAGCAGATATTATAAAAATAAACCATTATTTAATATTCAGTTATTTTTATAATATAGTTTTCTTTTTTGAAAGAGGAAACATATATAGAAAAAAAACAGTTTTCTATGAATGTCCCACAGAGCATCAAACTCTCTTGCACTGTTGCAGAAAAATGAAGCACCTCCAAAATAAAGGAACACAGTCTTGGCAGCCTGTTCGTCCTCCCTTTAAACTGCAGTGCTCTGCATGCACATTTATGGAAACTTAGTAAGGCCTGAACTGAGACGGATGGCTATCTGGGGGAGGGGGAGGAGGCGGCGGTGGAGGAGGTGGCAGCTGTAAAAATGGGTATGATGAGTTGTACGTGTTTGGGTCTGTCCAGATCATATTCGGATTTGAAGGTGGAAGGTGTAATAGAGGCACATCATTAACAGAACCAAAACCCGGAGGAGGAAAGGGATACTGCTGCATCATTGGATCTTCTTCTCTATGAGGTTGTGGAAACACTGGGTATTCCTGATGCATTCTGTTGTCTGAAGAGTACAGCTGTGGCGGTCTTGCTTCTGGTGTCCAAAAACCCGGAGGTCCTGATGGAGGAGGAAAGGAATCCCTGTAGAATCCTCTGCCACGGTATCCCCTTGAATAACTTGAAGAAGGCTGTTGCATTGGCCAACGACGTCCTTTAAAACAATCTTCAAACAAAAACAAAACACACACACACACACACACATATAGAGCTTTATGATTATTTTGAAAGGACTAAGTTTAGTCCTCACAAATCTTTCAAGCTTAAGTCAAGGAAATTTTCAAAGTAATCTTATCAACAAATAATCCTGGCAAATACTACAAACACCAAAATAATATTGGCAAATAATACATAAACAAGAAAGTAATAGTGGCAAGTCTACTGTTTAGTAACTCATCTTGATTTATCACATTAATAAAGAAAGGATGAGTCACTAAAAAAGAAATTTCACTTTCCTTCCCTCCAGGTATTTTTCATTTGTATTAATGAACCACAGGAACACTCAAACCACGAGCATTTTGGAAGCTTTGTTGTTTTAAAATAAGATTTAAATTAACACATTTTAACAACTAAAAATAAATCACCACGGCATTACACTAAAGTGGCATACAGGTATACAGCTTTCAGATCTGAGTTTGCATTACAGGTTTATTTGTTGTGATTCTTCCAATTAATCAGAAATAAGGCAGCATTTACCTTAATTCAATTAACTTTCAGTATCTTTCAATGATGAATTTTTCCCTGTATAGGTCACTGCAACCATATATTTAAGGTTCATATCAAATGTCATGTCACTTTATATATATCTACCCTAGCAATAGTCATGGCATAAGTGCTATAAAATTAAGACCATAAGAATATTAAAAATTTTCCACAGAGCTGTTAAGATATTAAAAAGGCTGTAGAATTTAAATTGAAATACGATCTCTAAAGGATTTTAGGGCTAGAAGCAAAAAGATATTTAGGGACATAACTGCATAAAATCATAGAATTTTTAAGAACCTATGGGGATTTAATCCTTGGTACTACATAGAAATGTTTGAAATACTTCACCTACATAGATATATTTCAGCTTTGAAAAGCTAAGTCTGGAAAGGTTGTGGGATAATAAAATTCTTACTAATTTTCACAGGGGATTAGGACTTAAAACTCTTTTGCTGCATGCAGGTCTCTCAGAATCACCAAATTGAAAGTACTTAAGTGCGCATTTTTGTTCTTTTTTCTTCTATGAAAGACTGTAACAATTAAACAATTTTAACATGAAGATGCAACCAAGCTAAATTCCACCTGAGACTTGAGTTTATGTCTCAGTTTGACAGATATCCTTGTTGCTGAATTCCATAGTCAAACTAAATTGCACACAATGTCAATTTCCATCATATTATTTACACGAAAACACAGCAAATCCTAACAAATACGTCCTTGACAGATTGAGACAGTTTGTCCCACTGCATTCTTGGTTACAGAACATAGTTCAGCAACAGCCTCAGTAAGCCCTTTGCAAAGGCAGGTCTTCATTAAAGCTGGCAGAGTAAGAATATGGTGGAAAACATTCTGCAAGCTAGATAAGCAGAAACTATGACAGAATGAAAACATCATCAATGAATGGAAAGTATGGCACAATTCAGATCCTTCTTAAGGGAAACTCTCAAAACCACAGGGCAAGAGCCAGTACAAGAAAGATCACAGCTGTATTTAAAGAGTACAAGGGAGGTATGCACTGTGCACAGAATAAAAGGATTAACCGGACAGTCATTGACTTCCCAGATTAGCAAAAAGGGGTTCAGTGGGACACAATGTCTAGCAGCTTTACAAAGGAAGAGCAGCAAGCTAACAAAAGGAGTCAGGCCATGAAAAGTCAGTGGAAGCATTGTGCTACCAAAGTAGTATGAAAGCACAAGAGGACGAGAAGAAATAACGACAGTCAGCAGTATTTAAAGGGAGTGTCACAAGAAGCATGCAACAGAGGTAGAGCAGTAAGAACAAAGGAGGGATGTAATTTAAGTTAGTCAACCAAACTGGCAACCATAAAGCAAGATACTTGGTCAGTAGTGAGGCATGAGAGAAGATAGATAGGAAAGTCTGGTTACTGCAAACAGAGCACAGCTGCAAGCTATACCTAAAACTGATATGTTGACAGCAAGAGAAAGGAAGGTGAAGCAAGCTATGTATGTTATGAAAAACTATACAGTAGTTTACTAAAGTACTATAGATTTTTCTAATGGCCAAGTAAACAGAGGTTGTCCATAAGGTACACATGTAACAGTTACTTTAAAAGAGTATTTATATACCAGAGGTGAGGAAGAGCTTGCTTTTCAAATAAAGGAATAAATTCCTGATCTAAAACTTTCATCCCGATTGTGAAAAAAATGGCTTTCCAAAGTTGCATGTGGCTTTCCTCTATCTTCTCCCTGCACTCAAAGGCTTAAGCTGAACTTGGGCTTCAATAAACCCTGCAATGAACAAGCTCTAAACTGCAAAAGGTGGCATCTGCTCTGGATCTTCACTGTGTGTCAGCTGACACTGTTACAAGAGCCTTTGAATCTTCCCTGACAACTGTAACACTCCTATACTAATTCCCTTCCAGAGTTCAATGGAAAAATGTTTCATTTTCTTTTTCTTAAAAAATAAGGAATGTAGCCACAAATTCACAAATCAATTGCTTGAAAGCTCAGTTGTTTAAACAGATTTCACTGTGTGTTTCAAACTCAAGTGTAACAGACAAAAGCATTCTCCCATAGCATTCACTTACTTGATGCATTTATTTCTGATGTGAATGTTTTCTTTCCTTGACTTTGAGACTTCTTCTTCTTCTGTTTTGCTTCTCTTTCTTTTTCATCATCACTGAAATCTAAGGCCTGGTTTAAAAAGAAAAATTAAATAAGAGAACAAAGTTACATAAAGATTGCAGAGAACTTCAGTTCTAGCAACACAACTTTATTTAGAAAACAATCCATCTTGTAGTCAGTTTAGAAGAAAAAGAAAGATGCACTTTCCTGGTTTGCATTCAAAAGAGCCATTGTGTGTTAAGCTGGTTTCTCAAAACAATAAAAACTTAACACTCCAAACACAAACTTCTCATAAAACAATTATACAATACACAGTTATTCCTTCCAATTTAAAAAAAGACAGCAACATTTAAGTACTGAACACATATTTTTCATGGCCTACATGTTTGTAAGAAAAAAAAAATATGTTTGTTTGTGAGAGCTGTCTGGTTATTGCCATGAAAAAGCATTCCAAGGGCTGCAGACCAGGTGAATTAAAATACAGATTTTTAAAACAAGTTAAAATTAATTTGGCAATCAATACTTAGCTCAGCACATACTACATTAAAAACCAAATCTCTAAAACTGTCACTAAATCAGAAATTTCCACATTACATTTAAGAACACTGTTACTGCTAAACCTGCAGTAGTAGTTACTCCAAAGCAATTTTCAGCTTTGGAGAATGCTGTAATTTACAATAATTTCAATGTCACTGCTCCTGTTACACAAGGTTTTGCTACCTTTTGAATCATGGTTTACATTTAGAATGAAGAACCGGAAAGAAGTCTGTAACTATAATCAGTTCCCTGAAAAACAGTTCACTCGTATCACTAAAGGAGTAAGGTTTGTTCACACCTTCCCCTTCCCAATTCTGAAAGGAAGAGTTTTGCTTTGTACTGATATATCTCTGCATTATATACAGAGCATGGATATCAAAACCACTGCACTAAAACAGTTGTAAAAAAGTCACACATAAGTTAGTTTGGAATACAATTATTTTCTCTTTGACATAACTAGATTACATTCTTTCTTAAATAAAAAGCCACAGGGAATACAACAAGATGATACATATTGTGAAGTCAAGTCCTTCACTACCTCCTGCTTTTTCCAAGGACTTCAATACACCAGCCTTCAGTAGAGTGGAAATAAATAATAGGTACCTTCTATTGATAGCTAATTTCCAGGTAGCGTTCCAAAAAAGCTCCCTCACAAAATCAACAGTTGTCTGCTCCTGCTAGCCTTGCAGCATACTGACAAGGCCACGAGAGACTGTAATATTGAGTCTGCAGTTAAGCTGGGCTAATTACAATCCTGGTCTGTCAGAAAAGGAACATGTACCACATACCTTAAAGTAGCATGCATAAAATGGATTAATTAAACATCGATAGAAAAATTAAGCTCCACAGTATCACAACAAGAACTGACTCCTGCAATTGCACAGTTTTCTGTGGTAGCTGGCCAGAAAAGTTATAGGATCAGTTGCCAGCTGAGAGTTCTAAGAGTCTGGCTCTAAGAGACAATTTCAAGCATCACTGGCATAAAATTTAATCTGCACCTTTGTCAACAGCTATTACCATTGCAGTAAAAGCTACGTTCTATCAGTTGTCACAGATTTGATATCTAACTGCTAAAACTATCCAAAGATTATTCTACTTAAGGATTAAAAGATGTTAGATGTCATGTTTTCTCCAAAACGGAGCACACAGACACATCAAATCGAAACACCCAAAGAAACAGGTGTCCTAAAAAGGAATCAAGTGATCAGTTTTGCCCATTCTTGCCATCACTGATCTCGTTCAGGCTTCCTTCCTTCCTGTAGTGAAGTACAGTAAACCTGAAGTTCCCCCTGTACTTTCCAACTCTAACCCAAAGGTAATAGCATCATAATTAAAATTAAGAAGAATCATTAAAAACAATCAACTTTTGAAAAAGTAGTAAATCTATACCTGCAGACTTGACTGATTGTATTTAGTCAAATTTTAAAGTTACTTAGGTGTCTACAAATTCAAATTACACATTTACAAATTCATCTCCCAAACAGTTTCAAAAATATGACCAAAACAAATAAAAAAGGTCTCACCATTAGCCAATAAGCACATTTTGTATCATCATCACAGAAAATTGTTTGATGAAAGAAAGCTAAGACTAGAAAACTTTTTAAGTAAACAGTTTTTCAAAGCTTTACTGATCCTATACATACAGTGCAATTCTATGCAACATTTCTAGTTCTCAAATGATGACTCCCTGTGAGATGACGACTCTTCCTAAGAAAGAAAGTCAATTTACAGTCCAAACTGACAGGTAAATATTCTTTGAGGGAAGTTAACACTGCTCAGGTCAGTTCCATTTGTGGGAAGACAAAAAAAAAAAAAGGTATTTTGAAATGCATAATCTTCACCACAGTGGAAAACACAACATTCTGATAAAGCAATACATCATTACAAGATCTATCTTCAAGCATAGAGAAGCCTGTGTCACAACATCTCTAGTTCATGCTAGAACACTGGATTGGGATGAGGAACTGTGAATGTAAAAATTGATATTGTTGCTCACAGAATGATGCTGTTCCTTACAGCATCCTTCTGGACAAGCTGTCCAACTGTGGGATGCGTGCGTTCATAGTGCCCTGGGTGAAGAACTGGTTGAAGGACAGAATTTGAAGGGTTGTAGTGAATGGGACTATATCTGGTTGGTAATCAGCCACCAGTGGTGTTCCCCAGGGCTCAATGCTAAGGCCAGTGTCATTCTATATATTTATGAACAAAAACAATCTGGCTGCAGGAGTTGAATGTATTGTTAGCAAGTTTGCTGACAAAACCAAACGGAGTACTGTTGACTCTCCTGAAGGCGAAGAGGACTTGCAGAAGTATCTAGACAGATTGGAGTACTGAAAAGTGACAAATAGGATGAAATTTAACAAGCCTAAATATTGGATTCTGCACCTGGGATGAAGCAATGTCAGGCACAAGTACGGATTATGAGAGGAGTGGTTGGAGAGCAGCCCTGCAGAAAGAGATGTGGAGGTGCTGGTCGCCAGGAGGCTCAAGGTCAGTCAGCAGCGTGCCCTGACAAGAGGGCAAACTGTATCCTGGGGTGCATCACACACAGCAGAATCAGAGAGTAAAGGGAGGTGACCATCCCGCTGTACTCAGCACTGGTGTGGCCTCACCTTGAGCAGTGTTTGCAGTTCTGGGCCCAACAGTTTAAGAAGGATGTGAAGGTCTTCGGATGTGTCCAGATGAGGACAACAAAGCTGGTGAAAAGGCTTAAAGTCCTATGGGGAGAAGATGAGGACTCTGGGCTTGTCTAGCTTGGAGTGAAGGAGGCTGAAGGGTGCCCTCATTGCTCTCCACAGCTTCCTGAAGAGGGATGTGGAGAGAGAGGTCCTGAGCTTTTCTCCCTGAGATCAGTGATAGGACATGTGGGAATGGTTCAAATCTGTGACATGGAAGGTTTAGACTGGACATCAGGAAGCATTTCCTTACTGAGTTACTAAGTGTGATCACACATTGGAATGGGATTCCTAGACATGTGGTCACTGCCTCAAGCCTGTCAGTGTTTGAGAGATTTGGATAAGGCTCTGAACAACATGCTTTGACATTCTTTATGTCAGCCTTGTACTGATCAGACTGTTGGACCACTGTAGGTCTCTTCCAACTGAAATGGTCTAGTCTGTTCTAAAAATTGGTTAGAACACTAGAGAAAGCAACCCACAAAATATACTTTTACTACTTAATTATCAAGTAAGCAGCACATACTACATAGCATTGAACTATACTAACCATGCAAGCTTTCAGAAGATTCAGAACAAGCAGACAGAGATATCTTCAGAATACTATGGTAGACACAAGGCTTCTGGGAATTTCAGCCATTTTGGATAAAATCTGCTTAAAGCAGAAGTTGCAAGGAAATGTGACTCGTGTTGTGCTAGAAAACATATCTCATGAAAATACTCCAATAAAACTACCAGTCTTTCCATTCTTGTTCAAGAGAAGAGTTACAACAAGTATAATTAGGAGCAGTGAACAGGAAACTTGGATGTCATTGAAGAAATTGTTCATACAGTAAATTATGTCAATGGTCATGAGAAGCTCCCATTTCTACATTATCCTATATAACTGCCTTTGAATAGAAGAAGCTCACCTCCTCTCATCGAACTAGTATTTTGTAATAGGAAACAGCAGGGAAACCTTACTAAGCAGTCATTCAAAGAAAGCAACAGAGGAGATGTCCAGTTAATCTAAGAGAGCAGACATCTTAAAAAGACAAGTAGTACAGTTTGACAAGTACTACCAGGCCTTTAAAAGCAATTGCTTGTGGTGAGGTAAAAGACCACAGTGGAAGAACAGCAAGGACAAAAAAAATCCCTATCAGAAGCAAAGCTATTAGGCAAAGTAAAAGAACTGCAACTGAAAGTTGAACTTTCAGGTTGACAAACATGTTGTTGAAGGACTAGAGGAACCAAAAGAATTTCCTAATTGCAGAAAGCAAGAAGAAAAAGAGAGCTAGTACAGTAACTATGATACATCTCCAAGAAACCATCTGAGTTCTAATGAGCTACTCTGCATGGAAACTCTTCTACATTTATCTTATATAATCAAAACCAACAAACAAACAAATTATAGTTACCTCAGGTGGTGGTTCTTGGTCATTCTTCCAAGATGCATCTGAACCTTTCTCCCTAAAAGAAAAAAACAAACACACAACAAATTATACAACCAAGATAAAGGAATATGATGTAAGGAAACTGTAAAACATCTCATTTAAGTCACACAGTAGCAACATATTCCAGTTCAGAAACTGCAAGAACTGAACTGCAACAAATGGTTAACACTTTCTACAAGGTATCAGACCTCCTACAAGTCAACAGTTTTAAAAGAAGCATTTTTTTTAAATGTTGTTTCTAAGTGAACAGTAATTTATGTATCAACTTAGGAATTCCCTACATGCCACTTAAAATCTTCCTACTTTCATTGAAGACCAAAAATTTCATGCAGTTAATACTAAGCTTGGATCAATACTCTCTCAACACATTCTTTTGAACCTGAATTGCTTTGAACCTCCGTTGAGGTAGTTCACTGCACCACTCTTAGGCTAACTGCTGTCTACAGTCCCAAACTTTCTTTTTCTTCTTCAGAATACATATTTCAAGTTACAAAGGACAATGAACTCATATAGAAGGACACAGGTTTTAAGTATAACTACAGCAAAGTGCATTTGTGACAGAAAAAACTCTCAGCTTGACTTACAATTCTAGTAAGACAGTGTTAGCTAGATAATTAGGTTTCATCTTCTAGTTTGTTGTAAATATAAATTTAAATAATAAGATAAAAGACATTTAAGGAAGCAAAATCTCAACTGTCTTGCCCAACAAGCAATAACATTGAAGTGGTATTATTTATTTCATCTATCACTAAAAACTTCACAAAAAAAAAATCAAGTAATTTCTTTGATTAGCAACAAATTTGTGGAACAAATTTAAATTATGCTGTCAAAAGTCTGTGTTTTTCCACACTGCTCACAAGTGTAATATATTTTGGTCTGAAATGTTAAGACAACAGTCCTTATCTATGCAAACTATACAAAATAATGCAATACTCAAAATTCTTACTTGTTAAATGGAACCACATAGTTCAAAACATCAATGTGTTCAGTGTGAAATGTCTTCCATCAGTGCTCTAATAACCATAGGGGTTTTAATGTACTCAAGTCAGCAAAAAATCAGTCTGCAATACCTACAAAGTATATAACCATCAGCTCTGGATTGAAGACATCATTATTCAAAGGCTGCCCATGAGAACACAGGAAACTCATCTGGAGGTACTTTGTGCCTCAATCCTTAACCATAAAATTGAACATATCACTAGAAAACCACGAAGATGCAGCAGATTTGTGATTACGAGAAAACCATATTAGCAAGCAAGACATTTTGATGTTCAATTAGAACAAAACATTACCGGGAGTAAAGGAAATTAAGGGCTCTACATGAGTAATTTCTCAGCTGCAGAAAACTCTCTGTCTATGAAAAGATGAAAAGTAACTTTTTTTTTTTTTTTTAGTTATCACAAACTAATTTCTTTGGTTCTCTCTCTCACCTTGTTATTTTAGAGCAATATACACCTGCCAGAAATACCAGAGCATGCAAGAAACTGCAAGACCTGTGTTCTTTAGACAATATGTAGTACTACTGACTGAAAATTTTAAACCTTTTAAGCTCTTCAGGCAGCTTATCTCACTCACCCAAGGCAGCCTTTCCCATTTCATCAAAATCCAAAACATTTTTCCTGTTCTGAGATACTTAACAATTTTCTTCAAAGAACAAGATAGCAATTCTTTGATTTCTGAACTCAGATACTCTTAAGATCTCGAAGCCTAAGAAAAGGTGACTCAGAGGAATCATGAAAATACATGAGCTTCTTTAGAACTACTTTGTCTTTCAGGCAATGCAACACAAATCTATTTTTAGCAACAATTTATTTCGCATTCAAGAAGTTTTACACTACACTTTCATTTATTTCGTTATTAAGTGTAAGGCTTATTCATAGCACTGCAACTTTGCACAATGCATGCAGATTGCATTGCAGATTTCAGAAAAATCTTCAAACTTCAGGTTTCTTTCAGATCTTAATCCTGACTACTCTCCTTTTCAAAGTGACATCACAGTTTTGAGTAGCAGTTCTAAAACTTTAGCCTTTAATACATCACAATCAAATTAACAAAAAGTAGAAAATAAAAATCATTGCTCATCAAATCTGCAGTCTTCTAAGGTCCAAAAAGCCTTCTTGTGAAGCACCGATCGAAGCTTGCCTTTTCTAATATCAGTGCCATCTTGGTTTATTCATATAAATAAAAAATCAGAGGTCAAAGGTTTTTATCTTTGTTCAATGTCACCTCCTTTGTGAAAAGGCAGCTTCAACAAATAGTACTAATTTCCTCACAAAAGCTAGGAAATTTTACTGATAAAACTCAGAAATAAAAACTTGTTCCAGGGAAACATAGCTTAATTCAGTAATTACGGTTTACAGTGGATTACACAGGTGTTCACACTGCTCATTTTAATGCAGGACAAGAAACAGTGTTGCATTGATATGTCACAAAAGTGTGAAATATTAGTGCTCCATTTTACACCATACATGATAGTCAAATACCATCAAAAGACAAACAGTTCTCAAAACTACTTGCAAAGCATGTATCTAACTAGAACATGAGTCTTGCATCTCAGATGCTGAGTACAGCACAGTTATTGATGTAGCAAGCAGATGATTAAAGTCTGTGTAGTTACTGTGCTAAGCAACAAAGTTGATGGCAGAAATCAAAGACCAGCTGGCATCAAAATGCTGCAGAAAAACCAAACAAGCAGCAGTGAGAAAGTGATCTATTTTGGTCTTTCCTGAAAAGAAAAAAATATGCTGCTGCTTCCACAGAATTCAGACAAGTTTGTTATAAGTATTAAAATGAAACAAGAATCTGAAGAACAACAAACTCTATAAGGTTCAGCTGGCAAAACCATTCCATGTATATTTATTTGTGTGAGAGGGAGTGGGAGAGGGAAGTATCAATAATTTTTTTTTCTGGTTATGTTATTTTAAGTAACACAGCAACATGAAAAGAAAGAAAGCTTAATATATAAGAAGTTACTAAATAAAGTATTTTATTAACTGTAATGCTTCAGAAATTTGTACTTTATAGCTACTCTGTACTGCTCTGAACAGCAAAACAGTACAACCTTGTTATTACAACATAATTGAGAATATCTAAAAAAAAGTTTAAATGTCAAGCACTCAAGTCTCAACTTTATTCCAGTACTCTTAGCTCTATTAAAAATTAAATTACAACCCGAACAGGAAAGAAATCAGACTCACTGTTTCAGTTTCTCTGCAAATATATACTGGGTGAAGTCCTCCACTGACGGAGCAAAATACATGCTATCTTGCACATTAATACGTTTTGCTTTGATATGCTCAGAGTTGTTAAATCTTAACACATAAAAGGGATGTAAAACAGGACCAAATATCTCAAATATCTGAAAGAGAAACAAAATTTAAAAATTTAAATAAATCACCAGGAGTAGACAGCTAATATTGCTGTGGACAACCATGAAGCTTTAAGGTGCTTTGTATTTAAGAAGTTTGCTAGATTTTCAAAATGTAGCATTAAATAAAGTTACTTTCATTATTCAGTTTTATTATCCCATTTTGTTTGACAGTGTATTTCCCCAGTTACTCTTAAGTTATAATGTGGAAAAGCTCTCACATGTTGATGTTGCCTTCACCGACCCACCTGCATGGCTTTCACTGTCTGCTTTCTCTACTTCAGTATTTTTACCTTTTGTCAAATCTATATTGTTCTCTCTCTGTTATGCTTTCAAATCTCTCACATCTGGAACAACCTCCTGATCATTTATTCCTTAAAATTCATCGTTACAAGAAGATGTCTTTACATCATTCCCCCAATCTGTTCCTCAATTACGTGTAGAGCTGAGGATTCTGAACTGTACAGAACATCTGCAATTTCACACTGAGATTGCACTCAAAGATATCATACTAGTAACCATTCTAGGTGATGGCGTTCCTTCCTCAGAAAATACACAAAATTCAACGCAACATCCCTCTGAGCACACATTCTTCATTATACTTGCATAAAGCACCCACTGGCCTTAAACTGGAACAGCAGATCATAGATATGTAAACATTCCTCATTTTTCCAATTTTTGCCCCAAACTCCTGGCAATAAGAGAGCACAGCCTGTTATTCTAGACATCACACATCTGAAAGCAACATCCTCTTTTCACCAGGAACTCTGTTGCAAACACATTGTAATTCTGTAAGGATGCAATGAATTCCAACTTAGGAACCCTTGAGATGAAAAAGAAAAAATAAAAATGGATGACTATAGAAAAAGCACAAAGAAAAACTACTTATCAAAAAAATTATCTTTCATTTACTCAACTTAATCACTACTTACTAGAACATAAATACTTTGAATTTTATATTAGAATACCATCTTTTAATGCGTTACACACACCTTTCCTGCTGCTTGCCGATCTTCTTTAAAAATTATGCTGTCTTCATTTACAGGAGGTAGGCCTCTCAGTGATTCAATTATTACTAAAATGGAAAAAACTGAACAGTTAGAGCTTTGTTTCAACAGTAACACGCAGTTAACTTTTAGAGAAACTTAAACCATGCCATTATTTGGCTATTAAGTTAATAGAGCTTTACTCTAAAGTTCTTGCACACACACAAAACTATTTAGAACCATACATCCCTTCTCCAATGATATACAAGTGGTAAAGCTTACATTTGTTTACATAATTACTGTTCTCCAGGGTGAAGAAAGAAAGAAGACCAGATGATAGACAGAGAAGTCTCATATGTATGAGAGACACTTCTTGTATTTACCTGGGACATTTCTTGATTAAGAAGTGCATGTGCACTTAAAGTCTATAGCAGCACTAACATGTTCTTTCAAGCACAGATGTACATGTATATTCTGCTTTCTTAGTACTCCAAGTGAAACTGCCCTCAGAAAAACAATGAAGATGGCTATTAATTATAGTTCCCCCTAACAAGTCATAAGAAAGACACCAGAGCACAAAATATGCCTGGTAGTCCAGTCACAGTCATTAAGTATCCAGATACACAATTTAAAATATTAAATTGCAGAAATGTGTTTCAAGTATCATACTACATTTGGGCCTAACCCACGATTAACAACGGTATGAGTGGTCAGAGTGAATACATCATTCTAGTATCTCAAAACATTAAATCCTAACACTTCCTAGACTTGAATAGTTACAAATGGACACAGAAGCATGTTCTACCTCCATTAAATAGATAATTATGATATACAAGCTATTTAATTTTCAGAGATATAAACAGCTTATTCTTTACCAAAATCTTTCAAGTACTGCACTTTCTTCTTTGGTAATGGTGCACATTTGTCACTTTACAAAAATACTGGGTCTTCCTTTACATTCAGAAGGAATTATGCTTAAAGCTGTCAATACAGAGGCCTAGCAGCATTACGCTTCAAAATTCTAACTATGAAAGAAATCTCTTCTATCTCTGAAACATCAGAATGCTCAATTAAGCATTCTCAACATCTCTCCATCAGCAAATAAAGCCATTCAAGCACTTAGTGTCACTCAGACTCCAACAATAACAAACAAGATTATCACTGCTAAACTTATGTAACAGGACTTAAAAAAAATTGACACATCAAACAATGCTGTGACAATGCTACAGGCTTAACAGTTCACTGAATTTCAAGAGAATTAGATAAATCAATTTATTTTGTGTCTACCTGTAAGACAAAATACACCACTGAAAGAACCCTAATGTGTTGCTTAACTCTCATCAGAAAAACACTTTACCAAAAAACACAAAAGCCAACCAACAGAAAATGTAAAATGAAACAAAAAACCCGCATCCTAAAAACTCTCAGAGAAAGCTCTCAACTTGATTGATCACACATAGCCCCCAGTCTTTCAGTAGGCTAAGGAAAATATTCTGAAAACATAAGTCATGTCAGTCTCATGAAACCCAGGAGAAACATTATCACCTACAGCCTATTTGACTTACAGCTTCCCTTACTCCAACCCACCCAAGGGCATAAAGTGCCGTCCAGGGCAGGCTTCTTATATACATCAAAACTGTTTACTTTCCAGGCTTCAACCCCCACAATTAATTTTTCTCTTCTCCTCAAGTACCTTGAAGCAAAACATAGCGAAACTCTGTTAAATTCTGATACACTAACCAGAACTTCACAGAACATACTGTCACCTTGTTCTAAGCTACTGTGAAACAACACTGTAGCTTAAAACACTAAGCACTGTTCTAGCCTTAAGTTCACCTCACAGTATGAAATAGCTAACTTAATAGATAGCACACACTGCAGACCGACGAACCTGGAAGCTTGCCACAGAAAACAACAGAGATTTCCAATATATCAAAGGGACAGAAAATGTTCAGAATACTGATTGTTGTGCAGAAATAATATCTGTGGTTTCCTAATGAGACCTCAACTACTCTCATACTAGATACAAACCTGGTATACACAGGTATCAATTAAAAAATTAGAAGTCAACCCACAATTAGCTGGCAAAGTCCCTAATACAGCCACAAATCAATTGAAATTTTGGCTACTCAGGTATCTGCTTCCAGAAGAAATAAAAAGAGCAAAAAACACATAGAAAGAGAAAGTCATAAAGCAAGGTAGTAAAAGCAGAAAAACAACACAGTTATCTTGGGAGTTTATTCAATTCTTATGATTTTATTTCATGTATGATTATTAGTCTGCTTTCTAACTTTTAGCAGTCTAAACTAAACATTTCACATATTTCAGTTACATTAAAATATGATGCAGATTGAAGAATTCGTTCAACAGTAAACTCACAAGACTTGAAAAGGTTATATGCAACAAGGAAGATTAGAAATTAAGGGCAGTTTTCAAAACTGAAGTCTTTAGAAACAGCTTTGTTTAAATTTTCACACATTAGATAAAAAAAGAATAATAGCATGCTACAATTAAATTGTTTCTTGATACTTATTTTCAAATATCATTTTAGCTGAAAATAACCTTCTTGAAGTTCCCATTAGTATCTATAATCAAGAAAGGGCAAAGTAGAACAAAAGGATGACCAGATTACTACTTTCCACACTCTCAAGCTAGCTTCCTACACATACATGAAATTAAATCTAACTCCACACCAACATCAACAATATTGTCAAGGAATTGCCTGTATTACCTGGAGTCTTTTACAATAAAAGAAAACCTAATAGCCAAGGTTATTTGCTTTAATTCTTTTGTACTCCTCTCAACATAAATACTTAAAAATCAAACTTAATTTCTAATTTTCATAGGCAGATTGCTTTGAAAGCAGTTCAAGCACAACGGAACACTTGAAATAAACTTATATACAAATATACTATGGATGTTTTATTAATATCAGCTTCAGCAAAACTTTGATTTCATGCATCAAAAACTGAGGTCCCAGTTAGATATGAAAAGTCCCCTAAACGCTTATCGCCTGCAGTTAAGCTTACATCCATTGTATGTTTAAATCCCATTAAGCTCACCCTCAAGCACCTAGAAATGATGTTAGTCATGCTGTCTTATCACTGCTGACACTGTCAGTTTGCAGTTGGTCAAGGTGCCAGAAGATAGATGAATAAAAAAAGAACCTGCACTGCTAAAGAAACAAGTATTTTTCCTGTCCTCATATATCAACAGGCAAGTGCTTTAGACAGTATTGTACTGTGTCTGTGCTTTCAGTTCTACACTTCCTATATCCTCAGAGATAATTAATAAGTATACTGGAAGACTTTCTTAAAAATATGCAAACATTCAATCTTACTGTTGTCAGAATTAATATAAAGTTCATAATACACAATGAAAAAGAGACTTTTCTATTAAAAATCAGAACATGAAACTCACATAAACACACACATAATAGTCACAGTATCTTACCCTTTAGAAGGTTTAAGACAACTAAAAGGGAACTCAACACAAATGTCATTTCGTAGTCCAGGTTCTCATTTAGCAACCTGCTACTCCCTGAAACAGAATGCTGCAGTACTTACACTTTGAAGGAAGAGTTAAGTACACAATTAATACAGAAATACACAGAAAATATTTTAATTAAAAGCAACACAAACATATGTTGCTCACCTAGCTGCTCAATGATGCTGGAAACTGTCCCAAAGAGCTTCAGTTCAATATCATCAGGAAGAACTATTGTTAAGTCTTCAACAGGAGGTAGTTTCTGAAAAATACCAAGTCAATGCTCGGAATGTAAATCTCATCACATTAAGACATTCATCACTTTGTTGCTGCATAAATTTGACAATCAGAAAAAACTCTAAGCATTTTGAAGATGTAAGAAAATAAATCTAGTTTGATTTGTCTCTTTGAGAAAAATTCTAAACAAACTCACCTTGTGGGAATGTCATTAAAAAAATGAGATGCTACTGTACCTATTTCCATTGCAACTAAAATAGAAGCCAGTTTTCTTCAGTTGGAGAAAACCAAAAGCAGATAGACATTTCGTTAACGTTTTTAAACTCTCAAGTTAGATAAATTAAGTTCAATGTACAACATGATAATTAGTTAGTTGGTAATCAAAAATTCACACAACTTGTAAAGACATTTAATACATGACAAGAAAAAATGTACACAGCAGGGCACAAAACAGTATGAAAGCATCAAAATCTGTTATCAAGCCTGATTAACATTAAACTCTTCAACTAAATCCTATTATAAACTAAGATTTCTATGTATATATTATTTTGCTGTGAATTCAACATCTTCATCAATGACCTGGATGACAGGACAGAGCGTACCCTCAGCAAGCTCACTGACAACACTAAATTAGGAGGACTGGCTGATTCCCCAGAAGGCTGTGCTATCATTCAGCGGGATCTCAACTGCCTTGAGCGTTGGGCAAAAAGGAACCTTGTGAGGTTCAACAAGGACAAGTGCAGAGTCCTGCAACTGGGAAGGAACAACCCTATGCACCAGTACAGGCTGGGGATTGACCTGCTATAGAGCAGCTCTGCAGAGAGACACGTGGGAGTCCTGGTTGATAATAAGATAAACATGAGCCAGCAATGTGCCCTCGTGGCCAAGAAGGCCAATGGCATCCTGGGATGTATCAAGAAGACTGTGGCCAGCAGGTCAAGGGAGGTTCTCCTCCCCCTCTACTCTGCCCTGGTGGGGCCTCATCTGGAGTCCCATGTCCAGTTCTGGGCTCCACAGCTCAAGAGGGACAGAGAACTTCTGGAGAGAGTCCAGTACAGGGCCACCAACATGATCAGGGGACTGGAGCATCTTCCTTATGAGGAAAGGCTGTGGGAACTGGGGCTGTTTAGTTTAGAGAAGACTGAGGGGAGATCTTATTAACATTTACAGATATCTAAATGGTGGGTGTCACGAGGTTGGGACATGCCTTTTTTCTATGGTATCTAGCAACAGGACAAGGAGTAATGGGATGAACCTGGAACACAAAAAGTTCCATTGAAACATCAGAAAAAAACTATTTCACTGTGAGGGTGAGGGAGCCCTGGCACAGGCTGCCCAGGGAGGTTGTGGAGTCTCCTTCCTTGGAGGTTATCAAACCCACCTGGACACGTTCCTGTGCAACCTTATCTAGGTGGACCTGCTTCTGCAGGGGGGTTGGACTAGATGATCTTTAAAGGTCCCTTCCAACCCTTGCCATTCTATGATTCTAATTCAGTATGGAATACAAGGTAAAGGCAACTAGAGTTAAGAATTATCCTCAAATTCAACATCTTCTGAATCTGGAGGTAGAGTCCAAATCTTGGCACTGAATCCTCTTAGGACTGGCCTTTCAAAGGCCATTACCAGAAATCAAATCCCTCTTAATCGAATAATCTCATACTACCTTATCAAAACTTCACCTGATAATCTTTTCTCTTTCCAGAAGTGCTTGTCAGAGGCTTCTAGAGCAACTCAAGTACCAGACAGAGGGCAAGACTTCCCCAGATCATATAGTAGAGCATAGTCAAGATGTGAATTCATACAGAAACACCACATCCTTCTACAGGACAGTAAGTTTTCCAAGATCAAGTCAAATTCACTGCTAAGATTTAACCAAGTCATAGATGACAGAGCAAGTCAAAAGCCAAAGACAAGAAGGAAGAAAGGCAAATCTTTTATAATAAATCTTAAACTGGTTAACTGTACCATCTGTCATACCATCTACAGTATCCGCCAATCAGAGTAGGAAGTTTCTAAATAGTTTCACAAACATTCCTGAATAAAGTTAAATATTTTCTTTAACCTTTCATTTTTTCTTTGACCCATGCTTTAGCAAGACTTTTTGGTGAAAAAATGAAACATAATGATTAGTCTAACAGACACATTTTCATTTTCAAATTGTATTCCCTCCAACTGAGATAAAACAATAGTCAACATTTTTACATAGACCGATTCCATTACTGTAGAATGCCTTGGTACAAGACAGTAAATAGCGCAGTTGCTGGAACTTCAGTTCTTGTCAGCTATCACTGGCAAAAAGCTTTGCTGAACCAATTAAATTAATCAGGCCATTATTTAAAAGGAAGGTAATGTTTTGTAAACACGTGGACTTAAAGCTAGTAAGCTAATGAGACAAAAGAGCAAATCAACAAAGCATTTTTAGACTAGCATGAATTTCGTTTAAATAAATAAATGTGATAGAAGGTAAATACAACCTAATAAGTCAACATATTTAAGTAATATTTTTGTTCCAAAGTCCAGTGCTATAAAAAACGCTGTCATAAAGGCACTTCAAAAAAAGGTTCATACTCCTTCAGAAAACAACATAATGTGTATTTCTCAGTCCTTGATTAATTTCACTGATAAAAGAATATCCCAAGAACTATACTTTACTAAGTGTCTTTAAAGCAACAGTTTGAGTTAGTATATTTTCACCTCCTGTTGTTGCTACTACTGATGTCAATGTCTCAGCCTTTCCAGACCGTTATAAGGAACTTTGTTATCAACTCTTACAGGGCACTGAAGCAAAAGTAAACATATACTAATATATCCACTCTTCAGGTATTTTTTTTCCTCTCTACCTTTCTAATAATTTATTGTACCTTTCACTAGACTTCTCATTCCAGAAAGCATTTTTTAATGAAAGAGACAGATCTACAGAAGAGCAGATATACATATGCTGTATGCTACATACACTGCAGTGTTACATTACCCTTTTATTTGTAATCCATTACAAATGATGCATAGCTAATATCTGTTGGTAGATTATTATTAAAACTGATTCCTTTAAAATCTCCTAATTTTGAGATGAGAAGTAATGTCAGCAATACTCAACGAGAACAAAAAAAAGACATTGTCTTGATGCATATTAACATTCTGATCTACAACACCTAAAACAATGCTCTAAAAAAAAAATTCTGTGAGGATTAATACAAGATTTGAAATTTCTACCTCAAGGCTATACATATCTGAAATATGTCTGCAAGATGTATCAGACCTTCAAGCATCTCTCATAGAGAAAAGAGGACAAAGGCCTGCAATAAACAGATAACAAAAAATGTACTAAAATATCCAGAATTTTGTCCAGAAATGTATTTCATTTTATTAGTTCCAACTGTGATTTGATACAAATATGAACTTAAAATGAGACGTGAATGTTATTTCAGAGTGGCTGTCTTAACTTAAAATGTCTTGTTTTTCAGTGTATTAACTGTGCTATACCCAAACTAGTGTAAAATCATATATTTGATCATTATGTATTCAATGTCTTAAAAATATATTGAGATATTTTAAGCTGGGTTACTAGTAAACTGTTTACAAGATAACACCTTGTACTTACATTAATAGTCAACTCATCTTTCGTTTTAACACAGTAAGATCTGTTACCCTTCTCATTTGGATGATCGTCTTCATCAGACAGTATTGAAGAAGAACATGAAGAAGAGGATGTAGTTGACGAACTGTCTGAATCTGTATCGCTGTATCAAACAAACACTGGAGTTAGAATACAGACTTCTACATCACAGATAGTGGCTAGTTTACACATCAATACCTTTGGTATTAAAAGTCTACATTTGTATACAGAGGAGCAGCAGCCTTTCATGAACCTACAAGCCACTGCACAAGAAAATAATATTAATAAAAAAAATCTCAGAAGAGTAGTAGGTAGCTTCAGCAGTTCAGAGAAAACGCTAACAATTACAATGGCTCATTTGGGTTCTCACTGTTTTGTTGCTGAATGCAGTATGACAGCAATTGCCTCCTTAAGTTCACCTAGTCCAGTCTGTCCTACTTTTCATCCCATGCAAAACTCCCTCTGTCAGCTGTATGTGATAGTCACAGTTTGGCACCTATGCTCCATTGGTTTGCAAATGAAATGAGACATTAGAGTTACTGAGCGATTACTTTAGTACAGTGCCTAGCTAAATACAGTCAAATCAGGACTGTGGTGACTAGATACTATCAGCGTATTTCCATTTCATGTGCCACCTAAATTCTCAATATTAAACACCACTTGATGTAATTGAGTACAAAAAAAACCCTTAAAAGATAATACATTAAACTACCTTGCATAGCTCACAGTTCATCTTTTTGTACAATCCCAACATTATCTTAAAGCTAAGTGAAAGTCAAGAAAATACTTAGTCCAAGCAACGCATCTTGCACTATGAGGGTTAAAAAAACCCTAATTTTTGCAGAGAAAAAAGGGTACAGTTTTCATGGCTTGTCTATAGTTTAGTCTGTCTATAGTTGTCATAATTTATGGCCTGTCTAGATTCCCCTAGTATATATTCACATAGACTAGTAATTTTATATTTTTAGCTGGCATATATATTTATTTATGTTTACTTTCTTAGACTCTTAATATCTCAAGTAAAGAGCACAGTAAGAAACCAGCCCATATTGACGTCAACCTATTGCTTTTATATTTTAAGTTCTTCAAGAATTGGTGGAGGAATAAAACGTGTAGTTGATCCTAATGACTGAAAACATAGATTCCAAACTTTACACAAAAATACACTGAGCCAAAAAAACTTTTTTAAAATAGCACCTATCCTTATCTACCTGATCCAGTCATTAAAACAGCAGCATTTAGAAACAAAGCAATAAATAAAATACAAAAAATCTGCTCCCTTTTAATTCTTTGGTCTTACACTGTCTCCTTCAGAAGCAACTGCATGGCTTTCCACCATCTGCTTCCGCATTTTTTTTTTTACAACACGCTGACAGGAAAGATTCCAGAGCATCTCTCCAAATAAACCTTCTGAAAAAGCTAATACAGACATTACAACAAAATCAGCATATCATAAAGATCAGTCAGACTAGCAGAGACCAATCAGTAGAAAAAGGAAAAATAAAAAATAAAAAAAACTCTGAGATATATGTAGACAGCTAATTACATTACAGTCATCAAAATTTCATCTTTAATACTCATCTGAACATCAGTGGAAGATATTCCGGAAGCAAAAAAAGACCACAGCTGAAGTGTCTGAGATAGGTCAGGAATTTTGCTCTCCATCACTTCATTATGGTCTAGAAAAACTCTGAACCAAGCAAACAAAGCATTTCTAAATTCAAGCTTTAACCTCTGATAAAGTGTGCAGGATTCTAAGACTGGAACTGAGCTCACAGCTAACCCATGTTACTTTTCACCAGCTATATAATGAACACCGAAGCACTGATGTTCATAGAAAGATCTAACACTTTATAAAAAAAAACAGGTTAAGAATGAACTTTTCCACCAAGATGCCAACATCTGTAAGATCTGTAGCCTTTACTTTAAATTCTACATTCGAGTTTTTTCAGCAGTAACATCACAGTTGACACAACTGATGTAGGAGCTCTCTGTGAGGCCCATGTCAAACAAGTTACTCGAAAGGTCATGGTGTCCCAAATCAATCACGTCACTCTACAGATCACCACCACCACCAAACTCACACTTTCATTAAATCTTATACCTTTACAGCCTAATACTGTAATACTGACCAATATTGAAATATAACTGAAAATGTCATCTTTAGCGGGAAAGAGAAAGCCACGGAAATTGAAAGTCTGTGGCGGGGAGAGGGTAGGCTCGGCCGTATCTCTCGAAGAGCTCTAAGCCGCCGGACCGGCGGCCCGCGTAGTGGGCCCACAGCCGCCGACGCCTGCGACGCCTCCGAGGGGACACAGAGGCCCCCAGAGACCGACGCGCCTCCCTCGCGGAAGCTAAACCCACCTGTCCGAATCCGACGAGGGGACGGCGGCGGGAGGTGCGCTGGGACGCTCCGCCGGCAGCGGGAGGCTGCACACTCCCTCGGCTAGGGACGGCGAGGCATGGTCTTCCCCTGGCCTTCCTCCTTCCCAGGGGCTCGGAGGGCTCGTCGACCCCTCCGCCGCTGCCGGCCCGTCCGCCGCTGCCGGCCGCTCCTCGCCCGGCGGCCCTTGCGGGGCAGGAGCCCCCTGCGTGGCGGGCTCAAAGGCCAGGCTCTCCAGCTGCGCCACCACCGCCACCTGTTCCTCCATCTCGCCCCTCGCGGCACGCGGCCCAGCTGCCCCACGCGGCACGCCACCCCGCCCCCAGCCTCTCGCCACTTCCGGCTGTCCTGAGCACCCGCCGGCGCGGGTTGGTCGGGGGCGGTGAAGGGCAGCGCGCATGCGTGGGCTGCGGCGTGCGCTCCGGGGGAGGCGGGCCCTGCCTGCAGTGACGCGGCGCTGTGGGGTGGTGCGGGGAGGGGCGGTGGCGGTCCAGGGCAGGAGGGGGTTACCTGTCTCGTTGGAGACCGGTGGCAGCCGACAGGAGCGAGTCGTGCCACCCTTGTAAAATTTGTTAGCTTAAGCCGTAAATGCTAAGAAAAATGTTACGGTTCGTTTAAATCGAACACTGAAGGTTTGGTTCTATGAGGCTTGCCTCATTTACAACTATGCTGACAACACACAGAAAGTTCATGTAAATAACAAATAATAAAACAAACACACCAAAGCCAACCAGTTAAGCTGTAAAACATCAAATTGCTGCAGTAATTCCTAACACTGTTGTAGTTACCCTGTACTGTTACCCAGCTCAGCAAAACCTAACCACATCATTAAAATCACATAAATGTCTATCTGTGGTCTGTGCTCACTAGAAATACCTACTGCTTTGGAGCTTGAGGCATTTTTGGTGTCTGTCTGTGGGGGAGCCTATTAGTGTCTTGGCCTTTTTTTCTTGGCATTCAGGGATGTGACATACATAGCATACTGTAGAACAGAGGAATTTCCCCTGCTGTCTCCCAGCCTCTCTGTGTTTAGGGACTTAAAGCTCTACACCATGATAATAACTTTGGTGAAAAGACACATGTCTTGTCTTGAACACAGTTTATGCAAAATATTTGCATCTTGACCATGAGCCTACAAGGCCCCTTTAATCCAGAGGTCAAATGGCAACCTAACAACTGTGCTCCTGTGCCAGGTCAAGAAGAACAGGCACACTATGGATATTTGGTACTTTTTGCGCCATCTTAAGTGAGGAGCCTATGTAGGCGCTGTGTATAAACAGCCAAAGTAAACTCTCACTGTACAGTTGCTCAGAACCATCTTCCCTCCAATGACACCACTGGGATCCTAAAGTAAGGGTACACAGGGCATGTTGTCTTAGTATTACAGCCCTGTACTCGAAGCTGTTTAACAAGAATGATCTTCAGAAAGTCATGCAATTAAATGTCAACAATGATTACGTGTCAATTGCATGAGGATTAAATACTGAGCAGTCATAACAATGGTTTCTATAACCTCAGTGGCAAATATGTTTTCATCCCTGATGAAGTGACAGAAACGATATTTAAATGCAATCCCAGTAAGTAGAGGCAGAATCCTGCTGAAACTCAGTCCTGCAAAAACAGATCCTGCAAAAACATGTATCATTTTAAAACTGAGCAAGGAGAGTTTATTATTAGTTTGAGAGAGTTTTCATGTATTTGTTTTTCAGAACTAGATCTTGGGATGTACATGAAACGGACTCTAATTCAAGATCTGTGGGTGTGACAGGGAGGGGACATTTTCCCTAAAGTAGACAAAACCCTTATATTGGTCAAATCTTTTCCTAATAAAAAGTAAATTAATTGATGTTATGATGCAGGACTGAATTAATTTGACAATGAGGAAATGAAAATTATTTTCATTTCCTAAATGTAAACTTCATATAAGAGCATATTCAAGTCTCTACCTTGCACTTATGTAAGTCAAATTCTTCAACTGCCTTGTGAATCATACCTTTTCTGCTTTTTAAAGGATTTTAGTAAGTGTTTTGTAGCTGTACTCTGGCATCTAGATTGTGTTTTGACAGTTTCCTCTGTGTTTATGCAGAAC
Source organism: Colius striatus (assembly GCF_028858725.1). Classification (NCBI taxonomy): domain Eukaryota; kingdom Metazoa; phylum Chordata; class Aves; order Coliiformes; family Coliidae; genus Colius; species Colius striatus. The sequence continues at coordinate 56,477,823 of NC_084761.1, forward strand.
TGGCAGCATCTTTCAGACAAGAAAACACTTCATCTGAACAGTGCAGCTTAGCCTTTCAGATAGCATTCCTCTATCAAAAGGCATGATGCATAGTAAACGTCATCATCTATTCAGACGGGGCATTTTTTAAGTAATCTCCAAAGCAGCAGCAAAACCATGAACATGTTCTAGGAAAAAAGTCATTTCATAGATGAACGCTTGAATCACAGTCATTCTAACGCTTGTTTTCAAGGTCTGAGCAGTTAAGAAATGTCACTGCTGGGACTGGAATCGAGTATTATCTGTCAAGGCAGGGCTAAAAGTGACTGGTAGGCCTGTTTTCTGCCAGCAGTTTCTTTGATGAAGCTCTCTGGAGGTGCTGTTTTGCACATTTATTTTTTCTGCTCCTGCTGCTAAGACAGGTGTGTGTAATTGTTCCTATCATACTTTTAAAGCTAACATGACACCATTCAAACTATTATTACAATGTTTTATTGAATTTCTTTGGATGCAATAGAGGAATCTCTTGAAAAACAGAATTTCATTCTGATCCCTCTTGAACTTGAAGGTGGAAAATCACTTTGAGATTTCAGTATATGCTTGTTATGTCTTTAGAGAGGGCGTGAATAAAAGAGGAAGTCATGTTTCATAATATATTTGAAATGTAAAAACAAACACTGTTGTGACATTTGTCATTTATATATTTTAGGCTTTCGTATTCTAATGCCTATACACAGTGATATCAGAGAATATTGATAGTATGAGAACAGTGCACTTTAATTAATAGAAGGAACACAGTAAATTGGAGAAAATATATTTCTGAAAACTTTTTTCTTACACTTCAGATTGGTATGTAATTTGACAGTATTTTATCTGTAACAAATGTCAACATTTCTCATGTTAAGTATTATTTTTAATGAAAAATAATAAGCAAGAAAACAAATACCCTGGAAATACTGTTTTAAAGGTGTATAAAAATAGGATTTGAAAGTGAGTTGTTAAGAGTGACCTGAAGGTTTCAATTGCCATATCCTCTTTTCTTACTTATAACCGTGCAATTTATCTTTTACAGAATCACAGAATATTAAGGGCTGGAAGGAACCTTGAAAGATCAACTCCCCTGCCAGAGCAGGACCACCTAGAGTATGTCACGCAGGAACTCATCCGGGTGGGTTTTGAATGTCTCCAGAGAAGGAGACTCCACAACCCATCTGGGCAGCCCGTTCCAGTCTTCCATCACCCTTACAGTGAAGAAATTCTTCCTTCTGCTTCCTTGGAACCTCTTATGTACTGGCTTATACCTGTTGCCCTTTGTCCTATCATTGGACATCACTGAGAACAGCCTTCTGACACCCACCCTCTAGGCATTTGTAAACATTAATGAGGTCACCCCTCAGTTTCCCAAGCTAAAGAGCCTCAGCTTCCTCAGCCTTTCATCAGAAGGGAGATGCTTCACTCCCTTGGTGGCCCTGTGCTGAACTCTCTCCAGCAGCTCCCTGTCCTTCTTGAACTGAGGGGCTCAGAACTGGACACAATATTCCAGATACGGTCTCATGAGGGCAGCATTGAGGGGAGCAGAACCTCTCTCAACCTACTGCCCACAGCCCTTCTAATCCACCCCAGGATGCCATTGGCCTTCTGGGCCACTGTTGTCGCTACCGGCAACAGCATCAGGCCACCCGCACTGATCTCTCAGCCCACCTTGCTGAGGGGACAAGGATCGCCACACACTCAGCATGGATGGTACTTTATTCCAACCCCTTGTTTGCACCATGTGCTTTTATCTGTTAACACCAGCACCCCCTCTCCCTCCACCCCGTGCCCACTTCTTTTGTACCCTCCACCTCTCACAATACAACCCGAGATCTTCCGGATGCCTACTACAGGCCACAAGGGGACAAGGCTGGCTCATGCTCATCCTGCTGCCCACCAAGACCCCCAAGTCCCTTTCCCCTACAGTACTCCCCAAGAGTTCATTCCCCAACCTGTACTGGTACATGGGGTTATTCTTTCCCAGATGCAAGACTCTACACTTGCTGAATTTCATCAGATTTCTCTCTACCCAACCCTCCAACCTGTCCAGATCTCGTTGAATGGCAGCATAACCTTTCTGGTGTGTTAGCCACTTCCCCCAGTTTAGTATCCTCAGCAAACTTGCTGACAGTGCCCTCTGTTCCCTCATCAAGGTCATAAATCAGTAGATTGAACAGTACTGGTCCCAGCACTGACCCCTGAGGAACTCCACTAGATACAGGCCTCCAACTAGACCCTGCCCCATTGATCACAACTCTCTGCCTTCTTCCCTTCAACCAGTTAACAATCCACCTCACTACCTGATCACCCAGCCCGCACTTTCTCAGTTTTGCTGCCACGATGCTGTGGGAGATGCTGTCAAATGCTTTACTGAAATCAAGATAAACTACATCCACTGCACTACCACCATGTATCTACCTGGTTACATCTTCATAAAAGGCTACCAGCTTGGTCAAACATGACTTCCCTTTGGTAAAGCCATGTTGACTGCTCCCAAAGACCCTCTTCTTTAAATACCTGGAGACAGGACCCAGGATAAGTCACCTTTTCAGGGATGGAGGTGAGGCTGACCAGTTTGTAGTTACCTTGCTCCTCCTTCTTACCCTTTTTGAAGACTCGAGTGACATTTGCTTTCCTCCAGTCCACAGACACCTCTCCTGTTCTCCGTGACTTACTGAAGATGATGAAGAGAGGTTTAGCAATGATTTCTGCCAGCTCCCTCAGCACCCACGGTGAATCCCATCAAGGCCCATGGATTTATGTATATCCAGATTGCTCAACTGATCCTTAACCCAGTCCTCATCAGCCAAACAAAAGTCCCCCTTTATCCTTACTTCCTCTGTAATCTGGACCTCCTGAGGACAGGCTCCAACAGTATAGGCACCCAACTGTAACATTAGTAACTCAAGCTGCAGAGAGTTTGTAGTGACAATTTGCTCCTCACAGCTCTAAATGTGGTCTCCGGGTACCTTGAGGTGATAAAACTTCTGGGAAATCTATTTATACATACAGAGGTACAGTATTGAATGGATTAACAAAAATTCTTTTTTTTCTTCCTGTCTAATATCCTGAGGTGGGCTCAGAGAAATTCTTCAGAAGATTTTCTCTTGATGATGCTTTTCCCTGTTGTGGACTAAGAGGTCATGAAAATTCCATTAGTGTTGATTTAGTTTTTTCATTTGCACTGGTCAGAACAGCTTTTATGACTTCTTCATATATGTGGGTACAGATCAACAGCAGGTCAGCTCTTCATCTCAGGTCTGCAACAGTCCTCCTGTAAGGAGAGAGAAGAAAGAGAGAGAGATTGTATGGATTTGATGAATTCTGGAACAATGGTACTGGACAAAACATTTTAAACACATGCTGCTGCAATTACAGTGAGGCTTTTTGCCTGCAAAGTGGTATCAAAATCACATCCCTATGTGCCTTTGTCATGCCTCAAGTTTCTAGTGTAGACTTGCTCCAAGAGACCCAGAGCAAAAGGATGGCACTTCACATCACTCTTCACAATACTTCACTTTTTAAATTGATGAAGGAAAGAAAATTACTGTTATAGTCCCCTAAATTGCTTTCATTTTGACCTACAAAAATAGATAAGTACATGAGCTGAAAGTGTCTTCTAAAATGACCATCAATATTAGAATGCTGACATCTGAATTTTCACTAACATCTGAGAATAATTACTACATGGAACTGAACAAATCACTTTAAAACTTTCTTTGAATGACTGGTCCCACTGAAGAGACTCAAAAAAGCAAAAAAGTCCCTTCAGAAAACCATTTTCTTGCTATTACATGAAGTAGCCTTAAGCTGCATGTCCCTGCCACCCGTTGAATAGAAGTTGAATACAGTCTGACTTATTACATCCCTTGCTAAACAAGGTCAGGAAGAAATGAGTTATCAGTGCTTCTCTTGTGTTAGACAATCCTTGGTGACACTTGCCTATTAATATGCCTGTGTGCGAATTTGTAGTGAAGACTTTGCTTGAATGTTCATATAGTACCTGGAATATTCATTTTATCTGGTGGTGATGACCACAGTTCCCTCGTACCATAATACAGTTGTTTTATTCCTTACATTTAGTCCATTTTTAACGGGAAGCTCTGGGCTTAAATTTGCAAAAGTTATGAAAGTATTGCACCTGTCTCAAAGCCTTTTTTTTTTACCACTCATTGCTGAACTATTGGAGGTTCAGTTGTTCATGGTCAGGAGCAGTGGGAAGGACAGGAAATCAGAACAGAATTTTCTGTATCACCATTGCTAGTCACATTTCATTCCACTCAGATGAATCAATGGTGTAGCTTGCACAGCTGAGATACCTAGTTCTGCAACAAGATTAAAATAGCTACAGTACAAAATGTTTTACTCGTTTCAAAAGCTTCAAATTATTGTACAGAGTTAAATTACGTGAATCTCTTGTTCATTTTTTTTGCCTAAGGTTTGGGCAGTTTATAACTAGATGAAAAGAAACAATATGACTTCTAAGGATATAACTTCCCTTTCCCCTAAAATATATTCTTAAATATGGAAAACTGCACAACTTTATCTTATAGTCCCATATTCTTGTTTTACTTTATTCTTCCAAATAAAGACAGTAATTTTCTGATGACTGATCTGCCCACAACCAATTTCCTTAATAGGAATCCAAATCTTTTCACTGATGGACAGGCTGGTTCAGCTCTATCTATTCTAAGAGTCTGTACTGTTCATCTATCAACTCCTTTATTAGTCTGTTATATGCTTTTTCTAGTTATGATTTCAGTACAATATTTTAAATTATATCAATATAAGAATAATTTGGTTAGTTGCCAAATGAACTACATCCAGGCTGTATCTATAAATGTGATTTATTCTGGTAGGTATAAATAGCTCATAAATTTCAAATGTCTGCATAGCTGAAGTCGATGTATTGGAGTTTGTAAGAGAGTAATGGAGTTTGGAGAGAGTAATATGCTCTGCAAAAGTCAGTGTGGCTTCCCCATAATGACCTCAATATAAGAAAAAGAGCAAATTTTAATAAATTGGTTGTTTATCTGTTTATCATAAATCTCCCAAAACCTTGTTTGAAGTTTTTGTGGCTATCAGATAATTTTACCAGCTATCTCTTGAACATGGAAGACCTTTCTTTCCATCCTGACACATGCCCTCAGCCAATTGGTCTCATTTTGGCTGCACAGCCTAGCATTCTTTCCATACTTGCAATAATGTTTTGGGTAGACAGGCACTCATTAAATTGTCAATATACGACAGGCATTCAGCATGAAACCTGTGAACAAATTAATGTAAATTTTAATCCACTTATGTAATAATTGAATCTAAAAGATCTTTCTCCCTGTATTCAGATGTGTTGCTGCAGATTTCAGCATACTTGATGTATTTCAGATTGTATTTCTTACATTACAGTTGCATAACTTCACTGCAGCATAAACCAGCACTGACAGCAAAATACATGTGCTTGCCCTTCCCCCACTTCTCATTTTCTATCCTGTTCCTTGTGCTAGCATTTCTGTTCAGGCAGATATGAGTAAGCCAGGGTAGGGAAATATGGTGAAAATTATAGCACCACCACACTCCCCTAGGGTTATTTTTCAGCCAGATCAGTCCCAGATCCCATATTTCACTGTGTAGCCCTACAAATGCTAGTATCGGCATAAATGGGCTGTAGGACATGAAATATCAAGACCCAAGAGCTATGGTATTTGAGAGACAAGAGGCAATATGCAGACTCTTGGTATTGAGGGCTAAATTTATCTCCTCCCAGTCATGAAGAAGAACTAGTTTTGTGGTGGCTTGGTTTTTGATTTTTTTTTTCAAGAGACCAATGTTAAGAAACCAAATAACAAAAGAACTATGAAAAATTCTAAAAAGTCCCTTTGATACAAAATCTGGTTTATATGGAAAAAACATTAAAAGACTTTTCTTTGAAGTATCTGAAGAAAACAGTCTAACCTAAGGTAACAAGAAGTTTCAGGAGACCAGCGGGTGAGAAAATTGCATGTTTGGACTCCTTGAATAGCTTTTGGGAAGTCATTATGTCCTCAAGAATTTTATGCATACTTATTTGGCCTTTGCATTTCTTTGGTACTCAGGGAGCTGTTTCCACAAAACACACTGATTTTTTTCATCTATTTGTCTGGAACATGATGATCTTTCAATTGTGTTCAGACTTAACCACAGGGAGACAATGTACTTTTGACTTTATACTTCTTGTACCTAAAAAACAAGCAAACAAAAAAAGCAGCAACACCAAACCCTTTGTCTGTAGAAAATAGTCATTTTGGAAATTCACGTGATGAAATTTCACATGATGAAATTTCACCAGTAAGATACATATAGAAACAAACACAGTTGAGATCACTTACTCAATGATTATTCTGACTTAATAGTTATCAGAAAGACAAAAAAGCAAGGACATACCACATTACATACACAGTTGTACCCAATACACCAAAATGATCTAAAGAAAGTGCAAAGAGAAACTAGTATGAACATATTACACAGGACTTGCTAAAATTTGTTGCCCCTGCTTTCCCTCCTAACTTTGTTTCTCACTTAGAGAATTTGTGTTTCATGCTGTCCCTCCGTCTGTCCCACGAGTTTTATAGACCCTCTGTTCTCTCACTATGCCATGTTCCTTTCCTTTTCTTTCCATTTGTTCGACTTAATCCCATCTGTTCTTTAAGAAGTTACAAGTCACTTTGAGAACCAAGGAGCAGAGATGTGGAAGAGACCTGGCTCATCAAATCCAATCTTAGACAATCATGTGATTCATGTTTTCTCCAGGAGCACTAGAAAAACATCCACTCTCCACATCACAAAATGGAAAATCCTGCTTTTTGTTTGATGAACTGTACAATACAATGAAAAGCAATGCTTCTATCATGCTTCAGAAAGAAAGTAACACAAACCTTATGAAATGATCAAAACCTTTCTCCCTATAGCAACATTAGGCATTTGTTACATAAATTACATAATTTTTGACTAGACAAAGGGAGAAGTACAGTGCAAATGGAATCAACAGTAACAACATCAAGTCTCCCCTTATTTAAGACCATAAAATAATCTATATTATTTTTATTATTTTAGTCCCAAACTATATGTCATGAAAATCTGTGAGAGCTCTGGAATTCTGATCTCTGGTCTATTTGCTGATTCTTTTTTTAAAAGTGAATTTAGAATATGTGAAAGAGGTGAACTGCTTAACCTGCACATGACACTTCTTAGCCTGAAGCGTTAGATGGACAATATATGAGGACTTTGGTTTATGAATAGTCACAAGTGATGTGGAAAACAACAAAGTGGCAAAATTTGCTGACCATTACACTAAAGAAGGTAATAAAGATGTGGGTGACTGTGTTTCATGGGTTCATTGGAGCCATTTCTGGTAATGGAGAAAGGGCTGTAAAGATGTCTCCAGTAAGAAGTTGCTCAAAACTCTCCCCAGTTCTGAGTCAGACCCACTTCTGGGGATGAGCCTTTTGGGCATCTCTGCAACCACTTTTTAAGAATAAGATGGAAGAGGAGGATTCTTCCTTCTTTTCTGGGAGGTGGTGGAAGGAGTTGGATGAGAGAGAAGCAACCCCAAGGACCCCAAGGGAAAGAGAGGAAGAGATGTGCTGGAGTAGAGACTCCCCTGCATCTCATGGTGAGATGGCGGCTGTCTCCCTTAAACCTATGTAGAGAAGTGGTGAAGCTGAAATTTGTTGGCAGCTTGTGGAAGACCCCACACCAGTGGTGATGACTGCACCCAGAGGAGTTGATGAATTTGTGGGAGGGCACTGTTGCAGCAAAAGGTGCAATCTTGTTGCACTGTTGAGGGGGTAGGAGGTAGAGATTTTGGGAGCAAGGAGCTGAACCTGGGAAGAAGGGAGGGGTGGGGAAAGGAGATCTTAAAGTGATATTGTATTTTTCTCATCATCCTGGTCTGGTTTTGCTTTCTGTCTGTTCTATTTCTAGTTAGTAGTAGAATAAACTGTTTTTACATTCCTCTCTGAGTCAAGTAGTGAAATCTGTTTTGCCTGGAACCATAATTGACAGTGAGCCCTCCCTGTTTTTGTCTTGATCCACGAGGTCCTTGGTTATCTTTTTCCTCCCATCTCATTGAGGCTTCTGCCATCAAAAGGAAGCTGGGGTTATATGGGGGATTGGGCGCTGAGCAAGAGGCTTTGTTGCCAGCTGGGCATGAACCACGACACTGTGAAGAGTTGCAGAACACTGAGTGGTTAGACAATAAAGGCAGGAGAATTTCAGAATCAAAATACTGTAAAATCACACACAAGACAAAACAGCCCTAATTTTACAGATACTGTAATGGATTCTGATCTGTTCAAATCATGAAAGACATCTTGGGATTATAACAAATAAATCTATGAAACAGTAGCTGAGCACTTCATAAGAATCTTAGAAAGGAAAAAGAAAAGAGAAAGACCAAAATAGGAAAAAAAAAAAACAAAGGAAAACAAACCCCCAAAAATATTTTGCTTCAGAATAAATCAACTGTGCTTCTGCATCTTGAATCCTGTATGCAATCCCTCACATCAGAGAGGATAGAGCAGAACTAGAATAAGTGCAGGGAAGATTCTGTACTAAACAGAGAATCTTCTTCAGTCAGATGTACTTTCAGAGGGATTTATGAGGGATATGTATAAGAAACAACACTTGACAGTAACAAGAGGCATTAAAACAATTACATTAAAACTGGCAGGCAGGTAAAAATAGAGAAAAAAAAAGACAAAGATAATCCTTCACACACCATATATAACTGAGCTATGGAACTCATTGCCATGATTTTTTTTATATCAGGAATTCTTTATTAATTATGAAAGTAATGTCACTGCCTCAGGAAGTTCCTGAGCCACAGATTGCTGCAGGCTGGGAGCACCTATGCTGGCTTTGTTAGTGATTTTTTTTTTCTTTAGACAAGCACTAGCATCTATTGCTACAGACAAGATACTTCAGTTAGATTTGGCCCAAACCAATACAATTTTTTTTGTGTTTTCTTGGAGGAGTAATTCCTGAGTGCCTGATTCCTCTGAGGCTTTCTAACATCCAAAACTCCTGAAGCAATGCTACAAAACAGGAACTCTCTGCCTGATCTGCTTATTGAGAAAAATGAGTTGTCAAGCATTGGAATGGGCTGCACAGGGAAATGGTTGAGTCACTATCCCTGGAGGTATTTAAAAGACATGTTGATGTGGCACTTAGGGACACAGTTGGACTCAATAATCTCAAAGATCTTTTCCAACCCAAATCATTCTATGATTCTATGTACACTAAGTCATATACAGAAGGAATGTTCTGAGTTATTGTATGCACTAAGAAACTGATCAGTCATCTTATTAATATATTCACAATTGGTTTGATGTTGGCTAGGAGACAGACATAATAAACATGCCACATGGTGTAATAACTCCTATTTCTGTGCAGAATTTTCTTGAGAGACATATAGGCATATTAGCCAATCTATTTTAGAAATGATTTACCATTCACACTCGGAAGGTTAATTTCAATCACAATATGGCACCAAAAAAAAAAGAAAAGCGTGGTGCTAGAAGACCATCCATCCATCCATCCATCCATCCATCCATCCACGTCCTGGTGTATTCAGACTGGATTTCTGCTTGCTTGAGGAATTATTGTATGTCCTTTAGTAATTTTATTTCTCTTATTGCCTGGATTAATTAAATTATCTCAAAATTCCATTTGTCAGTAAGTGAGGTTTACTTTCTGAATTTTGGAGATACGCAACAGAGAAATTGTTTTTAGTGTTCAAGATAGATTCAGAGAAAACTGGAGAAGTCTTGGTTGCTTTATTGATGAAGCCAAGAAAAAAGATCATATGCTAGCAACAGTTAAAATTTAACAGATTTATCCTGATTCATGATCTGTATTCAGTTGAAAGGTATTTTACTTTCAAGCCATCTCTTTTTTCTTCAGCTTCTGTTTTCTGTCAAGCTGTCATTGTGAATGTAGAGATATTCTAGGACTTTGTCTTCCTTATGAATGTACTTCCTTCTATCATTAGCTTCTTTTGTTAATTAAACTCTTCATACAAATGACATACTTCTATCAGAAACATAATTCTGAAATAACATGGAAAAGGAAGGAAAACTTTGCTAAAAGTTCAGTCCCTTCCACTCAGAAGCAATGTGTTTGTTTCAAACAAATGTGTACTGCCCCTATCCAAGATCATAATTTGATGGATAATACAAGATAGAACACTTTGCTTTGTCTTGTTTTCTTTGTGGGCAAGAAGAGAAAATAGTGAGGAAAGTGTCACTCAAATTTAGAGAAAGAAAATATTAACAAAAGATTAGAGCAACATGACATCTGATTTTATAGCCCATGGGGAACTCCTTGGTAAAGAATTAGAGCTTAGTTCCATCAGTGAGAAAGGTATCCCTCATTTTGTGGCCAAAAAGTGACACTTGAACCAATCATGGCCTTCTCTGATAAAAAAGGGCCTATAATTTCCTTAACTGGATTTATTTACTCAGGGAGCTCACTATATTTGAAGAAAATGCAATCCAGAGATGCTCATTTGTTTTCTATTCATCTGAGAATACTTGTTTATTGTAAATTATTTAGCTCCTTATTCCCACATAGCTGAAATCATGTATACATAAAATGGCTATATGGACACTCTCAAAGATAAGGCAGCTGTGCGTCCCTGCTTGTTAGCTTTCTTATGTAACCATGTTTTTTGTACTGTGTGAGAAGAAGGAATTTCAGTTGCAGATGAAAAAAAGAGACTTCAGATGTCAAGTTTATAAGTGAAGCCATTTTCTCAGACTCCCTTTTATCTTCAATGTACATCTTATTCATTCAGGCAACTGTTGCTTCTGATTTGATTTCTCATCTTTCCATTTTCTAGAACTCAAAATAGAGTACCTTAATGTAGTAATAGTACTGATATTGATATCTTTTCTCTGTAGCAGTCCTGTAGAAATCACATTGTACTCTGAAAAGCTCAATACAATAATGGGAAAGTACAAATAACTGGTAGAAATTATATTAGATCAGAGGTCACAGTGTCATCAGGACAGCGATTACTTTCAAGACAGAGGGAGATGATTAGATTGGCTGGGAATAAGAGCAATTAATGAAAAGATACAAGTCAGCCTTTGTGACAAACAGGATGGTGAAAATACAGATTTAAGAAGATTGAGAGAAATGAAACAGTGAAAAGGCAATTATTTCTCTTTGCTTCATATATAATGCATAGCCTTGTTCATATATGTCAAGGCAATCTTAGAATAAAGAATGGTAGGGGTTGGAAGAGACATCTAGAGATCATCTAGTCCAACCCCCTGCTCAAGCAGGTCCACGTAGATCAAGTCACTCAGGAACACATCCAGGAGTTCCTGGAAAACCTCCAGACTCCACAACACAATTTCCGTAGAGAAGAGTACGAGACTTGTGACACTAGAACATCAAACACAAGACAATGCCCATGGCAGCAAGGGGAAGTCTGGCTACTGGTAGAAGAGGAAGCAGTAGTTGTGAAAAAGAAGGCAATCTAAGAGCATTAGTTGTTAGACCATGACATTGTAATGCATGTGGCATCGACATATGAAGCCTTAATTTGTGAACAAACTGTAAACTACCTAAAAAACTACTTGGGAAAAGATAATATACAAGAGCAGAGGAGAGCATTAGTAGAGTAGTTTGGGGAGAGGGGAGGGGGAAGACTAAGCAATAGAGTATTTTTAGTGGTTTACATAGCCATATTACTGTAAAATTTAAAAAATCCAATCTAGCCAGAAGACTGAGTAAATCTGAAATATGAAGGTAAAACATAAATTATGTGACATTATTTGAATGATTATCTCTACCTTCTTAAAATCTGTTTCTATTGCACTTACTAGCTTGTACATAAATAAGATAATCAAATACAAAGATGCTTGAAGAACAATTACTAAAACAAATAAAATACATGCTCGTTTTGATTTATTACTTTATTGCCACATGCATGTAATCTTTGTTCAATTCCTTCTTTGTCATCTCTTGTTACATGATACAGTGAAACAGTGATTTCTATTTATTTCTTTATTTATATTTAATAAACCATGTTTTTGAGGGCTGGTGTTCTTTGTGAAGCTGACCAGGATTAGGAACAATAATAACAAAACACCATGTTTTAAAAGAGTTTGTTTAGGTGATTCAGTGATTACTTAGCTAGATATTCCTAGATGCTTTTTAATTAGAAAATAAGAATACCAGAAATAGAAATAGCTAGGTGTTACTGTTAGCCACTTTGTTTTTTGTTTTCTACAAAAAGTACATTATATTGTTAGTCATGAATCCAAATGTATCAAATAGGTTACAGTAATATCAGTGAATTCAAAACTGGAAACTTGGCGTTTAGTCAAATTGCTAATAATTCCAGATGATATAGTCCTACCTGAAACATATTCAGAAGACAAGTTCACCAATTACATGTTCTGAGTTAAAATGTTTTCACAGATAAATTGTTTCATTTTCTGATCTCTAATTAACATGTAACCTAAATAAGTTTGTACCAGCTCACCTCCCTTTGAAGAAAGGCAGTATTTATATATTGATGTATTTTACAGACTTTTCAAGTACTGTATTTCCTGTACATTTCTGTTTGAGAGATACAAAAACTGGTTGAGAAATCTTCCCAGTGTCTCACAAATCAAAGTGTATACTTCAGTCACATAGTCTGTGACATTCTGATGAAAATAGAAGTGATGAGGAAGTTAGGCAAGCAATTACTATTCTGCTTACGGCCCAGAATGGAGTTGTCTTTGGAATCACTTGTGAACTGGAGATCCAGTTATCTCCTGCCCAGTTATACAAACAGATCTAAGACTAAACATGGATACTAGGAATTTCCACACAAACAGCTAATTAAAATGTTAAACTCGCTGATAGTTGCAGGGTTTTTATGTGTTTCAGTGAGTAAACTCACTTATTTTGTTTCTTTTAAGTTCAATATTCTTCTTGTCACTATATCACCAAAAATGAGTCAGACCAAGAACATTAATATCTACCTCTAATCCTGAACCTTCAAAGAGTGTAACTGACATTTTGATTTCTGTAAACAGGCTTCTCGATCTGTTGGCCATCATAAGTGTTGATATTATGCATCTACTCAACTCCATATCTAATATTTTTTATCTTTCAGGAGATTTACTGTTTCATACTAGGAGAGGGGGTTTCATCTAGAAGCATCTTTTCTTGCAGAGTAAATTATGGATAAAGATTTTCAGATGAAACATTTTTCTCCAGTGCTTCTCAGAATTTGTGACAGTTTTCTGGATATGATCTAATTCAAATCAGCCATAATTGCCCGGTGGTTGAGCTAGCAATTTGGAACAACAGTCCTGATAGGGATGCTTTTATGGAGGATTCAGGCAAGTTTGAATCCTACTGGCCGTTACAGATATCTTGACTGTATTTTACACAGATGATGTTCTAACATATCTCTGAGGTACAGCGGTGCTGGGGTGCCTCAGCAAGTGTTCGTTTTGCAGTGCCACAGACAGAATTTAAGTAATATTCTAATTATTTGAATTCAATAAGTCCATAATACCCCTTTGTCTGAGGCTTCTTTAAAGGATAGAGAAGGTATTTGGACAGAAAGTGCTGAGCTGTCAGACAGAAGCACCAAGTTTCCTCAGTGGAGGAGCACACTCAGGTGCTGCAAGAGTGCTGAGGTACTTAGAGAAGGGGCAAGGCCAGGGCACTGGTGAGAAGGAGCAGGGTGCTTCAGGTGTTGCTTTGGGCAAGAAAGGCTGAGGCACCTCAGCATCAGCAGAAGAGCTCATGTATCTCTGAGGAGAGCAGAGGTTACCTTGTGGGGAATGCTGAGGTACTTCAGAGAGCTTGGGCAAGAAATGCTGAGACAGGTCAACAGAGACAGTGGAGAATTTGGGTCGGAAACACAACCAGTGACAGTGAACATCTGAGGCAGAGTTTGTTACAATTGTCCTCAGAGAGGACAGTGCACGGGTGACAGGACATGACCCAACCCAGTATGTCTCACTGCTTAAGTGTTTTCAAATTCTAATTTTCCATAGTGCAAAAGAAAGTTGAGTCCTGTGAATTCTGAGAGAATTTGGAGATAATCATCTACTCTTGTTGGTACAATGTTGACGTATTATCCCCTATCCTTCATCTGGTTCCTGGAAATGCCATAACTTGCTAGTTTGTGCACAGATGCCACAATAGTTGACTTTATGCCTTGCGCTTTGCTTCACCTTGTGAAATTTCAGACACTCAAGGCTGTAAACAGGCTTTGCCGGATCTGTGTCCTGACAGAATCACACTTCTCAAGATGAAAAGCCTTCTCTTAACATTTTTGACACTGCACTGTGTGTAATTTTGAGTAATTGACGTGGTCAAATCAGACTAATGAAGAAATGAGTGCCATTTTAGGTACCAGAGACATTGTTCTTGTGCAGAAGGACTCATGGAAAGCCCTTGAGAAAAGAACTTATCTTTGGCCCTGTGAAAGCACATATCAGCTTTCATTAAGCAAACAAAGCCTTGAAAACATATATAAATCTGTATAAATGTATTTTTAAGAATTGATGACCCTGATATTTATTGTCAGCAACAGACCTTGGACATAATGGATTTCTAAATTAGACACATATAGATCTGGAGTTACACTTCACACTCTTAGGTGAAGCCTGAAATTTATGGAAAGTATTATATCCAATCATAGGAAATTACTTAGTCTGTTTGTAGTACCAGTTAGTAATACAGTGTCTCATACTGCAACCCATAAGCCAAATCTGATCCTAATGATAGCGTTGTGGGAAATTCTGGTTCAGCAGCGACCTCAGAATGCTTCAGTTAGCTTGACTTTTCAGATTTTCACGTTTCTTTCAAACTGGGGTTGAACAGGTGATAAGTACACAGCCATTGCGGTGAATCTGCCTCTTTCTTTTATAACATGAAAACGTGTTGAGTTACCAAAACATGAAATTCTGCTGGCAGCTCCAGCAGTGTGCCAGAGAACAGCACTGAGGGCTTTTGTCTGTGCTGATAAGCTGACTGCCTTGTGTCCATTGTGGAGCTCAGTCAATCACGAGTAGAGAGGCTTGAAGTTTCCTCTCCCAGTGCTACCTTCAAAATCATGGTGTAATGCTACCTCACCTCATGTCCTTAAGTCAGCAAGAAGAGAAATGTGTTAGTAAAGTGAAAGTATCTGCAAAAAGACCAAGACTTAGTTCTGTTCAACTACATGCTTCTGGTGTGACGGGACTCATTCAGCTAGTCCCGCTTCTGGTTTAATAAACAAAATTCAGATAAGCTAGTAGGAGGCTACCTGAGACACTGGGAAAAGGCAGAGAAGTGTGGAGGGCCATGGGTTTCAGGATTCATCATTTTGGGATGGGACTCTTATTTTGCATATGAAATATTACATAGATTTCAGATAAGGCAAAACCTTTTTTAGATAAATATTTTGTTATAATATAGCAACAACCATCCGTTGTCCTTTTCCTTTTCTGTAGCCTTGGAAATACTTGAAAGCAGTACATAATTTTTCCTTACATATGTTTTTTTAAATAATCAGTTTTACTTGCTTGTATTAAATGTAGGTACGTAAAAGACTTTGAAGCTCCATGGGGTTGTGTCCAATGGTAATAATGACATAACTACCACAGGATAATATGTTCCATTATGGCCTAAATTGAGAGAATACTGTTCCAATTTCCTATTTCCTCTAAAAGGATGTAAAATTAATGCTACATTTGTATGAAGTTTTTTTTTTTTACAGATAATTAAATATTTTCTGTAAATAAAATATTATGTAAAGCTGCCTGATTTTTTTTTAATGTTGGCAGCTTTGAACTTCTGAAGCAAATACTGTTTCCTGTCATGCTATGATCAGAAAAGCCAACTACATATTTCTTAGTTTTGAAGTTTCTAGATGAAAACACTTGTATTTTTTCTTATCTCATTCTCACTGTATCAGCAAATCTTCCTGTCAGTGCTGCAGGAATCTTTATGACAAAAATTCTGCACTAGAAAATTGAATTTAAAAAAAGCACAACAAAAATTTGATCCACTTAGTCTTTGTATAGCAGTGATCGTCATTCTAAAGCTGTGTCAGAATGAAAAATGGGCACCTTGTTACACAAATTCATATGTTCTACACAGAAGTTAAATGTTCTTTCTTATAAGCATCAATTGAAAGTTTGCAAAGTGTTATAAAAAGTGAACATGAACTGCCTATGTGATTTAACACTCCAGACTGCAAAATGTTTCTATTAATTCAGGCATTAAGTGCTTGTCATTTGCTTTCAACATTCAAACCATGGCTTTTGTTCCTGAAAATATCCTTTTAAGTGAAAAAGTACAGAACAAGGACATTCACTACACATCTCAAATAGGTGCATGCTGAAATATCAACGTGCCATTTGCCCAGATACACTTCTCATTCCTTTGTGAGATGAAGTAACGGTAGGTAAAAGCTGTTTTTCTTCAAAAGTCGGATTTTTAGGTTCTTACGTGTGTCTGTTTCCTTCATTTTCTTCTATCTTGTCTAGATAAAGCTACTGGAAGAGTGAGCACAGATGAGTCCGCAGTACATTACAGGTGGCAGTGAACTGTATATCTCATTATTGTTTTGTTGAATCATAGAAGCCATAGATAATCAGCAATATCTTATAGAGATCTTTCTGTAAGATTGACCTGGCAGTCATCAAACTTGAAAACCACTTTGAAAGGTTAGTGAAGATATATGTTCTCCTTTCCCAGACAGACTTAAGGTGCGCAACTTTACAGAATATTTTATGTTATTCAGGTGACATATCTCCTTTAAAGTGGTATCAATTAAGCAGGATTTGGAGACTGTTCATCATCTTTGAATAAAATGTAATAAGGCTTTTTAATTTCTAGGTTTGGGGAATCCAGAAGACAGCTACAAATGTACTTTTTAATAGTTAAAGATGTCTACTGCATTGTAGATGCTACAAGCACTAGCGCAACATAATGCCCAAGATCTGAAACATTAAAATTCACAGCAAATCTCTTTGACAGGACACAATCTTGCTCAGATATAAGGTCTTAAAACCTGGAGGAGTTTTACTCAAGAGATGCTTGGAGAAAGTACTTTATATGCAACACATCTATGTTGTTTAGAGAAAAATTTACGCATTGCTTGATGCTTGTGATTTATATCACCTCAGTCCCATGGATATGTTATCAGTTCTAGAGGCATTATCGCTGTGAAATACAGAGCTTTTAGAAAAAACCCTCCAATGTCTAGGAATCATTTTAACCAATACAGAAAGATTAATGCTTCCAAATGTTGCACTGATACTCAACTTGGGAAAAATCTGCATCTTGGATAAATGCAGGAAGGGGAAAGATTAAGTTTTCTGAACAGTAAATTATTTTCTGTTGTTTTCTATGAGAAGCTGTGTCTTCCAGGTGCTTTGGAGTCCTCAGAAACATTGTTTATTGCCCATTTTCTAGCAAATGCTATGATTTGTTGTTCTGTTATATACACAGTGGTTTTGTTACTGTGCTTTATACCATGAGCTTAAGCACTAGAAGAGTGGAATTTCTCGGGAAACGTGATGACAGAGATATCAGTTTAAATAGGTGACCATTACTTCCAGTTACGGACCTTGGGCTTTGAAAATAGAGACAAAGGTATCTTAATCTCCGTTCTAATACTAAGGAACAGCAAGAAACTAAGCAAACACAGTTCTAAAAGTTCTTCTGTATATGGAGATTAGTCTTACTATACATTTAGGGACATCAGATGCTTAAAATAAAATGAGTCATCAGTACACTAGTAAAATTATTGGTTTTATACAGATGTGTATTGCATGTAATATTAACTACCTTCTGCCAGTTAAAATTGCACACCACCTTATGATAAAGGCATTTTACAAAACTAACTAGACACACTGCGTCAAGTTAAGCATAGATTCCAAACTTTCAGAAACTGTGAGGCTAAACACTGTGTTAAAAGCAACAGCTTGCTCACAGGGTAAAAAAACACAATGGATGCTTTTATGTTCTTCTGTCTATGTGCAGATTACATGAGAAAAGCGGATTTTTTCAACCATGAAACAATGAAGAATACTCTCAATTTTATTTGTATTTTACATCAATTTGGCATAATTAAAATGACACAAAACGAAATTAGATTAATTATCTATTTCAATTCCTATCTGGGAGCTCTCTCTAGTCAAGTAAGGTACACACGGACATATTTTTTACATGAAATAAAATTTCTTAGTGTAACCTTGGCATCTGAAAATCAATTTACTTCACTTTCAGCATTTTTATTCTTATTAAACTAAGCAATACAATAGAGACATTATAAAAATATTGATTATAGACCATTTAAAGAAACAAAAGGACCACTTTTAGTAAAGTCTTCATACAAAATACAGTCTGAAATAAGAGGTGATTTGCAAATGGCATGTTTTTAATAAAGAAATACAGCCCTCTGAGCTTTCTTTGGAAAAGAGGTGGTGAGTTAAGGAGAAAGCAGGGTTTGTAGAATAAGAAAAGTAACATTTTAAAACATTTTTAAAATTCTAATCTATTTGATTTGCTTAGGAAGTTGAAAAATTGAGATTTGTTCAATGCAATGAGTACTCAACAGAGTATTAGTATTATTAAGTAATTTCTTCTGGCAAAGGTGGCTCTTCAAAGATATTCCCTGACCTTTCCTGATCTCAGTGAACAGATTGTGATAGTTCTTATTTTACATGGAAAAATGTTTTTAAGATTATCATCACTTTTGACTTGAAATATTCCTGCTTCTGCTTGTAAATTCTACTAACTACAGCAATCAAACTCAGAGGCTAAAAGATAATAGTAGCTTGGCAGTGATGGAATCAGCTGGATTCAGGGAATTTATTGAAGTAACAGTCAGCAACTTCTCTTAAATATTACATTAAATAATTGCATTAAACGACAACATGGATAAATGATAAATGATAAATGAATGATAGATGAAAATATCCCCAGTAAAATATTTTTAATTAAATCTAAAGCTCCAAATAAGTATTATTTAAAACACCATAACCAAAGTCTCACATTTATAAAAGCCTATCAAAGGGAAGTTTTAGAGGGATAAAAGTTACACAGAGAACTAAATTTCTGGCAATTTAAGTTAATTATAGAGTATTTTTCCTCAAAACTGTTGAAGTCCGTTGGCCTAACGTAACCTACCTCATTTCAGTTAATGGTGTTGAAGCATCCTAAGCTAAATGGATGAGGCACGACTTAGATGAAAAGTAGCTTTTATATAGGAAAACACTAATTGTTGCATTACACACGTCCCTTATTTATGTGCATTTATAAAATTTGGGAGGAAATTGCTGAAAGCCCCTACTTACTACGTGTTGTATGTTGTCTAGAATTACAAGGTTGAAGTAAGATAGCACTGTTCTGACTTGCTTTATCCCATGATGTAGAGCACAGCTTCTTGAGTCACAGACATGCAGGTGATGACATGGCCTTAAACCACGCTGGGCGTCACGAGTGCAACCGGTACCTGAGCACTGCACTGCCTTGCTGCCTGAAAGGTGCTGCCACCACCAGCACATGCAGAGTCAGTCTTGTCTAGCAGGGATGCCAACATCTCACACGCAGCCTGAGGGGTCCCGGAACAAGAGGTGCAGGCTGGTGCAGCTTGGCCGCCTAGCCCAGACTGCAAAGTTTTCAGTAGCCTAGTCTGAACTACTGATGTAGGTCAAATTGGTTTTGAACCAAGTTGCTGAAGATCGAAACATCCCCAAAACACAAGCTGCCCTAAGTGGGACTGATGTAAAGCTAGCATCATGTCCTTGCTGCTGTGTTTGCGGTTGGTTAAAACATCATTAAAGATAGACTGGGGCAGAGAGGATTAAATCAGGAAAGTTTCTAACAGTAAATACAACTGCTTCCCTTTATATCTTTGTGTGTTAAGCCATTCTGATACCAAAATCAGTTGCAATGAGAAAAAAAAAAAAACACATATTGACTAGAAAACTAATGTAGCTTTTATTCACAAAATTATCAAAATTGTGCAGCTTTTCACTTTACCGAAGTTTACAAAGCCAGATATGTGTTGTGTGTTCCACTGCAATCTGTGAAAATGCCATAACCTTGAGAATTTATTAGAAATGATACATCTTGTACAGGTGTCTTGAAGGGCTTATTTCAATACACTGGCTGTGCTAACCATTGGATATGTCTAATTACACATCCGTGTAACTAAAATGAGGATTATTGATAATGCATAGTTACAAACACCATCGGTGATGAAATGGAGGCAAACTCATACTGCGGATGGTTTGGCTTGAAGCCCTGGATATCCTGGGAAGATTTAGATAGCATTAAGAAAAATCCATCGTTTTCAGCATTATTATTTCCCTGCTGAGAAAACGTCCTTCAGCCTGAAAAAACAGCATATTAACTTAGCATGAAAAAACAGTCTTACGACACTAGAATGCTAGCAATTCTAATGAGAAACAAAATGTGCAGAGGTGTTCAATGATGAGAAGGAACAAAAACTTTCATTTTTTCTTTAAAGACAATTATTAGGAGTTTCATGTAATTCCACAAATGCATACTGTTTAATGAGATACTTAGGTCACACTGGAGTAAACAACAATCTGGAGTGTTCCTGGTGATTGTTACTGAGAATTATTTTTCTTGTTATTACATAATATTGAAATTTGAACTATAGAACCTTTGTAAGTGTATACAAGAACCTTGTGCATCTGTGTCAGGGCTGCCTGCTCCTTTCTGGAGATACACTGGCTTACCTAGGCTAGTGTGTATTGCTCTGGAGCCACTCTCCTTTAGGCACTTTTGACCCCTCTGTATGTAGAAACAAGAAAAAAATCACCTAAGAAGTGTAAATATCCTCTGTTTGACTCCACTTTGGGGATGATATATGTTGCATCTCAGCCATCTCTCTGCTGTCAGCCTACAGACTTGACAGAAAAGGCTGCATGTGCTGCATCTTTTCATTTCGTTATACCACCATAACCATTTATTTCAAACAGTAAAGGAAGCAAGTGGTACTGAGATTTATTGTAGCATTTACTTTGAATGGAAAGTGGTTGGTTGTCTATAATAAGAGGAATAGTTAAAGGAGTTAAATGCTGTTAAAAAGTATTTTAGTCCTGGACCTGAACTCTTGTTTTCATTCACAGAAGAGGAGAAAGACAATATTTCACACGTAGTCTCTATTCTGACTGGCTTGGGTTATTGTCTGATGGACTCTTCAGCTATGTTTGTTACAGGCCCATTCTGAGGTAATCAGGCAAAATGCAGCCTCTGAGCATGTCAAAACCTTACCTTTCTTTCTGAAATACATAACATTTAGTGTCACTCCTAATACAGAAGTCTTCTTCTACAGGACTACATGAGACTTTTAGGTGCTCAGGGCTTTAATTTCTGAAGTCTTCATATCTCATACCATTTACATACCTTGTGCTGCACACTGAAAAATAATCTTATCAAGATATTTCCTCAGTCTGGGTTTAGAAAGCACATATTTTTCAAGCAATATCTTGCAGAATAAAGGACAATTAGGCTCCTCAATGAGATACATACCTGTCAGACTGACTTGAAAAATCTATACTTCAAACAGAAAATAATTTAGGATAGTAATAATTTCAAATATGAAATGTAATCAAAGAGAGGGCAGCTAAGATGAATGCAATCCATTTATGGTAGAGGCAGGTGAGACAGTTATATTATCTCCATAAATTCAGCTTTGCTCTTTTCTATGAGTTATTCAAACTTTTAGGACAACTTAAAATAGGAAACTTGTTTGGAAATTTTGGGCTTTGGGATTGAGTTTTTTTAATATGAAACTATTTGGACTGGGCTTTCTCACCCCTTCCTACCTGAACATTATTACATTCATTAATTTTAAAATTAAGATTTTGAATATACCATTTGAATAGTCTAACAAATTAGAATTTATGTGAAATTAAAATTAATTAGGGAAAAGGAATGCATTCTCAGATCAAAATCTTAACTTCTCTTTAAGTCCTGATCAGCTATCAATTTGCTGCCTCCTCTGTATCACTTGAGAACTATTGCCCCAAAAACAGCATCACAAAAACAGTTTGTGTTGCTCAGTCTGCAATGAACCTCTTGTTGCTTTCAAAGGGTTTTGTGGGGGTGTGCATATGTTTAGGCAGTAAAAGACTTGTGAGGAATGACCTAGGTGACTATACTATACAATAATAAGCAGTAATTGCAAACTTGAAAGAAAAGCAATGGTAATTTTACTTAGAATTTAAAAAACAGTATGTCATTCTGTCAAAAGCAATGCAAAATACTGATTTTTGTGTGGTTAACCTCAGGAAAGTTCCTGGTTAATCAGATTAATAATTTATTTTCAGTTACAAAACAATCAGCGTATTTGAACATTAGCTATCTGAATTCTTCACTGACAATCAGAGAGAGAATAATTATTCCCTGAAATGGGCCTGATGGGCTCAGGAGCAATTATTTTCACCACATGCAGCAATCAACTTCTTTGTGGCCTAATGGCACCTGTCGGTGTAATGAAAGCTGTAGCTTCGTGGTAAAAAATGAAAAGATCACCTGTAGGTCTACAAATAATGGACATAAGAGGAAGAAAAACAGTAGGTTTAACATATAGATAATAACTGTCCTTACTGACGTACTACATGCACAGTAGCCAGGGAAACAAAGGAGGCAAAGGAACAGTTCCATTTATTTATTTTACTAACTGTCAGTTCTGATTGTATAAATAATCATTTAAGTCTATGCAGAAAGTAATACCATAAAAATATGTATTTCCTGAATTAAATTAGGTTACATATTCATACTTGTTCTTCTCGAGTGCTGGTTACAGCATTATTATGGCATCTGAATGTCTTCCAGCAGCTCACCAGCAATGTGATTAGTACTTTTTATGTTAAATTTCGTTACAGAGCTTGATCTTACAAAGGCTGTGCAAGCTGCATTTGGAACAAAGATAACTGACCATTTGCCAACATCAAAATGTCAGGAATGGACTGAAAATTTAAAATTTCATCCAATCTGTTACATTTTCATTCCACACACATACATGCATCCAGCACAGCCCAGTTCTCTGTGCATATCCTCTTCCATTAAAACATTCAGGGAGAACTTGCAAAATTGTGAAACTGAGGACGTGTGTTGTTTGTTGGCATGAACTGAAATAGTTATAGAGCTTAATCTATTTTTTTTTCATCTAACAGACAAAATAAAATATTGTAATACAATGGCAATTAGTTCTCTTTTAGCTCTCTTTGATTACTCTAGCACTTTTGACTAAACAATTTGTAACAGCCACAGAAATTCGATTCTACATCAACAGGAGAGGCTCACATGTAGACCCAAGAACAATTCCATTGTTGCAAACTTGAATCAACATCCCAGGTGGTCTCTTCTAATATTGCATCTCTTTAAAAGAGCCCAGAGGAAAGCATGACAGCTTGGAATTGTGCACTTTTAGGAATCTTGTACTGCAAGTTTTTCACTGTTATTAAATTTTTAAAATAACAAGAAGCATGGTCAAAATTAAATGAGATGCAGTAAACTAGCCCTGGCCCTGCAGTTTGTTCAGTTTCCAAAAAGAGTAAGGGATACTGATAAAATAATTGTTATAGCTCAAAAATCATTCTTCAGAACAATGAAGAATTGTTCTGAATATGATGGCAATGTGTTTAGTCAGTGGGTATTTAAAAGTGTTATCTCTGTACACAACAGTGCATTACAGGATTACACAGCCATGGTTATTAGACTTAAGAGAAAACAAGAAAAAGTCTTGTGCAAATATATGTACACACACATATTGGTACATACATACGTATGTTTGTATATACAGGATATGTGAAATCATATAGTCGCCTTTATTTTACTGACTAATGTTTGGTGTTCAACGAACAATGCATTATTAGTATGGCTCAGTTTTAAAGGCAGAACAAGCATTTTTTTTCTATATCCTGTCAGTTGCTTGCATACTGCTAAATGCTTACTGATGGTACCGTGAGTAGTCCCAGCAGGAATAGTAGCTTTCAGTGAATGAATTCTAACATTCAGTTACATTCCTGAGAGAAAGCAATGAGTAGAAAAGCATGTTTCACTTCTGTACACTAACCTTCAAAGTAAAATTAACTGTTAACCTAGTCTCTCTCCTTTCTTCCTCTCTTTTTTTTTTTTTTTAAACTCTTGCCCTTTGTCTGTTTTCCTTTATTTCCCAGCACCAGGGGTTCTGTGCATTAAGCCTGATGTGGTCTGCAGAACTGAGCTCTAAATCACCATTCACTTGTTCCTTCATTGTTTCTATGTTATATTTTTTAAAAAAGAAAGAAACAAATACCGAATTTTAAAAACCTTACAATGGCATATGGCAAGTTTAAGTTCATTGCCATAGTGACTAGAGCTTATTTCTCAAGCTTAGTCTTTCTACAATAACAAAGCTATCGCCCACACATCTCTCAGCTTATTCTTCCTCATATAAACATTCTAATACACAGAATAAGTACAGTAGATACTGTACTTTGGGGTTTTTGTGAAAAAAAATTCACAGAAAAGGGTGTGAATTGCACATGTGGTGTGAATTACTGTGGAAAAGTGTATGAGGATAGCAGTTAGCTTACTGGAAAGAAAACTGTCATTTGCAAAGGATTCATAACTTTATAGTTTCCATCTATTTTTTTAAGAAGATTTCTAGAAACATTTGGAAAATTAAGGTATATGATAATTTTTTTCCTGATTTTCTGAAGTCTTACTGATCTAAGGCAATTTTCAAACTTAGTTTTTAAAGCAGCAAACATTATTACAGATTCTAAGATGAGCATGGTCTAAAAGTCATGCTTCCAAGCTTCTCTACTATTTCTCCTTCCCAATGCCTCTGTTTCTGCTGTTTTATTCTTCAGTTACCGCCTTCTTTAGGAAGAGCAGGTAAAAAGTTACAGTATAGATGTTCTGTACTCTTTTCTAATTCTCCAGCCCCATTATGCATAGATTAGTCATAATGGGACTTGATAGTCCTATGACATTATTCAGATGATATTGGATGCTAATAGGGTACCAACATATTTAAAGTTTTATATTTCACAATCAATTTTTATAATAATACAGTAATATTTTAGCACTCACAAACATGGAATAAAAGATAATTCATGAAGAAAAAATATGAAAGAAGACCAAATAGATTGTAATTTATCTTGAAGTTACATTTAGCATCTAGGAGTTATGAGAGTGGGTAAAGACTGAGCTAGTGCTTTCAGTGCATCTTTATAACGTAAAAACAAAATGTCAAAAATGTCTTTTATTTGGAACAATGTTATTCACAACCTTTCACTCCATTCAACAAATTTCTATTTTCTGGGGAGAGGAGAGGATTTTGAATGCTTCTTACTGATTAATTTGACGGTCTTATAAAAATATAATGTTCTATTTGAAAAAAGTCGAAATAACTATTTTTGAAAATTTTAAACATAAGTTTTTTTGTTACCTAATTTTTCATTAAAGTTTTATCAAGATCAAGAGAAAAACAAGGTTTAAAAGACTAAGTAACTCTGAGCAGTATAAAAATATTTTCATTTGGGGATTTTTGATGAATAAATTTCAAAACTGGAATTCTCATACAGCCCATAATTTTCAAATTGTCACCTGTTACTTCCATCCATCATTTGAGTCACCATACACCATTTGAGGGCTTGCTTCTCAACTGTACCACTTGTACTACTTCCAGAAACAGCAGACAGGCTGGCAAGGTTTCAGACCTATAATTAAATTTACTTACTAGGCTGTAAGGAAACCGTTTATATTATCTAATACTCACTGCAAGGGTTCCTTTGGTCTTCACAATATTAAGAATACCAGCTTCTGCCTTATGTTACAAGTTGCTTGGAATTATTCACACTAATTTTAATATATCTACTGTGGGTGTTGTGGTGCTGCAATAG
Organism: Colius striatus; assembly: GCF_028858725.1. Lineage (NCBI taxonomy): Eukaryota > Metazoa > Chordata > Aves > Coliiformes > Coliidae > Colius > Colius striatus. The sequence goes on from NC_084761.1 coordinate 56,503,754, forward strand.
GGAAGCATATGTATAAATATCACAGTACATTATCTTAGACAAATTTGAACTATTTCTAACCAAGGTGAGATGATTAACTGAAGAACAGCATCCTGCCAACATGGCTACTAGCAGTGCTCCAGGAATGTATTCACTTGTAATAATGAACAGGCCTTTCACTAGAGAAAAAAGTAAAATAATTTGCAAGATAGTAAAACCTAAGAGAGAGTAAAAAACATAGTCTCTTAAGTAATTTTTACAGAAGGACTGATCTCTTATCTTTCACAGAGGATTCATCTTTTCCAGCTTTGTCTAAAAGAAAGAAGCCCAAGATTTTTTCCAAAACCCTGAATCCAGGAATGTGCAGGGCTGTGCCCTAATTGTCACTGAAAGGGAATACAAAAATTCTAAGAATGTTTCCAGATTTAAATTACTAGAACACACAACAAAAATGTGGGATGCACCATGGAGCATGGCTCATAGGCAGCAATAACATTAATGTTCTACAAGATAAAAAATGCATCTCTCATATTGCAATGAAGTCTGTTTTCCTATGGGCTTTTGTAGGCTCCACAGCAGGATTGTGATATTTCATACTGAGTCGACCAAATGTAACGTTACTTTTGTAAGTTTTGTAAGTACAAATGTAACCTGCTTACATTTTAAGTTCACGGTATCAAAAAATTTAAATTCAAAGCAATTCTCAATAGTTGTCAAAAGGGAACAGCAGAGAAAAAAAACCTAAGAAGTTGACATGCATGGCTGGTAATGAGAATTGTGATGTTCCTACTTCAAGTTACCATATCTTAAATGTAAAGGAGGTTTTATTTCTACTTGACAAGTTCAGGGTAAAGAGATAGTGGGAAACAGGCAGCATGAGTACAGAAACAGGTAGGCTGGTTTGTCTGTTGACAGAGTTTATAGACTGGTTATCTAAATCCTCCTTAAGTAGCAGTTGTTACCTAAATTACCTGAAACATGTTTGTAGCACAAAGACAAGCAAGATACAAGAGCTCCTCCAACAAGAGCTGGAGGTAAACACCACTGCACCTGTTACCAGAAAAACTATACCATTTTGGGTTCTCAAAAGGTTTTATGCTTCTACAGACATAAATGGCACCTAAATAAGGTTTTGTTGGTTAACATCTGCTCAGGAAATTAATGGTGTGATTGCAGTTAATGGTGGCTTGTTTTACTTTATTTCTCCATGGCTGTGACTGTGCAGGTTATGCCACATGTTAATACTAATGCAACAAACACGGGGAAGATGTTGGGGAATATCAGTCGGATGATTATCTCATGTATGGCATTTTGGTCATTGGCTTCTGTTAAGCCTGAGTACAGTAGTGAGATTCATTTGAGCCTAGAGACTAGCAGGATAAGCATGGAATCCATGATCTTTTCTACTGACATTGAGTAGGTGACTCTATGCTTCGTTATCTTCATCACTATAATGTTTATGTAGCAAAAAAGAATGTCAAATGCATGAGATTCTGCATTTCAATGAGAGTTAGATGTCTAACTCTTTATTGTGCCACTGAAAATTAAGTCTTTAATGTTTCTGGGTTAGCTTTCCCAGTATACATGGTGATCATATATAAATATGATCAATATAAAAATTAAACAGACCCAGTAAGTACTGTAAGTACTGCTAAATAAAGAACAAAATAAGAATGGAGAACCTAAGGCCCTGATACAGAAAAAAGTTAAATTCCTTCCAGAAAATACTTATAAATTCCTTGTCTTAAAAAGTCATGTTAATACTCTGCCAGGTTTATTTCATGTATTACATAAATCAGACACAGTTGTCTTTTAAAATCATTATAAAATCTATCTTAAACTTTAGAAAACTGGACATCAGATTCTTTCTAAATGAGAGTGCTACTAAGATCATTTGAAGGGCTAGGCAGAAAAAAAAGAAAAGCATTTTTAAAAGAGGAAAAGAACAGAAGGAAAATGATGTAACTTCTCAGAAGAAAAGGAGTACAACTGGGAGTATGGCAGTGTTAGCACAATACCAATAGGCATAGAACAGAAAGTAAAATCAACAACACCTACTACTCTTTCCTCTGGCAAAACTCATACTGAACCAAGAGAGGAACTCCATTTTAAGCTCTTAGACTTTATATCCACCTTATCAACATGAACTTACTGAGAAAAAGGATGTTAGTCAAAATCCCAGGCTATAGTGAGTTCTCTTTAGAAATGCATTTTCTAGTATGTGACAGAATAGTCTGTGTCAAAGACAAGTTCTATTTTACTGTGAAACTTCTGAAAAGTCAAAAGGTAACAGTATTCTGAAAACTTTCAGATTTTTATTTCAGTGACTCACCATCTATTCAAAGCAATCTTTCAAATCCATCTAATGATCCAATCCCTCTAATAATTTATTACACATTTTCAGGCAAAAGTTGTAATGTGTAATCCAGATATATGCCCTTGCAATTATTTGCTATTTTTTTGCCATGATATAGATGTGCACATCTATATCTTAGAGACTGATCTGATACTTAGCTAAAACAATTTCACATTTCAGATTTTAATTATTATTTCTCTCTTTCAAGAAAATACTGCTGCTCAGATTTAAATATGTGGTCCAAACCAGCCTGAGGGAGCATAGTAAATAAATTCATACTTAGAAATAAGTTCTTTGTTTATTAGTATCACATATCATCATCTCTGAGACAAGATTGACAGGCTGACTCATGTATGATCTCATAGGTCAAGCTTAGCTAAATCAAGGCAATTCCCTGTAAGTCAGAACTTTGAAAGTGCATGGAAAATTGAAGTTCACAGTGGTTCAACAGTAATTGCTGGTAAAAGTACTCCACGCTGATTTAAGCAAGACAGTTTGAACCTACTTGCACACCAGAATATATTTGGAGAGAGCTCAAATATGAGGGCTAGTGATGTTTCTTGACAGAATCTCAACCAGACAGAATCTTGACCACTGCATTTTCCTGAATACAATTCTACAAACTCAAGGGCATAACTTCACTCATTGGATGTAATCCTGAAGGAATCTCTTTCTTCCACATAGTTTCCAGGTGAAGGTAAAAAAAAAAGGACACAATTTCCATCATTTGCAATCCAGAGACCTACACCATGGATTGCTGCACATGGCTGTAGAGTTTACTAGAAAATGTGTACTTCCATGATTTTTATGTTTCTTGGGACAGCGCTAACAGCTTCTACAGTACAGTGTGCATGAAAGGCAGTTCTGTATGAAAAGGCAATAGTAGTTGTCAGCACACAGAGCTCAAATGAGAAGACAAGTACAGACTCATGTAAAGCAGTGAGCACTTCAGGCTCTAGACAAGTTCAAATCAACTCTCTTTGCTTGGTAAAACCAGCTGTTTACATGATGGTGGCCACCTAAAATAATATACCTCAGAGAAGTTGAGAGCTAACACTAATGGACTAATAAGTATTTTCCTTATTACAAATCTAGGGCATAATTCAACTAGCATCTTTATGTGGCTGTGCAAGCCTAAGCACTCTGCATTCCCATCCTTAGTCATTGACTCATTCTTCCCATTAAACTCTGCCCTTCACACCAGAACAAGTGTTTGTGTAACCAGCTGTTAAATTGGACCGATTTACTCATTCAAATTGCTTCTTTATCATTAAGTTTATTGTTATTAAGCTGAATCTATACCACAGCTTATTTTACTCTTCACTGTGACAAATGATTGCAATACGTAGGCGTGGGAAGAAAGGATGGTAGGGAGAGGGATTGCTGAACCATACTTACAAGAGGTCTGCACGATCGTTTCTGTGATTGTAATATTGGCTGCTAGCAATGGCAATAGGGAGGCTCTGTGTAAATGTTGCAAACACAAGAATGAAAGGAAACGGAGACAGCTTCTTAAATCCAGGCTCACTTGGAACTTGTCTTACAATAAGTTTTCTGTTGTTCTGGAAACAGTACTGTGTATAAGAATTTTCTAAATAAGCGTTGCACAAAGAACATGGTTATCTCAGTTTCTATCTAGTTAAAGCAGTCCTATCTGTTCTTGAACTTTGGCTAGCTACTGAGGCAAGGTAGTAGAATAGTTTGAGATCTAATTAAACACTCCTGCCAGCAGGCATCTTCTTACAGAGAGCACTGAAAAAGCAGCATAGTTTTAGATTGGGTCAGTGTGTGTAGAGGCCTTCAGTGAGATTTTTAATGTCATCAGTACTCTCTGTCTGCTCCCCTGAATCAAAAACACAAGCTGGAGAGCTATCTGATGGGGAGGAGGAGGGTTTGAGAAATCATGTAAAAATTTACCTTCTGAGCAGAAAGGTTTTGTAATGCTTTTTTTTTTTATAATTTTTCTTTTCCTAGCTGCAATCATAGTCATTGTAGAAACAGTGTCGCATTTCTAACAAAACCATACAGGAAATCAAATGGCAATATGCAATGTGACACAGCTAGCACCAAATTTTAGCAGTAATGTATGAATAACACCTGTGTCTTTATTGTGCAGATAGTAGTTCTGCACATATATTCATCTGAAAGACTGCTTCATGTATAGTTTGTTGAAAAAATGTTTTGTACCAAGTAAGCAAAGTGTGTATTATCTTTCAAATTCAATTGCCTTTAGAAAAGTTTGTACTGTCAGCACCTTCCCTGACATTCCCTCTTTAACAGAGGAACCATGCTAAACTAGGGTTTACTAATGAAATAATTGTCATTTTTATTTTTAAAAAAAATATCTAAATACACAGCTTTGTCAAACATATGTACTATAATTTGGCCTAGAAACTGATAATGATCATACATTTTCTTCTACGGGTTATTCTAAACAACAAGATTAATAAGATCTCCATGGCCTGTAGCTGCTTATCAGTGCATCAGCTCTTCCTCAGTTCTCCCCACATAGTCTCATGCAGACTAACACTCCATTACCACAACTGTTGGTTGTGGCCCCTAACTCTTCAATCCCATAGTCCTTCTCCTTATGTTGCCCTGCTCAGACATAAGAGTGTACTCATTTCAGAGATCACACTGGGCCAGATGGCTGCTGCCAAGCACAGCAGGCAGGAGTGAGTTGTATATTATTTCTATGTAAGAGTTCAACTGTACCAAGTTACTCTTGTATTCAGTGCATTTCTAAGGTGCATATATAAATAAAATACAGTTTGACAGTAGTAAGAGTTTATTATACCAAATTTTGGCATCAGAGTCAAGTAAGGGGCAATACTTCTGTATAAAAAGTTACTTGCAGCTTGCTCAATGGATTAGTAAAAGCAATACATTACATAATGTGTTAACACTGAAACACTTACCAAGTAAGTAAAAAGGCTTTTTCAGAGTCCGCTGTCTTCTAAGAACAAAGGCTGGACTCGATCTTAAAGGTCTCTTCCATCTGAAATGATTCTATAATAAAGTATTGACATTTGATAACATTCCCTCTTTTGTAAAATAAATGGAAAGCTAACAGTATCCACAGTATAGTAAATATTATTGCAAATGCATATTGGGGGTTGGACTAGATGATCTTTGAAGGTCCCTTCCAACCCTTAAGATTCTGTGAAATATATATGTTTCAGAAACACATAATAATACATAGCTTGAAGATAAAATCAGCTTCTCTGAGAGTTTTACTTGAAGAGAGAAGCAGCTTTATTCACAAAATCACAGAATCTTAAGGGTTGGAAGGGACCTTCAAAGATCATCTAGCCCAACCCCCTTGCCAGAGCAGGACCTCCTATAATAAGTAGGTCACACAGGAACTATATTCTGTGGACAGATTTCTGATTCTGCTGTTCACAGAATCACAGAATGGTTGAAGTTAGAAGGGACTTCTGGAGGTTATTTAGTCCAGCCTCCCCTGGTCAGGCAGGGCCACCTAAACTCAGCTGCTTTCTTCATCTAGGAACATGTTCAGATCGATTTTGAAATGGAATGTCACAGAATCACAGAACAGTAAAGACTGGAAGAGACCTTCAAAAATATCTAGTCCAATCCCATTCTAAAGCAAGTCGACCTAGATCACACCCAGGAACACATCCAGGTGAGTTTGATAACCTCCAGAGAAGGAGACTCCACTACTTTCCTGGGCAGCCTGTGCCAGAGCTCCCTTACTCTCACAGTAAAAAAAAAATGTTTCCCGATGTTCAGAGGGAACCTCTTGTGTTTCAGGCCTAGTGCCTCTGGTCCTGACACCAAGCATTGCTGAAAAGAGCCACTGATCACCATCCTTTGTTCCTGACCATTCAGACAATTTTCAAGCCACCTTACTGCCTGCCTGTCCAAGTCCATATTTCATCAGCTTCTCCATAAGTATGTTACAGGAGACGGTGTTGACAGTCTTACTACAGTCAAGGTTGACAATATCCACTGATCTGCACTCATCTACCAAGCCAATAGATGGCTTGGTAAGATAACCTTTGTCATAGAAGGTTATCAGGTTGGTAAACGTTACTTGTTCTTTGAGAATCCATGATAACGACTCTTGACCACTTTCCTGTCCTTCATGAGACTGGAAACGCTTTCCCAGTTTAGTTGTTCAATCGTCATGAAGTAAGACTGTATCCTGTCAGGGCCTATGGACTTATTTATGTCCAGTTAACTTAAGTATTCCTTAACTTGATTCTCTTCCACTAAGATATGCCTTCCTTGCTCCAGTCTCTCCCATGGTCTCCAGGTCCTGGGATTTCTGAAGAGTGGTCTTACCAGTAAAGATTGAGGGAAGAAAGCGTTTTGTACCTCAGCGTTTTCAGTGTCGTGTGTCACTGGGCCCCTGCTACATTTAGCAGCAGACCCATATATTCCCCAATCTTCCTTTTGTTGATTATGCACTTACATAAGCTCTTCCTGCTGCTTTTCTTGCTGCCTTTCTTGTTGCCTCACCAGACTCAGCTCCATTTGGGCTTTGGCTTTCCTAACTCTAATAGTGCATGCTCAAGTAGTGTTTCTACATTTCTCTCTGTCGGTTCCTTCCCCTTCTGTTTGAGTTTTCCCAGGAGCTGTTCCTGCATCCATGCAGGCCTCCTGGTATCTTTACTTGACTTCTTGTTCATTGGGATGGACTGTTCTTGAGCTTAGAAGGTATGATCCTTCAATATCAAACAATTTGCCTAGTATCCTCTTCCCTCAAGGGCCTTATTCTATGGGACTCTTTCAGGAAGATTCCTGAAGAGGCCAAAGTCTAGTCTCCTGAAGTCTAAAGTTGAGATCTTGCTTTTGCCCTGCTCCTCCTTTTTAGGATTCTGAATTGCACCATCACTGCAGCCAAGACTGCCTTCAGTCTTCACATCCATAACAAGCTCTTCCTTGTTGGCAAGTATAAGGTCCATCAGAACATATCTTCTCATGGATTCCTCTATCACTTGTGCTGGGAACCTCCTGAATTGCTTATGCCCTGCAGGTATCAGGGTGGTTAAAGTTCAACACAAGGACCAGGGCCTGTGACTGAGACTTCTTCTAGCTGCCCGTGGAAGGCCTCACTTACTTTTTCCGTGGTAAGGCGGCCTGTAACAGACACACACTCCAGTGTCACCATAGTGGTTTGTTCTTTACTCTTTAGGTGTAAGTTTTCAGTTATTTTCCCTTTCCACAACTGTGGACCAAGGAAAAGTTTTGCTGATTACCTGGAGCGAGATTAAGACACAAATGAGGTCACCAAATTGCCTGGTTTTATTAAGAGAAAGAATGAGAGGATATAGTAAGAAAGATCGGAAAGTCAGACAACAAGTGAGAAGTCCAGTAAAAAATGCAAGGGAAAGTCTCCACCATGGGTCTGGTGACATCTTGTTGAGCCATATCTTCCATCATTCCAGGTGGCAAAGAGAGAGAGAGAGCAGGAACAAGAGAGAGAGCCTTGATTTGGTGAGACTTTTTATGGGGCTGTTTCACAGCTTTTCATGTCATCATTTTCGCCTTTTCGTCGCTACTGCAAAGGTGGTATCCTGAGCAACAACATCTTCACAGAGTCCATGCGGCAGCCACATGTTCCAGGCCTGATGTGTGTGCATGCATCAAGAGGCTCAAGTGGCCGCCTCTTCGAGGTGCTTCTTCCTCAAAGGGGCCTAATGGGTTCACTCACTTCCCTTGTGCTTGCGTGATGACATGTGTCTGCACATTTCTTTAGCTATTTCACAATAACAAGGCATGTTGCATCTTCTTTCGCAATCACAAGATGTCTGCAACTTGCAACTTTTTTGTCTATCATTGCTTGCCCATAACACTGGCATGTGTCTCCTCATGTGCACAGCCAAGAGGAAAATGCCACAGATAATGTTTGAGACAGATGACAAAGTGCAGTATGTCCTTCACAATTGTCTCCTCATCCATCTTCAGAAGAGCTCCATGCACTCCTGTTGCTCTCTCACATAGAGACAGACTCCACTTTATGGTCTTCCTTCCCTGTCTTTCCTAAAGGGTCTGTATCCCTCCATTGCAATACTCCAGTCACAGGAGCCATCTTACCACATCTCCATGATCACAGCAAGATTATAGCCCTGCAATCACATGCAGATCTCCATTTACTCACATTTATACCCTATGCTGCACACATAAGTACAGGCATTTCAGAGAAGCACTCTGGCATGCTGATGTCCCAGAAAAGGTCTGGATATTTTTTCCCAAATTGGTATCTTGTAGGTACTTCCTTGCTTACCTGCAAAAACTTGAGGTGATCCCATTTAAGAACTGTTTTGTTGGTTTTGTCTTTGCCTTCATTCATACCACACCAATCCCTTTTCTTTCCAGCCCTGTCCATCACTGCCTCACAGGCTGCTTGCAATACTCTTCATCTCACACTACTCTCTGTTTAAAGGCCTTCTTACTAGGTTAGCCATCCTGCTGGCAAAGATACCTTTGCCTCACTTAGAAAGGTAGATCCCATCTCTCCCAAGCAGATGCTGATCCTCAGATAGAGTCCCACAGTCACAGAAGCCAAAATTCTGTTTCCAACATCAGCTCCACAGCCAGCACAGCTGTACAACCATATAGCTTAGTTTGTTCTTTCCAGAAGCATGTCCTGAACATAAGAACTGTTAGAGGTTGTGGGCTTTTTTTAAGAAATATACAAAATTCACTTAAAGTCAGCATTTTAGAATGCTTCTTTAAGTAATATTGAACACATATATCTATATTTTATTGTGGAGCATATAATACTTCAGACGACAAAATCTATAACATATCTGAGTGAAAAATCACCAAGGAATTCAAAAGCCAAGGAAAGGAAGCGAGAACAGGGAGCCAAGGTACATAATTTCCTTAAGGAACAGCAGGCTTAAATATTTAGTATGCTATCCTGATTCTAGGTAATATAAAATCTGTGGGCCTAAAAATACAGTCTAATAGCCTTCACAGACTCATCTCATTTACTTGCCTCACCTACACCATAATCTTCTGAACAATGTCAGAGATGTCACTGCAGGATTGGACTAACATGAGTGAGACCAGGTTCAAGCTTTATAATTTCATGAAGTTACTGGGTTATCTGAATGCATAATTTCCACCACAGAAACATTAGTATTCGAATTCAAGCTTCTCATGTTGACTTAAAGATACCCTTATCTAATTATGAAGGTAGCCTTTTGCAAGCAGCTATTTGCAGTGGTTTTATTCATGATTGATGATGTTCCTACTGTAGCAACATTATTAGCAGGTAAATTCACAGTCTTTGCTGCAGGCAGAGATTCCTTACTGCCTGAAATGAGTTTTAAATGCAAACTGTGCTATCCCACTATTAGTGATCACTTTTTTTGATAAAGTGAAAAAAGCAGCAGTAATAATAATAATAAAGCCCACACCTGTAGTAGTGGAAATCTCTAAATATGTATATCTGTAAAGAGTCAAAACTACATTCAGAATTGCTAGTGCTCTCTTCAATTTTCTGTGAAGCAAATTGGTTTAAATCAGTAAGACAATGCGGTGGTTTAACCCTGGCTGGGTACCAGGTGCCCACTAAGTTGTTCTATCACTCCCCCTCTGAAACAAGAGAGGAGAGAGAGAAATATAGCAAAGGGATTACGAGGACAGGGAAGTCACTCAGTAATTATCATTATGGGCAAAACAGACTTAGCTTGGGGAGAATTGGTTTGATTTATTAAAAAACAATCAAAACAGAGTAGGGCAATAAGAAATAAAAAATGAATCTTAAAATCTTCCCCCACCTCTCTCTTCTTCCTAGTATTCTAACTCCTCCTCAGCAGCACAGGGGGATGGGGAATGGTGGTTACAGTCAGTTCATCACAGATGATCTTTGCCTCTGCTTCTTCTCAGGGGCAGGCCTCCTCACACTTCCCCTGGTATGGTGTAGGGTCCCTCCCACAGGAGATAGTCCTCCACGAAATTCTCCAATGTATGTCCTTCCCACAGTCTACAGTTCTTCACAAACTGCCCCAATGTGGATCTCATCCATGAGGTGAACAGTCCTTCAGGAAGAGACTGCTCCAGTGTGGGTGTGTCATGGTGTCACAAGTTCTGCCAGCAAACCTGCTCTTGCATGGGCTTCTCTCTCCATTGGTTTCCAAGTCCTGCCAGGTACTTGCTGCAGCGTGAGTTTCCCATGGGGTCACAGCCTCCTTAAGGCATCCACTTGCTCCAGTGTTGGGTCCTCTATAGGCTGCAGGTGGATCTCTGCTCCACTGTGGACCTTCATGGACTACAGGGGGACAGCTGCCTCACCATGGCCTTCACCACAGGTTCCAAGAGAATCTCTGTTCCAGTGCCTGAGCACCTCTTCTCCCTCTTTCTCCACTGACCCGGGTATCTCCAGAGATGTTCTCACATTCTCACTCCTTTCTGCTGCTGCTGCAGTTTAGCACCTATATAGCAACTTCTTCCCCTTATCCAATACCAGAGCCACCAAGATGATCAGGGGACTGGAGCATCTTCCTTAAGAAAAAAGGCTGTAGGAACTGGGCCTGTTTAGACTAGATAAGACAAGACTGAGGGGGGATCTCATTAATATTTACAAATATCTAAATAGTGGGTGTCAGGAGGTTGGGACATCCCTTTTTTCTATGGTATCTAGCAACAGGACAAGGGGAAATGGGATGAAGATGGAACACAAAAAGTTCCATTTAAATATAAGAAAAAACTATTTCACTGTGAGGGTGAGGGAGCAGTGGCACAGGCTGCCCAGGGAGGTTATGGAAGTCTCCTTCCTTGGAGGTCTTCAAAACCCAACTGGGTATGTTCCCGTGTGACCTGATCTAGGTGGACCTGCTTCTGCAGGGGGGATTGGATTAGATGATCTCTAAAGGCCCCTTCCAACTCCTACCATTCTATGATTCTATGATTATTAACACAGGTGTGGCCTCCATCACTAATTGGCTCGGCCTTGGTCAGCAGTGTGCCCATCTTAGAGCCGACTGGTATTGGCCTTGTTAGATACAGGGGAAGCTTCTATTATCTGTTTTTTTAGAGAAGCCACTACTGTAGCATCCTTGATACCAAAACCTGGCCACATAAACCCACTATAGACAGACAGCTCGGCAGGCACACTTTTAACTTGTAACTCTGTCAGGAAAATAGATCTGAGTAAAACTCACAGGACAAGCTTAAGAGGGTAAACTTACTGTAAGCACCAGCTGAAGAGGACTTTTTGGTATGTTCCTCAAACTGTCATGGATGACTGTATCATGGAGTTGTATGTCTGCTGAGTCCACATATATAGAAAAACATCTCTTTTTATGGCCTTCTGCCCTCTCTAGGAGGCAGATATTCAGACATATATTGCACCTTAGTGTCACTTGAAACAAGTACCTTATGCAGAACTCACTGAAGTCAATGAGAGGCTTTTCATTAACCTTGCAGTGGTTTAAGTCAGGTTTTAGAGCTCTTACTTTAGCATCTGTCTAATTATAGGCACATGAACATGGTGATTGACATCCAGGGCACTGTACCAAAATGATAATAGATCAAGGCTTAGTTGAAGAGCCTCAAACGTTACAGTCATAATAGGGAAAAAAATCAGAAAAGGCAATCCAGTCCTATCAATTAAATCTCTTAAATGTACAACATTTACTAGTTTTAAAGAGAAAGAAGTGAACACTTTTGGATATATATATATGTATATACAAGTGTATTACAAACAATATGAAGCTTATAGGCAATTGTGAGGGCCATAGGTAAAGAAACAAGTTGTATTACCCAGTGTCTCCCACTATCTGGGCATCTCTGTAAACTGGTCACAAAAAGGAAATGCTAGATTAGTGTTTAGGTTACATTAATTCAAATTATTAACAAAAACAAATGAAATGGGCTTGAATAACAGTATGCAATTCTACTTCTCTACCTGCTGAAATAACATCACATTGGCAGTGACATTTCTACAAATCCTGTATGGCCTTTCATCCATGTGTTCAAGCACACATTGAATAGGATCTTCAAGAACATCTTTTCAACAGAGAGCTTTTATTAAGAAATAATATAAATAGCATAATAAAAATGTCATAGATTGAAGAGGAAAAAAAAACCCCATAGAAGATTGAAAAGTGAAAAACAGCAGCACAGTATCAGTGTGAACACAAACCAAGAAAGACAAGGAGAGCTTTGTTGATCAGGTTAGTCCTCCTGCCATAACAAACCTTCTCCATGTTGTGCAGAAGTGAAAGGAAATGGACTCCTGTGCAGCGGGTGGGTGTGATGAAAAGCTGCTATTTTTTGATTATGCCAAAAACATTTTATTTCCTTTGTCTCAAACAGAGATCTAGATTAATCTAAGGTGAAATACATTTTCAGAGACATTTACAAAGATTAATATATCTTTTCTGAAAGTAGGAGCAGAGATCCCATTTTTCACACATCCTTTTTTGACCACCACTTTGCTCAAAAAAATGTTTATAAGTCAGTCTGTTGGCCCCAAAAATAAATAACTGAGCTTCCTTTCAAGTGTTTTTCTATATATCTGACAGAATGCATCAAGGCTTCATTTAGATCTTCTGGATTTTTGCTCTTTTCCAAACTCTGTCTGTTTCCCCATATATCTGAAATTTTGCTTAATTCGTGACAAATTATTTAACTATGCAGAGATTCTCCTGTGCAGCAATCTCCAACACATTTGCAGGTGGTGCAAATTTCCTGCAACTAAGCCTGATCTATGTCAGATAACCAGATCATCCATCCAGACCTTTGGAAAACATGAGAGAGTATGTGCTGTCAGTTTTGCTGCCGTGAGCTGAATGTTCAGTATGGACACAAATCCTACAAATGTAAATTATGTACTTCTATGGAGAGCAAGTTTTGAGAAACTTGCCTAACAGAAACTTGTTAGAAGATAATTTTCACGGAAGAAACTATTTAAAGCACTATCCTGAATAGAGTTTAATTTTTCCCTTTACCTGGGCATTTGTACAAAATTGGAGTACAAATTCCTATGACTTCCTCAGAAACTATTTCCCAAGGGTACAAAGTATGGAGTGAGAGAGCACCAGGGAAGATGGCTGAAAAGAAACAGCAGTCGTTAGACCTAGTGCTGGTCCTGTAAGGTGGCTGGCCCTTAGAAGCCTCTGTAGACAATGGAGAGAAAGACATTTTCGTAGCTGTATAGCATGTAGAGGAGCAAGTGTGAGTTGCCACTGGAGGATGCTAGGAAAATGGTCACCCTCCAGAGGAAGTTAGTCTTTGTGAATGCTCTCCCTAATATTTGAAATATCAGCTTACTTAGACCATTGACATTGTTTTGCATGGGCAGAAATAATGAATAGAAGTTATTTCTGATGATAGGTTAATTAAAGTAAAAGAGGCTACAACTGGTTATATTTTTTCATCTTACATGTAATCCCCAAATATTTGAAATTCTGCAAAATGCAGATAAAGGAAAGGAATTTTCCTTCACATCCACTTTAGTAATCATTTCACTATTTAGTTATGACTCAGGGAAGCAGATACCACATGTTAAGGAATACAGGAGTGAAGAGAACGTGATAGAGCTCTGAATTGTATATATCCCTCCGTTGAGAAATGGCTGTCAACAAACCTTATCATGTGGTTATAATTATTATTTCTCCACCCTTTCTACTCAGCTGAATTAATTTAATCTGTTGCAGAGAGAGGTGTTATTTAAGCTCGTGTTCCCTACTGTCACATATACTTTAAAAGAAAAAAAGAACTTTTCTTATTTTCTTCATTCCCTATGCACTGGTTTGGTAAATTCTTTGATACAAGGAATTAGGAAGCACAGCCTTAAACTGACACATTGTCAGGCACTGGAATCCAGACAAAATCCAGAGAAAACTGCATGCCATTTATTTATTTATATAATAATCTGAAATCTGATTTTTAGGAAAGGATGTGAGCTGCTAGCCAGCTGCCACTTATATTCAGTAGCAAGTCTAAGCAAATGCTTAACTTTGAGCAGAATTTCTAGTTTATTGACCTCAGAACATCTTCCTAGGGTCAAAATCAGAATTTGATGAACAGGCCTGGAGATAAACATATGCTGATTTATAGTCTAAATATGAATCAGTATCGAATTTTGGGTTTTGATGCTGTTAATAATAGCTAGTAATGTACTAAAATACACCAGAGTCAGAATTCATAAACACTTAGCCCTTTGCACTTTCATCAGTGATGAGATGCAGTCAGCACCAGCTCAAGTGATCTGGGGAGTCCTGTCATGGTAACTCCTTTTCCTGGTTTAAATCCAATTTCTTTATGAAGTGGAATAAACAGTGCATATTTTTTTAACAATCCAGCTTTTTCCTAGCCTACCGAAGACAGGTATTATTGTCAATGAATGCTTCTTCTATTATTACAATCATTTTTTTTTTTTAATGAAGATGTGCAAATCATGGATTACCATATGTAGTGACAATGACACCACCAAGAAACATGTTGAAAAAAGGCAATATGGGAATGCAGAACTCTTTATTAAGATGACATATAAATATGCTGGTATATGTAGATTATGCAGGAGCTTTAAATATCTGTGATGGATAAAAGCAAAACTTAAGATGATAAAACAGCTGACAAGTGAAGCAGATATTAATGTTTATTAAATAGTTACATTTCTCATTTAAGACTGTAGATTTGACATGGAATGTATTGCACATAAATAGTGAGATACGTTATAAATCCTTCACACTATGCTGTTTTTCTGTCAGTAAAACTTTTCTACCAATCTGAAAGAATGAGGAAGATCTCAAGGCTTTTGAGATAGGAATCTGCATGTGCTGAAGTGTGGAGAGTATGACAAAACAAAGGAGGAACAAACACCAAACCAGAATGCCTGAGAAATGAGAGAGAAACATGTAACCCAACAGCTTACCCTGTAAAGCAATTTAGCATATAGAGGATGAGAAGCCACGCTGGAGCTCCAAAAGTGACAAGGAGGATTTGTGTTGTAGTCAGGTGTCAGGAGGAGAAAGTCTCCAGCAGCTTCTGACTCCAGCGTCAAGTCATGAAACCAAAACCAAAAATATTGCTCTCAGTAGATATCATCTGTGCCCTGCAGATGTCAGGTCACCACCTCCAAAAGACTACTTCTGTCTTTGTTCTTGTAACAAATTCTTCAGAAGAGCAATGATTTTGCTTCTGAAATTCTCCCCATGCATTTTCCCACTCAACACTCTTTACACCGTCTTCATTTCCACTGTTCTTTCAGGCACCATTCCCTGTTCTACTCCTATGATGTTGTCCTAGCCCACATCCTTAGCAGACCCTCAGAAAGGCTTCTTGTGGGGAACTGAGGAAACGCATAAGAGAAGCTTGATTCCAGGACAGCAGCGCAGCAGAAAAACGCTGCCTAACCTTAAGATGGATGAGGTCTTTTTTATACCTCACCTTGTTTATCAGGCGTTGGTAGACAAAAAACACCTGACATGCGTTCTCAGGAGACCTCATGAGACAGTATCAGATGGGCTGTATGATTTGAGGCCATACTTCAAGCAGGAGAGAGGATGACATAGGAAGAATTATGTTGCTACCCCACTGGAGACCTCCACATCTTAGGACACAGCAGTTTTACATCTCTGTGCACCAGCAAGTTCCTTTAAAGTTGTTCTGACATCTACTCTGTATAATACAAACATCTACTTCAGCCTGATGAAAAATTTCCATAAAATTAACTGGAAACTTTGTGAAATAATTCTGTTTTCTTCTTCTAGTGGACTGGAAGAATGTGCTACTTCCAAAAATATGGGGAAAAAAACATAAAATTCACTGTGATTTTTTTTTCTAATGGGAAAAACCCACTATGACATTCTTAATACAAAAAATGACTGGTTTTCTGCACTATATCTCCTTGTGAAAACATATACCCCTTAGCATATGAAAATTGTTGTAAAGTGACAGGAGAATAATTTCAGGAGACTCTTGTCAAATTATTAGTGAAACGCTCCATGAAGAACAACAAAGAAAAGGGAAATCTCATAAAATACAAAAGGGCAAAGCTCTGAAAGAAAGTTCTGTCTTATAAGTAAATTTCTCCATTCCCTCTCTGTTCTCAACCACAGAAATCTACTATTTAATTAGCTGATCTGCCAGCAGAGAAATACATGGAATTGTAATGCACAAGAACACATTGTTACTTTAACATTCTAAACTATTTATAAGACAGCACAAGGCACAGGTTTTGACTTTTAAATACTGGCAAACCAAATAATATTAAATTCTTAAGCATTTATCCATGTCAGATTAAGAACATATTAAATTCACCATCACATCCTGATATCTTTTTGCTCAGAAAGATAGCAGGTCAGATCTCAATTTATGCTACATTTACATTTATATTCATTTTAAAGACCCTCTTCTCTGCCAGAATGGTTTAAAGTGACCTTGCTAAAATAGAGTCCATTTTGTATTTTTAAAAGCTAATTATTAAAAAAGGCATTGATTATACAGCAAAGTACACTATATGACACAGAACCTCAGCTGGCTGATGTTGTAGTTGGGTTTCCCTCAGCTGTGGATCTAGTCTTGTGCATTTTGTGTAGTGAAAAGATATACACTTTAAGCAACAACACAGATAGCTCTCTGGTGTATATTTGGCAAACATTTCCACACTTCAATCAACTATGGAAATTGTGAGTTTGGAAGCTAAATATACCAATTACACCCAAACTGTATCAAATCCTTTTAAATTGTACAAATCTTGATTAAACCATCCATTGTCTTGGAGATAATCCAGGTTTATACCACTGCTTCTGAACACAGAATATAATCAGTCTATACATAATTTATATAGATCAGCACTAAATGTCATGAAAAGACTCAGGTAGCTAAAGCTATTTTTTTTAATATCAGGCTTGATTTTCACTGTCATCTGTGAGGATGAAATTCCACTTTCTCCAAGACAGTGAACAGTCCCACATCTCCCTTTAGACTCTGGACATCGGTGTCAACGATAATTTACATTGTTCATAGGCTTGGGATTGACAGTGCATTTCACCTCAGCAACGTTAACTCCTGTCAGTGATGGCAGATGAAAATGGGGATTGGGTTTTTAAAATTAGAAATCCTGTATTATTGAAATCAGCTATAATCAGTTGTGACTGAAAGCCCATTTTTGCCTTCAGTTGCTGCAGTGAAACATCAGTTATCCCATTGTGCTCTGTGGAATTACTGTAGGGTTTTATTCTCATAAATGAGAACAAAATTTCTCTCTTAATCCTCTCTTTGAACCTAAGTGATTACAGCCTGAATTGCCTCTATGAATGAGGCAACTGCATGTCCCTATTTAACATATTCTACAGGTTTCACAGATTAATTTTCTGCTGGCCTACTCTGATTTCACAGGATTTTAACATCAATTAAAAGCAGGATAAAAACCAAACCAAAACAAAACCTCTTCTTCAAATCAGAATGTTCTAATTTTATGCTGGGATGGGTGTCCCCTGTAGAGACAGCCTCCCTGTGGTTCATATTGTTTCTAACTATCTCAGATGGACACTCCTGGAAACTACTTCCTTGAAAAAAAAAAATCAATGAACACATCTTTGTGCTAAAGAGCGTAACTGTACAAAGAAAACAGAACAAAAAACAGTTGATGAAAACCATAGGTAACAGCAAGTCTGACTACATCTTATAATACGATTCAGGTATAACTGCTTTGAATATTAAAGCAATAAAAGGGGCAAAAATGCACAGCGTATAATTTCAAAGTGACAACAATCAAAGTTCCTTGGAAAAAGAAGAGAAACATTACCCATTTTGCACTTGTTATGTAATTGTTTGTGTCCTTGGGCATGTTTCACCTGCAATCACACTTCCAGCAGTTTGGTGTAGAATTTTTATTACTTCTTTATATTTTGTCATCGTCATCACTATTTATTTTTTTAAATGCGACTGGGCTCACCTGCTTTAAAGAAGTTTTTGAGACATCTGTGTGCATAGTGGACATGGCTATAGTCTCATAATCCTCCTCATGGGAGCGGAAATTACAAAAATGAAATAAAAACTGCAGGTCCCTTTGGAAGTTCTTATTGAGAAACCCATAGAAGATGGGGTTCACACAGGTAGAGATCATGGCAGTGAGGTGGCAAATCAGGAACAACAGGTTGTGGCTGCAGGTAGCGACGGGCAGAATTTCATGGTTCCAATCAAACACGATATTGAAGATGGTGAGAGGCAGCCAGCAAACTGCAAATGCGACCACTATTGAGATCAGCATGATGTTGATCCTTTTGGTTTCAGAGGATCTGTACTTACTGTCTCTCATCTTGTCCATCATGTTGTTCCTTTTTTTTAGTCGTATGTATATCTGCAGGAAATTCAAGAAAGAGAAACGTGTGGGACAGTGTAACCTACAACCATCACCTCTGCAAGGGTAAACAAACACTAGACAGAAAGAAGCATTTATCCCAAGAGGGTTCTCTCTTACCTTCAAGTAGCAAATAAATATAAAACAAAGCGGTCCAAAGTACTGAATCACCAAAAGTGTTGTAGTGTAAGAAAGCCTGGCAGTGTCCAAGGGGAACAGGTCCAAGCACACATATTTGTCCTTGTATTCATCAAATGTTATGTTTCTGAAGGGCTCATCTGTCAATACATGGTAGATCAGGAAAGGCAAAGAGGAAGCTGTGGCTAAAATCCATATGGCAGCAATGCCCATGTAGGCATGTCTGTTGTTCGGTCTCCATCCACGGGGGTTGATGATCAGCTGGTGACGTTCAATAGCAATGAGGACTAGAGAAAAGACGGAGACAGTGATCGACGCACATTGCACAAAAGGGTTCAATTTGCACATGGCCTCCCCAAAAATCCAGTGGTCCATTAAAGTATACACAAAGGTAAAGGGAAGACACATGATGGTCACCAGAAGATCAGAAAAGGACAGGTTGACGATGAGGATGTTGGTAACGTTGCGCATCTCCTTTTGTTTTAAAATAATGACAATCAAGGCCAGATTCCCAGACACTCCCAGAATTATCACAGTCCCGTAAGCCAAGGCCAAAGTGAAGACCATGGCCAAAGGCACGTGGCAGTCCTCATCTTCAAACTGCATGACCTGCGAGTTCTTCTCTGAAAAATTCAGGTGACTGGAAACATTTCCCAAGTGGGCAAGAACCGAAGCATTCATGTTGTTTCCAACTCGACGTGCGACGCTCGCAGCCGCCGCTGCCGCCGCCACTTCCATCCAAACCGCTCCCGGAGCTCAAAAGGTGCCAATCAGCCCCTCCGGAGGGCCTCGGCCCGGCCCGCGCCTCGCTGCCGCATCTCTCTCGCACCACCTGGGGAGAAGGGAAGGAGCAGGGCCGGTCACCCCGGCTATACGCCGCTTGCCCCGACACCCCCCGCCCGGGTCCCGCGGGGTAGCGGGGCAGTCCAGCCTCGCTGCCCGCGGTGCACCGGTGGGCTCCGCGCCGCCGCCGGTCCCCTCGTGGGACGCGGTCACTCTCCTGGCCGGGGAAGCCCCCGTGGGTGATGATCACCAACGGCCGGGAAAACCCCCGCCGGGAAAACATTCCCCTGGCGAGGAAACCTCTGCGGGTGAGGATCACCTACGCTGGCTCGAGAAACGCCCCTGGGTGACGGTCACTCCTTCCTGGCCGGGGAAGTCCCCGCGGGAGGGCGGCGGCGGGTCCGAGGCGGGAGCAGGGGTTGCATGCCGGCGGAAGAAAGGCAGAAAGCAGGATTAAAACGCAGGTCCGCAAGAGCGGGGCGCGACCTGTTCCCGGCTCTTTCCCGCCGGTACCGCTTGCACGAAATAACGAGCTGAGAAGCAATCTCAGTCTTCCACCAGCGTACTTGGTGTTTTGCCGCTCCTTTTACAAATTTAATCTGCAAAGGTCTGCTTTTTCAAGCTGCTTTAAATGGAATTATACCCTGCGAAGATATAGCGGGGGGAATCCCCTATGAGGGGAGGAAAAAGTACTCCCAAAATTGTTGCATTCTTTTTTACCGAACATACACTTGATGTTGAGCAGCTGAGTGCCCATAGCAGCACCAGCAGTGAGTCAAAGGCAAATCAGGACCTCTGAACACCTTAATCTTAGCTAGCAGGGCTGTGTGGCAAAGAAAAAGCAAATCAAGATGAAAGACAAAACATTAGCAAAAAATAAACACTGCAGAAAATTGCTTCACCCATGCAACACAAATAGGCATGCCTAAATAACCAACGCTTTGCAAAGCCTTGGATTTTAAAATCAGAGAAACTCTCTTGTGTTCCGTACACCAAAAAAAAAAAAAAAAAAAAATCAAACCAAACAGAAACAACAAACCAAAACAAAACAGAAAGGAAAATAAAAGGAAAAAAAAAAAAAAAGAAATCAAATAACCTTACACAACTCTATTCCATCTCACCATTAGTGGCAGCCACACTGAATCTGGAACTTTTCCTCTGACCACTCTCCCATGAGCTAAATTTATTGCTCACTTAACCTTGGGCTGTGATAATGAAAGTAATGCCACTTAAAATTCGCACAAGTGGGTTTCAAATCCAACTCCATATGGCACTTATCACAAAAGCTGTAAAAACATTGCCTACTAAAATGTGCTTCATTAAAAGTTACCCTGAATGGGTGAGCTTTTGGTCTTAAATGGTGCTTGATATAAATCTCGGTGCCATAAAGTCTCTGGTGCAGAATTGTCTTTGCTGCTGACGGCAGGCACCTTTTTAACCAGCTGCATGCTGGGGATCAGAGCTGGGGCTTCTTCCTTACTGAGGCAGAGTCAGCATGTGAGGGCTGGGCTTGCAACTCTGGCTACTCCTGAGGGTCAGACAAAGGATGATCGTCTGTGACAACCCCATGCCTTCTCACTGGCATCAGGAGCTCACCTCAGCTGGTTCTGCTGGCTTTTCATAATCATCACCCAGCTACATGAAGCTGTAGCTTGCCTCTGACTGACATTCTACTGTCAAAGTTAAGATCTGTGATTTCAGGGAAAAGGCATCTCTGCCTGAGGTCTGGCTACTCTGATTTCCAAGCTAGCTAGATATCCACCTGAGTATTATCTCTTAGACTTATGCTGACTAAATTTATCAGGTCTCCCTAGTGCACAAAGTCTGGTTTAGGGTCCAATAAAGAACCCCCCGCCCCCAGAGCCTCTTGAAGTATCACTTCAGCCAGAAGTAGGTGCTTTACCCAGAGGGCAAGTGTGTGGGTGAAGCGGAGAGCCAAGAAAGACTCCACAATTCCAGCAGTATGACTTCACTCCAGTCTGAAAATCAATGTCTGGATTGAATCATGGTCTCCACTATCACACGTACAGCACAAGGTGGACAGTTCAGCCCTGGGACTTGACAGGATGATGGCAGGAGCAGAGTGGGTGAGGAGTCGCATCCTGCAAGGAGAAAACCAGACAGGTTTTCTCACCAGCTGGGAGCAAATTGCACCCAGCAATGAGGTGGCCTAGGTTTTCTTTTCCCTTAGTAGAGCTCTGCTCTTGCTTATTTAGTAAATATCAAACTCAAAACCAGCAAACAATACTGCTTCTTCCCTTGGTTCCCCACATAGCAGAGAGAACAGATGGGAATCAGCTCAGAAGCACAGCACTGCTGGCGAGTGACCAGGGGCCCTTCCTCCCTGCCCACCATCCAAAATGGACCAGATACCAGGAGAGGATAAGTTGCATCTCCTGGACAGATACACTGTTCAGTGTCCCCTACCCCACCAGCTCCCAAGCCAGGAGGGAGATCCCTCTGGGTACTGCCACAGGCTGGGGGGAGCCCACAGCTCTGCAGAAGCCTCAGGGTGATTGCACAGTGTCCCCCACCACACATACCACTCAGACTCCCCCGGATGATTTTGGTCAAAAGTTTAGCATCAACAGACAAAAAGGGTGAAATAACATGCTATGAGGTAACTGGAAATGCATTAAAAAAAACTATTGGAGCTCTTCAAAAGCACAGAACGCTGTCAGCCCAACCTGATGGTTCACCCAGCCACTCACAAATCCAAGTGGCAGCCTACCCCTCCCTGAGATTTTGTCACCTGTGCTAAGAGAGCAAGCAAACACCAGCCCAGCCAGCATGCGACCACCCACAGTCACGGGGAAGCAACCGCAGGGAAAACTCACCTTCCAACTGCTCTTCTCCTCTTTGGTCTGCTCAGGGGCTGGCTCAGGAGGCTGGGTGGAAAAGAAGTAGGGAAAGGGGAAGGACCCTCTCTTATTCCTCCAGCTGAAATCCTAAAGATTGGTGAGGAAGGCTGGAGACTCCCCCTTAAAGCCAAACTCCACCTTATCCCAGTACCACATGATGGTGCTCCGCTGAACAAATCCTGAAAATCTATCTCACCGCAAGCACATCACCTTTAAATTACACATCTGGGGGTGGGTTGCCTGGTAATTCTGAAAGAAATGCAATTAAACATTGAAACAAAAGAGGAGGGGGGAGAGCGCAGGGAAAAGCTCAGGAAGGGAGACAGTTTCAAATCACCGTCTGGCTGTTTCAGCATTTTTCTGCAAGTTATTGCCATCTTGTGGCCAAACTAAAGATGGAAGAGCAGCTTTGTTGGAAAGGGGACGAGGAGACGATTTTAAGCATGAGGAGCAAGTCACAAAGTTCAAAGTTCAGCCCTGCAGGCTGTATTAGGAGTTTGGATTTTTAAAAAAGTACAACTAGTTTCTGGTCTATATTTATCATGAGGAGTTTAGATTAGGAAGAATTGTCAAGTTGCTGTGCTTGCTTTTTTTTCTTTTTTCTTTTTTTTTCCAGAGAGAAACAATAAGAAAGTGTTTTACAAGTGTATTGGGTCTGGGGTGGTGGTGTTTTTTTCACAGCAGCTCTTGTAGTGCTGTGCCTTCTGTTGGTAGCTAAGTCAATAATGTATGAAACTTCTAGAAAATACAGCTGTCACTGTGGTTTATGTGGATACTTTTCTGATTCATCCCAGCCAACTGGTTCATGGTCCTGTATGACTTGTGGAAAAAGAGGCATTTCTGCAGGTTTATACAGAGCAGCGTGATACTCCAGGCAGCTGAAGGAAAATGGATTTTCTCCATAGTGAGATGCAGGGCTAAAAATGTGGTGGCTGCTGCCTCGGCCAGCTCTTCTGCCTCTTTTGAAAACTCCAGTTTTCAGCAATCAGACTTTTTTTAGGGTTTGTTGTTGTTATTGTTGTTGTTTGGTTTGTTGGTTTTGGTTTTTTGTTTGTTTGGTTTTTTTTTTTAATGGAGCTGGCCTGAGTAGCTCTGCAAACTGCTACCAGCTATAGTAAACAAATTCATAACAAGCAAAACGGAAAATTTCGTTTTCCATTTGCTGTTTTCATGATCCTGAAACACCTTGCTCTCTCACTCCCAAAAAGCAGTGCTGCAGGAGATCTAACTTCAATGGGCATAAAAATCAGTGAGCTTGGAAGTCTGAGAGAAGTTACTCAGATGAACACAAGCAGCACTTGGAAAATGCCCTGACAAGCCCTGCAGGCTGTATTAGGAGTCTGGATTTTTTTGAAAAACAAAAGTGCCCTAATTCTTCCAAGGTCCCAGATTAATCTTCATGTTTAAGGAGTTACATGCTCCTACATTCTTACTTTCAAGCATACCCTATTATATGGAGACACATCGCGGATAACTCTCAAGTGAGAAACCACATTAACTATAACTAAAAAGACTAGTTGCCCACAGTAAATGATTTTTGCAGAATGAGCCTCGTGAGAAGGTTTCAGAACACAGTACTGAGGCTGATGTTTACATTGTATTTCCAGGAGCTGGGCTCAATTGCATTGTAACTGCAGTCCTTGATGGGAGAAAGGGAAACCTCATAGGTATATAGTATATACCTATACTGGTATATACTGCTATATACCAGTAGTTGGGACACTGCTGACATTTTAACAGTGGCAGCCAGAAGGTTAAGTCAGGCTGTATACAATGCCTCTCAAGAACTTCAGTCATTTTTGCATCACACACCACTCTGAACAGAGCAAAGGTGGACACACTCAGGAAGAGATCTAAGCTGAAAGTCCCATAAAGAGCATATTTCTTCCTGAAGTAGTGACATTCTAGGACATGTAGAGTCAAGGGCTATCATTGCCACAGATGCTGAATGGTCCCTTCACATTACAAAACAGAGAATTTAGCCTGGAGAAAATAAGACTCTAGGAAACCTTATTACTCTCTACAACTACCTGAAAGGAAGTTGTAGTGAGGCAGGGGTCAGTCTCTTCTCCCTAGTAACAAACAATAGAACAAGAGGAAACGGCCTCAAGTTGTGCTGGAGAGGTTCAGGCTGGATATTAGGAGGAATTTCTTTACTGAAAGGGTTGTCAGGCATTGGAACGGGCTGCCCAGGGAGGTGGTGTAGTCACCATCCCTGGAGGTGTTTGAGAGACAGTTGGATGTTGTATTTAGGGAAATGGTCTAGTGGTTGATAGGGCTGGGACAAAGGCTGGACTCGATGATCTTAAAGGTCTCTTCCAGCTGAAACGATTCTGTGATTCTATCATTCTAATAAGAAAAAAAAAAGAAAAAGAGAATTATTGTCCAATACAGAGATTTTTAAGGGCACAGGAAAAAATATTTTTCTATGCCAGGATGATCCCACAGCTTCCCTGTAATGCTCTTACCCATATGAGCAAGATGGCTGTTTTGAAAACTGTTTTAAATACTAAAATAAGCATTCTGTGATACAAAATTTTCATACCTTGTCAACATCTATCCAGAGCAGAGATACATTTTCGGGACCAGTTCAGAAAAAGACGATTGGGTTTGCATGACAAGAGTTTGGTGGCAGGAGGGCTGCAGGGGTGGCTTCTATTACAAGACACCAGGGGCTGCCCTCGTGTTGGGCAGAACCATTTTCATCCAATTCCAAAATGATTATGAGGAGGAATTTCTGATGGACCAAAGTTGAGCCCATCAGTGATGCTGGTGGTGCCTCTGTGAGAACGTATTTAAGAAAAGGTAAAAAATACTTCATACCAATTGTGGGAGAGAGGAATGAGAAAGTGAGAGATGCAGCTCTTCAGACACCAAAGTCAGTGAAGAAGGAGAGGGAAAAGATACTCCAGGCACCAGACCACAAATCCCCCTGCAGCCTGTGGTGAGAACCATGGTGACACAAGTTGTTCTCCTGGAGCCCATTGAGGACCATGGATACATCCATGCTGTGATCCATGCAGAGGATCACACAGGAGCAGGTTTTCTGTCAGGAACTGCAACACATGGAGGGGCCCTAGATGGAACAGTCTGTTCCTGAAAGACTGTGGGTAAGACTCACGTTGGGGCATGAGGAACTGCACCCCATGGGAAGGACCCATGTTAGAGAAGTTTGTGAAGGACCGTATACCACCTCAGGGACCCAGCATTGGAGCAGTGATGCAGCACGAGGAGGAAGGAGCAGCAAAGACAATGTGTTATGACCTGAGCACCACCCACATTCCTTGTCCCCCTGCGCTGCCCAGGAGGGTGGGAGTATAGAAGTGTCAGAAGGAAGGAGTGAGGTGGAGCCTGGGGTTGAGAGGTGTGAGGAGCTGTTTTTCGTCTGTTTCTTATCATCCTACTTTATTTTTAACCTACCACGGAGGTAGGTTAAATGGTGTCTTATCAAAATCCAAATTGAGAAATGTCACTATTTCTGCCATAGAAATTGCCAGAGTTTCAGATAGGTATGATTATTTTCCTCCATTTGGTCATTAGTCATGAAGATCTCAATTTCATCAGTAAATGACACAATTTGTAATAATCTACATTTTAATGGCTAGTATAGATAAGAATCTCAAAGACTGTATAAACACGGGAAAAATAAACCTCACAATGCTTCTTTTACATTATGAAAATATAACAACTACCTGTAAGAGACTAAAGAGAGCCAACATGTCATTAAGTGACCTTAACTCACAGTAATAGCAACAAATATTCATAACATTATTCACTCTGCAGATGGATGCAAGGTCAGGCTGTAAATAATGCAGTGGAGCAATGGAAAAGGCTGCCTCAGTCACTGAGTCTTTCAAATATATATTCTGTACATATACGTGTGTGTATATACACATACACGTGCTATAACATGAGTCTTGCAACAAGCTTCCTGCTCTGCCAGACGGCTATGTGCCCACCTGAGATGGCTGCACCTGTTGGAGCTGTATCAGTCTTCTCTGAAGCACTTCACATACTTGTGAGTACTAAAAGACACTAATAAATCCTAACTCAAATAAACAGAGACGGGCTTCTTTCAAACTCTTTCTGTTATAGGTATACTAAATACATGCTTTGAAGTAAAAGCCACATAGCATCAAGAAGATTAAACATTATCCTCTTCCAGGGACTAACTTGTTTCAGTGCATCAAAGGCACCTGGGACTGGACGACTGTGTTTGTTTGTGTGTGTATGTTTATCTGTGTGAAGGCATGACATTGCAAAAAGATATTAAGTACAATAAACAGAAAACTATTGTCTCAACTAAGGAAACAGAAGAGCTTGACTAAAAGAATATAGAATTTCTTTGAAGAAAACACATTGAGAAGGGAACAAGATGTTTTTAGGAAACACATGGAAAAAATGCTGCCAAGAGATCAATCCATTAAAATTCTCTCTCGCTGTGACTCTCAGAAACGGAAAAGAAAATACGTCATAAAATGAGACTGTCACTTTCATTGCAACATATTGTCATGTATTCAGCCAATACAATCTCTCTGTAAAACTTAACATCCACCTGACAGAAATGAAACACTCTCTGAAGTTCTGGGTTTTTTTAACTTTATTTTTATTTTATATATTTTTTAACTTTTTTTTTAACTTTATTTTTATTTTTATTTTTGTTTTTATTTCTAGTAATGAATGCCAGTACCATTTAGACACTTGCATTTCACATTACACTATTCGCAGATAAAGGAACTCAACGCTCCCTGGGGCAAAAGTCTGTCACCAGTAGCCTAAACAGACATTTTGCTGTTGAGTACAATGAGAACAGCAGCAAATCCTCTGTTTGGCTAACTGTATGCTTGTTCTGCACTATCTGCACTGACCCCAAACATAACAATACTTCATTTGACCACTAATGTCACAAACCCAAGGAAGTTGCATGATAATTATGTGGTTAATCTCTGATGAGACTCTTGCTGTTGCATCTCCATTTTCAATGATATAGCCAAGCTAAGAAGTATAAAGCTATCCTATTCATTTACAGTGTTACTTGAAGACTGCTTGACGTATAACCTAAATTATGTTTACTTGGATAAAATACCAGGTCATGTTTTCCGCTACAGCTACCCTACTCTGTCCATTCAAGGTTCAAACTCATGCATAACTATACACAAGCTCTCATCTGATTTCAGATGCAGCAGAAATAGACCCTGTGCTTCAGTATGATCATCCAGAAGGGCATTAGTAGTGTACAAGGTGACCCAACAAATGTTCATGCTCTGAAACATTTTGTTAATTAACCATCAGATGTCTTGCCTTTCAGTACAAAGACATCTCAACCAGTGCAAGCCTTTACTAGTCCAAGGCTTGCTGCCTTCATGCCCACCTGCATTATTAAGTAAGAATCCATGGAAGTGATGGGCCAGATACTTACCAGCAGAAGTAAGACATTAGTGGTATTTTTAATGTTATTTTCTGTGGTATTTTAGTAGTATTTTTGTGGAGGGTGAACAGTTGGGATTGAAGTGTGTGAAAAATTTTGATCGACAGGCTCTTGTCACTGATGGATAATGTTAGGAAAAGGGGCAATGGGTATAAACTGGAACACAAGAGGTTCCAAAGAAACACAAGGAAGAATTTTTTCACTATGAGGATGACAGAGCATTAGCACAGGCTGCCCAGATGGGTTGTGGAGTCTCCTTCTCTGGAGACATTCAAAACCCACCTGGATGAGTTCCTGTGTGACCTACTCTAGGTGATCCTGCTCTGGCAGGGGAGTTGGACTAGATGATCTTTGGAGGTCTCTTCCAACCCTTGAGATTCTGTGACATGCTTTCCATGTACCTCACAAAATGCCTCAAACTCTGTAGTAGAGTCCTACCATTTTAGACTGTTATGCCTGTGGAAAGGTGCTCTGTTACTAGCAGACTTTACAGAAACATTAGACTTTGATTCATGGCAAGCTTTGACTCAGGGCAACTGGCCACATGCTGTGGAATTTGGATGTTAGGTGGCTTAGACCTTGATTTTTCATGGCATTCATCAGTTCTCACCAACTTCAGTTGGAGCTTTGAGTCTTCACATCTTTCACAGTTAGCCTTTAGAGGCTAAATTCTCAAAGATGTTGGGATGATAGTCTCAAAAGAAAGATATGTTTGGGAACGTATTAAGAAACATGCAAAAATTAATTTGTATTCTTACAACCATAAGGGTTCTCTCCTGTATTTCCCAACATGCCTGCCTGACTCGGGAACCCCAGCCTTCTCTCTCCAATGCACGATTTTTCTTCCCCAGCCCCTTCAGAACAGGTATCTTTCATCATCACCATCTCTCATTTCTTCCAGGACTCCTCCATATTTTCATCATGGAGGCTGGTTTCTAGGGAACTTGTATGGTTACCTGTTGTCAGTCCTGACATTAGATCCCTCTAATGTCAGTACCTTTCCTGTCTCTAGACCATCTATTTCATTATTCAGTAGTATTACTGGCAAGATAGAGGTACACAAACTGTGAAAAGGAAAAAAATTATAACGATCTGCATCATTGCCTCTGATGTGAGCAAGTATCAGGGACGAATTGTCCAAATACAGCTGAGAGAAATCTGGTGCTATTTACAGGTCCAGAGACGAAAAAAATCTAAATAAGCACATACCTACCAGCACATTACTGGTTGATGAACTCACCCGAAGTAAGACAACTAACAAAACCTGCATGATATTTTGTTCTTAGAGAAAAATTTGAGGAAGACACACTTGTCTTACTGACTGCTCTTGCTAAGAAGCATGTAATTTCTGGAGACTGTTTGGGAAGCTGGAGGCAGTGACCACCTGCCTTAGAAACGGTCAACATGGGTGTAGGCTGTTTGTAGCTTTATGAAAGTACAATGGCATGCCACATAAATCACAGCTGTGTAAGAAACTATATTTTTCCATTTGTGGGCTCTCCCAGCAAACTTGGATTTTTTGTTTGTTTGGTTTTGTTTTGTTTGTTTTTTCAAATGACAATGTCAGTCTGCTGTAGCTGGAATTTTTCACAGAAAATTCCCTCTTTCCAGGAAGGAACTTCCACTTCAAGCAGTGGGGCCAGCGATATGCAAATCTTCTCTGGGACAAGGGACACACAGGTAAATCAGTGCCCTGGAAGATAGTCTTGATCCTCCCATCACAGATTAGAACCTGAATGAGTTTCTATCCTGAGGTCAAGGATTTGCATGAAAAGCTTCAAAGCCATCAGTGTGAGGTGGCAAAGGGTCAAAAATGCTAAGAACAGTTGCTCAGCACTAGAAAAGGACTATTTTTTTCTCCTTCGTGACTAAGAGGAGAGCTGTCTTAAAAGGATGAAATGGATTGGCACGTCATTTCCACCTGGCAGCTCCCTGTGCTCCACTTGCACATGCAGTGATTCACCAGCAGTGGGTGGTGAATAATGCAGAAGCAGGCGAAAGAAGATGGGACACAATCTTCCTCACCATCCTGAGCTCATCTGCTGAAGACTAAGGTTAATTGTTCCTTGATCACTTACCCTAAAATGAATATGTTTTAACCAAAGGTAAAAAGGAACCTAACTGGAGCTTTCAAAAGATAATTTACAATAGAGTTGATCCAGCTGTTTTGTCTTTGTGTGGTACAGTCTTTCACAGGCTAATTATGCTGACAGCTTTTCCGCAGCGCTGTGTTAATATCAACTGTCAAAGGAGTGCCTCAGCAAATGGAAAAGTCATTACATTTCGTGTCAGATTCTGCCACTTGTGCTCCCGGAGACCTGCACGTCACTCAGTTCTCCAGTAGCCTTGTAATTGGACGATGATCAATGACTCTTCTTGTGCTGCTGGTGAGAACAGTAGAACTTGTCTTTTCATGCCTTGTGCTATGACACATCCAACAATTTTTACACTTTAAAATATTGCTCACTTAAAAAAAAAAAAAAAAAAAAGTCCTGCCTTCTCACTGATGGCCCAGATAAAATTAAAACCACCCTTCAGATAAGTGCCTCTGTAGGAAGAGTTACTCAACTCAAAAAGGAAAACTCTTTGGGGGGAAATCCGCCGCCTCCCACCTGTTCTAAAATAATGGCAAAAACTGACGAGTGTTTGAGCAGTATGGCTAAATACAATCAGAGCTCCGACGCAGCCGAAGCGAGGGGAACGGGAGAGCGCTCAGGTCAGCGCTCTGCCATTTCTCGGCTGTGCTCACACCTCCCGACGTCCCGCGACACACAGAGCAATTCACTCTTGCAAAATGCCGTGTCCTAAGCTCCGGGTGAGAAACCGAGAGCATCCCTACACCCTGGCGAGTGCGGGGGTTGTTTACAGTCTCGCCGTATTTCCATGGAAACTCTAATTGCCGAACCGTGCGAGGCGGGCTCCAGACACCGCCCGCAACGGCCGCCCCAAAGGCACCCGCCCGGCAGCTCCGGCTCCGGCCCCGACCCTGCCGGCGGCCGCCCGAGCAGCTACCGCCACCGGTACGGCCACCCCCGCGTCACGGCCGGCATCCCGCCGAAGGGCTCTACCGCAGGACAGCCCCGGCGCACGGTAGCACCCGCGTTAAGATGTGCCGCCCGGCCGCCGCCGGGAGCCGCGCCGCCGCCCGCCGCCGGGGCTCCGCGCTCGCCACTCCGCGGCCCGGCCCGCAGCCATGAGCGCCGCCGGGGGCGGCCCGCCTCGCCCCGCGCCACGCACCCGCGCTCCGCTCCGCGGACCCCGCCGCCGCGCAACCCCGAGGCGGCCGCAGCCGGCAGGCGAGCGCAGGTAACGCTCCGCGGGGCGCGGCGCGGCGCGGGGGGGGGCTCAGCGCAACCTCGCGGGGTGGCTCCGCAGCCAATGCGCCCAAATCGGCGGGTTTCGCTTCAGCTGCGGAGCGGGTCTCGTCCCCGTCCCCGTCCCCGTCCCCGTCCCCGCTGAGCCGAGCCCAGCTCAGCACAGCTGCGGCGGCTGCGGGTAGCCCGGGACTGCTGGCTAAGGCGGCTGCGGGGTTTGGGACGCAGCGCAGTGGGGGGCGCGCAGTGCCAAGGGATTCCCTAGTGGGGTGTAGAAGGGGTAAAAAAAACAACCTTACGAGGCTTGCTTTGGGTGTTTTTGCCTTTGCAAGCGAGGAGCTGTTGTACTCCCTGGCGTAAAATGTAGACGTGCATGTCGAGTCTTCTGTTCCGGACAACAAATACCCTGTTACATTGCATAACATTTCCTTGGACCTGGAGAAATAATCTTATTAGTTGGTGTTTGTTTATTTTGGGAAGCTGTATTGTTGTTTCCCAGGGTAGTGTTGCAATTCTGCTATTTCAGTAGCATATAATTCAGATGAAGAGGCACACTGTTAACATGAACAAAAGTCCATTTTGCTGGACTTCTGAATCTTTTGAATTTGCCGAGGTTCTCAGACTAGATTTTGCTGTAATTGCATGTAATAAACAAGAACATTTGAAGCTCAAGCATTTAATCTTTAGCTTGTGGTTTCAATTTTTGGCTCCAGCGTTACCTCAGTTTTAAATGATGTGAGGACATCATTTCTCAAGTAGTAACAGTGTAGCTCAGTGCTTTCCTTAAGCTTAGGTGATCAGGCAGGTACAGCCTGTCGTATTGTTTATAACTGTGTAGAAGTTTAAAGATTTTCTCTGACTTCATTGTCTATATAGTCCTGATACCACCCCAGGATTTCTGCAGAAAGGTTGTCTTACTTAGAGAATTTTCATGTTTTGCGTCCTTCTTGTATGTGTTTGTCTTTACTTGGTTTTAAGGTAGAAAAAGGTCTCCTAAACTCTTGGTCTGAGATAAGAACAATATAATAGTAATAATGATAATAATAATTAGATGAAAGACAACAAAAAAACACAAAACCCCAGAAAAGACGAGTGACGCCCAATGCAATTGCTCACCATCCTCTGACTGATGCCTGGACAGTCTCAGAGCAGTGCTCTGCCCCTCCCTACAAGCTCCCCCCATTTTATATACTGAGCATGACAGCCTATGAATAGCCCTTTGGTCAGTTTGGGTCGGCTGTCTTGGCCATGTTCCCTCCCAGCTTCTTGTGCCCCCCCAGCCCACTTGCTGGCAGGGCAGAGTGAAAAGCAGAAAAAGCTGAAGCACTGCTCAGCAATAACCAAAGCATTCCTGTGCTCACACAAATGCAAAACACAGCTCTGCAACAGCTACTAGAAAGAAAATTAACTGTCCCAAAACCAAGACAGTAGGATAAAATAAAAATTAATATAAGATATATAATAAACCACAAATAAACCTTAATATAAATATCTTATCTAATAGAAGGAATATTTTCTCAAAAAACAATTGCCTTCAGAGGACAGTTGCCTGCTTAACTTTTGTGTTCTTGAAGATTTCCATTTAAATATGTAAAAAAGAAAAATAATATCTAGCCTATTCACTCTCCTAAATTGTGAACATGATTTTGGTGAGAGTAAAAATCACAGAGAATCACACTGAGGTATATCACAAATGAATGTGATTTAAGAAGGTGTTACTTGAAATCTTTCAAGATAATGGTACATCAGCTGTCTTAAAATACATGTTACAGTAAAAGGTAACCACAAAGCTTCCTGTCTCAAACATCCCATTGAAACTAAAGGAGACCTAAGCAAACCCAAAGGGTGTGGGTTTCTCATACAAGTGTAGGTAAGCACAGTCTCAGGGAGTAGATGCAGATCAGGAGCACAGAAAAGGGATCTCAGTTGCCTGACTGATTGATACAGGAGTGGAAACTGTTTGAAATTTTGGAGATGATAATTAGAAAATCTCCTATCTCTCCAGTACCTTCAGATCAATTAAATTTGATCTTGAAAACAGGCACAAGAGCACCCCAGTTCTGTGGTGCATTCCATTTAGAAATACACTTCAAATATGAGGAGAACATTTTTAAAAGAAGCTATATTATTTTATTCTATTTCCCACAGTGGGATTTTCAGGCATCTTCATTTCCCTGAAAGCTACACTGATGTGCTGCACTGGGATCGACCAACTGATGAGAGAGAGAGAGTGAACAAATCCCCAAAAATAGAAGCAGCTGTTAAAACAAAGCTGGAAGATAAACACCAATAAGTGCACACAGCTCTGTGAAATCAGTGGTGTGCTAACATGAGTTTGGGGACTGAAGATCAATGATACAAGGGGAACACTTGTGTTTGCATCTTGAGCGCCAAAGGCACTCAAGCTGAGAGAGCAACCACTTCCTTTGGAGCAGGAGAGGAAGGTCAGGGAGCAAGAGACCCTCTTGGTTACTTTTGAAATTTGGAGGGAAAAGACTGCTTTCATTTCACAGAAGCTAAACGGAAATAAAATGTTTTGGAGGCATTTTGAAAAGGTGACTTCTGTCAGCACAGCAGTTCTCTGTTGAAAACAACGGACTTATTCTCTCTTTCTCTGTGTTTTTTGTCGCTCTGAAACTGTGACTGTAGAGAAATGGTGCAGAAGTGGCTGCAGTGTACCCCAGACTTCTCTAGTGCCCCAAGTGTCCAGACAGGGCCTGACCAGAGTGTATTGTGGCTCCTTCCAGTACTCCTTCCTCATGGAAATCAAGACCTGTGGTAGG
Source organism: Colius striatus (assembly GCF_028858725.1). Taxonomy (NCBI): domain Eukaryota; kingdom Metazoa; phylum Chordata; class Aves; order Coliiformes; family Coliidae; genus Colius; species Colius striatus. Next base: position 56,537,687 of record NC_084761.1, read on the forward strand.
GTACATGGCACCTGCTGAGCTCTCACTGAAAGCAAGAGGCAGCCACAACACAGAGGGAATGGCGCTCAAGAGCTCATGCTGGAATTCAGAGGCACTTCTCTTAAGTTCCTTCAATACAGATGTGTCTTGCCAAAGTATGTCTTCTTCAGCAAAACCAGCATATTCAACAATTTTTCAATCACATTTTTAAGAGTAACTCAGTAAACATTCATTTAATAAATATGTTCAGGCATGACAACACATAACATTTTCTTCCTTGATCCTAATCTTAGCATTACCTGTATGGAATGTAAATTTATATAGGAGAAAATATCTATGGTGCATCTGACTTGAGAGTCTCTTCCTTTTGACTTTTATTCATCCAAAGCTGAGCGTAACACCAGGGAATAACAGCAACATCACCCCATTTTTGTCCCCATTTCTCTCCATAGAATCCATTGAGAAAAACTGAGAAAACTGGAATGAAAATTATACAGATTTATCTTCAGATCATAGCACATAATTGGAATGGAATGGAGAGCCTCTTTTACCACTAGGGCTGCCTGTTTTTTCTCCATGCACTGATGAACCTATGCCCTAAGATCAACCTTTTTTAGTGATAGCCAATATCACCAAAAAGTGTAGGGAGGAAGCTGCAGTTTCAATAACTGAACCAACTGAACTTTCAGACATACATGGGTGCTATTTTAATTTCAGCATCAGTGTGCGTTGCTGATATTCAATATGACCTTTGGACAGATATGGCTACGTGTGGGAATTTAACCACTACTGGAAATACCTGTAGGTACTCTAAAAACCGTCCTAATCTCCAGGTTTCTGAGACAGAAACAATATCTGCAGTTGTTTCTCCTTTACAGGTTAGTCCTTCAACTTAGTAGCAGGTAAAATAGAAGGTTACACAGAATGGTCCCTCTTAGCACAGAGTTACTTGGGTAGGCACATATAATAAATGAAAAGCTCATTCCTTCAGAGTCATCAATACTTTGAGAGTATCATAAGAGTTTTTGAGGTTTTTTTGAATTTCCAAGTGGTACTGGATTTCTTTCCCTCTTTCCTATTTGTTGTCCTATTCTCAGTCAATGAGTGGTACGTTAGTAACCAAGATTTGAACAGATACAACTCTTGAGTGAGGTCTCATTTCCCATTCTCAAATAACTCTTGATTGATTTCAAACCTGCTATCAGGCAATGAGATGCTTAACTCATTGCTGTCTTAATCTGTGCAAGATATAAAATGGAAAAAGAAGGTGACCAAGCAAAAAGAAAATTGTCCAAAATTACACTAATGGCTTTTTCACTATTAAATCTCCGGTTATAGCCAAGACTTTTTCCTATGTACTTCTCAGCTAAGATGAATGTGTTAGTGAAAAGGTAATAGAATGTTCACCCTGAAAGTGTTAGGCAGATACTATTTCATATTGAAACACAACATACAGTTGAAACGGCTTTCATGAATCAGAAGAGAGTCTGCAGATTACAGATGCATGCACACACTGAACTCTGCAAAAGCATCAGTCATAGCAAACCCCATGGTTCCTCCATGCTGAACAGAGGGGAAAAAATGATACAGGTATGACATAACAGGGAAGTAATTCCACAAGCCTGAGGTAGGGGAATGTATTTTATCCAGGGCAGAGCCCTTCTGGGCTTTCCTCAGACAAAAATTACATTGAGTCACATTTAGAGAGTAGAAAGGAATTTCAGCTGATTTTGGAAGTCACTGTGGTCTGCAGATCATGCTGTTTTCAGATGGTTACAAGCAACTCAGAAATTAACTCAGAAAAAGCAACTAAAAACCTGGTTACTTCTTTAGCTAATACTCGTATAAGAGAAGATCACCAAAATGAAAACTTCTATTAACATAGAAACAGAGAGATTGGATCATTTACAGAATTTCTACACTGCTCATTTAAAGTTAGTCTAGAGGCAAGGACACTCTCAGATGTTGTTTTTCTATCTACTATATGGTTTTCCACCATTTCACCAAAGACTGGAAAAAGTTAAACAGAAACAATTTGCACTCATGCCACTCTGCTCATACACACATAATTATAATATTTAGATTATCTTAACACACATATCCAATTCTTACTTCTATTTAGGTGTAAAAAGCACTTTACATCAGTGTTATGGGAAGTTGACAAGGCTTATTTCTGTTCACCTCTACCCAACACATTACTTGCCAGACACAAGAACTTGCAGTTTCTTACTTTTTTTTTAATCACAGAATCATAGAATCACAGAATGGTAGGGGTTGGAAGGGACCTTTAGAGATCATCTAGTCCAACCCCCCCGCAGAAGCAGGGTCACCTAGATCAGGTCACATAGGAACATGATCAGATGGGTCTTGAAGACCTCCAAGGACAGAGACTCCACAACCCCTCTGGGCAGCCTGTTCCACTGCTCCCTCACCCTCACAGTGAAATAGTTTTTTCTTATCTTTAAGTGGAACTTTTTGTGTTAGGTATTATTAATTTTACATGAGGACATTCCCGTCACAACACATGGTCAGTGAATATTCTGGGGGCATTGTATGGTGTGTGTTTCCCTTTGGCACCCAACAGAAGAGATGCATGCATTGTGGTGTGAAGGAAGGAGCACATCTGCACATGTAGAGGAAACACAGTAATATTACTGCACTTTGAAGTGGTCAGAGCTCACAGAAGACAGCTATGTTCTTCAAGAGCCTCGCCTCTTATTACTTTACAAGTTTAGCCTTCTACTCAATCTATGTATGGATTTTTTTGTTTGTTTAGATCTTTCTGGTTTACTTTGCCTAAAATTTTTTTACATTAAGCAATTTTATACTGAATATTGGCACTTTGGGGAATTTTGACTTTGAAACTTTAGTATGTGCAGGTGCCTAATGTAAACTGGGGTTTAAACCGAATTTTCCTGTCTTTCTGTTTCTTCTGAAATAAAGACTAATACATGAATATTCTGTAGGCAGAATAACTTTGTGCTGAACTAAGATGTTTTGGTGTTAAATAAACCATCTTGGGTCACTGACAGGGGATCTCCTTATAAACAGATCCTTTTTGAAAGTCCTCACCTGTTTTGTGTTACTTTTCTACCAGCAAGGTAAGCAGTACTACTGCAGTTGATAGCATATGTCAAAACATCATACATTTGCAGGTGCTCTCATTATAATTTGCTGTCATGTAGTGATTAGGCACATGCCCAGATGGTGATTGTAATTTCCTTACTCATATCAATAAGCTGTTACTCACATGAGTAATCTTATTTACTCAAAATGGATTGCTTTTGTAGCTAGCTGCTCCCTTGTGGAAAGGTTGACAATATGGTCTACAGCAAGATGTAGCTAGGAGCCATCATCATAATGCAGGACCTTAAATTGCCCTCATCTCATGTGAGTGGACAGGTAGAAGGCCTATGTCTGCTGAATGCCAAGTGATAAACCCTAGAAAACTAACTTGTGTCGACCTGATGCAGGATCTGCCTCACAGTAGAATAATGTGATTATTTATTGATTTGTGTTTAGGTGGTACAAGGCAAATTTACGTTCCCTTACATTCTGATTAACAGCAGCATCATCCTTCCTTCAGATACTAATTAATGCTTTTCTTGTTCTAAGCAGGATTGTAAAATGGATTTAGGATTCAAAGACCGTAACAACAGGACACCTACCAAGAACACCTCTACTACTGCAAAGAATTTTTCAGCCTGGGAAGACTATAAGAGTAGTGTTGATGACATACAGTACTTTCTCATTGGGCTGTACACACTTATAAGTCTGGCTGGTTTTGTGGGAAATCTGCTTATACTAACGACTCTACTAAAGCGCAAGCAGAAGACAATAATAAATGTCCTAATTGGTAACTTGGCCTTTTCTGACATCTTGGTTGTGCTGTTTTGTTCCCCTTTCACATTGACATCTGTCCTGCTTGACCAGTGGGTGTTTGGCACTGTCATGTGCCACATAATGCCCTTCCTCCAGTGTGTGTCAGTTCTAGTTTCAACTTTGATATTAATATCTATTGCTGCAGTCAGATACCGTATGATAAAATATCCCCTCTCTAGCAACTTAACAGCAAAACAGGGCTATTTCTTAATAGTGACCATTTGGGCCTTTAGCTTTGCAATTTGCTCCCCTCTGCCAGTTTTCCACAAAATCGTGGACCTCAGCAAAACTCTGAATTTAGAGGCACTGGAGAACAAGCTCTTGTGTATTGAGTCATGGCCTTCCGATTCCTACAGGATTGCCTTCACGATAGCCTTACTGCTCATGCAGTATATATTGCCACTGGTGTGTTTAACCGCTAGTCACACCAGCGTCTGCAGGAGCATAAGTTCCAGGCTGTCAAACAAGGAGAACAAGTTTGAAGAAAAGGAGATGATAAACCTAACTCTTCATCCCTCTAAGAGCACCAGCACACAGGTGCGTTCTTCCCACCATTCCAGATGGAGCTGTGCCTTTGGCAGAAAGCACCACCGAAGGTACAGTAAGAAGACTGCAAGTGTGATGCCAGCTGTTTCGAGGCATCATCAGGAAACTCATTCCAGAGACCTCCCAGAAACCTCTGGCACAGAAAAAAGCCAGCTCTCCTCCTCCAGCAAATTCATCCCTGGGATACCTGTCTGTTTTGAGATGAAACCAGAAGAAAATAGAGAAATCCAGGGCATGATTGCAGTATCCCGCTCCATCATCAGAATTAAGACAAGATCTAGGAGAGTTTTTTGCAGACTGACCGTGCTAATCCTAGTTTTTGGTTTCAGCTGGATGCCTCTTCACCTTTTCCACATCGTGACGGATTTTAATGCCACTCTCATTTCTAACAGGCATTTCAAATTAGTATATTGCATATGCCATTTACTGGGTATGATGTCCTGCTGCTTGAATCCCATCCTCTACGGGTTCCTTAACAACAGCATAAAAGCTGACTTAATGTCCCTTATTCCATGCTGCCAAATACCATGATTTTATGTGCCCCAAGATAAAATAAAACAAACAAGTTTGGCTTTTAAGCATATTGATGTACATAGCTGTAAAAGCTAAAGTAGTTTAGCTTAGTTTGACTTGGCTTTGATTAGTAGCACTTCACGTGAATGGACAGTTCTATGGCTGCATGTATTTCTTGCATTGGGCAGAAATATATACATATACAGTAATATTCTTCTAGTTGTTGCATATAAGAAATCATGCCCAGTGTACAAAAGGAGAATCCTGTTTTCACTACCTGAAAAATTGGCCATTTGTACTTTGGAATTGTACAGAATATATAGTAAATGTATGACTACTTAGACATATCAGTATTAACTGTCATAAATCTATAATAAAATAAGTACCATTTACTAAATAACAACTGTTGAGACTATTTTAGTGTATACTTTGACTCTTTTCTAAGATAATTGAACATCTGTTTCTGGATGTGATTGGAAAAATATTTTTCCTTAGCCGTTTGACTCATACTTTGCAGTATCTCTGCAAGATGGTTTGCTGCTGGTTCCCAGATTACCTTATTCCTTGAAACAAGTTTGTGGGTAGTTGTTCTTGTCTAAATTGTTTCCATCTCACTGTGTTTACCCAACACAACCTACCTCTGATTTCCATAGCAAATTTTTACTCTGGCTTCTCATTTCCTGCAATTTCAGCCAGGCCTGAACTTATCTATAGTTGTGCCTTGGTTCTTATGGTGATGACTCCCCTGAATATACAACAGTAAGCTGTCACTACCTAAGTGACAGTGTAAAGAAAATTAAAACAGAAAGCGGCATTTTTTTGTCTTTATGATAAAGCAGAAGCTTACTGCACTTCATTATAGATGACTCACTTGCTTTGGAGAGCTGCAGCAGCTTTCAAATAAACCTGCATGCACACACGTGCACATGCGTGTGCACACACACACACAGACACATTCACACAGGCTTTCTGCATCTCCTTCCACCTCTCTCTTTTTCTCTTTTTTTAACTATTCGAGTACTTTTTCTTCCAAATTTAAATCACATGCATCTTCCCTAAGGGAGTCATGTTACATTTCACAGCAAAAATGCTAAAGGTGTATATATACTTTTTTTTTTTTTTTTTTTCTTTTCCCCTCCCTGGATTACTGTAACCTAATAACCCATCTCCACCATCAGGATTCAGTAAATGCACAAAGCCTATGCCCTGAGTCTTAAGATGTAAAATCTCTCCCTGGGTCTAGCTGGTGATTATTTCTTTTTCACTAAGATTTCTAGTCCAATAGGCTTCTTTACAGAGCCTTTCCAGGATGAGAAATAGGGTGGATAGGAAGAGTCATTGTGCATTTTTTGCCCTAAGCTACTTCCTTTACAGTTAGTCTTTAAAAGTGAAAGCAGTTATTTTATTTTGAGGAATCATCAAATTATTTTTATCACTTTACAATTCTGAGACCTTTACTTCCCCAGCCATCATCTGCTAAGAAGTTTATTACATACCGGTAGGTAATATCTTTGCTTCTGTCATTAAGGTATTTCCCTGGAGTCTGGTTCCCAATAACCCATTGTTCTTTGCTTTTGCTAGTGATATACTTTAATAGTTTCTTCCTGGGCACTGAATATTGCATTTTGCAGATTATTATCTCCTAAAAACCCAAAGTATGTCATTTAATAGAGTACAAATGGTACAGAATAATGGAACGATAGATTTTAAAATAGCTTTTAAAAAGTTCTAAGTAGTTTAATTTTAAAATATTTATGGCTACTCTTGGTAGATAGGAAAAAAATAAGTAAATCCACAGCCAGAAGACAATGACATGGTTCTACAGAAGTCATAGCAGTTTATGCCCTGTCTGCTCACTTTTTTTTTTAATTTTATCATTGTAATGTATCATTTAACCTTATTTATACCATATGATGTAACCAAATAGTATATGAGGATAAGGAAGCATTCACATTGTTTCAGCTTGAAATATTCCTCCCTGCTTTATTTATTTTTCAATTTGCTGTTATCTTCCATCCTAACTGTTATTTATTTTCTATTCCTTCCTTTCTTTGTATACTTTCATTTAAAATTTCAACTATTACTAACTTCTGCACTTAGGATTGTTATTTAAAGACAAAATAACTGCTATGTAGTCATATCTCTTTTCAGAACAAATTCTACTCACTTTTACTCTATGTGACACACAGAATCATGGTAGGGAAAAAAAAAAGTGCAATAAAAATTCAAAACAGAAGGATCCTTCCATGCCATTCATGTTGAGTAGGCCTCATCTAGTTTGAGCTGCAGTGGATGCTCTTATGGGCTTCCTGTACAAGAGTAGCTAGCAGTATGGTGTTGTCTCTATTATGTATGTTAGCATGTCTGTGGTGGTTTAGCCCTGGCTGGGTGCCAGGTGCCCACCAAGTCATTCTATCAGTCCCCCTCCTAGGGCAGGGGAGCAATAGAAAGAGAGGTGTACAAGTCAAGATAAGGACAGAGAAAATGCTCAGTAATTAGTGTCACAGGCAAAATAGACTCAACTTGTGGAGAATTGGTTTGATTTATTAACAAACAATCAAAACAAAGTAGGGAAATGAGAAATAAAAACCAAATCTCAAAATACCTCTCCCTACTCTTCCCTTCTTCCTGTATTTCTATCTCTCCCCTTCACAGGGGGGACGGGGATTGGAATTTACGGTCAGTTTATCACAGATGGTCTTTGCCACTGCTTCTTCTCAGGGAGAGGCCTCCTCACAATTCTCTTGCTACAGTGTGAGGTCCCTTCCAGGCACATAGTCCTCCACAGACTTCTCCAATGTGGATCCTTCCTAAAGACTACAGTTCTTCACAAACTGCCACAATGGGAGTGTCACCTATGGGGTAAACAGCCCTCCAGGAACAGAATGCTTTCCACTGGGTCACAGCCTCCTTTGCATCCACTTGTTCCGGCATGGTGTCCTTCCCAGGCTGTGGGTAGATCTCTGCTGCTCCATGGCTGCTCCATGGCTTCCATGGCCTCAGGGGCAGAGCTTGCCTCACCATGGGCTGCACCACGGGCTGCAGGGCAACTTCTGCTCCAGCATCTGGAGCACCTCCTGTCTCTCCCTCTTCACTGACCTTAGTGTCTGCAGAGATTTTCTCACATTCTCACTCCCTCCTTCTGCCACAGTTTTGCGTCTACAGAGCAATTTCTTCTGCTTCTCAAACACATTAATCACAGAGGCATTTCCTCCATCACTAACTGGCTCAGCCTTGTCCAGCGGCAGGTTCATCTTAGAGCTGACTGGGTAAGCTTTTAGCAGCTTTTCAAAGAAGCCCCTCCATAGCCCCTGTGCTACCAAAACCTGGCTACATAAACCCACTATAGTGTCTTGGGAAGATGTATCTCACCACAATAACCAATGACATTTTATCATTCTCGTATGTATACAAGTATATGTACAAGTACAGGTGTGTACAAGTGTGTACAAGTACACACTTCCTAGAAAACAAAGCACATGAAAACGGATTTTCAAAGCACATTTAATCAAGTCCTCATGCCAGCGAAGCTACTGTGGGTCAATTCCTTCTGTAACTAAAAATCTAAATAAACAGGAAGGCAGGAGTTTTGTTTTGATAGTATCCACTAAATGCAATTAGGAGGCACCAGCAGCAGAACTGTCTATCCATTGGAGTTGGAAGAATGAAAGATTGTAATGGTGCAGTGATCCCTCTCAATTAATAATAAAAAATATAGGAAAAAAAACCTTCTCAGACAGCTGGTCTTTGTGCACAATGAATTTTAAAACTCTTATGACAGCTCACATGAGAAAAAGAAATGGAGTTTCTTCAGTCTTAAAAGATATTAACAAAGTTGACTTTTTGTCAATTATATGGTCATAGAATACTAGATTGGAAGGGACCTCAGGGATCATCTGGTCCAACTTTTATCGGCAAAAGCAAATGCCAAAGGTCAAATATTATTAATAGCTGGCTTTTGTCCCTCTTCTTTGAGCAGAGAATAAACAGATGCTCATGAGGAAGTGCTGGCTTAGCGGGGCTGCTCCTGAGCCAGCCAGGCCAATGAGGCCAAGGATGGTAGGAGCTCAGCATGGACTAACACAGCAGCATATTTATTTAGGTTGTGGGCAAGAGGTTTGAGCTTCTGTGGTTCTCCATAGTGGAGACAGTGGTTGAAACAGAGGCATATGTGTCCCATAGGTCTGGAGTAGCTGTCACTACAGCAGGCAACACAAAGTCCCTGTCCATGGTAGGGCAGCCAGGGGCACCTTGTCCCAGGCAGATGCCTGGTGGCAGGTGGGGGACAGGCAGTCCTAGGCAGGGCTATGGGCACAGGAGATCAGGAAGGGACACAGCAGGAGAGGGGAACCATGTTGTTTATGTATTTGCTGATAGTTGTAGCCTTTTTAGGCATGTAGCCCTGTTCCTGGAACCTGGACGCTCTTGTGATAAAACATTTATTTCTCGGCAATGTGAACATCTGCGGAAAGGGAAAAAAAATTGTCTCTAGATGTATAAGAACCATTAAGAGGAGCACAGTCAGAAAGAAAAGTGACTGCTCACAGTCATGTCGAGGTACACTCCAGCTGTCTTTTTGAGATGTATAGGACAGGTGGCATGAAAAACTTCCCTACCTAAACATTATTAACAGATTTTAAAACCTGCCTATAATCCACAGGGGTCAGTCAGCTGCAATTGCACTTTTGGAAAAAAATCAATAATTTTCTTACAGAAGTCTCAATATCTGTTTGCAGCCTGCAAGACAAACAATAATGAACATCATAGTCTCCAGAAAGACATTTTTCATAAATACTGTTGGGTTCAGGAATTTAGCCTTTGATTTTGATGAAAGCTAAATTATACCTATACTATTTATGATTAACAGTCCTAGCCAGAAAATATACTAGTGCAGTCTGGAACTGTCTTTTGGCAGTGGCAGGACTCTACTCCTATACAAGTCTCTTCTTTTTTTCCCCTACTTGACTGCAATAATGGTATAAAACCATGATCCTCATGCAGTACCTTTATAAAGATTATTAGGTAATTTTTAAAATAATTTTTGACTCTCAGATACAGTTTATAATCTCTGAGATTGGGTTTCTTGCTCTTCCATGTTGTGTCTTTTTTATATACCATTGAATCAATAAAAAAAACCATTTTTTTCAAAGGCCTTTTACATCTGGCATGCACTGAGGACTCCTGGAGTGTACCTGCACTAACACTTGTTATCCACATTGTGCCAGTGACAAAGGAATGCATCAGAGCCAGACTCTTCTTAAGAATCAGACAGGGGCAAATAGTTTGTGACAGTGCCATGTAATATTGCTAATCCCATATGACCGGGAAACCTACTGCAAATTTTTGAACAGAGAAAGTAAGAGCTAATAAATGAGTATGGGTACATGTGCCCTTATCCTTCTCAAAATGTTTCTTTAAAGCAAAAGCATTTTCTTTCCAAGCATTTGATAAGGGTAGTTCTGCCTGTGATCGCTCATAGCTCATAAGGTGCCATTAAGACAATCTGTGTCATCATATTAGGGTATGATGCTATCCACACACCAGTGAGTCTTACCACAGCACCTATTTTTAAATCCCTGCAATCTCAGAGATACTAGCAACATCTTCTCTGCTCCAAAGGTTACCATGATCTCCTGGCTTCCTTATTAAAATTTATCTCATTATATATAGTTAAAAAAAAGCACTCAATACAACATGTCCTTGGAAAAAAATAGACTTTCTGATTCTGACACAACCTTTCCCAAATATCTGATTTCCTCAGAAAGAATATAACTGCGGATAGGGAGATGTGGTCACAGTGTTTTTCAAAAAGCTGAGTTGTGCATTAAGGATGCAATTAGCATCATTGTTATAAATACCATATAACTACACAAGTCAGACTTGTGTTAATCTTGTTTGCTTTTCAAGAGTAAATATTGCAAAATATTTGAAAGCTATGAGATTACTTCATCTCAGGCTATTATCAGGAAATAATGCAAAAGAAAACACACATTCCAAATTCAGATCTTTTGAACAAATAGAAATGTTTCGTTTTGCTCTTTTAGACACATTAAGATGATCCCTTTAATAATAATACTTAAAAATAGTCCTCTGGGAAATTATCAAGGTAGTGATTGGGCATTCAAGACTAAAACAGGTTGGCCCTGCTCTTACATCTAGTTAAACAAATGTTTGCTTTGTCTTAGCAGAAGAAAGCTTATGTCTGTATCATTTAAATGCCATATTCATTAGATATTTTTGAGCAGGAAACATTTTCACTGTTCCTGTGAACAAAGAAATGTTCATAAGGATTTTAAAGGCATTTCTGGTGCAGATTTTCTCCAGAGGAGTAACTTGGTGGTAAGCAAACAGTTGTTCATCCCTTTAGATCCACTAAGAACCAGAAAGACACAAATGCCATTTAATGATAGACCACAAGGCCATGAATTATAATTTTAACTATAAATCTGCAATTTTTTATTGTTTTGGTGGTTTGTTTTTTCTTTTGCAATGGAGAGAAAAATACATAAGGAAGGAGATAAATAAAATCATCTCTACTACAAGTAATCTTAGTGCTTCTTTGTACTTTACATCCAGATTACCTACATTAAACAAGATCATAATCCTAATCTGTTTTAAATCCTAGTGATTCCCTTAACCTAAATTAGAGTTCATTTAGTATTCATAAGGACTTTGGTCTCTTGGCCTCAGGATAAAGGAGCTGCACAAGAGGTCAGAATACAATCTAAATGTTTACTTTCTGCTGATTTTGGGGTTTTGTGTTGTTGGCACAGCTGGGAAAAATGCAAGCTGTTTACTACAGGAAAACTAAACTCATTTTGATGCAACTACTGGGACTCAACATAGACAAAAGAATGATGTATTTTTTAAAATCAGTTCCAACACATATCTCAAATATAACTGTCTGAAGCCTCAGTGACACATTTTGTCAACTGATACCCTAGAGTATGAGAGCACATTTTGGATAGCGTAGCCTCATTTGGTCCTTGCAGCAAACCATGTTGGGTGGAATTCAACCTCATTCCCACTGTAGAACCAAACCGCAATATGCTCTACTTGAGTTTAATTCTTAAATTCATTTGGGACTGAAGCTCACTCAGGGCACTGTTGATCTTTCATTGTTTGTGTGGGAGCCCATTCTTCAGAAATGTTGCTCCAAGGCCATTTATGTTAGACAAATTACTGTTAGTTTCCAGGAGCTCTCAGGGGCATGTAACACCTATCCTTCCTCTTGCACATCATCACACCTACACTCAGCAGGGTGCTCAAGTGCCATTCCTTTCGCAGAAGGGAGAAGATGGAAGAAAAAAGCAGTGAATGAGACAGCAGACTTTATGGTACTTGTTTTCCCTCTTGATCTGAAACAGCCTAAAATTGGAGACCTTCCAGGAAGTTGTGGAAGACACCTGTGTGAGACTTTTTGAAGAGGGAACAAGGAATGATTTCCCACAGCTGAAGTGGAATGAAGAAATCTGTTTGTGTAGGCCTAGCTGATTCATTTATACATCCAGGGTTGTAGGGCCTTTGTATAGAAAAAAAAAAAAAAGTAGATAGTTAGATATACAGTTCCATTTAAGTTCTTGGAGGTAAACTCTCTTATGTGCTCTGACTCAACCAACTTCATGTTGTAATACAGCTCCAGCTCCAAATGGCCTTGGTATTCCTTCCATTTTTATTGGTCTATTATATGGCATGATAGGTCTTATCCTGGTGAAATATTTAATTACTACTATGAAAATGATAAAAGAGAGTAGTACTAGAAAAAAAAAAAAAGAGCACATCTGTCAAAATGACAGGTTGACTAGATCAAACTATCCCTAAAAAAAACTAAGAGAACACTGCAGCATATTTCATTAACACTTTTTCAAATACAGGAAAGGTAAAGGTTTCTTTTCCACAGCATAGCAGCTGGTTTTGATGAGATAGAACTTATGGCCTATCCCTTTCATTATGAACATCTATAAAAGACATGACTATACTAAGAATTTTATGACCACCACAAACAAAAAAACCCAGCACTCTAGAAAATGCTTTTATTTAAAGAGCACATCATAAATTAATAATGTTTTATTTTCTTTGCTTACAGTACTGACTATATGTACTGTAATACACTGATTTCTACTTCTCATGCATGAATTTAATGGGATAATGCTTACAGTAGGCTGTAAGGAGAACAAAACCGGTGATTTACAATGATAAACAAGAATTAAAAAGCAGAGTTCATTTAACCCTTGTTAGAAACACAAATAACCTTGTTTTATTTTTTAAAAAGCAGAAATGAAGACACCATCTGTTATACTGTTTATGCAATAGCACTCATGTAAAGATCTTACCACATTTATTTTCAACAAAGAGGAGGTGTAATAAGAGATGGTACAGTCTCTTAGTAAGTCTCTGGAATTCCCTTGGCAAAGGTGATTTGAGCAGTTCTTATATGATTTTTTTCTCTATTCCCGAGCTCAGTAATATCAGAAGACTGCGGGAGCCCCCTCCTGGTGAACGCAATTTATCTCTCTCCAGCTGCTGCTTCCCAACCAGAGCTTGCAGTATGGGTACTCCAGCTATTAAAGAGGATAGCATTTAGAACTTTTAACGTTATTTCCCCCCCCCAGAATGTACTCTTAAGTGGTTTTTAATTTATTAGTATCCTTTTTTTCGTACTTTAAAGAGTTGTTCATTTAGTAGTATGTATTAAGATATTTGTGCATACACAGACATTCCCAGGTGGAGAATGAATGAGCAGGCACAGCCTGAAAATCCCCTCTCAGCTAAAGAGTACCGCGGGATCCTCTAAGGAGGGCAGTGAAGAGGATGGCTCTTGGCAGGAGCATGTTTTTCCCTCTCTAACCAATAAGAGACAGCATGTGCTGGGGGCACGGGTTACTGTTTTGTGCTAACAAGTCTGCACCTTTTTCTACACATTCCCTTTCACTTCCATTGAAGCAGACCATCCACATTGTTCAGAAAGGAAAGGAGGGTATCTTAAACACAATTTATTTTCCTGTCATCCACCTGGTCCCCATCTATAGTTGAAATCATCAAGTTTCACACTTTGCTTAATACCTACACCTGTAGTATAAATTTGGCTTAGTCTCCTGCTCTGCCCTCCCCTGTCTCTGTAGTAAGCACTTAATTTAGATTGAAACACTGAATTGAAAAATCCAGTCTCTTTCACTTGCATTTGTTTCCTGCCTACCTTCGTATATAAGGTAGCTTGATTTACTGCCTTAACTTTAAAGACACTGTGTCTCTCTATTCCATCACTTCTGAGGCCCTGAAAACAATATTTTTAAGTTCAAATCAGACTCAGTCAATGTACTACCCAGTATGCTTGAGTCCAGCTTAATAGGTAGCACTTCGGTTAGGAAGTTAAATATGGTCAACATGGTAAGAAAACATACATGCCTGAAGATAAGTTCCTAGTTTGAGACATTTGGAATATATAGTGGCAACCAACACTTTCATTTCAGTGGAAACTAATCATTAGGGTAGTGATCATACTCCCATGTGTTGGGAAGCAGGAGACTCATCATAACAAAGTTTCCTGAGCATTTCTCTGGAAAAAAATGCTGACCGAGGTAGCCTAAAATGAACTCTTCATTTGCATCAAATTCATCTGAACTGAAAGATGAGCCTTATCCAGGTCAAAAGCACCACCACTTTTAAGATGGCTCTTTTTTAACCGAGAGAGGTTCAAGGGTGTGTTTCTCCATGCAGTATTTTAAATTGCTCTGGCTTATCTGAAGGATCTGCATGGAGATGGCACAGGCTGGTTGTGTAGCTGGTTGCGTTCAGAAAAGGAAGAGTTTAGTATATGTACTTTGCTCTTAATGTTGACACATGGTTCATTAGAGGTGTGGTCTGCAGTCACTTTAGCAAGTCAGAAAAGCCATATACAGCTGAAACTATTACACCATGGATAGTGGATTAATGATATGTAATTTGCAATCAGAAAAACAAGTATTTCACTGTGTAAGTTTTTCTGCCTGAAAAGGGAAGTCCCAATTTGCAGCTGGAATATAATTGTTTCCCTCAGCAAGGAGGAAAACATGAGCAGTGAATTAATACAATGAAAACTCTTTCATGAATTCAGACAAGCATTCCCACTTCAGCTTGCACTAAGCACTGCTATCTCTTGAAGAGCTCCAAAAAGCTGAAATACAATAAGGTCTCCTTGATAAAAAGGAAATGTTTTTATATAAATATGTAGCTTAGATCCCATCTCAGATGATCTAATACAAGAACTTACCTCCTCTGCTTTTTTTATAGGAGCAAATCACATCAACAACGCTATTTCCAGCCTCAGTTCTACCTGTTAGAATCCAGTACACCAAGGAGACATAGGAGCCGACTGAGAGAAGTAATACTTGGAGGCAGAGTAATACTAGCCAAGTCAATCCCTAGGCTGCTATGGCTGAAATGTGCTGTAATCATTCAAAGTGACAGCTAGGAGAACACTCCCATATGAAATAGACTTCAGGACTGCAATTTTTTTCTTTCATTGCTCACTGTTTTTTTCTTTTTTACCCTCGTCTTTGGCTTAAATAAAGTAAACAAATATACTTTTGTCTTTGAGATTGGGTGGTATTGAAGGCAAGTTCAAAGGACACCAGTAGGTAGAGGGCTCATTACTTGTCTGGAAATTACTAACTGCAGTGGAATGATACACAAAGCAAACCACTTCAGAGCATTTGTAGTCCAAGATGAGTTTGGAAACTGGGACATGCATCTTGCCAACTAAAATGATCGGTCTGAGGACTTATATCACTATGTAAGTAAATTCGAGAACTTTCTGGCAGTCATTGGAACATTGCCACATCTAAAAAGTAGCAGTGAGACTGCAACTAATCTTGAATAATTGATTCATTATCACAGGAGCCCTAAGTATTCTAAGTTAACACACCTAAATTACGGCAAGTTTTCAGAAGCGGTGAACACTCTGCAGACATCAGTGTAATCAGAAGCAAGCCAAAACATAAAAAAGGCCTCAAAAGGAGAATGTGTTTCTTGATCACCTTCATTCAGGAGTTGTGAGGAAAGTGACTGGATCTCATCCCCAAAAGGGCTCTTCTGGCTGCCACTTGCTTTTTGGAGCTAGGCTTCCAGTCCCAACTCACACACTGCAAAGGCAAGTAAAGCAGGGTGCATGCCTTAACTTCCACTTTTACCTTGAAAACCTGAAGGTAAAAACTATAACTGCAGAAGTTTTCTCCGTGTTATTATACTGCATATAAGCTGAAGTATCTGGGAGCACTTCCCAGTTCTGTGCAGGCCTTCTTGTTGCATTTTCATTTTGGACTGCAACAAGATCCAGGCACACAAGGTGATCCAGAATAACAGGAGAACAGAACACAAGGTATGATTCCTCAGACACCTGCTGTATCATTTCCAAGTACAGCCAAGAAAGCTAGTTCAAATCCAGTTTGTTTTAGTTATTAAAAGGCTTATTCTTTTGGACAGACCAGTGGAAGCACCATCTTACTTAGTCTGCAGGTTTAAAACAAAAAGAAAAAAAGAAAAAAAAAAAATCTGTCTTTGTTCCTGCTCTAAATCAGTAAACTAATGACTGCTGAGGTGTGTCATTTTATAAGGGATTATACAAGATGATTATTTTTAATCAGTTAAGGTGTGGAAAATAATGTGTCATGCAGTCCTTCAAATTAATTATATGCTTTCATCTACAATTGCATGTATCATTCTGAACATCTATATTTAAACAGAGAAGAACAGAAGATCAAAGAATCAGATGATCTCCAGCTGATAAATACATTACTAGCAAAAAGTTGAACTTTGTAAAAACACAGCTTCAAGGAAAAGGTAATAGAAACCCCTACTAATCCCTCCAAATGGTAGCTGCAGAAACGGCCTCTCAGGTGAACTGAAATTGCAGAGTGTAAAAGGATGCCATTAAGACAATGTATAATTAACCTGTAAATTTGTTGTCAAAGGTATTGGAAAAGTCAAAATCGTGGCAAACTGTATTGATGACAACATAATAGCACATTTTCAGAAACACCTTTTTACACATGCTAAGTGATAAAAGAACTTAGTAATCAGGCCACAAACTTATCTGTAAACTAGTTTTTACAAAACATATGGACAACTAACATGTTCTCCTTTTGCTACTTGTGAGGCTCTGAGATACAGCAGTCCTTGCTACTAAATTCCAGCACAAAATGTGAGGATTTAACTTTAATTCTAGGGTTAACAGAGATTTAGATAGGTAAAATCTCTAATTCTTTCTGATATAATGCTTATAAAAAGCCATCAAGAAATGATCAACAGAAAAACTACAATGATGATGACCTGCTTCTGCAGGGGAGTTGGACTAGATGATCTCTCAAGGTCCCTTCCAACCCCTGCCATTCTGTGATTCTATGATTTGGGCATTCATTTACTAGTTCAGTTTCTCTGAACCAACTCATTTAAGATAACAATCATGCAGATACTGCCATAAACAGACAGCTGTGCTGCTCATGATACTTGCTTAGCAAGACCTCCTAGTTTAGCCAGAGATTTAAAATTTAATGCGTTAGAACTAAAATATTTCTAATTCTGGAGTAAAACAGGGCACAGAGATACAACATTAAAAATGTCATTGTCTTGTATGATGCAGTATAACTGGATATCAGTGAAACAACTGGCTAAAAGAAATTTTATAAAAGACTCACATATTTATCATTAAGGTAGTTATGAATTAGATTGTGGTATTGTCCCACTCATATAAAACATTTGAAGTTTAATGTCCAGTAGTTCTATTCTAGTAAGAATTAGTCACTGAAATCCAGACTTTCAAATAGGGATAACATGAATATCGCATGGATATTTTTGAAGAAATTGTAGGTTGTTACTACCACTAAAAATCTTAAACTGCTTAAAGCTACATGATAGTGAAGTGGAAAAAGAAAATTTATCAAAGATCCAGTGAAGAACATATTTGTGAAAGTTCCCACAACAGTCATCAAGCGTGTATGAGAAAAGACAGTTCAATTTTCCTCCAAAAATTGCTTTGTTACAGAGGAACAATAACATAAATGAAAACAGTTTCCCAAAGAGTGAGCTTCATGCAGTAGGCAACGTTTTTCTTCATATCAAGACTTTCACTTGTTAGTCGACAGATATTTCAGATAGGTTCTTCCAATTTTAGTACCCTAGTGACAAGCAATCAGTAATACTAGAGCTTGTCTTCCCATTTCCCTCACTGAAATGTACCCATCTAGTTAGCAGTACATCTCTGTAGCCGAATTGCTCTAAAAGGCACCAAGGACTAAGCTGAGGCAAGTGATAGTGGGCACAAAAATGCCTTTTGCTTTCAGAAGTTTCTGGGACAGTTGTTCCATGGTGATGCAAGGAAGCCACAAAGCTCCCCTGCCTCTTTACACTTATCGGCATGCTCCAACACTAACCTTGTCCCAGCTGCCCAGACTGTTCTCTCCTTCTTTCACCTCTGGGAGCATTCAGGTTGCATATGGCAATGTTACCTACCTCTCATGTTCCTAGTTATGCTAGCATCCATTTAAAAAATCCATTTGAGTTTGGAGTTGCAGGCTTCCCTTCTAACAACCTTGAAAAGGTTTTTTGCCATATTCTAAAGTTGTTAAAGTGCCCACTTTTCTTGTGTTCTTAGGTAGTAGTCCTTAAATTCTTCTGTCATGATAGTGGATGGTATTAGCCGCTGATAAATGTGTTGTTATTCAAAGCGTCAGATGAACTGAAAGACCAGTATTATAGTGAAAGCAGCAAATGTCTACCAAGTATAAACCTGCTTTTCAGGATATTAGTCTTTTACAAAGTAAAGTTTTTTGACCAAAATTTTAAAATTTAGGAATAGAATTTCTCTGAGAAGCCTGAAAAGGAATCTGTTAAGCATGGTAAAACAAAACCCTTTCCAAAATTCCCTATTTTTGTGCTGCAAGAAAGCAAAAGATGCAAAACCAGCAAGTTACTAGGCAATTACAAAGCCTGCATGACATTGTGTGAAACGTTATGGAAAATAGTCTCTCAGAAGATAATTTTATGTTTTCTCTCTATTTGGAGTAAAACAACTGCCTTTATTCTGATTTTACTACCAGCAGGATCTCCTGAAATCACACTGAATACTTGTCTCAATAGGATTTGATTTAACAGACACAAAACAAAATCTGACTAACTTTCCTCTCCAAATTGTGCGAAACTCTGGGGTATTTACTGAGTATTTCTCTGACATTATGTTTTGTCCATCACCACTCTCTGCTGTCGTGGTGAGCCCCTACATGTTACTCAAAGAGGCTGTGGATGCCCCATCCCTGAAAGTGTTCAAGGCCAGGTTGGATGGTGCAACCTGATCTAGTGGAAGGTGTCCCTGCCCATGGCATGGAGGGATGGAACTAGATAATCCTTAAGGCCCTTTCCAATACAAGCTATTCTGGGATTCTAAGACCTCCCTCTGACAGCCTGCCTGCAGAAACAGATATCACCATTTTGTTTCCCAAGAAAGTACTCATGATCATCCTCTAAACAATATTCCCCTTCTTTCTGTAATATATGCAAAATCTGATGATCGCTATGACCATGTGAGCAAAACTTAAGCGAAGGCCTCTCTGCACAATTTCCATGTGCTGTAGTTACTCTTCAAAAGCCAGGAGCTGCAGCAAAGTCACAAAGACCACAAGTCGCTGTGCACACATATATACAACAAACAGTAACAATCCGTGCACTTAATCGTGTGTATTCTGTATTGGTTAGTTTTTCTATTTCCCAAGTGCTAAGTTAGGAGCAGCTGAATGAAGATGAACAGGATCAAGATGAATGCCTGACAAATAAAACTCCTTGTATGAAATCTGTGGTTAATTAATAGCTCTTCACTATTGTCCAGAATGTCCTGGCATCAGTAAAACAAATTCAGATACCTCTTATCTTCATTTTCTTTTCACTTCAGAAGCATCTCCAGCCCAACATTAATAAACAATTGCTCTGATTCTTCACGGTACATTGGAAATTACATGTTCAGCTTCACTTGACCAATAAGATGTACTGCAAAGAATCAACAAAATGTTATCATGTGAACATATTTTAGGAACAGAGTTATATTCCTGTAAGGAAATTATATATTAGCTCGACTGACCAACTGGGAGCACTTCTCTCCACAGACAGGATCTGCTCTTTGCTGTCAGAAAATCCATTTGGGCTCATCTAATGCTGCACAAATGTGAGGCGTCAGCTTCTGAGGGTACATAAGATTTACTCATTGTCTGTTCCTCTTCTTATTTTGTCTTATTAAGGCAGTTATCTTATTAAGCCATTTGTTGTAACTGAAAAGGAAAGGAGATTAAATTGCAAATGCATGCAGAAGGACTTAACACTGAACTTTCCTTTTGAACACACTCAAATTCTAATGTTTTATAAATCTTTTTTAAAAGATCAGTAGAGAAAAGAATGGCATGTTAATTTAGCTCCTAGGTTCCACATGATGCCATGCAGTAAAGCTGTATCTCTTTGCTCTGGTGCTGTTTCACTACAAGCTAATTGAGATTGCAGCATGACACATGTCACCTTGGAATCCCTCCAGTTTCCTGTGGGAAATTAAAGGAAAATAAATTTAAAAGAAAACCAAGAGATGAACTTTTTTCCTCGTTTTTGCAGTACCAAACTTACAGCCAGACTAATTGATCTGTTTGGCTTCTCTGTGTATAAGTGAAATTCTTTCCAGCAGCTAATTAGGCGGAGTAGCTGCCTGTAAACCAAAGGAGAGAAGAGTCAGCCAAGGTGACTGGCCTTATCTATCAGGGAAAAAGAAGTGTGATATTCAAATTAATCTTCCAAAGCCTATGCTTGCCCACATAATTCAATATTTAATAACAACACTAAATAATTAGTGTAATTGTACACAGTAGATTGTACTGAGTAGTTTGTACACTTCATGTACCTAAGCAGACACAGAATGCTGATTGTACTGCCAAACTACTAAATCTGATTGTTTTCATGAAAACCCCTGAAGAGTTGTACAATTATTATGTTTCATGACAAATTTCATATTTGGGAGACATTCAGACACACAAGACAGATTTTGCAATAAATGCTTCTCTTTCTCAGGAGCCCTGAATTTTATTCCGAATATAGAATAACTCAATTGCATGAACACTTCATCAAAGACTTCTGTGTCTGTTCAATTCTCAGTAAAGCCAACAAAATGGTGCCCAACGTCATAAAGTACTTTGGAATTTTATTGAGTGGTAGACACTCCAAATGGGCACATTGTTCACAACTTCATGACGAATTTTAAAGCTGACAAAATATGACATTGGACTTGTGCTACAACTTCAACTTAGGCAACTGTGATCTGTAATAGTATAGCTAGATTTATGGGAGCCAGCTTTCCATTTCCTCCCAATACAGGAAAAAATATGCTACCAATTTGTTTATTATTTAAGAAAGCTGATACAAAAGTAAGAATGGTTTGGAGATACGTGGATTTCAGTACACTTGACACACTGGGAACCATATAGATGATTTGGTTTTAAATGAGTGTTTACTGTAAACAAATAACAAATCTCAGCTACAGGTTTTCAGGTATTAATGTAATTACAAGGCTCAAGTGTCATTTACAGGGAAGTACTAGTCTATGTCTTTGTAAATCTCATAGCAAACTTACCTTAGCGCTTTTCTGTGTATTGTTTGTACTTGCTAGCAGCAGACCCTTGAAATCTCAGGTAAACTGCTGGCACATCTGGAAATAGTTGAGTCTCCCATAGCTTCCAGATGTAAGGAGGCCTGCAGGGAACAGAGGATGGTGCTTATGGATCCTTTCGACTTCATGAAGATACAAGGTCATACTTAAAACAGAATTATTACAGGTTATCACTGTATTGTGCATTAAGATTTCCTGATGAGATAAACTTAACCTTTCAGTTCTCCATGGCCCTTTATTTCTACATATGTTGCTACTGGACAGCATTTTGTCAGCCATACTAAACAACTCTTTGTGACTCGATCACTGAGAAGCTACTATGTGTGAACAGGTCTGAAATGATAGGAAGTAAATATGGAGGGCAGTGGCATGTTTGTATGGAAAGGCACATGAGATTTGCTGAATGGTGGCTCAAGTGCTCCAGGGCTACAAAATGGCTTGTCACTTCCAGTTGTATCTCATCTTGAATCCTTCCTATAACAAAGCAATTTTCAGCATAATTTTACCTAGCCCCAAAAGACACCATTTAATTCTACAAGTCCATGTTTACAGAAGGAAATAATGGCATGCAAAAATGGTTTTGTATTTCTAGACATGTAAATGCCTACTATGCTATTTCAGTCAATGCCATTGCGGTTTTAGTTGCTTCTTCTCCTTGATTTGAATTATCTTTCCCTCTCCTGCCACCCCAGAACAAAAGACAAGCTAGAGGAACTAGCAACATGAAATTCTAATTATATTCCCCCAGTAAACAGTTGCCAGTAGCTGTCTTTTAGTTTGTTTGAATCCCAAGCTATTTTGAACTACTAGAAAACGCAGCTATTATTTGGTGATTTCTATACCATTTTATGTAGTAATATTTAATTTTAAAAATAATGGCTCTTTTTACTTTGGTTTAATCAAAGCAGAAGAATTGTGTTTCCTGTGCATGTCACACCACAAGGTAAGTAATAAAGACCTGAATCCTCAGAAGCTGTTACTTAAAATACTGGCTTAAATGACTGTTGTCCCTAAAGAAAGAAAATCAATGTTAAATCATATTCCAGCTACACAGCAGTGTCAACTTACATAAGCTGAGGGTCTGCCTGGAGAACTTTTAGAAACAGAGACTTTCTGGTTTTGCCTTTTTGTCACCAATGGCAAACCAAGTACTTCCAGGTTCCCGACTTAGTCATGCAGATTACAACCAGGATGATGATGCAGAAGTCAATACTGATGCGAAGACTTTTGCCTGAGATTGTAACCTTGAGTACCATTTAGCCAGAAAACATAACAGGCAACCTTTTCCTTAGCATGACAAGAAATGAATACTGGAGGCAAGATTGTTCATGTATTCTATAACAGAGAGCCTGAGGCAGAGGACACTTTTTTTTTTCGGTGTCCCTTCAAAGTAGCTTCCAAGACTCTACCTCTGCTACTTTAAGAAAAGGGACTCAAGAATCTTGAGTTGAGTGGTAAGTACCAGATTTTCTACAATTTAATTTAATGTAAAAATCTTCTATAAAAAGTAGTTTAAATTGCTTTAAAATATTTTAAAAAATATTTTTATTTATTTGATAAAGAACTATTTTTCTGCTCCTTATTCCAGGAAGTTTTTTGTTTGGTTTGAAATTCAGATTTTCACAGAGAAGAAAGCTAATGGTAAGTAGTAACACTTATCAGAGCCATAGCAACTCAGAGCCATAGCCTATCAGGCGTTCCACTTAGTACAGCTGTCTTGTAATACCATGAAAGTGTTTATACTCAAAATATAAACACTCTTTTTATCCTGTTTTAAATACCATTAGCTACACAACAAATATAACTCCAGTGAGCTTTCATCTCTAAAGTCCCTCGTACCTACCAAGAGTATGGTAGCCACAGCATGGAGAATGCCATCAAATTTGCTGAAATTGACAGGGAAAATTGCCTTTGGTTGGAGGGTGCAGTTATACTATGGAAGAGCTACTTAACAACAGCTCTGAATACAGAGGCAGAGTTTGCCAAACTTCATTGCCTTCGTTCAATGCTTTTAACCTACACAGAGCTCACTGAAGATGTTTGCCTTTAGGCAATTTTAGTTTCATACAGCAGAAGTGCATTACACAGCAGTCACTACGTTAACACAGTGATCGGTCTCACACTAATTACTTTCAGTAATGGTTTAGATCACAGTAACTAGTAAATCTGTGCTTCCAGTGTTTCTTAAAATAGGTGGAGAGTGGAGAAGTGTATTTAATCCACAGACCAATACATTCAGCTATATATAAAAATAGCTCTATACCTATATCCTTATTCAGAGTAAAATTAGCAAATATTTTATGATGATCAATCCAATTACCATAATCTTAAATGAAACATAACTTCCCTCCTCTAATACCTCAGTTTCTAAATTTACCTTGTGTAGTTTAGCAAATGACATCCTTTCCATCTACATTTTCTTCTACACAGTGTTATGCACATTGCACATTTCTGATGTTGGGCATATGCACAAAAATGAGTCAGAGAAAATAAAGTTTTATGAACAATGTAATATTTTAATTACTTTATATATATATATATATATAAAATTAATAAGGACCTGTAAAACTAATCACCTGTTTTATTGAATAAAGATCCTCTGTCAAAACAAGTATTACCATTACCTAGGGTATAAACACACTGTTGGATATGGGTCATAGTACTCAATGTAAGTGATTTTGGGGACTAATTTTTCATACTTTTCAGAGGATGAAATGATAGAGTGTCTAGAAATTACATATCCCAAAAGCTGAGAACAATCTAAGCTCATTATCTTACTCTTCATATAAAAGGTTAATTCCTTTAAACAGACATAAATGAAACCATGGAAAAAAACAGAAAATGTTAAAGTGACTGCAGAGGTGATCATAGGACTCGTTAGGATGGTGAGAAGTTTGCAAGAAGTTATGTCTGTTGACAAAAGCTAGGCAATCAGCTAAATCAGTGAAAAGAATGTAATTTGTGACATACATATGTATCAATGAGCCTGAACATGTTTATCTAGGCTATCTCCAGATCACTCTTGCAGACCCAGTTTGAAATTCAAAAGTATGCAGATTGTCTAATGAAACTTAAACATTGTAGGAGAGGGTGCTCACTTACTGAAATGTGGTGCAATGCTGCAGAAGTTATGGAGATTACATGATGTTAAACTGAAAATATCAGAGGGATGTATATACGTATATTTTAGCTGTGTGTAACACTGATGTCCTTCAACCGTAGTAGTGAGAAAATCTATTCCAAGTTGGTTTTTTTCCAAAAGAGGAAAAAATCAGTACAGACAACAAAACCAGAAATTATTTGTAGCCTCACAGTCACCTGACACCCCAATAAGTATGATAGAGGAGCTGATGAAAACCTCCTGAGACCCGATGGATAACACTTTTCCCATGAATCGCAGACAAAATTGAACTTCCAGTCACCTCATCTAAAATATTGTACAATATGGTCATATATGTTCTGCAACTACAGGGCTGTTGTGGTTTTGCCCAGCCAGCAATGAAACACCATGACAGTCTCTTGCACACTGCCCTCCATCCACCTCCACCCTCATTAGGATGGTGGAGGCCCCAGTGAAATGAGAGGAAAAAAGATAACCAAGGATGTTGTGCATTGAGACCAGGGCAGGAAGGGCTCGCTGCCAATTACGGTTCCAGGCAAAACAGACTCCAGTACTCGACTTAGAGAAGAAAGTAGGAAAGTTTATTCTACTGTCTAAAAGAAACAGAACAGAATAAAAAACAGAAAGAGAGCAGAATGATGAGAAAATTACAATGAGTACTTTAAGATCTCCCTCCCCCATCCCTCCTTTCTTCCCGGGCCCAGCTCACTGCTCTCGATATCTCTACCTCCTCCCCCTGTCAATGGCTCAGGGGGCCAGGGAATGGGCAATGTGGTCAGTCTCTCACAGATGAGCTCTGCCACTTCTCTCTTCTCAGAGGAGGACGACTCCTGGCATTCTTCTAACAGAAGCCATCTTTACAGCTCCTTCCCCATTACTAAAAACGGCTTCATGTCAAACCATGACAAAAGCCTGAAGTGAAGGGGACTGAAAAGGACAAGAAGTAAAGAGGTGACTCAAATAATACAAGAGATAGGACTTAGAAATTATCTACTGTTACTCAGACTTTAATGGTACACAAAACATTGAGATTTCTATCCTTTCAGGTTTTTGTGTCCCACAGAAATATTTTTTTAAGGCTAGCTCTTTAACCATCTTCTATATTGCTAATGCTTTTTTTTAGATTCCAAGTGTATATCTAGCGAAAACAACCTGATATATCTCAGATAGATCTGATAAATTTATTGGGTGGTAGATTCACCATTGAAGAAAAAAAGTTATGATACCTTAAGTCTCATGAGAATAAAATTAAGTCATTATGTTGTGAATTTCAGTTGCAACTTCACAAATAGGTACATTTTAATGGTTAAAGGGAGGAGTAATTTAGTTGGATGCCCAGACAGGCTGGATGGAAGTTTAAACAGATGCAGAAGCAGTTCATTCTCTAAGCTACAGGCATATGTTGCCCAGACATATCTGCCCACATATTGAACTGTTGATCATTTTAGCTGAGCGTTAAGCCATTGGGAATGCCAAAGGCCCAAAGGAACTGCGGGTCCCAGTTGAATCTGCGTATTTACACACTCACTTGCACTCTAACTGCAACCCGGCCCAGAAGAGAACGTGCAAAACAGAGTACCTAAAGGATCTAATAGATGAGATTTTATTTGCTTTGATGAAGAAGCCACGATATACAGTGGTAGAATATTATACTGATATGTAGTTTCATTTCAAGTTCTTTCCTCTGGAAGGTTTTAAACTTAGACACCTCTGCACTCAATATCTTGAAACTGGAAACTTTCAGAGTACATATTGCCAAGGATTTTCAAAATATATGGATGACTTGCTATATTTGAAATGTTCCTGTTTTACCATGCATGATACTTTTTTTTTTTTAATTGCAATGAAAGTACAGGGGATGGGAAAGGAAAAGAGGAAACAGATGGGATAGAAGAGGGTGATTTTTCAAAACACTGCTGATTATTTGCCTGAAGGATGATTTCTGCTATTTAATTTTCGATACTTTTAACATGCTAAATCCTATTTAGAATTTTAAAATATCTGTAAGTATACAGAGCACCTGAGAGCCTCTTAAAAATCTCAACTAACAAAGCAGCAAGAGCATTAATTTTAAAATGTAACAAGGACTGATAAAATGGTTGCCTATGCCAGATAATTGCATTAGCCTAGGAGGCTCTATCAAAAGGAATAAGTAGTCTTTTGCTGCTCTGATTAGTGGCAGAAATCTATTAGAAAGAGCTTGAGAGTAATGAGAAAAGAGAGATTAAAAAAAGTAGCAGCATTTAGAAAAATCAGAAAATGCAGAAATAGGGAGCATGAAACGTAATCAAGGGAGCATATTAGGCATTCTTAGTAATTTCATGTGCAGTATAGTTTAGAAGTAGTTGTAAATCAGGAAAGGAAGAGTAAATTATATAAATAGGTACTTCTCTCCTACCTTTTCTTAGTTCATCAGCAGAAAAATTAAGATATCAGTGCAAAATACAGGAGAATCAATGATAGAAGTAAAAATAGATTTGCTGAATATAAGCAATACAAAGAAAAAAAACAGAAAAAATTCTGTAAAGTCTCGTATAAGCCACATGAAAAACACAAGGATCAAACCTACAATCTTGCCTTTGTTCAGAGTTCTTGGTGAGTCATTAAAGTCAAATTTGTAGAAATACAGATCATATCAGCTATGCAGATAAACATGTTCACAATCTGTAAACCATAGACTGAAACAATGGCATTAAAATGATAAGAATGCAATTTCAAAGCATAAACCTGGCTAAATTAAAAGCAAATGGCATTGAATTTATTAAATCAGACTACAGCAAGTATTACAGTATGCCTTTAAACCAGTGAATGCATCCTCAGAAGCTCAGTGAGTGACCTAACTGTGACAACACTGAGCTCAGAATTAACTGATTTATTCTCCTAAGGGTTCATTAAAAGATAACCCAATTTCAGTGATTTATCATTCTTACCTAATTGATTTTTATTTAACAATCCCTGGCACAATACCACAGAAGTTAAATTCACACCTTCACTGCTAGAGCAGATCTGAACTCTGCATATATAGAAAGAAACTAGCATTTCTAAGAGCATATGATTCATCAGGAACTTTGCAATAAATATACATTAAGTCAAAGAGGGGAGAAAAAAAAAACCTAACAAAAAAATCACCAAATCCCAACACAATTTAAAGTTAGTGGTGCATTTTCTATTATTTTTACCATCATGTGGCTATATCCCTCACTCATTAAGGTAATAGCATATGAGAAAATAACAAATGTAAAACAGATTAGCTTAAAAAAATCCACAAAACAACTGTAAGCATAACTGTGATTTTCTATTTCTCTTGTATTGCTTGGTCTTCCTCACCACATGGAATATAGCAAAAAAACCCCTCTAAATCTGTCTTACCACTAAACTTCTACTATAGATGCATTTCATACTAAAGCAGATCCTGACAAAGCTGTCTGCCTGCCCACTATTGCCTCACTGATACAGTTTCCCCTGCTCAGTACTTCTTTTTCTTCCTTGTAATCCCAGCTGTTAATTGCTTTAACCTTTAGTCAATTCCCTTGAACTCAGGAAATTTGCATTTTATTAAAACTAAGTTAACCACAACTTTAACCTCCATTCTAATTAACACAGTTACAACACTGTAAATGAGATTTTCAAGAATATTCAGAAATTACATGGCAATTGGTCTAATCCTTACATGTCAGAATGTCTGAAAATCTGATATAAGGTATTGTCATGATAATGAGTTCTCCTCGTATTTGTATAGCTATTGGCTCCTAACTACCATACTATAGTGATTGCTTTATAATATTTAACATGATACTTAACATACTGGATGAGGGGACAGTGTACCCTCAGCAAGTTCGCTGATGACACCAAACTGGGAGGACTGGCTGATTCCCCTGAAGGCTGTGCTGCCATTCAGCGGGATCTTGACCAGCTTGAGAGTTGGGCAGAGAGGAAGCTCATGAGGTTCAAGGGCAAGTGCAAAGCCTTGCACCTAGGGAGGAACAACCCCATGCACCAGTACAGGCTAGGGGTTGACCTGCTGTAGAGCAGCTCTGCAGAGAGGCACCTGGGAGTCCTGGTTGATAATAAACTGAACATGAGCTAGCAATGTGCCCTCGTGGCCAAGAAGGCCAGTGGCATCCTGGGATGCATCAAGAAGAGTGTGGCCAGCAGGTCTAGGGAAGTTCTTCTCCCCTGTTACTCTGCCCTGTTCAGGCCTCATCTGGAGTCCTGTGTCCAGTTCTGGGCTCCCCAGCTCAAGAGGGACAGGGAACTCCTGGAGAGAGTCCAGCGCAGGACCACCAAGATGATCAGGACACTGGAACGTCTTCCTTATGAGGAAAGGCAGCGGGACCTGGGGCTGTTTAGTCTAGAGGGTCTGAGGGGGGATCTCAATATTTACAAATATCTAAATAGTGGATGTCAGGAGGCTGGGGCATCCCTGTTTTCTATGGTATCTTAGCAACAGGACAAGAGGCAATGGGATGAAGCTGGAACACAAAAAGTTCCATTTAAACATAAGAAAAAACTATTTCACTGCGAGGGTGACGGAGCCCTGGCACAGGCTGCCCAGAGGGGTTGTGGAGTCTCCTTCCTTGGAGGTCTTCAAGACCCACCTGGACATGTTCCTATGCAACCTGCTCTAGGTGGAGCTGCTTTAGCAGGGGGGTTGGACTAGATGATCTCTAAAGGTCCCTTCCAACCCCTACCATTCTATGATTCTATGATATTCCATAGTAATTACAATTTAATAGGAAATCTGTTCATGGATGTAAGCACATTTAACCCATACTTGGTAAACTTACTTTATTTTGCTTCATTGCTGCAGAACACTGAAGCAAAGTCTATCACAGCCAGGTATCTCTTTATTTTAATTTCTGCATTTGCAATGGCATCATAAAAATTAATGCAAAAAATGCAAATACATTACATTTTGATTCTTGTCTTCCACTCTCCTCACTCCCCTCAGGATAAATACATCAGTGTAAGGAGAACTTACACACCAATTATTCTACACAGCTGTCAACACATTTTACAAAAGATCCTTTGTAAATGGGGAGAGTAAAGTAGGGAAAAAAGAGACTTTTTTTTTCCACATTAAAACTATTTAGAGAACAAGATTGCACAAGAAATTGGTGCACATTTACATTGAATAATTTTTAGTTTGTAACTAGGTCATTAAATCAGATGCATAATCACCCAAGGGTCTCTTTATAGTCAATGGCAAAAGACCAGCTGAATAGCTCCATGTAGCTGCCCATTAAGTATCTACAGAGCCAATGTTTCTTTTTTCATGTCCCAGTTAAAAAAGTTAGGTAGAATGAGTCTTGGTAATCCTGCACTGTGGGCACCTTTCAGCTCCAGCTTGTGTCCCAACCACATACTCCATCTCAGAATTAAAGGTGGTTAAATTAAAGCTGGTTCCACACCTCACCCAGCACATCTCTGTGAAAACAAAAATTAGAAGGAGACGACAGTGATTCTTCCATGGTGTTCTGCCAGGAATAGCACAGCTATTGACATTTCACAGAATCACACAGAAACATAGAATGGTAGGGATAGGAAGGGACCTATAAAGAACATCTAGTTAGTCCAATCCCCCTGCCAAAGCAGGTCCGCCTAGATCAGGTCACTCAGGAACACGTCCAGGAGAGTTTTGAAAACCTCCAGAGAAGGAGACTCCACACCCTCCCTGGGCAGCCTGTGCCAGGGCTCCCTCACACTTACAGTAAAATAGGTTTTCCTTATGTTTAAATGGAACCTTTTGCGTTCCAGCTTCATCCCATTACCCCTTCTTCTGTCACTGAGCACTACAGAAAAAAGTGCCGCCCCAATCTCTTGACATTTCCCGGCATGCTCTAAAGCCTCTGTAATGGCTGTGAGTGGAGCCACCAGCCCAACCAGAAAGTGTGTGCTTATGTTTGTGTTTGCATTTGGGAACGTGAAAGATGGAAGGACTGCAGTCATGACATGGTCACAATGCAAGGTGGGAAGGTGCTCTTGTAAAAGCAAAGGCTTAAGACAACACTGTTTTTTCATCACTGTTTTTTTCAGAGCAGACAAAAAAATAGCCATATTTTTATTCACCCAAATTAATAGAGAATCTAAAAACTACCTTTCTCAATCATCGTTTGCATTCATGAGTGGAATCTCACCGTCAAAAATGTTTTTGCTGTCATTTTATTATATTGTCTGGCTTATCTTTGGTTTCACCATTAACTCCCTTTCAGAACATACTTCCTTCTGCACTTCAACAGTTAAATATAAGTTGCTGGTCCCACGTAGATTTGAACAGCATTAAACAGAGCTATTCCCTAACTTGCCACTATGCTTCCTGTGCTATTTGAACTCTAAATCCATTTACTTGGAGGAAGCAATTAAATTTCAGTGTTCAATCTTCTGAGTGCTACAGCCTAAATGATTCTTTTTTTTTTTTTAATTAAAAAGCCACTGCCACTGCCCTCCATAGCAGTTCTGTAAATCTGTGAAGCAGCTGTGTTGCATGTGCACAAACAAATAGTGTTCAGCATAAACTGAATTAAGATTTTCCTTGAGTTAATCATGCTTCTCCTTTTTTTTTTTTTCTTGTTTTAATAGTAAAAAACTTGAAGAAATAGCATTTAACTGTTTAGGGACAATCTTTACAATGAATATGTCTTTAATTATCTGGTTCATAACTCAAAAACCCCTCCACATTTTCATGTAGCATAAGTAAAAGATGACAAAGTACTACCTTCTCAATTTTAGACAAGTGAAAGAGAACTTATCAAATATACTACTAGTTAGGAGCCACATCTGTATGAGACCTTTTCTCCTGAAAGTAGAATATATTCCATTAAAAAAGCATGTCTGCTCCTGTGAGACACCTTCTCTGTCAGTGAGTTATTTTTCCACTATTTTTTTCCTCCAAGATAGTTAAGACGCTGGAAGAACTTGGAGTCTTGTTTTGTTGGTGTTTTTTTTTTTAAATACTGTCCTTTTGAATTTTTTCTCAGACAGAGATGAAAGAAGTACTATTTAAGCTGAAAGGATGACATTAGCACAAGAACACACAATGCACGTGGACATAAATCAGTGACAGATACATTTGTGATGAGCATTAGAAAGTGTTTAAGTATGAGAGAAATGACATCCTGGAAAAGATCTCTGGAGAAGGACATTAAAAAACACCCCTACTTCTAGGGCAGGAACAGTCTTTCATATTGTCATGGTTTAACTCCAGACAGCAAGTAAGCAACATGTAGCTGCTCACTCCTTCCCATGTGCAGAGATGGAGAGGAGAATTGGAAAAAAAAACAACTAACTTGTGGGTTGAGATAATAACAGTAAAATGCTAATAGTAATGCTAACGCCAACGCTAATACTAGTAATAATAATGAAGACAACAAAAAAGAGAGGGAAATAAAACCCAAGGAAAAACCAGTGATACCTGATGCAATTGTTCACCACCCACTGACCAATGCTCTGCAAGACTCCGAGCAGCAATTTGGCTGCTCCCAGACAACTCCCCCCAGTTCATACACTGGGCATGACATCTACAATATGGAATAGCCCTCTGCCTCAGCTGCCCTGGCCCTGCTCCCTCACAGCTTCTCGTGCACCTCCTCGCTGACAGATCATGGGAAACTGAAAGGTCCTCAATTTAGGAATAGGACTGCTTAGCAACAACTAAAATATCAGTGTGTTATCAACACTATTCTCATACTAAATACCAAACAGAGCCCTGAACCAGCTACTAGGGAGAAAATTAACCCTATCCCAGCTGAAGCCAGGACACCGATATTATTAGTAGATCATGCCATAAGACCGTAGCTTCTAGCAATTACTCAAATAAGTAACAATCACCTTTTAGAATTTTTAGGTTTCTAATACTGGAGCTGTTACACATTTTAATATTACAAATACATTTGGCTACTTCTGATAGCTTGAATTGTAACAGGTCCCTGACAGTGGCACATTACCTGGCAATAATCAGATTTCTAAACTCCATACCCTGACCTGTAATACTATCTGAGATCAAAGTAAAACACCATTAAGCTGAACAATTCACCAATCAATTCAGAAAGTGTACATGTTTAACATAACAGTGGTGACCTTAGCCCACTGAATATTTGACAAGTGCCACTAAAATCTTAAGAGAAATTATAAATTATGCCTATGGAAAGTTATATCACATTTTAAAATGTCATAATCTATAATCATAATATAGTTGTATTGTAAAGACTTTTATTTTGCACTTCTGCAAATCACAGGAATGTGAAATAAAGCAGTACGAAATTACTATTTCATTCCTTGGTATTAAGTATTACTATGCAAAAATAATGGCAACGTGCAGGTGCCAGCGAATTTTTAATTATCATTTACAAGCAGATCTTTCATACTGTAAGTGGAGGCTTGGTAACTCACCATAGTAAAACATTCTATCTTAATACAAACCTTCAGTCTGGAAAATAATTTTACTAAGGTAAGGTGTAAGGAGAGTATCTGTAGAAATGAGGTGGGAACAAACTAGGGGCGACACTTTTTTCGGTAGTGCCCAGTGACAGGATAAGGGGTAACGGGCACAAGCTGGAATATAGGAAATTCCATTTGAACATCAGGAGAAACTTCCTTACTGTGAGAGTGATGGAGCCCTGGCACAGGCTGCCCAGGGAGGTTTTGGAGTCTCCTTCTCTGGAGGTTTTAAAAACCTGCCTGTACACATTCCTGAGTGACCCGATAGAGGTGAATCTGGTTTGGCAGGGGAGTTGGATTAGGTGATCTCTAGAGGTCCGTTCCAGCCCGTACCATTGTGTCATTCCGTGAAATGCAGCCTGCTGATGGATGTCAGGATCTCCTCACCGGGGGGTGCTGGGGAACACACCCACCCCTGTCTGCATCTTCAATAAATCTTGATTTTGTACTTGCACAATATCCCACTGAGCTGAGGTTCACAGGAAGGTAGCCCTGCAAAGTTAGTCAACCTACAATAATGAAGTTGGCAAGAACAGGGAAGTTATGGGGCACACGGCCTTTTCTAAAGCCTGTTGAGAAGCCACACATCTAAACCAAAGGTGGACGGATCTCATCTCATTCGATATTCAAAGAGACGAATTAAAACACTTGCCAGAAAAGACTTATTGGCAAGATGAAATAAGGCTTAAAGATGGTGTGTCTCTCTTGAGTCCGTAACGTTCGGAGCTGAACAGTCACAAATGAGTTTCCATAAGCCCCTGGTCAGGGCAGACTTAACACGAGCCTGCTTTAAGGCGGCACCGGCGCAGCTCTGCAGCGTGGGCTGACTCGTACCGCATCCTCTCTCTGCGCTCTCACTCAGCCGGTTTCCGCGGGCAGGCGCTGAAGCCGCTGGTTCAGGGAAGCCGCGGGCGACTGGCCCGA
This sequence comes from Colius striatus, assembly GCF_028858725.1. NCBI lineage: Eukaryota > Metazoa > Chordata > Aves > Coliiformes > Coliidae > Colius > Colius striatus. The sequence continues at coordinate 56,571,754 of NC_084761.1, forward strand.
CTCCACCTCTCCACGGAACGTCCGCTGCGTCGCCCGCGCCGCCCGCTCGGAGCCCTTTGGCCGGTGCACCGCGGCGGCGGAAGAAGCGTTGCTCGCCATGGTGCGTGTGTCGGCATGGGGACGGGGATAGCGGTGCGGCGGGCTCTGCTTCTGGGGGCGGCGGCAGGGGCTCCTCGGGCGGCTTTCCGGGAGCAGCCTCGGGCCCCGCGGCGGTTCCGTGCGGGACGCGGGAGGCCAGTTGGACCCTTTTCGGCGGGAGGCGGGAGCCCCGAGCGGCGCTGCCCGGGCCTATCGTCTCCCGGCGCGGTTCGCGTCCGTTCCGGCGCGGCGGCGGAGGGCCGTGGGGCAGCGGTTACGCCCGCGTCCGCCCGCGGAGCGGGGTTAACGCGTGAAACTACTGCGTCGTGCTTCCTGGGGTTGACTGATTTCTTCAGGATAGTTTCTTTAGTAATAAAGTCTCTTGCTCTTTCCCACTTCACGCTTGTACATTTCTCCTTGCTTTCAGCTCCTCCTTCTGCACGCGGTCCGACTTCAGAGACTTCAGATTGCGTGTTGCTTGATAAAGCCTTTCAGTTTTGTTCAAACACTTTTTCACCGAAAAATAACGTAATTTAAATTAGTATTGCGGTATTTTTGCTAAATTTGGGAGTAGTGGTCTGTCAGTGCTGCATTAGAGGCTACAGAAGAAACGCCTCCCACTGCAGCCTGGTGTGAGGGGGTCTCATGGTCTGTAGCGAGGGACAAGGAAATGCTTTCTGTTACATTATACAAATTACATATGACTGTTGTCAGAAACCCAGATGCAACAATCATATGGAAGCTTTAATGGGGAAATACATTGCAAAATTACATAAAGTTAATTTTAGTTTCTTAACTGCAGGGTTCTATAAAATAGGTATTTTGAGCATAGTCCCCATATGGCATATTTTACAGTGTTTTTTGAGTGCCAGTGGTTTTGTTATAGCATGTATCATGTCCAACTCATACTGTTTATTACTGAGAAGGTTAAAATCAAACTGATAAGGTGCTCCTGTAAACCAAGGGCTTTCTGAGATACTAGTGCATGACCTTTTAGTTTTAACCATGTGGTTTGCTCATGTCATTCTTTTAATGTTTTGCTTAATATTAGTAGCTTAGAGCATCTTTGATTTCTTTTCAGCCAAAATTACGAAAAACGCAAGGAGGGAAGCAAGAGAAAAAAGTTGTCCACCCCTACAGCAGAAAAGCCGCGCAGCTTGCAAGGGAGGCACACAAACAGGAAAAGAAAGAAAAGTGAGTTGACTGGGCAAAAATATGTGTACAGACTAAAAGATTTAATAATAATCTTGCCTAGGATCTAGCTTTTTGAACTGAGTTTGTAGAAAAAAAAGCTTCCTGAAACCTTCCTGTGGAAGCGGGACTTCGGAGTAAAACTTCACAGAGCAAAAGTGCTTAATAAAGAGAAACTAAGTTTAAGATTAGAGAGTGTAGCTTACTCTCCGTTTCTTAGGGCTCTTTCTTGATATCTGCCTTTTCCAAGCGTCCTGACTATTTCAAATGTGAGGCCTCTAGGCAGATAGTAAAATATGTTACCCTTCATTTTGCATAGAAAAACTGTTCCCCCAAAAGCAGTGTCAGTCTGGACCATCCAAACTGTATTGTGATAGCAGAATGGCCCATCTATAAATATGGTTTCTACGTCTTGCAGTTCTGGGTCCTAAACAATTAACTAGCATTATTCACAGATTTGCACTTGCAGATCCCTTTTGTTGTGATGTTCTAAAAATCACATTCATTAAAAATGTCCTCCAATTGTCTAGGTTCTGTTTTCTGTACTGTCTTGACTTGAAGAACTCGAAAGGCAGAATAATCATAGAATCATAGAATGGTAGGGGTTGGAAGGGGCCTTTAAAGATCATCTAGTCCAACCCCCCTGCAGAAGCAGGTTCACCTAGATCAGGTTGCATAGGAACATGTCCAGGCGGGTCTTGAAGATCTCCAAGGAAGGAGACTCCACAACTGCTCTGGGCAGCCTGTGCCACTGCTCCCTCACTCTCATGGTGAAATAGTTTTTTCTTATGTTTAAGTGGAACTTTTTGTGTTCCAACTTCATTCCATTACCCCTTGTCCTGTTACTATCTACTATGGAAAAGAGGGATGTCCCAACCTCCTGACACCCACCCTTTAGATATTTATAAATGTTAATAAGATCACCCCTCAATCTCCTCTTAATGTTGATTTCTTTTTTTTCTGTTTTCTTTTTTTTCCCTAGTGTTTTTGAAAGACTTGTTAAGGGTTCCACTTTCTTTTGGATCTCTTATTATCCTGATGATAATAGAGCATAAGTGCAACATCCAACCATCTCCTAAACACTTCCAGGGACAGTGACTCCACCACCTCTCTGGGCAGCCCATTCCAATGCGTGACAACCCTTTCAGTAAAGAAATTCCTCCTAATATCCAGCCTGAACCTCTCCTGGCACAACTTGAGGCCGTTTCCTCTTGTTCTATTGCTTGTTACTAGGGAGAACAGACCAGCCCCTGCCTCACTACAACTTCCTTTCAGTTAGTTGTAGAAGAGTGATAAGGTCTCCCCTCAGCTTTCTTTTCTCCAGGCTAAACAGCCCCAGATCCCTCAGCCGTCTCTCATATGAGACGTGCTCCAAATCTTTTACTAGCTTGGTAGCCCACCTCCTCTCCAGGACATCAATGTCCTTGCAGAGAGGGGCCCAAAACTGGAGATGGTATTTAAGGTATGACCTCACCAAAGCTGAGTACAGGGGAATGATCACCCCCATGCTCCTGCTGACAACATTGTTCCTGATACAAGCCAGGATGCCATTGGCCTTCTTGGCTACCTGGGCACACTGCTGGCTCATGTTCAGCCGCTATCAATCAACACTTAAGGTCCCTCTCTGCCTGGCAGCTTTCCAGCCACTCATCCCCAAGCCTGTAGCTCTAATGGGAGTTGTTGTGACCCAAGGGCAGGACCCAGCACTTGACTATATTAAAACTCGTGGAATTGGCCTTGGCCCAGCAATCCAGCCTATCTAGACCTCTCTTTAAAGCTTCCCTAGCCTCAAGCAGCTCTGCAAATTTACTAGTGGTGTGCTCTATCCCCTCACCCAGGTCATTAATAAAGATATTAAACAGTATTACCCTATATTTATGTAAAATAAGAGCCCCATCCCAAAATGATGAATCCTGAAACCCATGGCCCTCCACACTTCTCTGCCTTTTCCCAGTGTCTCAGGTAGCCTCCTACTAGCTTATCTGAATTTTGTTTATTAAACCAGAAGCGGGACTAGCTGAATGAGTCCCGTCACACCAGAAGCATGTAGTTGAACAGAACTAGGTCTTGGTCTTTTTGCAGATACTTTCACTTTACTAACACATTTCTCTTCTTGCTGACTTAAGGACGTGAGGTGAGGTAGCATTACACCATGATTTTGAAGGTAGCACTGGGAGAGGAAACTTCAAGCCTCTCTTTACTCCTGATTGACTGAGCTCCACAATGGACACAAGGCAGTCAGCTTATCAGCACAGACAAAAGCCCTCAGTGCTGTTCTCTGGCACACTGCTGGAGCTGCCAGCAGAATTTCATGTTTTGGTAACTCAAAACGTTTTCATGTTATAAAAGAAGGAGGCAGATTCACCGCAATGGCTGTGTACTTATCACCTGTTCAACCCCAGTTTGAAAGAAACTTGAAAATCTGAAAAGTCAAGCTAACTGAAGCATTCTGAGGTCGCTGCTGAACCAGAATTTCCCACAACGCTATCATTAGGATCAGATTTGGCTTATGGGTTGCAGTATGAGACACTGTATTATTAACTGGTACTACAGACTATATAATTTCCTATGATTGGATGTAATGCTGTCCATAAATTTCAGGCTTCACCTAAGAATGTGAAGTGTAACTCCAGATCTATGTGTGTCTAATTTAGAAATTCATTATGTCCAGGATCTGTTGCTGACAATAAGTATCAGGGTCATCAATTCTTAAAAATACATTTATACAGATTTATATATGTTTTCAAGGCTTTGTTTGCTTAATGAAAGCTGATATGTGCTTTCACAGGGCCAAAGATAAGTTCTTTTCTCAAGGGCTTTCCATGAGTCCTGCTCAAGAACAACATCTCTGGTACCTAAAATATCACTCATTTCTTCATTTCTTTGATCCAGCCATGTCAATGACTCAAAACTGCACACAGTGCAGTGTCAAAAATGTTAAGAGAAGGCTTTTCATCTTGAGAAATGTGATTCTGTCAAGACACAGCTCCAGCAAAGTCTGTTTACAGCCTTGAGTGTCTGAAATTTCACAAGGAGAAGCAAAGCGCAAGGCTTAAAGTCAACTAGCAGGTTGTGGCATTTCCAGGAACCAGGCGAATGATAGGGGATGATATGTCAACATTGTACCAACAAGAGTAGATGTTTATCTCCAAATTCTCTCAGAATTCATAGGACTCAACTTTTGCACTGTTAGAATATTATGTTCTCTGAGAACTGCTCAGTGGGATGGGAATTAATTGCAAACTGAATTGTATACACACATCCCATAGAGAACAGAAGGCTTCAAGTATCCCACCAGTGGCTGGAGTGGAGATAAAAAATACTTTGAGGTGAAGTACCACTGAGAGGAGATCTCATTAACATTTACAGATACCTAAATGGTGTATGTCAGGAGGTTGGGACATCCCTTTTTTCTGTAGTAGCTTGCAACAGGACAAGGGGTAACGGGATGAAGCTGGAACACAAAAAGTTCCACTTAAATATAAGAAAAAAATATTTCACCGTGAGAGTGACAGAGCAGTGGCACAGGCTGCCCAGAGGGGTTGCGGAGTCTCCCTCCTTGGAGGTCTTCAAGACCCGCCTGGACATGTTCCTATGCGACCTCATCTAGGTGAACCTGTTTGTGCAGGGGGGTTGGACTAGATGATCTCTAAAGGTCCCTTCCAACCCCTACCATTCTACGATCTTTTTTTTATTAAGCTTTTTATTTTGATTTCTTAACACATTAACTTTTACTGTTCACTAAGCACAAACTTTAAGTTTTCACAAGTTTATTAGATATTAGAATATTTTTCACTTTGTATGCCTGTTTTGCAAGGATGCACTGTGGTGGAATCTTTAGTTCTTTATCTTCAAACTCATTAAACATAGCAGAGGAATATCAGACATAATGAAATTATTACAGTGCAGGTTTTCTGTGACACTCCTTTTGCTGTGCTCTAAAAAAAGTGCTATGTCCTGATTTCTTCCCAGAAGCTGTTCAACTCAATAAGTAAACTGAGAAAGTTTCAGAGAGTAGTTTTACCGAAAAGTAGAAGTTTTAAATGAAGCAGAATAAGTTTTACATTGTTCCGAATTTGTCAAATATTTCTATTTGAAATTTTACCTTTACTTTCATTGTGGCTTCAAAAAATGATGTTTTGGGAAAGAAAATGGAGATTATTATGTGTATTGTCCCCATTCCTGCCTAACAGGTCTATTTTTTTCTCTTACAGGTTGAAGACTGACAAAGCTTTGCGCCTGAGTATCATTGGTGAGCAGCAACTTCTGTTACTCATGCAGTGTTCAGCTTTTTAGTGTAGATTTTAAGTTTTACTAACTTTATAAATACTCCAGTTAGAGTTTCTTTCTCTATCATCTGACTTTGCAATCTTAAAATAAACTATCTTGAAATGCTAAAATACCTGACACGTTCATTCAAGTAGTATATACGGGATTGAAGTTGAGACTGAATATAGCCAAATTTTTAGTCATTGTACATGATAAGAGGCCAATATAGACCAAAAGTCTGTTTGCGTATCTGCACATTTATTTATTGGACTTGTCTTGGTGCTTTTATTGATTGCTTGAAAAGAGGATGATGTATGTAGGTTACTAGATACATACTGCTAGCAAGTAAATTCAAAACTTTGAGACAGAACCTGGAATATTTTTCTCTTTCACACTGTGCCTTTTCAGTTTTATCTCTTTAAAAACTGTGGTGATCAAAACTCTCTGCTCAGTCATTGTGTTAAGTTTGGGTGATTTTCCCCACTGTTTTGATTTTGTTTTGTTTTTTTTTTTTCCCATTGGGGCTTTCCAGATTTTCCATCTTTAGCAATTGATACAGTGATATTTTAAACACCATTTTCCAGTAAAGTGTAATGTCTTTTGTCCGTAAGGAGGATTTTCACATCATTTCAGATGTATATTTCTGTTAGAGCTTCCTTCATGTCTGGTACTTGAAATACAAGTGAGTTTATAATGCCATTCAAAATCTTGAAAAATGGGGGATTATTTCAAAAACTGTGACGAAATTTAATCTGCATTGGTGCTACAGTGATGATGGAATCATTAATGTTAATTTTGTTCTTGTAGGAGAAAAATTGCAGTGGTTTCAAAGTCATCTTGATCCCAGTAAAATTGAGTACACAAAGCAGGAGGCTGGCGAACTAATTGAAAAGTAAGACTGGTGTTACAAACAGGATTAAAAAGCTCAATTTGTATTTTAAAATGTTTTTGTTTGAGACCTGTAGAGTGATGATGGCTCAGGACTTTTTATATGTTATTATTAATAATACCAAGTAGTTGATTTTGCTGCAACTGAGGTTAACTATACATTGAAAAATTGATATATTAACATTAGAATTACTCAAGTCAGTCATGTGGTGGAGGTTGTTGGTTTTTTATTAGTTAAATATATGTCTGCTTTTGTGGTTTGTGGAAGATTAAATTTAGTACTAATTGCATGAATTTTCTAGTTGACTCATTCAGTGACACTTAAATGCACAGATTTCATTCTGCCTACTCCGGTATTGTTTAATTTTTTTTTACAGGGGAGATTAAACAGTACTCAGGTCAATTTTTAGGGCAGGAAATATAAAAATTTAATCAAAATTTAACCAAAAGAAGAAATTTAGTTATTTCTGTGCTGGTGGATGTATGTACCTGGATACATGTACTATTTTTCACCTGCTAGCTAAATAACATCATGTATGTGTATTTTTACACAGATGCACTGTATCAGTTTCCCTTTGGAAGCTCTGGCACTTCCTACACTGTTCATGAAACCTCTTAAAATACTAATCAACCCTTGTGATACTACAAAGGGAATAAAAGCTTACATTTCAGATTTGGCTTGGATGTTTATGAGTTGATTTGGAACACATGCCAAAGAACAACTTCAGTTTAAAAACTAACTATTATTGAGATGGTATAATTCAGCAAGTTAAAATTATGAATACATAGATGTAACACTGATTTTTCCATAGCAAGTGAATTACAAATAATCTGAGATTTTTATTAATGCCAACATAATTTTAAAAACAAGGCAAACTAAAAATGGCCAATCCTTCTGAAAGCCACAGATTACCCAAATGGAGCTTCTACTTTGTAATAGAAGTAATAAAGTAATAGTTCAAATCTAAGAAACATATCTGACTCATTTGGAAGGTAAATACAATTAGTAAAATGACTTCTTAGATTATGAAAGTAATTCTGTTTTGCAAAAGCTTTGACTGCATCTAGCATAGATGCATTTTATTTCTTTCAGTTATATGTGTCGATTCGATGCTGAATTGGAGCAGATTGAATTACAAAACAGTATTAAAGGTAGACAAGGAAGGCAGCATGGTTCACGGGAAGCTGTCATCAAGCAGACCATAGAACGTGAAAGACAACTTTATGAAGGCTATGGAATGGGTAAGTAAAAGCAGTAGAAATAATTCTGTGGTCACATGTTCTCTTGTTCACAAGGCTAGAATCTAAGTGAAATTATTTTTCTCTTTAAAGAAATTATCTAGCTGCTAAGTATTTATGCCTTGCAGAGGGGTTTGGGAAGAGGGTCAGGATGAAGAACAAGAGGAAAAAAGATGGTGGTGAACTGACTCATGTTTTTGCTTTACTACTTTGCCTTCATGAGTCTTTGCAACTGCTGCCTCTGCATAACATTTTTTGAACTAAAATGGCATTTAGTGCACCTGACTCAAATACAAATTCTATTCAGCAGCTTGCTTGAAGCTGCATTATGTACAAAACATTTTTTATTTTAAAAGTGCATTTCAGTGGTTGTGCATGTTTTAACATGCATTAGCTTGAAGACTTTATTTTTTCGTGTGGAGAAGAGCCAGCATCACTTTCTCAACAAATTAATGATGGGTTTTTTTAGGTGGGTTTCATTATCTGGACTTCTGCTAATGAAGTCTTTATACACAGCTTTCTTTAACATTCTTTTGATAATATACAAACTTACTGTTAAGGGTAAACCTTACTTGCCCCTTTCCCCCGAGGTGGACCAATTGCGTGAGGAACTTCAGCAAGTCTCTTATCATGAGAGAAGGCTTTAGGGTTCATGAACTTGAAAAGAACCAAAGCCTCCAAGCTCACGTGCCTAAAATATTTTCAGAAAGAGATCTTTCACTCTACTAAAGTTGAGATGTGTTTCACATGAGGGAATGATTGCAGCAGAAAGTGTGGTACTGATTTATTTCCAAAATTGGAATATTTCTGGGGTTTTCCTATGAAAATTCAGATGTTCCAGGAAGATATCCTGTGCTATTGTGACATATCTACAGGCTGTATTCTGCAGGCATAAATGACAGCCCACAAATATAAAAATAACAATTTTCCTCTTATTTAACTCCTCTGCCTGAGTAATCCTCCATTCTTTGACTTACTGGAGATAGTGGTGAAGGTGGTTTAAGTGCTCTGTGTGTGTGTAAAGATCTGAGCACTTAACTTCTTAATAATCAAAATCCCTCCAAATTAAAAAAAATCAAAATTAACAGTCTTATAGAGCTAAGGTGAAAGCACTTTGAGTTTTTAAACATTCACCTTAGCCATTATCACACGTTTCAGTAAAGTCATAACCTTACTGACTTTTTTATTAGCATTTATGTTCCTTTGGGATAGCCTTCTATGCCAGCAGATTATCAAATGTAATCTTCTGAGTAGCAGTCGTGTAACATAATGTAAAAGAGTAACACAAACATTTGTGCAGAAAATTTCCTCTTAAGATGCATAGTCTTCTTTAAGAAGAAACATTTAAACTCTTTTTGAAAAGTGTTTTCTGGTTTTGTAAGCTACACGTGAGAGACAGAAATAAAAGACTAAAAATTTGATGGCTGGAACTAGGCTGAAGGGAAGCAGCAGTAATCTGGTGAAGTAAGGGAGAAAGACAAAGGGATAATTAAAGTGCAGAAAGCAAAGACTTATTCTGAAGAGAGTCAAGTACAAAATAGTGAAATTTGTGTATTTTGCCATTAACGAATAAGCATATTGGAGTTGAGTGATGAACTTAGATTTAATGCTAAAGTATTATTCAGGTACAGTCAGTCTTCACAGTGAAAATACATCATGGAAGATATGAAAAATCTTCATTTTTCTGTGGTTAGGATAGAAGGCACAGCAAGATTTGGATTGTGTGTCATATTCCTCTTTTCCTCACTTTATATTGCACCAGTTAAGAAAATGAATTGAGTTTAAAATTTTGCCAGTGTTAATTAAAACTTTCACATCCTGCAGTGCCAGAGGAATTCAGGAATATCTGTATGACTTCATGAGTTATCTTTAATTACTCAGTAATGGGGAAGAAAAGTCACAGGGAAATAGATACTGACAGTCATCAAATAGCTCAGTTATAGAAAAATCTCCTTTTTATTTTGCTTCCAAATTTGAGTTATTCATTTTTTCCTTACTGCTTTGTGAAAAGCTGACAGAAGAAAGCAATAGGACTAGATGGAAAGATGTCAAATGCACAAGCACAACATAAAACTGAAGAATCCAGAAATATTGTAAGCAAAATTTGAGGTTATTATGGTATTAGTAAGTAAAGCATTCAGAGAGCATGTTGCAACTTCACATATTAAATATACTCTCAAATCATTCATTATTTGTTATCACAGCTGCTGCAGGTTTTGCTCTCTGTCTAGGACAGCATTCATTCAGAGAAAATAGTTGCTGCTAAATACTGTAATTAGAGCTTGAGGATAAATGGAAATCAGCTGGAAGCTGTGCTTTAATGCACTGGCTCATTATTATCCCTGGAAGCTGTAGTGAGTGAAGCTTTTGTAATTGACTTAGTATTTGTTGAGGTTTTTTTCCTTCCTATTCTTGAACTCAGTTATTTCTTGTATGCATGTTCATTTGCTACGAAAGACTACATGATATGACTTGTTCACATTTAGGAAAGTCTCCTAAAATGTGATGTCTTATATGTATCGGATATATGTAAATGAAAAATTAATTCTTCTTTACTAGCTGTTTGCAAAAATGGTAGGTATCCAAAAGCATAGTAAATTTTAGTCTTTCTTTTTAAAAAGCAGTATCTATACAGGGAACATTCAGTATTTCTGTGAGTCACTCACTCGTGGGATGGAGGAAAGAGTCAGAAGAGTTAAAAGTGAGAAAACTTGTGGGTTGAGATACAGACAGTTGAATAGGTAAAGTAAAAGCTGTGCACACAAGCAAAGCAAAACAAGGAATTCATTCACCACTTCCCATGGGCAGGCAGGTGTTCAGCCATCTCGAGAAGAGCTGGGCTCTGTCTTACCTAACAGTTATACTTGGGAAGACAAACAATGTCGCTCCAAATGTTTCTCCCTTCTTCCTTCTTCCGCAACTTTATATGTTGAGCACAATGTCATTTAGTCTGGAATGTCCCTTTGGTCAGATGAGGTCAGCTCTCCTGGTTGTGTCCCCTCCCAACTTTTCATGCACCTCAAACCCAGTTGTTGGTGAGCTGGTGTGAGAAGCAGAAAAGACCTTGACTCCATGTAAGCCCTGCTCAGCAGTAACATCCCGAATTATCGACACTGTTTCCAGCACAAATCCAAAACAGAACCCCATAACAGCTGAAGAAAACTAACTGTCCCAGCCAAAACCATCACATGTATTTATAGCAAAGCTATAGAAAGGGAACCCTAGATATTTACAGGGTATACCCTTGAAACTCAGAGTTAGCATGCTTTCAGTTGAAAATCATAATTGTTTCCTGTGAACATCATACATTTTTGATAATTTGCATCTAATTACCTTGCATGTTCTCTCAAAAACATGATGTTAATCTTGGGGAAGGATGGCCTTTAAAGCTAAATGCACCAGTTTTATTAGTTAATTCTTGAAACTTCTGGTTATGAGGAAATTGATTTAATTCAGATGGAAGTTGTATCATTTACATATGTGTGCTAGTGTAATTGCTGTACTGTTTGTTAGCTGCTGTTTTTTGTAATGATCATAATCTTGTGACTGAATGTTTCTTTGTCGAAAGAGCATCTACAGTCCTAACATCCTTTTCCTTTTTTAACTTCAAACTGCAGTATCATTCTTTGACTTAATTTGAGTGTTTCTCTGACAGTTCTAGTGATGCGATACATAGGCAGCCTGTATTCTGTGCAGAGCACTAGCATTTCAGTCCTTGAGAGATTTAGGTAAATCTCTTGTGCAAGTCTGCTTTGGGAGAGAGAAATGGTTACTGCTATGAAGAACTATAATGCTTTTACTGACACTATACTTCTGGAAGGAAATAAAACATCTCGGCAGGCTGTCACGGGGCCCTTGGTTGAAAAATAGTGCTGTGGGTTACCACTGTAGAAAGGCACTTTAACACCAGGAATGGCTCCTTTGTTCCCTTTTCCTGTAGTTTTCCTTTAGAAACCCTCCAGTTCCAGCTTGAGCACAGAGGCAGGATGGGTGAGACCTAGAGCTGACAGAAGCTTTTTATTTCTGGTTCCCATAAGAACTTTGAAGTAATCTGATTCAGTGCTTCTGCTGAACAATTGACAAGGTGGTAACTTTACAGTATTTTACGCAAGTTCTGTGTTGTAAATTAAGTTCAGTCACTTTGTCATTTTCTTTGTTGTGAAATGATGTTAAGCACTAACATCTTCATGACAGTTTGGGAGCTAACATGCTGTTTGTTCTTCCTCAGAGGACAGAGGGGACAATGAAAACTATCTGAAAGGGTCATAAACATGAAAAATACGCTTACTTAAACTTTTCACTGCTGTTTTCTTATAATGTATAGGTTGCTGAATACTTCATTTTAGAAATGCCAGACAGTATCTGCTCCCCAACATACTGTCTTCATTTTCTTTCCATTAACTCCTGTGCCATATTTCTCCCTCTACCATTCTTTCCATCTTTAGTTCAGAAAACCCACTCTTATGACTTAACGTTTTTAAAGCAAACTAAGAATTCCACAAGTAGAAGCAAAACCCATGGCATTGGTGCATGCCAAGGAGATACTTCTGAATAAGACCAGTGTTATTAATCTGAAAATACAGCTCCTTTCCACTGTAGTTAAAAAAAACCAGTTACTGCACACTGTATAGTTACTTCATTTCTACACACATGGGGCTAGAGTTTCTAGTTGTGTTCCTAGTCTGGCAATATTGTGGTTTGTATTGTACAATATATTGCAAACACACATGTAAACATAATTTAAAAGTTTTGCCATTGCCAAAGTAAAGATCAATTCATTGCCAAATCTTGGCTTGTCACAAAGTCTTCTCCCTTCAGAAAGACTGCTTTCTCATGACAGTGGTGAGTCCAGGATGATAGGCTAGATAAAACTGTTGGGACACTCTCTTTGGAGGAAGTCCTGTGTAAGTTAAAAACATGAAATGCTTTCCAAAATGGTTGGTTTTGACTTTTTTTTTTTTTTACTTTTTTGAGAGGGCTTAGTTTGAAAGTTTGTCATCTATTCTAGATTTGTGTGAGAATAACTGAGCTCTTCTGGAGAGAAGCTCTTCTAGAGAGAGTCCAGTGCAGGACCACCAAGATGATCAGGAGACTGGAACATCTTTCATACAAGGAAAGGCTGTGGGAACTGGGGCTGTTTAGTCTAGAAAGAGGAGACTGAGGGGGGATCTTATTAACATTTACAAATATCTAAAGGGTGAGTGTCAGGAGGTTGGGACATCACTTTTTTCTATAGTAGCTAGCAACAGGAAAAGGGTTAATGGGATGAAGCTGGAACTCAAATAGTTCCACTTAAACATAAGAAAAAACTATTTCACTGTGAGGGTGACGGAGCAGTGGAACAGGCTGCCCAGAGGGGTTGTGGAGTCTCCTTCCTTGGAGGTCTTCAAGACCCGCCTGGACATGTTCCTGTGCGACCTGATCTAGATGAACCTGCTTCTGCAGGGGGATTGGACTAGATGATCTCTAAAGGTCCCTTCCAACCCATACCATTCTATGATTCAATGATTCTGTGTTGGTTCAGTGCTTTGATTGAAATAATTAAGTACAAATCTCAGCTTATTTCTGGGTCAGTTGGCCCAAATTAGCATGACGTCACTTCTGCAAAGCTTGCTGTTTATGTCATTAGGCTCTGTCCTAGAAGCAAACTGAGTATACATTCCTCCTTCTAAAATAGCTGAGAGAAGGAAAGACCCTTGAGGCCTTGGACGTTTCAGCAAGTCTACAGTTCAAGGGACTGCAAAGAAAGCAAGAGAGACTGTGATTTTGTGTCAATACTTTGTTGGGAAGGATGGTCCTAATATGGCATTGATGTTTATCAGGACCAAGCAATCATCAGACAAAAAGAAAAAAGATTAGGTAAATGTTTCTTTGCCTTGCCTTGCTGGGCTGTGAGCGGTATCTCCTTATCTGTTTACCAAGAAGTAAGGCTGCATAAGTCAATGTAATTGGTATGGTGTTGGGGCCTGGGCTATAACGAATGCCATGGAGTTAGACAAAGAAAAAGAAGAAAAAGAAAAGAATGCCTATGTGACAGCAAGCTTGAGAAAGGAAGAAACTGAAACTACAGACTGTAACAGAGACAAGGTCAAAGCAAGAACACAGAATAGAGCATTAAACTAAGCATTGTTAGAAGATAGAATAGAGCATTCAATTAAGCATTGTGTGATCGCATGTATGTGACTAACAAATTGTAACACGTGTAACTAACAGTATCAAGTTCAGTAAAATGTAAGGTAAGCATAACCATAGTTTAGTGTGAGAGAAAACTAACTGAAGGCCAAAGAGATGGGGTGATATTCTAAGCACAATAAGGTTGATGTTTTAAGTACAATAAGGGTGGTTTAACACAATGAGGTTGGTGTCTAAGTTGTTACAAAAATGAAACTTTGAGGACTTTATGCATAGCACACGGTCCTTTGTATTAACTAATTGTCATGAATTGTAGCACGTATACTGCATTTGGAAAAAGTGATGATTATGTGACAATAAATTTGGAGTCGATGCACATCATATTGGTGTCTGGTCACTCCCGTCTTGCATAATGAAGAAGAACCCCTGCAGTATGGAAGGATTTTACATTATACAATTAGTAACTTTACAGTGTGAAAGGAAGGAATATTTTTCTGAATAGTCCGTACTATCAGGCCACAAAGATAAGTGACATCATCCTACATTCTCCGGTAGAAAAGTCATCTATAATCCTGCATTGATAGCAAGATCTGATTTACTACTGGAAGACTTGGGAAAATTGGTATGTGACCAAAGGCAGAACTTTGTGTTCAAGATTTCCTCAAGGACAGTAGATGAAGCTGCTGAAAGAACTGACTGAAATGTCGCATTTTTAAGAGGAAAAATAATAAAGTGGGTTTAATGTTAGAGAGGTAGCAAGTGTCTTCCTTGGGAAACCTGCTGGCTGTGAAATCTGTACAGTCATAGACAATAATGAGGTATTTTGTAGTGTGTGAAAATTTCAAGACTCCTAAGGCATTAATCTCTATAAATTAGTGAGGATGTTAAACAGGTCACTTTTGTGATGCTTTAGGACTAACCAAGAAAAAAGTGACAGTGAGTCAAGGCAAAACAGTTCAGACATCCTAGGTAAAATTCTGCATCATTTTACAAACTACACATCTAGTAGGAATGTTTGCCTCCCTTTTTACTACCAAAGGTAATGAAGATTTGTTGTGAGTGTATGTCACTTTCCTGGTTTCAGCTGGGGTAGAATAAATTTTTGTCCCTAGTAGCTGCCACAGGGCTGGATTTTGAGTTTGCGCTGAAGAGAACATTGCTAATACAGGGATGGTTTGGTAATTGCTGAGCAGTGCTTGCACAGCACCAAGGCCTTTTATGCTTCTCACTCTGCCCTGCCAATGAGTGGGCTGAGGGGGTGGGCACAAGAAGCTGGGAGGAAGGGTGGCCAGGACAGCTGGCCCCAACTGACCAAAGGGTTATTCCATGCTATGGTACCATGCCCAGTATATAAACTGGGGAGAGGTGGTGGAGAGGGGTGGATTACTGCTCAGAAACTAGCTGGACACCTGTCAGCAGGTGGTGAGCAATTGCATTGGACATCACTTGTCTTTTATTGGGATTTGTTTCATTATTATTACATTTTTTTCTTGTTATTTTAGTTATTACATTTTTCTTACCTCAACCTACAAGTTTACCTTCTTTTCTGATTCTCCTCTCCAATGGGAAATGGGGGAAATGGGGCGTGATGAGGGGCTGTGTGGTGCTTCATAGATGACGGGTTAAACTATGACAGTCACTTATTTCTGTTAGCAGGAAAAACTGAAAACTTTCAGTCGTTATATCTATCGATGTTTGTTTCTGTTCAATGAGAGGATCAACTCATGAGATGAGACAGGTGCCAACAGTCTATGTAAATATTATGTGGCAGTTACTGTAGTATTTAACAGGCATTTCAGCAATCAGGGATGCTAGTTTCCTACTATTTGGAGGCATTGAATAGTGGAAGCTATAATTGCACCAGAGTGAGATGAATTGTTATCAAATAGCCATTCTTTGCTCTAATTGCAGGTGGAGGGAAGTAGTATTATATTCCAAAATTCAAGGCTGTGTTCTATTTAAACACTTGACATCTTACTGTACTCTTGTCAGTGTTTATATTTTAAAAATACACACACAGAGATAGTTTTGTACTGCATGGTAAATTTTACAGAGTTTATTTAACTGTTTGTTACTTTTTTTTACTTGAGTTATCAGAGTTACTTTCCTAAGTGTACTGCTGATCTGCTCTGCTTCCAGGAGTGACTTAAGTGCTTTGATTTTTTTCCAAAAACATTTCAAAATACTTACGACCGCTTAGTACTCATTAGTTTAGAGTGAGGCTTGTCTATTTAGGTCAGCTTTGAAACTAAGCTTTCTTATTTTACCTTTTATCTATTGTGCATATTTATAGTAAGCTCTGCAGGGCAGAACTGTGTTTTTATGACACAGGTGAGTGAATATCTGTGATAACCTAGCACCACCAGACTTTGATGTTGGCTGGGGATGTTAGTTATGCTTTTAAAACAAATACTAAATGAATTTCCCTAGTTTCTTCACTGGATTTTTTTTTAAGAGAAACTTTAAGTGCTTAAAATGTTTCCGTTTCTCAGATGTGTGAGTTTAGAAAAAAATAAGCACCATTTTAAAATTATTTGTTAGAATTGTTTTTTCAGTTACTGACAGATTTGAATTCTGGAACAGTTCATAGGTCTAAGTTCAGTTCCTTTTCTTTAGAAGTCAGAGGTATTCCTGTTTGTATGTTGCTCTAGAAACTTCCTAATGTGAATCCTCATTCTCATTTTTTCTTCATCTTTTAATGTCTGAAATAATATGTTCAGCCCTTTAGCTCCCCCTTCTTTCTTTGAAATGAGACTAACCTGGGTAATGGAACAGATCTAACAGAATTTCATTTCATTCCTATTAGAAATCCCAGACATTATGAACAGAAAGCATCTTAAATTTTTCAGGTAAGTTAATTTTATCATCATTACTAATCTGCTTATGGAAAACCAGTGTTTCTGAATTTGATGTGTCATATGTCTGTTTTCTTAGGAAAGAATTTATGTAAAACTGATTTGTCTGGTTCCCAGACTAGGTATGCTGTTTCAGCATTTCTTAGCTGTTACAAGCTAAACCTGGTGATGGTTCATCATTAAAACATTGAAACTGTTAGCAAGCTTCAGCAGTTGGAATTCCATTTCTGTAACTTAAGTATCTTTTTTTTCAATATTCTTAGATAATATTTTTACCAAAAGCCTCACCTCAGCTGTTCACTGATTTGCACAAAAATGATCTGCATTTACTGTTAGTGTTTAAAGATCAAAACATAGATTTCTTAATAAATGGAATTATACTGTTTTCTTAACCTGAAATAAGGTTTCAGGTGGTAATTATAGTCCTACAACATTGCAACTTATTTATAGCCAGAACTTATCATTAAGTGACTAGAACAGCACCAATTTCTTAGTTGCATCTTCTAAGATTCAACTCTAGTTGTAGTACAGTTGTGTTTGTGTCTATAGTTTAAATTCTAAAGTGAATTGATGACTTGCATCCAGTTAAAAGATGCAGGAGCTGTGAAACTTGCTGGTAGCTCATCTGAGCCAGCAAGCCAATATGCCTGGGTAATGAATGTACACTCTTACTGACAGCTCTATCGAATGAGATACTTGAAAGGAAAAAAAAGAGGCTTACGGATGCTTATGTTGCAAGTGCTGATAATACCACTAACTCCTAGGGGCGGTACATAGCCAGAAGTTACCCTTACAGGGTGTTGGAATAAAGCCAGAAATCACAAAGAAGAGACAGGTCTCTGGCTGCTCTGTTCATAAAGGCACATTTGTCTTTGTGTACTGGGACATCTGATGGAAGTGTTGTTTTATTACCTTGGCTGAGCAAAATCGTGACTTCTTTTACAATTGGCAACTACTGTTTTTGCCCTTGAGAAATATTATCCAAGAAGTGCACTTAGAGTAATCAAGAAATCGTTCTATTAATTGACTACTGAATTTGGGTTGTGATGTTTAAATGAACCCTTCCTCCTTCTTACAACCTTTTGAAATTATATATTTACCGTGTGAATTAATGTTTACTAACATTTTATCCCCTTGAAGTCAGTCAAACAAGACGGTAAAAGTTACCATAATTATAATGTAGGACTTTATGTACTTGTATTTGCTCTGCAAATTGAGCAGATGAAGAAACTCTTCCAAACTGCCTTTCCGTTGCTTACAACTGGGAGTTTAGTATGTCAAACCTAAAAGCAGATGTTGTAAAGTAACTGAGGTCACAAATAATATGTGGGAATATGTGAATCATAATTTTTTTCTTCAGAATGTCAAACCTGGAAGTGCTTAATTCTTCACGGAGAAATTACAGCTGCTGTAGCATACAAGATCAGGTGAAAATGTTGGTGCTTATTCATACTGCACTGGAATTGACAGTATAATTTCGAAAAACAGCTTGCCTCACTTAAGTTAGCATCTTCTGAGGAAAGGTGAATTAACTCTGCCGTTCCTTCTTGCTTTTTGTATTGGTAATTGGCTTTCATTACCCTCCCCCCACCATCTTTTTTTTTTTCTTTAAGAGAATGGGATGGTGATCTCAGGAAACTGCCAAACATCAAAATGAAAAAGCTCTCAGCTAGGGATGCTGCTTGCAGTCAGCCTGAGGTGGCAGATACGGAAGCTAAAGAAGAACTGAATAAAGGAGAAGAGGTGGCTGACTGAAGAGCTGAAACAGCTGAAGGGAATTGTTTTGATAAACACTGGAAACAAGAATAAATTCTAATTATATTTGCAAAGGCTTTTCTAGTTGCATTTTTAATCAATTCACTGTGATCCAGTGGTAAAGAGTATATTGGGTAAAGCTACATATTTTTGGATTGAAAAAAATTAAATAAATACTTAAAATCTAAATTGTACCTTATCTTTAGGATGCAGGCTCAGGTTGACAAAGCAATGGTAGTTTATGTCATTGAAATCCTGAGTAGCTGAGTACTTCTTCCTTTGTCCTAGAACAGTCAGAAATCAGACACTTGTTATAAGTACTTTGTGGTGGGAAATCCTTACCTTTTCCTGGTAATGGCAAGAATGTGTGTCATTTACTGTATAAACAGCAGGTACCCAGGTAAACAGTAGGGCCAGATAGTGGTGGCTGGGATGTCTCTAGGTGTACACTGTTTTGTGGAGAGCAGTGATAGGCTCCATCTCACAAAGCCCTGTGCTGTGTGGCACAGAACAATCTGAGTGTAAGAAATGCTCCCTCATTTGGTGGAAATGTGCATGCAGAATGAGATACTTAAAGCATCAGTTAATCATGAAGAACTCTAGCACCTTCTCTTGTCTAAGAATCTGCATCAGGAACAGAGAGAGATGGAAAAGCTTCAATAAAATATTGGTTTTGGTTTTATTCAATAAGAGTCTGAGAGAATTACACTATCCTCGCCACTCTATTGAAGAATTCAGAAGCCAGTTAAAGTCCTTACAGTCTGGTTTTAAATATATCATTTGTCTATTTTTTTTCCTGATGCCTCTGAGAAAGCTCTTCATTTTAAGTTACGTTTCATAGGACTTTTAAATAGCAACCTTGCATTATGAAGCAACTCTACATGATTTTACATGTGTCTTTCAGGAAGATTAGCAGATTCTCACTTTTAATGCTACTAAGATTCTGTGATGAGTTCCTGTGTGAATCACTCTAGGTGGTCCTGCTCTGGCAGGGGGGTTGGACTAGATGATCTTTCGAGGTCCCTTCCAACCCTTAAGATTCAGTTATTCATAGGTCATAGAATCGTTTTGTTTGGAAAAGACCTTTAAGTCCAACCACTAACCATACCAAGCCCACCAAGACCTCAGCACCTCGTCTACACAGTATCTCCAGGGATGGTAATTCCAGCACCGTCCTGGGCAGCACATTCCGGTGTCTTAACAACCCTCTCAGTGAAAAAATTTTTCCTAATGTCCCATCTAAACCTCTCCTGGTGCAGGTTTTGCCCGTTTCCTCTTGTCGCGTTACTTGGGAGAAGAGACTAACTCCATCACATCACTGCTTTGTGTCTGTGTTTTAGAAGTAAAAGTGCTGAAGTTCAGGGCAGGCCTTTGATACATTTTAAAACTTTGTTAAATTGAGCTGAGTTGTGGAATTCAGCTTGTTTTGATTTATAGAACTTGAGATGTTAAACTCTGGTAGAAGCTGAGCCAAGGTAATTGGTCTGAACTATGAAATGCATTGGTGTATATGTTTATTTAGTGCTTTGACAGATTTTGCCTTTCAGAAGAGCTTCTTAAATTTTTGCTTATATACATCTGATGTGCTTGGTAATTATAAGTAGAAACATTGCAGAAAGTCTCTTTTCCATCACATTGGGTAAAATGCAGAAGGAAAATGAGCAGTAAGGTAACAAGGACATATCTCAATAATGACAGCATATTAGGCTGATGTCCTGGTGAATACTTTAAAAAGGACTGTCACATATGAAAAATGAGATGTTCTATATTCCTTGAAACAACTCAGTAATAAGGCATTATAAAAAAATATTATTACTTGTGTGGTTGATGTGATAGTGAAATATTTGAAGCAATTTCTTTTTTTGATATTTGTTAGTCACACTTCAAGAACGTGTTTACAATTTGGACTTGATTATTTTCTTCCTTGAAGTCCATGTATTCATTGCTTGTTTAGATGGATTTTAAACTGTCTTAACCTACTGCATAATTAATGAAAACAGAACAGTTTCTCTGTATGAACTGTTTACGTTGAAATATCAGAAAGAAATCATTTGCAGCTATCAAGTATTCATATTTGAATTGAAAAGTAATCTGGACTTCAGTTGCTGATGTGCAGGAGCAAATTACTAGATGAATTTTGTGGCAGAATACTAATGTGTCTACGAGAAAGAAGAGAACCCAAAAAACAACCAACCAACCAAAGCTCTTTATTTCTTTATTTTTTATTTCTATGCTCAGAGTTTTGTGCTAAGAGGCCTGGAGTGGGGAGGATTTGCCTTACCTATATCAGTGAGACAAGACAGTGGAATCTCTTTCTACACTTTCATAATCTAATCATGCCTGTGCTTTAAAGGCAACTATTAGGGTTTTCTGTGTTGATGGGTTTCTTCCCTATGGTGGAAAAAAAAAAGGATGAATGCTCTCAGGAGTTCTGAATTGTTATTCTGATTCTTTAAAATCTAGAAAGCAGCTGCTGTTAACAGTGGGAATGGGAAATATTTAGGTGAGGTTCTCTGTACTTGCTGTAGGCAATAACTTAAAATTCTGTCCATTTGTATCTAAGGGTTACAGACTTAAATCCTCTGATATAATTCTCTGTAATTTACAGAGGTTTTTTCTGCTTAAGATTTAATTTTATGGAAGATTTATTTAATCCTTAATTGCTTCACAATGTCCCTGTGTTTTTTACTTTTTAACGGCAAAGTTGTAATAGTTAAAACTCAAGGTTCTTTAATTCTCAGGGCTTACATTAATCATACAAAATTTCAAACCAAAGGTAACATTTTAACATAGAAAGCTACTTGTATGTAAGAACTCTGGGGTTTTTTTAAAGGTACTTTATAAGTTGCTACACTGTACTTTGTAGTGCACTAAGGTATACTTTTACTCCCGCCAGCCTTCTAACTTTCAGTAGCAGCTGAGTTGTTAGTTGTGCTCTGATTCTGGAATTTATCAATGATGTCAGGTGGAAAAAAACATCTGACTTGTAATTCCAGTAGCAGTATGATTTTTTAAATGTAAACAAAGCAAATGTCAATTCTAAACACACAAAACCAAAAACACAAGCAACAGAAAATGCTCTCTTTCTCAGGGCGGGTTGGATGCAGTGGATTAATTAATCTACAATTCTTTAGTGCCAGAAACAAATGTGACTGAATTAATGGGAGTTGTTCACCATGGCTTTCCCATCTGTTCCACAAAAAATGTTTCTAAAAGGATGAGTCTTCCAGCCTCAGTATTGTGTTTTTCCTTTTTCCCCCCTACCAAAGAATGTGTTGCTTCTCGTGGAACTCCAATATGTATAGTGGGATGCAACAAGTGAAAAAGGCAAGGTATATGAACCATTTTCTGAGCCGTTTGTAAGTAGTTCAAGGAATATACTTAAGGAGTATCTTTTGTGTGTATTTTTAATTTCTTTTTTGTCTTTGATTGCAATAGCATGTTTACTCACCTCTGTAATGACATGTGAAGACAGAGCCTGAGATCTGAAAATGTGTATGCTGGAATCTAACTTCTAAAAATCCTTTTTTGCTAGACACTTGGGAGTTAGGAGAGCATAGTGAAAAAAAAGGATGTTATTTTGTTTTTCTCAGCAGAAAAAATTCTCTGCTTAAGGAATCCTGCAGGCTTAGTTTTCTGTTAAAGGGCAGAGAAATGCCTGTACTACAGAAGTATGTCGAATTGGCTTACTTGGTCAGTCTCAGCATGCTACAATGCATATATCCTATTTCTATCTTCTAGCTCTTTCAGGAGCAAAAATTCATTCTTCCAGACTTTGTCCCCAAAAAGAAGTATGTTTTGCAAAAGTAGGAAACTGTGCTAATGAGATGCTGCGATTTATGTTCTGCAGTTGAAGCTATTGCCTTAAATACAGCTAGCAAGATCGTGTGCAGAGTTCCTGTAATGAAACTAAAAATAAGCTGACCGTGGGAAACTTAATGTAGTGGTTCTGCAATCACGTTCCTCTAGCCTTAACTACTTTTATTGCAAATACTGCCCACTTTTGTTAAAAGGACGAGTTTCATATGGAGCTAGCTACTTGTTGCAAAAGAAAAATAAGATTATTTAAACTAAGTTGTGAGACGAAAATGCCAGCATTACTCTAACAACAGAAGCATTTTCTAAAGGAACACAGAAAGGTGACGGCATTCTACTAATGTCAGCTCATATTCAAGTTCTCACGTAGTCAACCAAGACAGTAACATGCTCATTTGCAAATTTATAAAGTAAAATATACACTGTACACGAACAGGCCAAAAAATAAAATCTCACCCATGCTTATTTAATGAAATATTACTCTTTTTCCCTAGCTGTTCAATTGTAAAGTGGCACTTGAAGAAGATTCACTAAAGCGTTTGCCTGAACTTTCTTCTAAGACTGATTTGTTCTTTTGACTGCATTCTTCAGGGCTCCTTTAATTAGCAGACTCTTCTGCTTCTGAGAGCCATCAAGATTGGATTGGTTTGTTTTGCTTTTTCTGAGCATCCTAACCCATCTACATCTCGCTGCTTTACTTTTCACTTCATACTGTTAGTGAACAATTAGCAAATCTTGTAGAATGTGGTGTTTACTGTGTTCCGGACATGCACACACCAGTGTAGTGACAGGTGCTTCGTTACAGCCTTATTTCTTCAAGTTACAAATTGCACAAGGTCTAAAATCCTTGTAACTATATGGTAGTTCTGAAGAAAATCAAAAGCCATCTATTGAACTAGATGATCTTAAAGACTATTTGGAATAGTACGAATTATATATTTTGATAGATGTGTTACCTTTGAGCTGTTTAGAAAACCAAAAAAGGAGGTCTCTGGTTCAGTTAGTATCAGTCATAAGGATTTGCAAATAATAGAAGAGCAAGTTTATCCACACTTTCCAGCAGTTTGGAATCATTCTGTTCTCAACCATGGCATAAAATGTACCCAAGGTTATTTTCTGAGCTCTATGTCATAGGCAGTGGAAAAGTGGTACACTATTTGAAGTACTTTTCGCAAATTCTTTGTTAACTGACAGGTTTTTTGTCTGTCAGATAAACTGACAAGTTTCTTTGGCTGTCAGATAAAGCTCACACAGAACAACCTCAATGTTTTATTGGAGGGATAGGTGTGAGTAAATACCATATAGTGTGTTTCCTTGTTTATGTGTGTACAGAGAGCGATCTGTTTTCTGTTCTAATGGTGCCCTTCATCAAGAGATTTGAACTGTTGCATGCAAAGCAAAAAAGCATAATGATTTGTACCTCTCTTAATCCTAAACCCAAATTTGTCTCTATCTTTCCATATGCTAACAAATGGAAAAGAATATATCTTTATTACTGGAATCCTTTTGTTTTGCTCTCTCTTCTGTATCTTGTAGGGATTTGTGAAAATGTCTTTGATCTACATGGTGAGCTGGTGAGGGCAGCTTTAACAAAATGAACAATCTGTTGGCCTTGGATGTTGGGAATGCAAGTTGTTAGAACACTTCTATGTTTCGAGTGTATATTCTTAGCAGTTATCACTAGCTATGTAATCACATGTCCCTGTTAGAACTCTGAGATTTTGAAACTTAGCCCACTCTTTCCTCAGCTGATAATCTAGGAGGAAGATAACAGGGTAGGCGAATATAACCCTCTTTAGAAACTGTTTTTGTAGTTTGATTGGAATGCTGTGTATTTATCAAGATACTTTTTTTGGCTTTACACCTGACAAAGTACATAGGTTCTTTTGCAATGCAAATGTAACATTTTCATGAAAAAAAAGGTAATAAAATCTTGAGAAAATCTCACCAAGTAGATGTCTAAAGTAATTAAAACCAGGAAAATGATCCATTCTAACAATCTAAAATGGGATTATCTTTAAACCATTTAACTGTGTGTCCAACCTGTCTTTAAAGCTTTCAAGTTGGGTTTGTGTGGAGCTAGTTTTGCTTGGTAACAGGGGGAGGGGGTTGCAGTGCTGCCCCTATAAACAGTTCTCAAAACTTCCTCTGGCTCTTAGTTGGACCCACTTTTGACCCTGTTGGGACAATCTAGTACCTCTCTCAACGCTATTTAAGAAGGGAAATCTGTAGTGCATAGGAGGAGATGGAAGGAGTGTGACAAGGTGGAGGTGACCACCAGCAAGGGAGGAAAGGAGGAGTAGTGCTGGACCAAAGAGTCCCTACAGCCTGGGGTGAGAAGGAAGACTGTCCCCCTGTGACCCAGGGAGGGCAATGGTGAGACTGATGATAGTTACCCGGAGCTCCAGGAAGACCCTGTCCCTGACATGGTGATTGCCCTTGGACGGGCAGGAGGTTGGCCATGGCGCAGGCTGTGTTGGAGAGCCTGTGGGCCACAGAGACCCACACGGGAGGGGAGAGGAGCTGCAGCCCTCAGGATGAACGCACATCAGAGGAGCCTGTGCAGGGCTGCATGGCCTGTGAGGGACCCTGTGCTGGAGCAGGGAGGACCAGTGAGGAGCTCACCTGCCTTGAGGTGAGACAAACAGCAGGAGCCATCAGGAAAGGACTGACTGAAACCCCCATTCCCTGCCCCCTGAGCTGTTCAGGAGGGGAAGAGGTAAAGACACCAGGATCAGGAGCCTGAGCCCAGGAAGAGGGGAGGGGTGAAGGGAGGGGGTCTTAGAGGGCTGGTTGTACCTTTCATCATCATCCTGCTCTGTGTTGTTTTTTGTTTGTTATGTTTTGGTTGATGGTAGATTAAGTTTTGTTTCCTACCCCAAGCCAAGCAGTCCTGTCTGTTTTGCCCAGGACTGTAAGTGGCAAAAGTCCCTGTCCTTAGAGGGTTCCAAAAGCCCTTGGTTACTCTTCTCTTCCCCATCCTGTTGGGAGGGGGAGGAATGAGCAAGTGGCTGCTTCTGGTTCTTTCTTTATTCCCGGCTGGGCCTAAACCACACTGATATTGGGCATTCCACAATCAGGTATTATGAACATTTGATTCCAAAGCACTGTTCTGCTTAGGAAGTTGTCTTCTTCTCATCGTCTTACAGTTGAAGCCCAGTACTAGTTGCCCATTTTGGTACAGATATAAAACCAGTTGCTTTCTGAGTGTTCTTTTTGGAGTTGAAACCTGTTCATGGGCTTCCTTTCTGCAAGTTAAACAATGATAGTTCTTTTCAAGTGCTTTTGTACTGTGAGGTGTTTTCCTGAGCATTATGCCAAGGTGTGGTACACAAAACTAGCTACTTTGAGCTACCATGTTTATCGGTATTTAGTGTTTGTCTTTCTTGCAAGAGAGTGGTCTTCCCAAGCCATGTTCAGCATGTGATGCTCTATATAACAAAGTGACAAATGTAGAATACTACAGTAACTTGAGTCATTTGTTTAATACAAATACATTTTTTTCACAACAATAAGCAGATATATTACTTTTGTTTCCCTTACCTTCTGTCTTTCAGTACACATTCACCCACAGAAACATAGTTTTTGTTTTGCAAAAGAGAGGGAGTTAAACAAGTAACACAAACTAGTAGTTCCAAATATTATACACAGTAAAATATTTTCATCATAAAATTAGGTTCCATTGCAGTATTAGAAATTATAATAGTTTGTTCTGGTGGTGGGGAATTACTGTTTTTTTTTTTTCCTACACAACAAAAATAAACACTGCTTTCAGATAGAGCAGTGTGTGAATGGCACAGTTGGACTAGTTGACAGTCTTTGTAATGGTAATGATAGTCAAAAGTGGTATATTTATGCCAGTTGGAAATAAACTTTGTAATGCATGTAACTTAGGAAAAGAAATGTGCGTGTTTACAGGTTAGGAGCATCTTGTTTAAAATTCCAGGTCTGATCTGACACCAGATGACCTTTGCTTAAACAAGAATGCAGTCTAAGCTCTCTTGGTAATGACAGCTCAGAGCAAGGTTCTGCCCTTGTGTGTTTGGTCAGGCTAAATTCCATCATCAGTGTGGAGATGTGCTGTGGCTACACAGTTAGATACAGGTCTTTATTTGGCCTGTCATTTTCATTAAATAAAGTTTTTAGGACGTATCTGAAAACTTTCAGTATACTGTTTTTGCCAGGCAAAATCTTTTGGGGTTATTAAATGGATAGAGAAAATCATGATTTGTATGGGAATGGAAAAACATTGGTTGTTAAACAGCTGTCTAGTGTCTGTATTCATACAGCTTCGTGTATCCAAGGCATGTTGGTGTGAATTTCTCCTTGCCCTCTTGAAGAGGCTGCACTCTGCTTCAGAAACAAATTCTAATCGTACATGAAATCCCTGAAAGCTCTAGAAAAATCCAGTGCACCTGAGAAAGTGATGCACTGGCTAATACTGTAATGCTTTAAAAAGTTAAAGACTGCTTCAAGCCTGCTGGACTCTCTCTTGCTGCTCACTTGTCTCATTGTCTGTCTCAGCAGACAATGTCCCATCTTGATCTTTTTCCTGCTGTCCAAATCAATATTTCAAACAGAGGAGGAATGTCAACTGAAACCTTTCTCCATTCTGACATTTAGCTAACTATAAGCTCAGTTGCGTAGTTGAGCTGAGTGCCAAAATAAAGTTTTGAGCTTGTTAGTATAAAATTTTCAAGTTAACCTTCTTTAGCAGGGGACATGGACTAGATGATCTCTAGAGGTTCCTTCCAACCCCAACTATTCTGTGATTCTATGTTCTGTTGCTGATGCTTCAGAGTATTTAAAAATATATACAGTAATCTTGTTGGATGCTAAAAATGTGCTTTCAAAAGCCTCAGGTTTTTTGGTGGGTTTTTTGAGTTGAATTTTCTACTCGTTCAAAAAAAACCCAAAAATCAACGTGGATTAGTCTCCAGTAAACTGTCAAAATAGGGCATAAAGTACTTTCAAATAGGTTCATGATGCTACAGCAGGTCAAAGAATAAGCTGGCTAAAGAAGCAGGTTCACTACAGACTTAGTATGAAACTTTCTGATTATTTCAGAAAGCTCTTAATTATCTTCCATAATAATGTTCCTTGTCAGTCATTTTTGCTATGATTCATCAGATTTTATTGTAAACATAATTCCAAACATTTAGATGCAGCTTGTAATTTTAAGTGTCTGACTTCAGATATCATAACATTTACCTTTTAGCAAGTAGATTTACACTTTTTGAAAACCATGCCTTTGCAGACTATCTTAAATATGTGCAGTTATGAGGCATCCCTTAGTACAGTCATTGTTTCCTGAAGTCTTCTCTACAATTTTAAACAGAGAAATTATTTGGTTACTCTTGTTTGTCATTTCAAACGAGAAGCTGCTACACTTCCAGTTCACAGTTGTGTAACTGGAAAGTTATTTTCTATGAAACGTGCATGTCATTAGGTGAAAAAAACAAAACAAAACACCAACCTTAAACATTGGTCCAACTCACCTGTAGTAACTCAGAGGAAATACTAGTATGTATTTAGGGCCTGTTCAAGCACCAAGATTTTGTATCTGTCTAGCCAGATGACAGTCACTCTAGTCACAGTCAAATTACATGAGCAATTCCAATACAAAAGAACATAATGGTCTGATAAAAGACACATTTCTTGCCAGTACTACTACTTCCAGTATTCCCTGAGCCTTACGCCAGTAAGCACATTCACAAAGGAATGGCCTAATCTATAAACTCCAATACATCTTTGGCCCAGCACCCTGGATATTTGCAAGAACAGAATGATTGTGTTACTTAATCATAGATACTAGAGTGTGTAGAGAGGAAATTTACCATTAGAAATCTCAAGGCTTCTGTTGAAGTCTAGTTCACTTGCAATTGTGGCAGATTTCCCCCTTTCAATGAATATGTGTCCTCCTGTCTTTTTTACTCTGGTTTTTTTTGTTGTTGGCTTGTTTGCTTTTCCTCCTTTACCTAAATACAAGATGAAAAAAGAACTTTTTTTTTTTTTAAATATACATTACATTCAGGCCCCAGACTTGTCCATGCCAGTACTTAACTACTCCAAGTCAATACTTGCGGTTGTGTCCTGATGGTAAACATCACAGGTATGAGAATTGAATCACAAAATTAGTTCTTTATATATAATTCACCCTGTTGGACACAGTAATATTATCTACATTCATTTATCTATTGCACCCTTTAATGCTATTCACACTTGATTTTTATATGATAATGCTCAAAACACGAAGTTAACAACTGAACTGTTGAATCTCTAACACCTCAAATTTACCTGTACAGAGGAAAACCATTGATTTATTTTTTTCAGTCAGGAAGATAAAAACTAACTTTTCAGAACAAGGAGATAAAATCTAATGTTCTCTTAAGATATGTAGGTATATTCACTTACATCTACCTTTCTGTATCACGAATCTGATAAAATAAAACAAAAATGGCTTTCATCTTCCCTGTCATTCCTTTTCAGACCTTTGATAATATGCAATTTACTTTTGTATGGTTCTACAGTAAACTGCATTTTTTTCACATTTTGTTTTGCCTCAAAACCTTGTGTATCCAGTTTATGTCTAATTCACTCTTACAAAGTAAAACAAACAGCTGAGCTGCTTTTCTCAATACATATCCTGCTTCTGCAGGGGGCTTGGACTAGATGATCTCTAAAGGTCCCTTCCAGCCCCTACCATTCTGTGGTTCTGTGATATCTACACGTTCTTTGCTTCCTCTACTTATTTTGCTGACATTTATACGTAAAAAAAATCTGTAGGTTATGGAAACATGAGTTTACACTGGTTGGAACTGCCTACTTTTCCAAACTTCGGATATAATTTTTAAAAGCAATGCTACCTTTCAAATGTTTCAAATATCCTTAGCTGACACAGCTGCCCAAACATTCTGGCTCCACTGCAGTCACATACAAGTCTGTTAACATGTGAGGCTTTGAGAGTGAGTGCTGTGACACAGCTCTTTATACTTCGGTTCAGTTAATGCATGTAACTTGATTGGTACCCTTTTGAAGTCTGTTGGTAAGAAGATAAATAGCAAATACAAATGTTAGTAGTAAACAGATGAAAGGTTTTTGTTTTCTGTAAACAGAATGATTATTCAGGTCTGTTTCTGCCTTCCCAGCCATCCAATTTAAAAAAAAAAAAAAGGAGTCATCACATTTGTTTGGCATTGTCTGTTAAACCTGTTCTCTATTGCACTTTCTACACTTCCACTTTCACTACACTTGCTGACTAGTTGAGAAAATACTTCACAAATGGTCACATTCCATAAAGTAACAAGTTCCTTTGCTGGATCCATTTTCCTCGTGGAGTTCTGGGTTTTTTGTTTGTGTTTTTTGTGTTTCTCTTTTAAACTGAAAAAAAATGCACAGTCATTTATACTGTTTTTTAGCATTTGTAGTGTAGAAAACACTACACCTTATTCTGCAAGAAAGAAGTGAGGCTGTGTCTGTCAAACAGGCATGACCTCGGACGATGTTTCTTCAGCTGCTGGCTGAGAGTTTGTACTTGTCTGTGCTACTGGCACCACCACTGCGTCCTTGATGTCTGAGGTCTGAGTACATGAAGAGTTCTTCTCCTCCAGTTTTTTGGCAGTGTCTGGGCAGTTTTGAACAAAGATCACCCTGTTGTAGGCTTTCAACCTGCGCCACAGCTGCACATAAACCTTACACTGCACGTACATGAAGACCAGGCCTCCTGTGAATCCGATGGCCACCACAACAAGTTTTGTCCAAAATGGCCATTCAAGGACACCTTCAAAAGAAAACATTTATGTTTATTACCATTGTTGTACATTGAAGATCAAGTACTGAGTTTCAGTAAACTATTTTGAAAAGAAGCCACTTGCTATGAATTCCCAGGTACGTATATGCTATTGGGGCAGTGACTCAAGTAGAAAACAACACCAGTTTCCTATCCCATAAGTAAGTCAGCCGAGAAACTACATCTGCTCCTTGCTTTTAACTGACTTCACCACAATTTGGTCAAACAAGAGATATGAGGCTGATCTCACGAAGGAAGCACAATGCTTGATAAATTCAAACCCAAAACATTCTACTGTTCTTCAATAACATCCCCGTATTCAATAGCTTGCTTAAGTAAAAATACAAGTACGAAAACCAAGACAACTGTATACCTAGAAATATTACACACATCTTCAACAACTCTTCTCTTTAGTCATGCTAGAAGCATGACACTGTTTAGGGTAACTGAAACACCAACATTTACACTGCTATTACTTGGTCCTAGCATCATTCTGAAGCCAGGGTATAGTAAAAACAGGCAGTGGAAAGGGCTCTTATCTCCTGCATTATCTGCTATCATTGGCCACTTTTTCCTGCTGTCTATGTAACCTCCCCTGTGCTTAATGTCAGTTCAGATTGCAACTCAAAAGCTTTGTATTCTCTTCATCATAATAATCATATTTAAGACTTAAAAACACCAAATAGACTTAGATTTGAAATGGGAAACAATAGTTCAGTTTATGGAATACAGTTTCCACATACAGTAAGTATAATCCAAAAAGAAACCTTATGTTAAACAAGCACTTTGTCTGGTTGGGTTTTCAGTACCTCCATAGAAGGAGACTCCACAACATCTTTGTTCCAGTGTTTGACCACCCTCACAATAAACACAACTGGAACATGGACATTCATGGTGAAATTCTATTTGAAAGGATACAGAAATGGCTTTCTACACTAGTTAAGTTCCACATGAAGGACTAATGCAACCGGAACACTGTTTCTTGGAAGTTTTATTAAGAAGTTTGTCGATGAAAGGGCTGTGTTGTGTTTCAGAGAGTATCGAGGTTCAAGTGCGTAATTAATATAAATAGCTACTTTATGACCTGAAATTGCACTGAGCTGTTTGAATTTGACTCATCTAAAGCTCTTGTCTGAGCTTTAGAAATATGGGAGATTAACCTAGGAAGAACCAGTAGGCTAGTTAATCTGTTGTAATGATTACACTAAGTAGAGGTCTCTCTGCAGGGGCATAACAGGCTTTTAACACTGATGCACTCATTACTTCTGCATTAAAGCATTTGATGTAGCCCTGTATCAGTGAGCTGTTATTTAAGAACAGAAAGCGACTGGTTACACAGCTGCCTCTCAAAGCCACCCATTGTGTTATCAATACAAGATCGAAGAAGGTAAAAGATACTCGCCGTTATCGTTGCCTTGTTTAATTTCCTCAGCGGTTCTATCAATTAAAACATACAGTGACCAAACAACACAGGTAATTGCAATTACATGGAATGTGACTGAACAAACTATTTTCCTCCTCTCACTTGTTGTCATCTGTAGTTTCTCCCACTGTAATTAAGAAAAAAATCATAATTAAAAAAACCCAGACTTGTAAGATTTTACAGTAAACTGATTAGGCCATTCTGTCTCTCCCTACCAAAATTCTAAGCAGTCATGAAATTAACAAATCCTTTTATTTTGATAATACACATTACAGTAATATCTGCATTGTCACTGTAAAATTCATAACGATCTAATTTTCACAGATTCGGAGGAATGAAGAGTTATGTTCCATTTCTGTCTGCTTGTGACTGACATCTAAAGTAAATTAATTGCAGAACAGCCATAACATCTTAATAGGCAGATAAAAAGTTGAATATTTATTTTAACTTTACCTGATGCACACTTCTGGTGATGAGAGAACTGATGATGAGAATTGCAAACATCAGTTTGCAATACTTGATCAATTCTCAGCTCTTCTCAGTTGCTTAAAATTAGAAGGACACAGTTGTGGGACAGTCTTCCCATAAAATAAAAGCATTAGAAATTCAACCGTGTTGAGGATTAAATTCAATGAACTTGAGAAGATGACTATGTGGAAATGATCAGAGATGATAACAGTCAAACAGCCTCAGTAACACAAAAAGGACCTTCCAGGCATATGTTCGTGACTTATGGCAATAAACCCCAGCTTAAGGCTATTTTAAGATGAAACAGGCTATTTTCCCTATTTGAACAACGCAACTCTTGAGGAGATTTTTTGTCAATCTCAGTTGTGAAGACGTCCTTTTTTTTCAGCAATTCTTCTGCTAAAATGATTGCCTTTGAAAACAGATGAAAGAGTGTGACATTTGAAAGCAAAATGCCTCAGTTCCGAAGAATAATCTCCGAGTCGGTCGCTAGCATCTGAATGAACCGAGAACAAACCACGGTGCAACAGTGCCACCTCTCTGCAGAATGAACTGTGCTTCAGCATCCAACAACAGCATCCACAGCACTTGTCCGCCGGAGCCCCGCTGCTGCTCCTTCTGCATACAGGGACCTTTAGTACACTCGGGCAGCAGCTACTAACAGTTCCCAGGTCAAAACCCTGAAGGTATGAGTTTGGCCTTGTTTCCCTTGTTTGGTTTGTTGGGGTTTTTGGTCAGTTGCTTGGGATTTTTTTTAAATTTTGGTTTTTTTTGCTTTTGGGAAATAACAGCTTTCCCTAAATGGCTTAAGGCTAGTGCTGGAGATGGCATATAAGCTGGACTTTAACCTTCTTCTAGCCTGAATACTATTTGCTTTCTGGTCACATTTTGAAGGCGCACAACTGCAGTAAAAGCTGAGGAATGGCACTACAATGTCACCAATAGGGCTAAATCTCAGAAATGCTTCCTCCTGCCATTACTTCTAGAGCAGTACATACCAGGCCAAACAAATTTCAGTGTTTAACGGCAGTGAAAGCTTGCATGTTTCAGAGCTGTTGCCTCAAAACAACCTCAGGAGCATTTTCCAACCCTTGCTAGAATGTTACAAATGCAAGGCTTAAATGACTGTTTAGAAGAACAGAAATATTTCCTGAGTAATGTTCAAAGAGACAGAGCTAGCTGTTTATTTCCAAGCTGATACCTCAGTTCAGTTTCTGGTACATCTACTGAGCAGTGAAAACTAAGCCTGCTAGTTTTTGTACGGCAATTTGGGAAAACATGAGGCATTAAAAAATAAAGTACTGAAACACAAACCCAGAACCTTATATTCATTGTAGTTCACGCAGGTACTATACAGTGGTCAGATCAGACAGACTGTGGCATTATCATCAAAGTCTTATTAAATAGGAAAGTGTGGGCTGGATGATTCAGGTAGTGAGGTGGATTGAAGGGAAGAAGGCAAAGAGTGGTGATCAGTGGGGCAGGGTCTAGTTGGAGGCCTGTCT
Source organism: Colius striatus (assembly GCF_028858725.1). Lineage (NCBI taxonomy): Eukaryota > Metazoa > Chordata > Aves > Coliiformes > Coliidae > Colius > Colius striatus. The sequence goes on from NC_084761.1 coordinate 56,605,162, forward strand.
AGTGGAGTGCCTCAGGGGTTGGTGCTGGGAACAGTACTGTTCAATCTATTCATAATGACCTTGATGAGGGAACAGAGGGCACTATCAGCAAGTTTGCTGACAATACTAAACTGGAGGGAGTGGGTGACACACCAGAAGGCTGTGTTGCCATTCAACAAGACCTGGACAGGCTGGAGACTTGGGAGGGGATAAATCTGATGAAATTCAAAGGCAAGTGTAGAGTGTTGCATCTGGGAAAGAATAACCCCATGTACTAGTACAGGTTGGGGAATGATCTTTTAGAGAGTAGTGTAGGGGAAGGAGACCTGGGGGTCTTGGTGGACAGCAGGATGACCATGAGCCAGCAATGTGCCCTCATGGCCAAGAAGGCCAATGGCATCCTGGGGTGTATTAGAAGGGCTGTGGGCAGTAGGCCAAGAGAGATTCTCCCCCCACCTCTACTCTGCCCTCGTGAGACTGCATCTGGAATCTTGAGTCCAGTTCTGGACCCCTCAGTTCAAGAAGGACAGGGAGCTGCTGGAGAGGGTTCAGCGCAGGGCCACCAAGATGATGAAGGGAGTGGAATATCTCCCTTCTGATAAAAGGCTGAGGGAGCTGGGGCTCTTTAGCTTGGAGAAGACTGAGGGGTGACCTCATTAATGTTTATAAATGTAAAGGGTGGGTATCAGGAGGATGGAGCCAGGCTGTTCTCAGTGATGTCCACTGATAGGACAAGGGGCAATGGGTATAAGCTGGAACACAAGAGATTCCAAAGAAATTTAAGGAAGAATTTCTTCCCTGTGAGGGTGACAGAGCACTGGAACAGGCTGCCCAGATGGGTTGTTGAGTCTCCTTCTCTGGGGACATTCAAAACCCATGTGGATGAGTTCCTGTGTGACCTTCTCTAGGTGGTCCTCTCCTGGCAGGGGCATTGGACTAGATGATTTTCAAGGTCCCTTCCAGCCCTCAAGTTTCTGTGATTCTGTGATTACAATCACCAGCTTAGCAGCATTTGACCTGGAGGCTTTCATCCTTTTTGCAGTGAAAAATTCAAATCAAGTCTTGCAACAGGCTTTCTTTCCAAAGTAAAAGTTGTCTTTGTCCAGATGGAACAAAGGGTTTTACCTTAACCCTTCACTTTCAACATTCAACATTGAATATAAAGGATGAACTGTGTTATTAAATAGAAATTTTCTGTCACTTCATCCCTGATGCTACACTTTTTGGTGTACGGAAGAGACTATTATGAGCTAAACTTTCATTGTCATGTATACCTGCAGTCTCATTATAGCCATTTTTTCTCTGTAACATACACAAAAGCCTTACAGTGTTGATCTGAATGCCCAGTAAAATAAAGTTTTTAAAGTCAAAAAGGAATGCTGGTCCCATTACTCTAAATGTAAATATTTTGCAGGTCAAAAAAGAGACAAAACCAAATGAACAGCAGTCAGGATAAGTAAATAAAGTAACAAGTTCACAAATTCTGCTGATATTTACAAGAAAGGCATATGGGGAGAGGGAGCTAGGAGAAATGGGTTAAAGCAGGCATTTTTTGCTGACATCCCATGATCAAATCCAGCCAGAAAACAAGCCAAGGCCTACTGGACTCTGCTTCCTCCCTTTGGGCCCTTTTCTTCTCCCACAAGACAGAGCACCTGTCTGCCTGGTCTATCCACATGACTGTCTCCAGAATTGAGCTGGCTGGCAAGAGACCCAGAGAGGCCTCCAGGGCATGGGTGGTTGTGAAACTGGAAGATTCCCACTTGGGATGCAAGAAAGGAACAAGGACCAAGGACAGACTCCTGCTCCCATGGACAGATGCAGAGGGATCAGAGTACTTGGGAGCATTTTACAGCTCTCGATGTCTCCCAAAGCTATGCTTCTCTTTTGCCCTGCCCTAGCTGCAGTCCTCATTCTCCACTTAACTCTAGTCATGGTAGGCTGAGCTCAGAAGAGGAAATACAATGAATCGTTGTGCACTGCTTCTGGTGGTCCCTGAGGTAGCTGAGGTACTTCTCCTCTTCTACTAATGTATTTTTGCTTGGTTGAATAGAGACTACTGTTACTCTCTACTAGATGAGTGATGTTAGCAGAAAACTACAATCCACTATTTTAGGATTTTTGCAAACAGACTTAAATAAAAAAATTAACCGAATGTTACCACAGATCTGTTTGGATAAAAGCCCAGTTATATGAAATAAAATTTGCTTGAAAATTCAGAACAATATAGTGAACAGTGAAAGCACCAGCCCCTTCTGCTTGTGCTTTACAGTCTAGGGATCTATATAACTTAAAGTTGGGTAAGTTTGGCAGGTGCTACTGCATCATGTAGTGCATTGATGCCTCCTTAACCACTGATAAATTCACCCCCGCTGTCTTTTGAAGCTTCTGCATTTCTCATGGCTCTCTACATTCATGACAGCAAGATAAAAATAAATTGCATCATGTTTTATTACCTTCAACAGGGATCTAGAAAAGTGTACAACCATCAGGTTGACGACTCTGTAACGTCCCACAGAGAGAATATCAGATGCCACCAAGAACAAAAAAATATTTAAAAGTTAAATGCCCAGATGAAATTTTCCTTGGAATTGTATAAATTAATACTCCTAAGGTGTTCTAGAGACTGGAAGGAGAGAAAGAAATGGAAGACTATAATGGAAGAGGCATTTATAACAAATTGCAAGTTGTTGCATCACCACTTGAAAGACAAATACCATTTGAAACACAACTACTGTAGTTTTTGCCTCCTCCAAAGCACCCCTTCACTGTTGTATATCTGATTGCCACCACCCAGAGATTCCTTAATCCTGGCAGCAATACAAACACAGATTGGAAATCATCACAGATGCAGATGATTTAATGTTTTGAAAATGCAAGGAATCACATTTATTTTGTTATGCTCCACAAAACAGGTGTGCTAAAACACTTGTTAATATCTAACAACCACAAGACCTTTTTTGCAAGTCACCAAAAAGAAATTCACAAGGCAACAATATGTATCCCGAGGAGAAAGCTTGAAATATTCCCAGGCCCCCTGTTATTTTCTGAATAAGCTTTCTGAGCATTACACTTGCACTGTGCTCTGCAAACCACTGGAGGGTAGTAGGAGACTATCTACCTGCTTCTAGGTTCCTATCAAGAAGCCCAAATGAACTGTCAAAGGAAAGAAGCTGGAATGTAAATGTGATCGGAAACACTCCTCCCACCGCAACTACTACTTACAGCTACTTCTGAAAAATGATGCGCAGCTCAGCCTGAGTTCCTATGCTTTACTAACAGAGAGGTTTGTAATAATCTTGAAAGTGGCAGCTGTAAAACTGTACACTGTTCTAGGTTTCTAATTTGTGTTGTGGTTTTAAGTCTATCTTGCTCTGAAACTTCAAGGGAGCAGTTAGTAATTTCACAATCCACTCTTGCAATTACAAAATGGAGTCACGAGTCTTCTGGGGAAAACAAAAAAAAACCTAAAAAGGGGAAAAAATTAATAGCCTATTCACATAGAACATCTAAATCTTATGTAGACAACCACTTCCCTTTCCTGTAACACAGTCTGAGAAAATCCCTGATATTTATTTTAAGGGACAAAAGTTTGCCTCCCTGCATATTACTTCTAATAAAAGCTTGGTTAATCAGTGTATAACAAATAAATATGGGTATTATTTTAAAATAACTTTTGAAAAAAGATTGTCTGTGGATATGGGGATGCTGCTTCATGTCCTTCTTAACAGAAGCAAATCTGCACTTTTAATTCCCTCCCATACACTGAGCTTTCTGCAAAGTAGTTTCATGATGGCACAATGCAGAACCAAAAGCTTCACGTTGCTCACACAAAAGCCTTTACCATGCCACAGAATTGCACTGTGCAAACTTTGCTGCCTGTGTTCCTTTTTTCCTACCTTCAGATTGTAGGTTTAGTATCTGCTTGCCCCAATCTGCCATTTTGTGTACCCCTGTTGCCTCCTGCTAGTGGTAATCTTCTCTTACATTGGCCACAGAATTTTGTCTACATAAACTTCCTGAGGCAACTTTATCTACTGCAGGCCTCCAGCTTCACAACCTTTTATAACCAAAGGCCTCTCTCCTGCAGAGGCTCATGGCTGAGGATGCCAAACTGAAGATGAGTTAATGGGGTGCTTTGCAACCTGCTATGAATGCTTGTACTTTTAACCCCTGGGTACTTTCAGGAACCCTATTTTTTAAAACTGCACAAAAAGAAGCCTAACAGAGGAATGTGGTACAGGCATGGCAGTGTCAATATTGAATTTTCTTCCATTCTGACACTTTTCTCCCTATCCATCATTTAGCAAAAAATCACAATGAATGTCATGTAAACAGCACCCACAGAAGGAATTCCTTCTGCTGTCACTTAGAGCTAAAGTCATCACGCAAAATTTTCTGAATTCTACAATCTAAAGAATGACTTTGAGCCAACTTCTGTCTTGAAATAATCATGCCTGTAAAACGAAAGTTAAAATTATTTACTATGGTCTGATGTAGAAACTGCACTCTGCACATAGACTGGGAATACACAGGAAAGCATCTTTCTTAGCTCTAATCAGGCCTGAAGGATCTAGCTAGCACTTTTAAAAAAAGCTCTTAAGATCTGGAGCAGTGTATGATGAACTGAGGTAAGCAGAGAAGATGTGTCAGTAGTCTGAACATGTAACTCAGAGTTATTCATATTGTGTGGGTTAAGGAGGGTTTTCTGGTCACTTGTTGCAGCACTAATTGGCTCGGGCTCCACAGTAAACTGTTCACTACTATCAACACACCAGCTGGAGGAAAGCAGCTGCAACGGTAGTTTGCAGGGATAGAATTTGTGCAGTGGGTGGTGGAGTAAGAAATAACAGTAATAAAGGACAACAGGGTTCCACACGTTGGGAGAAAAAATATTCTCACGCAGATTTGAAGTGCTGATGAGAGATGAGACATCAAACCTTGTAATTTGAATAACAAAATTTTTGGCCACTCTGTGCCATCTAAACAACATGGGATTACAGCCTGTGCCTGAGGGAGTGCATCTTAAAGAAGGAAAAGGCATGTCTCACTGCATCCTGCTCCAAGGCAAGAAGTGCCTCTTGTATGGTCCAACAGAATATGCCAAGTCTGATGGCTGAAAAGAGAAGGGTTTGAGCCATGAAAACACCTCTCTGTTTTTTTCTCCAAACTCATCCAGAGCATATCCAGAGAGGAAGTACTGCTCAGGTTCAAAGAAAACATGTTTGTCATTGCCTTTTGTCAAAAGATACATCCCAGAGAAGAAACTCTTGTATTGATTAAGAACACAAAACCAGAACTAGACCTCAGCTACATTAGCCACTGAACACAAAAATACTCCTAAAATCCCATGTTGCATGGTGCATCAATTGGGCATATCTATGCACAAGCTCACTTTGATCTAGTAAAATCATTAGATGAGCTGGTACAAATCTTTCACTGCCAAATTTATCTGAAGTTTACATAAAAATCTATTTCTGCCTCTAGGTGACACTAAACCATTCTGGCTGAAATTCCAATGAATGTCTGTGGTGTATTTCAGTCATCTATTTAGAAGTTTAAAACTGAATGAGAAATGGGTGCATTTCTAAAGACAAACACATTTCAATTCAGTTTTATGTGTGACATGCATATCTAGAGTAATAAAATAACTACATAATGAAAAATCTCACTTTTATAAACACCTTAAGATTATAATCTATAAGGAACTAATAATTCAGTTTATCAAAATCAAACAGCACTATATTTCTCTTTTAATTGGCAGTTAAAAGAGCTGGACTTGAGTGATAGAATCAATATACACTCTTCACAAATTTATACAGTTTTTAGCTGTGTGTGTCATCAATTAGCAGACCCTTAGAAAATGCAGAATAGGGGTATTAAGCCATTTGTGGAGATAATTTCTAAAATGAAGTAGCTGTTTTTCCAGTCTGGGAGTACTATTGAGAATATTTCTCATTAACCAACTAGAAGATCTTTGGTACTTGCATCCTAATCATCCCAACATAATCTAAACAAAAAAATGCAACGCTTTGGAAATACAGGAATAGCCAGAGCTCATGTCCCTCTCATCCAACGCCCCGTCTCGCATGGAGGCCAACACCAGATGCTTCAGAGAAAGATGTAACAAACCTTGTGGCAAGTAATTATAGCATAATCTCTCTATATTGGGAGCTTCTTCCTAACTCCCATCTGCTAGAAATTATTTTACATCAATACATAGAATGCAAAAGTACTCCACAAAGTGTTGATTTTCCAAGCATCCTCTTCAAATGATGAAACATTAACCAATTCTTTGTTCAACAGAGGTCTTTGACGCTCTGGTACTACTATGAGCTTCTCTGTTACTATTGCTGTTCCTTTACTTGGCTTGTAAACTGTTTATGAAAAGGATCATTATCTCCTAGCACAGTATGCTTCAGCTACCTTACCTAAAAATATAATCCTGACAAACTGCAAGTGAAACATTAAACCACTGCTCAGGAGTGAACCACCACCATAACGGAAAACTCTGGGGAATGTCTGGCAATAAGAAGCAGCAGCACACATCTAGAACTCTAGAAAAAATATTACTTTAGATGCCTGGGCATACGCCTCTTATTCATAAGAACACACTACTCTCATAAGAACAAGTCTTAGGAGGAGTAGCTGAGGAGAGACATGATCACACTCTGCAATTACCTGAAAGGAGGTTGTAGCAAGGTAGGGGTCCATCTGTTCTCCCAAGTAACAAGAGATAGAACAAGAGGAAATGGCCTCAAGTTGCACCAAGGGACATTTAGTTTGTATATTAGGAAGAACTTTTTCACTGAGAGAGTTGTTAGACACTGGACTAGGCTGCCCAGGGAAGCGGTGGAGTCACCATCTCTGGAGATACTTAAAAGACACACAGATGAGGTGCTTAGAGACATGGTTTAGTGGTGGGCTTGCCAGTGTTAGGTTAGTGCTTGGACTTGATCTTAAAAGTCTTTTTCAACCAAAATGATTCTATGAGTCTACTTAAAAAACAATAAAAAATAAAGCTACATAGGGGCAACCCATAAAGAAGTAAGGAAAAAAGGGGTAGAATCTATGTCTCCACCACCATTTACCACAACAGAGAAGCAGATGCTACTGTTGCCTGCTCTCCCTACAGTAATTCTACAATCATTCTATCTAAAGGATCTAGTTTGCATGTCACTTTTAATCTCTTTGCAGCCAGTCGCCTCCTGCCTCTGTCTACTCCGTCTTTCCAAAACAGCAGCACATCTAGCTGAAGGCATGACATTTTCCTCCAGTCACTAAGTAGCAAATGCCTTTAAATTACAGTCCAACTTTCAAACAAGAGTTACTTAGAAAAATTCTCAAAAAAAAAAAAAATCCAACCCAAAGAATCAATCAATCAATCAAACTACTATACCACAAACCACAGATCATAATTTTGCTGCAAGACTAGTTAAGCTGAGATTTCATTTTCCAGCCAAAGAGGGTGGGGGTGATGCATTTTGCGTTATGCACTTAATGGGCAACACAAGAGCAGCTGTGACATGTGCTTAGTGTGGGTTTGAGATGGATTGTATTAGGGTAAAGCAGCAACTGTGAGTCCTTCCTCCACTACAGCAGCTGTAAGAAACTGTAGTGGTTTTGTCTGGGACGGGTTTTGTAGTTGGGGGGCTACAGGGGTGGCTTCTTTAAACAAATTGCTGCCAGAAGCTTCCCCTGTAGCTCACAAGGTTAGGTCCAGTCAATTCTAAGATGGACCCCACAGCTGACCCAGGCCTGGCCAATTAGTGACTGAAGTAACAGCTCTGTGAATAAGGTACTTGAGAAGGGGAAGAAGTTGCTACGCAGTTGCTAAACTGCAGCAGCAGCAACAGGGAGTGAAAATGTAAGAACAACATCTCTGCAGACACCAAGATCAGTGGAGAAGGAGAGGGAGGAGGTGCTTATGCCCTGGAAGATAGACACCCCTGTGACCTGTGGTGAGGACCATGGTAAGGCAGCTGTGCCCCTGCAGTCCATGGAGGCCACCGGGGGAGCAGAGATCCGCTCACAGCCTGTGGAGGACTCCATGCTGGAGCGAGTGGATGCCTGAAGGAAGCTGTGACTCCATGAGAAGCCCACCCTGGAGCAAGTTCTTGGTAGCACCTGGGAGCCCATGGGGAGAGAGGAGCCCACATCAGAGCAGGTTTCCTGTCAGGATTTGTGATCCCGTAGAGAGACAGGCCGGAGCAGTTGGTATCTGAAGGACTGTTCTCCTGGTGGATGACCCACGTTGGGGCGGAGTGTGAGGAGCTGCCCTATGGGAAGGACCCATGCTGGAGCAGTTTGTGAGGAGCTGTAGCTCATGGGAAGGATTCACATTGGAGAAGTTCATGAACTGACTGTAATCCCCATTCCCCATCCCCTGCACTGCTGGGGGGGAAGGAAGGAAAGTCCCGGGAAGAAAGAAGGGTGGGGGAGGTGTTTCAATATTCAGGTTTTATTTCTCATTTCCCTGCTCTGTTCTGATTGTTCATTAATAAAGCAAACCCTTTTCTCCCCAAATTGAGTCTGTTTTTCCTGTGACAGTAATTGCTGAGTGATCTCCCTGTCCTTGACTCACGAACCTCTCATTTTATTTCTCTCTTACCTGTCCAGTTTAGCAGGGGGACTGATAAAATGACTTGGTGGGCATCTGGCACTCAGCCAGGCCTAAAACCACCACAGAAACAATTTCCCAACAGTTTGTGCGAGTGTTGCTGTCTTCAAACACCAAGTAGCATGGGCTCCCTTTGCACATCTGACTATATTTTGGCCTTAAATAGTGTGATGGATTTAAATAGAAGGCTGGGATAGCATGGCAGAAATTGGAGAGAAATTGGAGAGGAAGGTAGATATAGCAACATGCTAGAGATCAACATCCCATTACATAGCCTTGCGTGCCTCTCCACTTTCTTTAGCTCTGTCCAACTAAAGTGAAACTCTGTGAAGATCTGTTCCCTTAGGCATCTAAGACATAGTTACATCACCAAAGTTTTGTCAAAGCCTTTACTTGAATTACCTTCTCTTCAGTATTCACCACACTGCTTAATTTCCTCAACAGCAAGTTGTCTGGCCTGCTGAGAAGTATCTTGAAGCATGCATTCGAAATTAGAGCTGATGAAACAAAACTGGTGACACCTGAAAAGCTAAATCAACAAATATAATTTCTGTGTATTTAGCTGTACTTATAACGTTATACAGTCTTGTCCAAGAGTTACAACAGAATATTAGTTATTCCACTTTCCACCTAGAAAATATTTTTCATCCAAGTTTGCCTTCTCTTAGACCAACGTCAGCATGAAAATTCCCACCACTGCCTTGTACTAAATGTGCTTGGTCTCTTTTTGTTTCCTGGTCATGTCCTTGACTCTCCCATTTGAAACAGTTAATTTAAACACTCTTTCCAATATGTAAAATTCCCTAAGAGTTCTAATTTGCATCTTACAGAACAAAAACTTAAAGCCATTTCCCTGGAGAATTTGCTGTGCAACCTGGCCTACAGAAGTGTGCATTACACTGCTGTGGTCCAAGGCCCTTCAGCATCATGTGTTGAACAGAAATGGAGAGAAGTATGGCAGCAAGCAGAGGAAGGGAAGGGTATGAATGTACCTTTGCATTCTAAGAGTCTTGTGAGGAGTACAGTAGAGTGGAAACAGAAAGAAGACATACCTGAAAGTCACTGAATGAAGAGCAGCCAATTAGGACCGTTGGATTAACCACAAGGATGTGTTGCATGTCTTTTTATCTCTTTTTCTGTCCTTCACTGTTACAGATCAAAGATGCTCTTACTAATTCTCCCTCCCCACAAAATTAATAATACAAGTGAATCTGAACACTCTTTCTTTTTATATGGTTATTACTACATTCCTGAAGTTGTAAGAGCAACTGACATATATAGTACAGAATACGAAACTCGACTTCTGAGCTTCCCTTAACAAATCAGTTTCAATTGTTACAAAATGTGGCTTGGCTTAGATGTCCTTATATATGGAACTCCTTGCATTTTTAAATGCATTGTTGTTTAAACTATCTAGACTTATCTTATTTTTGCTACTATACACAGAGTATATATTCATATGTCTGAATTGCTATGTAATCAAGATTAAAAAAAGCTGCTTCATAAATTAGACTTTAGCAAGAATACTGACTTCCCAATGAATAGGTACAGTTACCTTCTCTGTATTTTCATTTTCCCACAAGAGAGACTCTCTTGATCCAATTAAATAAAAATGAAATAGAGGAAATCTGTGCTGAGAAAAGGCTACAGTAATTACCACAAAACTACCGTCTAGTGCTCTGGTAAAGGGCTGAGGGAACCTATTCATTCTGAATGACCTCCAACAAATGCCATACATTCCAATTTTGCTGCATACAACTTTAAGTAGATGAATAAAGGCCTGAATAATTCCTGGAGGAAAGCTGCCTTTTTTTTTTCCAAGTAATGTTAATAAATTGCTACAGGAATAAAATTAAATTAACACTACAAATAACAAGATATACTGAACAAACTGATAATTATCCTATTTGATAATAATTTAGATCAAGTACTGTACAAGAGAACATCACTGTGTTCAACGAAAGCCATTTTCTGCATACATTCCACCAACAAGTAAGCATCAGGCTATGAACTAAAAATAATTTCTGATCATTTTCACCTCAACAGGTCCCACTCAAAATGAACTTGAGGCAAATAACCACTTTAATAGTATATATTAGTTATGTGAGAAATTGAAACATACATTAACCCAATCATAAATAGCAGCCAGCTCCCATTAGAACTGGTAAAATCCCTACCTTCAGAATTAAACAGTAAAAATGGCATTTTTATTAAAGCCCATGAATAACAACGACTGGTTTAGGTCAATGCCTGGGTTGATTATGCCCTTTAAATTTTATATTTCTGGCTATAGGTTTTGTGTCAGGGCACCATTGCATTTCAATTTTCTTTAGTTATAAAGCCAGTATCAAGAGATTCTCTTAATTATTTTCAACGCTTCAGCTACTCAGCTCCTGTTCTGCTGTAACTATTGACGAGGCCAAGCTGTGAAACAGAACTCTGAAAGGGCTGAAATAAAAGATGAAAAGGAGACTCCAAATTTTTAAAAGATGAGATGCTGATGAGTTGCAGGATGGGGTAGATTCCGCTAAGCAAAATGGAAGTTAAAAATTTTGACGCAAGTACAATCTGTAAAACAGCTCAGACTGAACTGTTTATTTCAGCCTCAGAAAGCACAGAAGGATTTGTAGCTCCCAGAGCTCATGTTCATGGTTCTGTGCAATAGTGGATAACAACACTAATACCCAGAGCTGGACAGTCTCTTGAATTCCCTTTGCTTTTGTAAATGCTACTGAACAGCAGAACTAGCAAATTTGGTCACTACCAACTAATTAAAAGAGGAAACAGCTTTCATTTCATTTTCTGACACAGATTTTTTGATGCAAGTTCAAAGCACTGTCAATAAAAATATCTTGTTCAGCCTCCAGGAAGAGTGCTGCGCATGGATATGTTTCAGCAAAGTATCATATTAAGACAGCTTTTTGCAAGCCTAAGGGTATGTTATGATGGTTTCGAGGTATGAGGCACAAGAGGTCAGAATCTCTTGTCAGAAGTCCATGGAAGCTGCAACAGCTCTATGAATAAAAGCTGTGCTGAATGGAAGAGAAAGAAATGTGGAGATAGAAAGCTAACCCAAATTCTAGCACTATGAGAAAGCTAAGATCTATTATTCTTGTTATGGCACAAAATGCAACACCACATTACTCGGCAAACTAAAGCTTGTTATCTATATACAGATAAATTAGCAGCAATGCTCTCCCTCAAAAATTAGGAATACAACTATCTAAACAAAGTAGTCCCTTACATCCTTGAGGCATCACAACAGGATATAAAGGCTACAGAATTATTTTTACCTTTAAAGCTTTAATATACACATTCTCCCTTGAGCAAAAAGTTATTCACTCTAATGACATGATAGCCAATAAGAAAGTAATAGCTTTGTGCCTTTGTGCATACTGGTGAAGCGTCTGACCCCACATCTTGCAAGAAATTATTTGAGGCTAGTGATGTTTTGAGACAGTTTACTGGAAGAAAGAAAACACCGGAGCAGGTTGCCTTGACGACGCTGTATAGCTGCACCAGAAATCAAAAGGAAATGTAAGAGCTTCTTCTATGTTAAGGACTGCAAAATATTCACCAAATTGGGTTAAAAGAGAATGAATCCTACAGCAAGTCAATGTTACCTGACCTATGCAATATTACCTATCATTTCTTGTCACGAGCCTTATTAGAAAACTGATGAAAAAGCCAGATGGTTCGTACTTCACTGCACAGGGCAATATGAAGTAAACAGCAAGTGATACAATAATGAGTGCTCAAAGCTTCCTTGTTTGGTTTGGTTTGGTTTTTTTTCCCCAGGAGACTCTGCAGGTCACTTCTGGTTCTGAGAGTCTACTCTGGTAGGAGAAGTGGTTTCTAACAGTGACCACTTTTGATTTCATAACGATCTCACAAAGATGTCTCTGCAGGCTATATCACTTTTGGCAGCAAATGCCATATTCTTAAACAAGGAATGTAAATGCAGATTATGCAGCTAGCATTGAACCAAAAATAAATCAATACCCTTAACATATTTTGCCTCACCGTATTTATCAAGCATGCTACCAGATCTTATTAAAAAAAGATTTACCCACAAACATCCACTTATGAATGAATTCCTCCAGGCAGTCATATTTTTTAAAGGATTTTTTTATAGGATTGTGTTGAGTTCAGAGAAGGGAGCTGAATCTGCGGGTGATGACGTGTTTTGTATAAAAAGGCACCTTATTGAGTTTTAACCCCAATGAAGAGAGCAGAAGCAGATGTGTTCCTGCTTCAGACTGACACATTAAGTCTCTGAGAGGAATGGGACTTCAAGATTCACTTTAGACTTCACTTTTGTCTACCATAGCTCTCAAAACAGCAGACTTGCTTCTGTTGTTTCCACAGGTGATTCACTTTTTCTTTTTTTAAGGAGGCTTTGGAATTGCTGATTTTTCTGCTTTTCAGCTGGGTATTACCCATACAAGTTGTATGTTGGCTCAAACGCTACAACTTAATAGGTTTCACAGCTCCTACTGATCCCATAGTCTTGTTGTAAACAAAGTATCTTTAGCCCACTATAGTAAAACTAATATTTGGTTTTGATCCAATAGATAAATCAGTATCACACCAAATGGTTCATGATGTTTCCCTAAACAACTATGTTACACTTCCCTAAACTACCTACTATGTTTCAAACAACAGATTCAAGAGATATGAAGCACGGGTGCTACTTTACCAGGATTACATCTGGTAAAGTACAGAAGTGATTTTCTCAGGATGAAGCTATTACACTTTCCTTCTACATTTGATTGCAAATGTTGAAAGGTAAAGTTACAAATACAACTGTATAATTCATAGCCATAGATACACACAACAGAGACCATGAGAAATAACAGACACAGTAAGAAATACTTAATATTTAATCTCCAAATTTAGTCAAGTAATTAGATCTGCTCAAATATAGGAAACGCATTCCCTGTTGATCAATGTTTAAAAGGGTTACTTCAATGCAAAGGCTCACTAAAATGATTAAAGCAAGTTTTATTTGATGTCTGGTGCTTTCAGGGATTCTGTAATAAATTAACTGCTGCATATTGGCACAAGCCTATTGATTTAATAGAGCTATCTTGATGTATGTTAATTTTGCGGGCTGCACATTGTCACTTACAGGTGCTTACAGCTGTATGACATCATATTCAAAAATGATTTTGCTATAAAACCCTACACCGATGAAAAAACTGTTAGTAAATATTGAGGCTGCATGAAAGGCTGACATATGAGTAAAGATGGTAATTCACTAGTTGAATAAAATAGTTTGTATTACATTTAAATTTGGCTTTTGTGATACTGCAAAAACAAAAGTATAAATACCTGTAATTAAGTTCTGTGGTCTGTAATTTTTTCTCTTCAGGAGACCAGCATTTGGAATGTTATAAAGGAATTATGATAAAATTCATCATAATGAAGCCACACACAGCCAAGAATCAAACTTCAGAATGTCACACCATGAGTAAGGTAGAGATTAAAAATCAAAACCGGTTGAGAGACGATCCTTTCTAAAACCCAGGTCTAATGAGCATGGAAATGGCATATTCTGGAGCTGGACAGAAACTTTCACTTTGGGGGAAATAACCCTTTTGTAAAAATTAAATCAGCTTCTTATGGAACTGAATAGATACTCTTCCGTTAGAACTAAATCTGTTGTCAATTAATTAACAGAAATATTTTTTTTCTGAATTTCTCAAAGTTTAGTAGCAAAATAAACCAGGTTTTTTTGGTCAATCTTCTTGTTCTGACTCCACATACAGCAAAGCTGACAAGAGTTGCACCATTTTCAGGTATAACTGCCACTGCTCATAATGTCCTTGCCATTCTGACCATAGAATTCCAGAGATTTTGGAAATTTGAATTCGCTGCTGTCAAGCTGGACATAGTTCTGGAGACTCAAGGCTCTCAGGATTTACTAGTATACAGCCAAGCTTTAACAAAAGTTAAAACTCTCATGAAGGTCTGGAAATCCAAGAGGCTGTAGTGCTTTTCAAATCCTGTATCAAGGAGACAGAACTGTGGAGAGATGCCTGTCCCACAGAACTTTGGCCTTTGCTAACCAGTCTTGAGGCCATCTTCTGAAGATCTGAACTCCTAAGGAATGCCCCACAGCTGAGGTTCTTGGCTCTGCAAAGCCTTCCAAGAAATCTGTCAGGATTTCACCAGAACCTTCCAGTTTTGCAAAACATGTAAGTTTTGACAAGACAGCACTTTCAGTGACTTTTATCCAAGATGTTTGCATGGAAAATTACCAGTCTGCTGTACTTACTTGGCAATCCTCTTGATGATCACTCTTTCTTACCTTGTCTTTGCTACAGCTGTCAAAATGCTTGGTTTACAAAATAGCTTCTTATGAACTGTTTAGTGTTTCACAAATTTGTTAAAGATGGCAGTGATAGCGCATACGCTTATTAGGGATGATATATTTAGTTTAAGACAAGATATGAAAGATGTCACAATTGAATGCTATAAATCCAAAAAGGATAGCTAATTTTAACTTTGAAATCTTTGGAAACTTTGGTTTTGATTTCTGAAACGGGAGTAATTTATAAGAAAGGATCTGTAATTACAGGCTGGATCCATACTACAGAGATAAACATTTGTTAGCACTGCATTTGAAGAAAAGAATGTTGTCAGCATTTACCGCCAGGCAGATAAACTATATCTCAGTACTGCTTTGAGCAGACAAAAAAATATTCTGTCTGAAAGCAGAGGCTAATCTTTCCTATGTCAGAAATAAATAAACACACCTGAGAACCAAGGATAAAATGAATAGAGTGGTAATCATTCAATTAAGAAAGGACAGACTTGCAGGAATTATATTAGCATTCCAAATCTGTCAGTATTCCCCTCATTTCTTTTAATTTAAAAAACAACAGGGCAGGGAGGGGGTAGCAATGACCATACACAAACAGTTAAAAGTGTCTACTTCTGATATCAATAATTATGCAAATTTTGAATTTCTTTTCTCCTTGGACACTATACATTTTGTTTCCATTTTTTAAAGGATGCTCTGTTTTCTAATGGAATCAGAAAAAGGCTTTTGTTAAAAATACTGATATCTGTATAATTCTCTTGAGGAAAGTGGCTGTTGCAAGTGTACTTGTTAGACGGAAGGTTAAAGCAATTTCTGTTGAAAATAGAAACATATATACAGAAAAAATCCCCCAAAGATATGCCACAGGCATGAGATTTTATATGATTATCTCCTTCTTGTCACATTAGTCAAAATTTATCTGCAATTATTATAACCTAAGTCAATATAATTAAGTTTTTAGCCATCAGTTTTTTATTTACTTCTGTTTCAATTTCCAGTCTACCTGGCAAGATCTACCTGGCACATGAGAACTGTGTCCTTTCCTATTGCAAGCTTTGCTTGTCAAATCAATCCCAATTCTCTCTTCAAAAGTGGTTTATCATCAGAGACTTACTAGAAAACTTATCTGGATGGGAAATGAGAAAGAATCCGATTTGCTCTCCTTTCTCTGAACTGCTGCTACCTGTGCAAGTCTGACAAAATCAAAATGTCTTTTGCCATCAAAACACAGCTATGTATGCATATATTAGTTGTGAGATAAGAGTTTCTACATGTTTTTCAAGGGCTCGCACATTGAGATTTATTTTAAATTGAAACTTGCCCTCTTCTAGATTGACTTAAGCTTGAAAGATGCAACAAAATACAAAAAGGATTAGAGTATTTTTAGAGAAATGTCCAAAGAAAACAAAGAAAACAGAAAGAAAGAAAACAAAGAAAATAAAGAAAACAAACCCCACATATGTTCAACAAACTCTTCACCTTCCTTACACTGACAACCTGTGTATCATTAAACTGATTTATCTTCAAAAACAGATGAGCGCAGATCACATACAATTGACTTCCAGCAAGGTCTTCCTGTAGTTTAGATGTCATTAACTAATCTTAATCTGTGAGTGATTAATTTTCCCATAAGTGTAACAGTTAGAACAAATACAGTTAAATTGATTGACTGTGTTACTTCAAAATTGCTGTCTCCACATTGGTATAAGCATCATTCTGAACCAGAAGTTACGGGCTCAATGTAAGAATTCCTATGAATTTTTTTGAATCTTTCCTTTGTTACTTGGAACAAAATGTGGTGAGTAAGATTTCTTCTGTCTTAAAAATAGGCAGATGAACCAATAACAAACAGCTGGAGATAAAGATTCAAAATACAAAACCCGATTATTTGTGTATTTATACCACGTGTGCTGAAAGAGAGTCTTTAGTCAAAACCCTCTGCTGCTGTAAATTAACTAACATATATGAAGAAATAAAATCACTGAGACTGATTTAACAACAGCATATAAAAAGCCATTTTGGACAGGCAGATGTTTCTTTAATTGTACCAGTACTTTGCACAGCCATTCTGGTCATTTGACACTTGAGGATAATTAAATTTAAAAGCATCATACCTTCCGAAGAGGTTTGAGCTTGGTCTCCATTATAAAGTCATACTTGCAGAGTTCACAACAGCGTGTGTCTGAGCTCTTAATCCACTGGTGCAAGCAGGCCTGATGAACAAAGCGCAGGGTCCCTGTGCAGCGACACGGTGTGATGAGGGGACTTTCATCATCTCCCTCACAGTGACAGATCCTGACAGGAAGGACAGTGAGAGCTAGTGAGAGAACTTGCCAACCAGCAATGCAAAGGCACTGTTTTATTTAGAATGCTTTTTCATTTCCAGATCTGACATTCATAAGATGTCAGGTATACGACCTTTCAGATTGAGGCCCAGGAACATTTCCCTTGTTCCATTCTGACACTTAGTAATTTCTCTTCACATAGTTATTTCTCTTTGAATTTTCTATGTGGTCTGAAGGTGAAGCAATAGAAATAACACTTTTTTTTTCCTTTTATGTGTGGCAAAACCTTTAAGATAAATACCAGTGGTCTTTCTAAGAGCTTAGTAGTTCTTGATCTGTAAGTAATGCCAATCAAATACTCAAAGTGAGAAGAATCTAACCCAAGATGAAAATATTTGGTATTAAAAGTAAATAAAGAAATTGACTTACAATTCCTCTTTGGAGTTTCACAGTTAAAAGGATTAGAGAACAGTTTTGAGGACTCTGGAGTCATAGATATGGCACAGCATATACACATATGCACACATTTTTTAAGAGGCAGGTGTTAAAAAGTCATGGTCCTTCCTCTTTTTCATTCTTCACTGTCTCTTTGAAGCAAATAGCTGTGTTATCAAAAAAGTACAGCTGTAAGCAGACCCTATGATACAGATTGGTCACAGAACTGTTGTTGCCTTGTAATGGGATGCAGAGCTTTTCCCATTCCAGTTTCACACAAAGTGATCAGTGTCCTAACATCACAATCTGATGGTTTTCTTGTGTGGCATATCTCCAGATGTTTTAGTGATCTTTCCCTCTTCCAAACAGGCTCCTGATCATATCAGGAAAACACTTCAAAATCAATGACAGTTTTATTAGCATCTCTGTGAAGGCAGACAAAGCTCTAGAGTGAATGGAATGCTTAACAGAACACCTGAAGTTGAGGAAGTTCACCACAACAAAGAGCAACTCCCTCCCATCCCCACCTCGGGGGAAAAAAAACCCAAAGCACTCAAGCCTTAATGAATGTATTAAGTTTCAAACTGGCATGTAACAGAAAAAAAAAAAAAAAAGGCCTGAAGCTTGAGAAAAGTTATTTCAAAATAGAGAAGTAGCAACAAATGAAACCTGGGGCTTAGAAACTTAGTACTTAGAAAAGGCACCCTCAGATACATGCGTGCAGAAGAGTCTGAATACTTCTGAAGAATAACCCATCCCTTTATGCAGAAAGCTGTGGCCATACAACTAGAGGAGAAAAAGGGCTGGGGAGGGCCCTGTGGTGAGGTTGTTCTCCTACCAGCCAGGCTACAGAAGAACAGCAAACTTCCTCATAACACAGGAGTAACTGGTGTACATCAGGAGGCAGCCTGGCAAAGATAACATGTGAAAGATTGGCTACAGAACAACATCGAGGCTGCCAAGTCTACAAAAGCAGGTGGAGGAAAAAATTTCAGCAAAAGTGAAAGAGCTACAGATCAAAACCAGCAGTTTGACTATGCTTCCACAGTGCAGCCTAGAGTCGTGAGAAAATGAATCTACATTAATGGGAAAGCAGAACAAAACTGCTTTGCTGAATATATACAAAGAGATTAAAAATCCAAATAAACATTTAAAAAATGGAACAAATAAATTAAGCTCTGGAAACCTGGCACACAACAGCCAGGTTTCTATGTCTACAGTGGTGCTTGTACAACATACCCCAGGAGAGCAGAGAAGAAAATACCCACAACTTCCATCTTGCACACATTCATTTTCTGAGACATATGTTACCAAAACTCAATTTACAGTCTTTTCTTTACTAATCCATCCAAGCTAAGTGCATCAGTAGCTTAATTCTTAAATGGAAACTGCCTATATCCTGAGTTCATATTAAGTCTGTAGCTTAAGCAGAACTAAATTTTCAAAACACCAAATAGCTACTTGGCTAATAAATGCATTCCCAGCCGAGAGTTACATAAAAAACATCATTTTCTTTTTAAATTAAAGCTATTTCCCAAAGGTAAACTAGTATTCTTTGTTCATTTAAATTCAGGCTGTACATAATTTATTTACAAGCTTAGCATTTAAACTGTTTAGAAACTAGACATCTAAGCTATGTACTCAAAGCCTTTTTGTCTTCTACACTCAGAATTGTTCAGAATTATTTTAAATGCTAAAGTACAAACTTAAAACTCCACTGGTATCTTCAAATAACGTGACACTACAAATTTGAGATGAACAGAAGCATTCTTTAGTAGAAATATTTTCACAGAAAAAACAACATATAAATTACACATTCTATTTGTGTCTTCACTGTATAGAAATTACAAACTAAACATAAAAATAACAGGGTGACATTAAGAACTTACATTCCACAGAAGTTCAAACTAAATAATCTAATGGCCTCTTCTAGTTTTATAACCATGAAATACGTAATGAGAATTAAAAAAAAAAAAACAGCACTTCAAATAGTATCAAAGTCCGGGGAAAATAACCAAAGGCACGGTTTTCATTAGCTTGAATGCTCTTTGATGCAATTTACCTCTTTATTGTTTATTTAGTCAGAAAAAAAATAGCTTAAAAGAAATTTGTGCTACCTAAACTCACAATCACAGTCTTTAAAGACAAGTGGGTGCCTGACAGCTATTGAAACAGATTATTGGCTAACTGCTTTAATATCTTTTAAAGACTTGAACCAGAGAACTTGTGATATGTTGCTCAGTCATTAGTGCTGAATCAGATTTTTTTGTGTCTTTGCTCTTTGCTGTATTTATCTATCATGTACATCATAATTATCACAAACAGTAAAATAAATAATGTTTTTGAACAATATGTTGTACCAACAAAATTGAGGCAGGAAAACAAAGCAGTCTTACCTGAACTGTATCTAAGCCAACTCAGAGGCAGAGAACTTCCATCCTAGTTTCCTATTTTCCCATGATCACAACTATTTAAAATTTTCACCTAGGCTGATTATTTACAGGGCTGAACTTGTCATGAGAGTAAAGTTTGCTTTTATACCTTAGAAACAAGCTAACGGAAAAAAATCAACTCTACACAATAAAGAAAACAGTAATTCTTAAATCTGTACTGTTTTATTTATAAGTTGCAGTACTTGGAGCACTGACCATGGTTAATAGCTGCAGTTTTAGCTGCTGAAACACACCTGCAGAATGTACATACTCAGCTTTTTGGAACTTTCTAGTCTTCTAGTAGATAAATGGCTTTCATTATAGAGCAATACTTTTGACTATCTGGAAACGGAGTGGGGGAAAGTTGGCAATTTGTCCAAATCCTTTTAGTTGGAATCCCTTCATATTCACAGATTGAGCCTGCATAATTTTTAATATTTCTTTTTTGGTAGGTTTGACAGCTTAGCGTTTTCAATATTCATATGTCCCTCAGCACCACATCTGTCTTTTTAAAATGTCCAGGAATGGTGACTCCACCACCTCCCTGGGCAGCCCGTTCCAATGTTTAACAACCTTCTCATTAAAAAAGTTCTTTCTAATGTCCAATCTAAACCTCCCTTAGTGTAACTTGAGCCCACTTCTTCTTGTCCTATCGTTCACTACTAGAGAGAAGAGACTGACCCCCACCTCACTACAAGTCCCCTTCAGATAGCTGTAGAGAGTGATAAGGTCTTCCTTCAGCCTCCTCTTCTCTAGGCAGAACATCCCCAGATCCCTCAGTTCCAGCTTCATTGCCTGTCTCTGGACAAGCTCTCCAGTACCTCAGTTTCCTTCTTATAGTGAGAGGCCCAGAACTGCACACAGTACTTAAGGTGTGGCCTCACTAGTGCTGTGTACAAGGGGAATGATGCTGAAAAACTCACTGATATTGCAATGATTGCTCAAGAAACTGTATGTGACGTGAACTTTTTGTACCATAATGACTACGCCAAATGAATATATAAAGTTGTCAGTAGTTTAAAGTACACTATTTCCTTCACTGAAGGACATACTGACACCATACATACATAGATTAGATGAATTTCTTATTGAATTAAAATTCTGAGATACCTCTAAACTAAGCATTCACAAATGAGGCACCTTCAGAATGTGATACTATCATACTTTCTTTAATTCCATTAACTATTTTTCCCATGTTTCCCCTGGTTCTGTTCATTGCAAACATTAGAAGGCGGGAAGGGAAGTATGAAACAGGATGGATACAGCTTGTAGACATTCATTTGCTAATTTCATTTTGGTTAACTTTCAGACAAACAGCAAGAGTTATCCTGGATGACTGTCTTCTTTTTATCAAATTTATATTTTTTTTCCATATTGACAAATATTTCTTACATAATCTCACTTTAAAAGGTCACATAAAATCAGTATGAAGCAAGGAGTTCATGTGGAAAATTACAGTCAGATGGTTAGTCACAATCCCAGCTACTTATTGATCGAGATACAGGGAGGTTTCAACAGGTCTGTAGCTTTTCCTTCACATGCAAAGTAACAATTAGACTCTCATTCAAGGAAACAGTTGCTAATATCTACCCTGATTGGAAAAAAAGCAGTTACCCTAACCTGTTTTTCACTAATCCACTTTACTCTTCGGTAGTTAAGAAAATGGGTCAATTTCTGTACTGCTGTAGTAAAGCAGAAAAGGCACTTACTCTGCAGGAGTCCTGTGTGCACTGTGAAACTCAGTGTTCTACCCCTGTCCAGTTGGCAAGCAGTATCTGTACAGCTGATTTCCATAGTGACTATTGTCAAAGGAAGGTGATTAGGAGCAAGAATGAATCAGCATGTCCTTTCTTGTGCTTCAAGCCACATAAGAGCTTTGTCATTAAGAGCAGAGCTGGTGGAAAAATTTACAGAGGTAAATGCCACCAGGTAAGAGGTTATATAGTGATGAAACTGCATCAACAGAAGTCTTTTGGTGGATCTCGGAGTTTAAATTAGCACAGTATCTCAGTACCTAATCAAATTTGCAGAGATTTTTGACCATTACATGTAGATGAAGGGTTTAGCTATAGTAACTTTTAAAATACAGATTCACAGAATGGTAGGTGTTGGAAGAGACCTCTAGAGATCATCTAGTCCACCCCACCCTGCTAAAGCAGGTCTGCCTAGATCAGGTAACATAGGAACATGACCAGGTGGATTTGGAAAACCTCCAGAGAAGGAGACTCCACACCCACCCTGGGCAGCCTGTGCCAGGGCTCCCTCACCCTCACAATATAATAGTTTTTCCTTATGTTTAAGTGGAACTTGTTGTATTCCAGCTTTTTTTCCATCACCCCTTGGTATAGACTTAAAAATATACCAGGTTGAATTTTAGCTTCTTTAACAAATGTACAACCTAGAGGAATGCCTCTGAGGCTTCTGAAAACAGAAGTGAATATGGGTGCATGGGCATACTGATAATGATGTATAATAATGTTTAAGGACTACTAATGACACAATTATGTAATAACTGTAGTGTTCTCTAATATTTCTGGGTGCTACACAGCTATATCTAGGCTAACAAGCACTTCAGTGAAAGTGTAGCAAAAAAAAAATCACCTAGTGCTAAAAACATGGTATTTACACAAGGTGCATCTTGGTGGTTGCTTTGATTTGATACTGAGTTGAGGCCGGACCAAGAATACATCTTGCACTTCACTGTCTAGACCATGGTAAATGTAAACGTGATCAGATGTGCTTTGAAAGTAGGCTCCTTTTCTGAACTAAAGCTCTAATAGAAGCCCTTTCATTGACAAAATTACAAAGACCTACTGACTTGTGGCTGTGACATGTTTAATTGCCACTGTGATGTGATTTCTGTGCACAGTGAACAAAACTACAGCAGATTCCCAATACTCATACTGTTGTTCTCCTGTAGATGGAAGTATACCAGTAGACTAAAATGCTTTTAAACTTCTAACAGACTTCCCTAATCAAAGTGGGAAGTATCTTCTCCACATAAAAATGCTCAATAAAGATAATGTCTTTTCCAAACCCAACACTTTTTGTGATAAATTAATGAAAAGGCAGTTAAAATCTTGCCCTTCACTGGAAAGCATACCTGGACTCACAATGATGATACAAAAATAAATTTTTACCCTTCTGTGGGTAAACCTTATTGCTATATCTCACTGTTACCAAAAGGAGCTTAGTCAGTGAGAAAAAGTATAGCTGGAAAAAAATTGGACCAAGTGAATCCCAGGCTTTGATTTTTGGCTGAGAGGATTACTAGCTGCCAGCGTGAAATACCATGAGCTCCTAGGTTATCTTAATTGGACCAAAAGGAACCAACTCCACAATTTTGCAAAAGGATGCACGAAATTGCTGTCTGATAATCTTAAGAAAATTGTTCTGTCAAAAACAGGTATTCTTCTGTCAATTTATAAAGTGTGTACAGTGCATTTAGACAGTTACAATATAAAATTAGAGCAACTCACAGCAAATAATTAACTCATTCATAAACAGGAACAAACAAAAAAACCAAATGCTGCCGCTGCATAATTTATCACTTGGAAAAAAAAAAAAAATCACTAAATATGTTTACCTTGCAATAGGCTGCAGCATACCATGTTTTGCTTGCTTTCCTTTTGAAGAGGTCTTTTTTTTAAATCTCATTTCCATTCTTTCTACCATTAAATCATAGAATAATCTAAATGACAAATTGGTGTTCCTCTCCGTTTAAACTCAGTGTGAATGAAGCACATTAATTCTCCATACCAAATGTAATCAATTTGTGTACCTCTTCCCTGTCACTCCTGCCCTTCCATTATGCTATGCAGTCAGCTGTCTTTATCTGACTAGAGGAAAAACCATTTTCAAAATGTTGCACCACACTTGTGGAATTTCATAATACTCTAAGTAAAACCTTCTCTTGACTTCTGCAAGTGTGATCAGAATTTGTAAGAGACCCAAGAGCAACATTAGCAAAATAACACCAAATCTTTTATTTTGTCAGCATTTTTTGTCAGTCTATTAATCTTCCATATAGGTGATAAATAGGATATCTAACCATCTAAAGAGCTGCAAGTAATTCCCACCTCAGATGCACTGTCAGTGCAACTCAAAATACATGTCAGACAAGATTTACTGCATCGAACATAGTTCAAAGAACCAGGGGCTGCATTTTAAAAAAAGGATTTAGATTCCATCCACCTTTCCTAGGGAAAGTCAAAGCTTTAAGTAATTAAACTCCGTACAGAACATATGCAAGCTTCAAGTATTTAATAATAGGACCTTTAAAAACAGGGGTCTATGCTCACCCAAACTTTCTGACAGGAAGTGGTGCCATGTCATCTATTTGCATTAAAAACGATAGGTTGTGAGAGAAAGAAGCATAAACCAGGACTCAGTTTTCCTCTCAGTTAAGTGACCTGAATCACAACAAAAACATGTGTGACTTGTTTTGTCTCTCCTTGCATCCTTCTGAATCATGGAGAGCTTCCAAAAGAGACTGTATAACCAGATGGCTAAAGAGGTGACAGATGGGGCTCTAAACCATCAGGTGGGGAATAGAGTTAAACAGGCTTTCATACTGCTTCAAAGACTGATGAACCACTAGACCATCATATAGAGGAGGAGATTCCTCAAAAAGCAGGAGATTCCTGTCAGAAAGTCACCTTGCAAAAAGAAGGCTTTTTAACAGGAAAGTAAGCAGCAGTCACAGTTCTTTAAAAGGAAGAAGTGAGGAGCCAACATGCAGGACAAGATTCAGAGATTTGTCTCCTAATGAAGGAATGTATCACCCTAGACCCTAAGGAAGGCACTAACATCCCAGGGAGAAAAAGGCTTAAAATGCTCTTCAGCCAAAACACCACAGCATGGTAGATCAGTGTCTTTCAATTTTTGGTGATTTCAGAGGTCTCTGGATGGTATTTCAAGCCTACATGTTCTGCACTACAGTTTAAATTCTTCCTATCCATGATTGTGAGATAGGTAGAAACACCCATATTAGTCTTTTGCTAAGTTTTTTATGGCCTTCTAATTAATACACTAGCTTTTTAAAGCTGATTTTAAAAAAAACTGTACTTGAAGTACATTCTGCCAATTTCATGAATCAACTTAATCTTCCCTACTACACTTCATCTCATTCCTACCAGTCTCCTGGCATGCCGTACTCTTCTACTTACTCCTCAAATAAAGGTCTGTCATTACATGACTGCATAGATCATCCTTCACAGACTACAATAAAATAAAAATTCTACTTCAGATAAGCATTTTTTTTTCATAGTGAGAAACTCCGCCTTATTTAAGTGTACATGGTTTCTTTCAGCTAATTACAGTTCAGTGTTTACTGCTGAAATGACTGCATCAGTATCACAAAAATATTTTATGTCAAAAGCAAAACTAGTCAAACAGAAAATGTCTTTCCATGGTCTCATAATAAACAATAAAAATACCATAGGACTAATTGAGAGTCAATACACAAAGCACTTATGATACACTGCTGATTGTATCAACTAACCAATTTTCTTTCCTAGTAATTCCTACGTGAAAATCCATGGGACCAAATCCTCACAATCAAATCACTTTATCATGTTCCACACACAGCTTTTTCCTTCAGGGAAATTATCCTCTTGCAGCCCTAAGAAAGTTATTTCTGAGGTTGTGCCTCAGGTCACAGGAGGAAATTCCAGAATATAGTACATACAAGAAAACAGAGTGGCATCCTGCAAAAAAATCAAGAGTGATAGGGAACTTCTGAAGAGAGCCCAGCGGAGGGCCACAAGGATGATCACAGGACTAGAACATCTCTATTACAAGGAAAGGCTGCAAGACCTGAGGCTGTTTAGCCTGGAGAAAAGAAGACCGAGGGGGAAATCTTATCAATGCTTATAAATACCCAAAGGGTGAGTGTCGATAGGATAGGGGCAAATCTTTTTTCTGTAGTGCACAGCAACAGGGCAAGGGGTAACGGGCATAAGCTGGAACACAGGAAGTTCCCCTTGAATGAGAGGAAAAACTTCTTTCCTGTGAGGCAGCACTGGAACAGGCTGCCCAGGGAGGTTGTGAAGTCTCCTCTGGAAATTTTCAAAACCCACGTGGATGTGTTCCTGTGCTACCTGATCTAGTGTAATCTGCATTAGGAGAGTTGGACTGAAGGATCTCTAGAGGCCCCCTCCAACACTTACCATCTGGGATCCTGTGAAAATGTCAGACACAGAGCAACTTAGGAAGACAAGGGATCCAACTGTATGATTAAGAAAGTCTATCCTGTGAATCTCAAAAAAAAAAGTTCATTATGAAAACAACTAGGTATGATCAGAACTGTCCCTAACCTTGCTTTCTAACAGCCTCCTGAAGAAAGGAGTGTATTCAGGGAAGAGACTATAAAGATAATCACCGATGCCATGATGTCATCGTTTCATGATTTTGACAGAGAAACAGTGACACTAGAAGGGCAAATGTCTCACTCAAAGTGACCAGGAGGCCTCCATTAGAGCAGCTGACATATATCTTGTGCAACGGCACTGTACTTTATCTGCCTAATGTGCTGATGCTAGAATTGTGCATGTCCGGTCACAGCCCTGCTCATGTAGCTAAATGCACATTGAGGAAACTGCCATACATGCATATATTACTGTGTTCCACTGCCAGTAACTCATGAGGAAGTAAAGGAAAAAGATATTCTACCCAAACACTTAAAGACAAAATAGCATCAGGAGATGTTTAAGATTCCAGTTCCTCTGCTATTTCCACACAATCCTATCTATGTGAGAGCCATTCCTTTCAGATAGTTTTGTCACATCAATTAGAAAATCTGCATATTTAGGCTGAAAATCTTGAAAAACTACCTCAAGAAAACAAATTTTCCACATCACAATCAGCTATGTTAACTCCAGACTTAGAAGAAACATCTCAGAAAACCTCCTTTTTAAATTTCTCATGAAAAAAAAAGTGGTTGCTTTATATGTGCATCTATGCACTGAAATGTAATTCTTTGGTTTGGATGCAAGATTGTGAATCTGATGAAAAATACACCATAGACCATCAGTCAATTAAGTGCGTGGATCTGTTCCGAAAAGTAGAAACTACAGTTTATATTTAATTGGTAGCAAAACCATGTCTTCCTTTTTTTTCAGCTGTATGCAAACTGATTAAGACAAGTTACCAATTATGAGAAGTTAACATGCTTTTGGTTTTGTAATGTTTTTTCTAGATGTATTACCATCAGTATGATGCATGTAGTAATGACAACAAAAGAAATGCCTGACAAAAAGAAAAATGTCCTGGCTTCTTGACAAAAATGTCTGAATAATTACAATAAAATTTAATAGGCTGAGAAGACAGATAAAAGACTGTGGAGTCCACTTTCTATCTGAAAGTAAAGTCTAAGTTTGAAGATATAGACAACAGCTGGGATTAATTTACATGACACAGTTACACAACTCTGCACCATACAATGTAGATACACTTGAAGTGCTTAAAACACATGTAACATGGTTACATCATTCTGTTGTTTCTTTACATTTCTGTAAAGTGAAGAGGTCCTAGGCCACAGGTATTGTGCTGATATACAAGCTGATGTACAAACACAGCTGGACTTTACTCTAAAGAAACTTAAATTACCACGACAGACAATGGTCTGACAACTGAAATGTCTGTTTCAGTAACCAATGTTACACTTGATAAGTATAACATGGAATGAAAAGCACTAGCTATTAGTAACTGCATATAACTCCTGCTGTGAAAAAGCACAATGCCTGCATGTCATCTGTTTTATTGTTAAAACTAAGATCTTGTAGTGTCTTACTAGTTTGAAGTATATTGTGAAACTGCATGATGTGGCATGGTGAACTTCCTCATTCTCATTTTGTTTACATTTCCATGCGGATTTCTTCCCAGCAAAGAAAAGTGAGAAGTTTTGTGTTACCATAAAAAGAAACTAAGCCTGATGCTCATTTAAAAGTTGTATATGAGTGTCATTGCTGGCTTTGGAGAGTTTTCCATTTTGTGTTATCCGCAGATTTAATCAGCCAGGATATTTAATTCCACATCATTCATGACAACGCTGAGTAGCATCAGACTGTCAGTAGCCTACACTTCTGACCTAGAGCAAACTGTTGGTGTTGCTTTTTAATTCCCAAAGCTTATTTTAATGCTTATTCTGATCCTTTGTATCATTTTAGTCCTTGTGTTGGGTACTGAACAAGGAGTCCCTACATATTCACAGAGTAAAGGTGTTCAGCAGTGCAGGGACCCATACAACTTATGCCGGACTGGAGAGGGTGTTTTGCAGGCACTGACCATCAGATTGCCATGATAATAGCACCTCTAGAGGACACTAAATCATGACCATAAATTTATTTAACGTAAGTCAATGAAAATGACTATGAGGGACCAAAGCAGGATTTGAACTGATCCCCTAAGGAGGAAAAACTCCATATCCCATTGTACTGAGCTACCTGGCACTCTGCCGCATTTTCTCCCTCCAGCTGGAGATTTAAAACACAGTAATACCATGCCAGAGGACACAGTGTGTCTGTCTTCATGAAGAAAAATGGAGCAAAACAACCTCATTTTGTACTTAAATAAGAGAAGTATGTCTTCAGATCGAGATAGGCTAACTTCTCTGTAGCAAAGCTTTTGTATTATTTCTTATGGCCTGCCTAGGAGTTTATTACTGAGTAACAGTGACAGAAAGCAGTCAACAAAAGGGCACTGAGCCCACAGCAGTGAAAAATTCTTCTTAAGAACATTAAATCTTTCTTATTAGTGACTAACCTGCATACTTCTAAATCATCAGACCAGTCGTCATACAACACTGGAAGCTTCTGAACAGCATCAGTCACACTGGGCCCTGGCCCAGCAGGTGCTCCATGATCTGGGACTGCCAGAGCATCACTGCCAGAGCCTGTCTCTGCAAAGCAGTCTTTCAAATCTTTATTGTGTCTAAGGAAAGATGCAGACTGATGATCTCTGTAGCAGCTTTTTGCTTTGCTTTTCCCACATTTTCTTGAGGAAATTCTTGGTTCCTGAGATGATGCTGAAGACTGTGATTCCTTAAGCCTTGGAATCCTTCTTCGGCGGTGATTTAAAGTAGGATTCTCAGGGTCAAATACCTCTTGCTTCTTTTTCCCTACTGTCCCCAAGGTAACAAGTTCAATAGCATTACTGTTTGAGGGACCATCCTGGTTACTGCATGATCTATTGTTCCTTCTCCCTCTCCTGGACATTCTGGCCTTTTCTCTTGCTCTCCGCCTAGCCTGAGCCCACTGACTCTCATCTGATGATGATGATGAATCAGACGTATTCCAGATGGATCTCGCAGGCTTGGGATGCAATTTACAGTCTTTCCCCTTTCCTTGCTTTTCTGTATGCTCACCATTGTCTCCAGTTTCTCTTTTCCGCCTAAACCTTCGTTTTACTTGTTTCTTACCAGACTCCCTATTAGAAGGAGTCAGCACCATGACAGGGGTTGCATGTTCAAGCTCATCTTCTGACAAATCATGCAAGGTAGTAGATCTAGACAGAGCAGTAAGCAAAGGAAAGGGATGGAAATGGTAAGGGTGGGTGGAAAGAGAGAAATCATAAAAAAAAAAAAGGATGAAAATGAGAACATGAATTTTAACAGAAAAACATGAGACCAAAAAGCAGAAACGGAACCAAAAAAAGAGCGACCAAAAGAAAACTAAAGTCTATGTAAATTATGAATAGTGTTAAGCAGAAGCAAGAGCTACATATTATTTAATAAAAACAACTAACAAGTACCAGTCAGATTATACTTTTCAGCACATACCTACAAATGTCCTGAGTGGAAGGGCAGACAGACAACCGTGACTGACTCCTGGGAGCTGTTCCTGTTGTAGGACTGCTTGCCTGTTGAAATAAGTTAGACAATTTGGAATCTTTGTCCATGAAATACATTGCAGATATTTTACTGCTTTGCCACATGATTATAAAATTCAAGTAACTGTTGCTGCTGTTCATAGCGCACTGCTGAACACATGCAAACTCACAAAATACAGGAAGCCTGACCAAAACCAAAACTTATTTGTGGAACTAAACATGATTGAAGTGCTTCAGCTCTCCTTCGCTCACGACTACTTTTTGTCACTGTTTGAGGAAGCAGCTTTCAACATTTGAACTTTCACTTTGGGTTTGATCTTCTGTAAATGTCTGATGGGAAAGGATGTTTTCATTTCAGGCAATCAAACAACAATTATGATTTCTTTCAAAATGGAGTGAAGTGCATTTACATTATGCTGAGTGATGAAGAGTACAAAGCTAACCCATGTTGAGTGGGCTGACAGAACAGTGGCAATCAGATTTCAAGGCAATCAGATGTCCTAGAAGAGCTGAAAAATTTAAACTGATGAGGCCTGAGAAGACCAAAGTGCAGGCTACGTCTCTACCAAGCTGATCACATTCTCAAACAGCAGGAGAGATATAAACATATTAAGTATGTGATATTTTGTTATTAAAGATGTTGCTATAAATTGTGAACTCAGTTGCTCAATATCTTCACTGAAAACATACTTAGATGGTGTTAATAATAAATAATTTCAATCTGCCTCACAATACACTGGCAGCATAGCTGTAAGGAATCCAAATTTAAATCCAAGGCTTTGTGATTCTTCATGAGGTACAGTATTGTGGGAAGAGGGTTTAATGCAAATCATTCTTAAAGCCATGACCTCCCTTTAGCTGGTAAAGGCATTAGCTTTTAGTATGTTACTCTATCCCACTGTGAGCACCACTAGCAAATAGAGACAAAATACTATAAGCCTCAGACTTCCACAAGATCATGTATCAGATGCAAGAGAAGAATGACTGTTAAGCAAGAGTACAAAGTGCAAATAATACAAAGGTGTAAAGGCTGTCATCCCAAGCTTTCATACTAGTAAATCAAATTCAGTCACACATAGAGCCCACGATTAAGATTATTTCTAGCTCACTTTTCACACACATTTTGTGTGTATCAGTTTGAAAATTAATAGTACAAGCAAAAGTAAATATACAGCAAGGACCTGCTGACATTTCACTTTTTTCCAAGGTTCTTAATATCCACTGTATTTCACACATAGATCTTTTGGAAGCATGAGTCACCATTATGTGCATTTTTGCTTTTAATGGGATACCAGCTGAGACTTAGGAACAGTGCTTTTGCATTAAAATATTCTTCTAGTTTTTGGAATTCAAGTATCCCATTTTACCTCTTAATTAATACCATAACACCAAAAATATTACTAATTCTTTACTACTAGTAGTTCCACAAAATGAAACTCAGGGTCATGAAAACTAAGCCAACATGAGAAACTCTATTGATAAAACATTTGGGCACAATCCTTATGGTCAAATGCTTTTCCAATGCTTGTGTCCTAGGGAGAGGAGAAACATTGGTATGTCCATGTACAGTCTAATGCTGGAAAAAAAGGACCAGTATCAGTGAAATTGTTTGCGTTTCTTATCTCTTATTTCTTATCTCCTACAAATGCAACATTTCACTTACATGTACTGTGAAGGAGTACGAATTGTTCTTATATGCGTATTAGAAACAGATGGTATATATATGGTTGGGTATATAATTTTTTTCCACCTCAGCTTCTGTGATTAAAGTGATTAGACATACCATAAGCTACTTAATGAGGAAAAATATAGACATCAGCACCAGAGTCACGTTATCGGGCTACATGATGCTGCTGTGTGAAAAAACACTCCTCCAGACAATCCCACGTGAAGGACCACTGAAGAAATCCATCCCTAGAGTTGAGAGTGAACTCCTGGATTCATCCCTTGTGACTAAATCCCATTTCTTTTTTTGCCCCTCACAGCTGCAGGATTGTTATCATTGCTTCTTCCAAGATCTGTACACTACAGTGATTCAGATTGATCTTAAATGGTGGTCAGGTCATCCCTATGCTGTAAATGCAAGTTTTACATCTCCTTGCCACAAGCATTGCCCTTTGAAGGGATAAGGAGAATGGCTTGTCTGGCCCAGTAACAGTACAGAAAGCCTGTACAAATTCAAGAAACTTTCAGCAGCTATTAAAGCAGGAAGTCACCTAGACAGTTCTTGAGAGGTCTGGAATCAAGTCAAAAACTAAAACAAATTCCTTGAAAAGCTTTTACACTTATTATTTAGGACTGGAGACAGGTGGAAATCTAATTATTCTAAGATAAAAATTACATTACCAGTTTGATTGCTTAAATCTTACAATTCCCTCTCAGCTTTAAAGAGGTCTGGACTGTTTCAGGTCTGCTCAGACATATTTACTTTCAAGTTCCCCTGCACTGGCATAATGACGTTATGTTTAGTTGCACATAACTCAGGGGATGGTTTATTTAATTCTAAAAAAATTATATCAAATTATTTTTTTAAAATGGAACCTTTTTTGCTTGGTTGTCCAATCTCTATTTGGGCAAACCTGACATCTGGGCAAGCAAAAAGCATATGCACCACTTAAATCTTTTAAAACAATGCAAGTAAACTCCAACACGACAAGTTATACACAAGATAATTCAGATTCTTATGTGTGAGCAAGTTTTGTTCAATAGGTTTCTACAACTTTTAAATGCAAATTTTGTTTTTTATCTACTTTAGAATAGCTTTTAATGGTAGAATCCTAGAATACCAGGTTGGATGGAACCTCAAGGATCATCTGGTTCAACTTTTCTTGGCAAAAGCATAGTCTAGACAAGATGAGTCAAACTGTCCAATGTGGGGGGATTGAAAATTAACTGATGCACTGATTTCTAAAACCAAGAAAGCTAGAGTTTCATCATTCATTGCCTGACGCTTAGTTAGAGACCTCACAGGTACTAGAGGGCCTTATTTTGTAAATAACTTCAGTCTTACCTCTGCAAACTAAACGGGAGTGGAAGGACCTGTAAATGTTAGGCCTTTTCCCACTACCATGTGCTGGGGTAATATAATCATTCAGAGCTAGTCAAGCCATTTTGCAAATTCCAATTCAGTTGGAAGCCTGAAAATGCCCCAAATCCCTTTTCTTCTTCAACCTTCCTGTGTTCTGACAGCATAAACTGCATCTGCTTTCTGCTGCCAACACTGCCTCATTTCTTATGGGAATACTCCCATATAGCCATCACCTCTACAAGCTATACATTTCAGACTATTTTGGTTTTTAGTTACATTCTCTGAAGTCCAGTCTCACAGTGAAGATATCTAAAGTAGCCTTTAGTCAGTTGGTGTGTTTACAGAGCACAGCATACAGCTGGAAGTTCCAGGTTAGATCCTAGAATGGATATAGCTATATCAGTACAGCATTTCACTTCCTCTGCATGGCACAGAGCAGTGATGAATCCAACCAAACTCTGCCATACATATTTTTAATCATCTTTACTACTAGTTTTAGCAACAAAATAGAAAATCTTTTAAGTGGCACCAAGTCTAATATAAAGGCATATCTGACAAACCAAAACATAATCACTTGACTCATTGTGCTCACATCATATCAGTCCTGCTCTTAGGGAAATGTCTATGCAACAGTTTCAAGTCCACAGATGTTATTGCTATATTTGCTATTGCATTGCTATATTGTTATTTAACACACTGAATACTTTTTAGATACTGTATTTATTGAGTAGAGGGGTCAGATTGATGCTGTGTACTCCCAGTTCCACTTGGCAGGCAGAATAAGGAACTTTTTTAAAAACAGTATTCTTTGAAAAAATGTCTCCTTCAGAGCTATATTGTACAGCTCACTGGAATGGGAAAGCTAAACAAGCACTGTAATAATTTTATCATAGCAAATTATATCAGCAGCAAAATTAAATATGGTAATTGAAAATAAAGCTATCTGACAATTCATTTATAAGCAAGGCAGCTCATTTCTCCATGCCATCAGTACAAGGAAGATATTTGAGGGATAATGTCAACTCCAGTTGATTAGGTTTAGCATTTAAAAAATGTTGTTAGTAGAGAGAGATTCCTCAGTCACTACCTTCTGCTGTCCTGGACAGTTTAGATAAACTCTCTTGTTAAGAACATGCAATTCAATTAACAGACATGACAGGGCTCTTATCCATAAATATTATTTTATATGTTCAACAGGACTTTATAGTATGGTCTTCAAGTAGAATACTAGTAAATATAGAGTTTTCAGGACAAGTGAGATGATAATTTATCTGACACAAAGAGACTTCAATATCACACCCACATGTCCATGTTAAAAAACTGGGGCAAAGACAGATGTGAGAGACAGAATAAAGTTAACTCATGAAAACAATAGTAATTTCAAAACAAACATTGCATTTACTTTGGTGTTCAGGATCTGACATAATTTTCCAGGTAATACCAAAAAACGAGAGGCCTCACTGACCATCTATTGCTTAACACTGTATGTTGCAACTGATCCAAGAACATGAGTCAAGCTGTGCTCTTCTTAAGACAGAAGCTCTCTACTTCGACCTAACAGAAAAGCTGAGTAAAAACATATTCCACAAGTGAAAAGTATTAATATAGGAACGGAGCTAAGCTTTAAAATAACAAACCAGATGTAAAAGACAGCTGATATAAAAAATCCTGACAGACATCACCAGAAAGGCAAATGAATCCTCTACTGCCTCCATTCTGAATAAGGAAGGCCAGAAGCCTTTCCAGAAATTGTTCAGCTTACAACACTGCTTAGGTAGAAAGTTTCAGAAAACTGACGAATGATAGGGCAAACAGGGAGTATGAGTAATACTTTTATTCTCCTACTAAGTATGCTTTAGAGCATGATGTATCACAGAATCCTCTGGATCCCACCAGCCAATACAGTAAAAAAGCTGTTCATGTATCCTACTAAATTATCAAGGAATGGATACATCAGAGGATTAGAGCAGCTTGCATGGTAATAAGCTCAGCAGGAGATCCAGACTGCATATTTTCATCTGAGAATTTCTGCTTTGTAAATATTGCAACTTTTTATGGAAAACATCTACCTTTAAAAACTTTTGTTTGAATAATTCCTCGGGCCTAAAAAGATCAAAAACAGGGTGGGAATGACCCAAGCTAGATGTATCCTACCAAATATATCTTGATGCCAACTGTAACTTATGTACACAAGTTCAGAGGAGGGTCTTGGTTTTGGTTTCAGTTTGTTTTTTTTTCTTTTCTTTTCTTTTTAGGTTCTTTATGATGACGTTCTTGCTTTGTTTTCAGATTTTAAAGTTGGGGATAGTTTGATTGATGGCTTTACAGTAACCATTAAATTAATTGGTAACTCAATTTCTGTTACATATTCTTTCACAGATTCTTTTTTTGTGTAAATTATTCCTTGCACAATTCTTCCCCAAATCATTGCTTTCTCTCCTGTCCTTCGTCTCCTTTCACTTGTCCCTGAAGAGAAGGAAAAGAAAATATCCTTAAGATTATGCTGAGCAATACCATTTACCACCTTTGAAAGTCAGTATGATGTTATGTTATGACGATTATGTTATAAAATGGTTTGAAATCTAAATCACTAAAATAGTTTTACTTTACATCAAATTACTATTAAAATTACAAGTGGCAAGTCTACCATGTTACTTAAAAATGAAACCAACAGAAGCAATTACAACATTGACTGGTAGATTCAATCAGCTTCTGAATTCATTTTCTTCTCTCTAACTGATCTATGTTACTCTTTATTTTAAAGGTAGAGGTTTTACCCTAAAATCCACTCTTTTTATAGACATAGAAGCACTGCTAGCTAAGTGTTGAATTATCAGACAGATTATTATCTTTTACAAAAGCTTTTGTACTGCAGCAATGCAATACATTTTTTATTCATGATTTTCTTTAAGGATGCATCTTTCTAGGCATTATCACTTCCTTAATAAAAATGGTTTGTAGATATTAGGAGAAAAATGCACTGATGTAGATGACTGAAACAAAGGATACTCTGATCTTTATACAAAAGGTGCAGAGCCCCAAATCTGGAAACTTTTGACTGTCTGGAAGGAGCTAAAGGCAAATTTACCCTGTAGGAAAAGTGAAGCACAAAACATACAGCCTCTTTGTTACCGGATTTTGTACTACTTGAACTCTGCTTTAGTTCTAAAGGTAATGAGTATCAGCATTCAGAGAACACAATTTAAACTTGCTTTTCCAAAGACGGCATCTGTTTCCACATATCCCTCTATCTGCAAGACTTAAAGGCTCAAAATGTTTCTACATACTAAATAGCTTTCAATCATGTGACATTCTCCCACAAGTGTGTATGTATGTGAGTGCATATATGTTCTTTGTTTGGTCTGATGGACTATCCAGGAGACAAACTGGATAAATTCCCATATGCAAGGATATCATTATTATACTTGAGCAGCTCTACTCTGGTGTATATTTGATATCTATTTACTCCAGCACTAAGGAGGAGAGAAATCTCAATGCATCAAAGCAAAAGAACTATAGAAAGAATATTGAAATGACTAAGTCAGAAAACAATGTATTGTCAGGTTTTCACTGTTAAGAAAAACAGGAGACACCATTTTTTAATAAAGTGCAAGAAACCTCAGGCTGCAGCAAAAAACCAATTTTGTATCACTGTAGAAATACAGTTTGTTTAATTGAATTATTTTTAGGACAAATACCTGAAATGTGCTTTTGAATACCATGATGAAAAAAGAAATGTCATATAAAAATTTCCAGGAGTACATATGGAGCAGATATGAAAGTTCATGGTACTCAACACATTTCAAACATACAGTTTTTCAAACATGCAGTTTTGTCTGGATGTATCAATGTGGCACACGTAGGTACACTCAGAAAACACTAAGAATTGTGATTTATTAAAACAGAATCTGTATAATTGTATGTATTATTAGAAAAATACAACTGTATGCGTATATGTATTCCCTCTGATTAGAACATAGTTTAAAAAAGGTCAAGTGTATCCAAGAATAATTGAAAAGGTATTTTTTTAATGGTGACGCCCTAGAACTGAGATGTATTTAATGCAGTTTTTATCCAGAATTTAAAATTTCTTGCAGACTTAGTTAAATTCTGCAGTCATGCTTTTTGTTAAGTTTATTGTAAATATGGGATTGTATGGACAAGCACCAGAGTATGCTCTAGACAAAGAAATGAAATATGTACATCTAAGAGGAAAAAAAAAATTGCAGCAATCGTTATTATGCCATTGTATCTACTTCTAGTTTTTTGTCATTCTCTGCTCTAAAGTTTGATGAACAAAATACTTTTTACTAACTTGTTTATTTTGTGCTGGGTTTTTTTACAGTAAATGAGAGTTAAGTGTCAGGTTAGTCTTTACTTTTCATAGTTTGTTTATGAGCAAGAAGAATTTCTTAGATGACTAACATAACATTCACACTCATATTTTAATGTCGGTTTTCTATACATGGTATTACTCACTGTAACAGCACTTTTTAAGGCTGACATTTTACACTTCACAAGAGCAAGGACTTTTATTTTTGTTTAGTTTGGTTTTTAAAAGCTTTGATTTTTCTCTCAGTTGCTCACTACAGTAATCTAGAAGCTATGCCTGGAAAGGATGGAACAATATGGTTCCTTGAAACAAAACCCAAATAGTCTGGAAAAGAATTGTCATTTATGATTAATGTAAACTGGTCAAAGAGCAAAAACAGATGTGGATCGATTTGTAGCAGTACAGTACTCTGTAAGGGGTCACACAATTGCTTTTTAGGATACAGTCATGCAACAGGTAACTTGGAGATACTGTTTCAGGCTATCAAATTCCATGACATGAACTCTAAAAAGAACATTTAAATTGCTGTATGATTTTTCCACCATAAAACCTATCATTTCTGCTTAAAATAATTCAGATAGAATTATTACAGGCTGCCCAGAGCAGTTGTGGAGTCTCCTTCCTTGGAGGTCTTCAAGACTCGCCTGCACATGTTCCTGTGTGACCTGATCTAGGTTGACCTGCTTCTGCAGGGGGGTTGGACTAGATGATCTCTAAAGGTCC
The DNA here is from genome assembly GCF_028858725.1 of Colius striatus. Classification (NCBI taxonomy): domain Eukaryota; kingdom Metazoa; phylum Chordata; class Aves; order Coliiformes; family Coliidae; genus Colius; species Colius striatus. The sequence goes on from NC_084761.1 coordinate 56,643,153, forward strand.
CTTCCAACCCCTACCATTCTATGATTCTATGATTATATCATGTATTCTCTGTTGATACTACTGCCAAAGCCACGGTGATATTCTTACTGATTAAAAAAACGCATAGTATGTAATAGTGAATTCTACTTCAGGTTGTGTAAATCACCCAAAGTGTGATAAAAGATGCTTCATGCACCCACCTTACACTGAAAGAGGATGAAAAATTAGACAATATAAAAACCCATGTGAAAGGACATTCAATTTTAGTGGAAGAGATTAAATGGAGATTTTTAATCTGAAGGATAAAATACTCTTATATACAATTAATTTCAATTTGTGAAATATATTAAAAATAACAAAACAAGTAATTCAAATCAACAGTCAATAAATTGGCAGCAATACATTTTTAATCTAAAACTTTAGTGGGCACTATTTTGATGTGCTGCTGACTTTCATTTGTACCTTGCGGAGTGGAGCACCAGTTGATGTAAGAAATCAGTATAGAAATAAAATAAATTATTTCATTCTTTTCTTTTTCTGTTGTTTTTCATATTCTAAATTAGACCCATGAATATTATAACAGAATATTCTGAAACCATCACCTCACTTCTTCCTGATGTAACTCAACAGAGTTTTATCAGATGAATGGTTCAGAGACTTGTAAATAAAAAGAGTTCAAACATCTGTTCCCAGCTTTTGAGAGGCAATTGAGCCAATACAAAAATCAAGCAACTTCCTTCAAGCCTGAATTTTTCTGCACTGAAAAATAAGACCAAAGTTCCCATCAGAGAATTTCAAATCTTACTGCTGAGAGAGTGTGCTTCTCTAAGGACCTCTTGAATCATAATTAACATGCAGAAAGATAATTACAATGTGTTAGAAACGTTTCTTCCAGAAAGCATTTTAACACAACCAGGCAGCCTCAGAAACATATATAAGCATAACCTCTATTGGACTATAATTCAAACATAAGATTTTTTCCACTGGCTAACCACAACAGAAAGAAATTAATCCATCAGATCCTTCCCTGACTAGCTATTGTCTTAAATTATACACATATTTAGGAAGACACAGCAAGTTTACAAAAAAAACCCCCAAAACTCTATGGTGCATCGAACCAAGCAGTGGGAAAGAGGTAATGAATAAGGTCAAGCTTTTAAAAAAATTTTTAGATTTTCACCCAGCTAAAATAACTCGAATTCTGAGACTCAGAATGCTGCACAAGCCTATCTCTTACAAAGAACAATAAAGTTGCCTCTACTGTCAGCACCATGGGAAATGGGTGGGAGAGAAAGTCTAAGGGTTAAAAGAAAAAAAAAATATTTTAAATCACCAAGACTGGTTTGTAACTCAAATTTCACAGGAAGGGTCCTCAAAAAATAATCTAATCCAACGCCCCTGCCAGAGCAGGACCACCTAGAGTAGGTTACACAAGAATTCATCCACATGGGTTTTGAATGTCTCCAGAGAAGGAGACTCAACAGCCCATCTGGGCAGCCCATTCCAGTGCTCTGTCACCCTCACAGGGAAGGATTTCTTCCTTAAATTTCTTTGGAATCTCTTATGTTCCAGCTTATACCCATTGTCCTTTGTCCTATCACAGGACATCACTGAGAAGAGCCTGGCTCCATCCTCCTAACACACTCCCTTTACATATTTGTAAACATTAATTAGATCACCTCTCAGTCTCCTCTTCTCCAAGCTGAAGAGCCCCAGCTCCCTCAGCCTTTCATCATGAGAGACGCTCCACTTCCTTCTTCATCTTGGTGGCCCTGAGCTGAACTCTCTCCAGCAGCTCCCTGTCCTGCTTGAACTGAGGGGTCCAGAAATGGACTCAAGATTCCAGATGTGGTCGCACAAGGGCAGAGTAGAGGGGGAGGAGAACCTCTCTCAACCTACTGCCCATACCCCTTCTAATACACCCCAGGATGTCATTGGCCTTCTTGGCCATGAGAGTACATTGCTGGCTCATGCTCATCCTGCTGTCCACTAAGACCCCCAGGTCTCCTTCCCCTACACTGCTCTCTAAGAGTTCATTCCCCAGCCTGTACTGGTACAAGAGGTTATTCTTTCCCAGATGCAACACTCTACACTTTCCCTTGTTGAATTCCATCAGATTTCTCCCCTCCCAAGTCTCCAGCTGTCCAGGTGTCACTGAATGGCAGCACAGCCTTCTGGTGTATCAGTCACTTCCCACAGTTTAGCAAACTTGCTGACAGTGCCCTCTGTCAAGGGCATTAATCAGTAGATTGAACAGTACTGGTCCCAGCATTGACCTCTGAGGGACTCCACTAGATACAGGCCTCCAACTAGACTCTGCCCCATTGATCACAACTCTGTCCTCTTCCCTTCAACCAGTTAACAATCCACCTCACTACCCGATCACCCAGCCCGCACTTTCTCAGTTTTGCTGTCAGGATGCTGTGGGAGATGCTGTCAAATGCTTTACTGAAATTGAGATAAATCACATCCACTGCATTACCACCTGGTATCTATCCACCTGGTTACACCTTCATAAAAGGCTATCAGGTTGGTCAAACATGACTTACCCTTGGTAAAACCATGTTGACTGCTTCCAGTGACCCTCTTGTCCTTTAAATGCCTGGAGACAGGACCCAGGATAAGTTGTTCCATCACCTTTCCAGGGATGGAGGTGAGGCTGACTGGTCTGTAGTTACCCATCTCCTCCTTCTTACCCTTTTTGAAGACTGGAGTGACATTTGCTTTCCTCCAGTCCTCAGGCACCTCTCCTGTTCTCCATGACTTACTAAAGATGACGGAGAGTGGTTTAGCAATGACTTCTGCCAGCTCCCTCAGCACCTGTGGGTGCATCCCATTAGGGCCCATGGATTTATGTACATCCAGATTGCTCAACTGGTCCTTAACCCAGTCCTTATCAACCAAACAAAACTCCTCCTTTAAGCTGACTTCCTCTGGAGTCTGAGGCTCCTGAGGACAGTCTCCAGCAGTATAGACAGAGGTGAAGAAGGCATTCAGTAACTCTGCCTTCTCTGTATCCTCTGTCACCAGGGCACCCACCTCATACAACACTGGGCCTACATTGTCTCTAGTACTAGTTTTGTCCACAAAGTATTTGAAGAAGCCCTTCTGTTGTCCTTGTCCTTGACCTCCCTTGCAAGGCACAAGGCTTTAGCTTTCCTAGTTGCCTCTCTCCACTCTCTGAGAACAGTCTTATATTCTTTCCAAGTGGTCATCCCTTCCTTCCCTGATCTATAGACTCTCTTCTTCCACTTGAGTTTGCCCAACAGTTCCCTGTTTAACCATGCAGGTCTGCTGGCTCCCTTTCTTGATTTTCTATCCGCTGGGATGCTCTGATCCTGATCTTGGAAAAAGGGATCCTTGAATATAGACCAACTCCCTTGGGCCCCTTTACCTTCTAGTACCCTGTCCTACAGGATGTCCCCTAGAAATTGCTTGAAAAAGTCAAAATTGGCCCTGCTAAAGTCCAGGCTTGTGATCCTGCTTAGCATTCTGTTCCTGCCACACAAGATCCTGAACTCCACCATCTCATGGTCACTGCAGCCAAGGCTGCCGTCAACCTTTACCACTTCAACCAGAGCCTGCTTGCTTGTGAGTACAAGTCGACATATGGAGCCCTTAGTTCTCTTCAGAAGGGAATCACCTACTACTATAACCTTCCTTTTTTGTTAACTGTGGCAGTCTTAAGGCATGATGGGGACTGACTCACTCTGCGTGACTCCTCAAGTGTCCCTGTATCTTCATTGCCTGGCCCTCAACTTACAAAGCCTCATACCTGTTGTGCAGGGTCAACTGGGGAGGAGTGGGAGGCATGGAAGGGATTCACCTGCCTCCTTGAGAAGGGACCTGTATCCATTCCCCTCCATCTCTTAGGTCCCCACTGTTAACCCAGCTAGAAGACAGTGGGGGATCCTGTACTTCTCATGATGCCTCAACTTGTTGCTTACACCTCAGGGATCATAGATTCTCAGTCTACCAATCTATTTGTCTCTCACTCCTTGACACTCCTGAATCTTTCCACCTCCTACTTCAGTTCAGCTACCAGGCTAGCAGGTCATGCACCTCGTCACATCAAACAAAGATGTTGTCTTTACATCATCCATTAGGAGTGCCAGGCTTTGGCATTCCCTGCAGCCAGAGCCTTGAACATCTACATGTTTTTGTGGGCCCTCTGTCAGGGTCATCACATTTCTTTGAAAAACATATTTTGCCTGAGATGATACACCACCAACTGCTCACAGTGACTCCTCCCTCCTGGCTGACTCCCCAGCCATGCCCCTGTGCTCAACTTTGCTCAGTTCCCAGGGATCGAAGATCCCTCCACTCTTGAGGCATTTAAATCCCCGGCTGTGGCTGTGGCTGTGGCCTCAGCCAGCCCTGCCTCCCTTGCAAGGGCCGGATCAATGCAGAGGCAGCAACACTCGCCACATGTAGCCCAGCCCGAGAAAAACAAACCCCTCAGCGCCAGTTCTGCTGCTCCGCTGACTGCCCAGGGACAGTCTGCTTTGGCTCCTAAGGCTGACTGCAGTGAGTGATCTAATTTCCGATACTTCTGTTTTTATTTATATGTATTACATTAGACAGGCTTTGAAAGACACAGTTAGTAACTAGGATTCCACTTTGTCCCTACAAGATAATATGAAATACAGATCAGTCCCAAATACAATCTATTACTACAGATGCTAGCAGAGTAGAAAGTAAGAAGACCTGTTTATTGATTCATTTGCTCTACAGGAAAAAAATCTAAGTTATTACCACAAGTGCAGCAGAAATCAGACACTGATACATTTTCCTAATTGCCTCTGCTTGGAAAACCAACTGAAGCAGTTGCTCTTAGAATCCCAGGTTTTATTGATATATGGCCTGAAGTGAATGACTTAACATCTCAGGTGGACATTCACTCAGGGGGAAGACAGCCACAGCTGACTGTCAGTTAGGAGTACCAGGAAACAAGTAGACAGAATTGGGCAGAATATGAAATCAATGTGCAAAACAATGCAAGATTATTTTCAAAAACCTGCAACTCAGTGGTTACCCACAAATAGGCTATTTAAGGTCACCATAATGAGCTGGAAAAGAGCACAGAGATGGATCAGTAAATCAATTTGAGCAAATCACGCAGAATCACAGAATCTTAAGGGTTGTAAGTGACCTCAAAAATCACCTTGTCCAACCCACCTGCCAGAGCAGGACCACCTAGAGTAGGTCACACAGGAACTCAAATGTTTTATCTCCCTCCCACCTGCTGACCAAAATGGTGCAGGTTTGGCACAGGAGGGCCAAGGGCAGGAGAGGTAAATCACGGTGTCTTATGAGGACAAAGGAAGGTGGGAGCTATAGCCCTACTACACTTAGTTGTCATTGTTCATGTACTCTTGCTCACAAATAAAACAGTAATTGATTTAGCACTGAGTCAGGTTAACAGGATGAAAGTGAAGCATTATGCCTTATTCCTGACATATTGATGAAATAATCCATGTAAAAAAAAATTACTTTCATAGGTAGAGCTATATAATTTTATAGTTACATATTTGTTAATATTCCAGTTGGCTTGATTTTTTTAGTAGTACATGTACAGAAGCATATTGGCCAGACAGAGTTTTTACTTAGTAATACTCAGTATTACAGCAGACTTTACAAATAATTTCATACTGATATCATACCTAAATATTTTAAGTTTTGTCCTTTCATTTGCCTAAAATAGCTTATTATAGAAGTTAGTAACAGAAAATTATTTTAAGATAAGTAAAGTCTTTGCAACATGCTAGGTTTCTGTGCTCTCAGTGGACAGCAAAAGTGAGTGGTAAAATTAAAGTGCTGATTTCCCCCCTGCCCCTCTAGAGAATATTTTAAAATCTACAGGTTGAATATATATATATACTAACTAGTATCTGGTAAATAACAAACAAGTCAAAGGTATTCCTGCTTATGTGTCTAGATAAGACCCATCCAGTGGTCAACAATTCAGTTTAATCTGTAAACCATGTAATTCAGAGTTACAGTACTTAACACGCAAAATTGCCCAGGCATACACTTCAAACCTCAGGTGTCCTCCCTGAATAAACAAGTTATAACTGGTATGAAATATTAATCTGTATTTGCAGAATCTTTGCTGTATCTCACTTCATAGATGGGGTGGTACAAAATCCAGTGATATCAGGGAATATCCACTCTGCTCTGGGGCAGAAGCTCCATATACATGGAGCATACACAATACATAGTAACTATAAAAATGTAACCCTCTATTTGACCCTTCTTAGCTTATTCATACAAGCAAATGAAATCATTTAAAAACATGCAAGTACCTCTTTCTAATAAGCATCTATACTTATTTCTGCAGAAATGAATTAAAAATAAATGTTAGTCACTGCCACTTCAGTGAACAAGTAAAAGGAATTCAAAATTTGGTCAAAAATGATAACACATGCATAGTTTTACATCCTACAGCTGTTACTATTTAGGTAGGGCAGGGGGTGACAAAATCAAGCAGTAATTCTCTCTTAAGTCCAGGTGCTAATGTAATGTTACACCTTTGTGGAAAGTAGATGAAAAAAATACAACTGTTATTCAATTCCTATTATCACATATATCGCAGTTATGACTAATTGCATATTTATACCTTAAGATGGATTTTACATGGTAACCATAATGCTAATATAACCATAATCAAAATCTTAAAATCTGATGTTTATAAGAAAACATCAGAATATGGATATATGTTTCAATGGAGTAAACATCTGTATTATATTTGATAAACTTAGCTTTCTTTAAATTCTATACAAAGTAAAAAAAAATCATATACCTTTGAAATGTTGCTTGATCGACTTGTGGATCGCCCTGGAGATTTGTCATTCTGGAAAACAAAATAAAAAGATGAAAAATGTTATGTCATTTGAAACCATTATAAAATTCATGTGAATAACATCAGTAAAGTAAAAAAAAAAATCCGTAATAAATTATTAGTACATAATTACTGCTGGTTTCTTTTGCAGTGATTTTAAAAAACATTTTGAGTGAAAGATTCATGTGTCATCACAGCTTCTCAGGAAAACTGAGACTCTTGTACCAGGAATGTCTCATGACAAATAATAAAATCCACTAGTCACCCTGGACACACCCCTCCTCAAAAAGCTGAATTCATTCTTTAGGCAAAACTAAAACAGCACTAGGTGACTTCCTTGCCAGTAATGTTTTAAGAATAACAAATTGTAACCAATCATAGATGTAGTTCAACTTAACACCCATCCATCCATCCATCGCCTCTTACTCATGCAAAAAAAAAACCATACACACAAACCAACACCTTAGGCTAAAACCCATTAACAGTGTATACGTTGAATAGCTACATTTCTATAGCACAACAGTGGTTTTTTCTGTTTTTAAGGAGGAGGTGAAGTAGTTCAATAATTTGTTCAGTATTTATACTTCCCCAGTAGTAGATTCAGCTTCATTTACACTGAAAAGGTAAAAGACCTTTCACAAATAGTTCTTAACCCTTTGGTAAATGCACATATCTTAAAGTAAGGAGGTCGTGGAAATATTCTCAGCACTGAGAATGTAAGTTCAAACACTAGGGTGAAATATTGATACAAACAAGTTTGTTTTTTACCTAAAAGGGGCTAGATACTAGATACTCTTTGTGCAAGTTTGTTACATCTTTATTTTATTCTACTGTGCTGGCTAATTGTCAGGAATTAACCATCTTCAGCTTTGTGTGTCAGAGTTTCATCTTTTTTAAGCAGAATTTAAAAAAAAGAAAAACTTAGTTTTTCAAGTTCTGCATTTTTCAAATCTTATCCTTGAGGTTGGCCCCACTTTTAACAGGAAATTAAACCAGAAGATATCTTTTGACTTGAAGAATTCTATGATTCAAGTATTACTTCTGTGATATATTATCCACTGTAGCTTTGGTAATAAATATTTGCTTATTCTTTCTAGATAACATTGAATATATACAGTTTTTAATATCTTCATTTATATCCATAGAAAATACACTTTGGATATTCTAGTAAATGTTCACAGAAGCATCATATCACTAAATCGCTAAATATTAAACTTCTGGTACCTAAGTCTGTATTTGAAAATGTAACAAAATTTATCTCCCTTCTTTGTGAACAAATAATTTGAAATTCTAACAAATTTTAACTTCACTAAGAAGTTCAACAGTCATGTCAAATCACCTACAAGATCACTAGGCAAAAAGCCTCTGTTAAAATAAATCTAAACAGACAAAATGTCCCCGTTGCAAAGCACAGCTATGCAAAACCAGGTGACTATAATAAACAAAGTTTCTGAGGATGCTAAAGCCTTTCAAGCACATCATTCTGCGTGCCATCTGTGGAAATAGACTACACAATCCAGTGTGACACAAAGAAGTTAGTTTTGTTACCCTAGAAGTTGCATATTTTCCACATTTATATGCTGGTAAACAGTACATTGCAAAGATCAAGGAACCTCTCTATTAGTCAGCTGTTGCATAAACTCATGTAAAAATAATGTACAGATGCTTTATCTGTCATATGTCCTGTTACTTATCTCACAACTATGAGATCTTTGTCAACAGATTTGCTGGCTAGATGAGGGGAGAGCAGCAGATGTCATATACCTTGACTTCAACAAAGCTTTTGACGCTGTCTCCCATAACATTCTCATCAGAAAGCTCAGACAGTGTGGATTGGATGAGTGGAAAGTGAAGTAGATCAAGAACCAGATGAATGACAGAACCCAGAGGGTGGTGATCAATAGCACAGAATCAAGTTGGAGGCCTGTGGCCAGTGGAGTTCCACAGGGATCGGTTCTGGGGTCAGTCTTGTTCATTATCGTCATCAACCACCTGGATGAGGGGACAGAGTGCACCCTCAGCAAGTTCCCTGATGACATCAAACTGGGAGGACTGGCTGATTCCCCAGAAGGCCGTGCTGCCATTCAGCAGGATCTCAACTGGCTTGAGAGTTGGGCAGAGAGGAACCTCCTGAGGTTCAACAAGGACAAGTGCAGAGTGCTGCACCTGGGGAGGAACAACCTCATGCACCAGTACAGGCTTGGGATTGACCTGCTGAAGAGCAGCTCTGCAGAGAGACCAAGGAGTCCTGATTGATAAAGAACTAACCATGAGCCCGCAATGTGCCCTCATGGCCAAGAAGGCCAATGGCATCCTGCTTCTGCAGGGGGGTTGGACTAGATGATCTCTAAAGGTCCCTTCCAACCCCTACCTTTCTATGATTCTATGTTGCTCCACATCAGCCTCACTGGGCTCAATACAGCAGGGTTTTTTTTTCTTTAGAATAAGCTGCTAGTAAGTGTGATAAATATAACAGAATCTGATTCACTATCCTTTAGAGTTGAAAATGCTAATTACAATTTAATGAGGCTCAGAACAATTTCCATTACAGGCCAAGATCAGTCAATAGTGTGCTTGCTGTTACAATATAAGGGTTTCACTGTGATGCTTTTACCTGCAATTACACAGACAACTTCCATTTTACTACATTCACTTAGTTTCACTGTACTACCCAGATGTACAAGGTTAAAATTGTTTTTAAAAAAAGCATAAATCCACCATTAGATTTTTTTCAAAATTCAGCATTGAATCAACCTTGAAACACAGCACAAGCTTGCACAGAATTTAGTCAGTTAACAACACATACCAAACACTCACCTGACATAAGTACAAATCCTTTAACAGCTCACATAAAGAGCTTGATTTTACCATTGGAGCATACTTAGCAAAAGAGAAAAGTTTGAGAATTCCTTGTCAAAATTACAAATTAAATAACCACGAAGTTGGAAATAAGTTTGACCATAAATCAGTGAACAGACAATGTGTTTCATGTTGCTGCCCTTGTGATTGTGAGATTTCTATGAGGGTGACAGATCACTGGCACAGGCTGCTCAGGGAGGGTGTGGAGTCTCCTTCCTTGGAGGTCTTCAAGACCCGACTTGACACATTCCTATGTGATTTGATCTAGGTTGACCTGCTTCTGCAGGGGGGTTGGACTAGATGATGTCTAAATGTTCTTTTCAACCCTACCATTCTATGATTCTATGATAAGAAGAGATAAGATAGAATGGTAGGAGCTGGAAGGGACCTTTAGAGATCTTCTAGTCCAACCCCCCTGTCAAAGCAGGTCCACCTAGATCAGGTAACACAGGAACATGTCCAGGAAGGTTTTGAAAACCCCCAGAGAAGGAGACTCCACATCGTCCCTGGGCAGCCTGTGCTGGGGCTCCCTCATCCTGACAGTAAAAGAGTTTTTCTTAAGTTTAAACTGAACTTTTTGTGTTCTAGATTAATCCCATTAACCCTTGTCCTGTCACTAGATACCACAGAATACAATAGAAAAAAGGGATGTCCCAACCTCCTGACATCCACCATTTAGATATTTGTAAATATTAATGAGATCCCTGCATAATCTCCTCTAGATTAAACAGCCCCAGTTCTCACAGCCTTTCCTCGTAAGGAAGATGCTCCAGTCCCCTGATCATCTTGGTGGCCCTGCTCTGCACTCTCTCCAGAAGTGTCTTATCCCTCTTGAGCTGAGGAGCCCAGAACTGGACATAGGACTCCAGATGAGGCCTCACCAGGGCAGAGTAGAGGGGAAGCAGAACCTCCCTCAACCTGCTGGTCACACTCATCTTGATGCATCCCAGGATGCCACTGGCCTTCTTGGCCATGAGGGCACATTGTGGGCTCAAGGTTAGTATAATACCAACCAGGATTCCCAGAAAACTTTCTTGGAAAATTACTTCTGGCAATGCTTAGTACTAGCGAAAATGAGGTTAAAGGAACAAAACTGAAAATAAAAAAGGTCTGGATTTCAGAAGACCAACATGCAATAGTAAGCAAGAATCTTTCAACAAAGAAGCCACATAAAGCAGTCAAAGGTTCTTGCTCATTCATACCTCCTGATTTCTAGGAACATAGTGAGCTTGCTCCTACTACTATTAAGATAACCAGGAACTGAGGGCTGGAAGTGGCTCTAATTTCCTTCTGCACCTGCAGCCCAAGAAGAGCCATTTGATTCAGTTCAGAGGATGAAGGAAATCACATTAAATGCAAGAAAAGAACAAATTTTAAACTGATAAGAAGGATGTCAAATGCAGCAGGAAAATGTGGAAGATATGGTTCTTCATGTGAGTCAATAAAATGCAATGCAACAATGCAGGCAGCTCCACATGATCCAAGGTTTGAGCACTTGAAAAGTTACTACAGGAGAAGTTTTCAATATAAGCTATTTTATGAAGTTCCAGTGCATCAAAAAGATCATAAATTGCATAAATATCCTTTAGCAATAGAAGATATTTTGGAAAGTATATTTGAAGCAGACAAGATGTTATCACACTCTGACTTGAAGTATATGTTTCTACTTCCAAAGCCTGAAATTCTTAAAACACTGAAGACAAGTAAGCAGATTTGCAGAAACAAATGTGAATAAGGAGTTCCAGTATTTTGTATTGTTCGATACAGTGCATCAGATTTTTGATAAATCTCTCCACTTACCTGTACTAGGAGGTGAAAGATCTATGTCCCTCGGGGTAGACTTGGGCAATAAGCAATACACTGTTGTGTGGCAACAGCAAGATGCCAGTAGATCTTTTCTACTCCTTGATCTAGAGCAATACAGCAGATTGCATCTACTGGCAGAGAGGTTCATGGCACTCCTCTTTTAAAAGAGAAACCAGTGTAATATCACCCAGCTAGTTTCCAAATGCCATTATCCATTAGAAAGTATGGACAGCAATATTCTAACCAGTCTCTAGGTCAACGTACTCTAACAAAACTAAATAATTTCACATTACTAATTTCATTTTTTAAATAGATGTAAAATTCCCATGTCCTCCTGGTTTCATCTACTGAATTCATCAGCTGACTGACAATGTCAGGATTATTTTTAAAAATTATTCAGTTTTCACTTACCATTTTGCTTGCTTTAATCTTAAGAAAAATCACAAATTTAATCCAAGGTTGTTCTCTATGATGAGGTATTCTATATCACTCAGTATGCGAAAATACTATCTGTTGTTTTCAACTCAGGAACTGTTCAGTGAACACCAAGCATCAAGCATAAAAATGCTTGAAATGTATACTGCAATTAACTGCTTTTGTACTTCAATTTATATTTTGAGAAGGCAAACAAAATCCAAAAAGAGAGAAAAAATATAGTTCCTAGTAGTACTTTTGTAACAAGATACAAGTGATCACAGAATCACAGGATCTTAAGGGTTGGAAGGGACTTTGAAAGATCACCTAGTCCAACCCCTGCCAGAGCAGGACCATCTAGAGTAGGTCACACAGGAACTTGTCAAGGTGGGTTTTGAATGTCTCCAGAGGAGACTCCACAACCCATCTGGGCAGCCTGTGCCAGCACTCCGTCATGCTTGTCTTTGTCTAAAGCTGACCACATCATAAAAAATTAAAAATTGGACAACTGAAAATTGATATTATCGTATTAAAAACTCACAAGGAAAAAGTTAAGACCATCATAATTTGAAAATAATAACCTGCTTGTCTTTACTCTGATATACTTTAGTATGGTCAAGACGGAATGAATACTATTTGCAAATGGAAATAAATGAAGAAAAACCAAAGACAGATAATTACAACTTAACAAAATACTACGAAAATAAACAAACAAAACCATAAAAAGGCAAGTACAAAGGAAAAGGGATGGAATTAAAAATAAATGGGAAACTGTTTCCCCTGATGTGACAAAATACAGAAACACATAAAAAGTCAATTTTTCCCTATGAATACAAGTATTTAAAAGAGATGTTTCTTTAGAGTCAAGAGAGTAACATACAGAGCAGGAGAGTGATTGCATGAATTCACTACTGTTAGCTTTTCACCACAGAGCTCTGCATATTGACACCTAATTCAAAGCTCTAATTTCCATTACTTATAGTGTCTATAGAAGATTTACTTGTAACATTTAGAAACAACTCTTGGCTTATGAACATCTTACCAATGTTTTTATTTTCCACTGCTATTTGCCAAGATGCTTCTTTCCAACAAAAATACAGAGCTTTTTATTATTATATTATCAATGTCTAAGTACAGTCTGTTTAATTCCTACAATCTCACTACATTAGTCAGAGCACTTTAGTTATAACAGGCTGCAGTATAATTTCTGATAAGATTTCCACACATCAAAACCACCTTCTGCAACTTGGTTGTTAACGTCTAAATTACTTAGCAATTACAACCAACCTGCATGACTGCACTAACACTTGATTTACACTCATTTGTTACTGGAGAAATGCTATGGGAGATTTTGTGTTTGGGTATTGGTGATAAAGATACCTTACCTTAGAAAACTGCAAATTTTATTTTCATATCTTTTTTTTCCTTGGCATTACTCAGCTACAGAAAATGAAGACAAGCACCAATTTTTGGCTTTTTTCTTATGAAAATACAAATGCAACAGTCTGCAGGTATTGCATTGTCAATCTGTTTCGCTAATGTATGATTGTCAGTTCAGCTTTCTTTTATTACTTCTACATAGGTGTGACACATATGTCACTGTACATCTCTTGTTTTCAAACATGAAATAAATCAACTGTTTAATTATCACTTATTTTCACACTGTGGTAGCCTCCTTAAGTAGGTTTGACACACGGGGCAAGGAAGTGAAATAGAATTCTCCTCACTATGACATCAAATTACTGCTTTGTTTCTCTTCTATGATGAATAGAAAGGCAACACGCTAAATTTCACTACAGCACTCATAAATCAAATGGTTCTACCATTGATACATAACTATAATTTACAGATAATATATTCAAGCATTTCTATCCTTGATCAGTAAAGATGTTTCATTCTATCTTATACAGCATGTACACTAGCTACTCTATTTGCTTTCCAAAGCTTTCAGTACATCATGAAACCACCTTTTCATAAGATTCTCAGTAAGACCGATGAAAAGACTTTTCACCACGACATTTAATGCCAATCAACGTTTGTTCAATTATCAGTCTGAATGCTTTTTATTTTTCTTTTATGGATGACATCCTTTCCTCATCCTTCAGGATGTTTCCCCAAAGATCTGGTCTCTGTAATGACCCTCCCTTGTAAGAGTGCTCTCAGTGGCCAACAAAAAATTTCAGTAAAAACTTGTAAGGAATAACGGATACAAATTTTTTTACAATAAACTAGACACAGCCTGTGGGACACGTAATTTAATTTTTAATTCATAACATGACATGCATTCCATTTTCTCTTTGTTATGTATGACTATATGCATATTTTTTTAATTGAAAAGAACTAACTTGTTTCAGAAGCTGGAATTCAACATCAGTTTTTTGTCTGACAGTTATTGTGACCTGCTGGATTCCAGTCAATTAGTACCAGAGATGAAACACTCTGCGTGGCCAAGAACTTATCTAACAGAAAAATATTTATCAAAGGAAAAAAAGAATAATTATATACTCAAAATCTAAGTGCCTCAGTTACAATAAAGCTATGAAATATTACTTGATTATGCACTGTATGTTGCAGTATAACCATTTTAATAACTTTTACCTGATAGATGTTTAATGTCTTCAGTGTGCCCTTAACTCAAACTCCTTTGAGTGAAAGGGAAAATGAAAGTACAGTCAAGCATTCAAATCTTTCAATTACAGGTGCAACCTTTCATTGGCCAATTTCATTCATTACTTAGCCTAGACCCACAGATCTCCAACTGCAAGGAGAACAGGAGCAAAATTATAAACAATTTGGTTCTTTACCACAAATCCTAAGTGCTAAGTAATAATACTAGACAAAGAACAACAGTTTGACTGTATGCCTTGCTATTGATATACAGAAAACCTGTATCTAAAAAATTTCATGTGCATAACAGAAATTTAAGCAGAATAGTAGAAATCATATAAAATATTGAAAATAGATAAGAGTAGAATTAAAAGAATTTGTGTTGAAACCTGCTGGTCAGGATTGCTACTGACAGATGCAGCCAAAAAATCAGAAACGTAAACAGCTGAATAATTTAATTCTGTACCAGATTCAAATGCCCGTAACTCTTAGTGCTATGGACTTAACATGTCTAAAACCTCAAAATCACAAACTGAAAATAACAAATATCAGGACATGAAGGAACTTTATGGCAGTTGAATGGAAAGCGCATATAGATTCCATACAGACATTCATCACCAACTTTGCTGCCTCTTCTGGAAATCCCATAATTCATCTTAATGCTAGATTAACTGAGGTTAATAAATAACTAAATAGTTTGGGGCTTGTAGTTTAATTATCTACCCATTAGTTTAGTCACTATTTAGTTTGTCATTCTCAACATAAATTTGAACATTGCAACCACTCTCTCCTTAAACATAGAAGAAAAATATAGACTTTACTGCTTGAATGACAAAATTTCTATATAAATTCGTTTCAACAAAGCTCTATATAAAGGTGTGGGAATAAAGAACTGGTAATTAACTGGCAAAAAAATGGAAACTTGACCTTCAGAGTATGAGACTGATTGCTGGTAACTGAGGTAATGTTACAGAATTCCTGGTTACAACTGTGAGAAGCAGTAGAACGAGAGTGGAAAACAGGCAAAGTCTGAAGGTCAGCAGGATGTAAAAGCAAAAACAGATATTATGTAACTTTGACAATAGATTTTGGGCTTGCATACAGGAAAGCAGCATTTGCTCTTGGCAATGCTCTCTCTTAAGGAAACCAAAGTGGGTTTGGTATGTTTCAGTGTGCCGCCCCGATCCCGGCTGCCCCAAGACCAGCAGAAAGGTTTGTGAAGTGATATATTAATTCACACTCAAATACTTAGAAAATTTGGAGGAAATTGCTTCAAGTTAAAATACATATCTACAGCCACTTCTCTGCTTTAGAATTATCACTGAAGTTAATTAAGATCTTATTTCTATGTACTTCGATCCAGTGATCACCAACCTTCATAAATGACCATAAATTATGGTATCTACCATCAAGGTAATACAAGTTTTCCTACTGTGAAGTTTTCATATATGTTATCAAAGGTGTTTATTACAGAAAAAACAATTTTTGCTTACAGGTAAACCTTGTTTGATTTCTCTAAAGTTACTGAGTCTTCCCATAAATTAAAAGTGGTATATTGCACAAACATAGAAATGTGTCATTTACTCTATTTGTTTAAAGAGCTTCTGTGACAAAGACTAGATCTTTGTTTCAGTTAGATCTGGAATATTTCTGGATGACAAGGTTCAGGATCCAGATTAACTTCCTTCCCCCCTCCCCCGCCCTTTCTGAAATATTCAATATTTTCTTTAGAGGAAGGATGTTGTAGAAACTACAATTAAATTGGGCTTATTCTTCTAACTCACAAGCCTGTCTATTGCTATATATCCTCTTATTCAGTTGGAGAATGGAGGGAAACTGTTACACAAAAAGTTTTTTTTTTTTTTTAATTATAGCTACCCTAGTGTTTAATTAAAAGGCTAAATCTTGATCCTATTTTCCACTTCAAATAACAGACACAAAAAAAGAGGAAGTGTGGAACATAGTATACACTTATTTCTTAGTTGACTTATCAGCAAGTCATACATATTCATGACAGAAGCCTTTTACAGGCCTTTTATTCCCAGACAGTCATTGCTTACATATTGAGTCTCAAAGATGCGTTGAGAGATGGACATGTAGAGCACATCGTTTATGGATTACTCTTTCTTAGCAAATTCTGTGTTATAACAGAATTTCTTGGATGGAAAGAAGAACACCAACACGGAAAGAAAGGGTCTTTGGGGAAAACAGATTATGAGCAGACTGAGAGAATGCTATCCTAGCCTACGCAAAGAAAGACTTCACTGCTGAGAGCACAATTCCAGATGTGACTAATAAATGAATGAATAGAAAAATGAAACCAAAATATAAGAAGCAGCTCTTCCAAGATATCTGGTTAGCTATAATGAAAAGACATTGTTAAATCCTCTCAGTCAGACTTTCATGCCTAATAAAAATAGTCCTTGGCATAATTAGAACAGACAATAACTCAAATTTTCCTAGAGTAGCTATAAATAACTACTTAGCAGAATATAGATTAAACTACATTTATTTTATTCATATCTGTTAATTAGTGCATGGATTTTTGACTAATGTGTTGGGAGTAACATTCTGACACTGTAATTGACTCAAATATTTGCATATAGTATTTTATGCATTTTCATGTGTCTCTCTTCAAAGGCTCTAGCTGTTAAAAACACCAGTGAGATTATCTAGTCTTTTATTCATAAAACATTTTAATTACTGTTTTAGGCATCAGTTAATACCTTATGCTTGGAATTTTTTCCATTACTGCGAGTAACAAGGAAGCGTGTGTTATTCCATTCCATTCTTTTCTGGGCTTTCTCACCAAGGAATCTTGCTTTTCTTAGTCACAACATGTAATGTAAAATAATATTACATATAAATAAATCGCTATTGTAGTTTTCTAAATAGATACCACACTTTGTCTCCTTTCACTACAGTATGTCTTCAGTGTGATAAATACTTAAATATAAAATAATAGATCAATCAAGTTTTATTCTTCAGTGCACATTCCAGGTCTCCTGCATTTGTTAGAAAGGATTCTAAATACAGTTATACTATATTAAGAAAACAGTATTCTATGAGCTTGTGACTTACATAGTGTCAACTGAAAGCAGGTCCAGGCTCATTCATCTCAGGTAGTAGTCTACACTTTGCAATATCAAGCTCATAGAACATCGCCTTTCAGATCTTTGGGAACCAGGCCTCCCAGCTCTGGCAAATATTGTCTTAGGCAGTTATAAATATGCAGATGGCATTCAGATGATTATCTTCTAAATCTAAAAAAAAACATCTTTATCTCCAACTGATTTTTTTTCCCTTCATACAGAAACACTACTCTTGCAAATTATTGCCATAAACAAGCAAAACAGGGTTTTCACAATCTAAGATACTAGATAAGTTATTATAGAGAAGAGACTCAGAGAAAGGATAAAGGATTCAATCCTCAGTCATGATTTTTTTTATAAAGCATTTAACTGATTACAAATGCTGAGTGATTAAGACAATGTAAAGGGATTAAATCCATTTTTTTTCCTTTGCTTGCTTCCAGACTTTATCTTAAAATAGCACACAATTTACTTCCACTGAACTTTTTCATATTGTAACTTTGAAGTGCTATGGAACACTATCAGAGAGCTGGAAAAGAGGAGACATTAGAAAAATGTCAACAGAGAATCAGATAATTTCAGTATCCTCTTTGCTCTTCCCGTTTCACAATATAGTCAAAGTATGAAGATGTCATTTTAATATTCTGATTTTGATTTACCTTAGTTCTTTCCAAGCATAGTTGTACGCTGTCAGTAATAAACTTTTCCTTTTGTCTAATTCTGGACAATTCTAATTTTTCCAAGTATCAGTGAACCGCTATTCCTATGTGGTTCTCAGTAGTATTTAAGACATATGGTCTCTCGACTATGTTTCAAATACATACCCTGGTTGGGAGGTTAATTAAACTATGATACTATCTGTTTTTCCAGTGTAAAGGTCAGTATTCAGATTTAATCCACACTGAAATGAAATTAACCTTTTGCATTCAAAGAAAATAGATGTGTTAAAACCACCGAACTGTGTTACAGCCAAGCACTACAGTACATAACAGCTTACTCATCTGTACTGGAGACAAACTGAGGAAGGAAGATAAGGAAAAACTGATAGAACTTCTGAATACTGTGCCAATTAGAAGGATGAGGAATACAACCTCATACTGCGATTAGACGAAGAAATTTTACTGGTAATACAAAAACAAAAATAAAATTCCCAATAACAGCTGTGATATGATTTCTCTTTTAAAAGCAGTGCACCTAGGGTCCAGTGGGGAAAGGTTAGTGAAAGTCTCCTTCCTACTGTATGCAAGACAGTCACAACTACAGTCCCTGTGAATACGAACATCTCAGTCATCCAAATTCTTTCAGTCTGCATTACTACATTAGATAATATGGAGTGAGTCACTTCCATACATTATGCTTCCTAGAGAAACTGATTTAAAAGGTCCAGATAAAAAGACAGTTGTCACACAGATAAAATATATTAGCATCTGTGACGTAAATGATCTATAAGGCAAAGTGTTACTGTTTCTATAAGGAGGTGAGTGTAGGAGAGAAGTCATAGCTCATCTCCCTTGTACAACAGACAATGTCCCTTTCTCACTATGATATTTTCTTGTGGTGCAAGTAATTGGCCTCTGCAATTAACTTTAAAGAAAAAGTTGCACAAATGGATTTTCTTTCCTTCTCAGGTTTGTATATGAGCTGCTTAGTAAGAATGTCCACAATGTAAGAAGAGGGAGACACTAGGGGACATTTTCAGTTTAAAAAAAAAAACCCTTAAAAGAGACTTGTCAGTCCCTCAGTTCTCTCACTGCAAAAATCATCACCAGGAGTCCTGGATCAGCTACAGGATCTGAATCATGAAAGAAAGAAGTCCCCATCCTGTCTCTGAGATGTTCAGTCGGCAGCAAGAACCTATTCTTCTGTTTTAAACATAAAAATAAATGATATTTCTAATCAATTCTGCATGGCTCTCCAAGTTAAATTCGTGCTCTTTAAGTGCCATAGCACATGAAGTGTTGAGTTCATATTTATATTAGCTTTTCAGTTCAGTTTTTCAGTGCAGTTCTCCAAGGTCTATAATTGGTATGTGTTCTTATGTGGTACTAAGAAAACATGACATGAAACAAGAGCACAGAATGAAAAGCTGTGTATCTTTTACAAGTACTTACTGGAATCTGAGAGTAGATGTAGGGAGAACAGCAATTTCCCTTGCATCCTAATATAAATGTTTTTTAATCACTGTAGTTTATTTAGTTTTTTAATGTAGTCAAACATTCCCCTGATAATCCATTAAGGTGTTCCCTTTACCAGCAGTGAGTCTGGCATCCAAGCTGTGCACTGATCTCCATGGTAACAAGCTTGTACATTTGGCAACTAAAAAAATGGTAAATTAAGGATAATTTCCTCTTCTATTTTCTTTTCAGGCACTCAAAAAAGCCTAAAAATGAAGTAATGAGAAATAAAATAAACAGCTCGTGATATTTTTCATGATGAAAATGACACAAACCAGAACCACCACAAAAAGGTAGCATTCTTCAGAGTTGTTTATTTCAATGAATTAATTATGACATGAATCATACCTTTCAAGCAAACATTAGCAGGTGAAGTTAGTTTATTAAGTATGTTTTTGCATTGTATTGTAAACTGACAGTGCTGCAGTAACAACCACTGCACAGAAAATCCACTATACAGTATACTGTATACTTAAGAGTAGCCAAAAGAACAAAATAGCACTTCTCTCCCAGTGTTTCATTGGCTTTGCCACACCTTTGCAAATTCATCTTGTCCACCATAAAAAATCCTTTCCGTATTAACCATTGACCATCTGTCTTCTTTTCCTCTATTATGGTTCTAAACTTCCTGTGAAACAGTTTATCGACTAAGATAACCAAGAGAAGCAAAAACTTTTTTTGAAGTCTGTCTCTGTATTTAGCATAGCATTTAGCATTAGTATTTCATCTGTACATACAGCTATTCAAAACTACAGAAAAACTAATAGTGATATTAATCCCTATGAAAATGACTGAGAAAAGTGACTGAGATTCATTTATACACCTTTGGAACTCCAATTTTTCAAAGGGAAATTGTGCATCTTAACTCATGAAACAGTTAGATGAAACGTTTTTTTTCTTTCCTTAACATTTATCTATTTTTCTAGACTTCAAAATTTGAAACTCTTGGGTAAATTTTCATGTTGTGTTGACTACTCTTTAGTGCTAGAAATCTGGAATGTACAGCTGTGAAGGAATCCTACGAAAAGATGAAACTGGGTCCATGAAAATATGAAGAAATATATCCTCTGGGTGACTATACATAAAAAGATCTGGACAAACCAAAAAAAGACAATTAGCAAAATTTTGCCAAAGGCATAAACATTCACAGTAATCCTTTTCCTTCCCTTAAACACACGAACTGTGAGAAGTCTGTGAGAAAATTCCTATGGCCAATAGATGGCCTCTGCAAAAGAAACAACTAAATAAACTGTAGCCATTCAAATTAGAAGGATAACTGAGTTGAAATAAAACAGAATACCAGAAGGCCACAAGAGGTATGGAAAACAAGAAATTATTTTTCAGTCTACCAGGACAAGAAAAAGAAAAAATCAAATCAAACTTGCTGGCAATAGGTTTAGAACAAAGTAAATACATTAAGTGGCTAATGTTTAATCAGCACATCATGAATTTTTAAAAGCTTATAGAAAATCACAGAAAAATCTTTGCTGGAAAATGCCTTTAAGATTATCAAGTCCAACCACTAGTGTCATACTGCCAAGCCCATCACTAAAATAAACTATATCTCTCAGCACCTCATGTATGCATCTTTTTAATATCTCCAGGGATGGTGACTCCACCACCTCCCTGGGCAGCCCATTCCAATGCTGAATAACTCTGTCACTGAAAATCTTCTTCCAAATGTCCAATATAAACCTCCCCTTGTCCAATTTGAACCCATTTTGTTGTGTCTTATCATTCACTACTGGAGAGAAGTGATTTACCCCCACCTCACTACAACTCCATTTCAGGAAGTTGTAGACAGTGATGTTGTCTCCTCTCAGCCTCCTCTTCTCCAGGCTAAACATCCCCAGTTCCCTCAGCCACTCCTCATAAGACTTGTGCTCCAGACCTTTCACCAGCTTCACTCCCTGTCTCTGGACAAGCTCCAGCACCTCAATGTCTTTCTTAAAGTGAGGGGCCCAAAACTGAACACAGAATTCAAGGTGTAGTCCCACCAGTGCTGATTACAATCAACTCCCTGGTTCTGCTGGCCCCATAGTTTCTAATACAGGCCAGGATGCCACTGGCATCCTTGGCCACCCGGGCCCACTGCTGGCTCATATTAAGGCGGCTGAACACCTCCAGGTCTTTTTCTGCAGGACAGTTTTCCAACCATACATCCCAAAGCCTGTAACACTGCATGAAGCTGCTGTGGTGCAAGTGGCACTTGGCCTTTTTGAAACTTATACAATTGACCTCAGCCCATCACACCCACCTGTCTAGGTCTCTTTGAAGAGCCTTCCTGCCCTCAAGCAGGTCTACACACCCATCCAGATTGGTGTCATCAGCAAATTTACTGAGAGTGTACTCAATCCCTTCATCCAGATTATTGATAAAGATGTTAAACAAAACAGGCCTCAACACTGAGCCCTGGGGAACACCACTGTTGGTAACATGCCACCAGCTGGATTTAACTCCATTCACCACCACTCTCTGGGCCTGGCCATCCAGCCAGTTTTCCACTCGTCTCAGAGTAGGTCCATCCAAGCCATGGGCAGCCAATTTTTCCAGGAGGATTGTCACTGTTTAGCACACAGTTACTTTTGCTTGGTAACAGGGGGACGGGGCTGCAGTGTAGACCCTGTAAAGAATTCTTGGACTTTCTCCAGGCTCTTGGGTTCAGACCCACCCCTAGCCCAGCTGGGCCAGTCCGGTGCCTCTGCCATCACTATTTAAGGACAGGAATTTGAAGTGCTTGGGAGGAGGTGTAAGAGCTGTACAAGATGGAGGCAACCACGCAGACCCCACTGTCAGAGAAGGAGGAAGGAAGGAGGAGGAGCACCAGACCGGAGATCTCTCTGCAACCCATGGTGAGAATGCAGTCTGTGCCCCTGCAACCCATGGAGGGCAATGGCAGTACTAAGAGCCACCAGCAGCTCCATGTGAGTGTGCCTGGAGGAGCAAGAGACTGTGTGTGGAGGCAGCCATGGCGCAGGCTGTGCTGGAGAGCCTGTGGACTCCAGAGACATACATGAGAGGCAGAGCAAAGCTGCAGCCTTTGGGATGAACGCACATCGGAGTGGCCTGTACAGGGCTACTGAGTATGTGAGGTTCCCCGCAGAGCAGCAGGGAAGACTGGTGTGAAGCCTGTCCGCCCAGAGATGAACAGTAGAAATCACCAGGAACAGACTGACTGAAACCCCCATTCCCTGCCCCCCCAAGTTGTTCAGTGGTGGAGGAGAAAAAAGACACCGGGATCAGGGCTCTGAGTCTGGGAAGAGGGGAGGCCTTCTGGGGAGAAGATGGCCTTAAAGAGCTGATTGTGCTCTTCATCATTGTACCACTCTGTGGGGTTTTTTGTTTGTTATGTTTTGGGGTTTTATGGTTATGTTTTAGTTGGTGGTGAATTAAATTATTTACATTTTCTTCCCTAAGCCGAGTCACCTTACCATTATTGCAAATAATGGTAAAATAAATTACATACAACAAATTACATTTGTTTCAGCACAGTATTTTTCATAAGGCAAGTTTTAGCCCGAAACCTTCAATAACAGGTTTATTTATAATCCTTCTCTTAAATGACACTAAAATAAAGATGAATGCTTTCTGAAAAGTATCAGGAAAATGTTATCGTTGTTGTGCTAGACACTGATGAGATCACATCTAGAATAACACGTACAAGGACAGACACATATGAAAGATTAATTGAAACTGGAACAGGGTGAGAAAGGCCAGTAGAATCATTAGAGAAATGGAAAGCCTATTCTCCAAGAGAGGCTTAAGAAGTTTGATTAGCAAAATGATGGCTGAGATGGGATTGCTCCTATGTATAAATACTTTTGCAGTAGGTAACTAGGGAAGGCAAAATTTAAGATAAGACACAGGTTGCACCAAATAAATGGGTATAAAATATACTATATTTGGGCTAAGGATTTGGGCTTTTCTAATCCAGCTTTTCCCTTTGCTTGTCTAAAGGCTATTTCTATTCATTGTTACTATTTCTTTCCAAAAGACGTTACTGTTTTTCACCTTGCCTTTCTTATACTGAACACTGCAACAGAACTGAGCTTACAAACTATTTGTGAATATTTACTCCAATGCAAATTTTGAGTACTTTAGCTAGGATTGTGCACAAGAGTGATCATCCTTCCCAAACATTCCACTAAATAATTTTCAAGATTTGAATATAAAGAATATACACAACAATTCTGGAATATTTCCCAATTCAGATGTTGGTATTTGCATCAAATTAAAAAAAAATCTAATCTAAAGGCATCATATCAGTCACATATCTCTTTATTTACTGAGAAACTTTAAGGTGAGAGTCCTGCTAGACATACAGACTTGAGATGCAGTGCAGAACCACAGAGAACAAGTCTGATGAGGAATGGCTGAGCATACTGGTGTTGTTTAGCCTGGAGAAGAAGAGGTTAGGGGAGACATGATCACTCTCTACAACTACTTGAAAGAAGGTTGTAGCAAAGTG
Source organism: Colius striatus (assembly GCF_028858725.1). Classification (NCBI taxonomy): domain Eukaryota; kingdom Metazoa; phylum Chordata; class Aves; order Coliiformes; family Coliidae; genus Colius; species Colius striatus. Next base: position 56,667,393 of record NC_084761.1, read on the forward strand.
AAAGTTGCTCTCTTCTCCCAAGTAACAAGTGACAGGACAAGAGGAATCGGGCTCAAGTTGTGCCAGGGAAGGTGTTGACTGAACATTAGGAAGAACTATTTCACTGAGAGGATTGTTAGACACTGGAACAGGTTGCCTAGGGAGGTGGTGGAGTCCTCATCCCTGGAGATATTTAAAAGCTGTGTAGATGTGGTGCTGAGGGACATGGTTTAGTGGTAGGCTTGGAAGTGTTGGGTTAGCAGTTGGATTTCATTATCTTAAAAGTCTTCTCCAAACAAAATGATTCTATGATTCTATGATCTCAGCCATGGCATCTCATTGATCCTAGGATCACAGGCACCACAGCAGGAGGAGCCAGAGAGTTATATTAAATGAGGCAATGTCAGTGAAGCCCAAGCATAAAAGTGGGGTTTTTATACCAAAATAGTACATGTGCCCTGGCTACCTGAGGCACTGGCCTTTGCTCAATAGCTTTTAGCATTCTTTTTATTCCAACACAGATGCTTAAGTTTCATTTAGCACACTTCAGTTTGCTTGTGCACACCATTTCACAGGCAAATTAAATATATGTGCAGTCTTACTTAGGTATTGCTTCTGCTGGTCTCTAAACATGGTATGACACTAAAATGGAGTCAGAGAGATATTTAGGAAATCCTAAAAAGTAACTTAATTACATTACACTGTTGGCACATGTAAATTCAATGAATCTACTATTTATTGCCTTAAAAAGGTGATTTTCTGTTAAATTTTAAAGCTAATTACTAGTATGTCATAAATATTTGCATTTTCAAGTTTTCTTTAGAGTAATTGTTAATTGTTAGAAAAATAACAGAATAATTGTTTTATACAGATAAATATTTTCATTCAAAATATTCACCATGGCAATTATTTTCAGCTATGACATGATATTTGCATCTTGCAAGATTCTTCCAATAAAATCTTATAACTATGAATCCTCAATTTTCCTCTTCTTTTGAAAGAGACAATTAATTGTGTTAGTCAAACCTTACTCAGAGAAGTTAATACTAAAATGTTTAAAAATAAATTAAATTCTGGCCCACTCATTTTTAAATACCATCATTTGAGTAAATATGAGAAACTGGACTGACTTCCTGCTGTTTGTAGTGAATTTAATATTGTGGTATTACTATGTATCCTAGTTTTGGCTGGGATTGAGTTAATTTTCTTCCTAGTAGCTGCCACAGGGCTGTGTTTTAGGTTTACACTGAAGACAATGCTGCTGTTTTGGTTATAGAGGAACAGTGCTTGCACAGCATCAAGGCCTTTTCTGCTTCTCCCCCTTTCCTGCCCATCAGTGGACTGGGGGGGACACAAGAAGCTGGGAGGGAATATGGCCAGGACAGCTGACCCAAACTAGCCAAAGGACTATTCCATATCATAGGACATCATGACCAACATATAAACTGGGGGGGAGCTGGCCAGGAGAGACAGATCACTGCTCAGGCACTGGTAAGTGAGTAATTGCATAGAACATCATAGAATCACAAAATCATAGAATTGTTTTAGCTGGAAGAGACCTTTAAGATCAAGGTGGCCTTTGTCCCAGTCCTATCAACCACTAGTGCAACATCCAACCATCTCCTGAACACCTCCCTGGGCAGCCCGTTCCAATGCCTGACAACCTTTTCAGTAAAGAAATTCTTCCTCATATCCAGCCTGAACCTCCCCTGGTGCCACTTGAGGCTGTTTCCTCTTGTTCTATTGTTTGTTACTAGGGAGAACATACTGACCCCTTCCTCATTACAATTTCCTTTTATGTAGTTGTAGAGAGCAATAAGGTCTCCCCTGAGCCTTCTTCTCTCCAGGCTAAACAGTCTCAGATCCCTCAGCCGTTCCTCATACGAGATGTGCTCCAAATCCTTTACTAGCTTGGTAGCCAACCTCTGTATCCTCTCCAGCACATCAATGTCCTTGTAGAGAGGGGCCCAAAATTGGCAACGGTATTCAAGGTGAGGCCTCAGGGGAACAATCACTTCCCTTCTGCTGACAACACTGGTCCTGATACAGGCCAGGATGCCCTTGGCCTTCTTGGACACATGGGTAAACTTGGGTTTGCTTTTTTTCCCCCTTGGGTTTTATTTTTCTCTCTTCTATTTCTTTTTATTACTAACATCAATATTGTGATTATATATTATTGTTGTTGGTGTTACTATATTTTATTTCATTTTAGTTAGTAACCTGTTTTATCTCAACTCATGAGTTTTTAAGAAGCCAGAAGAGGGGGCTTCTTCCCATTTCTTCCTTCTTCTATTCTGGATGGTGATGGTGCAAGAAATGGGAAGAGAGAGAGAAGTGACCATGCGGACTCCAAGGTCAGCGAGAGAACAGAGGAGGAGGTGTGCTGGAGCAGAGACTCCCCTGCATCCTGCAGACAGGACTGGTGAAGCCGAGATTTCTTTGCATTTCATTAAAGACCCTGTATCAGGGGCAGAGATTCTCTTCATTAAAGACCCTATGCCAGAGGCAGTGGCTATGGCCAGAGGAGGCTGTGTCCCATGGGAGGGACCCAATATTCACAGAAGCTGTAACTGTGGGGAAGAACCCATGCCAGAGATGTTCATTAAGGACTGTGTCCCGGGAAGCAGGAGCAGTGAGCTGGATACTAAGAGCAGTGAGCTGGGCCCGGGAAGAACAGAGGGATGGGGGAGGGAGATGTTAAAGTGCTGGTTGTAATTTTCTCATCATCCTACTCTCTTTTTGCTTTTGTTCCGTTCTGTTTCTTGTAGAATAAACTTTCCTGCTTTCCTCTCTGAGTACTGGAGTCTGTTTTGCCTGGAACTGTAATTGGCAGCAAGCCCTCCCTGCCCTTGTCTCAATGCACAACATCCTTGGTTATCTTTTTCCTCCCATTTTGCTGGGGCATCTGGTTATCTTTTTCTTCCCATTTCACTGGAGCCTCTGTCATCCTAACAAGCTTTGGGGGTGAATTGGGGGTACCGAGCAAGAGGTGCTTCATTGCTGGCTGGGAAAAACCACGACACCAATAAAGTAGATTTTACTTTCCAAATCCAATCATGCCCAGTGTCCTATACATCATGGCACTCCTTCAATCTAATAGTATATCAAAATTATAGTCTGAGAAATAATCAAGTTCAGCTAATTTAATGGGCTTGTCTACCCACTGCTGACAAGAGATTGGGATGATTCTGTTGCATACAATACGGCAAAAAGTTGACGAAAACCATGTTTTAGTCTTTCCTAAGACTAAAACTAGACATGTTCTGGTTTGATCATATTTTCCCCAGGTTACGAACAAACAGGCAGGGAAAAAAACACAATTCCATCTTTTTAAAGAGAATATGGGTTACACATCTGCAACACTGAGATTGGCTCTGTTTATATGTACTGTCTTGTTACAATGCAGATTTCAATGCAAGACATGAGAAGATTGGTACATTGATATATTATTTCCTCTCTGTGGTCAGCATTGTACCTGCTGTTATCAACCAAATGCATTGGTGACACTGGTGGTTCATTCAGTCTTGATTTACAATACAGAAAATAACATCTAAGATTCTCATTCAATTTGGTAGCAACATCAAAAGCTCTAATGCAAATCTACACATTCAAAGTCTCAGCCTGAATGATCTGAATTGCCTGTCATTTTGGTTTCATTTGTCAGTAGTAAATTGAATCTTGCTATGTGGGCATGGCTATATAAGCACATAATTGTAATGAAGTCATTGTAATACTGGAAGTACATGAACTAATAGAAAGTGCCTGATGATATGCTCCTGCTCCTAGTGAATGCTATCACCAGTGTTTATTATGAGTCTTGTGCCAGCCTATTGTCAGAAGCCTGGAACATGAGCATGCTGTGAAAACCCTCAAATCTAGTTTTTAGAAAAAAAAATTAGCCAACCTGTATATACTTTAAATCCTAGCCAAACAGTCTGGGCATGTTTAAAGCTACTAAAATAAAAATAATAATTTTAAAAGTTTATTTTTAATGTTAGTTCACCTTTTTTGTAAAAAGCTCATTTTGCTTCTTACTGTAGGAAATTCCCATGCTAACTGAACTTAAAATGTCCCATATAATATAGTAAAATTAATATATTGAGATAACATATTCATATAATCTGTTTTTATAAAATATTAATGTATTAATGACATAGGAAAAATTATTCCTTATTTTTATGGATGAGTCTGGGAACACAGATTCTCTTGTTGGTACCATGGGAGACTTACAATTTTCCATTTAGATGTAACCAATATAAAACCTGTATCTCAGCTTATTTTCACATGCTTGAGTATTAGAAAAGGGAAATCATAAAGAAAAGTAATATATACCCAAATAGTGTGGTTATAGTGATGTTTTTAAATTACTAAAGCATCACATAACATAAAGTATTAAATAGAAGGCGTTTCATCATACAGATAGAAGTACCTGTCATCTCTAAGTACTTTTACTGCAGTTTTGACATTTTTGTATACATACACTACTCAGTTTATGTTGATACTTAGCAAAAATATTGGAATTTATTTAAAAAAATCTAGTATCTTACTGCATACCTGATAAAATCAGTGTTATTGTTAACACAAACTTTGACATCTTAACTTGGAACCAATGAAACCTAACATACTTCAGCACAGTAGCAGAACAAGAAATTATTAAATAAAGTGATAGAAAAAACCATAGTTTATTGCCAACTGTAAACTAATAAGCAGGTAACTGGTTGAAAATGCTGCATTTATACATCCTAATGACTGAGTGACAGAGAATAACAAAAACCACAGTTAACAGTCCTAATATATAAAGCCCCAAGCTATTTCTAAAATAGGCTGAATGTGTCAAAAATGGTTGAAGATTCTCTGACAAAACTCAAGCATCTCATTTCTAAAGATGTATGATCCATCTTAGAAATCTTACTTTAAAATACACAATTCTGTTGTTATAGAAAAAGGAGACAGTGAAATATTCCAACAACTAATAAAAGGCATAAATAAAAACTATGCTTCTAAATGTTAAAAGACTGCACTATTAAGTGGCAGCACAACAAAAGATCATACAGTACAGAATCACATAAAAACTCTGGCCTGTGACAATATATTCATTGCCTATGGACTTCTAGCCAAAAAAATTAAACATCATGTCTCCAAGAGTATAAATAAGTTTAAGGGTATAACCTAAGCAGGTCACCTGCAGCCCTAGCTTCAGGACTAATCTGACAATACTCTGTTGCTTTCACATACAGCCCATATTCAGTCCTTTCCCACTACACAGCTGCATGTCTTCATCTCCACCCTTTTAGCTTTTCATCACATTAAAATCACATCAAAAATTTTAATTATTATTTTCCAGTGAGAGAGCTTCCAATGGAAGTATATGACTCCAGAAAAGCCTTTGAACATAAAGCCTTTTCCACTTTTGTATGATAACTCATCTGTCTGCATAATTTAGGAAGACAGATGAAAGACTACATCCTATGTAAACGTATCAAGCAGAAAAACATGTACTTTGAAATGAAAGGGAAGGTAAGATTTAGATCAGACTTTGGGAGTTAAAGCAGAAAGCCAAATTCCTAGCAAGTGTTACAGTGTTTAGGTATTGCAGAGGGTTTGCATAAATTATGGGCCAAATTCTGCCCCACATCAAAATCAAAATTTTACTTCTAGCTATGCCAAAGAATCCAGTACACAATAAAAGTTATATAATGCTGAGCCATCTCACAATCAGATTATGTGAGGCACATCAGTTACTTTTGAAACACAATGATCATTTTGCACTGCTGAATTTACAGAAACAAGAAGAGAGCATCTGTCTTAATAACACTTCCCACAAATATAGCTCCATGTTTGGAAATCACAGAACTGTTTTCAGGTAGAAACATGAACTTTTTAATTTCACCTTTGCCTATGTCTGATGAGAGAAACTCTATTGTCAAGTACCTAAAGAACTATCTGGGTGCAAAATTATGAGCTGAACTTCTTTCAACATCTATTCGGAGAAAGCTGTTTAAGAAGCAGCGTTCAAGAACAACTCACTCCTCCAGAAACTCCACTGTGATTCCAAGAATCTTTCTGCCTAAGCATCAATGGGAAAAAAAAAAAAAAAATCTTGGTTAAATTTTAATCTGAAACAATCCCTCAAACACATTCAATACTTTCACATTAAAAAAAAAAAAATCCTTTGGATATCCATACTAAAGTCAGCAATTTTTATTCACACTGAACTTTCAGTTCCTTTTTCATACCCCTCAACAAGTCAGCATCCCAGGAAAAACTGATGTTCTTTTCTACCCTTGCATACAAGAGTGGAAGTGACACAAGAGCAACCTCAGTGAAACAGAAAGTCAAATACATGTGTGCCTGGCTGGGAATCCTGGATAAGCTTTCTGACTGCTCACCACAATGGCCTCACCTCTCAATCCTGAAATGACTAGGCATAGCAGCAAAACCTGACAAGATGGAGCATTTAACGTTGCCATCTACTCTTGCATTCAACTGAAGGTACCTGTGAATGTCCTGACAGATCTCCTGCTCTGGTTATTTATGGATCTACCACATAGAAACTTGAAGTTAGGAGCAGCACACTGCTTGATGGGCTTTTAAGTTATTCCATTTCATTTAGACTTCCAACAAGAACAAGTGTTTTAAAGCTCCTATTTCAATTTCTTTAATTGTGACTATCAAGTTGAGAAGGAATAACCTCAGATATAGTATCAATAAGTGATGATGATTTTTTCCTTTGCAAAATTCACACAGTAGACTAGGCTTTGTTGAGAAACAGCAAATATATGCTAGGCCCTCAGGGATTCTTCCAATTTTTTAATTTGGGCTATGAAAGAGGCATAAAGGGCATTCTTTTGAAAGAATCCATATCAGATTTGGTAATTTCTTTCATTATTCTTCTAATTAAGAGCCTAGGGATTTTGCTAATAATAATAACAAGTAGTAACTCTTCACACAATCAAGTAATTAAAGATTGGAACTCTGCCAGACAAATTGGTCAATGTTAAAAGTTAATGTTCAAAGGATATTAAAAGGAATGTGACTGGTGAAATTAATGAAAAAAAACCCATTTATCAAGGGCTGTTAAATACCCTATGTTATCTCATATGGAAGAAGAGAACCTGTGACTGCATATCTCTTCAGATTTGAGGAGCATGCCACAGAATATTGATATTTGTATTCTTCTTCAGGCATCACTTATTTTTGAAGAAGGCATGACACAGGACTAGATGAATCCTTTGGTAACTATCCATATTACTGGACTTTGGATGAATCTGACTTTGGGAACTATTTTCGTGTCCATCTTTTTAAGTGGACAGAGACGTAAGGTCTCACATTTGGATTTCATTATTGTTTTCTCATTGTTCAACACTAAAAAACAGGAAAAAAAATTCCAAGAGAGCATAATATTTCAATTTTAAGAGTGCACTGCATAATACTAACACCAGTCATATTACAGCATCCTTTAACACCAAAAATACAGTTGATGATTTACTTTATATAATACTCAGCCCCATATAAAGATGTAAAAAAAGAAGTAAATTTAATTCCAAACATATCTGCATGCTGGGTAATATTAATATGTTCTTAAGTGTTTATGTAAGAGCTGTATTCACTACTCAACATGAGAAACAAGAAAAGTCATATATCTGTTGTATATCCAAGAATTCAGTGACAAAATGTGAAATTTCTTGTTTTGTATTTTCAAAAGAATGCATCTGGAAGAGATAAATTAAAAACCACATAAGAATAGCATCTGCTGAAAAGAAAAAGAAATCTTAGCAAGAAAAGAGCTATCTGTTTTGTAGGCCTACTTGTTTTGTCCCTTGTTGATTTCTAAATACTGATTTGGCTCCGGTTTGCTTATCTTACAAAATATGACAAGATCACAGTTTGTGACATAGTAATGATAAAAGATTAATTTCCTTTGTTAATGTGCTCATTGCTACTGTAAGGAGTGAGATAAATGGAACAGGGAAAACAAATTAAAATGTACAGTAAAAATACTTCAGGTAGGTCCAAATATATTTGGCTACAGCAAGCTATCACTTCTTAGTCATGGACTTCACTCACTCTCATTCTCATGAGAACCCACCTGTAGTACTCTGTTCAGCTCTGGGGACCTCCAAAGTAAGAACATGGACACACTGGAGCGGGGCTTCAGGAGGCACAAAGATTACCAAAGAGGCTGGAGAACCTCTCCTATGAAGACAGGCTAAGAGATCTGAGGTGCTTTAGCTTAGAGAAGAGAAGGGTCTGGAGAGACATTAAAGCAGCCTTACAGTACTTAAAGGGGGCTGACAAGAATCACAGAAAGCTGGGGAGAGACTTTTACAGTTCCATATAAAAGTCTCATACTTTCCAACTAGTGACAGGACAAGCGATAATGGCGCCAAATTGAAAGAGGGTAGATTGAGAGAGACGTAAGGAAGATGTTCTTCACTGTGAGGCTGGTGAGGCTCTGGAACAGGTTGCCCATAAAGGTTGTGGATACCCCATCCCTGGAAGTGTTCAAGGCCAGGCTGGATGGGGCTTTGAGCCACCTGGTCAGATGGAAGGCGTCCCTGTCAAGGGGGATTGGAACTAGACGACCTGTAGAGTGTCTTCCAACTCAAAACATTCTATGATTTATTTAATATTGGGATTGAAGATGAAAAGAGTGAATAAGACATGCAGATGTCCTATTTTTCAGCTTCACATAGCTAATTCCCCACACACACCCCATTTACAAAAACCTACAATTCTCTCATTTTTTATCATGGCACAAGAAGCTTAAACCTCTTGTCTGAAAAATAAATATTAGTCCTTTCCATAGATTTTAATAAATTAAATATTATTGAAAAAACAATGCAAATGGTCTAATTTTTTTTTTATTTATGTAAAGAATAAAAATAATAAGAATGTAGTCCTTAAAGCAGCTTCAGATGGTTCCTTGGAACTCTCAGCTAATAAACCTTGAAATGGTTACATTTTCACGTAGCTGCAATCAGTTCAAGGCAATCAAATAGTTTTGGAAATGTTTCTGCATAACTAAAACAAAACCCACAAAACTTTACACTGTTCCAGTGGCACAAGTTACTGATCCTTGGATTTCGTGTCTCATGCTTTTTATTTAAAAAACTTACTTTCCACTTAAAATGTATAATCAGACACAAAAAGCAGAAAAATACATTCTGACTCACGATATCAGAGATTTCATAGTCTATAGACCTCATTACAACGAGATTCAAAACACTCCAAGCATTAAACCTGACACTATGATAGTGTACAAAAGCCCTAAAAGAAGCGGTCAAGTTGTTTAAGAGTTTACTTCAGCATTTACGTGGCAATGCAGATGTTATTTGGTAGGTAAGGGGTTGTATTTGGAAGAAAAAATAAAATGCTAGGCATTAAATTAGACTCTATACTGCCTGCAGGGAAAAATAGAAGCTATATTAGAGAACTGTCCTGCTACATTCTTAGCAATATTCAATGAAAACAAATCATTTTACTTATTATTTTAAATAAAGCCACAAGGAGATTAACTAGTGGAGTTTATTCCATTCACCTTTGGTTTTAAACTGCATATGCACTTTTAAAATGTTTTAATTTATTTTTAATTATTTTTAGATCAATTTTTTAAAAATATGCAACAAAATCCTCAAAAGTGCATTACTTAAAGTGACTATATTAACTTTTTTAAGAAGTTCTAATGGATTGTTAGGATTCATATTTACTTTTCCTGCCAGTCATGCTGCAAGTCTGCATACTTGCCAGAGTACTTTTTAGTTTACTTCTCTGAAGGAGGCAATCTGTCTTAAAGCAAAATACAAGCTTGTAATCGGGAAAATTCAAATACTAGATTTTTAATTTCTCAATTTAGAACCAAAATCATGCAGGTAAAGTCACATTCACCTAACTACACTACTTGGAATGTGAAGAAATTACTTGTGTCGGTCTGGTCCCCTATGAGCTAACAGAAAGCAAAATTTTCAAATATTCTTCCATCTTTATACATACTTTGGTAAAGAAAGTGTCTGTCTGGACCATGCAATAAAAAAGGAAAAATAGAACAAAAAATCTCCAGACAATGGCCTCTAGAAACAAAATTCTTAATAATAGGTGTAGATCTCTAGATTACCGAAATGTTTGAAAACAAGAGTCTCTTTGCTTGTAAGGATTTTTCTTAAGCATACTATGGACTCAAATACACTTTTTTACTGCAATTTGATAGTCACTTCTGAATGCACTGACACACACAAGCACAAACAGACACCATTCTGACTAGCCTTTATGCAGTTAATTACACCCCAAAAATAAACTAAATACCTAAATAAAGAAAGCATATTGAATTTCCAATGTACAAAACCAAATCGCTTTCAATTATTGTTTTTTATCTGCATGAAACCAATTGCTTTACTAAATGCTTTGAATTGAGAATAAATACACAGAATTACTATGATAATTGCACATCTCATGCATCTGAGAAGCTGATAAGTAACACATTTTCTATGGCAGGCACTGACCAAAGCAATAACTTACATTAAAGTAATCCACATTATTAAAAAAGTACCTCTTTGCAAATAGTTCTTCAAATGTTAAATACTGAGTTGAAAAAAACCCCTACCTACACCTAACTCCCATCTTATTAATTAATTTCAAAGAAATTGTAGGTGACAGATAGGATCTTTGTGCCAGTTTAAACTCGGCAGTGTATTCATAACAGCATGCAGATATTGCCATGCAACTGATTTTTCCTCTGCAGCTACACACAACTTGAAGTTGTGGTATTTTCCATAGTTCAGTGACAGAAAGGACACTATGGAGCAGCAATATGATGCTCCAGTGGCCTAAGAATGTAGTGCTCCATCTTACACCCTCCTCCTAAAAAAACCCAACGAAACCAAACCAGCGAAAACCATCCAAACAAGGAAATAAAATACAATAACATAAGTTCATATTATGTATGTTTCACTTTTTTCCACAAAAAGGGATTTCTTATGTAATGCTGAAATTCTTTCATATCTGAACTCAATAAGAAAGTTCCTCTAAAAATATTTTTTTCAGAACATGGTACCAAAATTAACATTTTTTGATTCAACCCTATGTGTAGATGTGAATTACATATAAGTATTTTGTACATGACAAACAAAAAGCTTTTAGCTCACTGGCAGCATTAAAGCAAAGTTTTGCTGTTAAGACTTTGCTAAATTCTGTGCCTTTTAATCACTCTGCAGAGCCATGGTTTTCAAACACATTAATGTTTATGTTTAGATAGAAAATATGATCAATGTTCAAAATCAAGCAGAAAAAAATGAATGATCCTATGATTAAAGTACAGAAATCAGAATCAAAATAACTATTTGTCATTCATGTCAGTGGCACTGCATGTAAAAACTCAGAAGATTCCTTAGGAAAGGTCTTCAAAACTAGCAGGTTAATGATGGATGTCTAACACCCATGGAAGTTAGAAAAAGGGCCTAGTTGCTTGGGAAGAGTATAGGAGTATTGCCAGATCATATAGGGGTGCTACCGGGAAGTGCTTTAGCTTTTGTGATTAAATCTGCCAAGGGAAGTAAAGGGGTTTTTCAAGTACTCTGAAAGTCAGAATATTTTTATTGAAACTGAAAAATAATGACTTGAAAGCAAATTTTAGGTTCAAACTTTTGAAAACACCTCTTTTGACTACAGAACAGGATTTTCAGAGACAGGGAGCATCATTAATGATTTAAAATTACTAAAAGATTAGCGCTTCTTTAAGTATGGCATAAGTATCTTGAATTGGGTATCCAGAAGAGGTGTTCAGGATTCTGTAATCTCAGTTTTAAATAAAATAGCCTTAACCCAGAATAGCAAAGAAAATGAAGAGAAATCATACTTAGTCTATACAGAATATTCAAACTATCTCATGCTACTATCTCATACTACTGTAGTTCAACAGGCATCATTACTGATGTTTTGACAATTTAATAATTATCTATGCTGTTATAAAATCATTTAAATTGCTTAAATTTAATTGCTCATTTTTCCGCATTTCATTTTTATCAGCTGTTATTAACATTTTGTGAGCATTAATATTTATTGATTACTAAGATTACAAGAAGCAATTAGCACATTCTGAAATAACATTACACAGAGAAAACAAACATTAAACATGATTAAATAAATTCAGGTTTCCATAATAAAAAATTAAATTTCATTATTTCAGCATCAGATAATACTGTGGCCTAAATTAGTATCACTTAAGAAAAGTATACGTCTAAATCTGAATAGGTAAGATTATTTTCTCCCACTAAACACAAAATCTGAGTATACTGTTTTGATACACCACACTTACAGATTATCAACAATTACCATATCAGTTACGTACTGCCTCTATGGTCTTCATCTACAGTGAGCTTGAGTCTATTGGATGGACCAAAATCAACATGCCTTCTTAGTTCAATAATCTCATGACTATAAATTTCACTTCACAGAAATTTATTCTGCCTACAACTTCTCTGTGAAATACAAGGAGCAGTGAGTCTGCAGTTAATTCAGGTTTGGAGACATTTTTATTTTGTTTGCTTATTTTGCCAGAGTTCTCTTTCTCTAGGGAATCCACAAGTTCAAATGAATGGCCTAATGTGTTTTTTTCTACAATCATTCTTTCTTCCACAATACATCTTTTCCTCCTATTTACACATTTCCCTTCTATATTTCTTCCACTGGTTACACTGAAAGTGTCAATTATGGACTGATGGGCAGTAAACAACAGAGTACTGATTCTTGCCTGAGACCTCAAGACACTGTGAAGAGCCAAATTACACCCCGGAAAAGCAAAATGGGATTGCATTGAATTAATACAATCTTCAATGTCTTTCAATTTTATGGTATTTTCAATATTTGTTCTCTCATTGGTTTTGACCTTTTTTTCTTTTTCTTTTTTTGTAACATGGGAGGCAAAGGGAGGTAAAATTGCTATAAACTACTAGATTAATTTCTATGGAAGGAATACAAGTTACTATAAAACTAACATAATCACTCATTTTTAGTTCACGTTTTATAGCCAACTACATTTTCAAAGAAGAATTTTTAATGTCGCTTTTCCATACACATCTTACTATCCTAATCTCAAAGAAAACAAACCCAAAGTCTTTCCAAGATTATTTTAGTATCTTTGCAAATATTAAACGTAAGGAATAGCTCAAATGAGTAACAAATTTCATTGTTTTGAGAAACTTTCCACTTGGCAGTTTTACATTAATTGTTGTACTTGATTTTAAAGGTCTTTTCTACACTAAAGGTATGATTCTAAAGGAAGAAAACTCAGATGTCTTCTCTCACCATAGCAAAACAAAAAAAAGCAGTATCCAAATTTAGTATTTAAACTCAAAATATATTTAGTATCACCTTTACATATTGCTAGACTAAAGCACTTACAAATAACAATATAGATTACAAACATGAGCATATGTCAGTGTAACTTAAAACATAATTCTCGTACATGAAATAAATACCATATTAAAGCTAAGAATAACAAACATCTCTCAAAATGTAAGTCTATCATTTCTGCATGAATAAAAAATAAATGGAAAATAGGACCTTGTAATAATCAAAACATCTAAGAAATCAACTTTTGTCATGTTTTTCCTTTTTCTCTCAGATCAAGTTTAAGCTGTAAGTCATAAAATTGTTTCTCCAAAGCAACACAGAAAAAAAAAGTAACAGAAATACTACTTTTCTCCTCATTCATCATGAAAGAGAATCTCTCTTTAACTTTTGAGTATAAAACTGCTAAAAGCATAGCTACATTTGCTGCTTCTGTTCTTAATGTAGGCAGGCCAAGATTAAGATGCTATTTACAATACCTTATAAAAACCAGTAACTCACACAAATTACATGATTAACAAATTTTGTCAGGATCAGTGCAAATTGAAAAACATAAAAAATTAAAAATATGAGGCACAGAATAGAAAACAGACCGCAAAATAGATCTTCACAAAGGATGAAATCTAAACACTTTTGTTTGAACAATGATTAATGATTAGACAAATCATAATCAGTTAACTGATCTAGGACTGAAGTTATACCTTTCATACCATTGATTTTATGAAAGGATTACCAAGGCAAGAAAAGATAGGATGTATTTCTTTTCAAAATCAGGAAAAAAAAGCGCCAAACAAAACCATGCACAGACAATCAGAAGCAGGGAAAAAACAATACAAATATCCCTTGTAGATGTTTCCATTCCAAATTTCAAGGATTACAGACATGGGATTCCTATAACCCTCAATACAAAATCATACACCAACCTAAGACATTTCACTGTCAAGAATATGTTCCTCACCTTCAGCCTAAATTTCCCCTTCTTAATCTCATCCTATTACTCCTATCTCGTACTTTATGAAAGGGCAAGGGGGAAGGAATAAAAGATTAACCCTGAATGTAATTAGCCTAAGAAGGTCACAGGCAGCTTTCTTTCACAGTCAACAGAAGAGATCCAGTCAGTATCCACATATGGCCATCTTTCACCACATACTCATTTTTAATTAAATTGATAGGATTGGCATTTCCAAGACCAATATTTGAAGTAACGTGTCTGAAACTGCAGCAGGGTACCTGGCTCATGCTATTATTTTCACCTCCTGTGGAATGAACACTAAACCTCAGCATTTGTATTAATTATACAATTTTATTTAATATTTCCACTATCACTAGGTCTAACACCTTGGTCTCTACAGAATTTAAGCACCTTAGAATTGTAAGTGAAATCTTATCTAAGTGTTATTGTTAGCTCACATTAATATCAAAATCACAAATTAGAAATTACTTTCACAAAGTTACATGAAAGTTACATACAATGCAAGCAACACAAGTCATCTCTGTAACATACATATCATTCATCATTCCAGCACTTTCTATTGACGTTGTTTGTTGTAAAGGGGACACTAGAACTGCAATAGCAAGGACTCAATGACACTGCTAACTGGAAAACAGAGTCATAACATTAGATTTCAAAATCCTCCCACAGAGTATTTTTGGAAAAATCCGCTTACAAAGGTTATCTTTTATTTGAAGATATGATTTCTCCCCAGACCTTCAGCTTGCTCAGTGCTCCATCAAACTCTTATAAAAAGGGAAACTCATATATGCTGTGGATTTCAAGAGGCCCTTCTTAATCTTCTGTGCTAGAGCATGCCTCTGTTAGATAAAAGAACGAAACACACAGAACCACCATGAAGACTCAAAATGTCTCTGTACTAACTAGGTGCTCACAAAACAGTCCTGATACATGCAGACTAATTATGCTGAGGAAAACCAGCCCACAGGCTGAGTGGAAGTGCTGAATGTGGGCTGAAATGGCTCCATGATATATTGACATACCACACAGCAGCAGAACAGCTAGCTGCAGAATTGTCGTACACTATGCCACAAAGCCAACACCAAATCATTTGTGGTATTGGGAAGAGCCTTTCTGGGGACAGTACAGCAGAAGAATATGTTAGGTGTATATCTAGGGAGACATACAGCTCCCTGTAGTTTGCTGTTTTCGTCTTCCACCCCTATCTGTAGCAAAACTTAAATAATAAAACAAATCCATGAAATGACTTCTATGCATGCATGTACATCTCCATTTTCCACTTAAGAATTTTTTTTTTTTTAGTATTTTGGAGTAAATTTTGCAGTAATCATTACTTTGTTAACCACTAAACAGTGAGAATGAACACTGTGGCAGAAATTACACAAACTTTTGTGATTAGGACAATTTAAATTAGCAGCATTGAAATAAATAAATAAATAGGAGGAAAATTCTGATTCTTTCTTTTCTATCAATGGTTTAAATTGCTGCTGCACAAACTTCTATGCACATACTTCGCCCTCAGCACGGAAATGGTACCAGCATAGATTGCAAATAAATTGTGCATATACATTTCTGTTTACAGGATTCAATCTCACACACTGCAGTACTCATCACAGTAGAGAGCTTATCCTAAAATTGTTTCTGGATCTTGTAATTTAAGCAGTATTAGAGTGCAAAATACCATGAAAAATTCTCCAGACTTGGAGTACTATGTAAATTTGTGGTTTAAATTAAGTGTTTAGTATTACCATGAGACTTTTTAAAACAGAAAGTTGCAGAATCATCTTCTACCACTACTTTGGTTTGCTATGATTCTATGATTTTCATTCATGAAATATGTCATCCTTTTCACAAGTGAAATGAAAGGGATTTCACTGAAGATTGTCATTTTAAGCATGTCACAGGGGAAGGTAACTGAAATCACTAGAGAAATAACAAGTATTGACACTAGTAGACACTGAGGAAAAAACTGGGCACTGGAGAAGACTTACCCAAAAGCTTTGGTCTACATCTGCCCTGCTCTAATGGTTTACACATGCATAGAAAAGATATACAAATGAGGTCTTCACACCTTCACATCTTTGTAACACATTTGTGCTGAGAAGTCAGAAGGTGATGTTAACCCAACTAATAACTGCTAATTGGCTTTAAATATAAGGAAAATCAATAAGACTGGCCTGAAGTGGTATGGCTACTGAGGCCACTGACAGCTCAGGCTGACCCTGTAAATTGGAAAGCAATAAATACTAAAAAAAACATTGTCCCGTGGTGGAGCATGCTACATCATGCAGAAGGATGAGCTCCATGTGAAATATCTACACCATAAGAAAGTTTCCATAGCTTAATATTAATATATACTGGAGGACTTCCTAAATAAAAAGCTAATAAGCAACATATTATAAAATGCTAAAAAGTGAACAATCTAATTTTCTTCTCAAAAGGCCTTAGAGCATCTGAGGAAAGAAAAATAGGTGAATGAAAAAGTTCAATGAACAATGGAAGTTTAGCCCAAATATATCAAAACAAATGTTATTGTTGTCCCTGATAAGTGTCCTCCACCCAGTGTGCAAAAAGCCAATCAACACACTGAGTCAAGATATTTGCTTTTATTGGTGTCCTGCAGAATAGGGTGTTAGGCAACTAACAACAGCAGCACATCTTCCTGAAAATGAGGAGAGTCTTATATACAAAATCATAACAAAGGAAAAACTTCATCAAGATATACGATTAGTCACTTAAAGATTTCATAATGAACTACCTTTCTCCTTATGTCTAAACATCTATTCAACACATATAAGGTGGTCCCACATTTACAATGTGGGGTCTCCTCCTAGCGGTGTGCATATTGGTATTATAATCATCTAAGGTAATTAGCCATCACCTCCCTCTTTATCCTATCAGCTACCACTAGGTTCTTGTTCAACCTTATACCTTGATATAAATCTTGTTTAAAACAATTGTGGACCACAGCATCTCTTTTTAACAGTATCAATTTGGATACTTTTCATTCTCTTAAAGACTTTCCATACTCGTTGCTATGGTTTCAAATTAAATTATCATAGTTGCCCAGAATGTAAATCTCATGGTTGCCCAAGCTGTAAATCTTTAACTCTGCTTTTTAGATATATACTAGCTTTCACTGAAACACTGCATAAATTTCATGAGGTCCATGAGAAGTAAACAGAAAAACTCAGTCACTTAGGACAGAACATCTCAGTAACAAAACAATCAATGGAAACAGCCCAGCTGAGATATGTAGTATCAGAGAAAAAATAGGACCCTCCTTTCCCCTCAAAAATATATTTAGACCTCGTCTATTACCCCATAAGCTACTTGGACACAGAAGACAGAGGCAATATACCTGAACCACAAAGGTTTATATTCTCAATGTTTCCTTTTTTCAACGTGTAATTAAACATGCTGCATACAACTATAGAATAAGAGAAGGTTTAAACAGCAAGTAATTTATTATTCCAGATGAATAATTCTGCCTCTTTTGAAATTACATTTGTAGAATCTCTCCTTTCAACAGCTTGATTCACATATACAGTTTTGCTGCAATACTAAAGTTACTACTAGATTTCCAAAAGCTGTCCTGCCATCTAACAGTCTACTGAATAGCTATGAAAATAAGAAGATAATTCAGATGAAAACAACTCCATATTCTTAAATAGAACTGCTTCTAGTCAAATTGCTTAATCAATGTTAATGCATATTTATATATTTCCATAAAATTGTTAAAACTAACCATACATACATATGCTTACAGAATCACAGTATAAATAGATACTGTCAGTATGAAACAAGTGACTCATGAAGAAAGAATTTTAAATTGTACATGTTCAATTACATCAATTATCCTTTCAGAAGACAACTGCAAATACTATTGCATGCTACTGCATAGAACTATGAGCTTTCAAGGTCTGGATTCTTTTCAATGAAAGGAAGAAAACAATGTTATTCTTTCCCCAACTCTAGCAAAAATCAGAGAATGGGGAAAAAAAAGAAATATATGTGAATTTGCATTTAAGGAAAAAACCTGCAGAGAATAATCTGAACATCTTCAGATTTGTCTGAATTAATATCTGCTTCTTGACAGATAAAAATAATAAATGAAGGCTACAAAAAAATAGTGATAATTAGAATTGATGTAGTCTTCATGTACTGATCAAAACAATATATTCTATAGGTTAGTAATATAGTCTATAGGTTTGAGCTCAAAACTAATATAACAGCTATAAAAAACATTGATAAAGTGATTCTAAGTCTGCACAGTATGACAACTGTGTTACTGGATAGGGAAGAATTAGTATCACAATTGTTGGGAACAGAAAGCTTGATCTGGAATATTATGTACAACTGGTCACTCATGTTCAAACTGGAGCAGGAACAGACAAAACCTTTTAAAATACTCATGGGAATACAGAAGCTATTATAAAAAGGGAAAGTTGAAAAGTTATATTACAGGTCTCTCAAAAAAAATCTTATTATGAACATCAGGAAGGGTGGAACTTTATAGTTTAGAAACAATGTAGACAGGACAATCAAGCACAAGGCAATAATAAATTTAACTTGAAAAACAGATTTCTAGCTACCATTCCAGCTTTATGTCCTAAATGGTGGGTGTCAGGAGGCTGGGGCATCACTTTTTTCTATTGTAGCTAGAAACAGGACAAGGGGTAATGGGATGAAGCTGGAACATAAAAAGTTCCATTTAAACATAAGAAAAAACTATATCACTGTGAGGGTGAGGGAGCAGTGGCACAGGCTGCCCAGGGAGGGTGTGGAGTCTCCCTCCTTGGAGGTTTTCAAAACCTGTTTGGACATGTTCTGGTGTGACCCAATGTAGGTGGACCTGCTTTAGCAGGGAGGTTGGACTAGATGATCTCTAAAAGTCCCTTCCCAAGACGTACTATTCTGTGATTCTGTGACTATATAAAATTGTTTTGAATATGAAAAAAAAAATGATGTCTGCTCCCTAGGATTCTAAAATTATCAATACAAACACCCAAATCCATCAAATCGCAATATTAAACAATACTTTTTGAGAAGTTACGTCTCTTTGATTACTGAATGACTCATATTTTTTTAGACATGTTCAGAACCAAGAAGTTATATTTCCATTTAAAACTGAACACAAAGCCTTTAATCTTCAAATAGACTAAGGCAATAAAGCCTGAGGATAACACTATAATTAAGTGGAAAATAATAACAGAAAAATATTTCCAAGAATATCTAGTTAAATTTTGCTCAAATACTTCAGAATTTATTTTATTTGGATGAAACCAGAACACCTTAGCATTAAATAAAATGAAACAGAAGAACTGATTTTATTAAATTCTTTAAATTTATTAGTGTTTTCATGAGCTAATTTCTTTATTTTTTCCTGCCCTGCCGTTCAGTATTCCATTTACTTGCTTAATGAAAAAAGCAATTTGTTAATGATTATAACCTCCTTCCTACTTCACAAGCTGCCTTCTTTCTTTAAATAAGAGAGAAAAATATTTCTTTTCATAAAAATTAATAAGATGTACTTGCAACTTTCAGATCATTATTCTTTTGGAAAGTAGCACTGTGAAATGACAACTTAGGGGGTTTATTTTTAAAGGGAAAGGAAAGTTTCTTTTTAAAATCTTAGCTGAAGTTCTGAAATACAGGAGACATTCTGCTGATCCAGAAAGGTACTCCAAGGGCATATGGCAGAGGTGAAAAATGGATGCAATGTACAATGCAGCTTGCTCCCTGCCAAATCCAAACTTGCCATCTACAGTCTAAGGAAGCAAAGAACTATGTCTTCCTACCATAAACATGCTCACAAAACTGACGAAATAAATCCCTGCTAAGCGAACCTGGTCAACAGATGGAAAAATGAAAGTTAATTCAGAAATAATGGACTTGAGAACAACGTCATCAGAAGTGGTTTTGAACACTACAATAAATAATTTATTACATTCTTTACTTTCTATTGTTTCATTATTTTGCATTTTCCATTGCTAAAGTCTCTATCTTCACTCAAGACCAGACGGAAAAAATTTCAACATTAAAAGGCTAAGACTACTAAGCAAAATCAAAACTGATTTGAAACAAGCTTTCAGTTTCAAAATTATCATAGAGGAAATACGTTTTTTCAGCCTAAAAACCACAAGCTGGAAAGATGCTGCCACCAAAAGCTTATACTGAATGTCAGTACTTCAGGAGTGAGGGACAGAAAGAATAATGGTTGAGACCAAGAAGTAAAGAAAACGAAGAGAAAAACTTGACAGGCCTCAAGAGATATTATTCTTTTATTTCCTGTTGTGAAGATTGTTATTCTATAGCCAATTACAACATTAAAGTACACACGGTATCTTTCCCAGTTGTCTATATTCATGGCTTTCCTAAACACTTCAACAACTAAGAGGCAGTCTATATAGTTTCAAGCAAATTTACTTTTGAACAAGCTTTAATATTAATAAGGTTAAAGCACGCTAACTCTACTGATTAAACTGTTATGAACTTCAGTCCCAGTGAGAATCACAGAATCATAGAGTCAATACAGTTGTAAAAGATCTTTAAGATCGTAGAGCCCAACAACTAACCTAACACTGCCAAGCCCATCACTAAACTAAACTAGGTCCCTCAGCATCTCCTCCCTGTCTTTTAAATAACTCCAGGGATGGTGACCCCATGACCTCCCTGGGCAGCCTGTTCCAATGCTTAATAACCCTCTTACTGAAAAAGTTCTTCCTAATGTCCAATCTAAACCTCCACTGGCGCAACTTGAGCCCATTTAATTTTATCCTATCATTCATTACTGGAGAGAAGAGATTGACCCCCATCTCACTACAGCACCCTTTCAGGTAGTTGTAGAGAGCGATCATGTCTCCTCTCAGCCTCCTCTTCTCCAGGCTAAACATCCTCAGTTCCCTCAGCCACTCCTCATAAGACTTGTGCTCCAGACCCTTCACCAGCTTCACTCCCTGTCTCTGGACACACTCCAACACCTCAATGTCCTTCCTAAAGTGAGGGGCCCAAAACTGAGCACGATATTAAAGGTGCAGCCTCACCAGCGCAGAGTACAAGGAGAAAGTCAACTCCTAGCCCCTGCTGGTCACACTATTTCTGATACAAGCCAGGAATTCACTGGCCGCCTTGGGCACCTGGGCACACTGCTGGCTAGTATTCACCCTGCTGTAGATTAACACTCTCAAGTACTTTTCTGCAGGACAGCTCTCCAGACATACTGACCCATGCCAGTCCAGCATTTCTTAATTCCATCTTCTAGATTAGAATGCATTTCTCTGGAATATTAAAATGAACTAAATGTTGACTAGCAGTCAAGAAGAAATTAAAATATGGAAATTTCCAGACATCTAAATTTCTTAACAGCTATTACTAGTAATACCTAAACTTTATTAATCATCATTTTTTTTATAGTAATAGTACTACTAATAGCAATAGTAAATATGGTGATAATATACTTGTCATGACTTATTGCTTTTTAATTTATTTTTATTTCTCTGAAAGAAAATTATTTCAAATGAAGGTAACTTATAATAACAATCTAGGATATTAAGTAAACTGGAAAATTTGCAATTTTTAGAAATACTTTTTTGTGGCCTCTTCCTTAACAGAAATTTACTTTCTATATAATTTGCCATTGAATAAGATGCATCACACATTAAGTTGGATTTTCTGCAACTTTCAAACAGACCACCACTTCTTCATTTATAACTCTCTTCATGCTCCTTGGAATATCACATTTGATAAGTGGTTATAAACAATTTTTCCCCTTTCTGTTTAGATGTCATCATGTCCACGTTTCAGCAATGGGAGGAGGGAAATACTTCCTGATACCTCATGCTTCTTAGGCTAGGAAAATGTTATGCCTATTTTAAACTTTTTAATGAAATTGGACCAGGCATATTTAACTGAATATGTTCCAAATAATAAGTTTTGCTGTAGTGTGAAAATGTCAATACAGTTGAAGAAAAACAAGCGGATAGACATTTTTTCCTTTGACATGCAGGGCAGTCTGAAGCCTTTACATTCAAGCATCAGTTTTTACTCACCTGGGGAGGTCTAGTGATGTAAATGGATTTATTTGCATGAGCAAAAACTGCAGGATTAAAATGCTTGTCAACAAGTCACTTTATTCAACTTAACACAATTCATGATAACTCCACTATGCAACTGTTGACATTGTCTGAGCATCTACTCAAAATAGTTTTGCATGCAGAAACTCAACCATCTCTTTCCACATCAAGTTATATATATGAAGATAATTTTAAAATAAAGCTGTTTAACACAAGTGCAGACATAGCATACTGTACTCCTGTTACAGGCAGGAGCAAAGAGCAAACAAGGTATCTTTAGATAATTGTCCAGCTGTATTCATCAGGGACCAAATGCTATTGCATTGATTAAGATCACAAATAATGTAAAAAATCCATATTAGAACAATTTCTGCTTAAAGACTTTACAATTCACAAAACATCAATACTGATTTATAGACATAGCATGCGAGTTGGAATGGACCATGCATAACATAAAAGATGAAAAAAGAGTAAATAGCTATACTATTAAAGGATTTCACACACTCAGGCAATGCAGTCAATGGTAAACACTACATTTTAAAAAACAAATTTAACACCTCTGAAGTTCATCTGAGCATGCCACCGTCATGAAATGCAACTTTTCACTCACCAAAGTAGAGTTACGTGAAGCATCACCTGAGACTTCGGGTGTTCTTGTGCTGTTTGGAAGTCTGTGAGGGTTACGAGCTATCGCTTGGCACCAGCCCAACATTTTCTCCTTCCACTTATCCCTTCTCAATTTCTGAAATTCTGAAAATAATTTAGATTCCCTGAAACATTGAGACTTTGAATTTATTGTGCATGTCTCTGGATGCATGTCTTTAAAAACAGCTTTTAAAGTTATTTCTAAACACGCTAATAACCATATTTTTAGAAGAACATATTTATTTAAAGCACTCCAAAGGGTTATGCCATGCAGGTTAGAAAAGAACTATGCACTTTCAGCACACCTTATATGCATTAATGCTATTTCACTGTCAGTAAATTCAGTGTCTTCTCTCCATGCTAAACCTTTTTGAGTGTTCACTTAAATTAAAAAAGTGTTATTTTAAAGGAATTTTGATACAAAAGAACAGTGGGACAAACACCTTTCCTAAGACCACACAACCTTACATTCCCTGAAACAACCAGAAATAGCCCTAAAGCAGTAGAAGATATCACACAGAAATCAAAAATGTGAAAACACATAAATATCTATGTACTGATGCCCACATACACCAGAATATCGGGCTTTTCTTAAGTGTTACGCTAGGATATATTGTAAATAATAAAAAGTAATGTAGACGCACCAGTAATAAATGCTATCTGCATGTGGACTTTTTTTTTTTAGTTTATCAAACAAAATATGTTTTAAGCAACAGGAACACATCTGGAAATACAGTACTAGTAAGGGGGTTTTTTTAAGTGTAAGAAACCTTCATAAGTATTTTTAAATATCAGAATCTACTTTTCTCAGTTGAAACAGGTAATGTAAGTATGCAGTACAAAACTTCACTAATTTTTACATTACAGAAATAACTTTTTTTTCTCCACAAGACCTGAAGCAATTTATAATCTCCTTATAACAATTTCAAATTTAAAATATGCTATTCTGTAATAAAATAAAACATAATAAACAAAAAAATTAACCTAATAGATTGAGAGCCTAGTACTTCAAATGAGGTTAGCACTAGGCTGAATAGGTCTGGAACATATATACAATAATGCTAAATAATACTTACATGGTTGCACCTCTTTAATGTCACTGAATGTTACATACTTGTAAAGTAGGTTTATTTTTTTCTGTAATACATCTCCATGCAGCACACGCTTGTGTTTATAGCAGACTTATATAGTTATCTTTTTCTGATTTTGACAAATTATAGCCCCTTCTTGAATAACTAGAGCTCCACCATCTTCACACTTGCATAAATATATAACTTACAAAGTATGATATGCATGAGTTTTTATTTTACCAAACATAATGGAATTGATAGTAAGGAACATGTAGAAACTAGTCTTAATTTTATTGCACTGGAGATGATTAGATGAGTGAGTCTACAGGTGAACTGATTCTTATTTATTTTTCATAGAATTACAGAATCTTAAGGGTTGGAAGGGACCTCGAAAGATCATCTAGTCTAACCCCCTGCCAGAGCAGGACCACCTAGAGTAGGTAACACAGGAACCCGTCCAGTCTCTTGAAAGCTTAACATGAGATAAAAATATATGCCAGTAAAGTACTAGTAATGTAAAGCCTGACACACATTCTGTTGACTGTCTGTGGAATCAAATCAATTTTTGTATTAAAAAGTATTTCAGTTGCAGACCTACAGAACTCAGTCCTCAGAGCATGACTATAACCCAATAAAGGCTTCACAATGAGAAACCCAACCGAAGCACCAATTTGTCACCAAAATAGCAGCAGTTAAAATTTCCACTGGATCAACTTCCCTTAGTTTTGTGAATGCATGTAGTAGAATCTTACATACCAAATTGGTTGGTTTTAAGAATAAAGGAAATACCAGTGAACCGTTTGTGCATTTACATCACTTGTATACAAATTAAAAAAAAAAAAAAAAATCTATGTTTTAAATGCTTTTCCTTGTATATCCAAAATATCATGAAATATATATAAAGTAAAACTAGAGAATCATAACTATCAGAAGGACAAGCATATGCACGCATCCTCCTCTGCAACTTGGAAAGATAACCACTTAAAATGTGACAACTGTCACAGTTCAAGCCCAGACAGCAATGAGGCATCATGCAGCTCCCATCCTCTCTCCCACCTCCCATAGGATGATGGAGGTCCCAGTGAGATGGGAGGAGAAAAGATAGCCAAGAGACAAAGACAAAGAGAGTTCACTCACTGATTATGGTTCCAGTCAAAATAGACTCAACTACTTGACTTAGGGAAGAAAATAAGATCAGTTTCATCTACTACCAACTTGAAACCGGACAGACAGAATGCAAAAAAACCCAACGCAGGATGGTGAGAAAAATACAATCAGCCCTTTCAGATCTCTCACCATTTTCTTCCCAAGCTCAGCTCCCTGCTCCTGATATCTCTACCTCCTCTCCCTCAGTGGTATAGCAGTGCAGGGAATGGGGGTTGTGGTCAATCCCTTACAGATGGTCTCTGCTGCTCCTTCCTCCTCAGAAGACTCTTCACATTCCCCCCTTGCTCCAACACAGGGTCCCTCCCATGGTATATAGTCCCTAATGAACCTCTCTAGCATGAGCCCTTTCCAAGGGCTGCAGCTTCTTCTCACAAATTCCTCCAGTGTGGGAGTCCTCCAAGACTTCAGAACTGCAGGCACATTCTGCTCCAATGCCACCTCCCACAGAATCACGGCCCCTCTGGACACAGTCACTACCCCTGGAGTGGGGTCCTCCCCAAGCTGCTGGCAGATGTCTCCTCCACCATTTCCCTCCATGGGTTGCAGGGGAACAGCTGCAGACTCACCATGGGATGCAGGGAGGTCTCAGCTCTGGCACATCTCCTCCCCATCTCTTCCCTCACTGACCTTGCGGTCTTCATGGTCTCTTCCTCCTCATCCCACATTTCACCTCCTCCAACCCTCCTCTTTGAATTTCTCTCCTTAAAAAGCAGTCACAGAGGCACACAATTGTCTCAGCCACTGACGTGGGTCCAAGTTAGAGCTGGGGAAGTTTCCAGCAAATTCTTACAGGGGCCACCACTGCAGTCCCTCCCTTCTAACCAGAAATGGCTCCACACAAGCTCAACACAATAATCAATCAGAATATTGTTTTTTTGAAGCTTCTACTGCAAATTCTGCATACTTTCAATATCACATGCTGAAATATTATTTATCAACTAAACAAGACTGAAACAACAGTGGAGTCTATTTTCTAATTAGTCTCCATCACGCCCCCTGCCCCCAGTTTTTGAAAGAAGAGTACACAAAATATTCTGAGAAACTAAAATGTCTTTTCCAAACTATTCTGGTGTTTATGGAATTTCCTGGTTTTCATTCAAAATTTCAAGCAGGAAGTAATTCGGTATTGTTTAGACTTTTCAACATGAGACAAATCATTTATTCCTGCTGCTACCTGTCATGGTAGCTCCTCCCATATTGTCTTCTAAGCGAAGTTTATAAGCAGAGGAGGGGAGCTCTATCAGGTATGACACTTGGTCAACTGGTGAAAAGGAATGAGCTGCTTCTGCTTTCTTTATGACTGCACTCATGGGCTGGGCAAAGAGGTACCACTTTCTTTACACCTAGCAAGTGAAGTTATGCCATTTGAACCTTCATAGATAGAAAAACAGCTCTGGGGAAGTGGTTCTCTATTTTGATAAAATCATTCAGTAACTCTTTAGTGAAATATTTTACTACACACATGACTTAGGGTAGGTTTGTTACAATTGCTGAACTGCATTCTCCCATGATCACTAAGTTACTGTTCTGCATTTTTTGTGTAGATGCCTGGGAACTAGAGATTAATGCTGGTTAGAGAAAAAGAAATCCAATCAAAAAAAAGGTTTTTATAACCCACAAAATGCATATTTATAATTTTTTTTTAAGTCTTCCCCAGAAGAATGTGTGGATTAAATTTTAGCTTGCTAAGTCTGAAAAGATCCTAGATGTTCACACTATGAACACAGTGGCTACACATTCAGTTGGTGTAGTTTGCTACTTGGGAAACCTTTACAGTTTTGGTACTTTGCTAAAGAAAGAAGATGAACTTGAAAGAAAAAAGAAAAAAGCATATATCTTCTAAGAAACTCTTCACTCTGATTCTATAATAGCATTTCAATCATTAAAGGTGCTTCTCTCTAGAATGTAGTTCAGCTAGAAAACCTCTTGGCCATTCTCAAAATTGAACAAGAACATCCAATCTTTCTGCTACTAAAAAAATAATCCCCAAACCCAACCTTTAATTGGCCAGTCCTACACTTCCTTCTCTGGACTGAATGAACATGTTTTTGCAAAGGCAGTAAAATTAATCTACTATATTTAAGGTAAGTGGTTGAAAAGATACCCTAAGTAGAAAACATATTCCCAAGTTTCCAAGTTCCTAGAGCTCTACGGTCAGATGAAAAATCTGCTGTATCTACTGATGAACAGCTGCTCACATAAGTGAAGCTTCCTTTTGAATCATCTTGATCACTTGTTCAGAAGGAAAGCTTTTAGGTCTTCACTGAAGATCTTTTCTAATATTCTATTACTGCTGCTGAACCTCTACCTTATCATTATTTTAGGCTTCTATTTTTATATTGGTACTTTCTTTCTTTCTGATCATCTACCAAATTTTCATGTAAAGTTTTAGTAGAAATTAACCTATAATTCTGCATATTTCAGTGTACTGTGAATTATTCCAGAGATATGTTCAATGTAGATAAGTAATGCAAACTCCACCATCTCTAAGTTCATGTCATGGTTTGACATGACAGCCTTTTCTGGTAAGGGGGAAGGGGCTGTAAAGATGGCTCCTGTAAGAAGTTGCTCAAAACTCTCCCTGGTTCTGAGCCAGACCCACTTCTGAGGCTGAGCCAATTAAATGCCTTCACCATTACTTTTTAAGAGGAAGACAGAAGAGGAGTGTTCTTCCTATTTCTTCCTTCTTCTCTCCCTCCTTTTCTGGCTGGTGATGGTGCAAGGAGTAGGAAGACAGAGAGAAGCAACCATGCGGACTCCAAGGTCAGTGAGAGAATAGAGGAGGAGGTGTGCTGGAGCAGAGACTCCCCTGCATCCTGTGGAAAGGACTGGTGAAACAGATTTGTTTGCATTTCATTAAAGACCCGACATCAGGGGCAGTGACTCATTCTGCTAAAGACCCTACATCTGGGACAGAGATTATCTTCATTAAAGACCTCATGCCAGGGGCAGTGACTATGGCCAGAGAAGGCCGTGTCCCATGTAAGGGATCCCATATTCACAGAAGCTGTAACTGTGGGGAAGAATCCACACCAAAGAAGTTCATTAAAATTATGCCCAGAAGAGGCCCTGTCCTGTGGGAGCGACCCTGTATCTGCAGAAACTGCAACTGTGGAGAAGAATCCACACCAGAGATATTCATTAAGGACTGTGTTCCCAGGGAGGGCCTCGTATCAGAGCAGGTGTAGAATGCAAGCAGCAGAAACCATCTCTGAGAGACTGACCGCATCCCTCATTCCCTACCTGCCCCCCCCAGCCATTGAGGGGAGAGGAGGTAGAGATATCAGGAGCAGTGAGCTGAGCCTGGGAAGAAAGGAGGGATGGGGGAGGGAGATCTTAAAGTGCTGGTTGTAATTTTCTCATCATCCCACTCCATTTTTTGCTTTTTTTTCTGTTCTGTTTCTAGTAGGTAGTAGAATAAACTTTCCTACTTTGCTCTCTTAAGTCGAGTACTGGAGTCTGTTTTGCCTGGAACTGTAATTGGCAGCGAGCCCTCCCTGCCCTTGTCTTAATCCACAATATCCTTGGTTATCTTTTTCCTCCCATTTCACTGGGGCCTCTGCCATCCTAACGAGGGTGGGGGTGGATGGGGAGCACCGAGCAAGAGACTGTCATGGTGCTTCATTGCTGGCTGGGCAAAACCACAACAGGTCATATACTCCTCACTCTTTGGGTGGATATAAGCTAATTTAACCTGAGAATACAACTCTACACACCATATATAAGCACTTGACATGTTATAATATGCAGTTTGAGTTTGATCACAGATTAAGTGAAAAAATAACTTAATCTAGGGAATAGTCTATGAAATGACTCTGCACAGCTGGTTAGTCTTGATACTTAAGATATGACAACAATAAATCCCAGGCAACAGCTGTAGTTCAGTATGACAAAGGTAACTACTTCAAGTCTTTACATTTTGAGTTCCTATACAGTCAAGACAAGTATATAGCATTCTAATAATTTGTACTAGATTCTCAATAACATCAGCTGGAAAGAAGCCTACGTTCTTAAAGTTTTACAGCCTTTTAAAAACTTGTTTAGAGATCTACAGAGTCTACCTGAGTCCCAAGTTTAGGGAAGAATGGATACCCAAGATCAGTGCATGACATCTACCTGCTGCAAAAGCCTTCCAACTGCTGCAACTGTTTGTGCAGTTTGGAGTCAAGGAGAACTAAGACAAAACAATTCCTACTGATATCAGTTTCTTTGTATTGCTAACCATCTACCAGATGAGCTTTGAAATCTTAAAGTAAAAGGGGACAAACAGGCAAAGGGGGTATGGGGGATTAAGATAAGAATTGTAGACAGGAACCAGACATCCCCTGAGGGGACTGTAGGTGCCTCAGGAAGTTATAAACCTTGGAATACAGAAGCAATGGGGAAACAAGAGAGGGACCTTGAAGACATGATAGGGAATAAAAAGCTGAATACTGTATCTGTCAGGTGTGCCTGCCAGCTAGGACACCTGCTCTTGCAAGAACGCTTAATAAAAGTGCTTCACTGCAGAGTCTGACCTGAGTCTTTCGCAAAACTTGTTTGTTTCTTACACAAGGATCTACCAGGAGGCCATTCCAAAGAGTGATACCACCATCACCCCTCAGTAAATCATTAATCAATCCTTTCTGTACTGTTTGTACTGGTAAAGATGCAGAATCATCTGATTAGAGCTACAATCCTATTCTATCCCCGAGTGCAGAACCTCTTTTCCTGAATCAAAATGCACTATATCACTATATATATCATAATTGAAAGGAGGACATTGTAACTGCTCATACAACTGATGAAACATCAACCCCCCAAAACTGCCTAAAAAAAAAAAAAAAATCTTAATTTACTCTCTCCAAATTTGTTTAAAAACAAAAGAATTACTTTATTAATCCTTTTTCAGAGGAGACATTTTTGCTTACCTAGATTATAAGTAAAAGATACATACAGAATTATAGGTTCAAGTACATCTTGCACAAAACTAATACTAAATAAATAGGGAGTTAGTTAAGGATAATGTTTAAATAAATAGCCAGTTACATGATATAAAAGCATAATATCTCAGGAAAAGTTCATTCATCTAGCAAGAGAAGAGAATCAGTAAGCTTAATTCATTAACATAATTAGATTTAGGTAACAAAAGCCTCAACAAAGCCTGAATTAAGATGAAGTACATGAGAAGGTTATGCTTTTTCAGTTCTTACCAGGATCTAATGGCTACCATAGAACAGCCGGAAACTGAGCAAACATACTGGTTTTTATCTAAGCTAGTTTTCTTCTCTGTGTTCAAAGATTCCCAACAGCAATCAAAGTGATGGTATTTGTCCAGCAACTAAACACACTGCATGACTTGGCAGATCATCAAAAATTCCAGGAGTAGAGCTGCAGGAACATTGAAATGCAAATAGCCTTCAATTGCTGAGTTCTGGTAAGAGAAATACAGTCTCTGTTGTTCTTTGTGTATCTCCTGTCTGAGCCTTATCAAGCTGTGAATTTCAATCAATTATTCTAATTTTACATAAACATAAATTCATTGGCTGGATGCACTAGAAAGCTCAAATAGCTTGTGCTATTTTTGTGGCACAAGTGAGTCATAGGCTGTTCTCAACCAGATAGTCAATATTATCCTATTACTGCTGTGTTTCACAAGGACAATTCAGTATGGTCATAAGCATAACAGTATGACTCCAAATCTGTATTTTGACAAATAAGAAGCTCAAACTTAAGTTTGAAAGTTATATCTATATTTTTTTTAAAAATCAGAATTAGAATATGTTATCTGTAAAAGTCCAGTAGAGTTCAGTGGCTGTTCTTTAGAGTTGGGGGAAAAATAGTTAGTTTCCAAATACAAATGTGATAACTATCTCTAAAATCTTAGGCTTTTTCATGAGAAGTGCAGAGTACCATCTGCCCCTCCAAACTGACGAATAATTTTGTGAGTACTGCATTTAACTACTATAACTTGCAGTGCCAGTAGCTTGAAAGGTCATTGAGCTAGTAAAATATTATCTTCCTGACCAATGCTTGCAGCAATTAGCTAAAATACATACCTAGCCTCATTGAACAACCGAAAATTAGTACACATACCCACAAATTACTCAGCTGACATCTAAGAATGATAGTACCAATGAAGACTCTAAAGACACCAGTTTTCCTGTGTAGATACTGGATATACACAATTAAACCCCTCTGCATTAAGCGGATAGAAGAATCTGAATTCAAACATGTTCTCCTACTTATTAACGACTGATTTCAAAAGTGCTCCAAGGGCACTGCTTGAAGAGTAAACCAAATTATGCATATGTAAATGCATTTCCCTAGCTGTAAAGAAAAAAGAGAGTTGTCTATTTAACTTAGTTATGCTTACCAAATGTGTCACTTCAGCAGCTCTTTAAAAGTGTAATCACAGTATCAGCACATCTCTTTACAGTGTTAGAAGTTTTATTATAATCAAATTTTCTAGAACTTGCTTCCATTGTTTATTTAAGCCTGCAAAGCATCCACTATAGCATCTTCTTAAATTAATATCTATATTATTCAATTTTCAGATACTGTAAGTGGCTGTTCTGACATTTCTGTACCATAATTAACCATATTGTTATTTCTAATTAACACAAACCTACGTTTTGTTCTTTTTTTGTTCTAATACTAATGTGTATTTTAACTTGTTCTTACACCTTCAAGACTTCCTTTCCTTCTTGTCATAACTAATGATCTGAATTTCACTCAATACTTAAAACAGCTTAATCACTGGAAATAAATCAATTTAAGATGACTGGTACAAAAATTATTACAGCTAACATTGCTTTGTCTAACTGCTCCATAACCACTACACCAAAGAATGACAAGAAATCTTTGCAGGCTTTCACAGAAAATAATATTCTGGGTTACTAAAGACACAAAAATTGTGGGTATGTTTCTCTTTATAGTCACACTTTTTTTTTTTTTTCTTGTATAAGGTAGAGAGCAAATTTAAATGACTCAAAGCTCTTCAGAGAAACTGTGATAGGGGTTTTTTTTCTCCATGATAAATTTTTAGTATTATAATTCTACCTCTGACAGGAAGGTCAGGAAGAGTCTCTCTCACAATGCTTTTCCTCATTCTTGGGTGATTTATTTAGAGAAAAATAAATCTATTGTAAGGTAGAATCTACTTTGAATCAGGCAGAGCTCACTACTGAAGTAAAACATGAAGACAGAAGTAACTTTTTTTTTTAATCCAATAAAGTTTAGGTGTCTGAAAGACATCTAACCACTGAACACTCCTGTTTCAAAGGATGGAAAAGTAATACTGAATTAAATGAATTAAGAAAAAAAGGAAAATCACATTAAATAACATTTAATTGAAGTGCCAGAACTACACAAACCAATGTGTCCTAAGACAATGCTTTGTCCAGCAGAAGTATCTCCCCTTTGTCAGAGAAGTATTTTTAACAGAAGCCCTTCTGCCAAATACAATGTTCTGAGCAGTAATGAACCATTCTTCTTTGATGATCTTAAACACAGAAATCTCATGCTTGCAAGCCGTTCAGATACTGCTCCAATGACAGGTCAGTCATACAGCACCTATACTAGATGACAGTCATCGGAGCTGAGAGGAAAGGGATATCCTGTTGCTTAGATACTATTGCTCTTTATAATATTGTCTGTAACAACTCTATTGCCGGATGGACTGTATCGGAAGGTCACTGCTATTTTATGTTTGCTGGTCTCTTAAATTTTTCTTTCCTAATTTCAGATAGTTTTCAGATTATTTTAAGGTGAGTGTCATCAGAGGGCAGGAATGCAATCACTGCATCCCAACTAAATTAACAAACACACCTCTGTTAAATTATCACCTGTTCCAGTAGGTTCATTCTGTATATAGAAACAAGATGAAACAAACCTTCATTATTTTTTTTAAATCAGATACATGAGAATAATGATTAAGCCCATTACACCCATCATATTTTTTGTATGTATTCTCTGCCGACTTTAGGTATGAGAGAAAATGTGGTTCTACATTATTGTTGATTTCTTCTTTTAATTCACAGTGACTAAATAAGTAGTTTTTATAAAAGTACATTTGATTATTGTTTGGCACTCTCTTATTTCCCAAACAACCATCACATAAAGCATTACCATTAAATAAATGCTTATCAAATTGTGAGTCATAGGCACTTTACAATATTTCTTTATCACTTTAAATCTTTATAAGTGATATTTAAAATTATCTCTTTCACATTAATTAGATTTTTATGTTTTGCCTCATTTATTTAAAACCTCTACAAAAAATTAAGATCAGGCTTAATTTGAAACTGAAGACACTCTTCAAGATCCCACTAACTTGATTTTAGAGTGCCATTCCGGTATTTACCCAATCTTCTGGCACCTCTCCAGATTTATAATCTCTTTGGCAAAACATTTTTATTTATTTCACTAAGTTGACTAAAAATATAAAATTTAGAAGGGCTACATAATCCTTCAACTTTTTTCTTCCCGACTCATTTTTTCCAAATGTTTTCTGATGTACTTTTTGACAGCAGCTAGAGCGACAAGGATAATTGCTTCCAACAATTATGCCACTATAATTATTACTGTCTAATGAGAACCCTATTTAAAAAAAGTATTAGTTCAGCTATAGTGAGTATACTTCCATAAACATGCATTCACTTCTAAGGTTTATTTTTGTATTTGTTTTTCTGGAAACTGCAGTCACAAATTATGAGAGTAATATTATTCAAAAGTTTATTTGTATAATTATTAGTTTTTAGGTTACATATACTTTACTTATGTAAGGGACTAGTTATTTAAGCTGTTACCAGTAACTGCAGCATTAGGCCAGTAGGCCAGCAATTATTTATAACTCAAAGAACTGGAATCCGTTTACCCTGAAAAACCCTAAATAGGCCATCTGTCATGATTTCCTCCTAGCGGAGGTCAGATCTTCAGTCACAATCTTCATAATATATATCAGAAGGTAAGGCATAAAAAACAATGACTTGGAATAGTATACTTCAGTTAGTTTAGCAGTAGCAACTATTTATGGGCTTATTTAAGATTTGTTAGAAAGTAATTCAAATTTTCTGCCTTCAGCAGATCTGTTACAAGTTTCCATCAAACACAACTTGGCTCTTATATCAACTTATTAGGTAGCATATCCAGTTAATCCATGATGACAACATAAGCCTTCTTAAAAATATTTAGCAGAATTTTCTTTATTATAATGTATACAACTTAACTTTAGCAAGTGTTTTAACAAGTTCAATTCCAGGTCTGTAGCTGCTAGGAAAATAATTGCACCTCAGTTTCCAGAGGTGACTCAGAATTTTGTGTCAACTAGCATTCAAATAAACTATACCATGATTATTCATCAGTCACAGGATTCCTACAAATTTGCACTGGTGGATGTGATCATATTGCTCACTAATCAGGAGTAAATTCCTCACAAACACTATTTATTAGAAACAAAAACAAGCTAAATGCAGCCAGAAACCAATCCAACAATAATGTTTTATAAAATTATCCAATGGAACATGAAGGCAAATGACTAATGGTACTGACAGCTGAGCAGAAATAAAAACATTATCATGCCAGATCATAGTGATTTACTAATTATTTTTTCACAGAGATTGCTGGGGTGTGCTTCTCTATGAGATGAAAACAATGGAGAACATGGAGTTACCATTACCACAACTCTCGTGGCTGTTAGTGAACTAAGATTCATGCAGATCACACAAACATCACATCTATAATATGTCATTCTTCTCAAAAATTTTCAAGAAAAATCAAAGATGTAGTATTTCTTGTGTTTCCCAATTAAAGTGTAAAACTTGGTACAACATCAGTTTTTCTCTTCTGTTTCAAAATAACACTAATCTCAAAATAGGTATCCATCCTCTTTTAAATATTTCCAAAGAACCTCAAACAAAAAGAAGACATTAGCAGGGATACTGACAAAATACTGTTGTAAAAATGAGATCCTGAGACTAAAGCACATGACAAACTGAATGCTTAATGGCACAACACTACTCCCTGGTTCCCTGGTTCTGGCTGGGTGCACACAGAATGATTTACAACTCTGCTGTGGGGAAGCAGCTCAGGCAGCAAAGTCTCCTAGTGTGCCAGCCAGAAAGTTTGATCTCTGCCTCTGACAATCCCTTGAACCATGACATCTTGCAGTTACAAACTCCTTTGACTTTGCTACCATTCACACCATATTCTTTTAGGCTATTCTCAACAGTGGTGTGGCAGTTGAGACAACAGTAAACAGTATAGAGTGGCAGAGATATGACCATAGCAGTTGTGGGATGTGACCTGGCACAGCTATGTAACACAACATGGTCCTGTACAAGGTCTCATTCCAAAAGCTGTTTAAGAGCAGCTCCATGGCTAAGCTATAAGCCTTGCCCTCATAAGAACTATTGCACAGTGGTGTGACACCTTAAGCAGTCACACAGCTCCTCAGATAGCATTTACTTGAGTTGTTCTGCAGCGTCACTTAATGAGTTACTTTTGTATATTTAGCGTGTCTATGCCCCAAAATACCTGAGCACCCCACAGTTTTTAATGATTTTTTTTTCTCATAATTTCTGTGAGATCATGGAATCAGAATGAGTTTGCTTGTAAGAGACCTTGAAGATCAGCAAGCTCCAACTCCTCTGCCACGGGCAGGAACGTCTTGCACTAGACCAGGTGGTTCAAAGCCCTGTCCTCGAATGCATCCAGGGATGGGGCATCCACAACCTCTCCAGGCAACCTGTTCCAGCGTCTCATCATCCTCACAGTGAAGAATTTCTTCCTTACATCTAATCTAAGTCTACCCTCTTTTAGTTAAAACTATTACCCCACGTTCTATTGCCACAGACCATACTAGAATGTCTGTCCACATCTCTATTACAAGCTTCCAATAAATATTAAAAAGCCACAATAAGGTCTGCCCAGAGTCTTCTCTTCTCCAGGCTGAACTACCCCAGTTCTCTCAGCCTGTCCTCATAGGAGAGGGGCTCCAGTCCTCTGATATCTTTGTGGCCTCCTCAGAACCCATTCCAAAGGGTTCATGTCCTTCTTATCTTGGGGCCTCAGAGTATTCCAGGTGAGGTCTTATGAGAATGGAGTACAGAGGGAAAATCACCTCCCTCAACCTGTCAGCCACATTTCTTTTTATGCAGCCCAGGATATGGTGGGCCTTCAGCCTAATGTGCTGTTCTCTCCCTTCTACAGATGATGCATAACATACACAATCTTTAGCTTTACAAATATATCTTATACCACCGATGACCTGCATTAAGTGCCTCCTCAAGGGTAACCATGTTCTGTTTCAACAAGATCTGTAATCAAAGCCTTCCACAGCCCTGACATGCAACATAATTCACTGACACAATCTCTCTGTGCATAAATATTTGCCCTGGGTAGTTGTTTTCTCAGTTTGTTTTCCCAATACACTTTTTTTCCCGTTTTCTGAAAATTTCTCCCTCTTCTTTTACCAGCTCTCTCTGGTTCTGCCTTTAGCACCGATCTACATAGTCTTTTTGTTCCAGTCACTAAAATATATAGCATTTCTCCTATATAAAATGGCCTCTTAAGCTGGTACATAAATTATGTCTCTTTTCCTTAGCAGTCTGGTTCCTTGAAATTCAAATTTTACTCATTTAGGCATTTACATATTTTATACTGAATTCAGATATTTCTATTTCTTGATGTTTTAATTAAGGTTTGTAGTACTTTGACATGTCTAGCTCTGTTATATCATTTACTTTCACATAAATGCATCTCTAATCACAGCATTTTTACATGAAGGTGCTCGCTCTCATTTGAAGAAAACAAGCAAGTAACCTTCCATTCTAGCACTAATGCTTTTATTCCCTTCAGAAAAATAAATTAAACTAGAAATGTTTGTTGAAAGAGCTAATAAATAACAATTTCACAAACCAATACATTACAAAGTTACACATTCATGAAAGAATATCTACAGATCCATATAACTTGAACAAAATGATTTTCACTACATTAGCAGTAGATTTGATAGGCAGAAAGGGGTAAAACCAGACTTGACAGAGATCAGCCTGGGGGCAGCATGCCAATGACTGATGGATGGTCTGCTGCCAACATCTTTGGGTCTGCCATCTCGGTGGAGGCAGGAGATGGAGAAACCTGTGGCATAAGGGAGGCAAAGGTTAATGCGTTGGAGGCCATGGAAACACCTGAAAAAGGTCACACAGGGGTCAGGACTTCTCCCTCCAAAAAGTGGCTGGATCTGTAGTTCAGATCATCTGAAGTGCATCTGCACCAATGCCTGCAGCATGAGCAACGAACAGAAGGAGCTGGAAGCCATTGTGCACCCAGGAAAGAATGACACAGTTGCCCTTATGGAAACTGGCTGAGATGAGTCACATGACTGGAGTGATGCACTAGATGGCAACAAACTCTTCAAAAGGGACAGACTGGGCAGGAGAGGTGGAGGGGTAGCCCTCTTTGTTAGCAAGTGTCTTGACTGTTCAGATGTCAATGACGGTGAGGATAGGGCTGAGTGTTTATGGGTAAGAATCAGGGGGAAAGATAACAAAGCAGACATCATGGTGAGAGTTTGTTATACACCACTCAACCAGGATGAGGAAGTAAATTAAATATTCTATAGGCAGATGGGAAAAGTCACAAGACTGCTAGCCCTCACTCTCATCAGAGACTTCAACTTACTTGATGTCTGTTTGAAATACAAGACAGCAGAGAGGAAATAGTCCAGGAGGTTCCTGAAGTGTGTGGAATATAACTTCCTGACACCACTAGTGAGGGAGCCAATGAGGAAAGGTGCCTTGCTTGACCTGGTGTTTGTAAACAGAGAAGGTCTTGTGGGCGATGTGATGGTTGGAGGCTATCCTGAGAATAGTGATCGTGAAATGATTGAGTTCCTGATCCTCAGAGAAACAAGGAGGTGGAGGTCTGAAGAACTGCTGCCTTACAATTCCAGAGGACAGGCTTTGACCTGTTTAGGATGTTGGTTGCCAGAGTCCCTTGGGAGGCAGTCTTGAAGGGCAAAGGAGTCCAGGAAGGCTGGACAGTTTTCAAGAAGGAAATCTTAAAGGTGCAGTATCAAATCATCCCCATGTGCAAGAAGATGAGCAAGCAGGGCAGAAGACCATCATGGCTGAACAGGAAGCTTCTGCTGGAGTTCATGGGAAAAAAAAGATAATTTATGTCTTTGGAAGAAGGGTCAGGCAGCTCAAGACAACTACACAGAGGCTCTGAGATTATGCAGGGAGAAAATTAGAAGAGTCAAGGCACAATTAGAACTTAAGCTGGTCACTGCTGTAAAAGACAATAGGAAAAGCTTCTATAAATATATCAGTAACAAAAGGAGGGCTAAAAGGAATATTCAACCTTTAACGGATACAGGGGGAAACTTAGTAACCAAAGATAAGGAAAGGTCTGAGGTACTTAATGCTTTCTTTGTCTCAGACTTCAATGGTAAAACTAATTGTTCTTTGGGCACCCAGCCCACTGAGCCAGAAGGCAGGGGACAGAATGAAGTCCCCTTAGTCAAAGAAGAGATGGTGTCCACCTTGATACACACAAGTCAATAGGGCTGGATGAGATCCACTCAAGTGTCCTGAGAAAGCTGGCAGAAGTGCCACTTTCTATCATTTACCAGCAGTCCTAGTTCACCAGGGAGGTTCCAGGACACTGGAGCTTGGCAAATGTGACACCCACCTACAAGAAGGTCCAGAACGAGGATCCTCTGAACTACATGTCTATCAGCCTGATGTCAGTGAGGGGAAAGGTTATGGAGCAGATCATCCTAAGCACCATTGAGAGGTATATGCTGGACAATCAAAGGTTCAGGCCCAGTCAGCATGGCTTTATCAAGAAGGGTAGGTCTTGTTTGACAAACTTAATCTCTTTCTATGAAAAGATGACCAGCCTAGTAGATGAGAGGAAGGCTGTGGTTGTGACCTACCTGGACTTTAGTAAGGCCTTTAACACAGTTTCCCACAGCATCCTCCTGGAGAAAATGGCTGCCTATGGTTTGGACAGATGTACTCTTCACGGAGTGGAAAACTGGCTGGACAGCTGGGCACAAAGAGTGGTGATGAACAGAGTTAAATCCAGTCAGTGACCAGTTACCACTAGTGTTCCCCAGGGCTCAGTGCTAGGGCCTGTTCTGTTTAACATCTTTATCAATTATCTGGATGAGGGTATAGAGTGCACCCTTAATAAGTTTACAGATGACACCAAACTGGTCAGGTGCATAGACCTGCTTGAGGACAGGAACGCTCTTCAGAGGGACCTGGACAGGCTGGACCAATGGGCCGAGGCCAATTGTATGAGCTTCAACTTGGGCCATCACAACCTCATGCAATGTTACAAGCTGTAGGGTATGTGGCTGGAGAGCTGTCCTGTAGAAAAGGAACTGGAGGTGTAATCCACAGCTGCCTGAAAATGAGTCAGCAGTGGACCCAGGCAGTCAAGGAGGCTAATGGCATCCTGGCCTGTATAAGAAATAGGAGAGTGAGCAGGACTAAAAAAGTGACTGTCCTTGTACTTGGCAGCACTGGTGAGGTGGAATACTGTGTGTGGTTTTGGGCCCCTCACTACAAGAAAGACACTGAGGTGCTGGAGTGTGTCCAGAGATGGGCAATGAAACTGGGGAAGGGTCTGGAGCACAAGTCTTATGAGGAGCAGCTGAGGGAGCTGGGGACGTTTAGTCTGGAGAACAGGACACTGAGAGGAGATATGATCACTCTCTACAACTACCTGAAAGGGAGCTGTAGGGAGGTAGGGGTTAATCTCTTTTCTCCAGTAATGAACAACGGGACACAAAGTGATGGGCTCAAGTTGAATCGGGAGAGGATTAGATTAGATATGAGGAGGTTAGACTTGCATATGAGGCTTGTTAGACAATGGAAAAGGCTGCCCAAGGAGGTGGTGGAGTCCTAATCATAGAATCACAGAGTCGTAGTGGTAGTGGTTGGAAGGGACCTTTAGAGATCATCTAGTCCAACTCCTCTGCCGAAGCAGGTCCACCTAGATCAGGTCATACAGGAATGCATCCAGGTGGGTTTTAAAGACCTCCAAGGAAGGAGACTCCACATCCTCCCTGGGCAGCCTGTGCCAGGGCTCCATCACCCTCACAGTAAAATAGTTTTTTCTTATGTTAAAATGGAACTTTTTATGTTCCAGCTTCATCCCATTACCCTTTTCCTGTCACTAGATACAATAGAAAATCGATGGAGATATTTAAAAGTCATGTACATGAGGTGCTGCTAAGGGCCATGGTTTAGTCATGGGTTTGGCAATGTTAGGTCAGGGGTTGGAGTTGATGATCTTAAAGTTCTTTTTCAACCAAATGATTCTATGACTTATTTACAGTTTTGAAGTATATACCATGCTACAAGTCTCAACAAGCTAATTGGAGTATGTATGCTATTTACCAATGCCATTTCCATTCTCTCTTCCTCAAATGCACGAGTGGACTGAGAACACACTTTGCTAAGTACTAGCTCAACAGACAAGATTTTTAGAGACTCTTTATATAGCTGCACAGAAAACAAGTTTTCTTCAGAAAAGAGAGATGGATGCAAATGTACATGTAGGTAGTTGGCCTATGTTCAACACTTATTTAGAAAGGTAAACAGAGAGAAACTAACTTTGAAAGTAAAAGCTATATTTAAAGGCTGACCAGCCATCCACAAAACTAAGGAGCATTTCAAGAAGTCTTGAGAGGGAAATGTCCTTTTGAAAAGAATTACATACTGTCTGACTTGATACTTGAAATACTTAATGTAAAAGACTTAAAGCACAAAACAA
Source organism: Colius striatus (assembly GCF_028858725.1). Lineage (NCBI taxonomy): Eukaryota > Metazoa > Chordata > Aves > Coliiformes > Coliidae > Colius > Colius striatus. Next base: position 56,708,417 of record NC_084761.1, read on the forward strand.
ATAACCCCAGCTCCTCCTCAGCTTTCGCAATATCTGAGGTACAGCAAATCCAAGTCAGACCCTTGATAATCAGGTGGAGGTGGATAGGAGTAACTGAAAGACAAATAGAAAAGCATAGACAAGATACTCAAACAGTGGGGTCAAACATGCTCATCTGTGATATGAAAAATGGGAAAGCGGAACATGCACAGAGCGTAGAACAAAGAAAAGCAGCAGGAAGAGGAATCTTCTAGCCCAACATGATAGTGGTCTTCGAGCAGTTTCTTATAGCTGAAATTCCATGTTTAAGAGCTCATTAACGTACTTTGCAAATCTTTACAATCAAGTTAAGAAGTGACACATAGTCTGTTCATCTGGTGTCCATGCTGAAGCTATGGCACATTTTGAAGGATCAGGACTTCCCCAGGCTGAGAGAGGAGATGCTTATGTTTAGAATGCCAATCCATTTACCTGTATCAACAAAGTACTACAACATGGTGTACACAGGAAGAGACAGACACAGAATATATTGATTCGCTGAGTATATATTTACTTGTTGTTATTGACAACTCATGGAACTAGAGTTTGCTTAGATTGTCAATAGTTGTGAATAAAGATTACTATTATGTATTTTATAAATCTTACATTTTCTGCACTCTAAAAAAAACCACATTTGCCCTAAGAACACACCTCTCTATCTGATACTTAAGACCATATCATCAAGCAAAAGAGATAGAATTTTTATTTTCTTTTTTCCCAAATGATATTTAAATTAAATTTCCATCATAAGACAGAAAGAAATACATCTTATCATATATGCAAAATACCATCCTAGAAAGTTCTTTTTCCACCAAGTAAAAAGCCCACAAGTGGCAATGTAGAATGAAGATGCCATCCCAAAATGGATTTTAATCAGAGCAGCAGCTCTAGTACAGAAGGAATACATTTTGCAGTTTTACAGAAGGTACCATATAGTCCTTAAATTTACAGGAGTATCAAGAGTCCTGAAATAGAAACAACACTGGGAACTAAAATATATTTTGCTTCATATGTAAGCTCAGTAAGTAAGCTCCTTTGCTTGCCACTAGCTGCTCCCACACTAAAAAGAAGTATTATAATACACATTTTTCACATTCAGAAATTGATAAAATTATCAAAACATACAAAGAAAAATGTCAATCACATCCTTTAAACACTATGGGAATTTATTAATCAGGGTCTTCTCTGGTACAGTTACCACAGTAGTGTCAGGGGATGCTCATTATATAAATGTAATTAAATGTTAAGATGACACTATATAGACATACTTTATTGACAATTACTAATTGGTCCAGGCAATTATTAGGGCAGCAGGAAGCTATCACAGGCTTACAGTGTAAAACATCCAGCTGTAGAACATAGTTCTACTAAATAGCTTACTATCCACATCAAATATTCTATGCTCACTCATTTTTTATTCCTATTAGGAAAAAGATATAGAAATAAAATATCTATCATAAAGTAACTCATGTATAGTAATAGGAATTTTGGATTCTAAAATAGAAATCTTTTTCTTTCAAGGAAAAGAAATACCAGGAAACAATCAGTAGCATTCCCAGCATGGCATCCATTTAAACTCCCTGCTAAGAGATTAGTCTCACCATTCAGTCAATATCACTACAGAATAATTAGTTTCTTGCCTTCATTCATCAAGCAGCAGGTAAATATGCTAAATATTCTTCTGAAAATTAAGCAGCAGGTCAGTCTTCCAATTTGTGTCAATTAGCCACAGCCAAATCAAGGCTGCTTGGCAGGTGGCAAGCAAGATGAGTAGACCTATTACCAGCAATTGTGCCCCACTGACTTTTTTCATTGTTTCTCTATTCTGTTTTCTGACTGTTTAGTTAAAAATAGTTCTTGGGGGAAAATCTGTTAGGATCTTTTAAGGATTTCTAAGCTACTTACAGAGGTAACTCATAGTTATCACCAAAACTCTCTCTAGTAAATTTTGAATTAATTATATACATATTCATTGGAACTGTTGAACTAGATACTGCTAACAAAATAATTATGGTAAAGACATTGTACAGTAAGTCATTGTAGAGCTATTTTTGTCACGAATGCAGATTTCAGAGATATACTTAACCTAAATTTGAAGATCCACTATGGTTAAACATTTATATTGTAAAATCTAGTTTCCAATAAGCATAAATTAAGATATCCATGAACTATCATTGCTGGGCGGTGGTGGCATATTTATAATGGGGAATATGAGATTAACAGAAAAGAGTTCAATTAGTTTTGGAAACAGGTTTGCTTGACAGTGCTGACTGTTAATAATGAAGTATAACTATATTCACAATAAACCAAAACTACAAAGAACAAAAGTAAATTTGAAGTTATTCTGGACTGCTGCATGGTATGGTTTTCATCAGTTAGTAATCGCACCGAGGTGAAACCTGGCCTTGACTCTTTGGCTTCACATAAGAACTAGAGGTTGCCTAAGCAGCTAGTGCTGTGACTGGCTTTGGAAAAAACACCAGTAATGGTCTTCAGAATTATTAAATTCTGAAACAGATAACTATGAGGTAATAGGGAAGAATGGGTAGAATAATAATAAGGTAAATCTTGTTTCTTTGACCACTATAGTTCTTGCTGAAAAGTTAACAGTATAATGAACAAGGAATAGAAATTACTATTCACGTGGACTCTCACAAAACTTTAGGTCATAGCTTCTTCAAAAAGATATATAAGTAAGTAATCATAAGTAGTAGGCAAAATTAGGTTTGACAAAAACATATTTCAGCTGAGAACAATAGGCAAGAATAAATGAACTATTTCTATTGTAGAAAAAAACCTCACAGCTTCAAGGTTTTACATTACGGTCTTCTGATTTTGAAAATGAAGAATTTTCACTTGAAGGAAGTTAGTGAAGCTGATAAATCAAACAAGTTGAAAAAAAATCAAAATTATAATAGCCTGTTACCTATGCACTATAATCTCATTAGTTTCAGGGTCACACACTGCTTTTCCTTGCGCTACTTCATACACAGATTAGAAAATAATCACTTAACAGAGAGAAGAAAGAAAGAAAACAAGAAATGGTTTACCGTACTGTCCAGATCCTTGTTAAAAACATTAATTTTAATGTCTTATAGATATTACTTTCAAATTAATAAACTCACAGAAAACTCTCCATTATCTACATGCTATTAACCACACAATTACAAACAAGTTGTACCTCTGTTGCAGTCACAGATTTGGTCTTTGTGCAGAGACATCCTGGCCCTGAACACTTACTTTTGCTGATGTATAACATGACTGCACCCATATGGGTTACAAGCCCAGAAGCAGTTTAGGTGTGAAATGGTTATTAAGCAAGTCCGCACCCAAGCTGACTTCCGAACAGCAACATGAACATTGCCCTTCCCAGGAGCCACGGTCTGAAAAAGTTTGCTAGCAAAGCCACAGCATGAACACATGAAGACAGCTGGGGCCTGAGGAAAATTTATCTGATGCTTGAGGCACCAGAAAACTTTGTGACAAGATGCCCAAATATTGCAGTATGAATCAGTTTGAATGAAATGAGATTACTAGTTATCCACAGGTCAAATTCTGTTATGCCCTGGCAACATATGTAGGTTTTCCATTATTTCAGACAATGAAAAACCATTTGCTACTTACCAGAATTTATGTAAATTACTTTTCCAAAATCATTTAGTTGACAGCTCTTCTGATTTTTCTGAAATATAGGTGCCTACCTCTTTCCACTCCTAAACACCTTCTAAAGGAAAAGTCTTCTAATAATTAGTTTTCCAGGATTTATGCAATAAGCGACCTTTACCGGGATTGGATGGAGTGAGAATTAGGAAGGAGAATTTGCTCCCACAAGTATTCTCTCTCTTTGTTTCTTTTATTAGAAAAAATATATTGACATTTATCCTTTAACGGCATTTTCATTAATGTTAAAGCATTTATTTTGAACTTTTGACATCCATAAACTTTATTTGTGAATTCTTTCGTAGACATGTTGTTTTTCACCTCTGGAACACACACAATATTTTATACTGCAAAGAAGGAGAATAAAAACTGACCTACAATAAAAGTCATATCTTTCCATTTCTATCATATTAAGAAGGCTAAAGCAGTCCTGTACATCATTTACAAAGCCTAAAGGGGGCTGGTAGACTTGTGGTTTTATTTTGCCCAATAGCTTTGTCCTTGGTAGTTTGCAATATGTCATAAAGAGATCTAACTTGAACTCTTAGGAATCCTCCAGTTACCAATAGAAGTTTAAAATTTTGTGCCTTTGAATTCCCATTGATCCTTAATTCTATATTGAAAACTTGGTACAAACCCTTAGTATGTATGCATCTTCCTCACCTGTATAATTCCACTAGAACTATGAATTTTTAACTGGCTTTGCTCCCTCTGAACAGTTTTGCACAGCATGAGGAACATATGGGCTTATGAGTTTAAGCAGAGTTTCTAAGAGTTTGAAAAAATAGGTATTTCCTACTTAAAGATTATGTTTCACCTAATTAAGCAAATCTTTATTATTTGGTTTAAGAACTGACTCAATGAAAGCTGTCATTCCCAGAATTTAAAGGATTATGTGAGTAGGGCATTTGAGTGATAAATCCATGGGAAAAGCTGGTGATTTTATGAATTTTGGAGGCTATGAGAAGTGTAAACTTCATCACCTCTATCACATCCTACAATTTATGTCTCATACAGAAGACAAACATCTGCTCCAGGAATTAAAAAAAAAAAAAACAAATCAGCAATGAAACTAAAACCAGACAATAAAGTTTGTCAAGACATTTCTCATCTTGGCAAGAGAAATAAAGTCAGTAACCAATCTGAATAGTCTCTAGCTTCAATAGTTTTTAAATGTATATAATACCAGAGAATTTTTAAGGAAGTTTAGGGTTCTGTACTGAAACAAAAGAAAAATCCTGCAAAAACAACTAATTTCTGAAACAATGCATTCATGCTTTATGGGCTGGGTGGTTTTTTGGTAGTGATTAAATAATATCATATACCACTCCTGAGGTGAGGATAATTTCTCAAAAAAACAAACTACTATGCCCACATAAATGTATCTTCCCCTGTTATTACACTTGATTTCAGCCCATGATGAGAAAAACTTATTTTCTAACAAAAATCTTTTCCAGAGTGAAACAATTCCATTATTTTTTGTATGAATTAGCATTTCTTTTAACATAAGACAGAAATGAATAGCTTGTCTTGATAGCCTCTCATTTGATACACCTTCCTTATCTCAAATATCAAAAACAGACAAGGAGTTAGTTGATTTCTCTCAAAAAATGTGAATCATTAGCTTATTGCCTCATTTGAATGATATTTGAAGAATCAAGGGTTTCAACAAAGTAAACAAATGTATTTATGTAATTAATATTAAAGACTTTGAAGGAACACAAGGGACAACACTAAATCCCTTGGCTGAACTTCTGAGCAAAGATTTCCATATTCTTTCTGCTATGACCAAAGACTCAGCAAGCCTGGTTTGCCTGAAGGACGGTAAACTTCTCTCTACAAAAGGACTGGAACTACATACATGGTAGAAGGCATTGCGTTGACACAACATTCTGAATAACAGAAAAAGCATCAATGATGTGTTGTAATACTGTTTGACAGTCTTTGAGAAATGAAAGATCAGAAATCAACGTTCTATCCAGCTACTCTAATTTAAACACACTAAAATATAACACCTCTTGTGTGATGAATCAGACAGTACCCTAACAAAATTATTAGTTAAAGCCACAATTTTGAAAGTATTTAATAGTAAATGTCTTGCTCTCTGAAGCAGTCTTGATTAATTGAAACGTTTGTCTTTTGAGCTGATAATTTCTGCCCATCATTCTCTTGAAATTCTGTAACTCCAGTTTTAAAACTCTGAAGTAATGAAATACAGGTTTTTTGTGGCATATTTTTGAATAAATTCAAAACTGAGGGAGTGTGAGATTCATCAGGAAAGCACATCTTTGGTGAGGAAAAACTTGGATTTGAAATGTAGCCTGGAAAATAAATACTTTGCCAAGAGGCCCAGCTGTACAAAAAACAGGAATGGTTGGGAACGATATATATATGAACAGATCTCTCTCTCCCTTGTTGCATATGCTACGATTCTGCTCTTCTTTACATTCATGACTATGTCGACATATACATTAGGTGGAAAGAATGCAAACTTATGGGTAGGTATAGCACAAGAACAAAAGGGAAAAAGACATAATGGTTCTGTTACTGCACAGTGAAATTACAGTTTGCTGTAAGAAAAACAATAATCAAAACTTACGAGAAACGTGTTTTACAGGCACTTTTAGCACCAGTATATAGTCACTTCTATAAGGCAAGGTTTTATAAAGACTAAAGTTGTGAACGTACTTTACTACTTCAGTGATTTACAGATTGAGAAAACTTATATCATGTTCTGTGTGACTATATGTTACCTAATATTTCGTGAGGCATGGAGAAGACGCAAAACTGAGGAAGAAAGAGACAAAACCTGACTAGTCCAAAAATGAAGACGCATGTGCTTTTTCACTTATTGATCACATTTCTCAGATGCTTTATGTGGTATCCCTCTATCATTCTCCATACAGGATTTATTTAATACTTTCTCAGCAGTAGATGAACATTGCTGAAAATAGCATCTGTAAAACACTCCACAACTTGCAGTCTGGTTTCAAATATAGAATGCTGGTAGCAGCAAGACAAGCCTATACTGAAAGCACTATTTTTTTAAACTCTTCCTTCTCTTGAGATATCCTGCTGCTGAAAATAGATGGCAAAATCACTCAGTTGTGGCATAAGGTAAATAGACTAGTAATACAAATTTTAGTTATGCTGCAATTTCTTTATGATTAGAGGCAATAAAAATGGTTCTGCAGGCTCAGCATTTCTTTTTCCATGTTTGCTATGAAATGTTGACTACTACGTAAACTTTCGAAATGCAAATTGAACTGCTAAAGAGCAGCTCTGCAGAGAGAGACCAAAAAGTCCTAGTAGATAATAAACTAACCATGAGCCAGTAGTGTGCCCTCGTGGCCAAGAAGACCAATGGCATCCTGGGATGCATCAAGAAGAGTGTGGCCAGCAGGTCAAGGGAGGTTCTTCTCTCCCTGTACTCTGCCCTCGTGAGGCCTCATCTGGAGTACTGTGTCCAGTTCTGGGCTCCTCAGCTCAAGAGGGACAGAGAACTTCTGAAGAGAGTCCAGTGCAGCATCACCAAGATGATCAGGGAAATGGAACATCTTTCATACAAGGGCTCCTCAGCTCAAGAGGGACAGAGAACTTCTGAAGAGAGTCCAGTGCAGCATCACCAAGATGATCAGGGAAATGGAACATCTTTCATACAAGGAAAGGCTGCAGGACCTGGGGCTGTTTAGTCTAGAAAAGAGGAGACTGAGGGGAGATCTTACTAACATTTACAAATATCTAAAGGGTGGGTGTCAGGAGGTTGGGACATCCCTTTTTTCTCTTGTATCTAGCAACAGGACAAGGGGTAATGGGATGAAGCTGGAACACAAAAAGTTCCATTTAAATACAAGAAAAAATTATTTCACTGTGAGGGTGAGGGAGCAGTGCAACAGGCTGCCCAGAGGGGTTGTGGAGTCTCCTTCCTTGGAGGTCTTCAAGACATTCTATGATTCTATGAAATGCTGACAAATCATCCTAGGCTTTGAAAAGAAGCTCTTTTCTTCTCATGTACTATCTAGAAAACCCAACATGTTTCAGAATGCTCTCTCTTCATATCTTTGCAATTCTACTGCTTTTCCCACAGATGAAAGCACCTGGAATTTAGCAAAGAAATAGTAATTGCACACAAATATCAGAATCAAGCTTATTTTCTTTGTATCATCTTCTCTTTTAACGGTGTAATTAATAGTATCTAAACAGCAACAAAAAGTAAAGAACTTGCCTCAAGTGCAAAACATAGTAGCACTCCACAGAGGCTTAGAGTCCAATAGAACCCAAAATTGTATTTGAGTCACATCACCACCATGCAATACTACAGGCTTGGGAAAACATGGCTGAAAAGTTGCCAGATGGAAAAGGTCCCAGAGGTGTCAGTAAATAGCCACTAGAATAGGAGCCAGAAGTGTGCCCAGATGGCCAAGAAGGCCAATGGTATCCTTGATTGTATCAGAAATAGTGTGATCAGTAGGACAAGGGAAGTGATTGTCCCCCTGTACTTGGCACTGGTGAGGCTGCACCTCAAACACTGTGTTCGGTTTTGGGCCCCTCACTGCAAGGACATTGAGGTGCTGGAGCATGTCCAGAGACAGGTATTGAAGCTGGTGAAGGGTCTGGAGCACAAGTCTTACGAGGATCAGCTGAGGGAATTCGGGTTCTTTAGTCTGGAGGAGGCTGAGGGGAGACCATACTGCTCTTTGCAACTGCCTGAAAGGCTAGCATAGCAAAGTGAGTGTCAATCTCTTTTCCCAAATACTGAGCAATAGGACAAGAGGAAATGGCCTCGTGTTGTGCCAGGGGAGGTTTACATCATATGTTAGGAAGAACTGTTTCCCTAAGAGGATTATCAAGCGTTGGAACAGAGTGCTCAGAAAGCTGAGTCTCAATCCCTGGAGGTATTTAAAAGAGGTATAGATGTGTTGCCGAGGGTCATGGTTTAGTGGTGGTCTTAGCAGTGTTACACTAACAGTTGGACGTGATCTTAAAGGTCTTTTCCAACTGAAATGACTCTGATCTTATATATGTGGTAACAATTATAGGTAAGCTGTAGGGTTGGACTCATGCATGTGTTTGTATATACCTATGTAAAGTCATGATAATATTGTCCGTACAGCAAAAGGAAAGCAACTGAGAGGCACAGCAAGTACTTTAAACTGTTTTTAACTATTCAAAACAATGTTTTCACTTATTTTTGTATGTTGTTTTGTATGTTCTATTATTAAGATACCATAATTCCACAGTCATGAATGTCAATGGCAAGGAATTAAAGATGACAAAAAACTATACATAACAAAATTATTGCCATCATGATTGCTATATAGCTTATTCATTCAAACACAAAGCAAAACATACAGCTACAAATAAACTCTTCAGAAAAACAAGTTCGTTACTCAGAAGTCTTTGAATCACGTTAGCCTTTCACATATCTCACTTCTAACATTCTAGTCCACCACAAAGGAATAATTAATCTTATTATTATTTAAAACTACCAAAAATATTACTTAAATTGCCTAACATCTTTGACATCTCCATCAAAAAAACCCAAACCCTCACTAAAACAGCAGATAGTGAGTGAGCTGCTGTGCAGTGCTAAGTTACTGGCTGGGGTTAAACCATGACAAACAGATGCATTGGTAAACATCCTATTTACTTAAGGTCATGTCTTACAGTATTTCTGAAGTAAGTGTGGTCACAGAGAATAACTTCATCCCCTAAGAAACAGAGGTACTACTAACCTTTTTAAAAAATATGTTCTAAAAGCAAAGCAAACATTAAAATCAAAGGAGGAAATGTTCACAAACTCCTTGTCACAGTGTCCCAAAAGTTCTATTTGAAATGTCTTTTGAGAGCTTGAAGTACCTACAAAGAAGGATTGTATTCTAAAGCAATAAATGCAGCAGTTCCAAACACAGCAAACATTGACCCACTGTAATACCTGAAAAACTCTTGGGAAAAAAAAAAAAGTAGTATTTTTCTTAAGGTTCACATGAAATAAATACAAAATGCAGTATTTTGCCAAAGGAAAGGTCCCACAGACCTTATGCTGAAAATAGACAAACTGATAAAATATGCAATATTAAGATTTATTTCTGTTGATTCATGTAATCTTTGGTAGTTCCTAATGACAGGGCAAGAGGTAATGGACACAAGCTGGAACACAAAAATTACACTTGAACATGAGAAGAAATTTCTTTACTGCATGGGTGAGGAAGCACTGGTACAGGCTGCCCAGGGAGGGTGTGGAGTCTCCTTCTCTGGAGGTTTTCAAAACTTGCCTGGATGCATTCCTGTGTGTCCTGATCTAGGCAGATCTGCTTTAGCAGGAGGGTTGGATTAGATGATCTCTAGAGATCCCTTTCAATCTTGACCATTCTGGGATTCTGTGATTTCCAGACCTATATGCCATTTTTTGTTTCAGTGCTGGATAGTAGTTCTTATACTCTCATTTTATACAAGACATTTTGTTGCAGATGCTTATCCCTAAAAATGATTCAGACATGAAAATAAAGTAACAAAATAAGGTAGAAACAAAAGCTTCTGAATTGGTTACAACTTCGCAAAAATTTGAAACAAAAGGGAGACAAGCACTTGAAAGTCTATTGAAAGTCCAAGTGTTTGTCAAGTCAGGTTGTCCAGTGTTAAAACCTAAACAAATAAAACAAAACCATAACACTGACCAGTGAAATACATTTCAGTAACTTCTCATGAGAGCAGTACTGTCAGAAATGTGTGGACATGAATCTTTTACTAATAACGTTTACATGGTAACATCATAGAGAAATTTTACACTTAGCAAGGGACTTTATAAATGTAATAACTCTTCCAGTCATATCAGCTTTTGTCCTGAAGATCAATTTTCTTCACTACAGAAAAAAAAAAAAACCCACAACTTTAAAATCATAATTATTCTTCTCCTGCTGATGATTTTTACCAGCAGATTGATCAGATATCATCAGTTGTATAACCCTCTTTCCAAGAGAAAGGAAAAACACAGGTGTTCACAACACCTTTCTCCTTCCTTTAAAACAACCAAACATCTGAGGTCAAGCTAGTGTGAAAATTAAAACTGCTCAAAAGAAGTTAAATCAAAAAGAAAACAAGGAAGAAATCGTATTTCCAAGAATAGTGATATCTCTACTGAGTCTTCTAGAAAGAAAAGGCAATACCAGGAATCTAAATATCTCCTATGATTTACCAGTAGCCTTACTGTGAGATGGTATTAAAATACATATTATGTAAGTACACTAATGGGGATAAGAGGGTTGCTTAACCTCCTAAGACAATTATAGCTAATCTAGTTTCTTGGAAATATGCTACCACAGACCAATTAGAGTATGTTCTCACTTTGTTTCCTGTGTATAAAAGGCCTTCAATAGGCTCCTTCAATATACAATCTACATTCTGAACTACTTCTTCCACAAAGAAACAAATATATTTCAAAGTAACCTAGAAATGAAGAACATTAAGTTCAGATAAGCATTACTCTTCCCTTGATTATTCACTCTGATCACACTTTCTGGTTCTTAAATTCTAGCAAACATGAAAAGAAATACATTTTGAGTACTGTAAAGCTCGGAGAATGGCTGCTGAATTCAGTGCATTACTCTCTAAAAAGGGAAAGAAAAGACAAACGAAGCTCACGCCTTTACATAATAACATAAAGTGTCTCCAAATCAGTATGGCTATAACAAAACCCTCTGATTTTTAAAGGAATTTAGTTCCTAAAGGTCTGTCAAAGTACTTAAAGATATTTGGGCACCAAAATATTTGAGTCATCTGAGCCTAATTCTGATCAGTTCCTGAAAATGGGTATAGTTACTTAACTTAGCAATATAAAGTCAAATGATACCCTTGCATCTTTACTACTGCAGATGCCATTTTCTCCTTACTGTTCTTTTATTCTGTTATCTAACTTAGGGTCTACATTTTGGGGTCACATCACATCACATCCTAAATATAAGGCAGTGAAATAGCTGCATATTCCAGAACCCAACTACGGTCTAGACTTCAGACTTTCTGAGTCTGGATTTTGGTACAGAGATTTGCAGAAGCTGAATTCTGCATTAGCTATAAAAGCATTTTTCCGCTCTGTTCTTTTGTTCCATGTTGGCTCCACATTCACACAACCATAAACAGCCACTGAACCATTCTGTCTTGAGCAGAAAATTGAGCTGCTTTCACGGGTATTTTAGAAGCAAAAGAGGGTATTTTTCTCCAGTATCTGGTTTTTAGAATCCCTAAGGGATTTATGTTTTAATAATGGGAATTTACTTTTATGCATCTGTTAACTCTAAGCCACTGTAAGTTTCATACTTAACAAACTACATTAAAAGGCAAACACAAGTACCAAAACTGCATTCTCTCTTTGTTTATTGTGATTCTGATTCATAGTAAGGAACTGATGAGAGGATTAGGGTATTACATTCCTAGTGCAAAACAATAAAATCTGTATCAGCCTCTCAAATGTATACTCCTCCATTTATTAGAGTTGTAAATTTTGCTAGTTTACCTGTCCAACTGCATTTTTATTGCTCACTTTTAAATGGCACCATGGTCTTTTGCATTTTAGGAAGCAGAACATGTTTAAGGTTTTTTAATAACATATACTGTGGAGAACAAGACAAAAGTTTTACAACTATTGATACTGAAACAAATTTAGAAGTCACACAGTATTTCCAAATGACTACCCAAATATTGTAAGCTTTTGTGTAAAATAATAGGGTGTCTGATAAAGCAAAAATAAAAGCCTGCACTCCCTGCACTGATCTACACACTTGGAATTTTAATAGGCTTGACTTACAACTTCTTCACTTGATTTCAGTAATAAAAAAAAAAATAAGCTGAAGTAAAATATGTATAAAGCCAAATGATTGCTGGCTTCTAGCCTACTGCTGCAGCCTCCCAGTAGTTATTGGAAAGAGGAGAGAAAGGATAAGAGAATCAGATACAATTTATACTAGTCAATATCTTTTATGTCTCACAGATGATGAAAATTTGAAGCATCAAACCTCAAAATTCATAAAGCAAAAGCTTTTGTGTTCTTGGTCAGATAAATTCCTAAACTGCTATTCTATGAAACTAGAATTAAACTGTATTATTAGACAAAATGAAAAATGGTCTCACTATAGAATTGAAAACTGTGAAACTACACTTAGGTATAAAAAGCCCTTCAAATGGGAGATCAATGTCAAGAAATATATATGAATAATACCAATCTTTAACCAATTATAGGTATATATGTACTTCTTTATCAGCCCGTAATTTATCCTTTTCACTACTACTGGTATCACCATTCTGACTACAGCACTACAAAACTATCTGCATTACCAGAACATTCAACATACCAAAATGAAAGCAGACAACGAAGAGTAGAACTTTTAAATAAAGACTAAAGACTACAATTAAATGGTAGTAAAGGGATGGCACAAAAATTAAGTTTCTAGCTCATGCAACAATTTTAATAACAGTGTTGTCTTAACAGCTGTTGATCATTAGAAGTCACACAGAGAAGTAATTTCGGTGTTAAATTATTACAAAGAAAGACAGCTACTAAATTAGAATTCTTGCCAAAAGAATCAAAAAGGTAGACAATCTCAGAAGTTGCAGAGATCACACTGGAAAAAAAGAAGTAAAGAAGAAACACCTCGAGTTGTTTACTATCTACATTCCTACCCATATATTTAAGAAACTTCCAATGACAAGAAAAGTAACTCCGTTATAATTCATTAAAGAATAAAAATTTTTTATACTGTATGATGAAACTAAAAAATTAAGTCATCCTTAGGGTGCATTCTCAAGATATTTTGAAAGTTGTTGTGGGTTTTTTTTAGATAGTGTCAGGGCAAAGTATTTTTTTTACTGTAGTAATGTTTGTTTTTAAACCAGATTGAATTAACAAATACTACTGACAAAAGGTAAGAAAAGACTAAGAACTCCAAGCATGCATTTGGTTTAAATCTTTAACATAACCAAAACCAGTCATTTCTCTAACATTTTTTTCATGGGCATACCTGTACCAACATATCTGAATCTTTTCAAATGAGAGAAAGCACAGAGCATTTGGGCCAAATAATTCAAGTTCTGCAGCATTGTTAGCAACTAAAACCACCTCCATCATAGAAAGTGTTGAACAACATTAACTATTGATATTGTCAATTTATTGATGTTAGCAAGCTTCTTTAAAAGGAATACATACATACACATACCCATACACATATGTATGCATGTATGTCATGAGGTGAAGGTTACTTGAAGATACTGGGTATAACTCAGATAAAACAAGGTCTAAACAATATTTGCCCACAAATTAGATGACAAGTTGGAAAAACAAAGATAATTGTCAATGATAACACAGATAACTCTCATGGGAGAGAATGACCCAAATCCCTGCCAAATGAGAGAGTCCGTTCTGTTCCATGTTCTGTGCCATATTCTGTTAGATATTCACAGAAAAGAAAACAGAGGATTCATACAATTTTACAGCCTTTGTAACACATGTGTGGTGAGAAGCCAGAAGTCATAGTAACCCAGGTAACAACCACTAATTGGCTTCAGATACACAAGAAAAAGTCAGAGAGATTAGCTGAGGTATACACAGCAATGAAGCAATTGGTAGCTTAACCTGACCACCTAAGTCAGAAACCAATAAAAATGAAGAAAAGTGCTCACCAGTGGGAAACCACCCGTGGGTGCCAGAAAACAGTCAGAAAGCTGAGTCTGAGATGAAACAGCTTGGCTACTGAAAAAAGCCAGCCATGAGCTGGGACTTGAGCACATGGACCCCCTGGGGCACATGCCCTCTTCCCCCAGCCTATAGAACTTTTTAACTGGGCCAGAGGGGCAGGAACCTTGAATGAATCCTTACAGAATGTGTAAGTTTCATAGAAAAGAAATCTTACAACATAAACTGCTGTCAACTCATTACAGCCATCCTATTCAGCAATTACAGTTTTTTACTAAATTATTTTCTTGCCATAGTACTGCTCTGTTCTTGTAGGTACTCCACCCTAAACTCTCCTCTGGAAACAGGTTTTTTTTTCACTCTAGAGGCTTCTCATATTGTATGCAGAACTTTCTCATATTAAATCCACATTAATAATCTCTAATACCTAACAGCAACAATTTGCACTCTGGGAGACCTCAAAATGCAAGAAAACATTTATTGAAAAATCATTCAGGCAGAATACATTTTGCCATCATCACATTTTAAACTCTTTCTTGGACACACTGTACCATCAAATGCTATGATCAAAACCCTCAACATCCTCTCCCTATTTCACATCCATAGGTTTCTCATTTAAAGCTGTACAGTTAGAAGGCATCTGACACTAACTGGTACTTAATGTTAACCGAAATTCTTCAAACACTACATCCTGTAATACAACTCTGCATTTGACAACTATGTAATATTTTGTGTGTATAGTGTTCACTTTTTTCTCTCTGAATCTTCCTCCAAATCTGAAAACTAAGAACATAGCAGGTATCATGAAGCTTCACTTCTAAAAGTCAGATATGAAGAAAGGTAGAGGCTTTATGCAGTCATGAAGAATGAGAAAAAAAAATTATCTGATATTTAGAAATACATTAAAACAATTTCCTACACATCAATTCCATGTACCTGAGGTAAAAACAATGCAGATATTCTAAATGTTTCATCATGATATTAAACATTCTTTTCTGTTTGAAAGAGAGTTTTCAATCTAGTCATTTATTTGATGAGTTATAGCTTTATTGTTATGCACAATTTCTGTCTTAAAGCTAAAGTTCAATACTATAACAAACACTCCACTCCACCCTACCTCCAAATGCATTGGCAGAGATATGTTCAGATGCCCACGACACTGGGAAAAAGCAATTTTGTTAGAGAATTACTATATTCTTTGACCTACGTCAGAGACTTTTGCAGATAGAAGTCAGGCTACAGAGACTTGCAGGTACACACATGTACTTCATTCATCTGGCATCTTCACATCACAGACTCTTGCTCTCCAATCCTCATAAAAATTGTATAAACTTATCACAATAACATGATCACTATGGTCACTTTTGTTAAGGGGCACCTTCTACCAGCTGCTAGGCTCTCCAAAGGGGGTTTTTTTGATGGCTTTCTACCTTAAATTTTACACCAAAAAAATACAAATTTACAGTTAAAGGCATTTCTGATGCATGTTTCTTTACATCCTCTGCATTTACTTCCTTTTGTGTAAGATTAATTTTATTGAGCATCTACTCAGTGCAAGAAATATTTAGAATTTATTTTCATAGTGATACACTCTGTTGGTTTTATATGCACAACTTTACACACATGATGAATAATTGCTATTCAGACATATTATTTTCAGGTGCAGAAGTTAAGGCCATTGTTTCATAATGTGGTTTTTTGTGGTTCTAACATTATACCAAATGTAACTGACTTTATGAGGAGATCTGGTAAAAGCTCCCTGTTGCTTTGTGAATAAAATGGAATGTGTCTTTCACCTTGAAACAGTCACTCGTACTCCAATTCTTTCCAAATCCAATCTTTTTATATCAAACAAGAAGTTGGGCAAGATTTCTTATGAGGTTCAAATTTTTCAAAACTTGATTCTCTGTCACTCAGAAATAAACAGTGTTCATACAGACCAATGATTACCTTGGAGGTGCTTTTATTCCATTTCTGACAGCCTCAATTTGTCAGAATTGTACAGAAGCTTTATCAGTAGGTAGCTGCATGAAGCACAAAAAACTGTTTTTGGATTACCATAAAAGACAATACCCTACAAATTGCTGAAATAGACAGAAAACCAATTCATATGCCATATAAAAATACTGCTAGCATAGAATAGACTTAATGTTTCTTTATAGAACTAATTTGACAGCCAAAGCACAGAATCCCAAACAGGATCATAACCCTGGACTTTAGCAGGGTCAAATTTGGCCTTTTCAAGCAATTGCTAGGGGACATCCCGTGGGACAAGGTACTAGAAGATAAAGAGGCCCAGGATGGTTAGTCTATATTCAAGAATCACTTTTCCAAGCTCAGGAACAGAGCATCCCAGCAGGTAAGAAATCAAGAAAGAGTCAGGACACTCACATGTTAAACAAGGAACTGTTGAGGAAGCTCAAGTGAAAGAAGAGAGTCCAAGCCTCTAAGGAGGCTTTAGCCTAGTTGCCTCCCCACATCCTCTGACAACAGTCTTATATTCATCCCAAGTGGCCATCCCTTCCTTTTATGATCTATAGGCATTTAAAGGACAAGAGGGTCATTAGGAGCAGTCAACATGGCTTTACCAAAGGGAAGCCACGTTTGACCAAGCTGGTAGCCTTTTATGAAGATGTAACCAGGTGGATAGATGGTGGTAGTGCAGTGGATGTGGTTTATCTTCATTTCAGTAAAGCATTTGACAAGTGTTTCCCACAGCATCCTGGCAGCAAAACTGAGAAGATGTGGGCTGGATGATCAGGTAGCGAGGTGGATTGTTAACTTGTCGAAGTGAAAAAGGTAGATAGTTGTGATCAATGGGGCAGGGTCTAGTTGGAGGTCTGCATCTAGTGGGGTCCCTCAGGGGTCAATACTGAGACTGGTACTGTTCAATCTATTCATAATGACCTTGATGAGGGAATAGAGGGCACTGGCAGCAAGTTTTCTGATGACACTAAACTGCGGGGAGTGGCTGAAGCAGAAGGCTGTGCTGCTATTCAATGAGACGTGGATGGGCTGGAGATTTGGGAGGGGAGAAATCTGATGAAATTCAACAAAGGCTAGTGTAGAGTGTTGCATCTGGGAAAGAATGACCCCATGTACCAGTACAGGTTGGGGAATGAACTCTTAGAGAGCACTGTAGGGGAAAGGGACCTGGGGGTCTTGGTGGACAGCAGGACGACCATGAACCAGCCATGTGCCCTCATGGCCATGAAGGCCAATGGCATCCTGGGGTGTATTAGAAGGGCTGTGAACAGTAGGTCTAGAAAGGTTCTCCTTTCCCTCTACTCTGCCATCATGAGACCACATCTGGAGTCCTGTGTCCAGTTCTGGGACAGGGAGCTGCTGAAGAGAGATCAGCGCATGGCCACCAAGATGATGAAGGGAGTGGAGCATCCTCCTTCTGATAACAGGCTGAGGGAGCTGGGGCATTTTAGCTTGGAGAAGAGGAGACTGAGGGGTGATCTCATTAATATTTACAAATACATAAAGGGCAGGTGTCAGGAAGATGGAGCCAGGCTCTTCTCAATGATGTCCAACGATAGGACAAAGGGCAATGGGTATAAGCTGGAATGTAAGAGGTTCCAAAGAAATGCAAGGAAAAACTTCACTGTGAGGGTGATGGAGCACTGGAACAGGCTGCCCAGATGGACTGTTGAGTCTCCTTCTCTGGAGACATTCAAAACTCACCCGGACAAGTTCCTGTGTGACCTACTCTAGGTGGTCCTGCTCTGGAAAGGGGTTGGACTTAGATGATCTTTCCAGGTCCCATTCAACCCCTAAGATTCTGTGATTCTGTGAAAGCAGTTCCTACATACAGTACTCAATGACCAGAAATTATCAGGTCCATTGGATGAAGCAGGGCACCAATAATGTAAAGACCAAAGACCATAACTGAAAAATACCCAAACCAAAACACAAAAAAAACCCAACCTCTCAAAAAAACACCAAAGAAAAACACTATATAAACAAAAAAAATCTGACAACAATACACTGTTCTAATTTTAGATTTAACAGTAGGTCAAAAGGTTACTCTAGGAAATGTGGGAGATTCCTTATCCAGAGAACAGAAATTGAAGTAGTACACAAACTTGTGTTTCATACTCAAACACTTTCCTGGTCAGAAAGAAGATCCAAGCATATGTTCCGCTAAGATCTTTTTAGTTGAAATATCAACTGAGCCTTGACTCTAGCAAGGAAAAAGATGCCTGATGCCTCATGAATTTCTTAAATCTCCTCATTTGAATGTATCTAGCATCCATTGAAGCACTTGGCACACAATGAGATCAATTCTTATAGAAAACTGGCAAAAACAAGTGTTTTGCTGGTTTATGAAATAGTGAAATTCAACATTGGGCATTTATATACCTTTTGAACATATTTTCATATTTTCATTTATACACTTTTATCAAAGATGTCAACCCAATGCTTACTGATTGTTTCCTGCTGAGATTCACACTTATATATTATTCTTACACTTCTCCCTAATAAAACAGTTGAAACCATCAGAAGCTTCTGCTACAAGGCAGATGTGTATTGAAATACTCACCTCTCTATAGTGTATAAACCTTCTATCTTGCACTTAGATAAGCTTAGACAAAAAAGGAGTTTCAAATATGCTCCATGTTATGATCTCTTTCTAGCTCAAGATCTCCTGTCCTCAGGAGTCAGATGGTGAATGACGCAGTGTCCTAAAACCTGAAAGTGTTGTTTTGTGGCTAGGGTTGTTCTGAAGTGTAGACTCTGAATCCCTGGGTGTCTGATGGGAATGAGCTTGCAGCAACACCACCCTCCCACAAGCACACATCAAGCCAGGTCGTTATCCTCTGGATTATTAAACCATGTCCTAAAGCACGGACCCAAACTGACAAGGTTATGAACACTTTCACAGTTTAAGAATTACTTGAAATTGCCAGAGTAGTTACGCAGAGATAGACAGCCTCAAAAAAAAAAAAAATCTCTGTTTGTTCTCCATGATACTTTCTTTATTAAATTACTCCAGTTTTCAGTATTCCTAAATAGACATTTGGAAGGAGAAAAGATACGTAGGATCATGGGGAGAACAGAAAAAGCTTTGCACTATAATTACCCTGCAGGATGATGGAAAATTTACTTTACCCTCATACATCACTGTTCTGATTTGGCTTTGATAGAGATGACTTTCTTCCTAGCAGCTGCTACAGGGTTCTCGTTTTGATTTTTGCAGAAAACAGATTTGATAACACAGGAATGTTTTGATTATTGCTGAGCAATGCTTGCATAGGTCAAGGCATTTTCTGCTCCTCAACCTGCCCTGCCAGTGAGTTGACTGGAAGTGCACAAAAAGCTGGGAGGCGGCATGACCAGCACAGCTGACCTGTACTAGCCAAGGAATATTCCATACCATAGGATGTCTCGGTCAGTATATAAACTGAAGGGACTGCAGTGAGGTGCAGATTGCTGTCTGTGGAGAGCCTGGGCATCGGTCAGTGGGTAGTGAGCAACTGCATTGTGCATTACTAATATTTCATTGGGTTTTGTTTCTCTTTTTATTATACTCTTTTTCATTGCTATTATTATTATTGAAGGGTGGGTGTCAGGAGGCTGGGGCATCCCTTTTTTCTACAGTATCTAGCAACAGGACAAGGAGTAATGGAATGAAGCTGGAACAAAAAAAGTTCCACTTAAACATAAGAAAAAACTATTTCACCATCAGGGTGAGGGAGCAGTGGCACAGGCTGCCCAGGGGGGTTGTGGAGTCTCCTTCCTTGGAGGTCTTCAAGACCTGCCTGGACATGTTCCTATGTGACCTGATCTAGGTGAACCTGCCTCTGCAGGGGGGTTGGACTAGATGATCTCTAAAGGTCCCTTCCAATCCCTACCATTCTATGATTCTATGATTACATCCTTTCATATTTTTGTTATTACACTGTTATTATCTCAATCCATCAGTTTCATTCTCTTTTCCAATTCTGCTCCTCAACCCACAGAAGGTGGGCAGGAGAGGAGTGAGAAAGCAGCTGTGTGGTGCCTAGCTGCTGAGGTTAAACCACAAGAATGACAGATTTTACTTAAGTGTAACCTCCTTCAGAGTGAAATCAGGTTTTCAGGATATTAGTCTGCTGCAGATACTACGTTGTAATATTTTTTCTTATTTTTTCCTTTTTTTTTTTTAACAAATGACCATTTTAAGACTTTTTTTTTAAAGCCTTGATTTAAAAAAGCATAATTAGGCAGTATATTGAACAAAGCTGTAGCAGTCAATCTAGATCATAAAAGACATTGCAAACAACATCTATGAAACTCCCAGCACATAGACCAAACTGTAAAGCAAATAATGAAAGAAAAAAGACAGACAAATCACCATGAAAGTTTACTTTCGTTTTTTTGTCATCATGAGAAGGATAGTAAATGAATTTATTTCTATAAATGACATCCCAAACAGTAGTTCATCATTAAACATCTTTGCAATAATTCAAGTAGAATAAGACTGAAGAAATACTGTTTAGGTTTTCTCTCATTAATTGAAGTAGCATAAAATTTGGAACAGGTTTTTGCATCATAGTCTTTAGAACCCTAACATCCTGTTATGTCACACAGTACCATTTGTACCTCCATGAGATAATATTCTATTATAATTTTCATTGTTACCAATATTTTCATTATCACTAACGTGAGGATATAGAAAACCTATTTTGCAGTCACAATGATTTCAAAGCTAAGTATACTTTGACTAATGACTTTATAGAATAGCTAGAACATCAGTGGGATTTGCTTGTTTTTAATTTAAAAAAAGTAATTCTTCACTACTACTAGAAGTAGAGCAGTTTTTTTCTTAAATGTTCCACTCTTCTGATTCTACCCAGTGCCAAGTGCTATTCTGTCAGAAAGTGAATGGCAAAAATATGCTTGTGCACACCAGAAAGTATCAAGTCTTAATGCAGGGCTGCCAAGGGAAAAATAAACAAACAAGAACAAATAAGGTGTCACACCAAAGAATAAAAGGTTTATTTAAACTTTAGTAAGACACGTTTAACCTGTACTTGGCTTATCTGCACCTTAAGTTAGCATACATAGATGCATATATTACTTGGGGCAATCCTTTTAGCAAATACAAAAACAACTCTGTCATCAGATGCTCAATTTTTCCCTTATTTCTTTTTTTAATTCAGGAAAAAAGGAGTTTGACAAAATGCTCTAGGTTAATAATTTTTATTTTCATAACAGACACTGATGTTTATAAACAGATCCATCACTTGTGTATGACAGCATTATGAACTGTACTCCAAATAGCAACAGCGGAGTAACTCTTCCTACTTATGTCATAATCTATTTATTTGAGTGTAGCCATTTGACAATGAAGGTTACATTAGCTTCAGAGTGAAAATGTACTCTGTCATATTTCTCCTATAACACCTGGACAGCAGTAATTCAGGAGAATACAGAATTCTATATTAAGGTCTCAAATTAACTCAAAATTTTGTATTCTGGCTAGCTGGTGGCAGATGCTGAGACTATGAATCTCTGAACGTAAGGAATACAATGTTCATTTTTAGAGTCATGTTCTCAAGCAAGAATGCCAAATTTCTCTTAGAAGCCTCTGTATTGCAATCACAACTGCAGAGAAAAACAAGTTCACAACACAACCTGTGAAAATATACAAATAAAAATCATTCTGAATGCCTTGGCTTTGTTTTAGATGGAACCATTTTGAAGCAAACAATTCACAATGTTGACTTTTGAGCCCACCATTTTTTATACGGCGATGCTTTTTTCCCTCCTTGCACATTTGATATCAACAGTACTGTCATGACCAGCCTAGGAATTTTTAATTTAATCAGAAATTAACACAGTGAGCTTTATGGAAATAAGAAAATCTTAAAGTAATTTATGAAACTGTGTCAAATTGACCTTCTACCCATCTGCTAAATACAGAGAAGACCAGAAACATGATTTATATGGTAATATAAATAATACAGAATAAAGACTGCATTACTAAAGAAAATCCTCGAGCACTGACACAATCAAAAAGGTATTCGAAATTTCATGAATAAGCAGCTAAATCCTGGAGGCCATAAATACCAACTAATATGTCATGCAAAATGTAACAGTTCATCAAATTCTACCATTATTTTTCCAACCTCTTCTAACTTACAATTTTGGCTATTATGTGTTAATACTCAGAAATTTTAAATGGACAATGACACCAGATATCCAAATGCTTAATTATACAACAAATGCATGAGAGATAAGTGATTAACGTTGTATTTTAAACAAAGTCTAAAATGACAAAAAACTAAGCATCTTAAAATATTAAACAATTTGAGCCAAGCTGCACTGAATGCACAGAACTTTTATGACTATGTGGGAGCTGTAAAAGCTGAAGGATCTATTGTTTCCAAAGAAACTTTTTACCCACAGGAATCAACAAAACCCACCCATATCCTTTATAAAATGGGTATCACTATAGGATTTCAGAATGTCCTATGAAAGTTGAAAGAGACATGTCACACATTTCGGATGAGGAAAACAAAAACATAGATAAAATCTCTAGAATAAGAACAAAAGTCAGAGCACTGCATGGTGTCCATAAAATTCAGTCTTTTTTATAATGACTCAACGAACGGTATTATGGATAATTGAGGAAGGAGGAAGAAATACAGCAGAAAAACTACCATCAAAACGCTATTTTCATGCATTAAATGATTGGCCATGGATCCTATAAAAAAAGACCATCAGAGAACCTGTGGTGACTACAAACACTCACTACAGCCCAGGAGGGCCAGCCAACACTACCTGCAGACCCTGGCTTAGCGTAATTCCTCAATAATGAGACACGAAACACATTTCAGGCAAGGCATGCAGTTAGGCTGAGCTCACAGCAACCCTATCTCTATGCATGCTGTGACCTCCTTTCCTCACTGTAGGAGACAGAAGAAGCATTAGAGGATTTTAACAAGCCTTCCCATTGTTGCCTATCTGTAACAGTGCTATAGCCCTGACACAAGGTTTGTAAAAACCAGTTCACTTTCCCACCTGTGTCTGATCTCTTGTGTTCAGAGCAAAAGGCTGGAAATTTTCAGAAAATTGGGAGAGAGTAGTAAAAGCTTTCACAACACTCATGCAATCACTATCCTGTCCAACTCAAGCACCTATAATTCTCTCCCACAGCACCACAGATACATTGTCCTTCCAGGCAATCAGTCTTTGCTGTTACCAAACCACTCCCTCTTTGGGCCTTATATGCTGCCTATTGTAATCCTCCCTGGCTACATCTATCATACAATACACTCAGATATCTTGGTCCCTACTCACCAGACCACTGCAAAAAGGTAAACATATCAACAGGATACATTTCAACAAAATGCACTAATTTCACAAGGTTTGTTCAATTAACCATTTGCACTATGTTAGTCTTGCCTGCCACCATAGAAATGATTGGCAGTACTACTCAGCTTTTTAGTTTTGTCTCAAAGAGAAAGAAAGACAGTCTTTGAAGTAAATAGAAGTAACATACTCAAGGTAGTTAGAAATACTAACACAGTATTGCTGTCTGTTCCTTTTCCCTGCTTTGTTTTGTTCTTGCACCAGATATTTGACATTTACACCCCATATCAAAATTAAGGTTTCCAATTTCTTGCCCAGAACCATAGGGATTATAAGAGGGAAAAGTGTTAGCTGTCCCACAGTTTCTTTAATACTCCACAAACCTACAAAGCTAGTGCAACAGTCTACTGCAGTAATGGAAGAGCACAGAAAGTCTACTTTTAAGCATTTGCAAGAGGTTTTTTGTTTTTTTTTTTTTAAGAGAAATGACAGTGAACAGTGTATGTGAGGGGTTTTTTTTTTATCTGGGCTGATACTAGAAAATAGATCTCTCTAATAAGACAAACACTTCTTTAAAATCAATGAGATATTACCATAAGTACTCTCAACTGTTTCAGTATGACAGTGCTGTAAAATAGAGCCATAATCTCAAATATATCCAGCGAGAAAATTAAAAGGCATTTGTTTGGATCACATGTCAATAGATCCAGATAATTCATCTACTTGAACCAAGCGACAGTTTTCTTTCCATTACTGCTAAAATAGTTTCATTCTTCTATATTCACGTAATCCTATGACTACATAGATGAACAAATTTGACTAATAAGTGAGCTAAATGAAGATATAGGCTTCAAGCTCATGACTGAAAAGCTTATGACTACAGTTAAGAAACATATTCTGAACAGGGGAATGCTTCCATTGACTGTACACAGTTACTGCTGTCACAATTTAAGATGTCCATGGCAGGGGGTTTGGAACTAGATGATCTTTAAGATCCCTTTCAACCCAAATCATTCCATGATTCAATGGCACTGAAGAGGAAAGGAAGTCATGACTCTTTTATATTCAAATCCTAAGAGAAGAGTTGAGATATCTACTAATATTTCAAAGTAGGCTGCGAACCATACTCTGTCTTTATTAAATTTAGATCATCCCAGTCTAGAACATGTAAGAGCTAATGTTTGAACTTCCATTAAAAGTAAGGTTACACTGTCTAATTCGACTCCCCAACAGAAAATTCTGCCATTTCTCCTTGTATGGAAAACAAGACAAAGGTTACAGATGTATATATTAAAGAGGAGCTCAGAAATGTATATTTTACAAAGGTCGTTTCCAGAGGGGAGAAAGGCAGGCAGAGGCCGGCCAGACCCGGGCGCTGTCCGTGGTGCTGGTACTGTGTGCTCAGCCGACATCAGGTCCGCAATTAATGGTTCCGCCTCCTTTTTAAAAAGGGAGAATACGCACTTGGGTAGTTTCTGATCAGGCTGGAGCGATGGGCCGAGGTCAATTGTATGAGGTTCAACAAGGCCAAGTGTCGAGTCCTGCACATGAGCCACAACAACCCCATGCAATGCAACAGCGTTGGGAATGTGTGGCTGGAGAGCTGCCCAGAGGAAAAGAACCTGGCAATGTTAGCCAAAAGCCACCTGAACATGAGCCAGCAGTGTGCCCAGGTGGCCAAGAAGGCCAATGGCATCCTGGCTTGTATTAGAAATAGTGTGTTCAGCAGGACTAAGGAAGTGACTGTCCCCCTGTACTTGGCAGTGATGGTAAGGTTGCACATTCAATATTGTGTTCAGTTTTGGGCCCCTCACTACAAGAAGGATGTTGAGGTGCTGGAGCACAGCCAGAGACAGGCAATGAAGCTGGTAAAGGGCCTGGAGCACAAGTCTTATGAGAAGCAGCTGAGGGAGCTGAGGAGAAGAGCCTGGAGAAGAGGAGGCTGAGAGGAGACAAGATCACTGTCTACAACTACCTGAAAGGAGGCTGTAGTGAGATGGGGGTTAGTCTTTTCTCTCTAGTAATGAATGTCAGGATGAAAGAAAATAGGTTCAAATTGTTGCAGAGCAGATTTAGATTGGAGAGACGGAAAAAGTTTTTCACTGAGAAGGTTGTTAAACATTGGAACAGGTTGTCCAGGGAGATGGTGGAGTCCCCATTGCTGGAGATAATTAAAAGCTGTGTAGATGAGGTGTTGTGGGACACAGCTCAGTAGCTGGTTTGACAGTATTAGGTTAGTGATTGGACTTGATGATCTTAAAGGACTTTTCCAACTAAAATGATTTTAAGATCCTAGGATGTGTGTATATATGTAAACTAGAATTGTGCTTCCAATATGCCTACAACAATTCACTCATGTAAGGCACAATGAACATCCCCTTCCAAAGATGGTGGTATGGTCTGAAAGTGTCCTCTGTGCTATAAAGAAAAGAATTTTTCAACTTCACAATAAGAATGAGCTACATTAAAAATGTCTTTGAGAAAGACCTTCAAGATGGGAAAGTCTGCTCTACCTTAGGGAAAAAAAAATCAAGTTAAATTCAGTATTATTCTGTTCATTGTTATGAAAAAGAATTTTAAATTATTGTAAATAATCTGTTTTTTCCTAATTCTATGTGTGTACTTACCTACATACCTGAATATACAGGATTTTTTTTTTCCTTTATGTTTTTATTGCTGAGATAGTTAGATTCAGACAAAGTTGAATGCGCCTGTAGGGCTAATGTTACAAGTTTTGAAAAGTTGACAGTACACTCAAGCAATTTGAGCCTCTATTATATTGTCCCTTAACTAATTGAACAATTGTATTCAACTAGATTTCAATGCCTCAGCCCTGTCAGAACAAGATTTGGTTGGAATGTATGTGACTGAGGGAGATGCTTTTTAAAATGCTGTCTAGATTTGAGACTACTTCTCTAAAGACATTCTTCAAACACAAGGTTAGCTGATGACAAAGTTCTGCCTTAGATAAATTTCATTTAAACTGTATTTGCAACCTGTCACACACATGCAGAAGAAAAGCACCCGCAACAGATTCAACAGTTCACAGAGCACAGTTCATACTGCAAGTCAATGTGAAAGGTATCTAGTACAGATAACCAGTTTTCCACATTCCAGAATAGTTTACAGTTCTAGATTATCCTCATTCAGCTACCAGGTTTAGGCACAACAATATATTCTTTAACCTGTCCTAGTTACATCCACTGTTTCAGTCTAATTGAGGACCTAAGTGAGTCATGAAACTAAGTAAGCCATGGAACATTATAGCTGAGAAGACAAGCAACAGCTAAACAATTTTGTGTGGTGTTGGTTTGTTGGGATTTTGCATTTGTTTGTAAAAAACATAGTTTAGCAGGGAAAATTTACAGTCATTTACAGTAATCCAAATGAAATAAAACCTGAAGCCAAATATTTTGAGCTCAGAATAATTTCAGAACAAGAAAGGGAAAATACACATACAAGCCCAAACCTCAAATTCACTGGAACTGGAATTCCAGAGATAAAAGGAATTATAAAAGCTTTCTTCATGAGGCTTGCAATCAAACTTGAGCAGCATCAGAAGACATACACCAGCAGGTTGTAAGCATTGGGTAGAAACATAAAGAGGAAGAAAGCTACTGAGATATTGAATCTTAAGCTTCAAATCCTTTATCAGTGAAAAGACCATGTTTAAAATCAATACTCGTATTTGATGCACAGTCAATACACAGCAATTCAAGTTGGTGAAATACGCTTTTACCATCTTCTTCTCATAAAAAGTCTGAGAATCATACTGTGCAGCCAGCCTTTACGTAATCTTATCAGGAAAAGCAGCCCGTAAAGAACTGGCATTATCCTACAGCAAGTTAAGCAAAGCACAGTAAGAAATCTCTTTGTTTGCTCACCAGAAGCAGAGTAATGTGTTTCATTCACACGAATATGAAAAAGGAACAAGGATCCAAAACTATTAAAAAAAACCTAGCCTGTATTAGGCAACACTTCCACTTTCTCTCACTGTCATGAAATTGCCTGTGATAAGAATCACATGACAGTCCAAAATAATAACAGTTCCCAAACAGGAGTCAGAAGACTTACTGATAAAGAACTTGACTTTCTAAAGCATTTTAAATAAAACTAAACACACCACAGACTAACTTACAGCTGAAGTTTGACAACACTTCAACCATTAAACTCAACAGTGATTCATCACCACAAAATTATAGAAAAACTTCACGAGGAAGCTGTATGATTCTTTTAACTGCAGATACAGGCAGACTGCCATGCAAACAGCATATAGCTCCAAACTGTGGTCATGTCAAGAAAAGAAGAATAAAGTCCTATATTTTTTGAGAAATATCATACAATGTTGCTAATATATAAGATTAGAGATTTTGTAATTTTTTATATGTAACATCATGTCCAATATAAGCTTTACATTAAGATAGACTATGAAGGAAAAGCAATATGTGTCAAAGTGCATCAGTAATCTGATTCATATGCTAGAGCTCCCGCTCCTCATTCTCCCACCCCTACATCGCTCATTGAATGCAAAATTATACTTCCTAAAAAGACTGCAATTATATGACTCTTTTTCAGGCTGCTACACTCAAAAACAACCATGTTACACTTCCTGTAAAACAAACAAAAAATCCCACTGCATGTTAGGCAATAAATGACCATATGTATTTATCTGTTAAATCATACCTCCGGAACTTTAAGAAAAGAATTTAAGATAATCAGCAACAATGCTACAAATATCTGCTATCTGGCTGAAGAATTATTTCACCAACCTCCTAAAGTTCTAAGGTTTTTATTCCTTGCATCACATGCCTCAAGCCACCCAGAGATGAAATATCTGCTATTGTATTAGCACTGGTATAAGTGACATCTTCACATATCAGGAATTACTCTATTTTTACCTTTTGGTAAAGTGATCAATGCCACTAACAAATTTAAGTACGTGAAGTATTATGCTTCTCTGTTTACATTAAAAAAAACCCCAAAGGCAATACATTGCTTGACTTAAGGTTGTAAGGCAATAAACCAACACAAACAGAGATGTAAAACCTTTGCCTTTTTCATTAATTACACATATGCTTCAAGTACATACTACAATACTGTCAGAAAAATCGTTTAATAGAAATGTAGAAATGTATAAGCACTACTTTCTTTGTAGCACACAAGAAAATATATGCCTTTAGATGTACTGAATCTATCATTACATCTATTTTAAGTTAAGCAAGTTACAAGGGAGACAACATAGGTAAATGTAAAACAATTCAGTCCCATTAAGAACATTCAGCTACCAACTTCTCCCTTAAAAAGTATGTCACTGTCTCCTTCAACAGTAACACTAGTTTAGCATTTAAAATAAATATTAGCAGCTACTCTAATGTGGTATATATATATAGTCATTAGGTTTCTTTCTCAATTCTGACTTGAAAAGAAGACTTGAACACTTGAAATTATTACACAGATAAACAGACCTAATTTTTGCTTCTCATGGACAGTTCATTACGCTAATCCTTTAAAAAGCATGCAAATTTTCCAGTACCATATTTTGAAAAATAATGGTTAAGCTGAGAAATTACAGTGTCTACAAATTTAGTTGGGCAGCAAGGAGTATCTTCTCTGCCATATCATGACATTTATTGTCAGCTTTTATAAACTTACACTTACCACTCTGAGTATACATTTAAGTCTGTTTTTTTCACAGTAGTCATGGCAGATTATTCTATGACCCTTGCAAAATCTAGGTTAGTGCTAGTTAGCATTTTTGCTAAGCTTCACTCAGTTGCCCTGTCCAATCTTCTCTACTGTATGAAAATTTCTCTCTGTACTTAACTCACTTTAGAATAACAATCCATGTCTGCCCACAAGACAATTTAAACACAGGTTACTTTATGAACTTCACAGTATCTATTCACAAATTAATAATAAAATCATCAGACAGAGTAGGCATTTCATCAACCATATTCCTTCAGGACTCATATACATTCCTCCAGACTTTTTTATCACTGTATAGAAAATCAACCGGAAGTCCAGCATAACTGTTGAAATATTACATATGTATAAAAAAGGGAACATATATTAATATAGCATTGGTCTCCAGACACTGAAGTCTATCTTTTAAAATGTTAGAAGCTTTGGAGTCTTGATGACAGAATTCTATTTTTAGGTTACCGACAACTCATTCTGAACAACAGTTCTATTAAAAAACTCTTCTGAAAACAGACACCCAAGTGTTTTCTCCATTGCAGAAACGCAATTACACATTTCACTGTGAACTTACGATTTTTATCAAATACTCAAGAAGGCTGAACTAACTACTGAGTACCAAAAAAGTCAACATCATGTTATGAGTGACCCTATACTCCATACTTTGGCACCCTAAAACCATTGAAACAAACTAGTCGAAGATTATACCTACATATGGAAATGCAGTACAGAGCTGCTGCAACAGGTTATGCAACATCTAAGCACTACCGTTGTTTCACCACGGACAAAAAATTCCTTACTTTTGAACTACCCTCAGAGAAGCTCTACAGTTAAATTTGATGTAAAATCCACTTTTAGCTACAACTTCTGCTAATTATTGAGGCAAGTCACCCCAAAATTAGAGGCCTAGACTGCACTAAAGTTTTTGCTCTTGCAAAGGATAGTGCATAGGAAGACTGCTTTAAAAAGCTCCCTTCTAGTCACTGTTATCATGTCTCTGCTCTTAGTAATGGTCAAATGTCCATTACAGGCATTTGTGACTCATAATTAGTACTCCACCTAATAGTATTCTTAAAAATAGACCAATTTTTGGCAATCATCTGTAAGTGTGCATAGACACACATTAAAGCCTTTCAGACAAATCATGTCTATGAGCATCTATAATCACAGAAAAGCATTAAAGAACGACTTACATCATGAATCACATGCAACCAAGCCAGTCATATTTACGTAATTCACTGTGAACTTGGAAGAAGTTCACTGCAGTGAGCTCTGTAATTAGACAGAAGATGAACTCTTCTTCATAAATTTTAATAAGGTTGTAAAGACATCACATGAAATTCTCTAGAAATAACACAAGTTGGCATACAATCCTACCAATTTTTATCCTAGTAAATGGAAGACCTTTCAGACATTTCATTTTTTCATGTCTTCCTGAACCTGAGCCAGCTCTCACTGCTCTAGGAAGCCCATTTAACTATGTAGCTTCCACCTCAAAATGCCTGATAATGAAAAGGTAGAGGAAGCAGGTACTTGCAGAAATAGTATAAGTGAATAGCATGAGCCCAGAAGACCCTCACAAACACAGACAGAAACACAAGGTACAAGAAGTTTCTCTTTGTGAGGATCATGCTGTGTAGGAATTGAAGGTACAGAAGATAATCAACATAAATTTGAGCAACCTCTAACTGTGTAATAAAAAAATCTGATTCACTACTCTCAAATTATATCCATAAAAAAACTCCCAACTCGAACATCATCATAATTTTACCTAAGCTGTACATATTATGTGAAAAACATTAGTCTTTAGCACTTGATCTACAATCTCTATCAGTAGCATGAAGGAGTTTTTATGCTGTATAAATTACAGCCATAAGCCTCAAGGGATGAGCAGATATTCAAGACCATTAGGCTCTGCCCAGCAGAGAGCAACTCAGTAAATACTTTTCAATGAGAAGCACATATCTTAAGCTTGGTTGGGAATTTTGCAGGGCTGGTTGTTGGGATTTTTCTTTATATTCTTTCTAGAAGAGAACTTTCATGAATTGTCCTGGCCATTTCTCTCTTTTCTGCTATTTAACTTTCACAACTTTCAAGCAAAAACTGTTTTCTGAGATACTAGAGTCTTGCTGAAATTATGCAACTCAGCCCTTATAGGCAAAAACCCTAGAAAAGCTAATGAGATGATTCTGATGATTCAAAAGCTCCACACTTTCCCTGCACCCCTAAATTAACTGTGTCACTTATCCACCCCTTGTGTGCATGCTGCATGCATTCTTCAGTTAATTCTAATGATCAAACTAAAACAAAAATGCCAGAGAGCAATTTTAAGCTAGGTAATACTGCATACCTCTGCTTTTCACTTCTTGAGTCTTAATACAAAGAACATTGAAACTTTACCTTTAACCAATCAATGGAGGAATAAACACAAACTAAAGCAAATGTTTTCCAATTCAGGACACGAATCTTTAGACTTTATGAACTCAGATGATGGTGTTACCAATAAGCAACTGGAGACTACCTCTGGGGACGGACACTGCTCATACAAAGATGCTCAAGTGAAAAACAGAATAATCACATTCAGTGAACTTGTCAAAGCCAAATATTGTGCAAAAAAATTTGTCTCAAAAAAAAATATCCTGCAAGCCTACAAAGAGTTTTCCACAATCACATATACATGCAGTTATGCCTATCAATCATCTGTTGAGCTTAACTGTTCCCTGAAAATTGCATCACACAAATCACAAAAATAATGTTAAAACAAACTATTTCCAGGGATGCAGTTTGTCTCACAGTCTCTTAGATAATACTTAAAAGACATCATCTCTGTTTTCCCAATAGTTCCTTATTTTCCATATAGCAGGAGGTAACAGAAAAACACAGACAATAAACATGTCTGTAAAAAGCAGGTGTCTATGTTATGTCATTTACTGCTGCATCTATAAACAGAATACTTATGTTTTGGGACAGGAAGGGATGTCTTTTTTTGGTCTTGCACAATGCATGTTTATTCTATACACAGTAAAAAAGATTCCTACAGGTACAAATACCATTAAAATTGAATAGATTTTCCAAAATTTTTCTTTTAACCATCAACATAATATGAACATGCAGTTTCTTCTGAACTGGAAAACATCAGGACACATTATTTACTGATAGAGCAACAGTTTTGTGTGTTTATGAATCACAGAAGTCGGCCAAGGCATAAAAACCCTAAACACAGATGCCTTTTAAATTATAATAAAGAGTAAGTTGTACAGCCCGTGTCTACATTTGCTATAACACATAAACATTGGAAAGACAGGCTTTAACATGGTATTTTTGTAGAAAGAGACAGCAGTCTTACTAAAACTACTTTTTCATGTCACCTATCACAAAGAAACTGCTACTTGATAGCCTTTAAGGAACAATGACTGCTCCTCAGTATTAGCAGACTGTATGCACTTAAATAAAAGTGCTAAAACCCCTAATGAAGTTTGCAACCTCCTTCATCTTTTCCTTTCTTCAAATACACACCTTCGTTTGTTTTCCTATAATACTAATAATGCTATGATAGGACGTTGCTTCAGCTTGCCAAAGCATGCTGCATGCGTGTGCTGTGTAGCACTACGGCATGCCGAGTCCTGCTGAGCAGCCAAACCCACTGGGCTCTCAAAGGCAGGCTCATCCTACTGTAGCAAATTGAAACCTTCCTCTTACCTCCACTTCCTTGCTCTTCTCCTTGTTTCTGCCCAGTGAACTTCTCCCATTGCTGGCCGTCTCCCGTGCTGGAACTACTGAAATCTGTTGGAGGGGCATTTTTACAGTGCTGCAGGTTGCCAATACCTGTTTGGATGCCTTATATCTTCACTCCCCCTGAGTAGCCCACCTGTATAATTGTTCATATCCTTGCTTTGCCAAGCTCTGCTCTAAATAAAAAGGGGAAAATATTATTTGAGAAACCGTGCAGCATATGCCAGGATCTTCCATCAAAAATAAAGCAGTAAAGCAGAGGAAATTGCAAACACAAACCAAAACCAGTAAACAAAGAAGGCACGATAATCCAGAGAGTTTTACATGCTTGGAGCGATGAGTTGCTGCAAGTCATAACTCCTCTGCTGTGTCCCTTGCCTCCCTGTCCCCCATGAGCAATGCAGGAGACAATTCAATTTCTGTGTTACCTAATAACTGTCATGGAAACCAAGGAAACTCGGGTCTCTCAGGCCCTTATTAGCAATTGCTTCCCTCTCACGGCACAGGCTCCCACATTTGCAGCGTCTGTCACCTCTGCTTTTGTTTCCCATCTGATTCCACGGGAGTCAAGCGAGCATCCGAAGACGCTGCCTCGTGCTGAGCAGGTAAGGCAGCATAAGGCTGAAAAGCTTAGTGTCCTATTTTGGAGCCAAAATCTCTTCTTTTAAATGCAGGGATAGCTTGCTGTGTCCTTCACGCGTACACAATAATCTGCTTAGGTCAAAGAATCTGCCTTGAAGTGAAGCACAGCAGTGAGCAAATGAGGTGTAAAAAGGGAGACAAGACTGGGAGGGATTGTAAATGTGCCTTTCTGAGGTTGATAGTAAAAAGTTAACCCTTTGCTGCACTCGCCTTTTCCCGAGACGTCACCAGAAGCAAGCTCAGCAGGACAAGTCAAAGGCAGACATACGTCTTTACAGTAGTCACACACTGAAAATGGCATTTACGTGAGCTTCTCCCACTCAACAGCTTCTCTCAATTACAAGCAGCAAAATGTCCAGGAAAACTATTTCACCATCTCCCTTCCCCCTAAAACGCAAAACAATAGAAGACTGTCCCAGTACTGTATTACAAGAATAGGTATGAAGAAAGGAAACTCTAACACACTTCTTTACAAATGTTGTTATTATTATTCACAAACAGTTATAATGCAAGCAAAATTGATTTTGATTAAAAATAGTAAAGAGATAATTAGATAAAAAGTCAAATTTTTCACACTGTGTAAATAATACAGGAATGAAAGAAGAAAAAAACACAAAATAAAACAAAATCAGAAACAAAGCAAAGGGCAACAATGTTTTAATATACTGTACATTTAAAAAAAATAAAAAAGTATTACCCAGGCCTTTAAATAAATCATCTCTATTTCTAGCTGTATACACTTGTACTTTGAATTCTTACACAAAATAATGCCATTATAAACAGCCTGGATTTTCTTACAAAGCTATGTGAGGAAGACTTAAAATACTGTTGATTCACTACTTCATTTAATATTTCTCAGTCTGAGTTAAAAGAGTTTACAAGAGACTAGACGGAGAAAAGTTTGGATCTGTTTCATACTGCCAACCCCTTCTTTACATCACTGGTTTAAACTAAGATGAATTGACACACTCTAATATAGAGATTTATCAAATGCATTACCATCATAGTCAATACTAGCAGTTTAGAGATTTACAGCAAGACATGTGTGTATGTGTGCATATTTTTATATTTATATATTTACTATATATTTATTTTATATATACATAGTCATGAAATATATTTACAAATAATAATAGAAAGTTTTACAGCTACATATAAACTCTTTTCCTTCCTCAGAGGACAGATTGGATTAACAGCCTAAACCTGGCTCTGCTTTGTCATTATAATGATTTACCTCTTTGATATAAATACTGATAGAAAACTAGGATTTTAAATAATAAAACAGTGGTTTCCTTTAGTGTGTCTCTATGTCTAGTTAAGCTTAAAAAAGTCATACTGTCTTTTGATATTGTGACAATAATTCTGCATTGTAAATCATCGGAACTTGAGATTCAAGGCTGAGATTTCTAGGTTAACCTGTAATCTCTTTAATCTTATTTATATCTGTCTTAGCCAGAATAAAGTCTTTAAAAGGTGTGATGTACTTTGGTTTTTTTAAAATTTTGAAATCTTGTAGCCCCTTTTTCCCTTCTCAGTGAATTTATGCCAGTAAAAATTATATAACAAAAAAAAAAAAACCAAACATCCAAAGCAAGGGCTATACTTTACCATTGAGTAAACCAATGCTCAAATTCTTCTTAGCTGTTTAACTACATTTCTTCACCATGTGGATACTTCAAATTAAGATGTGATTGCCCTCACTGTACATATGCTGAACATGGCTTTTCCCAGTCACAAGTCACAAAACAATCAAGCCTCATACTGCTATACTTAAAAATATGGAGAGTGACAATGTTTTGTGGTAAGTAAACTGATGCAAGAAACGGGATACATCCAAAAGCACACCGTAAAAGTCAGTGGCAGAGGTGTGGTTGGGATCATTTTTCTGTCCCACACTGTATTTTAGTTTTCCCTCTTTGTTTTATCAAGTTTACAATACAGAATTATAAAATGCAAAACTTTTGCATAGGTGTTAATACAATTAACAGCAGTTCAACATCAGAGCACACCTTGCAGTAACAAATGTGGTTTTAGCTCACAGAGTTCCAAAGTACTTTGAAATTGCAAATGAAGTGACTTTATCTGTGATATTATATATGTATGTGTATTTACACACATACAGCCCTCCCTTTGTTAGAAAATATGGTAACTTCCACTCATTCCCCATGGTGATCAGCCTGGGATATTCTGTTCAAGCAATGCTAATTTTGGCAAACAGCACTCAAAGAGTCGTAATTTCAGTGCCATGACTCACCCATGACAGCTGTTGAGTGCAGTACAGAGCTACCATGCAAAACACCTAGATGGGGTTTCATCCTCGAAGGGATGATGATAACAGAAGAGAATTGGGGACTTGGAGCAGCTGAAAATGGCGCATCAAAGAAGAGAGCTATATGTTGAGTCGGCCATTAGTAATTGATTTAAAGTACAGAAATATAATCTTAATGCAAGTAACTACAGAAAAGAGAAGTATCTCTCCTTTTTTCTTATGGTTTGAAACCCTACTAATCCAAATTCAGAGAAGCCAAGGGATCAAAATCCATTTTTTGTCACCCAACACTCTTCCCTCAGTACGTGCCTTATGAACAGTACCCGTGTCATAGTTGCAGCTGGAACAGTTATTTTCCTTCCTAGTAGCTGATGCAGCACATATAAACATAACATTGATAACACACTGATGTTTTAGGGTAAGTGCTACTCAGCAACAACTAAGTCAAGCATTATTTAGTTTCCCATGCTCTGCTAGCAAGGAGGTGCACAAGAAGTTGGAAGGGAGTATGGCCAGGACAGCTGACCCAAACTGGCCAAAGGGCTATCCCATACCATAAGACATCATGCCCAGTATATAAACTGAAGAGAGCTGACCAGGAGGGGCAGAGCACTGATCAGAGACCAGCTGGGCCTCAGTCAGCAGATGGCGAGCAATTGCATCAGACATGACTTGGTTTTCCTTGGGTTTTATTTCACTCTATTTTCTTACAATCCTTTTCATTATTATTATTATTACTATTAATATTATACATTATTTAATTTCAGTTATTAAATTGTTCTTATCTCAACCCACAAGTTTTAGGTTGTTTTGAGTCTCCTCCTCAACCTACAGGTGGCAAGGGAGAGTTGGAGGAGAGAGCCAGCAGCTGTACAGTCTGGGATTAAGCTCCAAAAAACAGTCAGATTTTGGTGACCATGAATGCAATCAAGACAAAATGAACCAATTTCCTGATATTTCACAACACATTCTGCTCCCTAAATGTGGACTACACTGTCTTTTTGTTCGAGCCTTGCAACACATGCAACCCCTTTGTCTATTTTCTCCTCTCATGCCTTGGAGGGTACTAAGTCCTTTTGCACATTCAGGACACATACATTCACTGTGAAAACCATTCCTGGAAACATTTCCATAAGAATAAGACAACAAAAAGGAATCCGAATTCTAACCCTATATGTACACACAATAGTTTTACTTCAATAAGGAGCGCATTATCTTTTCACTGTATCCATTTGTGCAAGCCTGCTGCATTGAAGTAAGAAGAGAATCTGATCAGTTGTGGCTAATGATCCAAACATGGTGATGTAAGTATCAATGAGAGAATAAAAAATAGTGATACAACCTATTTTGTAACAGTTCCAAGGAAATACTGTACTGCCAGTTTACTGGCACCTTATAAACAATCACTCTGCCCTGTTGCCATCATTTACAGAATCCCAAACTTTTGCAAGATTCTTGTACTGAAGGAAATATAACAATGTTGCCCTGCATAAATAACTCTTATCAGGAATAGGTAATTCTAATTATTTTTTACTCAGAATAAATTCATCTTTAGACAAGATGTACTGTAGTGATTATATAATCTTTAAGCCAAAAGTTATACTGATTTTTTTTAAAAAGAACTGTGGACATAAAATGCTCAGAAGTTGGTAGTTCAGACTCAACAATGTTTATAAAAAAAATACACTGGTTATGAGTGCACAATATATGAAGATGTACAAACCTATAGCCTGTAGTCCTGAGATCTTGGAATGAGTTTCACTGTCCTCAAAAATGAAACATAAAAGTTACATACATCATATATATCACTCTCTCTTTACTGTCCAACTGGGAAGATTAACATCTTACTACAAACATCTTACCTCACCTCTAGTGTATCCCTCCAGTGTCCTCAAGAGTCACTTTTACATGTTGCCTTCAGCATCTATATTACCTTAATTTCCTTAATGAGAATATCTCCACCACCTCATTTAGTCTCATCACAATTTTAATTAAGATCACAACAAAATAATGTGGTTTTATGAAAGGAAGTTGAATTGCAAAATATTCCATTGCTGCACTCATACACACCACAGTCTTGGATATATGCCTGTAGAAAGTACAAAGCCATTTATAATCCAAAATTTCTGCAAAAGATACAGTCCATTTACCTCTGACATTAACAAGCACATCAAAGCAATTGAGCCTCTCACCTCTGATCTGCACTGATGACAAAATGACAAAAGAGTAAAGCACATAACAACTGCAAATATTATTATTATTAATAATAATAAGTACTGTCAAGAGGCAGATTTCAAAAGAATTTATAGTTAAGTTTTAAAGAGAAGAATCCTGCTTATAACTATAAATGAAATTTTTGCTATCTATGGAAACTGTATCAGCATGTATCTAAAAATTAAGGCTACGTACCAGAATGTATTCAGAGGCTCTTATTAATTTATGCATACACACAAATATAAACTCCTAATAACACCCTTTAAATACAAGTCGTCCCTTTTCTGCAGATATTTCAGCACAATGCAGGCTAACTATTGTGACTTTCAGCCTGTCTTATATTTGCATCTTAGGTACTGAGAAGCAAGTCTACAAGCTACTACAGCAGCTGTGGAAGTGGATATCAGTACTGGATAATGACCAACTGGGATGAAAGCACAGTCACTTCAACTAAGCAGGTGATATTGACGTAAACCAATCCCTCACAGCGTCCTAACTAGAACCATCTTCATGATGCTTGAATCAAATGAAATTTTTAGATAAATTAAAAATTCCTTTAGATCTTCTCCAATCCTTCACAGTTCGGAGGGGAAAAGAAAAAAAGTCATGGAATTAGGGCAAATATGAAAGGTATCTTTAGCCAGATGCAAACATTTTTTCCCCTGAATGGGAACATCTGTTGTACTTTGCTATCTAGATTAGTATGTCTTAAGTACTATTCTGCACTCTGGGTTGCCTCAGGAATGAAAGAGTTTTAGGAAAAACTTGTGCAAGTAAGTCCTTACTAAAAGCAAAACTTTAAAGTTGTTTAAAGAGGTTAATAGAATTTGCATACTTTAAAAATTAGAACAAATCACTGTTAGATGTCATATTAATAGTCAGGTGGAATTGGCAGCTTCCATGTTGCCTGCTCAAATGTAGTCATGTTATTAAGATCCCCCAGAGGTTTTTGGTACCTTTCCCCTTGGCCCACCTTCAGCTTCCTAACTGACTGGGGTGCTAAGAAGTATCACATAATGTAATATGAAGATAAGTGTATTAAAGGTATAGAGGAAGTGGTCAATTAAAAATTTCAAACACATGTCTTTTGATATTTTTTCTATGTTGCCATTCATAGAAAATTGCACATGATTACACAGCATTTCATCAACAGCATTACTAAGCATAAGTCTTCTTTTTTTCTCCATGGAGAGGACAAAAATAAAAGTCAATGCAAACATGGAAGAACTTGACACCTCCATAGTCTGTGCATATCTGCAAAGACTAATTATGCTCAAGCATTTTTAGAACATCTAAAAATCCAAGGTTGTGGAAGGGTACAAGTCAAAAGACAGTTAAAAAAATTAAAAAATAACAGCTGAGACTGAATTAAAATATGCTAGGTATAACGAATAAAAGTTTAGCTAGCTAAAACTTAGAAATAAGAGTGATACATTTGATATAATTTGGCCCCTGGCTGTTAAAACACATTATCTTCATTAACTCTTAGAAGAATTTTTTAAAAAACTTCTAATTTCTGCTGGTAAACACAACTACTTTGGGTAGCCTCCAATACCATGTTTGCACTACATTTATGCAATCTAAATGAAACCAAGTGTATTATTCACTTATCACACTACAGTATCGCAATGAGATACAGGACAAGGGAGAACTTGCAAGGTTCTACAAACTGCCAGTAGCTTGAACAGCCCATTTCTCTTGCAAGTTAGAGTGATCATTTTGAATTTTTGCTTAAATGTAGCTGTATCTCATAAAAACAGAAAAAGTCAATGACAAACTTTTACATAGAATGGGCAGGCTATGTATTTAATCAATTTGAACCACAGAAGAAATTAAACTATGTAGTGAAAGCATTAACTCAAGAAACGACTTACACTGCAACAACACTTAGTTGCTCACTACACAGATAGAGATCCTACTATGTTTACTGCAATTTGTAATACCCAGCTTGTGTCTATGGCCACAAGTGCTAAGACCTCTCCAGTTCAGGTAGGTCCATCTTCATAAGGAGCACTAACTTACAAACATTGCTGACATTTGTCAATATAAAAGTGGCATCGTTTCATAAAGTTACACTATATGAAATTATGATCCTGGTTTTGTAGCAGTGGAAATAATCTGGCTAACTGCATAAGTACACCAGAATACAAATGCGAAATTAAAATGTTGTTGTCCATCTGCTACTTCAGTGCAAAAAAACCAAGTCTAATCATTCAGAAAAGAGCCATTGAGTTATTTGGTTATGTTTACTACAGGAAAAAAACAAATTAAGATATTAATACCTAAAATTATTTCCCATTATTTTTCCTACTATTTCCCATTGTTATTTCCCACTTCTTAATGACATATTTGTAAAAGGCATTTGAAGAGCTCTCCAACAGAAGGTGGTTAACAGTCTTTACAGTACAAACATTGAAGCGTAGCAAACAGTGGAATCCACCTGCTTAGTTTTGGGTCAACCACTGTAAATCTGAATCCAACAACCTTAAAGAGTTACAGTGTTATTCGGTAAGAACAGACTCAGGTTTTTTGCCAAGATTCAAAGCTATCAGTCAACACAGAGGAGGGCCAGGGCACAATGCAGAAAGACTTGGACGATCTTCTAGAAGCACAAAGAAATACAGTAGTACAAGCAA
Organism: Colius striatus; assembly: GCF_028858725.1. Lineage (NCBI taxonomy): Eukaryota > Metazoa > Chordata > Aves > Coliiformes > Coliidae > Colius > Colius striatus. The sequence continues at coordinate 56,749,272 of NC_084761.1, forward strand.
CACGGTTACGGCATTGTTAGAACAGGAAAAAAAAAAGTTGGGTAGTAGCCAAGAGAACAGACTGATAAAAAGGATCAGTGTATTTCTTAATCAAAGGATGACTAGAAAATGTTAATTATCATCAGCTACAAAAATGTAAACTTAGTCCCAGGGTGCGCCAAGCAAGTCACTTCCAATTCTTCTTAGTCCTGAACAAACTACACTAGTAATTTCTCAAAAATTAGACTTTTCACTTCTCAAAGTTCTGATCACAAACATCAAGGAGATGCTGAACATGGGCACAGTGGGAAACTGTTCTAAAAAAAACTGCACAACAGGAAATTGCTATGTGCTGACCCACCTGCTTCTCTTGCTGGCTACATTTAGATTAGTAGACCAAGATTGTTTTTAATGCAGAGATTCAGGTGCACAGTATACTGGAGCTTATACCACGAACTGTGCTCTTAATCATTATTTGACAAAGAATGAAGATATACAGAATTTGTGATCAAAAATAAAATCTTGCCGCCAGGTCCCACTGTGTGAATATTCAAAGTCTACTTTTAAAGATTTTTTGTGTTTGCTAAGCATTATTTGCTTTGTGAATTTCAGTTTCCAGAATGTTGGAAGAGACATGAAAAATGTGAGCTATTAATTAAAAAATGCATGTGAATATTCATTCAAAACACTTTTTATAATATATTTCCTCTCAAGTTCCTATAGGTGTCTATTGCTGATTATACTGATTATGTATTTTTCTCTTTTTTTTACATCATATCTTATAAGCTCCTTATCTGCTGTGAACCCTTCCTCCTCCTTTCCTTCAGAAACACCTGGCCAGAATTTTATCTTTAGTTAAATACTCATATTCCAATAACTGCATTTTTTTCATTTTTCTTTTTTTAAGTATTCTGTTCTAAAGTCAGCTTTACTGAAAATAGCTTAACAAAAGAAATCTATATTGAACCAAGTTTTTTTTTACCTTATGACCAGTCTGCATGTTGTTTGGCTTTGAAACCTCTCCCACTGCATCAGAGAGAGGATGGTTCATTGCCAGTAGGGTAAGAGCCGCGTTAAATTCCAGCAGCATAGAGTTTAAAGGATCTGCAGAAACTAACGTTGCAGAGCTTGCAAACTCACTTTAAACTTGATGACGGTTTTCACGCACAAAGTATCCCGGAATCATAATTTTAGATGACTCTACGTGAGATGTCTTACGCTTCTCTTTAATGCTGTGAAATAGCTTAAATGAATTTTGATATCACTCATTTTAACTCAGATTGCAGTTCAGCTACAGGATTAAATCATTTTAAAAACATGGGCTTGGCGTTCTTGAATAATTTTCTTTAATATCCAAATATTTCTTAAGTTTAAGAGTCAGCACTATTTTAAGTGGGTGCCACTCCTAAATTACTGTCACCTACCTACTGTGCAACTTAGTCAAGGAAGTAATTCAATTTTATATGCCTGCCTTGTTACCCAATACCTCATTTTGCTAACACATTGAAACTGCTGTGAATTTAAATGCTGGTGTTTCATCCTGTAAGGAAATTATTGGTGTTTTTTAATTAAGACACAAGCCCGCAAGGAACTGATGCCTTGACTGCTTGCTGGGGTCAGCAGCCTTGTTTGCTTCAGCGAACAGGAAAGGGAAGAGCTGAGCTTCCAATGTAAATGTGCCACCAGAGGGAGCTCACCCGGCCTGCTAGATGTAACTGAACCCTAATGATATTGGCAAGAAGTTAATTAAACATTTTTATAGGGGTCGCAGAATGAGTTCAAAACAAAGCACAGTCCCTGGCTGAAACTTTACATGTCTGAGATGCTTAATGGAATTAGAAAATGTTTCTTTAACAAACATGGGACACTTTTCTGATTAAAGATAATTAGGTTTAGAAATGTGTGATAGAGCGTTCTCCTACATATACACAAGCATTTTCTTCTTCATCTCTCTTTATTTTCTCCAAATGAAGAGAGTTTCAAATTGCTATTAAAACAACATCAAAAAAATATTAGCTGAAGTTTATTTTCACTGAAAAGCTGTGGAAGTATACCAAAAGCAGTCTCACATTACTGTTACAAAGATAATCCTTTGTAATCCAATATAATTTGTTGTTATGATGCTTACTTAATTCTATAACTAGTTATTGCACTTAGATGGACATTGCCATACTAACTTTGAGTTTAATATCACAATGCAGCTCTCTCATTTCAAATTGTAGTGGACCCGGATGAGAAAAAAAAACCCAAAAAACATTCCTCAAGTTCCTGTCCTGAAGGATGCAATGGTTACTATCGAACCAGTGAACAATTTTTGTAAAAGAGTACTGATATAAGAAATACTCAATTTTTTATATGGTGCTTATCAATCAAAAAATACAGAGTTTTGCAGGTGTTAGATTTGTTTTTTACTTTTCCATGGAATTAGGCATCTAAGAGTGATAATTCAGATGAGAGGTGGACAGGAGTAGGAGGAATAACAAAATAACAAAATTATTTCCCAGAAGAAAAGATCCCTTCAACATAAACACCCTGGCAAATCATGGCAACTCTCTGTCTGTATTTCTGCAGATTAAGTACCTTAAATATTCATTGCAAATTAACAAAACCCTACCACAGATATGTCATATACTTCGTGTTACCCAATACCAGCTTTCTAAATATTACAAGATCAATTTGATTACATTTTTGTTACAGCACATTTATACGTTCTTTCAAGCTTCAATTAAACAAAAATGAATTCTCTTAAATACCAGCTAAGTGTAATAAGTTTTGTAATGAACTCCTGTAGAATGTGAGGATACTTTGAAAAGCACTCATGTATAATCACACCGATACATAAGCATTGGAAGAAAAACCAACCTGAGAAAACCCAATACTAGTTACAGTTCCTTTAAGTTTCAGTAAACACTTCAGAGTGCCAAGCTTCTCTACACAGTTGTTTTATAGTGAGCACAATTTTTCATCATTTGCCCATATCAATTGACAACAATCAGGAAAAAAGTTACAATTGCTCTCCACTACATTTTCTGAAGCCATCCTTTCCCAGGATATTTTCAGACACAAATAAGTTTTTTCTTGTTTTTCTCACTGAATAACCGCAGTTTTTAAGAGAATCAGAAGATGTTACTAAGAGTCTAAATTAACAAAAGGTCAGATTGTCAGTCTCTTGCTTAAAAGCAGCTAATAAACTCATGCTTATAACTGAAGTAACATTTGTTACCTCTCCCTCCACATACTTATAAAAAGGGTTTTTTTAAATTATTGAGCATCAGCACATTAGCAATTATCGCATACGTTTTTACAGCAGAACAGTTCTAAGATTCTCTAGGAATCTGTGGTATAACATTTATTAAAAACTTTTAAAGCCCCTGATCAGTATAGAATCAGTAGCTAGAACAGAGACACCTCCTAGAACTGTTTTCTTCATGTGTGCTTACTAAAGAGTAAATTCAACCCTCTTCAGAAAAACATATACAGAATATATATGTGTGTGTGTGTATATATATATATATATATGTATTTACAGAGAGAGAGAAGCCAGGCTTTTACAGTTCTGTAGTGTAAGAGTGACTTCCAAACACTGTCAACAGTTTACACACCATTTATACACTGCAAAAGAAAAACTGCTTTTGTAACACTCAGTTTTCTGGGGGGGGGAAAAAAAAGGATTCCTTACAAACAGCTTATGTGACTCTCCATTACAGTATTGGGGTTAAACAGCAATTTGCAAACTGGACATCTATGAGGCTTAATGCATCTCCACATGCTAATCAGAGAGTATTAGATTATTTTATTGCAGGACTGCAAAGTAAGTTAATGGCCCATGTCTGATAGTTCAGATTGCAGGTCTTTATTTCTCATTCTCTGAGCAACGCCTAGCTACCCCAGCTACCCAAGCTCTGAAAGTTAGGATTACACTGTTAACACCTCCAAGTTGTGAAATCACTCCCACCTATCCACTTCTGAACCTTAAAAGCTGCAGATAGGAGCCAAGTCATAGCTTTGGCACAAGCATGACATGCTTATTACACGGCAATGGCCCACCCTTAAAGACATGCCAACACTGAGTGATTACACAGATTGAAAATGAGGTAACAGGAAATCACCATTTCTCTTTCAATTGACTGGGGTTTTTTTCCTCTGAAAAAACTTTTTTTCAGTGTGAAACTACACAAAGTTGCACATTTCACGACCATTTAGAGCATAACCTTACTGATACTTTCTAGCAATAAACATTGCAAGCAGAGAATATCTATTAATCATCAATAAGATACTCAGTGTGGAAAATCTCAAGACTGGCATCCATCTCAAAGCGAACACTATATAGATATCAGACCACATTACATGAGCTCCAGCTAATGTGTGTGGAAAACATGGTTCTTCAGTGCATAAAAACACTGGTTTCAGTAACTAGGCATATGCATTAGTGATGTTTCAAAATTGTTCAGCATACTAGTGGAAAACTACTTGAAATTGCATAGGGAAATCCAACAGAAATTCAACAAAATAAAAAATTATTAAGGGCAGAAAACATGTCAAAATGGAAAGAACCAGGGAATATCAATAAAGGCTTTAGATAATATCACTTTTAGACTGTTCTGTATCGCTTTAATAGGCACATTAAAAAAAAAATGCAAACAATAAAATCATCCCTTTCCTAAGAGAGTGTTTCTGAATTCTGCACCTAATGATCCTCCACTTTGGGTATTACTTATTTAGTGCCTAAAACTGAGATTAGGACTTGGATTCCTGAAAAGTCCAAATAAGTTAAAAGCCTTGTGCGTGCTAAATTTCAAAGGTAAGCTGGCACCAAATTCTTTGAAAAATTCACTATAATCATACTTGAAAACTGTATCCTTTTCACTTATTGATGGATTTAATCTACGCTAAACACCTTCTAGAGATTTTTGTGATTTTTCTGTAGTTTTCTTCAAACAGAAATCAGTGAAATTCCTTCAGCCAAATAGTTGCTGTGAGAAGTATTGTCAAATTCCTTCAGGTAAGGATGCATACATAACATTTCCATGTTTCTCAGAAGAATAAATCTCAAAGAACCTTGATCAAAGCCTGTACCTTTAAATATTCACAAAAACTAATAAAGCACATCTTGTTCTGATTACCACTTTTTCTAATGTCATCCACTGTTAATCACTTTGTAGATTTTAGTATTTTAAAGATCATATAGAGTAAAGTAACATTGTATCTCATAAATGGAACTGCAGAACTTCCTCTTAGTCTGTTCTTGCTCACCTCCTCCAATATTTCTCAGTTGCCTTACAGGATATTTTATCACCTAAATCTCATTCCACTGGCTTTTTCCAGTATAAGCAGTAAACTTAAACTAACTTAACTGAAAACCTATAGCTGTCTTATCCCACTGAATGTCTCATTTCAGTTAGAAAGTGCAGTTTTAAAAAAATGACTCCTCACTAGACGATTTTCCCTTACTGATACAATGGGAAACTGAAGTGACACAACAGAGAATAAGACCTATAATAACAATAGAGTAACATGCATTTACCAGAAAGACTAAAAAGCTGGTGTCTATGAGACAAGTAATGACTGAAACAGCTTTGTTCTCCCCTCTCACCCTGCTAAGAATGCAGTACTTTTCACAGCACTGAGATGCTGCTGTCCTACTAGCTTAAAATAGCTACGAGACTGAGTCAACTAAGCCACTGCTATTAGTGGCACTAGGTCAAGAGATTCATTACATTCATGATGCAACAATAAAATTTTCACTTTCTGTTGCATGCTGTGAAGTCCACCCTCGGATCCAATTAATAGCAGGTACAAATCTGGTTTTAGATCAAGCATCCTATAGTTGCAATTTTTGGAACTGTTTGCTTTAGAAAGGTGTTGAAATTCCTCACTGTCTCCTGAGATGAGTGACTGGTGGTATATGAGTAACAGAATGCTAAGAGGGGGCCCTCCTTTAAACTACACAGTCATTTTCCTCAACACAGTGGATGACTGAGTATGACGCATGTATGAGCATCTGTCTTTGTATGCTGTTCAGTTATGGTTGAGATTTATTCATTTAACTAATATTCACTTTTTTTTTCAATGAACTAACATCTCATTACAACTTTCCTTTTAAGTTGCTTTTGAGATAACATTCTTTCAACTGGGACACAAGAGATAAAGGAAGGAACAAATAAACTATGTTTAAAGAAAATGCTACAACTGTAAAATCTTCTTTTCAACCCATGTGGTTTTTTTTATACTTAGACAGTACACACTCTATATTTCTTTATATGCATGTCATATCTAGCAGATTAGAAATATGGACTTAATAAGATTAGAACTTTTAGGCAATATCAACATAAACACATATGTTTTGTTCAAAAATTACAAATGGAGAGGAAATTCACTGACTTCTTGCAATAGTAACAACACTCAACTTACGTCTGTAAATACCATCTTTTTTTTAATTATAATCTCTGAATCGAATAGTGAAAACAACTAAGCATGGGTATTGCAATGAACTGCTGTGACTACTGCTATGACTCATTCTAACGTAAACAAGTAGGTGTAATCTAATAGAATCAGATCTAAGTTTGTATAAACAACAAAGTGAAGGGAGATTTGGAAAGATGAATGGGGGAAAAACTGAAAAAAAAAAGTGGAAAAAAAACCCCAAACTATTACTGTACTCACTCTCCCCAAGTTTGGAGGAAATTATCAGTTTCACAGAGATAGTTGGTACAAGGTCACAAATATTCACCTTGACGCTCTCACCCCATTAGTTTCACTTAAACAGTACAGAATCTACAAAACTTCCATCTGCAGAAACACAGATGAAAACGATAGATCATTTAATTGGAGGAGATGAATTAAGAACAAAAAGGAACAAAGTAATTAAAGATCCATAGAAAAAGTAGACTAAGAACTTTGTCCAGAAAGAAAGGTCTATTAAATGAAATTGTAAGGAAAGAAATTAATAAATCGTAAAAGGCTGAAATCCTCATAAAGCATAAAATTAGAACAAAGAATTCAGTTGCCAGTTGTAGTTAAGGCCACGATAACATTCAGAATCATAAGATGGTTAGGCATTTTGTTGAAAGAAGAGTTTCTAGGATATATAATCAAAATACAAATTTAAGTCTCAGATGTGACTTGTAAGACCTAGTAAAATACTTTTTCATTATTACTGGTTGTGAATACATCTCTCTGGATGGATTCCTTTCTGCCTACTTCTAAGTGTTTAACATGGCATCATTCCATTTTATAATAATGTTAGTATTATTATTACAGATTTACATAAATGTATATCTTAAATATAACAAAAATAATACTCATGGTGACATCTTTGAAAGTTGCTTTATGTGGGCTACAAAAAAAATTGCAAATTAGAGGAAAAAAAGGATTCGTTTTATATCTGTTTCTCACTATGAATCTGCTTATGCATAGGTCTTCTCTATTTTGTATATTTAGCTCCATTTAAACAGAGTATGAGCTGCTTAAGAAGAAAAATGTTAAAAACATTATTTTAAATACATAATTAAAAAATACAATACAATCTCTTCCAAAACAAAAATCTCAGTCTAGGGTCAGAAGAATTTGCTTTCGGTTTTTGTTTTGCTTTCTCAGAACATGAGTTTTCAACTTTTCCTCATGACCGACCCAGTTGCCTGGATTTGTCACTTCTTAGGAAGTCTTCACTACAGCATCTTACACAGAGATAGTTCCAGTATAACACGTACATACTTCCACTGCCAAGTCAGTGTATGTAAGGGCAGAGGCACTTTACAGCATCCGAGAAGCTCTAGCCTTCCAGTACCACAGCTGTGCTCCTTTTCCACATCATGAGAAGACTTCTCAGGGTGTTCATGTTTGAGCAGATAGAAGCCAGTCACTCAGACTTGGTGAAACCATGATACACTCCTGATGGGAGCACCTAAGAAACGCAGGCTGTAAGGATCATTCCAGAGTCTCCTTGCTGTCTAATGTCAATTAAGCCAAACTGAGTCATTATAGATAATTTAACCTGTCACTTCAGCATGTGTACTACTGCCACCTTTTCAGAAGATAGTTTGAAAATGGAAGTTCACTTCAAAGTGGAAGCTGTTCCAATCCTCTTTGACTGATATACACTAAGGAAATAAAGAGTATGTATATATCCTCTAACATTAGCCACTTAAAGTGTGTGGAGTCTGTATTCCAAAGAAACCTCTCTATTAAGCTGGATGTCTGAATGAATTTTAAACTCGGCGAAAGTGAATTTTAAACTCAGTGAATTTTAAACTCAGTGCTAAGTTAGCTTCAGGAATTTACTTTTAGACCTTTGTTACAAAAGAATTTATCAGTTGAAGTTTTAAATTTAGCAGGAATTCCTGAATGAATGGTGCAAAACATTCCAGGAACAGTATCTTCCATAGTTATACAAAGATATATATATTTGTGTCACCTAGCTAATTCTTGTGTCTAGTTCATTTGATCAGAAGACACTATGCAGCATGGACTCTATGTAAGAAGAGTGCACTACTTCTAAACTCTAACAATCTGAAACTGTGTATATGCACGTGTTTCTCTCCATCATCTGTAAAGGCAGTCTACATGATTTTGTACAAGTTGCAATAAAAGCAGATTGAGAGAGATTCAGACACAGACTGAGATACAGCAGACAAATATATAAGGTTTCTTGTCATTGTAGTTTAAACTTCCAGTGGTGTTCACTCCAAAAAGTGCTAGTTATCCCTCGGGACCTTAAGCATTCCAGGTTAGGGTTAAAGTTATATAGGCTATTTGTGTATTACAGGACCTAGTCACCAGCTGTTCCTTCATAAAACGCATTCAACCCACCCTTCCTCTCTTACCTATGCACATGCTAGATGCCTTGGCAGGGAACCCTTGCATGCAGGCAAGGGGTTGTAGTCCAGTAACATTCCTAACTAGAGGACAAGGCAACCAAGGAATGTTGCAGCATGTACCTGCTAGAAATCATAGCTATAGACTACATTTTATAGCTATATCTATTTATTTTGGTTATTTAAACACACAAATACAACCTGTCAGAAATATTTTTCCAATTTTGCCACTAATTACAAGGTAATTGAACCTGGAAAGGCCCAGGATTGCATCACCAACAGCCATACAATAGCTCATGCAATGTTAGTAACAGTAGGTAGCAATAATGCACAAGACCTTGTTTTCTGAAGATCTTCTACGCAGCTCTGTATAATGTATACTATGTACACTGCTGGGCTAGTCAGGCAAAAATAAAAAGCTACTAATACTTCGTAGTTCCTAGTCAACAGAAAGTTGCAGACAGTAGCAAAGACAAGTTTTGTTTGCTTACTTTACCTTTATATTATTGACATCTTACTGTGATTAATCATAAAAATAGAAACATACACGGGAAACATATTCCCACTGCCCTCCTGTCAGTTAGACAGTCATTTCTGATGTTCTTCTTTAGTTTATTTTCTGCTTAAATAAACCTGCTTTCAGTCATGGTCACTTTGAAACTATTCACAAAGCAAGCAATTTATAAAAAGGAGACATTAAAGCCTGAGGAGTACAAAAGTAATCTAAAAATACAAGCAACCTATCAGAGATTACTACATAGTTGAAAGGCAATGCTCTTACAATGATTTAAAAACACAAGACCAAAAAAACAACAAAAAAATCCCAACACACAGACCTGACATTAATGGAGATCCAGCTATTTGTGGAGCAAAAGCACTCCTTGACATTATAACTCTGTTTTCTAGCTAGTAATTTCTTATGATTCATGCAGTGTAGGTTTATTTGAAATAAACTACAACAATAGATTGCAATCAAAATAATTACAGAAGTATGAATTTGCCTCAAGTTTAGAGCCAAGAACTTTTTTCCCAGGAAACTACTGAGGTGACAGCAGAAATAGTCCTTAGATCATTCCCGCACAAATCAGCCCACAAAAACAGTGCTGTCTTGAGTTACTACATCCTTAAATACTCAAAATTATCCTCTCTACATTTGTGGAAGGCACAGAGGCCACAATCAATACAGTCCTCCAGACTGCATCAGGACGCTATGGGAAGAGTGAGCTTGCAGAATGATCAATTTCCCAAGACAGTCACCCTTAAACTTGCCTTTGGAAGAGGGAGTGTTCAGTGACACATCAATTTCAACATGAAGAAAGAAATTATAACCAACATGGGGTTTCTCAGGAGTGTTCTGCTTTCACCGAGTCAAAACAAGCCTCTCACATAGATCCGCAGAGGTGAAAATACTTGTGTGGGCATTTTGGAGGTCCTGCTGCACCTCTTGTGTCTCTGTGACAATACCATCTCCCCACACTGCACAAATTATTGATACAGGAGCTGCATCTTTCATCTGTTGAGAAGACAAAACAAGTTTTTTGCCTGACGGCAGGAAGTATGAGATGTAGTCGTACAGCATAACAATATTATATCTCATCCAAAATTGCTCTACTTGTTAAGTGGCATGAATTAAGCTAAAGAGAATTCTTTGCACTTTTCTAAGGCCACTATGACTCATGCTTTAAAGTGCATTCGTTTTGTTGGCAAGACAAACAACTACTCACAAACAGACTCAGCAAAACTAATTTTCACTGTCTCTTAATCCCAGGTACCCTTTCCTACCAATAGACTAATCATATAGTAATTATGCCATGAGTAAAATAAGAAGGTGAAGTATAAATGACAGGCTATATCACAGACTCAATTCCTTCCCTTCCAAACTGCTTCTGTAGCATAGTGAAGACAGTCAGCTCAAGAGGGGGAGATGCAAGCTCAGTCTGAGGGAGGCTGCAAAGCCAAATCTTGCACAATTTGGAAGTGGATACTATAGCCACACCATGCTAAACATGGGAATCAAATAATTTATAATTCCCACCCACACATCTGCAAGCCAACACATAATTAACCAGAAACTTTTTATTAGTGATAAGAAAATCATTTTAAAATTAACTAAAACATATTTTCACAACACTGAAAATAAACTAAGAAATTTTCTTCTGTTGAATTTGAAAAACATGAGACCAATCAAAAATAAAAAGGAAACACTATTAGTCAGAAGTACTCACTGCTTGTACCCTTCTCTCCCACTGGACCTCATTTTTTATTATTATTCATCATAACAGAGAACCTTATCTTCAGTTCCTGAGAATTCTTTGCAATTTTTTTATGTGTGTGTGTCTGGGTTTTTTTTCCACCATCACTTTTTCAAATTTGGCATTGCTTATTCCATGCTTACCTATAAATCTCCTAATTTCCAAGGCAGCTCATACAATTCGCTAGCTTTTCTTATGTTCAGCAGCTAATGAAGCCATAGCTGGTGGCTTATGAATGTTCTGCACATGTTCAACAGCACCATTTTGATATTTACAAATGCAATTCTGTCACTATCTAAGATTTAGGAAGGTTACACTTTTAGGAGTAAACATTGACAACATACTGACCTTAAAAAATAACTGTTTAGTTGCATTGATATCCTTTCTCGTGTTATCACATTTATCTTACTGGGTATTTTGTCCTGACCACTGCTTTCAGTACTACTGGTGGAAACTAGGTATCACACATTTTTAAAAACATGGAAGTTTCATAGGATCTGTTCCCGTATTTCACCTTCAGCAAATCATAGTTATGTCTGTCTGACTTTTAATGTGGAATAAAATTATATCTCAGCAAAGTGAATTAACATGCAACACCAGGGACAGCTGCTGTATTTGTTAGTGTCATCATTTCAGATATATCAATTCATATTCTTCACTATATCCTTTATTTAAAAAAAATTCTACATAATAAGCAATGAAGCAAAAGATGAAAGACCTTCAAAATAATTCTATTCTCCTTACTCTGCGAGACAGTTTTGTATCAGCTTATGATCAGGAAGATGCTTACAGTATGCAAAAAGGCTACAATTAAAACTGTATTCTCCTTGAATAGATTAACAGAAATCAACACAAAAACATACCCCAGGAAACATATGAGGTTAAAGTTTTAGTCTAAGTTTAATCCAAAAAGCCAACAGAAAGTCAGTTAGTTTCATCTTTTGCCATACTTGCATTGGATTCATCGAGACCTCCAAATAAGTGACTCAACCCTGTATTCTCAGTGGAATCAAGAGAAGGTATTTCAAATCTTTTTTCAAAGAGCATGAGAAGAATAGGGGGAAAAACTAAGTGCTTCCAGCAAGGGAAGTGTTGAGAGAAAAAGATGAACTCTTGTCTATGCATCAGCAAACATGCCTTTCATAAAGGCAAAACAAGCCTTCCATTTTGTCTGTGTAAAGAAAACATACATGCTCTCATATTTCTGTCAAAATGAATGGTACCATAGTTAAAAATTGATGTGCTTCTATAAAAGTGTAGAAGTGGCCTTTGTGCTACTACTTATTTTACATAGAACATAATAAGATACTTACAGTTTTGATCTTTTAGAAGTATAGGATAGGAATGTTATTTTGATGGTAATTTACTGAACAAGGAACAATACAGTTGTAGGGGAAAAGAGATAGAAAAATATTTCTGTTATCTTATTTGTTCACCAGATAGCATTAATAGAAATAATACATGCAAACTCCTTTTGCAAGAAAAATACAATAATGAACTAATATGAAGTAATTGCCACCATGATCTACAAATCTCAGCAAGTTATATAGTTACTTGTCTGTGTACCACAACACCCAGTTTCACAAAACTGATTGATTTATTTGGAATACTACCAGATAAAGTAAATGTAGAACAGCCATACTTTAATGAATACCACAATTAACAGCATGGAATTATCTCTAGCAAAAAGACTTGAGATAAATAAGTTGGACCTATCTCATGGTTAAAAAAAAGTTACATTTCCTTATCTTGTATCAATCTGCACTCAGAATATATTATTATTTTTATTATCTTTTTTCTCCCCATGTTTCTTTTGTGTTTATACTAATATGATGGTTGAATATGTGAATTATAAGATCAATTGCAGCCTTCAGTATGAAGCTGCATATTTACTGTTTTGAGACACACCAATGATACTGTTCTCCACTTCCTTAATAAGTGAGTAGATTAAGCACTAAATAGAGGTGTACAGGAGGATTTAAAATAAGCTAGTCCAGCCACCTGTGAAAATACAGAGAGCTGCCATAGCTTCATTAACGTATTGACAATCAACTCAAGAGAATTCAAAGAAAACAGAACCTGTAGTATTGCTTGTACACAGTTCTCCAAGCATAATTTAATTGGTTAAACAAGGCATACTATTCCTATTGTATATAGTTAGTACCAGTCAGAAATTATTCCAAACAGAAACTATCCTATTACTTCTTTTATTAGGCCCTTACTAAACCAACAAATAGATGCTTTTCTTGTCTTCTCAGTATTTCAGTATTTCTCTCTGAAGCATGCTAACGAAACAGGCAGTATGCCCAATGCTTAAAGAAATCTGTATTGACTGTTATCAGTCTTTTAAAACCACTATCATGTTTATCTTATCAGTGCTTACAAGCTTCTTCCTGTTCAGATTACCTCATAAGAGTTGACTGACGAAATTGTCACCAATACTTGCAAATGCCTATAGTCAAAATCACACAATTTATAAAGAAATTAAAGATCTAGCAGTATTTTGACACAAATATCCCAGAGGCAGAAGTACGTCCTCCTCTCTATAATGCTACTGCGTGTGATTCATACAGAAAAGAGTAGAAAGTCAATGTATTGGCAAAGTGGTGAAGCAGATCCTTTGGTTATTCTTGCCAGGGCGTCAGGTGGCACAAACACTCTAAGTGCCCCCTAAAGATTCATAAATGTCCACTAGTGGTAGGGACTGGTGACAGACTATTATATTTCTGGAGCAAAGGCTTAGGAAAAATAGGCTGTAGCAGCACTTTACACAAAACAACAGAGTTTCTTGGCCCATGTGGATCTCTTTAAGGACTATATTTTTTTTTTGCTGTAGCCCACCAAAATTATCAAATTCCTGGGCTTCAAAACAACCTGCTACTAGATGTAAGAGTCATAACGCATGATTGATTTTTACATCAAGTACACAAGTATCTTCAATACTTGTGCAAAACTGAAGTTATACTTAGAGAAGGATGCTTTCTATAATAGAAAAAAAATATAGCAATGAAGTTTAGTAATATAGTGTCTTTGATATATGTGAATATTTGCTCAATATACTTATCAGAAAGAGGTTAACTGGTACTTGGGAGGACTAAATAAGGGAATAAAATACATATCCATGTTTGCATGTTGCCAGCTTTTTAACCAGACTTCAGAATTGTCTGTAACTATGCAGTATAGACAATATTGCAAACATTTTATATGGGGGGAAAAAAACCCAAACCACCATTTTTCTGCTAATTTATCCTCAAATGTAGTCACACTATTAAAATCAGATGGAAATCAGCGTATTTGCAGGACTCGAAATAACACATATGTTGTCTGGGAGGCTATGAATGTACTTCACTGCTCAGCATGCAATATGACACTCAACTTTTGCAACCTGTCAAAGACTAGTCTCCATGTTCTCTCACCTAAGATTTTTCTAAGTCACTTCTCTACTTTTGTCCCAAATATTGTTGTATCTTCACAGAATATAAATATCTCTAATTGGCACATGTATATATACGCATGAAATATTTGCCTTTCTCGCAAAGACATAAAGAGATGAACAGAGTAATTGGAAGAGAAGAAAAAGTTGAAATAAATTAGCCAATTCTGATTCAATCTTATCTCTCTTTGTTTGGGTTTTTTAAGGCTACTAATATGATATTGGAAATCCACTTGCCTGACTAGTACTAAGTAGTCAAGTCTAACAAATAATACTGAAAATCTGACAAATTCAGTTATTAAGGCAGCACTATCAGAGAAGCAGTTTCCCTTCTCTCTTCCTTGAATAATTATGAAAGTCCTTGAAATATCCTGGAATATTCAGTCTATAAAACCAGATTAAATGCTTCATCATCTGAGTCATTTTAATACATTTAAAATAAAAAAGGGCAATAGCTGAAGTTTTGCTGGTATTGTGTGAATATTAATAGAATGAAGACAGTAACATTCAGTGTTTACTTTACAACACTAAATGCAGAAATAAGAGTCTAATTTCTAACAGATTTTCTCTGCATTTAATTTGTGATTGTTTCAAGTTATATCACAGTAGTAGAGAAATACTACAACAAAGAAGCACTTTTGGAAAAAAAAAAAAAAAACAGAAATAACCATCAGGACATTTTCTGCCACTTCATAAATAGCTTGAGCTGTGTAAGACCAGCGTTTGCAAGTTATTTGGTTGTAGGCTATGCAAAACTAGATTACCTATGCTGCCCAGGTATAGAAGTTCCTACTACTTCAAAATAGAGTGTCAGATAAGGAAAAAAATCTGAAATACTTATATTTAAAGGATTTAAACAGATACTATCAGTTTTGAAAGACTCTTCATTAGTACCATCCTCCTTACAATTTTCAGGAACTTGCTAACAGATGATTAGTTAAACTATACACAATGCAGAAAAGTAATACATTGGTTAAATTCTAGCTTGTAAATTCCCAATTTCCTCCAAGATATACTTTTTAGGCATATTTTTGTATTTTTTAATTATAACTCTTGATTGCGACTGAGAACTTCTGAAGTTTGTTCTCAGTTCTCCCATGACATACGTGAATCTGCCAAAATCGGCAGTCCAATGCTCTTCATTTTTCATGGAAAACTGGAATTCTAATGTTTTTCTTGTGGTATTGCTAGGACGACAAGTTTGCCTCTCTCGCTTTAAGTATTTTGATATAGACAATTAGACTCAAGATAAAAACAACAAGTTTAAATTCCTAAGTAGAGTTCATTATGCCATGTGTGTAAAATTAAATGGTTTCACTATATCTCAAAGAAAATTCTTTTCCACAAGTGGCACAAGTGTAAGGGGCACTATCATACAATTTAATAACTCTACAAAAAGATGAGCAATTCAGAAGAGCTCTGAGTCACAGCAGTCACCTGCATAAGCAGTCTTTGCTAAAGAATTTTTAGTGAAAAAGTTTCATACTCTTATGTAGGTTTTGGAGTTTTTCTATGTTTCGTTCACTTGTAAAAGAATTTCGGAAAAATAAGCTATTGCAGTTTGACATATATCACAGTGGATGTATAACCTATAGTGACACAACATGAAAATCTTGCTCATTAGATTCAAAATCTCAATAGAAGATGAAAAATGTTTCTTTGCTCTTCACTAAAATAGAGCAAGTTAGTAATAGCAGGCATAAAACATAAGGCCCTTGGCAAAGTTTTCTTCACAGTCAAGGTGCAAGTCAAAATAAATCTTATTTTTTCCAGCAGTATGAACATAATTTAACATTTAAAAAGAGAAAATAAGAACTTACAGGTAAAACAGTCTTTGAGAAAATTTCTGCTATGACAAAGCTTCACATGGCCCTTCACATTACTTCCTGGGTACATTTCCTAGAACAAAAAGAAACAAGACACGTGAAAACAGTTATGTCAAAATATTATATACCTACTGTCTCTCTATATATATGTATACATGCATATACATAGACACCTATATTAATAGTGTAGGTATACATAATCATGTTATGAAGCAAGTTTTGGAAAAAATTATGGTGGTGTCTTCCAGATAGTACAACCTAAACCAATAATTGTGAACTTGAACGGTAATCTTAAATAACTTTATCAAATCCTATACCAGATATTGATTCTCATTAATCCTTCTGTAGATTCACAGATTGATTTGAGATGAATTCAAGATAAACCCTTGATCTTCCTGAGCACAGGAAAGCCATATATTATTTTCCTTTTATCAGTCATGCTAGTAGAATAAGACGTTTTGTAGCCAATTAACCCATATGGCATTGGCAGAATACTATTCAAGAATAAATAAAGCTTAATAAAGCAAAAAAGCTAAAAAAATATCTTTTTTTACTAGCAGTGTTTTTATACACATTTACTTGCAAAACAAAAAGTAAAATACATAAAACATCAAATAAATAAATCAAATACATAAAACACAAATCATCTTATGAGGGCAAAAATACAAGCTCTATCCAGCAAAGAACCCAAACCAGCTAAGCCCGAGTTGTGCATGTGGTGAGAGTTCGCAGTGGGCAGCTTCCTGCAGTGAGAGATGGAGGCTCACTGCTGCCACCCTGATCTGTTGCCTAAAACTCAGATCAGGACATTATGGAACACCTACTGCAGACTATTACCCATGCTGCTCTTTCATACAAGCATCAATAATGATGCCAGGGCAATCAAGAAAGTATCAAGTATTGACTACATTGCTGTGGGGTATGATGGGGGTGGTGTTTCAAGGGCATGGGAACCTCACATAGTTTTCTCCTCAGACCTTCCAGAAATGCTGGAGTAGTCCCATCGCAACTATGTCCATGTACATCAGGAAATGACTACCAGGAAGAATTATGGGGGAAGCTATCATTATACTTTTGTATCTCTTCAAAGAGCCTGTACATTAATGTATAGAGCATAAGGAACAGGAGGAATTAAGAGGTCTGCACACAGTTGGAGAATTACAATCTCACTGGGATCACAGAGAGAGAGTAGAATAGCTCACATGGACATGAACGAGAACAAGAAATATTCCTACTGTTGTTATTTCCAGCATTAAGAAAGACTATGGAAAATGGTGTCCTACTGCTGATGGAG
Organism: Colius striatus; assembly: GCF_028858725.1. NCBI lineage: Eukaryota > Metazoa > Chordata > Aves > Coliiformes > Coliidae > Colius > Colius striatus. The sequence goes on from NC_084761.1 coordinate 56,766,869, forward strand.
ACGTGTCACACAGGATATGGGAAAATCCAATACACTGAATGCCTACGTCTCACTCTTTACTGATAAAAACATCACTCAGCAATCTCAGGTCTTTGAAATCAGTCAGGAAGCGTGAAGCAAAGTAGATCTCCCCTCAATGGAGGAGGATCAAGTGAGAAAGCATTTAAACAAACTGGACACACACAGATCCATGGGCCATAATGAGATGCACTCGCAAGAGCTGAGGGAGCTAGCTGATACTGTTGTGAGACCACTCAGTCATTGAAAGATCATGGTGATTGGGTATGGGGAGTAGGAAATTCTGAGGACAAGAAGAAAATAAACAGCACTCCTACTTCAAAAAACACCAAGGAGGGTGATCCGTGAAACTCCAGGCCTGTCACAGTCTCACATCAATCCCTGGATGGGAATCACAGAATCACAATGGAGAAAATAATCCTGAAAATCATTGCCAAACACATGAAGGACATGGATACATGAAGGAGAAATTGTGCCTGACCAACCTGATAGACTTTCATAATGAGGAGGCTGACATAATGGACAAGGAGACAACACTGAATATTGCTTATCTCAACTACAATAATGCTTCTATCACTGTCTCTCTCCCATTGTCTTCTGCCTGACAAACTGATGAAGCATGAAATAGATCAACAGAGAGCAAGATGAACAGAAAACTGGCTGAACCTCTGGGCTCACAGGGTTTTGGATCAGTAGCACCGAGACTAACTGGAGGCCAGTCATCCAAGTCACACCCCAGGTGTTAATATGAGAGCTAATACTGCTCAATAACTCATCAGTAACTTGCAAGGTGCGACAGAGTTCACCTTCAACCAGTTCACAGATAATACAAAACTAAAAGCAGATGATACACCGGAAGGTTGTGCTCCCATTCAGAGGGACCTTGACAGGATGAGAAATGGGCCAACAGCAACCTCATGAAGTTCAATAAAGGGAAATATTAAGTCCTGCACCTGGCAGGAATAATCTCACACACATTGGCAGAAAAGGACCTGAGGGACAACAAGCTGGTCACAAACCAGCAATGTGCCCTCACAGCAAACGAGGCCTACAGCAACCTGGGCTGCATTAGGATGAATAGCATCAACAGATGGAGGGAAGTGAACCTTCCTCTCTACTCAGCACTGATGAGCCATCCTAAATGCCAGGTCCAATCCTGCACTTCTGAGTACAAGAGACACATAGGCTTACTAGAGCAAGTCCAGCAAAAGGACATAGGTATAACTAAAGGCCTAGAGCATGTTTTGTATGAAGAGAGATGGAGGCCTTGAGAAGAGAGAGCTCAGAGGGGTCTTACATATGCTTACAAAGATGGGGGTCAAAATAAAGCAGAACCAGAGACTCTTCTCAGGGGCACCCACTGAAAGGACAAGAAGCAATAGCAGCAATTAAGTAGAAGATACCACATTTTAACATATTGATTTTTTTTTTTCCCTGTAAGGGCAGTTAACAAATGCCACAAGTCGCCCAGGAGGGTTGCAGAATCTCCATCCTTGGAGACATTCCAAACCCAACTGGACAATGTGGTCCTGGATAACATGACCCTGCAGGGAGGTGAACAATTCCCAAGGTTCCTTCCAACTTCAATAATTTTTTGATTCTGTAGTGTTGTATTTAACTGGATTCTGCTTAAAATAAATTGAAAAGAGGTTAAATTAATCACCCATGAAATATCTTCTCCACAATATACGAAAAAAAGAACACTTCATTGTGCTTTAGCTAGTGTAAATGGCAGGAAAAGGTTATAGCTGAAAGCTAGCAACATATAGTAACTCTGACCCTGAAGAATGTAAGCATGTCTTTTGGCCTCTTTGATATTAACAGCAAGACTTTACAATCATAGATTTAAAGCAGTGGAAGAAATTCAGCTACTCTACTCTTATTCAATTCATTTTAAAAGTCATAAAATTTTCCCCAATAATTCCTGCTTCTAACTCTCCTAATTTTCCTTGAAGAAGCAGACTATACAGAAATACAGAAATTCAGGTAGATATTCACATGGGATATTTAAAATGTACATGTACATTCTTTCATCATATAAATAATGAAAAATCTCCTAAACCCTTAAAACCAAACAAATGTTATTCTGATCACTCAAAAAAATTTGGTAACATGCACTCTAAAAGTGTGAATCAACTGCATGGCTGTCACAGCATATGTGACAACTCTGACATGGTACGTCACAGTATTTCATACTAGATTAAAAACCACTGACAGTTATGTGGGCATTCATAGGTCTATGAAAGTATGGCCCTAAGAACTGTTTCACTGCACGTGGGGAAATCAACTCATGGACTAAACTTTATAACTCCCAGAAGTATAGATAGATTGCAGATTAAAATCCCAAAGAAATTTTTTTACAATCAATATATTACTTAGGAAAAAAAGTCCTGCATCACTTGAAATGATACATCTTTAAGAGAGGAGATTGAGCTTTTTTTTTTCCCAGAAGCTTTTTATTTTTAGAAGCTTGAATTTGAGTTATTGAAAAGGTATGATTATAAATTATATTTCAAATTCTCTATTTACTTAAAAAATTAACAACACATGCCTATTTTAATAATTGTATTTCTGTACATATGTACTCTTAAAAAAGCTAATGTGTAAGGTTACAAAAAACCTCTCAACAGCCAAGAGCATGTGAAGCTAACAAAATTATAATATCTGAAATACAAAGAATTTTCATTCTATAATGTTTGTGTACTTAGATGTAAGTTTAGAGGCTAGCCCAAAGGTAGTACATCACAACATAAAGATAGGACATTACTGGTGTTGTATAACACAGAAGACGAAGCATATATACCTGATTTTTTGTTTCATTTGTTGAAAACTCAAAATGTATAGGAAAACTTCACTAATGAACTATTCATATCAAACAGTTGTTTATCAATGGTGTAAGTTAAAATACCATAAAAATATACTATCCTATTTAAAGGAAGGCAAAACAAGTTTGCTTTAAAGAACTGTGTTCTAAAAATCAAGGTATTAGTATACTCATAAAAAAGGACGATTCAAGAAACCATGTTACATAGATTTGAGTTCATGTTTTCCTGGTTTTTCACAGAACATTACACAATTTCTATTCAATACCTGTATCTGTTTTATTTATCTTGGTCCATCTGCTCTGCAAATGTTCTTGCAAAGCAGTTTCCCATGGCAACAACAGATATCACATAGTCTCAGTCTTCTGCTGAAGCACTTCTAACTGATCCACTCCTGAATTTCAAGCAGCATCTTTTTCTGCAGTACTTAAGTAAATAACAAATTAATGGAGTACTTAAATAAACAAACAAAAAAAATCACATAATGAAACAAACACTCATGAATAAATTCCCCTGAGTAGGGTATTATTTTTAAATTTTATCTTAATGTTTTTATAATTTCATTTTTTGAGATAATTACATTTAAATTATCTAAGAAAATGGTGGGAGATCTATCTTTAAAAAACTGTCAATCCATTGACAGCTTTTACTTGATTAAAATATCAAAATCTTTGTTACACGCAGCAAAAATATTGTGCAAAATATAAATTTTAAAGAATAAGGTTACACTATGCTGAAAAGCAAGTTTTGGAATGAAAAGCCCACAATGATCGCTTACTGTGGGACAACTTCAGCTGTCACCACCTAGAAATCATTAATAATCCATCTACTTTTTTTCATTCTCTTGTTTACAATGATCCAAGAAATATAAATAAGTCTCAATACATTTTAATACAAGATTAAAAAAAAACAGTTAACAGTGATTTCCTGCAAATAAATAACATTTTACCTGACAAACTATCCTGAGAAACCCTTCTTCCTATTTTAAGAAGCAGCAGAAATATACAATACTCATTTTTGCAGATCTTCTAAAAACTCTCTTAAAATAAGCACTAAAAAAAACCCAAAACCAAAACCTCAGTAAACATCTGCTTAAGTTTCCACACAGTGGTTCTAGGTGAAACTGTAACTGAAGCATGCTTCAAGTCATAAATTAAAGAAGAATTGTCTTAAGTTAGGAAAACTGGCATACTGAATTTCAAAGTCTAATATATGTATTTTAGATTTGTCTGTCCAAAATCACTTGAAGCAGCTAGGAATAGGTCCTATGGAGATTTAAAAGGTAATGAGATCTTCTGGGTCATTTCTATACCACTATAGTTTATAGTAGTTTATAAACTAGTGGTACTTTAGGAACTACTACATATTAATGCAACCTCAGATACATAATAAACAACAGAATGAAACTCCCATGACATTTTTCTGCCAGTATCATCTCCTTTCACCTATACATTTACTTGGTTTTTTCCCAGAGATTCTCTTTTACTCATCTTGGATTTTGGCCCAAATAGGCTTTACAGGTTGGTCTAGATCGCTGGTCTCTAAGATGAAGTTCTGTACAAAAATCCTGATATTTTTAGGCAGAAAGGCTTCTTTGCATATCTTAGACATAAATGACACTATGGGCTAAAGTAGCAAATGTTTTTCTATAGAGCACAAGACAGATCTACGACAGGATGGCTCAGCTGGTCTGTTGTGTATGCAGCAAGTCCAGTTTGCTTTAAAAGTACACATAAATGTTGCTGAACAGACAAATCCAAAATACAAATACAAAAGCCCTCTCCCTGCAAATAAGAGGTCATGGAAAACCTCTTTGAAAAAGCACCTGTAAGCTCCCTGCTACCTTCACAATGATTTTCTACTACTCATCAGCCAAAATACACTGTCTATGGTTATTAGAACACAAAACTTCTATGTTTGCAGTGAACAAGAGATGCATTTTATCATCGCACGCTAAAAAAAATTATTCTGTATTTTTCTTAACACATTATTAAGATATGCCCTTGAGTTGCAGAATGATATGTTTATTATTTCTAATGTGTTATATTTCTCAAGAAAAAGGCAGGTAGTAGCATTTCTGACATCAGTCACTAAGGCAATGCTAAAAACCAGTAACTAAATTCCTTAATTGTACAAACATAACCATGCATAGGTTTTATTATTCTTTATGATAGCAACAGGACAAGGGACAATGGGATGAAGCTGGAACACAAAAAGTTCCACTTAAATATAAGAAAAACTATTTCACTGTGAGGGTAACAGAGCAGTGGAACAGAGGGGTTGTGGAGTCTCCTTCCTTGGAGGTCTTCAAGACCCTCCTGGACATGTTCCTATGTAACCTGATCTAGGTGAACCTGCTTCTGCAGGGGGGTTGGACTAGATGATCTCTAAAGGTCCCTTCCAACCCCTACCATTCTATGATTCTATGATATACAAAATGTTTGTCTTAAATGTGTAGATTACTTTATAAGAAAATCAAAAGTAAAAATATTTCATCCAAAACTAAAGTGAAAGCTATAAAAAGAACACTAGTGCATGTTTTCATCAAAACACATGTATTCTGTTTATTTTTTCATAAGAGGATAACATTTCTACCTGTTTTAAAATACCATAGTAAAAACATCAGTGATAAAATGATCAGTAATATATCTATTGCATGTAACAAAATTGAATATGTTAAATAAATTGGTTAAAAGTAGAGAAAGTTTTGAAAAATATTTTTCAAATATTCTACTTCAAAAGTAATAATCTAAACTAAAAATAAAATAAAAATTCATAAAGGACTAACATTCTGCTTTTTTCTGACAGGGTCTGAAAGACTATAAAGCCTTTAAATTATTAGAATCTATTCTAGAAGTGGCTAAGCAGTCAGTACTGTATTCATTTATCCTTTGTCCTTTTAAGCTTTCAGGGTGCTGTGTAGCCATAGTAACTATGCCTTTTCTCTGTGATATCCATTAGCTGGTTTCAGTCTGGGATTCAATACTAACATAAAATCAAAGTCAAAGATTAAAAAAAAATTATTATTAAAAAAAAGATTATCAGTGACAAGCATTCCTTTTAAAAGTCTTTTCTACATATTTTTGCTTTACACAACACCAAGAGAAACCAAAAGGTTAAAAGGACATCAAAATATAAACTCAAAATTAATTTTAAAACTTGGTTACCATCAGAAATGACACAAAACAACCTCAAAATACATCTCAAAGAAAAAACAACTCTCATTTGCATTGTCAAGTCAGTGCTGCTGGCTGGCTGGCTATCAATAAAACAGCACAACAGATGAGCTTTCAACCTCATCATCTCACTCCCCTTCTGACAGCAGACTAACATGCAAGTATCAGAAAGGAAGAGAGACCAGGATTTGGACAAGCCCACAGAAAAGATGAAAACCACCTTTGTTCCTGCAGTATCTTTTGTGTGATAATTCAGACAGACTACAAATAATCTGTTGAATCTGTATTGTAAATAATTCTGTCCATAGGATACAGAAAATCTTGGACTCATTCCATGTAAACAACATTGAAAGAGGGCAGGTGTTTCAGAAGATTAGGATAAGCTCTGTGTTGTACCTGTTTGGAGATGTTGGGTTTTGTCATGACAACCATGAGTGTGAATTGCTCAAAGCTCAATTATGAGGAGTTAACACTTGGCAACTAGGAGGAGCCACAGTTTTCTGAAAGCAGTTGGAATATATTCCAAAGTTGGAATCTGCAAAGTGTTGGGTTATATTCCACAATACACTAACTTAAAAATAAAGAATTCCTTCAGTCTTTGTACTGAATATTACATTTCTTAACTAAAAATTTTCACTGCCTCTTCAGTTGTTTAGCTTCTGATGATTTGATTTTACACTTGCATTTGATTCAACATAATGCTGAAGCAAACATGATTCAAAGACTAAATATCTGCCATGGTAAGAAGTGTGCATGTTTGGGCTGGATGATGGGGAGATTCACACTAAGAAGAGAAAATTAATACACACTAGTATTTTATTTCTGCCTTCTAGCTCCTTACTCTCCTATTGTCCTTCTTATAACAGTAACAAGACTGAATGGCAAGGTCATTATTATATAGGAAAAAGAAAGATCACATCATTATTTTTCAGAGGCCACCAAGACTGCAAAATTAGATCATACTTGCATTCAATAGAAGAAAGAAAAACAAATCACGAGAGTTACTTGGATCTAAATCTCCTACTTTTTCCATATAATACACTGCTTTTAAAGTCTTGACTTCATTGAAGTCAATAGCAAAACTCTCAGAAGCGTCAGTGGAGTAAGTAGTTCACTCTATGTATATTTATTACAAAGATGGCAGAGGGAATTAAAAGTCATGCTTCCTGCCACTACAGTAGAGGAAAAAGTCATGCCATCACTGTTTCAGTGTGTGGCTTGGTCAATGATTCTGTGATCATCACCTTGTCCTTGATCTAAACTAGAATGGTAGCATGTTTTAAAAGTTGCACTTTTCAAGTTATAGTTCAATTATAGCCCCAAACCCTTCTGGGAGTTCAACACTCAAAGAAAGATGCACAAAATACTTCTTTCCAAATATTCTTGGTGTTGTCTTTCAAACAAAAACACAGAAATGTTCACGTGTAAAACACAATAAGCGTACTGAGGAAGGCAGGGATAGTCCTAATGGTTAAACATTTTGTCAAGGCACTAGAGATAAGATACTCAAAGACATGAACCTTACTACTAAAAAAATACTAAATAAAAAAAAAAACCAAAAAATCAAAACCTTTGTTGTTAGTGATGACCGTTCAATTTAATGCACTCAGGCTATAAAACAAAGTACTTCTATCCATACTGACAGTACAATCTGTAAACTATAATCTTGGCAAAGGAGAGCAGAGTATAAAGGTGCTTTCCTTTTTCCACTGTCTTACTGCTGCAAAAGCCTCACCATGGGAAGCAGCATTGATGTGACAAATCACAAGAAATTACATTCACCTCTGTGAATAATAATTACCTAAAGTTGGAAAAAAAAATCAGAAAAGCTGGAGATTTGATGGAGTGTACATAGATGTAGGTGTTCCCAAAAGACTTGCAAGTGTTGCAAAACCCAATGAGAGCTTTTGCAAACACTACAACTTGGAATGCCTTGAAAAACACTGGTAATTTTCTGTTCCCACAGGCTTCACATTGAAATGCTGCACAGCATTCTCTCTGTACGTGCCTGTTTAAATAACTTTACCATTTACCTACATTTATTCCATGAAAGTTTGTTTTCAAAATTCAGAAGTTATTCTTCCTTCCTTTTTCACATTAAAAAACTATAAAGGAGATACCAAAACTTTAATCCACACATTTTCACAGCTTTAGTTTTCACTGTATTACATTCTAGTGGGTTAATACCTTCAAAGCTCTAAGAATATTCCACAAGGTTTAAATTACAAGGGAACAGAAAATAAACCTCTCTTTAAAATCTGTCATACCAAGTGAAATAAACTTGGGAAAGTACTAGTCATGGCAAGTTTAGATTTCCTTGACATCTGAAAACAGAACCTCATACAAATAAAACACACATATAGGATCTTCATCTGAGGATGCTCCGCAAGGATGTTTTCTGTGTCCAAGGGTATTATTTCTTTCACATAAACCTCTCTCCTCACTCTCCTTTCCAATACTTTGCAGTTGCCATAGTTACCATTTCACATGACCATACTGTGAGTAATGACCTCGCATTCAATAATCCTCAAAGGCTTCAAGTTTGCAAAATATTTCAACATAAATGCAGAAATTTTGCCATGAAATTTCTCAAAAGAGTGGCAGGTGCCAAGGCACATTCAAACAAATTACTCTTTTTGGTTATTTTACTTGCTGAACTTCAAACTTTCACTCACAATGAAGGCATGGGAACTGAATGAAGGTATAGGAATTGAAATCATGGCATATGTAATTTCAATTATAATTTCAAATGGTTTAAAATAAGGAAGGCGATTCAACTGTAAAGCAAGTTTCCTCTTTCCAAATTCCAGTAAAATCACACAAAAATCCTAAAACATTCCTAACCTACAACAGAGTAAGCAGAACCTGAGTCTTTCTATAGCATTTACAGAGTAACGTTCCACACATGGTTTCAACACAGCTATAAGGGGCACAAAATACACAAACAACATGAAGGGTGACATAACCAAATCATAGTGAAGTTCGGTGTCATGCCTGTAACAGGTAAGTCATTGACTCCGTAATTACTGTTCCGTAATGAACAAAAGTAGATATACTGGATTTCTGCATAAGGTCTCACAGCCTTGGTCTTACTGAATACATTATATAAAGAACTCTGCTTGGAATATTTTTGAATTGTGTCTTCAATCTTTTATGTAACACAGATTGTGTCTACTGACTGATATATAAAACTCAGGTACACATCATCTGTATTCAAGGGAACTGCTAGAAAGTATAAATTAATTTGTCTTCACTGAATGAATTGTTGGATTCTTGGGCCCCTGCTGTAAGTTTCCAAATATGCAAAAGGAAACTCTTCTCCCTACTTAGATGAAAGCACACAAGTGATTACAGAAACTGTCCTAACTTGCAAATATGTGATGGTCACAGGAAAAAAAAAATAAGGTACAGATTCAATCATTTTAAATCCTAGAATCATAGAATGGTAGGGGTTGGAAGGGACCTTTAGAGATCATCTAGTCCAACCCCCTTGCAGAAGCAGGTTCACCTTTCCATGAACTAGAATAAAGTAGATCCCGTTCAGTTTGTTCTATTCAGTGAGATGAGATGCCTTACACACCACTCAGTTTTTCTTTTCTCTTTCCTGCTACCCTGATCGAAAAAGAAAATAAAATGGCAACAATAATTCACCTGGATTACAGACAAACGGACACAATGATGATATAAAAACATAATTCCTGTCCACTTATTAGAACATAAACAATTTGCAAATTGGAATTTTAGTCACAGAGTATCACTAGCTAGAGTCATCACTCAGGATCACAGAGGTGTGAGAGGTTATTTTCATATTCATCTTGTAAAATTCTGTCATGTTTATCACAGATCTTGATTACAGAATGCCTTGTCCCTTATATCTCTAAATCTGTGCTCTTATGAGAACATATTTGAACATTCCACATTGGTTTTAACCTTAGAATAACAATGACAAAAAGCTACCTGTGAAAATCCAGCACTTTGTAATAGATGCATTAATTTCCTCATTTAGTATGTTTGTCATCTTTCTCACCTATATATGGCGAAAATTTTTTAAACTGCTCTTCTGATGACACTAACCCTGCTGACCTCAAGTTTTTTTAACATAGACAGAGTGACTAGAAGGGTTCTTCTGTTTCCAACATTTCCCACCATGGCCTGGCCTAGCATGACAACAAGAGCACAGTGGAAGATCAACAGATGGCCTAGAGCCAGATGAAGCAGATACAAGTACTTCCCATGAACATCAGAACTGAGGAAGCCAGGTTCCTGCATCTGTTGATTGGCTTTTTAGATGAATTATACTAACATCACATTATCACCTTCTGCAAAATATTTTGGTCTCTATGAACAGTCTGCCACATTTGCAAGAGTACTTAAAAATCCTCACTCATATTAACAGCTACTACCAGTCAAGTTCTCCTAAAATCAACAGTGATCAACAATGAAATCTGTCCAAATTGTTGGACTCAAAGGGTTGTGGATCAGCAACACCAAATCCATCTGGAAGCCAGTCATCAAAGGCACACCACAAATGTCAATAAGAGACCCAATACTGCTCAACATCTTCATTAATAAATTGCAAGGTGAGACGGTGGATGTTCAGCAAGTTCGTAGATAATGCAAAACTAAGAGAAGTAGTTGATACACCAGAGGGTTGTGTTGCCATTCAGAAGAATCTTAACAGGCTAGAGAAAAGAGTAAACAGTAACCTCATGAAGGTCAACAAATGGAAGTGCAGAGTCCTGCACCTGTGGAGGAATAAGGGCAGACATCAGTACAGAATAACATAATTTGCTTGGAAAGACTTGCAAGATAACAAAGTCCAACCACTAACTTAACAATGCCATGTCCACCACTAAATCATGATACAACCCAGGATGCCATTGGCCTTCTTTGCTAACTGGCACATTGCTGGCTCATGTTCAGCCATCTGTCAAACAACATCCCCAGGTCCTTTATAGGTTGGGGGCTGACTACCTGGAAAGCAGCTTTGCAGATAGACCTGAAGGTCCAGAGGGACATGGTGACCATGAGTCGGCAATGTGGTCTCACAGCAAAGAAGACCCACAGCAACTTGGCAGTGTCACCAGAAAGTCAAGGAATGTGCTCCTTTCCCTCTGGTCAGTACCAGCAAGAAACAACTGGAGTGCTGGGTCCAGTCCTGTGCTCCTGGGTACAACAGAGACATGGACATAGAGAAGCAAGTCCAGCAAAGGGCTGTGAAGATGATTAAAGGACTCAAGCATTTTTTGCATGAGTAGAAGCTGAGATGTAGGCATTCATCATGGAGAAGAGAACACTTGGTACGGGGGTCTTATCTATACTTAGCAATACTTCATGGGAGGTATAAAAGGAAGACAGTGGTGTCAAGTCACAGGACACAGGGAAATGGGTAAAAGCTGAAACACCAGAAGTGTTTCATCAGAAAACATCAGAAAAATCTCTCTTACTGTCAGATTGGTCAAACATCAGAAAATGTCACTCAGGTTGTTTGGGGCATCTTTATCCTTGTATCTGCTGAAAAATGACCTGACAGAGCCCTGTGCAATCTACTTCAGGTGGCCCTGCTGAAAGTAGGGCAATTGTGCTGGACAATCTCCAGACATCCCTTTCAACCTCAACTACTCTCATTTGTGTTAAAAACTAACATCTCAGATTTTAAAATAAGAAATACATATGAGGTTTCTCTCCTATATTGAGAATTAACATCCCTACACAGTGTTCTGTTGCAGTCCATTAGGTTGTTGTATAGTGTCAACTGTATGGTCAACTGAACTACTATATTCTCATTATTGACTGATTGCCTTGCCTTGAAAGTAACAATCCTCATATTCATCAGCACCACTAGTGTCCAACTAATTGTAAAAAAAAAAAAAAATCTTAAAACAAACAAATAAACCAGGGAAGACGGTTTAAAGGAATAAGTATTCTGTGATTTGTTTTTCAACTGTGTATCAATAAAATGATTTCTTAATGTGATCACTTGGATTTTTGTGCGTAGACCTTGCATGACATTCAAAAGTAAAAAAAAAAAAAAAAAACAAAAAAAACCCAAAAAAACCCTTAAAGTTTGTGATTCTCAATGAAGTGACCTGTACCTCTCTTTTACTATTTCTTACTTATGAGAAGCCTATTTTACAACTGAAATGTTGCTACTCATCATAACCTCCCTTTATGTTCTGTTTTGATGCTTTGTGTATAGAATATTTATCTGGTGTTTAAATTAATATTTAATTGAAGAAAATTCAGTTCTGTATAGCTCATGGATTTCAGAAATCATAGCACCTAGCTGTCAAATAATATCCAGCAAGATATTGTGTGGAAGTTCTACATGGGGAAGAAGTACTACACACATCTTCCTGCCCCCAAATGCTGCCTCCCATTACAAACCCTCATTCTTTACACAGCCACAGGGAGTCATTCTATCTCTCCTGAAACATTTCCTCACTCACAACTAGAATTTTTTTCTCAATTAAAATCATCACTAATTTTTTTTTAATGCTGAATTCATTTTAATCTAGGTCTCTTTTTTGCTATGAGTTACCTGGAGGTTGTTCAAGTTACCTTTTTTCTAGAATAAAGGAAGAAACTAACAATAGAAGGGAAAAAAAGAGAGTTCTTGGGGTATTACTGACTTAGAAGCATTTATGAATTTACACACTCAGAAAGTAAAACAAAGTATAAGACAGAGAGAAGGATACATGACAGGATGTGTAAACATCACCAGGTCATAGAAGATCTAGTGCTTCTTTCCTTATGGTGATTTAATATACTGGCAATGTTTTCAAAGTTAGCGAGGTACCATAATATAATAATACGCTTTTACCTATGATGGTGCTGTTCACAAGTAGCATTGGAACATTTAGATGACTATCTTAGCATACCTCACTACTAAACTAATAAGGTCTTACTTAACCTAAGGAAAGTGCAGCTGAAGTTCCCGCATATTTAAGATGGGGTTATAATGAAAATGTTGCCTTGAGGCTGGAGCAAATAGCTTAAGTTAGTGTCTCAGGTAATCCAATTTCTGAAATAGGAGACATATGCAAAGCACAGTCTTAGCAATGCCAGTCTCTCTGACTTAGTATTTGCTATCTACAATTCGGTATTTTCTCAGAATTTCCATTTCATAGACTCTATTTTCTCGGCTAAAGAGGATACAATATTATGTTTTTACATCAATTAAACCCAATCTCAAAACTGTAATTCTCCTAGATTTGTGCAACATATTGTTCAGACAATATGTATGCCCTGAATTCCTGAAGTGGATGTCTAGTACTAAGAAAAATCTTAATTATAAAAAATTGCCATGAAATCAAAACTTCTTCATTCTCAGGAAAAGAATCAAAACAAAAATGAAAGCCCGGGTCCATTTTTCACATGCACAAGGAAGGTACATATTCTCAGAATTTTTTCCTAATAAATACTCATGGAATACCAGCATTTCAAATCACTACTACATTGTATATACTCTAAATGAAAAAAAAAAGCCTAAAAAGGACAAAATGTAAGCTCTGCAATTTAAATAAAGACTGGCACTTGGTTCTCTGCTTCTTGCATGAGTGTGTTACTGCACACTGTAATGCCTTATATTTACCAGAGTTTGTAAGTGGATTCACCTGCATTATTGCATTAAGCTCAAGTCATCAAGTACAGTAAAAGGGCTTCTACACTGATGTAGCATAGTTTTCTTGAAAACAAGCTAGAAAGAAATATTGAAGTGAAGAAATTTGGTTCTAAAGTGTAAATGGAATGAAAAGTTTTGCACACAGCTGTCTTCCCCCATGTCTCATCCTTGCACAGTAAGTTCTTTTTTACCGGTTTCAGACCAAGTCTAAACTTCAAGCAATCCTCTCATTTGTAACAAACTCCAGGCAGTTCCTTTTCAATCTTCCAGATTACTTTTCTAACCACCTTTAAAAATTGAAACCCACAGACAGAGTCACTGCCTGCTTCTCAAAATCCCATCTTACCACCTGTTCTAAGCCCTCCTAGCAGTCTTAGACCACTTGTGCCACCCAGCACTATCCAAGCCTCTCCCCAGGCTGGGAGGGAGCAGCCTTCCCTTCTTCTCAACTCATTTTTTTAGCACCTGGCGGAAGGCACACCGCTTCCACACTGGTCCAGCTATGCTCTTTTCACCATAAGAGGATACAGAACAGTAAATAAACTGCAAACAAACTGCATAGACCATCCATCACACATCCAGACTCTTCATTGTTTAGGTAGATAACATCTCTACAGATGTGGAATTTCTGAATGACTTGAGGTTAAGTTCTTATGAGAAATATCAGATTTCCACAGAATCCTTCCTGCTATCTTACTAGCAATTGGTTTTTTTGCCTCTTACTTATTTTTTTCCAATATACTCTGTCTCCTTGAAACACTAGATTCTGGCTAACTCCTCTTAAGGATGATCAAAGCTGGGAGGCTTTTGTCATTAATTACTCCAGATGTCATGTTCTGCATCTCAAAATCTAGCATCCCAAAGCTCAGTCTTTGTGCTGCACTTAAGCAAATATTCCCAAGACACATCATGAAGCATATTTTCCACATCACCTGTAGAGGCTGAAAATTGTCTTCCTATTATAGTTCGCTTGAAATGGAACTGAATTGAAAAGGAAATGATCATCTTATTCCAGGTTGCAGCAGAGAAAATAAATTAGACTCTTCAGAAAAAAAAAACACAAAACCAAAAAAACACACAAAAAACCTCCACCCACTGACATATTTATCACTAAGGCAAACCTACACACAGTGTTAACAGAAAAGCCCTATAGAGTCTATATGCAAAACCATGACTCTGGACTCTGCCAGAGTTCAGTCAACGAGCCAGAGAGCAGGCACAACAGTGAGTGCATATGTGCTCATGTGGATGTAGTCTTCATGATCATGTGGAAGCATCTGTGACTATCAACATAAATTGGTAGACCTCATAAAATTAAGAAAATACCTCTAACTCTTAAAGCTGTCATCCATCAGGTGTCTTTTAGTTAGAGGCACCCACTGCTCACAGTAAACACTTTCCAAAATGATGTCATATTATGATATCATATTTCTTGTTTCAACCCATGAAAATATCTCTCCAACTGTAAGTAGGAATATCCTTATTTTATCCAAATTCTATTTGGATAATCAAGAAAAAGGATGATAGTATGTGACAATCATTGCAAGTATGGCAAAAAGTATACTATATAAAAATTATATTCTGGCTAGGCACTTCCTGAAAAGCCCCAAAGGCCTGGTGGAAATCTGCCCCACTACTGCCAAGTGTCTCAAAAATCACTGCTAAATATGGAAAGAGAAACCTGAAGATGTAAATAAAGAAAAAAGTAATAAATACCTTTCCTTTTGAAGGATGGCCTTTTGACAGTAATGCCTATCCCTATAACTATTTACTATTGTTCCAACAACTGGAAAAAAAAAAGACAGTAAACTGAAAATCACTCATAGGTAAGATTCACAGTTGGGGTTCTGCCTGTTTATATTAAGGTGATAACATGTGAGAATGCTTATTTTGTTTTTCTGCTTTGTATCTGGCACACTATCAAGTGCCAGGTTTCAGCCCATAACTTTAGGCAATAGTGGTCTAGCTTAAGTATAGCTACAAGATTGTAAAAGAACTCTACTCTGAAAGCAAAGTAGAATTGCCTGCTTCAGAAGATAGGCTTATCTCTGAAAAAAAGCAGGAGTTTCCTACTTGTAAAAGGCTCCAGCATATACTCCTGACTACCTGGAAATGATCAGAACCCTCTCACATGCATTTACGAACTCAGTCATTCAACATCAGCATAGTGCAAAGCCAAAAAAACAAGTCTTCTGAAAGTCAGTGTGCAAATCTCTTTCCTAAGGAAAAAAAAAGGCAGTGATAAGATATAGCCAGATGTTAGTCAGTCACCTGGCAGACGAACACCCTCAACTACTATAACAATGTGTTTGCATAAAACAATATACAGTTCAATTTCCAGAACTACTAGATTTCATAACAAAAGCAGAGCCTGAAATCTTTGAGTCATAAATGGATGCTGAATGAGTAAGTTAATAACCAACTGGAAAACAGAGTAAATGGAAGATGTAATATATCAAGTTGTGATTATAGTTTAATCTAGTCACTATTTCTATCAGTTTGCATTACAAATCACTTGACTTAAATTGAAAATAGAAATCTTTTTTTTTTACTTTTTTTTTTTTTTAAATCTAGAGAATTGACTGACTTGTGATGACAAAGTCAAAGTCTTACACACAGCTTCTTGTGACTTGATAAATCCCCACTGGAAAAAAAAAAAAAAGAGAAAAAAATTGATGCATACTAGTACAGTAGCTAGATATTCCTTGATGACACAGTCTTGCCACAGTCCGAGAGCTTCCCTTCTCTTGCTTCTGTTAGCTGCCAAGGATCTCATTTTGTAGTGTATAGATTTCTTCAGGGTGTCTTTTTTTTAAAAAAAAAAAAAAATCGATTCATTCAGATCCATGTTTTAATTATCACAGAAGCAAGAGCTCCAGTATGTTGGTTTTTGCTTCTTTGCAAGTTAAAAAATAAAGATCGTTGTTTTGGTTTTTTTTGTTACCTGGTTGATTACATTCATAAACTACTTTATGGGGAGACAAATTCTCACAGGACTAGCCTAATTAAGAAGTCAAATTGCTATGCTGATTACAGACACTATTAATGAACTTTAAAATCAGAGTAATTTAAAATCTTATGCATGGTTTCTGGAAACAGTTATGCTTTTTGGTTTATCAAGTATTACAATTTTCATGTCAGAGAATGACAGATTTGAGTTTTTTTAATTTGCTCTCTAAAAGCATAGCTGACAAGATTTGAGTTTTTTTAATTTGCTCTCTAAAAGCATAGCTGACATCACTTTACTTACATATTTTCCTATCACACTTGTCAACTACAAAAAAAATTCAATACTGTGAAATACTCTCAGAGTTTTGTGATGTACCTTCTGACTAGATATTTTAGAATAAAAATACTGTGGTTATATTTAGGGAAATCCAAATGATCAAGTCAAATAGGTAAGGGAAGCAACCTCTTGAGGGAGCTCATTGCCCAACTTACTAACCTACAGAGGACTGGATAAAGGCTTAAGATAAGGGGCTAATTAAAAAAAAAAAAAAAAAAATCCACTCTGCAGTAAACAGATCTTTCATGACCCAGAGTTTCTATAGCCCTAAATTTCATGCTCGCATAAATCACCTAGGCTAGGAGAGACCTCAGCTGGTTTTCAAGTAGGGAAAAAAATTCCCAGAAGAGACATAGAATTTTGAAAACAAGGAAGCTTTGTAATTTGAAAATTCTCTTTCACAAATGCTGTTGTACCAGCAACAAGAGTCATTGTATTTGATTACAAAAATGACACTGGGAAAATGGAGTAACACCATTCAGGCAGAAATTTATTATTTGAAATATTCCAAGAACAGTATATCATAATTTCTTAAGGAAAGGATATATTATTTTTAATTCATATAAAAGTAATTGAAAGTATTTTAAGTATTAAAAATATAGAAGTTATAGCTTTCCCTTCAAAACTCACAGGTCTGTGAGCTCTACATGTATTGAGACAAGTGACAGAAATGATAGAAGTGGAATCCAAAATAGAACAGTTTAGAATACTCTGCTGTGCAAAATTCAGTGCATAAATTGCAAAAGACTGTTTTAAAGCACAGGGTATCTGTAAGCAGAGAAATTAGCAAATAAGGTAGGAGATAACAATTTACAAATATTTAATAACTACAGAAATGCAAACATTTTTTTTCTTGGTTCACTGGAAATATAAAATAAATATAGACATTTTTGGTCAGATAGAATATAAACATTAAAAGCTTCTGGTTAATAAAACAAAAACAAAAAAAACCCAAAATTAAGTCTTTTCTCAAAGTGTTTCTTGAATGTTCACCTTAGCATGCTATGTTTCAGTTCGGCATAGTGGAAGAAGGGGCCTGATTTTTTAAGAACATGAAAGTAAATGTCAAAACTTAGTGCTATTTTCAACTGAGAAGCATTAGGCTTCAGCATTTTCAACATACAATAGTATCTTTTTTTGCTTTGGTTTTAATTCCTCAGGAAAAAAAAAAATGTGGGTGGATTTCTTGTGGAATGAACAAATCAACAGAGACAGAAAACATATGTCTAGTTTCAGTCGACTCAAATATGAATCCTGTAAAAAAAGTTACTCCTACCCACTAATCCTGCAGAACTATTGACTTTTGGAGTTTTCTCTCTTTAATTTTTGTGTACAGTCCAACTTTGATGATGAAGCTATTTAAAAGTGTGAAGTCTTAGAACTTTTAGTGCATTTAAAGTTTATTTTGCTTTTTAAATTATTATTATTATTTTGTTTGTTGCTTGTTTAATAAATATTATTAAATCTGCTGGTTGATTTAGGCTTATTAATACTTGTTCATTATTTTTGCTTCATGATTTCACGCTATGTCCTAGAATTATGTGGTAAGTTTGATAGATAAGTAATAAAATAAAGAAAGAACTAGTAGGAGGATGTCCCACCAGCTAGAAACATTTCTTCTAAACTACAATGTCAAGTGAATCAATTGGATATTGTATTATAACAGTACCAGTAAATGACAATTATAATATGAAAAACTGCTCATCATCCTACGACAAGTTCAGCCTGTACAAGTTTCACTAGTCACCATGCTTAAAATTCTCACTTAACATATTTTTACAAGTCCATAACTATTTGTAAAGCAAGAGTTCAGTATTTTGAAATATTTTTGTAAAAACAAGTCTATCTGCAAGCAACATTCATCTCATGCAGAACTTACTGCCTACTTGTTGCTTTCCTTTTGCTTAGAATTCTCTGTATGCTCCACAGCTATGAAGTCAAAACCGTGCCATGCTATTACATTGAATATGCACACAAATGCAATAATTTATTCAATATTACATAGATTTCTAACAAAATAATGAGAGTTGAAGCCTGAATGGCAGGCATCTCAACCAAGAAACTGTCACTAAATTGAGACATCTCTCAATAATACTTATTTTTTGAGGGAGTTGGATACAGAGTATCACAATTCAGGAATAAAAAGTTTAAAATGCATACAGCTGAACATACACCATAAATCTAGCCTCAACAACATTTTAGAAGTCAGGCAATTGAAATAAAATGTAAATACACTGATCATGCAGTTTTCGCGGCATATAGTTCCAAGGCACTAGGATTAACCCTCATGTGGTGCTTTACAGTCTTCCAATGGTTGAAGAATGAGTGCAATAGGACTCACCTTTCTCCCTCTGTCCCACTTGGTTCTTCTAAATAGGGTATACTTAGAATCTGTGGTTGGACCTGTACTTTGATAATATGATTATAGTCACTTCATCGATAAACCTCATTGTTACCAAAACTATTGATAAAATTAAGAACAATACCAAACCTAATATTGTTGTTTTCATTTACCAATTTATGTACAAGAGAGTCATAGACCTTCTACACAGAATTCTTAAATTCAGTATCAATGCTTCTCTGTCTTATTTTAAGGTTACATGTTCACCATTCAATGCAAAAGTTATCAGCGCAGTAAGTAGAATTAGCTGTCAAATTTCAAGCAAAATTAATTTAGGAGATCTCTTTCTAAATTATTCACCAAGTGGCACTTGCATAAAACTGCTGTACAAACTTAGATGAGAAAAATATTTTCATAACTAAACCCTATGAATTTCACCAGCCTTGCAGAAAAAAAAAATGCTGCAAAAGTGCTCACTTTGGTTATGAGTAAAGTTCTGTTTACATAAAAAAAATACTAAAGTTTCTCAACAAAATATTTTATTTGAATGTTTTTGTCATTATTACCAATATTATCACTTGAAACTGATGCTAAATACAAAATATTCTATTACCTACATATATATATAAATAAAGTAACTAGCCAACAGCACAGTAATAGCACTCTATTCTTGGAATTGAGCAATTTTTAAAATTTTAAATAGCTACAATGTAGTACATATAATCTAGAGGAGAAGTGGCAAAATATCACCATTGATTCTTTATTCCCTCAACAATAAGTAATTGGACCCAGGAACTGAATAGGATAGATTAGCATTAAAATACCAGTCAATTATTACTAGCTGTAATATTCTGAATGGACAATACTGTGAACAAATATATGCAGAGTTAACTAGAGCATGGAAGCCAACAGATGTCTGAATAAAAAGAGACAGGGACTCCTGTTAATTTCAATTAATGATGTCATTCATTCTCACCTTGTACATTCTTCAAATATCTGTACTATTTCAGCCTGAAGAGAAGAATCTACAAATACATGATTACAGCGGAGAAGTGCTCTGAAGATGTCCACAATGTGTACATTTTTTCTCCACCAATGCAAGGGCTCATATTCAGAAAAAAAATTGATCATTTACTGTGACAAAACAGACACAAACTTGAAGTATCCTGTAATTACTGCCCTGTTCCTGCGAAATGCTGTATCTTGTAGATCAGCCATAAAAGGCTTGATATTTGATACATTGCTATCTCAACAGAATGACAAGAAGGTATTAAGTTGAATTAAGTTTTCTAAGTAGGTCTCAGGTGTCACATTAAGGGTCCAGGGGAGTATTTGGGCTTCTGATTGAATTTTGGTAAACAGGAAGATTTCAGTAAATCTTTCAATGTTCTTGGATTCAAAAGTAAGAGCTCAAAATAGGTTTGTTTTATCAATTGCCCTAGTAAAATGGTAACACTGGCTACCTATAAAACACTAAAAGAGAGCAGAGAGGTAAAGAGGGCAGGAAATACAATGGTAATGGCAGATATTCGTGAATATCAGGCAGATATCACACTGTGACAAAAAGCAGAGAAGAAACTTTTAGCAATACAATAATAATTTCATGGAGAGCTGGTTAGGGAAATCATTAGAAATGCAGTCCTAGACTTAGTATTGAATAGCATGCAGTATCTTGTTCAAAATTTTTCTATTGAAAGACACACTAATAACACATTCAGATTCAATATCCCTACAGGACTTACAAAAGCCAGAAAATCCACCAGAGTTGTATGCAACTTTTAAAAGGAAAATGACACAGAAATGAGAGAGCCTATTAAAAAGAAAATAATTACTGAAAGAATTAAATCCCAGAGACATCATGTACATTACTGAAAGACCCGATATTGAAAACACAATGCCAGCACACATCATCTATTAAGAAAGGCTTAATTAAAAGGAAACTTACTTGAAGAAACAGGCTAAGAGCAGCTTTCAGAAACAAAACAATGACAAAAAAACCCACCTGTTAATTGAAAAGCTTAGGTCATGTTCATGAAGATAAAAAGAAACATACACCCTGGTGAATTAAATAAATATAAATAGGTTAAAAAGAAGCTTGAGGAGTAACTCAGTGTACTAGCTTCAGCCAGGAGAGAGCTAATTTTCCTCCTAGTAGCTGCTACAGGGCTATAGTTTGGGTTTACACTGAAAAGAATGTTGGTAACACAGGGATGTTTTGCTAATTGCTGAGCAGTGTCAAGGCCTTTTCTTTTCTGCTCATCACCCTGCCCTACTAGCAAGTCGGTTGGGGGTGTACAACAAGTTGGGAGGGAGCACGGCCAAGACAGGTGACTTGAACTAGCCAAAGAGCTATTCCATATCATAGGGTGTCCTGCCCAGTATATAAAATGGGGTGAGTTGGCAGGGAAGGGCAGATTGCTGCTCAGGCATTGTCAGTCAATGGTGAAAAATTGCCTGGGGCATCACTTGGGCTTGGGGTTTTTTCCCTTGGGTTTTATTTTTTACTCTTCCTTTCTGGTTTATTTATTTTTATTACTATTATTATGATATATTGTTGTTGTTATATTTTTATTTCCATTTTAGTTAGTAAACTGTTCTTCTCTTAAGTTTTACCTTTTTTCCCCCCTTAATTCTGCTCCCCATCCCACTGGTAAAGGGCTAGTAGATGTGAGCAAGTGGCTGTGTGGTGCTTAGCTGCTGACTGCAGTTAAATGATGAAACTCAGAAATCAAAGCTACATACTAAATGCTACCCCATCCAGATTTAGGCATCTGCTAGAAATTCCGTAGCAACAGTTGATGACTAAGATACAAAGGAATACGTACAGAGGATAACAAAATTTCAGCAATAGTAATGAAAAACAAACAAACTAAAAGCTTGCATTGATATTAACTTTGAAAGCAGAGAGCCTCCTTCTACTTCTTCATTCCAACAAGATTAGTCCCTGTAGCTCATAAGCCACTATAATCCTTCTCCAGTTGGGAGAACCTCTCCCAATAACTAGCTTCAGCTTCTAGCCATTTTAGAAGACACAATCAACTTCCAGAATATAATGAATTTGATTGGAAAGTAACATTCATGTCAACTAAGTTGGACTTTCGTTAAATTTAGCTTTCCATTTAGCAGGGCTAAATACTGTTTACTTCTCTCAGTCTTAATGGAAGAACAACTAAGGGCTGTCACTCTCAATCTACAATATTATGCAGTATCAAGAGATGCTAGAAACATCTACTGTGCTGAACAACTAACAATGAATTGTTCAGATCAAATGAATTAGTGATAAATTGACCTAGCTTCTGCAGAGGAGTTGACTAGATGATCTCTAAAGGTCCCTTCCAATCCCTACCATTCTATGATTCTATGATAAAAGTCAGGCAACAGTAAGGAGAAGAGATGCAGATTAAATGCTTTTGATGACTACTGCCTTCCCAGAAGTGCTTCTGGGTCACTCCTTAATATTCTATTAAAGTTTCATCTACTAAGAGTAATGCATTCATGCAAAGCTCCTTTAATAACACTGTTTTCTATTTTATCACATTCCTAAATGTCAATGTATCAAACATAAAAATATCTAGACATACACTAGCTTCCAGCGGCTTTACTCTTGAAAACATCTGTCAGTTAAATCTAAAAACTCAAATAGTACCTTCTTTGCTGAAACATGGAATATAGAAACAAAAAACAACTAGCAAAGATCTTCATCCTAAAACTTAACAAAAATATAAGGACTAGTTATAAAACTGCATTTTTTTCAGAAGGTAAAGACTGTGAAAAACTCTCAATGCTAGGGCTAGGAGTTTGTTTGTTTTAAGGGAAAACAGAAAATTGCTTACACTAGTGTTTTCCTTCAAAGACTACTCCTGTTGATAAATGATATTGTAGTGAGAATATTCATGTCAGCCTCCTCTGCTTGCCAGCTTACCACCAATTTTGTCATGTCTTTCTACTCCTGTTGCAAAGGAAGTGGCTTAATTTAAATCAGATACTATCCTAGCCTTACAAGCATGTGGGCATTTATTTACGGTCAGATAACATTATGTGTCCTCTAGTCAACTGACTAAGTTTTATTATTTGATTACTTTTTTACAGTCACATTTTCCTTATTTGCATTTTAAAATAAAAATAAATGTTTACCTGTGCAAAGTATGGGGTTTTTTAATAATTCAGTAAATATATATTCATTATGAACACAATACTAAGGTGTCATGATGCATGCTCTACTTTTCAATGGCTACATTTGAATTTCCTCTTCTCAATATTTCAGTATGACAGCAAGAGGACCACAGGAAACGTTAAGATGCAATCCTAGCATTCGTAATGTAGCTGTACAAACAAGTTGCTGATTTCTGAGTATAACATCAAGTCAATCTTCTGCGCACTTCCTTTATTTGGTTCAGGTTTCTCCCTACAAGTCAGTGACAAAGTTTAGACTGGAGAAACATAGTGAAGAAGCAAAGGCAAAGTTATTACTGTGTGTACACACAAGAGTACCTCAGTGCTACACTGGTTTTGTGTCTGGATATGAGTAAGAAAAAAAAAGAAAAAACAAATAAACAAACAAACAAACTCAAAACCCAATCAAACAACCAAAAAATACCCCAAAACTGAGTACTTCACAGAGGCAACAAATTATTTGGGATTCCAGAAGAAAACAAAAACAACAAAAAACTCCCCGGGATCAAGGTGTGGTACTGCAGATCCCTCTCCCTGGACCACGTCACTATGTTGAAACGGAGGAGCAGTGTCATCTTACCTTGATTACCTGTGGTGAACAGAGACAACTTGACTCTTGTTTCAGCTACCAGTGCAGTGAGATGAGACTATACTGTGCTCTACTATTCCAGTTGCAAGTACAGTGAGTTAGTGACTAGGCACTCCTTAATTGTATCTGAACTCCTGCTGCCCACAAAACGTACCACCAACTCCCGCTGCCTGACTCAAAACATTCTGGGAGATATAAGAGTTATCTGACAAGCATTGTGGACAAAATGAAGAATTATTGTCCAAAGTTAATCTTCTTGCAATTCTATAAATAGTGGTCCTAAAATTAGACCATTTGAGCTCTCTGGGATCACAGCAGGTTGCACCTCTGATTGCCTCCTTGAGTTTGGGATGCCTCTCAAGGTCAGAAATCCTGACAACTTCCAAGACCATCCACTGGTTGATGCTGATGAAGGGCTAATCATTTGCTGATAAATGCTGTTGGTGATGGAGAACAGTAAGTAATTCACTACATTTGAGTTTTGCACAGATTTAATATGAAGGATTCATTATTTAAAGATTATTTGATTTTACAATTGGTCAAAAGTAGAAAAGTAAGCTAAAGTATACCTATCTGCATGTGAGCACGTGATTTAGAAACTTCACTATAAGTCTTGTGTAAATACAATTTTTAAACTAAATCGTTGTAGCAAACATCAGTCAATGATTCTGATAATTGATTGATTAAGCATTGCTAAAAATATTTTCTTTACCCTCTGTATTAATTTCATTAGGTATAAATCCCATTTACTAAGTCTGAGACTAGGTTTGGATCCATCTGCACCTAGACTCTCTGAGTAGGAGTTACCCTTTCTCTCTCCAATCTCTGTACAAATCATTCTAAATTGACCGTAACTTGATTTCCCTTTGTGTATTTCCTCTCTGTAGAGTAAGTAGTACAGTGGACTTTGCCATCAAACTCTGTTAAGCCATCCTTTTACAAATTCATATTGAAATCACTTTCGTCAATACCCAGAAACATGGTGAGGATCCTTCTAGCTTCACTAATTCAGCTTCTTCAGGCCAAGCACGATACAAAAATCTTAGGAAAGGCTTTCAGACAGACTTTTTTAAAAAAGGCTAGAATCACATTTAAGCCTCAGAAGAGAGAGTTCTGTGTAACCATACAGGTGAGCTTACTAATGCTAATGAACAAGTATGGAAGAAAACTTGGCATTTCAAGGAAAAAGTTCAAGGTTAGAAGCTTCACTGCATATACTTTATTTTGCCTCCCTCCTGCATCCACCAACATAGTAAAATATTACACGGCATGTACTCACAGAAGAAAAAACACTTTCCCAAAAGCTATGCTACAATTTGAGAGAGGAGGTTAACAGTGAGATGAACACTTTACAACACTCTGGGGGAGTAACATGAGAGAATATTTGTTGTGTGATAACAACCTTACAAATACATTCTTTCAGAGTAAAAAATAATCTTCTCAAAATTAATTTTCATGTCAGAACTAAAAAAAAAAGGAGGTTAGAGGGACAAGTCACACATACACAGTTCTATATATATAGATAGAGTTCTTCAGTTTTCATGGGTTTAAAATTTAAGCTTGAAGCAAGATGTTTACATGTCATCACAACTGCTAAACTGCAGATCAACTGTAAGTTTTAACACTAATGAACTCAACAACACACAAGAATATAAGGCTACTTTGAGGGCTGGTGAGTAAGTCTGGAGAGATTTAACAGGTTTCATGATCCTGAAATAAGTCAGTGATGTGGCTGAGAGAGTGTCACAGCTCATCAGGGATGCTAGCTACTACCCACTACTCCTGTTCCATGTGGGGACGAATAATGTAATGAAAAACAGTATCTCCAGGATCAAAAAGGATTTTAAAATCTTAGGGAAGCAAGTGAAGGGTAGGGGAGCTCAGGTTATTTTCTCCTCCATCCTGTTCACCAGAAGTAAAGGAGAAGTTACCAATTCAAAAATCAGGCAAGCTAACTCCTGGCTAAGAGCCTGGTGCCGGTGGAAAGGTTTTGGTTTTTACGATGACAAATCCTTCTTTGGGGACTATAGTTTCATAGGACAGGATGGAATTCATCTCTCTCATAAGAGCACTGGAATATTTGGGAATAGGCTAGCCAACTTGATTAAGAGGGCTTTAAACTAAAGGACTTCTGAGGCAGGAGGAGAAGTAACATAGAACAAGCTATCTTGTCTAGCAGGGAAACAGGGCAGGACAGGGAACGTGATGATAAGTGCCCCTCATCCGCACACCATGTTGAGATGTAGAAGACTGACCACCCTGAGGGAGTGCCAAACCAGGGAGGATACTCCTGCATCCATCCAGTGAAACCTGCGTGTTTGAGTAAGCCCCTGCACTGTCTCTACACCAATGCACGCAGCCTGGGGAATAAGCAGGAGGATCCGGACATGTGGGTGCAGATGCGGGGCTACGACCTCATTGCGGTCACAGAGATGTGGTGAGACAGCTGCCATGACTGGAGCACAGCCATGGAGGGTTATGTATTGTTCAGGAAAGACAGGCTAACAAGATGAGGAGGTGGAGTTGCTCTCTATGTGAGGGAGCAAATAATGTGCATTGAACTCTACCTGGGTGAGGATGAGGGGCAGGGTTCAGTGCCTGTGGGTGAAAATTAAGGGGCAGGGTAAGGTAGGTGATATTGTTGTAGGAGTTTGCTACAGGACACCTGATCAGGAGGAGGAAGGGGATGAGGCCTTCTATGAACAGCTGAGAGCTGCCTCACAGTCACAATCCCTGGTCCTCATGGGGCACTTCAACCTCTCTGATATTGGCTGGCAAAGCCACACAGCCAAGCACACACAGTCCAGGAGGTTCCTACAGATTGTTGATGACAAATTCCTGTCGCAGGTGATTGAGGAACCAACGAGGAGGGGTGTGCAGCTGGATGGGATGCTGACGAATAAGGAGGATCCAGTTGGGGATGTGAAGGTTGGAGGCAACCTCGGCTGCAGGGACTATGAGATGGTAGAGTTCAAAATCCTGTGTGGAAGAGGCAGAACACAAAGCAGGACCGTGACCCTGGATTTCAGGTGAGCTGACTTTGGCCTCTTCAAAGACCTGCTTGGAGGTATCTCACAGGATAAGATCCTAAACAGTAGGAGTGCCCAAAAGAGCTGGTTGATCTTCAAGCACCACTTCCTCAAAGGCCAGGATCAGTGTGTCCCCACATGTAGAAAAGCAGGAAAAGGAGGCAGGAAGCCTCCATGGATGAGCAAGGATCTGTTGGAACAACTCAGGCAGAAAACAGACACCTATGAGAAGTAGAACCAGGGGCTGACTTCTTGGGGAGAGTATAGGAACATTGCCAGAGCATGCAGGGGTGCAACCAGAAAGGCTAAAGCCTTTCTAGAATTAAACCTAGCCAGGAAAGTTAAGGAAAACAAGAAGGGATTTTTCAGGTACATCAGCAGCAAAAAGATTACAGAGAATGTGGGTCTGCTGTTAAACACAGAGGGTGTCCTGGTGACAGAGGATGCAGAGAAGGCTGAACTACTGAATGCCTTCTTTGCTACAGTCTTTACAGCCAAGGTTGGCCATGTGGAAGTCCATTCCAGCAAGGATAGTAGAATGGCCTGGACAACAGAGGAAGTAGAAGAGGAAGAGGTTAAAGACTTGTTGGCCAAGCTTAAGGCTCATAAGTCAATGGGTCCTGATGGGATGCATCCTAGAGTGCTGAGGGAGCTGGCTGATGTGTTTGCTAAGCTGCTCTCCATCATTTTCGAACAATCATGGAGGACAGGCAAGGTGCCTGAGGACTGCAGAAAGGCCAATGTCACTCCAGTCTTCCAAGAAGGGTAAGAAGGACAACCCAGGAAACTACAGGCCAGTCGGCCTCACCTCCATCCCTGGAAAAGTGATGGAACAACTCACCAGCAATGTAGTCATTAAACATATGAAGGAAGAGATGGTTATCAGGGGGAGTCAACATGGATTCACCAAAGGGAAATCCTGTTTGACCAATCTGATAGCCTTCTATGAGTGCATAACCAACTGGCTAGATGAGGGGAGAGCAGAGGGTGTCATCTACCTTGACTTGAGCAAGGCTTTTAACACTGTCTCCCATAACAGAAAGCTCAGGCAGTGTGGCTTGGATGAGGTGGATCAAGAGCTGGCTGAATGACAGAGCCCAGAGGATGGTGACCAATGGCACAGAATGGAGTTGGAAGCTCCTGGCCAGTGGAGTTCCTCAGGGATCACTTATGGGGCCAGTCTTGTTCAACATCTTCATCAATGACCTGGATGACGGGACAGAGTGTACCCTCAGCATGTTCACTGATGACACCAAACTGGGAGGACTGGCTGATTCCCCAGAACGCTGTGCTGCCATTCAGTGGGATCTCGACTGGCTTGAGAGTTGGGCAGAGAGGAACCTCATGAGGTTCAACAAGGACAAGTGCAGAGTCCTGCACCTGGGAAGGAACAACCCCATGCACCAGTACAAGCTGGGGGTCAAAGTGCTGAAGAGCAGGTCTGTGGAGAGAGACCTGGGAGTCCTGGTTGATAAAGAACTAACCATGAGCCAGCAATGTGCCCTCATGGCCAAGAAGGCCAATGGTATCCTGGAATGCATCAAGAAGAATGTGACCAGCATGTCAAGGGAGGTTCTTCTCCCCCTCTGCCCTGGTGAGGCCTTATCTGGAGTCCTGTGTCTAGTTCTGGGCTCCACAGCTCAAGAGGGACAGGGAACTTCTGGAGAGAGTCCAGCGCAGGGCCACCAAGATGATCAGGGGACTGAAGCATCTTCCTTATGAGGAAAGGCTGCAGGAACTGGGGCTGTTTAGTCTAGAGAAGAGAAGACTGATGGAGGATCTTATTAATATTTACAACTATATAAATGGTGGGTGTCAGGAGGTTGAGACATCTCCTTTTACTGTTACATCTAGCAACAGGACAAGGGGTAATGGGATGAAGCTGGAATACAAAAAGTTCCATTTAATCATAAGAAAAATATTTTACTGTCAGGGTGACGGAGCTGTGGAACAGTCTGCTCAGGGAGGGTGTGGAATCTCCTTCCTTGGAGGTCTTCAAGACCCACCTGGATGCCTTCCTGTGCGACCTAATCTAGATGGACCTTCTTCTGCAGTTTGGACTAGATGACTTTTAAACGTCCCTTCCAACCCCTACCATTGTATGATTCTATGAAATTTAGGCATTTAGTCACTTTTGTGCAGTGAGTTCTTCTCTGAGCCCAGGAATCCTTACCGTTGAATAGAGGCAATCATTCAGTTTCAAAGACTGCAATAAGAACAGTGAAGACAGAAGACACTACCCCCACTTCATGCATCTTGGCAAGAAAACTTGTCTAGCTTGCAAAAGAAACATGTTTAACTCCTTTCTAAATATGAAGAGACTAAATCCCTGTTACCCACGTCCTTGCAGGCTCTTACTCACCAGGCTTCTGAAAATCTACTGATAAGAATTTTTAAAAAAAAAAAAAAAAAAAAAGAAAGAAAGAAAAGAAAGGGGCAAGATATTAAGAACAGGGCTAGATAGACCTGGGCAGAATGTGAATCAAAGACAGAAATTATGACTTGCATTGCTTGCTCCAATGATCATTTGCAGATTCTTACTTGGGATCACAGTTCACCAAGGAACACTTTCCCAGGAATCAGTTTGGATTTCTCTGAAACATAATAAACAAAATAAGAATCTATGGATATCTTCTCCCCTACAATAAATACCAGTCTTAAGAACATATCAGCTAGTAATTTTTTTCCTCAAGTTCAGTACCTGGAAAAAAGCAGAAGCAACTATTCTTCTGTGTATTCCAACAATGATCACAATGAGTCTCATCGTGGTGAAATTCCCTTTACAAATGGCAAAATTTCTTGCTCACCCTCTTGCTCTTGGGGGTCTTTTACATCCTTTTCAATCACTATATTACAATTTACTATTCTACCTACTCCACACCCTTAGTAAATCTGCAGATGCCACTGAAGCAGAAGAAATGGCTGACATAAACAGCAGAACTTTGACTGAAAGAAACCTCAGTAAACTTGAGGATTGGACTAACTTTATGAAGTTCAACACAGAAAAGTGCAAAATTTTACACCTGTAACTGTAGTGTGAGCCAGCAGTCAGCCACTGAATAAGATCCCAGCACTTATGATGAACTCAAAGTCAAAGAGCAGCAAACAGTGCCCCCTTGTCACGAATAAGACAAACTGCAGCCTGAGCATCGTCAGTAGACAACGTGGCCCACAGAACAAGAGAAATTATTCTTATCTTACATTTTGTACTGATGGAGCTGGAATACTACTTTGCTAGACTTCACACTCCCACTTTAAAACTAATGTGGAGAGGTCCAGCAGAGGACTGTCACCTCGAGGAGAGGTTGAGAATGCTCAATGCCTTGCTCAATCTGATGAATAGCATGCTGTAGGGGCAAACTGACATGAAAGGGAACCACAAAGACAAGGAAACCACACTCTCAGTAGTGGCAGACAGCTAAGCAAGTGGAAACAGTCACAAACTAGCATGTGTGAGGTTCAGGCAGAACATCAGGGAGACAACATTTCCCTAGGAGAGTTATGCAGACACAGATCAGGTTGTCCATGAAGGATACTGAATCTCTGCATCCTTGAAGGTGTACAAGACTAGCCAGAGTTCTAATGCTGGCAACAGCCCAGGTCTGACAGAGAAGGCTTGGGCTAGATGACCCCTCATGTTTTTCCCAACAAACATGTCTATGATTCCCTACATGCTCAGCTGGGAACTGCTTTCATGGCAGTCTCATTGTCAGTTAAGGTTTCTTCTTCTTACTATCAATCTGTATGGTCATACTGACCTCTCTTTAACTTAATAGATGTAGTCCCAAGAACAAGTGAAATAGAGGAGAAAGTGGCATTAGAACTATTCTGAGCTAATCTTGAATGATCGGATCTTAGGAGGAAAATCAAAAAGTTTTGAAGTCACAGACGTTCCTGTAAGAGATTTTTTTTTCCTCATCTAAACAGATTTAATCCAATGTTACATACTTTACAAACAGTGTATAAAATAACACCAATAATATCAGAATGCAAGAAGTTGTAGCAAATGAATTAATCAGTTTTTGCCTTTTTTATTTTGAATTCTATACCTGCCATTTTTTTTAAGGTCTTGACCATTACAAAAGCTTATAAGCCTCAGAATAAATCAAATTCAAAACCCACAAATGAAACGGCTATGACAAAAAAATGCACATTTGGGTTAAAAAGGCAGGATGTAGACAAAGAAAAATCCTCACTAAATTGGCTTGGCATTTATGCAGTCTTTAGTCCTTTATTCTATACCAAAAGCTGTTCCCTAATATTGAGAATTTATCAAGAAATATGGTCAAAGTAGAATGGCAGTCACATGATTTAGCTGTAGAGAGACATAAAAGCTTGTCTATTCTGCAGAAAGAACTGTGATTAGATAAGCAAAGAAAAATAGCACAAAGAATTATAAATTTTCTTATACTAAATTCCTCAGAATCTCTTTCTTTTAATCCATTACACTGAAAGACACTATTAAAGCTGTCGTTAAATCTTCTGATTTGAGAAAAATGCTTACAGCAGGAAAAAAAGCTTGCAAAGCAATGAAGCGATAAATAATTTGACTTATAAAAAGACAGAGGATCTCAACAAAACAATCTGTATAAATTTAATTAATTGGAAGCTAAGACAAAAAAGATTGGCAAAGAAAATGTTTCCTTTTTTTAAAGGAGGACAGAATTCAGAATTAGGTTAATTACTGATCAAGAAAATAGCTCCAACATTTTATTAGCCAAATGCTTCACTATAGTACAAAACATGCACTACATCATATTATGTGTCTCACCTCTGTTACTGGAAAATTAATTCTAGCTATTTCAGTAAGGATCTTACTCCTTTTGTCCATTTGTTTTCCATCCTAGCAGAAAAAATAATTTAGTATAGGAAAGCAAAAGAATGAAGAATTTTTCAGAGAATAAGCATTCTTAAAAGCAGAAAAAGACTAGTACTGTTAATGGAAAGACAAGCTTGAAAATGCAGACACACATTTGTAGATCCTAAATGGGAAGACAATAAACATACTGAACACCTAACAAAAATATTGTATGGGACTGTATTCTGAAATGCAGATATTAAGATTGAAAAGCAATCAGGAAAAAGATTAAACCTGAATTCAAAGATTTATCTTTCAAATTTATAAAATAAAAGCTGTTCCCAGAAACAATTTTCATCTGTCAAATGATCCACAATATGTCAACATACAAAAAAGGCTTGACAATCATTCTGTCCCACTGCCATTGTCCCAATTTGCAATGTTACTGTCGAAATGCAAATCTCTCAGGTGTCTTGTGATCTGGACTCCCACTTTCACAAGGTGATGACCAAGCAGGGTTATCCTCCAGGATCAGCAAAGCTGACCTGCAAATCCCTTGCTTGCCCTATTCCATATAACAAAAACAACTCCTGTAGACAAATTAAGAGCTTTATCACCAATGTCTCAGATTTTGCTGTGTGAGGATTACAGAACACCACATTTCAGGTAATATATTCATTCATGTCACAACTTTAGGACACTGCACAGAACTGCATGAATATAAGCAACAACTGAGAGTGCCAGAAAGCTGTCAACAACTGAAAATAATTAACATATCATTTAAGAATGAATTTCCATAAAACAGATTTAAGTTTTTTCTATTAAAAATTCCTGAAGTTCCCCCTGTCCCTTATACATGTAAGTAGTAGTGCTGAAACAATTAATTTCAACCTCACTTCAAATTTAATTTTCTTTTTTCAAATTAAATTCCCCAATAATCTTCTAGTAACATTATTTAGAACAAAGCACTTGAAAAATGCACTGAAATAAAGTTTTTAGATTTGAAAGATATCTAATCTGTATTCTGTCCACTTGTAATAAAACAAAAAAAAACCCTGGGGTATTTTTCAATGCATGTGCTTATGACCTGCATGCACATAGTTCCTCATAACTGCCTACATTATTCATTAAAATCAGGCTACAGAATACCTTCTTAAAATTTTGAAAGAAAAAAGAAAAAAAATCTCTTAAGAGTAATGTTATCATTTTAATGTTCCAAAGCAATTTTAAAAGACTAAGTCAAAACATTACTGTACAAGCTGTTGCATAATAAGAATGATAAATTACCATACACTTTACCATACATCCATAATCCTATTGCAACTGTGTTTTAGAATGGAATCCAATTTTCTCTAAATTGAGATGCCATGCTGACTAAATTGAAGTTTAAATCAGATGACAGATGATTTCTGATACACATTCACAATAACAGAAAGATACCACCCACAAACAATTTTCACGTTTGAAACATTACAAACAGCTTGCGAATATGAATCAAGATACATTCTTCAAAAAAAATTAGAAAATGTGATTAGAGAGATGATGATGTATTGGTACTGACATCCATAGATTGATACTTTCTTATAAGTGAAGACTGAAATAATTATATGATGCAGAATTGGAAATATTAGCAGGAGCAAGCCTACTATGAACCCAATATTTTTGAAACTGAAGTACAATTTTAACAATCCACTGATCTTCTAGTATGCTTTTTTATCAGGAAACATACTTCTACATGTTTTTCTCAACTTTTAAAAATATATTATTCTATCAGAAAACTGTGTGCAAGTTACCAAGTCAGTAAGCTTGTAAACATTTGAAAGTATAACTATCTTAATCAAAGACAACCCATAAGATGTAGAAGGGACTACAAGCTAATTTCCTTGCATTTAGAATTATCTTTTAGATCTGATGTACTCTATGACTCTTTTGCTTTCCTGATTACAGAACTTCAGCTCACCTCTCTCTGTGGAGGTGATGCCAAAGGAGGAGACCATTATTTCAACAGCAGGATCAGAATCATCCACCTAAAAGGAACAGCACGGTGAAAAGAACAAAGGCAGTTTTATCCATGTAAAGTACTGCCCCAGACCACCCTTCCTGAGCCTGTGGATGGCATTCTTGGCTTCTGAGGAACAACTGTAAGCAGGCTTTAACCAGGAAAATTTTTGGTCAAAACCACAATTAGCCATGCTAGGCAAAATTCCACAGGCAAGGCATTCAGTTGGGCTACTGAAAAAACAGAAAAAAAAAGTTTCTATTATTATTTCGGAATGAAACAAATAGCTTTTGACACTCAAAGTGAATGACCTTATTTTATAAATACTATCTACCATGAAACAGCTTTAACTTCTTACATATAAATTTTCAAAGATAAGTTACCCAGTTCCTGATAAAACAGAATGAACACATTTATAAAATACGGAAGACACTTCTCAGAGATAGGAATACTGTTGTCTATAAGTAGAAACATCCACCAAAAAAATTTTAGCACAAAAATACTTACATTCTAACCTTAGAATCGATCACATGTAAGAATACAAATATTAGAGGACTGTTTTAAGTCAAAACTTAAATTTTAGCTGAAAAATGAGTTTACATAAACAGAAATTATTTTTTTAAATATCAGTTTCCTATGGAAAGGAAATTTCACACTTTAATAAGGTTTTATATGTAGGTTAGTTATGGCAGAATGTGACCTTTAATCATCACTGGGTTTATATGTATTTATTCATGATTACCTAATGTCATATACACATGAAAATCAAGTTGCAATGCTTGAGTTAAAGTAAATAATTCAATTCTATTTTTCCAGCTTCCTAGTAGTTAAAGCATTCTATAAACTGTTATAGCTATGAGAGTCTTCAGGACAGTCCCTTCTTGCATTAAGACTCCATAGACTAAAGCCTGTTTTTGTTCTTTGCTCAAATCCTGTTTCATTCCACACATAGCCTGGGAACCATACAGAGATAAAAATTACAGAGAGAAGGTGGTCAGAAACTTTCATTCACAGTCCTGCTGCGAACACTATCGACGTCACTTCTGGGACGAAATAATAAATGAAGCTGGTATCATTAAGGCACACCCTTGCAACAGGAAAGTACTGACATTTTCTCTGTTTCGATATTTTTGGGAGATAGCTACTCTAAACCTATGTGTTGGAAGAGAAGAAATTTCTGTTTCATGGACTAGAGTATCAGAGTGAAAAAGTTTTAACTCCCTTTATGTGCTTATACTCAACACTTTTCCCTTCAGCTATTTTAAATAAAAATACCTGACTAATCCTTATAGAACCTCTGCAAAATTACTACTTATTGCTACGATAAGAGGCTAAATTTCTATTACTTATCTCTAATTTCTCAATCTCTAATTTCTAAATTTCATTGAATTTCATTGAATCAAGGCAGTGTTGCAAATGTAAATCAATTCCAGATGTGTTAATTAACCTAATCTCTAATATTTTGGGAAGAGATATTTTACAATTTGGAAAGCTCTTCTATAATCAATTTTTATACATTATACAAATGAAGCCACCACACAGGCTTCATACACCATATATTTCAATCCAAAATTCAGGAAAACATGATTTTGTGATCAATGAATAAAAACAGAAGATAGATATCAATGATATACCAGTATTCATGGTGTCTCCTCCTTTCATTTCTCCGGTAAGGATTTAAAACCCATCCATATTTTCCAACTGAGCAACAAAAGGTATGGACACGTGAAGAATACATCAGCAATTCTACACAAAAATAACTTCTTTGACAAAGTATCTATTGAAGTCATATATATATATATATATATATTTATGTAGACTCACCTATTTCATAGGCACATTATGATTTAGGGGAATGAAGTCAAGCAATATCTTAAGTATACCCCTGTTGATGTTAAAATAGATAATTTCCTGAGCAAAGTTTTTGATTCATTCTTTTTGTTTTATTTCCAATTCCTGATCTAACAACTTGTCAAAACTGAATGCTGATTCTACAGCTGATGAAAATCTTTGACAGCTAAATACTTGACATTTAAAGTTACACTACAAAAATTAGCTTTCTGCTACCTACCTTCTCCCCTATTTGCCTCTTCCAGTTCATTCTTTTCCTCAAATATCAGAAGTCACAGATTTTTACATATCTTAATTGCACTTAAAGCAATTAATCAGCTATGTGATTTTGCAAGTCTGAAACCAGAATTTTTCATAGCATTATGTATTTAGAATTCCATTCAAAATACACATATACGCCCCTGCATTTGAAAAGTCACTATAACCTAATTTGCCACTCAGATGTTTTTTCGACCAGAGGACAATTTTTTCTTCCTGATGATATTCTAGAAAAATAAGCTGCATACCTAGCTGTCAGCTCTATAAATGCTACCTAAAATGCCCTACAGTGCAGTCATCGTACATTAAAGATATATCATTCATTACCCAAATCACTATAATGAATAAGCAAGTCAAACATTTTGAAGTCCTTCACAACTCATTCACAGCATTCTGTGTCCTGACTGTTTGAAATTATCTTTTTTTCAAAGCTTTTATGTTACAACACCACAAATTGTAAAACAGTGATAATTTCTACCTGGAGACCTCTACCTGATCAGAAGCTCACCGTACCAACATCCTTTGACAAACTATTTTTCTTTTTAGTTTTCACAGTATTGTCCAAGCTGCCTTTAAGTACTAGAAAAATATGAAACATTTCTCATATAAATTTTGTTTAAGCTGATAAGCATCTCATTGTTTTCGCTGGCTGTATTCTTACCATGAAAAAGAGCACCAAACAGCCTTTTAGGTTACCTTAAAGATGTTTATCTTGGAAATACATACACATATTATGCAGGTTTTAAGTTACTCTAAAAAATGTGACTGTAAAAAGTAAAAACTCTATCAAAAATGTTTTTCAAAGCCTAAAATATTTCTTCTCATGTAAGATGTTTTTTCCCTCCAGAGGCTAAAAACTATCCTGTTTTTTGAGAGAGCAAAATCTAAATGAGTTTTTAGAGCAAAATCTAAATATAGTCCTATATTCCAAGATAAATTCTATGTCCTGTCAACATATTGCTTATAAGTCAAATAAAACAGTTATAAATCAGAACTTTGCTTCCTTCATTGGAAAAAATTTAAAATTTTAACTAGAGAACCAAATTTGTGTCATCATAGCTATAAACGCTTACAGTGGTGTTACTTTCCTTCTGTGAATGCATATAGTTTCTCATTATAATACCAATATGAATGAGATATACTATTACTACATATATTACTTCATTATCTTCAAGACACCTGGATAATACAGCTCTAGCTTCAGCATAAATTTAGGAAATTGCACATGTTGAGGCTTACAGTAATTTGTTTTCATTATCATAATCTTAAATGAGTTTAATGGTCCAACAAAAAAACCCAACAAAATCCAGTATTGAAAAAGCAGTCAAACATGTATTTTGATAAATTCTACAAGCATGCTACTATTTAGTCACTCACTAATGTCAGGAAAACCACAATTTATTACTGAAGAAGTCACAAACAGCATCTCTATCAGAATGACAATTTAAAATACTCAGTTATGTTTTATGGACACATACACACACACATATAAAGGAAGATGGAACAAGAATTCCATACATTACTAACTATATTAAATTTTAGGTGCTTCTAGGAAACCAAACAATTATCTAAGTATGTGGATTTTGAACACTTAAGAAATTGAATTAAGGTGTCAAATTTTACACACAGCATATGTCTCAGTAATCAATATTCAACTTACAGCTGTCTTTAAAAGACAGTCCACTTTGCTTTCTGGAATAAGCATATCTGTACCAGATCTGTTGCAGCAACTCTGCCAAGTGAAATTCTCCATTTAAGTAATGGCTGAGACCAAGTTGATAACAAAAATTTAAATGTAACTATCTTGAAAGGATCATCCGTTTGACCCGTATACCAAAGGCCATCTGGATTTGTGAGGTGATTGCCATTCTAAAATAACAATAATCTGAGATATTACATTGTAGTTTACACAGAAGAATTAATGAATATTTAACATTATCGCAGGAAAATCTCAATAATTTTTCATGCATAAGGTTCCTCTGGATGTAATGCAGAAAAATCAAATGTTATTCAGATCCATTACTTTTTACACCATATAAATTAATCACTTTCAGTATTAAAAAAATTACATTACACCACATTCTTCCAGCTTGCATTGCATTGCTTTGTCCCTAAAAGAGATCTTTTAGATCTGTTTCCTGAAATAGACTTGAGCCTTCTGTTTGTATCAATATCTTATTTTGCTACCACTGCTGTTCATCAAAATGTTTCTGCCACTTGAATCCTTTAGATAAAAAAGCCAACTAGATATCCAGGTTTTCTTCTAACAGAATGCAATTTACATTTTCAGGGTTCACTAGTTAGGAAAAAAAAAAAAAAAACAACACACCAAAAAACCCCCAAAACCGTCAAATCATCTCTTTTTTAAGAAGCATTCACAAAATTGCCATGAAGCACAAAATTTTAGAATTTAAGTTGCATAGTTTGAAAGGCACTAGCATTCAAAGTGGACTAATTATTGTTCTTCGGATGGATTTACAAACAGGAATTTTCAAAATAATGAGCTATGGTTTTCAGCATGTATTTAGTGTTC
Organism: Colius striatus; assembly: GCF_028858725.1. NCBI lineage: Eukaryota > Metazoa > Chordata > Aves > Coliiformes > Coliidae > Colius > Colius striatus. The sequence continues at coordinate 56,805,366 of NC_084761.1, forward strand.
ATCTCATGAACAAGCCAATAGGTAAATAACAATCAACACTTCTGATTTCCACCTTAGTCATTCTCTATGCATTATTACTTGATGCAAGATTCAATAATATTAATCACTTTGATCTGAATTAGACTGATATTATATTTAGTTACATGTTACAGAAAGTTAAAAAACACTGTTAAATACATTTCTACTTTCTTAATCTGTATTAGAGCTTCCAACTCCTGACTTTGCAAAGCTTTAAATACAATCTTTATTAGACAGCATATATAGAAAATATACAAATCGAATCTATCAAGTATCAGAAATTCAAACTGCACATTTCTACACACCTTAAAAGCATCAGACGCTGCTACTTGCAAGATCTTCAAAAAAATAAAATCCAAGACTGAGAAACAGGATCACTTCTTCACTCTTACTTTTATTGGTAATAACTGATTAACTTGCAGTAGATATGCTCTGATTCACTTGTTATTTATGAACAGTCCACTGCCTTTCTACTGTTAATTAAGTGTATTTTCACAAGAGCTTCTATCAGCAACTTTTGTCACAACAGCAGAGATTTTCATTAGCTTAGTATACTCAAAATACTATGTAGAATTTGTGACACCTAAACAAGACCAAATAAAAAATCTGAAGCAAATTACAAGTCAGTTCCTACACAAAAAACACGTGCATTATAAAGATTATATATCACAGTTATTAATATACAACTTATTCCTTTATTGCAAAACTATAATCCTTACATTTATAAGGATATTGTTTTTAACTTTTTTGTAGTTTTAATTGTTCCTCATTTTTCTCCCCTAGCACATTCTGACAGACATGTAAATCCCTCAGCTTTTTATATCTGTTTTTAAAGAGACAACCAAGTTTACAGTCGGAATTTTAAAACTTGTAGTGAGAAAGTATTGAGCTTAGAAATACTAATAACACTTAGAAATACTACTTGGGTTTCACATCTAATTTTAGTACAAGGGCCAACACAACTGACTGCAAGATGACTAACACATATTTGTTTCTTTCAAACTGTAAACTTCCACTTAATCTTATATAGAACAAGATAGTACTAGAAAACTCATGCATAACAGTCACATAAAATAAGATACAAAGAAAAAACATTTACAAGGAGTGGAAATATTTGTGGATATAAGGAACTTCATCTGGCAAACAAAATACAACCAGAAAGTCCTGCAACTTCAAGTCATTCCACTGCTTCCTGTGGTGTATACAAACCATATTTATATCTTGGATCTGACGTCATTACTGTTTCAATAGTAGCTACCGAATTGTATAGTAATAGAATCAACATTTTTAGCACATTTAGTTAAAATGGTAGCAGAACCAATTCCTCCACTGTCTGAATGCTATGAAAAAAAAGTGTTCAGAAGAGTATCTGTGCTCTGTTATAGGTTAGAAGCTTGAATGACATTTACCAGCATCTTTCTGCACCACAATTCATCCTGAGAATGTACAGCACTAACTGTTTAGCAGTTTTCCCCAGAGGCATTAGTGCCAAAAATAAAAAAAAAAGAGATTTCTCTCAGCTGCCTAACCATGTAATATTTATTTGAGTTCTTAAGTATTCCCATCTATACATTCTCAGGAGGCAACTCCAACATCTTGCCTGACACCATTACCCAAACTCAGGCTCTCTCTCATCTTTCATCACCTTTCTTTCTTTCTCTGCATACACTCTTTCACTAAATCCTACTGCTTCTTTGTTTTAAGTCTATCCTCTTTTGTCATTCTTTCTGCTAAAATACTCATCTCTCTGTCAGCCTGTCTTGAAAAAGACATTTTCCCTCTGGTTTGCTTTTCTGGTTCATCCAAAACTCCCTTCAGCTACTTGCCCAATTATACTTTCTGGAAGTTTTTCATTTGCTTGCCTTTCCTGCCATCCACTTTTCATACTCAGTCCAAGGAGCTAACACATGCAGTGCAAAAATTGTCATTCCAATTTTCAATTTATTTGAGATTTTTTGTTTGTTTGTTTACACATTCATAACACTGACTTTAATGGCAAACTAGATTATCATAACAAACTTTGCAAAGAACAATGTTTTACTACTACTTACTACTATTACTTCCACTACCATTATTACCTTGGGCTGTTTCTAAGACAAAACTTCATAATACTAAAAATTTTGTCCCTTACAGCTGTAAGTCTTCTCAGTGAGTCTGCGTATGTCCCATCAATATTCCATGGTATTCACAAACTCACATATGAAGAGGAAATGATGCTTGATTAATACTAGTGTTACCTTCAAAAAAAAAAAAAAAAAACCAAAAAAACCAAAAACAACCCCCTCACATTTACAGTTCCTAGGAATATTATCTAACACTGAAATCTGAAGCCTCTGAAAAGCCACTGGAATTTTCCATACATACTTTATTTCTCCCTGTTGATTGCTATAGGAGATTTGTGACATGTTGTGGCAGCAATGTCCATGAGGAACAGCAGGAGACAGGATAGGAGGGAGTTTTGGCAACTGAATATGGAACTAGATACAGACACCATTTCACCTCAGAGATACTTCAGATGTGAATAATAGGGATGCCAGATTATTCGAGACTGGAGGCACCTATTCAACAGAACCTTTGTTATCACAGAAAAACAAATCATTTGAAGAAACTTTATCAGTGGAGAAGAAAGGAAACTGAAATCTAAGACATGTTAGATACTATTGAAAGACACAACAGACCTCTGGTATTGGTTTTTTTTTTCATGAAAAGGAAAACAATTTTTTCTAGTGTTAAAAGGCTGCACAAAGAACAGGAAGATGGATTAATGGAACAAAATACCTTTTTGTTGTTGTTGTTAAACAGTATTTTATATATAGCCATACAGAAAGTCACATTTAAAGGTGTCTCAATCTCTCACCATGGTGTTTTTATCCTTATTTTACGAAAACATTTAGTTACTTATAAAGGGATAGCTAATGGGAACCCAGAGAGCTGCAATTTTTAGGACTGTCTCCGTTTAAATATTGCAAATTTTTGTTTAAAAGGAAAGCCAGACAGTGACTATCAATAAGCAAATTAAAACAAGCCAACTAATTCCTGTGAACAATTCAGCTAGTTCATCTAACACAAACCAGCTGGTTACAGTGTTCTAATAAACCAGAAAACATTCCACAATTAGACTGTGCACATACCATCAAGAGACAATTAACTCACATAAAATAGGTTCCAGAAAACCATAAGAAAATAAACATAATATAATATGTAGATTGATAATTCTAACAGTTCCTCATGCACAGTAAGAAAAATACTTTTTACCTCTTACCATTACGTAGTATCCTGAAATGCTTAGCATTTACTGTCCCTGAGAATTTATTAACCTTCAAATAGAACTCTAAATCGAGGCAGACACTAATGTATCTCATACAGAAATGCTGGGTCACTCAGCTTAAAAGATTTGATTTTAAATAATCATCATCGCAGTTTATTTAGATCTGCTGAGCCCTTGAAGTGCTCCACTATTGGTTGATAAATGACTGTATGAAGTTCTACCTGTGTATAGAGCTATGCTGTAGTTGCTTTCTGTAGTCACTTGAAGATGACTTTTGCTATTTTGTTAATGAACACAAGAACACTGTTATACCAGTACACATAAGAGTTGTTAAGTGTTCAATAACTTTCTTTAGACAAACATTTCATACTGCTCACATGTGAGGTTTCCTGACAGCAAGTTCTAATTTATTTATCATACAAAAAAAATCAGGAATAATTCATGCACTAGCCATGACTGAATTTAATGTGAATTGATTAAGGGAGAATAAGGAAACTCGATAAAGCCTGGAATCTTCCCAATCAGCACTTCACTGGAAATAATTTTGAACAGGGCAAGCACCATCAGTCTAGGCTAACAATGCTGACCTGAAAATATAGAAGATGACAAACACAAAGCAAGCAAAGCAGAACAGCTAATTCCTCATACCAGAGAAATCTCCATGATAAAGTCATTCTTAAATATAATTGCTAGGTCTTTTTCTATAAAACACAATAGTTAACAGATTGAAAATACGTACTATGTTTCAAGACTGAAAAGAATGGAGCAAATCACACCGTCTTTTGGTTTTATGCAAAGCTATTAGAAGCAGTTAGCCCACCATTTGCCAGTTAGGAGTTCACAGAAGAAGTTTCCCAAACAGGCTGCATAAAGGACACTCAAAAGTTGCCTGCAGAAGCACCTCCTCTGGCCAACACCCTATCAAACAGGAAACTTGACCTGGGACCTCCAGAAGTCCTTGTCAACTTACATTATTCTGTGATTCATCAGCTGTGATGATTGCCCAAAATACTTTATGCTACCTGTTCACTACCAATATCGATGGTGTTTGTAGTGCTTTTGTCTTCTCTCTGCTTGAGGCAAATAAGATATTATATTTTCTTCACACTGATGCAGAAACATCAGAAATAATTCATCTACACAGAGAAAGGTAATGGATAGGTCCTTCACAGAGCTTAGTTTTAAGATCCTAAGTACTAGTTCCAAATTCATTGTTGAATGAGACTGCCCAGTAATATATAAAGCTTAGAGGAAGACAGCTTCTAAATTAAATAACAAAGCTAAATATCTGAGTATTCTCCCAACCAACTAATACTTTAAAATTTTTGGAAGAAGTATCTCTTGATCCATTATCTTGAAAACTATACACCAACTTGAAATCTAATTTAGAGATACTCCTGAAAGCCTCTAATTATTTTTTACAATTTTTTAGAAACACATTATTAAAAATCAGTTTCACCTATAATAGCATTTCAGAAAATCAAGTCACAGACATTACTGGAAAAATCTAAACAAACTCTGAGTTGCACCAAACACTTCCAAACTGAAGAAGCGGCTTGGCTAGACAGCGTGTTGGGTTTTCTTATTTCATCTCTGTACATCTTTTCAGCAGCTTCTGGAGCTTCAGATGTTTTCTATTAATTATTCCTTCCTTCAAAAAAGAAACTAACGGTTTCTTTGTGGAAAACAGTACTGCCAAACAAATGAAATAAATTGGAACAGTATAAATAGCATAAAAAATGCTGAACAGAGATTTGATGATAAATGACAATTAGTCAACACAATGAAACCCTTAAAAACAATGTTTTCCCTGGCCTAACACTTAATTAAACTCTAAAAGTTTCTCAGTTTGAATTAACTAACAGGCAAGAAGAAGTCATTATACCATGAGAATTTTCTTCTGTTCTGAACTATCACGTACTGGTAAGAAGTACTGCAGCTTTCACATAGAAAAACACAAGGTAAATTAAAGGAATAAGCTCTTTGTATCTTTGTGTTCTCCTTCTGTAGCATTAGGTAATCAGACATCAATTTATTCTTCCCCAACTCTATGCATCAATAGTTTGTATGAAATATGTTGCCAGCAGAGATTTTCTTTTTAGATTGTATTAAAAGGCAAGAATGTATTATTTCATCTCCTCCATTTGATCTATCCACAGAACAGTTTTAAAGAGTCTGTCTAAACTCATGGGGAATCACCAGCTATAATAGAAAACATAAAACTACTCTTTGTCAGAAAGCACAGCCTACTTCATCTTCTTCAACTATGAGCCTCCTTTCAATAACAAAATAATGAAAGAGATTAATGGTGGTTTTCTGGTTAAACATGACCAAGATTCACACAAGATGTTTCCAAGTACATAACCTGCTGCATTATTCCTTTGTAAATTTGAGGCTCAAGGAGCTGGAAGTATATTTTTCAAGTTTGTTGAAAAAGATAATATGACTAAAAAAGAAAACCCAAATGGGAAGAACTCATTCTGTAAAGACAGGCAAAGAGATATAGTGCAGCCTGTGACCTAATCATAAACTACATTGCAATACTGAGAAGCCAAAAAAAAAAAAAAGATACAATGGAAAAAAAAAATGTATAAACCAAATAAAGACAAAAACAGTGGAAAAAATCAGCTGCATGGAACAATTTTTATTCTTCCTTTATCCTCCCCAGAATTAAATAAACTAGTTCCATAAATACCTGATCATAGACTTTCCATTTCACATGTCCTCAACTGTAACTTAAAAAAAGGCATAATCTTTATGTCAGCTTCAAATGCACATACTGAAAATATCACATACACACTAACTTGTATTGTGTTTATGTAGCAAGGTTTTGGTAGTACCCCACTAGAATGGCAAAGGGCTGGAGGGCTGGGTGCTGTGAGAAGCTGTGAGACACTTCCCCTATAAGTGATACAGCTAATGCCAAACAGCTCCAAGTCAGACCCACTGCTGTCCAAGGCTAAGCCAGGCAGCAAAGGTAATAATGTCTCTCACATTAACATATTTAAGAAGAGGGGTAAAAAAATCCCCAGGAACTTCAGTCGGAAATAGGAGTAAGAATATGTGATAGCAAAAATTCTGCAGACACCAAGGCTAGCTAGGAGGGAGTGCTCCAGGCACTGGAAAAGAGGTTCCCCAGCAGCCTGTGGTGCAGCCCATGGTGAGGCAGGACCTGACCCTGCAGCCATGGAGACGATGGTAGAGCAGAGATCCATCTGCAGCCTGAGGAAGGCCTCATGTTGGAGCAGTTGGATGCTCAAAGGAGACCGGACCCATCGAAAGGCCACGCAGGAGAAGCTCCTGGCAGGATCTGTGAACCCACAGAGAGAAGGGCCCACACTGAATTAGGTTTGCTGCAAGGATTTGTGACCCCATGTGACTCATGTTGGAGCAGTCTGTTCCTGAATTGCTATGTCCCATGGAAGGGAACCATGCTGGAGCAAGTCAGGAAGGACTCACATTGAAGTTGTTCATAGAGGACTGTCTCCTCCATGCTGGAGCAGGGAAGTGTAAAGAGTCCTCTCCCTGAGAGAAAGGAGCACCAGAGAGAACATGTGATGAACTGACCACAATCCCCATTCCCTGTCCCCCTGTATGACTGAGAGAGACAAAACAAAGAAACTCAAGAGTAAAGCACAGGAAGAATGGAGGGGTGAGGGAAGGTGTTTTTAAGATTTGGTTTTATTTCTCATTATCCTACTCTGATTTGATTGGTAATAAATTTAACTAATTTCCCCAAGTCAAGTCTGTTTATTCTGTGACAAATTGATGAATGGTGATTGGTGAATTGGCAATTAGTGAGTGATCTCTCCCTGTCCTTACCTCAACTCACAAGCCTTTCATTATATTTTTTTTCTCCCTTGTCCAGATGAGGAGAGAGAGTGGTAGAGCTTCCTTGGTGGGCACCTGGCATGCAGCCAGAGTCAAGCCACTACATATATCAACCTGTATAAAGGTCAGTACATACAGTAGCAACGCATCTCCTCTAAAGTCCTACCCAAGTTTACAAGTTAAGCCTTTGTATCTTTCCATCACTCAAAGAAAGTATCATTCCCTTTTCTGCACAACTCTGTAATTATTATTGTGTTAGTTTAAGATTTAAGACCTGCCAGGATTGATTTAAAGCACACACATTTGGGAAGAAGCGGAGAGAGCTTGGATTGTTCAGCCTGGTGAAGAGAAGGCTCAGGAGATTTAATCCATCTGTCTAAAAACCTAGTGCTGGGAACTAAAGAAGACAGAGCCAAACTCTTGTCAGCAGTGCCCAGTCACAAGTCAACAGATACAAAATGAAGTACAGCAAAATCCACTTAAAGAAAAACTTTGACATTGTGTCATCAGTACTCCCCCGCTCCTGACCCCTGCACAGACTCCTGTCTATCCCTGTAGTGCAAGGTGATATGTTGTTAAGGATCAAACACTGTAACAGGCTCTGCCCAGACTGACTGTTGAGTCTCTATCCTTGGGGATGCTCAAAACTTAATGAGACACAGCCCTCATAAGCCTGCTCTAGTTGACCTTGCTCCCTGCAGGGAGATTAAACTAGATGATCCCCATAAGTTCTTCCCGATATCAAATCTTCTGTGATATTGTGAATAAAGACAAATTCAAAATTACTCCAAACATTGTACTTTTAGTCAAGGAAAAAGTATCCATTTTTTTTGTTTCACTGGAACAGGTTTCAGAATTCATCTATAGTTAAATCTTCATTTTTCTAGTCTTATGATAAAGCATTACAAATATTAAGCAATAAATCAGAGAAACAACAATAATTTTCTCCAAGAGATATCTTAAGATGTTCAAGACTTTCTTATGAAGTGAAAGTGATGAAGCAATTGCACTCTTTCCTGGTGCCTTGCACTCCACAGGTGTCAATGATTCTATGATTCCTGCTGCTCAGAATATCAACAGCAGATAGGAAGCAGTAAGAACTGATTGTATTTTTATGGGAAATATATATGGAGATAGAAATCTGATTCCTTCCTGTTAGAATTCTCTGCTTCTAGCTAACCCAAATGAAAACATGCCTTGTAGCTTGCTGAAGTCGTGAACCTTAACCTTCAGAGGGAGGGACAGCTACTACATATCTGTAGAAAGGAAAAAAAGGTTTTGCTGAGGGAAAGGACTAGGACTTCACAACTGGTGAATTATTCACAGTGTTCCATTAAAGCAAATGGCTTTCAGAATAATGTGAATCTCTTCAGGTATTACATTAGTATTTTTTGGCAGTTTACGAATAATTTCAGGACTTTGCAGCTACCAAAATTAATAGGTAACTTCCATTCACATGAACATCAGCCTTTAACTTCTTCCTTCTTTCACAATCTCATAGACAAATGGTTTCCTTCAAAGTCCTCCTTCCCACATCTGGTGAAATTATTATGGTAAAGTTTGATGTACAATTCTATATTCCATTCTGCTTTGAATGAGTTTATGCTTCATGTTTTCATGTGTTATGTGGAACATATGCAAAACACATCCAGGTATTCAAAGAACAATCTCAAGATTCTGTAAAACTGCACCTTGATAAAGTTACCTGGTTCTGTAATAAAACTACTAGTAAATGAAGTGGGGAGAAGAAAAAGTCAGGCAACTATTTTATGAATTACAGACTCAGAAAATTCAAACTATTCCAAAAACAATACAGCAACTTAGATGTACGACATTCTATGCATATGAAAAAGAAGCCTGTCTGAATGCCAAAACACAACAGAAATGTTGCAAGCAAAGATTTGTCATATGTTTGACAACTCTCTGCATTCAAATTGTAATACTCACAGAAAATTACAGCAGGCCTTGGCATAAGTGCTCAAAAACCTAGGAAGTGCTAAGGAACTCACTGCAATGTTTCCCAAAAAAGAATCAACAAGAAAAAATTTTCTCTGCAGAAAATACTCCTATTAAACAAAAAAATGCATCTCCACCAAGGAAAGGTATTTTCATAGGTTTGCTGAACAAGAGAGTTGTGGTTCATAACTGAAGGCACCAAGTAACTTTTTTTTTTAAAAAAAAAAAAAACAAATACTCATAATGAATTCTGAGGAATAAACAGAGAATAAACTGTAAATATGTCTAATATTACTAGTGGAAAGCCAATAAAATGTCAGGGAAAAGAATTAGCAGTGTGAGGAAAAAAGCTTGGACTCCGTCACTTTAAAGATTGCAAGGTCAGACAATGAAAACAAAAAGGCAAAAAATATAAACTGCATTAGTTTTCACTATTAGAAGTATAGAAGAAAATAAATAAGCAGAGAATAAAGAGAAAAAAGTAACTACATTTGGCAAGCTTTGGCAAGTTACTGAATGCCTTCTTTGCCTCTGACTATACTGCTGGAGATTGTCCTCAGGAGCCCCAGACTCCAGAGGAAGTCAGGTTAAAGGAGGAGTTTTGTTTGGTTGATGAGGACTCTGGTAAGGATCAGTTGAGAAATCTGGATGTCTATAAATCCATGGCACTTTATGGGATGCACCCGTGGCTGCTGAGGGAGCTGGCAGAAGTCATTGCTAAACCACTCTCCATCATCTTCAGTAAGTTGTAGAGAACAAGACAAGTGCCTGAGGACTGGAGGAAAGCAAATATCACTCCAGTCTCCAAAACGGGCAAGGAGAAGCTGGGTAACTACAGACCAGTCAGCCTCATCTCCATCCCTGGAAAGGCGATGGAACGACTTATCCTGGGTGCTGTCTCCAGGCATTTAAAGGACAAGAGGGTCACTGGGAGCAGTCAGCATAGTTTTACCAAGGGAAACTCATGTTTGACTAACCTGATAGCCTTTTATGAAGAGATAACCAGGTGGATAGATGGTGGTAGTGCAGTGGATGTGGTTTATCTCAATTTCAGTAAAGTATTTGACAGTGTCTCCCACAGCATCTTTGCAGCAAAACTGAGACAATGTGGACTGGATGATCAGGTAGTGAGGTGGACTGTTAACTGGTTGAAGGGAGAGGGCTATTATCTTCAGGGCAAGGTCTAGTTGGAGGCCTGTATCAAGTGAAGTCCCTCAGGGGTCAGTGCTGGGACCAGTACTGTTCAATCTACCGATCTACTTTGATGAGGAAACAGAGAGCACTATCAGCGAGTTTGCTGATGATACTAAACTGAGGGGATTCACTGACACACCAGAAGGCTGTGCTGCCATTCAATGAGACCTGAACAGGCTGGAGGGTTGGGCAGAGAAAAATCTGACTAAATTCAACAAGGGCAAGTGTAGCGTCTTGCATCTGGGAAAGAATAACCCCATATACTGGTACAGGTTGGGAAATGAACTGTTAGAGAGTAGTGTGGGGGAAAGGGACCTAGGGGTCTTGGTGGACAGCAGGATGAGCATGAGCCAGCAATCTGTCCTCGTGGCCCAGAAGGCCAATGGCATCCTGGGGTATATTAGAAGGGCTGTGGGCAGTAGGCCAAGAGAGGTTCTCCCCCTTTACTCTGCCCTCATGAGACCGCATCTGGAATATTGTGTCCAGTTCTGGGTTCTCAGTTCAAGAAGGACAGGGAGCTGCTGGAGAGAGTTCAGCACAGGGCCACCAAGATGATGGAGTGGAGCATCTCCCTTATGATGAAAGGCTGAGGGAGCTGGGGCTCTTCATCTTGGAGAAGAGGAGACTGAGGGGTGATCTCATTAATGTTTACAAATATGTAAAGGGAGGGTGTCAGGAGGATGGAGCCAGGCACTTCCCAGTGATGGCCAGTGATAAACAAGGGACAATGGGTACAAGCTGGAACACAAGAGGTCCCGAAGAAACATAAGGAAAAGCTTCTTCACTGTGAGGGTGACAGAGCACTGGAATGGGCTGCCCAGATGGGTTGTTGAGTCTTGTCTGGAGACATTCAAAACCCACCTGGATGAGTTCCCGTGTGACCTACTCTAAGTGGTCCTGCTCTGGCAGGGGGGTTCAACTGGATGATCTTTTGACCTTCCAACCCTTGAGATTCTGTGATTGACTAACCATTTAAAATCAAATTATATCTAAATTAAGTTGCATAGATATATAGCACATTACCTCTATTGCTTTAGTTTCACAAGAGATATCATCTTCAGGAAGATATTTCTAGTTTAAAAATAAGGTGGAGACAAAAAAGATCTCAACCTTTCAACAAAGTGTCACAGTAATCAAGAACCGTTAACAGCAGATGTTCCTCAAGTTCGTGTACAAGTGGAGTGTACGTCAAAGCTGACATACACTCTTCTCACCCATTTGTTCTATGACAGCAATGAAAGAATTCATCAGGCCAATTATGAATTAATGGCACAATGTGAAACCATTTGTAAGGAAACCAAAATAAACCCAGGGACAGTAAATTTTAGATATTAGAGGCACGTAACCCAAAAGTGACATAAGTATTTTGTAAGCATTTGCACTAGAACCATTATATATATAGGGGTTTATACATATATAAAACCACCATTATAAGCACAGAGATTTGCTAAAGTTCAGGTAATAAATGAGGAGTATATCAAAAAATCCTCCTTTGTCCAAGGTAAATGTTCCACTGTTGTCAGTCCCCTTCCTGTACTTACTAGTATCCATATTACTATTATTCATCCTTTTCCTCAAGCATTCAATACATCTCCCAAAAGAATGAGAACTGACAACTTAGAAATTCTAAACATTTGATTACAAATTAAACCCAAATGACATCTAAACCTTTAAGCCATTTGTTTTGTAACAGATTGCATTCAACACAAATTAGTCTGCAAACCTCAATAGTCAACTTACCCAAGCTCCTTTCAATTTTTTTGACATTATGAGCATAGGATGAGCAGTAAGATTAAAACAATCTGCTCTCTCTGGTGACCACAGGTAGGACACAAGGAAATTGAAAGAACCTGCTTCAGGGGATGTACAGATTAGACATTAGGAAAAGGTCCTTCAGTGACAAAATGGCTGCTCCCTAGCAAAGTGATCATGGCACCAGCCCTGTCAGAGTTTCAGAAGCATATGGATAATGCTCATAATCATATGGTTTCGTTTTAGACAATTTTGCAAGGAGCAGGGAGCTGTACTTAATGAATGCTTGTGGGTCTCTTCCAACTTCAGATATTCTCTGATTTTATATTTAACATCTTCATTAACGGCCCAGACAATGGGGTGAATGTGCCTCAGCAAGCACACTGGTGATTGAGTGGATTCACACATTAGGCAACATGGCTGTGCTTCAGAGGGATCGCTGACAAATCTCAAGAAAAAAATAACAAAAGATGATGCAAAATGCTGTAACTGGGTCAGAATAGCCTCATACAATAGTTGAACGTTGAGGCTAACTGATTATAAAAAATCAGCTTTGCACAAGACATGCATTTTCTCATATTTGAATAAAACTCAAAAATGCACCCTTGCAGCAAGTGAATGCTAAGGGCATACGAGACTGCACTAGCCGCATTGGAACCAGAAAGTAGAGAATTATTATCCTAATCCACATCTGTCAGGATACATCTTGAGTACTGTATTGTATTTTATGCTCCCCAGTATAAGACTTATTGGTAGAGTAGGGAGCCAACAAGATAATTCGGGACTAAAGCACAGGATGTACAAGGAGCATCCGACAGAAAGCTAAGGGGAGATCATATTGCTCTGCTCCGCTACTTCAAATCAGTCAGACTTACTGGGAGATGCACAGCCAAAAGATGAGAGCCAACAGATGTAAACTGAAGCAAGAGAAATTCAGCTAAAAGAAAAAAAACACGTCATAGTAAGGGTCATCTGCCTGACTACCAGAATTAGTGAATTAATTTCTTTTTTTACTTTGCTTAAGCATCAGGATTTTGCTTTCCCTGTTAAATTACCAGAATCTTGATCTGTAAGTATGTCCATCTTCCTTCTACTTTCTCCTTATCCCATGGGATACAGGAGTAAGTCAGATGCTGGTGTGGTGTTTGGATGCTGGCTGACATCCACCCACAGATGCCCTTCAACCACAGTTCTATGATGCTTCTTCACATGTGTTTCTCACATATTCTATAGGGCTCTAAAAACATATCATAATAATGCTGTGAGGAAGAAGTTACTCATTAAAAAATTTGAACTATACCAAACTGTCTCAAGTTTTTTGATGAGAAAATTATGACCAATTCTGTATTGGCCAATATCGCAGGAAGTCCACAGATCAACTGCTGCCACAAGCCAAGAATCTACACATTTATCTTCCTATACCTTCCATCAACATTTACTGAAAACTGACAGGAGAGGGGAACAATCTCAAGGAAGTTGGAGCAAAACTGAGAAGAATGATCAGATGACATACCATACTCTAAGTTTCTGCGTGGGCATGTGTGAATTCTGACATATTTATAAAATGTAATGCATTTTTACTGTTGTGGGTGTTCACAGAAGATAGCCAAGCAACTGTTTCAATATGGTGGTCAAACAAAACAAAAATGTTGCGAGATGTACTGGATTTGCCCTTCTTACAGGTCTAAAAAAAAAAAAAAAAAAAAAACCTGAACACAAATAATTGAAGAATTAGCTAGTAAGGCAAATCACAAGGTTCGACAGGTAAGGTTTGGGGATTATTTTTGTTTCTGTTTAGGTTGAGAGTTTTGGTGTGTACTTTTTCACTGTTTATCTTATTTGTAAGAAACAACTTATTTTATCTCATGCAGGGATGAAAATAGGGGTGGGGTAAATCGTTGCATTGGTGCTGAGTAATGAGTCACTACAAATGCCTTAGTCTTCTCAGACCTAGAACAGGATGTGACAACTACCAAAAAAATCAGCAAGCATCTTTATTTTATTAAGTTTGACAGATATGCTGCATTCAAATTAGTGAGATGCAGAAGGTTTAAAAGTATCGGTAACCATGGACAGCACCAGTACACTTATTTAAACATTCCCAGATAGCCTTTTGAGTTATAAAACTTCTTTTTTCAACATGTCATTAACATTACGATCTAATTTTATAGCAGGAAAATTATGCATATCCACACCTGATGGCTCTGCTCATAAATATCTGTAGAAAATCAAATGTCTGCAGGGTTCTGTTGCCTCATCTAACTTCATTGACACAACACAAATACTCTCATTTTCATGGAAATTTACTTTGTATTACCTAAATAACCATGCAAGATTGTAGAACATGAACACATGCAAAAAAATCATGATTTGCTAAACTTGAGATTGAACAAAAAGAAAAAAATCATAAACATTCCTAAGATAAAAGACTACATTACATTAGATAATAATAATAGAGAAAAAACTTGGTGTTGATGTTACAAGAATTAAAAGATGAATTCGAGGCAGGACTTAAATTAAATTAGTAAATAATTGGTATGACAAACACTTTGATAAAATATTTAAGTGGGTTCAAATAATGTAGAAGATATCCAGCTTGAATTCAGCCAAAATATACCTGCAAAAATAAAATTTATCCCTTTTTTTTAATCATTGCTTTTGTTATCATTACTATCATAATTGCTCTTCATGGACCAAACACTCAATAAAATCAAGGTATATTTTGTCTGCTTGATACAGAAAGATCAACTACAAAAAAAAAGAATTTTAAATTCCATTAATGATCACATCTACCAAGAGTCAGTTAACAGATGCTGAGGTATGTTAGTAAAAGTCAATGGGACAGATGGGCTATAGTACAATGCATAACAAATGGAATCCAGCTTTTCAAATTAAGAAGTGAACTGTGAATCCATCGGGTTTATTTTTAAAGAGGACAGTAGGAGTAGGTATTATTCCTGATTAAGATATCTAAAGTAAGAAAAGAAAGGGTCACCTTATGAATTCAAATGCTTAGAGAAGAATATAATGCAAGAAAATAAAGTTATTATGCTCTAGACACTATAGTGATATCAATCCATGTTCTTCCTTTCTTTAGCATTTTGATCTGGTTATTTTGAGATCATACATTGATATAAACTGTCAACAATGCAGCAGCTGTCTCAATTCAGAATTTATTGAAATATTAAAGAGTAGAACTTTTAGTATGCTTTTGGGGTTTTCTTTTCACTTCTGGTGCAGAGTTGAGCTTTGTTGGCTATGTTTTGTTTGGAGACTGGAGGCTGTGGGATTTTTGGGGCTGCATTTTTTTCATAGAATCATAGAATGGTAGGGATTGGAAGGACCTTTAGAGATCATCTAGTCCAACTCCCCTGCAGAAGCAGGTTCACCTAGATCAGGTCACATAAGAACATGCCCTGGCGGGTCTTGAAGACCTCCAAGGAAGGAGATTCCACAACCACCCTGGGCAGCCTGTTCCACTGCTCTGTCACCCTCATAGTGAAATAGTTTTTTCTTATATTTAAGTGGAACTTTTTGTGTTCCAGCTTCATCCCATTTACCTGTTGCTAGCTACAATAGAAAAAAGAGATGTCCCAATCTCCTGACACCCACCATTTAGATATTTAGAAATGTTAATAAGATCTCCTCTCAGTCTCCTCTTCTCTAGACTAAACAGCCCCAGTTCCCGCAGCCCTTCCTTGTATGAAAGATGTTCCAGTCCCCTGATCATCTTGGTGGCCTTGTACTGGGAAAGTTCTAGAAAGTTTTCTGTCCCTCCTGAGCTGAAGAGCCCAGAACTGGACACAGGAGCCCTGATGAGGTCTCACCAGGGCAGAGTAGAAGGGGAGAAGAACCTCCCTTGACCTGCTGGCCACATTCTTCTTGATGCATCCCAGGATGCCATTGGCCTTCTTGGCCATGAGGGCACATTGCTGGCTCATGGTTAGTTCTTTATTAACCAGGACTCCCAGGTCTCTCTCTGTAGAGCTGCTCTTCAGCAGTTCAACCCCCAGCCTGTACTGGTGCATGGGGTTGTTCCTTCCCAGGTGCAGGACTCTGCACTTGTCCTTGTTGAACCTCATGAGGTTCCTCTCTGCCCAACTCTCAAGCCAGTCAAGTTCCCACTAAACGGCAGCACAGCCTTCTCGTGAATCAGTCAGTCCTCCCAGTTTGGTGTCATCAGCAAACTCATTATAGAACGTTAGGGGTTGGAAGGGACCTTTAGAGATCATCTAGTCCAATCCCCCTGCAGAAGCAGGTCAACCTAGATCAGGTTGCATAGGAACATGTCCAGGTAGGTCTTGAAGACCTAGGGAAGGAGCCTCCACAACTTCTCTGGGCAGCCTGTTCCAGCGTTCCATCACCCTCACAGTAAAATATTTCTTCGTTGTTTGTGATTTTCTTGTTCATTTTTATTTCAGACAGACCAAAAAGGGGAAGAACAGACAACAAAAAAGAGAAAATGAAGTTCAGTGAGTCAACAGGTGAGAGCATGTACATCACTTGTCAAAGTGAAATAAGGATTCTGTGCCTGTAAAAGACTTATTTAGTGCCTTAGAAAGAGATATTAATGGAGTCTGCTGCAACAGTTAATAACAGTTAATAGTAGTCTGTGGTGGACAGTTAAGTGATTAGCCTTTGTTTTACATAGTTCAGAACTCAAGTACACTGACATGTTTTGTCAGGTCTTACAAAATAGCTAAAGTTTGTTGCTTTACTTAAAAAATAAAAGAAACTCAAACCACCTGTCCCTGCAATAAGTCAGTTTTTTTAAAAATACAGACTTGATTTCATTAGTAGCCAGTTCTAATAATGCTCAGAGAATCAAAAGTAAATTCTTACCTAATATGTGACTTGAACCACTCAGAATCCCAAACTCCTTCAGTAAATACTGCTATCCAGTTAAACACTACTGAGGTCTATTTGGGAATGGCAACATAACAGATGAGCAGACGTGCTCTGCCATTCACACTATCCAGATGTCTTTTGAGAACTACATGTTAAAGCATTTGTGAAGAGCTATAACTGAGAAGAAAAAAAAAAAATAGGGAAGGCTAATCTCCTGAAATTTAAAAAAAAAAAAAAAGTCCCTCAATCCCTCTCTAGCCTTTCAAAGTTCACGTCGTTATGACAATACTACTTTAAGACTGAAGTCAAACTTCAATCCTGACTCATCTCCCTAAACATTAAAAAAAAAAAAAAAAACCAAACAGTTGATCATGAAGTTGGAAAATATCTTTACGATCAAGTCCAACCACTAACCTAACACTGCCAAGCCAACCACTACACCATGTCCTTCACAACTCCACCAACTCCCTGGGCATCTGTTCCACTGTTTCACAGTGAAAAAGTTCTACCTTATCTCCAATCTAAACTTCTCCTGCTGACAATGTGAGGCCATTTCTTCTTGTCCTATCATTCATCACTGGAGAGAAGAGACCAATCCCACCTTACTAGAACCTCCTTTGAGGCACTTGTAGAAAGTGATCATGTCTCCTCTCAGCCTCCTCTACTCCAGACTGAACATCCAGAGTTCCCTCAGCCACTCCTCATAACACCTGTGCTCCAGTCCCTTCACCAGCTTCGTTGCCCATCTCTGGACATGCTCCAGTATCTCAATGTCCTTGTAGTGAGGAACCTAGAACTGAACACAGTATTTGAGGTGTGGCCTCACCAGGGCCGAGTACAGGGGTATCATTTCTTTCGTCCTGCTGGCCACACTGTTGTTGATACAGGCCAGAATGCCATTGGCCTTCTTGGCCACCTGGGCACTCTGCTGGCTCATATTCAGCTGGCTGTTGATTAACATCCCCAGGTCCTTTTCCTCTAAGCAGCTTTCCAGTCACACATTCCCAAGCCTTCAGCACTGCATGGGGTTGTTTTAGCCCAAGTGCAGCACCCAATACTTAGCCTTGTTGAACCTCATAGAATTGGCCTGGGTCCATTGCTCCAGACTGTCCAGGTCCCTCTGAAAAGCCTTCCTCTTCTCACCCACCCAGCTTTGTGTCATTTGCAAACTGGATGTTGTCTTAAGATAGCAAGGCTTTTGACACTTTCTCCAATAACACCCTCATCAGAAAGCTCAGGCAGTGTGGCTTGGATGAGTGGATGGTGAGGTAGATCAAGAACTCACTGAATGACAGAGCCCAGATGGTGGTGGTTGAAAGCAAAGAATTGAGTTGGAGGCCAAGGGAACCCTGTGGCCAGCAGGGTTCCACAGGGATCGGTTCTGGGGCCAATCTGATTCATCTTCAACGACCTGGATGAGGGGACAGAGTGTACCCTCAAAAAGTTCCCTGGTGACACCAAACTGGGACTCACCAGAGGCCGTGCTGCCATTCCATGGGATCTTGATCACTTTGAGAGTTGGGCAGAAAAGAACCTCATGAGATTCAACAAGGGCAAGTGCAGAGACCTGCATCTGGGAAGGAACAACCACATGCACCAGTACAAGCTGGGATTGACCTGCTGGAGAGCAGCTCTGCAGAGAGACATGAGAGTCCTGATTGGTGGCCAAGAAGGCCAGTGTCATTCAGAGATGCATTAAGAAGAGTGTGGCCAGCAGGTCAAGGGAGGTTCTCCTCTCACTCTACTCTGCCCTAGTGAGAACACAAAAGGTTCCACTTAAACACAAGAAACACTTTACTGTGAAGGTGAGGTAGCCCTGGCACAGGCTGCCCAGGGAAATTGAAGAATCTCCTTCTCTGGAGGTTTCCAAAACCCACCTGGACATGTTCCTGAGTAACCTGATATAGGCACACCTGCCTGAAAAAGGAGGTTGGACTAGATGATCTTTAGAGGTTCCTTCCAACTCCTACCATTCTGTGGAACTTACTGAGGGTGCACTCGATCCCTTCATTCAGATCATTGGTGAACACGTTGAATAGAACAGGCCCCAACACTGAGCCCTGGGGAACACCACTGGTGACCAGCCGCCAACTGGATTTAACTCCATTCCCCACTACTCTCAGGGCCTAGCCATCCTGCCAGTTTTCCACCCAACAAAGAGTAGGTCCATCCAAGCCATGTGCAGCCATTTTCTCCAAGAGGATGCTGTGGAAGATTGTTGAAGGCTTTACTAAATCAAGGTAGACCATATCCACAGCCTTTCCCTCATACACTAAAGAGGGTCGTCTTGGCATAGATGATAACAGAAAGAAGAAAAATGAAAACAAAGTATTTCTCAGTTTCATCTTTTCTTGCTTTTTTCCCTGCTTCTCTTAGGAGACTCCTGTCTAGCCACCTTAATGATTTTTCAAAACATACCTCACTCTTCTCTGGATAAGACTAGCCACTTCGAGATCTGTGACTCAGAACAGACCCAAGGCTTGGAAGGATTCACTGGGAGAGACAAAGCATTCCTAAACAGAGTTTTGTTGTTCCTAGAGGGTGAGCTTGTTTTAAGCTCCAAATTATTTTTTATTCCAAATCTGTGAACAGGAGAGTAGATGTGGGTGAATGTGTCAAAACAAAAAAACTCCCAATTTTATTCATTCCAATCAAGTAATTAAAATGCAAAAAAGAAAGGCACATCAAAATGGAAGAGTTCCTCTCTGAAGGTGAAAAAAGAGACAGTAAACCTCCAGAACTCAGTTTCATTTGAAAATACTTCAAGACAAAATGTGGAAAATCGTAAGATTTTTACTTCAGTGGAACTAAGCAAAGATGACACTGTTTTTTTGCAACAAGAAAAAGTTGCAAGAAGAAATATCTCTGGGCTAGCTTGCAAAGTAAGGGATCACAAAACACACAAATATGACAATAGGGACAAAAGACATCAAAGAGGTGTCATGGTGGGAGACTGCCTCATATCATGCTATGCAGCTAAAAGAGACCTAACAACAGCTACTGAGCGTATTTCCCTTTGGATGACAAGTGATAAATGATGATAAGTGACGAAACTCCAAGCACAGGCCAGGGAATGGGTCTGTTAGGTAATAAAAAAGCTCATCCTACAGTTCATACAATATTGGTACTCACTAACAATAAATTAAGTATGACATAGGCCAATAAGGAGAAAAAAAAGCACCAGATGACTTGCCAAAAGACTCACACCATCATACTAGATGTCTCATTTGTTTCTTTATATATATATATATATATATATATATATATACACACACAATCACAGCACTCTTCACTAAACTGGTGTCATGCCTCTACCTGCTAATCACGACTTACATGTCAAGAACTGTCTTTATGACAAATCAGCAGTCACAGAAAACCAGACTACCTCATTTACATTTGCATGAAGACTATGAATAAAAGTAAAGCTATGTTCAGTGAATAGTGACAGAAATGTC
Source organism: Colius striatus (assembly GCF_028858725.1). Classification (NCBI taxonomy): domain Eukaryota; kingdom Metazoa; phylum Chordata; class Aves; order Coliiformes; family Coliidae; genus Colius; species Colius striatus. The sequence goes on from NC_084761.1 coordinate 56,825,688, forward strand.
ACTCTGGTTAGGCAAGTCAATAGGGAACTTTGTGAAATCTTTCTTCGGAAGTTAAAGAAATTCACTGCGTTTTGTATGACCTTTCATTTCTGGCAGCTTTTCATTAGACAGATTTTAGTTCTAGGTTTAAGTCAAAGGTTAATGCTTTTAATATATCACTTCTCTCAAAAGGCAAGTTAAAGACAACCCTTTCACCTGAGGCATCACTTCTGCAAGCATGAAATAAAGCATTATTTTCTTGCCACTCCCAGCACATTGATTCAACTCTGCTTCTCCTCAGCAATTAAGAAATCAAAACCATCTCTATACAAAATAAAATCCAACTAAAGTGAAATTACCACAGTTTTCCAGGTGTGTAACTTCAGAAAGAGCACGTAACACAGGTCACAGGTTTGCTACATAAACATTTAGGAAAAGATGTCATTAAAAAAATAGCTATGTCTGCAACCCAGTATCATTATCCATGAGGTTTAATGAATTACGATTTTTTTTAAGAAAAAAAGCCAGTCAAAAAAAAAAGCTCAGAACTCATTGAAAGGCTTCAATAAAGATTAAAGGATAAGGAGGAGGAGTTTGTTTTAAAAGTGTTTCCCAATTTAACAACGTAGATTCTTGCTCAGCCAAGCCGTAGGGATGGACAGATGCAACCAGGTACTTTGCTATTTCTCCTTCCACTCTTCCTACAGCTCTGCATAACTCTTAAAAGAGATATCTCCATACATTTTCCCTCTTTCACTCTGCAGAGCTAATTACACTACATAAAAGGCACTTGAAAACAACAGGTTTCAGGCACAAAAAGCATGATGTTATAGTGTACTAAACATTGAACAAGCATACAAAACAAACTTGTACTGGAACACTGCTTTATATACTATAAATACCCAAAACAAAAATTGCTGATGCGAAGTCTATTTGTCTGTTACGCAGTCTTTACCACTGGTTTAGTGCATAAGTTTGAATACATATTGAATGTAATGCATGTTCAAGCACATAAGTAAAAACATTTCTCTTGATGCTTATATTTTTCAGTCTGAAAAGACAGTTCACAAAAATATAGTGTGTGCCATACAGCTACTCTTCTGGCTTGCTAAATGCCTATTACTCACCAAGCTTGTTCCTGAGATACTCTATAAAAATAGGGTTTTTTCGCTGCCCCCTGTTTGTTCTCTATATTTCCTGCTTATTACCTAGTCTGAAGATAACATCAGTGATAGCACACCTCTTGAGGAAAGAGGGAATCTGACAGTGAAAATGCCACAATTTGGTGCTGAAATGGCCACAGGGGACAAATGTCCTGCACTCTCATAGTTTCTTAAATCACATCAGGTGATGCTGGTACCTTTAGGGATCTTGTATATACATTAAACGTGCCTGTATTTAAAATAATGGATAATAAAATATAGTACAATAAAATACTAGAATTATCTTGCATTTATATATTGATATTGTTGTTAAATAATGGTATTAATTTACTATTACTGATAATGTTGATAATTACTGATGTCTCACAATAAAAAAATTTTAAAAACTGTATGAAAAATAAATTGTCTAATTAATACAAGATCCACAGTAACAGACACTGTCCAGTTTTCTTCCTTCCCCTCTGACCTATTCTTCATTTATGGTTTAAAATTTTGTTGTCATACAAGACTTTTCTAAACCATAAATTCTTTTAGCCCATTTCTTCCTTTGACACCTGCTAACCCTATCAACAGCAATCACGTTGGATGGGAAATTGAGGGCTTTTCCTATCTAGGACTGCAGAGTAGTCTCATTTCAGCATGAAACAAGTAAACATAGGCAAAGTTACTGTAGCAAATTTCTACATCTAATCTTACAAAAGGGGAAGATATTCATTTGCAAATATTCCACTCATTTTTCCAAAAATTTTGCATCAATTGTAAAATGCCGTACTCAGTGGGAATTGTGGGAATTGAAAAGGACTTTACAATCCCATTAAATTCTTTTCTTTTTACTGAAAATTAACTATGTCACAATAAATATTACTTGAAAACATATTTGAGAATTGTTGAAAACATAGTAGTAGTAGCACAACAGAGCCTATCCAACATATTTCCACTTAACAAAGAGGAATTTAACTTTACAGCTAAACTTGCTAAAAATAAGATGCTTTCCAAATGAAGTGAAGTCTGCTGTAGAGACAATTTTACTTACTTACTCCCACTCTCCATGACCTGCTGCCTGGGCCCTCTTGTCAACACAACATCCGCATCACTGCACACTCAGTTGTATTCCTACCATAGTGATCCCTATTCATAATTAGAAACACTGATCTAGAGGCAACTTCAAGGACTGAGAACTGGACATCACCTGGGTTTATTTTAATTCTGTTTTCATAGAATCATAGAATGGTAGCGGTTGGAAGGGACCTTTAGAGATCATCTAGTCCAACCCCCCTGCAGAAGCAGGTTCACCTAGATCAAGTCGCACAGGAACACACCCAGGGGGGTCTTGAAGACCTCCAAGGAAGGAGACTCCACACACTCCCTGGGCAGCCTGTGCCACTGCTCCATCACCCTCACAGTGAAATAGTTTTTCCTTATGTTTAAATGGAATTTCTTGTGTTCCAGCTTCATCTCATTATCCTTTTTCCTGTTGCTAGCTACAAAAGAAAAAAGAGATGTCCCAGCCTCCTGACATCCATCATTTATATACTTGTAAATGTTAATGTGATCCCATTTTCTTGGGATCTTGTGTTTTCTTGATGTCCATCTGCAAATACAGTTCTCCATTATCCTATAAACTTTATGGTTTAGTTTTCCATTATGACAACATACCATATAGAATTACAGAATGGTAGGAGTTGGAAGGGACCTCTAGAGATCATTTAGCAGGTTCACCTTGATCAGGTGAATGTGCCCAATCAGCTTTTGAAAACCTCCAGAAGGAGACTCCACAATCTCCCTAGGAATGCTTCCATTTAATACCAATGTACAGTATCTTTATGGATAACAGTTGACAATTTTTCCTCAAAAATATTTTTACTTCCTGCCTTTATAACATTTTTCTTCTCTGTCTTGATTTGAGCCATGAACCAAAAAGCACGTTATGTGCTCAGGACTTTTCACAATACCAACAGTGATATATCAGTAGGTAATCCTTTTCCCTAAAGCAAAGGTTTTTGGCATCTGTTCAACAAATGTTTATCAATTACACATACTTTCAAGAGCTAACAAATCTCACATCTAATGCTCTCCACTGATAAAACAAGTTCTACACAAATACAATGAATAAATATGTACAGTATGAAAACTAACAAAATTAAGAAAGAGGACTTGGACAGAAGGAAGATGTCTTCTGAACCAAAATAACTTGAGGAAGATAAAATAAAGGCAGAAGTGACACTGAACATCAAATTGGTTCTCAAATCCTCCAGTAAGTACACAAACACTAATGTCCAGAAAGGTGCTGCTAGACCCACACCTCAAAAAAAGCTCTAAATTAACCATTTGTTATTACTTTCTTTCAATCAACTCATTTCCAATCTAGATATACAACTTTTTGGAGTACTCTCATTACAGAAAATTCCTTAATTGGATGCCAGCAATGTTTCCTGGAAGAAACGCTCACAATTGTCAACTGTTTCACTAGCTGAAAAGGCCTCTATTTGTTATTTGGGAGTACTTGCAGTACCTGCCAGTTTTGCAATACTTATAATGTTTGTTATAGGACAAAATGTGGAGCCTAAGCTTAAAATGCTGACTGAAAGCCAAAGGAAAAGTTTTGATTTACAACATTTTCAATACTATGTCAAAAACAAGCAGTAAGTTAGCTCAACTTGAATGCTGTCAAAATCAGATCTTGCTTGACACTGTAGTAATGAGAGCTGTGGTACAATATTCACTTCTTCAGCATCATGAAGTTCAAGACAGTAAATACTCAAATCATGTCCTGCAAGATGTGTGGTGCTTGTGCCCATTTATGCCAGCCTTAAAGATGAGTAAGACTTGGTGTTTGTCTGGTGAGGACACTACAATTGTTCACCAAGAGGAAGAGTAGCCACTCAGAGAACTGACTGAGATTTGTACATCCCTGCAAAGACAGGTATTCTTTCCCAAGTGGTTACCACTATCATACAGTTACTGCTCTATGCAGTAGTAACATAGCAGCTGTACAATACTAGGGGTAATTGTTACCATACTGAGAAAGTGGAAAAAAATGTTCTTCATTGTTTCTCCATGAAAAAAGAAAATCATGTAGTAGGAGGATACTTTATATTTCTACCAATGAAAAAAGATCAGTCCTCTCAGGTCTACTTCAGAAAAACAAGTTTTCAGGGAAAAAAAATTATTTTTTTCATGTTCAAAATGGAAGTGGCTAGTAGGAGTTTGGATAAGAATTTGAAAGTTTGTTTTTAATCCCATAACTACTGTTTAACAATTAATTCATCAGCAGTATGTATTTGGATATTTAACTCTTTGAATTTTTTCCAAGCCACTTGACTATTTAGATTTTTAAGTTCTCCTACAGCCTTCTCCTCATTGCCTATCCAAAGAGATGAATCTATAAAGAAATGAGTAGATGTTGTATGAAAGCTGTTAAAACAGCATTAGCTTATAACTCCATGGATCTCATCTCATTCTAGACATAAACATAGATGACAGGCCATGCCACTGTCACAGACTGAACAAACTTGCAATTTCAAATGCAAAAATGGAATTGTACTAACTGTGTCCGACAGAAAAACGTCACCCATGCAAGACAAAATGTTGTATTTAATTGCTATCCGATGTTATATTCAAAACAGCTTTTTATTTCAAAGGTCTTCCTGAAATAGTCAAAATTATTTTTTATATGCCTTGTCTACTACTAGATTTCCAACGTTGCAAGAAAAATCCTAGCAGTTAAATTGGTGATATTTATGACACACCAATGGCTGAGGTTAACTTCACCTTAGTACATGCCTCACCAGTACACAAAAGACATCTACATGGATGAGTACACACAAACTGCTTCAGGACCAGCACTAGCTATGCTTTTGCTACTCAGGTTTGTGAAAGAGAGCTACCAAGTGGATAGCAGTCACAGTAACACACCATTATGTTGCTTCTGGACTGAAGGCAGATCAGAGACAACTCTGAACATGGGGAGAAAAAACACATGCTAAACTAGTCAATTCTTAGAATAAGGTGCAACTGCCAAAGACTTGAGTCTAATACACTAAGACAGCATTCTTGGATGCTGCTCTAAGCTGCTGCCCCTGACCGCTTTCTTCTCCTCTTCCTTCTCTAGCCCACCCCCACCCACCTTTTTCCTTTGGAAGCCTTATGATTTTTCAAGGTTGTTTTGTTTTGTTTTAAACACTGGAAAGTATTAATGAGATGAGAAAACAGCTTTCCAGGAGCACTACCCAGGATGTTTCCTTCACCACAAACAACTACACTAGTTTTGAAAACAGCACTGCTGTATTTCAGTTGCTGAGCAGGTGGTCTGTTAAATCTTAAAAGTTATATCTGTTAGTTAAGTGTTCATGTAAATATTTCATAAAGCTCCCAGGCTTACAATAAGTATGGCTTAGCACTATTTTATGCAACACAGGCTACAGAAATTATTCTACCAAGGGGGAAAAGATAGGAAAGAGAATTGGAGAACGATATATAAAGAAAAAAAAACCCCTGTGAATTCTAAGTTAAATGTACCTGTTTGGGGAAGATGCATCTTGTTTCATTTCCTCATCTAGGCAAATAAGCACACATTATCTCTGGTTTCGTTCTTATAATCTTAATTATTTTAATTTTTTTTTTCTTAACTACTTTACAAATAGTTTAAGAAAGTATAGGAAATGTTCTTCCAGAAGACCTTAACATAATGAATTTATCCCTACAATAGATTTTGTCATCACAAAACACTGTTAATTGAAAATGTTACTAACTGGAATAGTTCATCCTTGATGTCATTCACATATACGAAAAGATGGTTATCAGGGCAAATCAACAATAATTCACCTAATTCACCACAGAGAAATCCTGCTTGATCAACCTGATAGGTTTCTATGAGGGCATAACCAGATGGCTAGATGAGGGGAGAGCAACAGATGTCATCTACTTTGACTTCAGCAAGGCTTTTGACACTGTCTCCCATAACATCCTCATCAGAAAGCTCAGGCAATGTGGCTTGCATGAGTGGACGGTGAGGTGGATCAAGAACTCTCTGAATGACAGAGCCCAGAGGGTGGTGATCAACGGCACAGAATCAAGTTGGAGGCCTGTGGCCAGCAGGGTTCCATAGTGATCGGTTCTGGGGCCAGTCTGATTCACCATCTTCATCAATAATCCAGATGAGGGGACAGAATGTACCCTCAGCAAGTTCACTAATGATACCAAACTGGGAGGACTGGCTGATTCCCTAGAAGGCTGTGCTGCCATTCAGTGGGATCTCAACCGGCTTGAGAGCTGGGCAGAGAGGAACCTCATGACGTTCAACAAGGACAAGTGCAAGGAAAAACTCCATGCACCAGTACAGGCTGGGGATTGACCTGCTGGAGAGCAGCTCTGCAGAGAGACACTTTTTTCTGTAGTGTCCAGTGATAGGGCTAGGGGTAATGATCAAAACCTGGAACACAAAAAGTTCCACTAAAACATAAGGAAAACTTCACTGTAATGGTGATGGAGCACTGGCACAGGCTGTCCAGGGAGGTTGTTGAGTCTCTCTCTCTGGAGGTTTTCAAAACCCCCCTGGTCATGTTCCTGTGCAACCTGATCTAGGTGCACCTGATTTAGCAGGGTGTTGGACTAGATGATCTCTAGAGGTCTCTTCCAATTCCTATCATTCTGCGATAACAGATGTATGATTCTGTTGTCTATTTCCAGTAAAGCATCTGCATTCTCATTGGGCATTTTTAAGTAATGCAGTAAGACCTGTGACGATTGCACAAGGATTTACAGACCATTATGCTTGATGTACCATTGTAGAACTGCATGCATGGGTTGTAAAACAGCATGAAAGCATGAACAACCTTGGTTTGCAGAACAGTATGAAAGCATGGAGAACCTTCCAGATGTACAGTAACTATTTCAAGAGAACAGAACTCCTAGAGCTGCAAAGGTCCTACAGAGACCATAGCACTACAGACTAAAGCAGAAACAGAGTTAGAGTAAGCTTCACACTACTCCCTGTTAATATGAAAGTAGGAAGCAAGGTCTGAGGCTAAATTATTAAAAGTGAGAGCTGAATTCTCTATTACCAATCTGCTAAACCAAAAGGCATTCATCATGTCATTTCCTGAGTAATACTAAGGGCTACTAAATATATAGACATGATACCTGCCTTAGAAAGATCTCCAAATGCTAACAGGTAAAGCTGGCACAGTCTCTACAGCAAAAACCACTATAATTCTTTCAGCTTCAGATGGAATTACCTAATTCTTCTGCAGATTAGAGTCAGACTTTCAGATCAGGAATCCAAAATAAGAGAGAGATACACAGTGAAAACACACATCTACAAATACTTTGACCAGTATCAAATAGGACCTATGTGGGTAGAAAAGGATAAAAGCCATATCTCAAAGAGTAACATCTAGCTGCCTGAATACAGAAAACACCTCTCCTAGTAGTCCCTACTTCATTCACCATGCACAATAAAATGAGGCTAGAGCTCTACAGGTCTGATTTATCCCCAGTACATCTGAATTCTGAGCAACAGTTCTATGGAGAAGGGGGAGAAAATATGGAAAAAGGTATTACATGGTTGTAATACATACATACACCCAAGAAATCTGCAGAGCAACCGGGATCCGTTGTAATAGCCAAAGAGGTAACAGTGCCAAATCAGTGGGATATTTTGTCTCAGACTAACACCTCTGATAGTACTCCTGGCTTCAGTTGCCCATCTGTCTTCACCCTCTCAAACTGTGCAGGTGGTATTGAGCCAATGTTCTCAACTAGCTCCTTCTCATCTCCTCTCTTTAGTATCCCCTCAATCACATCCTATCAGATCAATTCTTATTTTCTTTTTTAGCACGTTACCTTTCCAGCCTAGACTCTGAATATCACTTCCCCTTGCCACAGTTTCACTCCTCAGGTTTAAAATACTCATCTCTCCAGGTTGGTTTTCTTCCCTATTATTTTCTCTTCCTAGTTTTTCTCAGTAGGAGTCATCTTTCTAAGCAGCTTTCTTTTCCAGAACTCCTGGGCAGTAGGCAGCATATGTCAGTAGAGCTGCTGACACCTTCATCTCCCACAACCCAAATGAGTCACATTTGTGATTTCAGAGAAATCCTACTCTGGCCCAGCAACTAGATCTTAGAGGTTTTAGCCAATAAAGTTGAAGCCTTCCCATCACGAGAACACATGTTTTCAAGGTCCACTATTTACCATAAGTTAATAAATCTTCTGAGAAAGGGGAAAAACACATTCTTCAAACAATAATCAATCCATTTTGTTTGAAGGTCCCTGTCCTGAAGCATCACCATGGGTAAGTTTCCAACAGCATTTGACAGTTCTCTTTTTCCCTCAGCTCAGCTCTCTAACCTTGCCAAAACCTTCAAAAATATCTGCCTGAAAAACTGACAGACATCACACAGGGAGTCTAAAGCCCAGCAAAGGGCACAAGTAACAGTGGCCAGTGTCACATATCAAGGAAAGCTAACTTTAAATAGATGATTAGGGTAAAAGAAGAGTGTTCGTCATTTGACACATCACATTCTTCAAACATCATTTCAACTATTTCAGAACCTTTTTCTAAGAAAACTCCTTTCTAGCTTTTTACAGCAATTATAATTTTCCACACTTTGACATTTCCATTGCCTTTCTATGGAAAACTCTTGTTATTTCCAAATTGTTTTCACTTTGTTGTGGTTGTTGAAATCAGTGGCTTATGTTTGAAAAATCTATCTCCATACCACCATGGAGAGTAAGAGTAGCATCTGCTGTTAAGTGTATTTCATTGCCATTGATGTCATTAACTTTATGTGGATTTTATATCAGGAAAACACTAAAGAAAAGGCTTCCCTGGCTCTGTGAATTTAGTTCCTTGCTCCAACAGGGTTATCATAGAATCATAGAATGGTAGGGTTGGAAGGGACCTTTAGAGACCATCTAGTCCAATCCCCCTGCAGAAGCTTTATGAAAGTATCATCTTTATGATGAAGTATCTTCATAAATCTCTTAGATTAATGCAGTAAGATACAGTTTGATAGAAGATACCTTCAAGTGGGAGACCATTCTATGGATTAGAAAACCTATTCTAATTTCTACAGTAAATTTATACACAGTAAATATGTTCATTTGCTCTCACATCAGCATTGTCTTATTTTAAAGAGTTCTCTCATGGTGATTGTTTCCATACATTTATAGAGTACTTATACATACTCTCAAACTTTGTCTTATCAAAGAAGTCAAGTTCCCAACTAATGACATGATGATACATGTCAAAAAAAAGGTTGACAGTATGTATTGTTTCTTAAAATCAAAATTGATCTGATTTACAGTTTAGCTATATAAACAGCTATATAAGTACAGATGAGGTAAAGGGGCCTTTGATCTGTCACATTCCCTTAGTACCAGTCTTTTTAGTGAACTCTTAATATCTTTTTCTAATTTTCTTTGACCACTGTATATATCCTTATCCATTGTGTATTCTTTCCTCCAAAAGCAGTTTAAGAATTTGAATAACACTGACGTCAAAACCATAATCCTTCAGTTGCCTGGATTTTCTCCCTCTAAGAAAAAATGTACACTGCCCTGTTAATGCCTAATTAGCTATCCACTCCACTTTCCAGCAGATTGATACTCACATTCCACCTTAGTTTACACACTTCTACGCCTTTTCCTGTAGGCAAGTGGAATGACTTCATACAAAACATGTCACAAAATCAAGTTCCGAGATGAACCTAGACTTTAAATGTTTCCTCATCGCCACTCTTGGAAACATTTATGTTACGTTCTCCAGTACACTTTGCAATATCTAACTCAACTTGACAGTTTTTCTGTGCAGGCTCCTGCCTCCAGTCTTGAGACACTGAAAAATCTAGTGATGATGCACACCATCATTCTTTCATGAGTTCAAGTGTATCTTAATGACAGCTTTGCAGAACATGCATACATTTAACTGTGGTTCAAAAAAAAATTACAATGGTTACAGCCTCCAGAAGTAGTCTAAGTTTTTAGAGAAGCATTAAAAACTGTTGGTGGCAACTCTGGGAAAAAAATGAATGCCATCCCTTTAGCTACATTGCCACAGGCAATCAAAAGCACTGCCTCAGTTTTGGTTTTGTAACTATTATCATTACCTGGATTCCTCACAGATGTTTGAGTGGCATTGTAACCTGCACTGTACCTCATTGCTACTGATTAAATCCTTAACTGAAGAATAATCCCTTTCAAGCTTTGAAATAAAAATCTACTTCAACTAGACTTGACAGGTCATACAATGCATTTAGTATTCCACAGCATAAAGTCCAACAAGGAGGCAGCAAGCACATACTCTAAAACAATTATTTTCTTCTATTCCTACATATTATTTAACCAAGTATTTTCATCATAAGTTTACTCTTCAAAATTCCCATAGTATACAACCATCATTATTTTCTGATAGATTATGTTACAAAAGCTCATCTGCACTCCAACAATGGAGGACAGCAAGACAGTGCCAGGCAGAGTAATGCAAATAATACCCTATCCAGCAACTCCCAAACCCATTACAGGAGCAATTGGCCCATTAGAGGTCTATCTCTACAAGCCCAGAGGACTACAGGAATGCAGAATGGTAGATAGGAACACAAATTAGAGACTTGGAGGAAGGGAGGCCCCATCCAGACCCCTCGTAGGGCTGTCCCAGGGGAGCCTCAGCCCCAGTGTCCAGGCATGAAATCCATTACAATGAGTCAACATCAGAGACAGAGAAGGGGATCAGCGTGCAGGCATTATGGGACACATTATGGGACGCAAGGGAAGCATATTTTGGATCTTCTGTACAGGACTTACTACAGGATGTTTACAGGAGAAACTAAAGGCAGGGGTAGGGATGGATCTACTGATTTGGGAAGGAATAGGTAAGAGAAAACAGAGAAGTGGATAAAAAGGGCCAGTTGCATGCAAATAGCTTGCTGGTTGGTTCACTTGCTTGGCCATGTCCTGTGCCTGATCACTGCAGTCTGTCCTATCTGCTTATTAAACCCTGCCTAGATCGTTTCTGGGTGAGGGTCTCTATTAATAACACATAAGTGTGCACACGAGTCTGAGTGCAGAAACCAAGGTGGAACTGCCAGCCACTGGAGAAAACAGGGTGAGTAGCCTGAAGTGCCAGCCTGGGGTGGGTCATGGGGACATGTGTGCCTGTGGTACAGTAGCTGGAGCAGGTAGGGACACACATTCACCTGGGTGTACGCATACTGTGAACATACACTGGGTTCAGTCTTGATGCTGGCTGGACCCAGCACATGGAGCTGTGGTAACCTCACTCCTCTCTGGGTGACAGATCTGGCCTGCTGTTTTCCCCTAGCACAAGGGGAAAAAAAGACTTTTGAAAAGTTAAACACGGCACACACTTAAGATTTTTTTCTCTTGTTGCACACAGTGATCATCATCTTTCATTCTGTATCTCAATTTTGTCCCTTTTCTGCTACTTTTCCACTCAGATCATTTCACCCACTTCATATCAATCTTCTTTATCATAGATCTTTCCTCCCTTCCTTTTCACTTCTCTCCTACCTCTACCTCGTATTTTATGGGTTCATTTTCCTTTAGTTTGCTTAGGCCTTTCTCCATTTTCTATAATCTTACCTTCATCTTCCTCTCCATTAAATTCTTTTATCATTTCCTCTTTAAATTCCTCAATCACTTGCAGTAGGGATAAAAACTGCCCCTTACACATTCTGTCACTTCAGCTTTCTTCCCGCTTGCCAAAATTCATTCTTTGTAACATCGCTTTTCACTCTCAAAGTAAAACACATGCAATTGAGGTGCTCTTCTTACTTAAATAAAACATAGCTATTTTCAAACACCTACTGACTGAACAGGATTTGTATTAAATTTTTTTCACAGGAGGGCAGAATAAAATCAGACTATTACTACAAATGCAGTTCAAAAGAGACAAAAAATTCAGGAAACAGTTTCTCACAAAGTGTGAGGGACTGCTCATGTAACAAACCCACCACGAAAATATTCAAGGTTTAGTTATTTCTTTTCTCTTCCTTCAACTGTATATGGCCACAGAAGAAAGATCATTGTCACATATTATTCTTGTTAGAATTTTATTTCTCAGGCTTCGCTCTACCTTGTCACCCACCTTACCAACTTCGGCACAGCCATACATGAATGCAAAGTTGAATTCAGTTCTTCACTCTAGTAAGGGCTTATCATAGAGCTTTCATCTTTTTGAAGCATCTTGCCTCAAACGGACAATCAGTTCCTTTCTCTTAGCTTGACTGAATACTCCATCCCACCAGCTATGAAGAATAACATTTGAGAGGGATGTGAAAATAGAATGAGTTTGGCTTTTTTACAGGTATGCCATCTTCCATCCAATACCTCATAGTATCTGCTAGGGCTTTCACTAACCTAAGGCATTGACTCTTTAGTTTAAATAAGGTACTATATAAACAAGGAAGTTGACTCTTAAACACAAGTCTATAGGACTGAAAACATCAGCTTTATAGAAAAGAATCTGTCTTCCCAAAAATTCATATCCATCAGCAGACTCATTAATGACTGTTTACTCACATGTAGAGTTAGCACAGAGAAGGTAAATTTTATACTGTTATCATGTAGAGAAATTTTCCAAAATGAAACTATTACTACTCCCCAGAAAAACATTCTGCTGCATCAGCCGACCTGTGCTTGACTGCACTTAGCAGAAGAGCTTTCAAACAGAAGAGACCACACCACTGTGAGGAGATAGAAGACATCTTTTGAAGGGCTTTGGCACAAACTTTAGGTTTCTCTCCAAAGAAGCAGTATAGACTCTCTAAGCCCGAAGCATCAATGAAGTAGCATATTATCCACAATAAGCCAGGATGGGAATGTGCCGTGTAATTCATAGGTTACACGGCAAGAACTGGTCACGCAGTCTGATGCCAGTTTCACATATCAGGCATAATGAAGTACAAGGTCTTCCCTTGGGAACTATAATCATCCCTTTCTTATGAGGGCCGAAGATTAGGAATGCACAATTATATTTAGTCCCATTACATAAATTTTGTGATAGTATATGAGACTTTCACTCCATGGCCTACATCTGAGCAAGGGTTTTTCCCTTACTCCAGTTGATTGTGTCAAAGTCCTTGAAGACCAGAGCAAATAGAAAGCTCACTGCAACTGCTTCTGCACTCAGCCAACCCTGACAACCAGAGGGCTGGAGTTTAACTCACATTCTTCTGCTACACAAATGGCTTCATGGAATCACAGAATGGTAGGTGTTGGAAGGGACCTTTAGACATCATCTAGTCCAACTCTCCTGCTAAAGCAGGTTCATCTCGGTCAAGCAACACAGGAACACATCCAGGCAAGGCTTGGAAACCTCCAGAAAAGAAGATTCCATCACCCTCTTTGGTCAGTCTATGTCTGCGTTCCCTCACAGGAATGAAGTTCCTCTTCATGTTTACAGGGAACTAACTTCCTGTGTTCCAATCTTGTGTCCATTTCTCCTTGTCCTATCACTGGGCACTACAGAAAAAAAAACTTGCCCTATACTCTTTACGCCTAACCTTTAGATATTTTTAAGTGTTGATCAAGTCCCCTCTTCATCCTCTCTTTTCCAGGCTAAACAGCCTTAGGTCTCACAGCCTTTCTCCTCATAAGAGAGATGCTCCACTTCCTTGATCATCTTTGTATCCCTCCACTGGACTGTCTCTAGAAGTTCTCTATCACTCTTGAGCTGCAGGGCCCAAAATTGGACACAATATTCTAGATGAGGCCTCACTGGGACATAGTAGAGGGGGAGAAGAACCTCCTTCGACCTGCAGGCCACACTTCTTGTTGCACCCCAGGATGCCATTGGCCTTCTTGGTCACAAGGGTACATTGCTGGTTCATGTTTAGTTTGCTGTCAACTAGAACTCCCAGGTCTCTCAATGATTTCCAGCAATACAACAGGCTTAAAGCTGCAGTCCACATTATTCTCCCATCCTCTTTTCATCAAATTTATCAAGTTCTACAAGATCTTACACTGAGAGTAGGCTTTCCCTTACAGCTCTGACCACATAAGACATGCACACATTTGTCCTGTCAAAAGACAACTCAAAAAGTTCACTTCTCCACTGGCTAGAATTTTTACCCTAGTCCTTTTTCTATTGCTACTTGATCTCATGCCAAAATTTTGTTGGTTAGGCATCCTAACTTGACTCATGTTAAACAAATTTTACATCTGAATCCATGTATTAATATATTTTTCCCTTTGAACCTTTCTTCCACGCTAGTCTCTTTCCCTCATATCATCATCGGTATTTCAAAAATTCCACCTGTAAAAGATTTCAGAGAATAATATTAGGAGGGGCAGGAGAGAAAAGACTACAGGTAGCAGAGGGGGCAGGTGTGGAGAAGAACCCCATCTCCCATGATACCTGCACTACACTTCATGAAGGTCAAGGAAGCTCCTCCCTTGACTGCAGAGATGGCCTGGCTTTGCCTCACTGTGCTTTTGTTTGGAACCTCTTCTCTCTTCAGAGAGCTGAAGGGCAGCAACTGGAAAACAGTGGTTAATATACTACTGACTTGAAATACTCTTTCACTCAATGACACAACATGACCAAAACAACTATGACATGCACAGAAGTTTGTCCCCTACACATGCTCAACGGGAGCCCTAACTATACAATGCCATGACAGTTAAATTTCCACACAGTCCTGCAGAATCACGTTGCCACTTCCCTTCCTCAGCTTGTCCCCTCTACAGCCATGTAAGGCAGTATGAAGTAAAAAAATACAACAGAAGGAAGTACTTCATTGTAGTAGTTTTAAAGACATCAGAAAGAATACAGAAATTGTTCCCATGAGGAAAATGGAAAACTTTATTTAAAGAACTTAATTTTGCAATGGAGATAAACAGACAAGGAAGTGCTGCTCTGAACTGCAAATGAAACAAGCTTCTGGGTTTTAGTCTCAAATTGACCTGTTGAACAGATTTAGAAGTACTTAAGCTGTTCAGTGTTTTGAAGTATTTTGTATCCCACGTCATCCACTATGTCCCATATTGCTCACAGTCAAATATTATATACCCTTTTTGCACAAATCACGTTTGACATCTAATTGTGTCTACCTAAGCCCACTCAAAGGTACAAATAGTCTGAATTTGTACTTCAGTTGCTGATGGGCAATCATAAAAACATTCCCAGTACTCCTTGATGTGCCAAACTGAAGTTATACAGAAGTCTGAGGGTGCCAACTACCATTTTTAACTCTGCAAAGCACAATCACATTGCTGTAAATGAGACACAGTCAAGTTATTGTCATACAGTTTGGCTCTGCAAAAATGCACTCAATTATGACTAATGTGAAGTTTTAACAATTGATTCACATTTTATGAAAATACCAAGCTATGACTTGTCTTTTAAAGGAATATAAAGAATGGATATAAGTCTTACAAACCAAAACCTTCACAAGTTAGAGAATTTTCAAGCAACTATTGATTGTCTACAGCTAACCTACAGTATCACCACTTTTCCTTCCTTACCACGCATTATATTACCAAGAAAAGTTTACATAGCACAAAACTGCCCCTTCTTTTAAGTTTTCAGTAACAGCTGCATCTAGCTCCATTTCCTTTGCTTCACTGTTTTTTATACAAGGTGAGTAGGTGCACGTTCACTGAACATTTTTGCAGATTCAGAAACCACTGCCTCTCAGTGCTGCCTCTGCAGACAGACAGTCACACAGAGCACACCATACAGCCAACTACTTCTCTCCAAAGCACAAAAAGCTTAGACAGGTCAGTACAGGGTAGCAGCTAAACAGCTACGGTTTCATGTTGTGCTGTAATTCCCACCACCATTCCAGGGCAGGCATGCTCACAAGTTACAGGGACAGACAGACAGATATAGATGGGTCAATTCTGGAAGACATTCCTGTCAAGAAATCTGGCAAGAGACATGCAAAGTTAACAGAACAAAATTCAGGCAGGAACATTATAACTCTTCCTACACACAAGACACCAGAAATGCTTTTGCTGCCTTCAATGCCACACTCTTTGTGCAAAAACATTCCTTTTCATAAGACTATAAAAGAGCTATAAATATGGTATCATCTTCACTGTAAAATCAGAAACTTTGTTTTTTCCTGAGGAATCTGATACAAACTGCTATAATATCACACACCTGGCTGGAAGAAAATCCCCTTTTCAACTACCAGCAGTTTGGAAAAGTACCCTCCAGCAGATGAGATGTCACTTTTTTTTGGCCTGTGATCACTCTGTTCACTTTAAAGGAATGCACCTCATTAACCCTGATAATTAACAAGGTTATTCTCATCACATAAAAGGTTTAAGTTCCTCTATTAAGTAATTATTTGAATTTGCACTGCTATTAAGATAAGACTGTTCTCAATTTAATTTCACATAACAAGATGTTTCTCTTTTAAGGGTGCAATTTTTTTTCAAGTCAAGGCATATAATTTCATTGTCATATGTGCTACAAGACAGTGAATCTACTGGACTAAGGAATGGATAATATACAGACAGACACCTAACAAAATTAAAGTTGAAAACCTAGAAGGGGTAAGGTAGTGACACAAAAAAGGCAGCAAAAGTAGAAAACAGAAATACAACAGGAGCATGGCTGTGGCAGCAGAAAGCCAGCAATAATCACGAAAGGAGAAAAGGATCAAAATTACAATGAGATATATACAGCTTAGGAAAAGACTGCCAGTATCAACTCCTAAGGTGGAACATTCCACTAAGACTCTGCAAACTACAGAGGAACTTCCAGTTCCCATACCCTTCACACTGGAAGTGTACATTTGGGTAATTCTGTTCCTAGATTACATGCAAGGTTCCTCAGAACCATCTAGCTAATCAAATCTTCCAAAAAATCTAATAAATGCTCAATTTCTGCACATAGCTGTTCCTAGTACATGAATATGCTTTCTCCACAGGAGAAAAGACAGTTGTCTAAAGCCAGGTGGTTACTCAGAGTATCAAAAACAGTTAATTGCAGCAGTCACAGATAAAAATCCCACATCAAATATAAAAACCAAGATGACAGTTTATCTCATTATCCATACTGACATCATATTAGCCGATGTGAGCTGTAGTTACCAAACACAGGGAATAATCATAGTTTGGAAAAATTAGTCACATTTACTTTGAGAATTAATTATATAGGTTTCATTGGCACTGACATCAGAGCATTCAAACATATTGAATGTACTTATCTAGAGATGTCAATTTAACTAATGTTCTGCAAAGAAGTTTCTTTTGCCCAGAATTCAGTCACTATCAAGTGATTTTAAAGAAAGAAAGAAAAAAAGGAAATCTTCTAAATGCTAGAATAGACAAGGGAACTTTCTGTCAGGACAGGAGCTCTGACTTGAAAAGAAGCAAGTTCACAGTTAAGGTCAGCTGTCCATCCCATATGGGAAGAGTTTCAAGCACTGCTCGTTTCACACATCCACACACCTTAAAAGGCTGTCATTCATTTAGCAAGTATTTTCCAGAAAACTTAATTCGTTGTATTTTAAAGGACCCATTGCTAAATCTTGTCACAAGCACTTAGCACTGTGAGAAAAACATTACACTCTTCCCATGAAGAGTGTCAGAGCTTGTGAAATATTCAGAATAAACTCACTATGCAAGTCTAATCATCATAACAACTCCCTTAGGAATTATCAATTTGCAAATCTCTCAAACACCTAGAAAGGATAAGAAAGTTGTTAAAAACATAGCAGGGTACCTGTGACTGAGCCACACACTGAATTTTCTTTTTGAAGTCTAAAGCAAGTAAACATTCTGCAGCAGAATGAAGACAGAAGCATACACATGAGACTAATAGGAGGTAAGGGAGGGCAATATTTAAACATTGTGACAGCTTTATATAAATTTAGATGACACTTTTGGTCAAGAATACTACACAAAAGCAGAGTTTTTAGTATTCTTAGGAAGCATCATTTAGTATTCTTAGGAAGCATCATCATTGTGCCTCCAACCAAGCCCTGACATGTGGTTTGAACACTGAGAAATGAACCTGAATGCTCACAGGTTATCCAGTGCTATCTTTAGTAGTTAACACATTCCAGTTTTCCTTTTCAAATTGAGGTTTTCCAATTGAAACCAACGCCCTATGAACAGTAAACCTTTACATTTCATTGCCATTAGTCTCCTTCCTCAGTCTAATACAACACGCGTCTTCTCACTTCCTCACACATCCAACATGTGAGACTGAACCCCAATCAGAAGGGTTTGTTTTTCAATACAAAGTTCAAAGACCTTTAAATTACCTTTTTTTTTTCCTTTTTTAAACACACACTAGAAAAAAAAAACTAAAAGCAAAACAGAGTGGCTTTGGCATTGCTTTAATCAGTTTAAACTTGAAGACAGGGACTCTAATTAAAATCTGGAACTCTAGCTATAAGAAATGGCTAATTGGCTCCCAACTTTTTAATGAAGTACTGAAGTGGCAGTGTTCAGTATTAGAAAGTAAATGTTCTGCAAGATAAGCTCATTCTCTCAGGCAGTAAGTACATCAGTTTGTATATTTACTTCAATCCATGCCACTGTCAGAGGGATTTTAAAAAAAACACACTATAACTATCAGATTTGCACATCTCCATACACAGCAAGATAACTGAAATCAGCAACATTATAAAAGATGAGGAAAAAGACAAGGCAGTTCATTACCTTTATGTTAGGCAATGTAAACAATTTAAATTGCACTAAAGTATAAGGTTGTGGTTCTCTCCTTCCAATTCGGTCCAACCGCAGTTGGAAAAGAAACAAAGAAACTACCAAACAAACAAAAAAACAACAAACAAGACGACAGGGAATAAGTTAGAAAAGACATTTTACACTTGTGCTCCCCAGAAGTCTAGGCAAAACACATGGGACAGGGGAACAGTGAAGAGAACTGCCAGATTAAGGGGAACCTTGTCTAGATAGTCACAGCAAAACAGGCTGACAGTAGTAGAAGCCAGAACACCTTCGCTCGCATTTCTACAGCTTTTTTTAATGTCTCATTTTAGAAGAGCTGGTACTTCTATCCCCTTTCCCACACACAGACCATCAACTGGGAGGAAAAAGAAAAACAAAAAAGGAAAAAAATAACAAGAAAGAAAGAAAATCGCTGAAAAATTGGTTCACATTTTCCAGCCAGTTTTTTTTCTAACCCGGGCTTCCTCTTGTTACAACGTCGCTGTATGTCACTCTCACTCAGAAAACCGTTAGAGTTACGGCAGCATCTATCCCTCCCGGTGTTAGGCTGAGGAGGGGGTTAAATCGTCTCTCCGGTGTCAGAGGTGCCCTGGGGAAGGGCTCGGAGGGGAGCGGGCTGCCTGCGCGGCCACGGCCGCGGCACCCCCGCTCGCCGGAGGCTGGCACGGGAACCGGGACCGAGGCTCGGCGGCGGCTGCTCCCTCCCGGCGTTTCGGGACATAAGGCTGGAAAGAGCAAGAGAAACTCCCAGGGGTGCTTTCACCCAGCAGCGCGCACAGGCTGAGGGACCACGGCAGCCAGGGCCACCGCTCCGTGCCGGCGGTCGTGCCGCACCGACTGAACAGTGAAAGGACAAAAAAAACCCACAAGTCCCCACAAAAATAACTGAATGATAACGAACAACCTACTTCCCCCTCAAAAAAAGGGGCAGCACTCAACCCCGGGAGTCGGCAAGTACCCACCCGCCCCTGCCCGACGCCCACTCACCGGCAGCGGGCCGAGGTGCTTCAGGGAGCCGGCTGCCGGGGCGGCAGGACTGGGGTAGGCTGCCTACCGGGCTGCGCCCTCCGCCCCATCCCACTGCCCAGCAGCCGCCAGCCCGGCGCGGTCCCACCGCCCCGCCCCGGCTCCACACGGACCCGCCCTCCGAACCGCCTCCATGATGTCATCCCGCCGAGCGGCGGGGAGTGGTGGGCGTGAGCCGGGGTGTGGACGCCAGCCCCGGCTCCCGGCCCAGGCCTACCCCGTCCCCCCGCCCCTCCCCGGTGCTACTCACGCCAACCGGACAGCAGTTCACCACTCCAGGTTGATTTCAGTTATGCCAATGTGGTGTTAAGAGACAGAAAGAAAAAGGACATACAGACTGGAAATGAAAGAAAACACTGGTCTGAGCCGCAATGTGGAAGGACAAGCCTCACACTTGTTCAGAGAAGTCCACTGAGCGTCAGCCTCAGAAGTCTGAGGGGGGACCTTATCAACACTTACAAACACTTAAAGGGTGGATGTCAGGAGGATGGGGTGAGTCTTTTTTCTGTAGTGCCCAGTGACAGGACAAGGGGTAAGGGGCACATGCTGGAACACAGAAAGTTCCTCTTGAACACAAAATTTCTCTTCTTTGAAAGTGAGGGAGCCCTGGCACAGGCTGCCCAGGGAGGCTGAGGAGTCTCCTTTTCAGGAGGTTTTCAAAACCCACCTGGACACCTTCCTGGCATGACCTGATCTACATGCTGCTGCTTTAGCAGGGCAGGTGGACTAGATGGTCTCTAGTGGACCCTTCTAACCCATACCATTCTAGGATTCTGCAATTCCATGAAGATGGAGAACTGTCCAGTCCTTTTGCCATAAGGGTGAGTGTCTAAATAAGCATCACCTGCATCATGATGAATATGTTAAGTCAGTACCTCTGTATTATGGAGCTCACTCAAGTAGGTTAAACTATTATTTCTGATGTTTTTCTGAGTCCTGGAATCTGATCTAAAGATCAAAATGTGAGAGATTTTCTAAAGTTATATCTGCTTGTTATATATTTCTTCCCCTTTTCTCATAAATAGTAAAAAGGAAACAAAGCTGTTCAAAATGTCTTCTCACCTTCTGGCACTAGTTTAAAAATTCTTTTAATTTTCAGCAAGATGCAGGTACACTTTCAGTCATGCTTGCAATTTTTATCTTATTTATCTTTTTTGCCTATTGGAGGTGTTGTCTAATCAGGTTTGTAATGGCAACTTTTATACCCTGAAAATAAAATTGAAAATGGAGCTATGTCAGCCTCAATTATTGCTGCTCTGCTTCAGCATTTTAACACACCTGCATGGCTACTCACTGCACCAAAATACATCTCTTCCTCCTTTCCAAAGAAAGCATTTGAGTGTTAAGTCATTTCCTGCTATCGGCAGAGTGATTTTTCAAGAACTGGATCAGTTAGAACATGCATGTGGGAATGCACAAAAAAACCCTTCCTCGCATCTGGGATGTTGAAGCCCTGGTCTGAGGCAGTAGCATGAAACTTTTACTCATTGCTTCTTTGTGTAAGTGGACTCATCGCTGAGGTCTAGTAAAGGCTACTGAGCTCATGAACCCAGTGCTATTTCATTTCAGTAAGACACTTCAATGATTTCCTTAAATGGATACAAAATTTAAAAGACAAAAAGTACCTTAAACTCACACAGATGACTGATCTTAAGTGAATAATTAGATAGCTACCAGCATAAAAACAAGGTGGCATTTGAACAGTAATATTTAACTAGAATAAAGGTGTGTACTAGACAGAGGATATATACTAAGCAATTAATTCTAAGAAGTTCATCTAAGAAGATGAGCTCAGTTCACTGTCGCAGGGCAATTTCCTCACTGGAAATTCCTCATCAGAGTAGAGCATCAGCCTGTCAGAAGAGAAGGCATGTTATAATTGCTACTACTGTTTCAGTTAAGATTGGTGGAAATACTGGTTTAGAGTTATATTTTTCCCTATCAAGCTTTTTTAGATTCCGTCATACCTTGAGCACATTAACAACTCTGTAACTACAGGTCCTCTGATTCTGTATGACTAAGACAACCTAGAACCTCACACCAGGGCCATTTATTATGACCAAAACGCTATCTGAGTTCATTGCTCACTATACCTGGAGGGTTTTTTTTTCTTTGGACAACAATATTCAGTTTTTTCAAGCCAGTTTATTTGGATTTTTAAAGACAGATTAAAGTTGAGGAAGGGTTTGTGGTGAAGAAAGTCCTGAACATCAGCTTTATGGGTTCAGTACCATATCATTTAAATGTAGGTCCAAACTTTTCTGAGTTAGTCCTTCCAAGTATCAAAAATGAATATTGTATTTACAAAATTTTCATAAACACATATTTTAGAGCAACTAACTTACACATGTATGTGTCACAAAATCTTATGTCAAATTCCAGGGTTAAAAAAAAAGTAAAAGCACATTTAACATGGAGAACATGGTAAGCAAAAGAGAGGAAAGAAAAAATCATTATATACATTATTTAATGCTAAACATTCAATTAGGAGATTAAGGTAGGAAATATTACAATAACTATTTAATGATAATTTCTTCAATTACACTTAATCTGGCATTAGGTTTCCCAAAGCTTCTCATAAATTTGAGTCAAGTTCTGCAGGCTTCATCCATGAAATGAACAATGGCAACAATACTACAGTTCTATTAAAAAAGAAGAAACTTCGTGGTACCAGCCTTTTGTCGTGGTTTGGCCCAGCTAGCACAACAGCACCACGACAGTTTCTCGCTCGATGCCCCCATTCACCCCCACCCTCGTTAAGATGGCGGAGGACCCAGCAAAATGGGAGTAAAAAGATAAGCAAGATTGTTGTGGATTGAGACAAGGGCAGGGAGGGCTCACTGCCAATTATGGTTCTGGGCAAAACAGACTCTAGTACTCGACTTAGAGAGGAAAGTAGGAAAGTTTATTCTACAAGAAACAGAACGGAATAAAAGCAAAAAGGGAGTAGGATGATGAGAAAATTACAACCAGCACTTTAAGATCTCCCTCCCCCATCCCTCCTTTCTTCCCGGGCCCAGCTCACTGCTCCCGATATCTCTACCTCCTCCCCCCCCGCAACAGCTCAGGGGGGCAAGGAGTGGGGGATGTGGTCAGTCTCTCACAGATGGGCTCTGCCGCTTCTGTCTTCTCAGATGAGGATGACTCCTGGCATTCTTCCCCTGCTCCAACACGGGGTTCCTCCCCCGGAACACAGTCCTTAACAAACTTCTCTGGTGTGGGTTGTTCCCAGCGGCTGCGGCTTCTGCCGATACAGGTTCCCTCACACGGGACACAGTCCTTGGTGAATATCTCTGACGTGGATTCTTCACCGCGGTTGCAGTTTCTGCAGTTACAAGGTCCCTCTCTCGTGACAAGGCCTCTTCTGGGCATAAGTTTAATGAGCTGCTTTGTCGTGGGTTCCTCCCCACAGTTGCAGTTGTGGATATTGGGTCCCTTCCTCGGGACAGGGCCTGCTCCGGCCATAGTGATAAAGGGCCCCTCCTTCGGGACAAGGCCTCCTCCGGCCAAAATCACTGTCCCTGGCTCGGGGCCTTTAATGAAGTGAATCGCTGCCCCTGGTCCGGGGTCAGCTTTAGCAAAATGAGTTTCTGCCCCTGATGCGGGCTCATTATCAGAATGAGTCTGTGCCGCTGATGCGGGGTCTTTAAAGAAATGAAAATAAATCTCAGCTTCACCAGTTCTCTCCATAGAATGCAGGGGAGTCTCTGCTCCATCACACCTCCTCCCTTTCATCACTGACCTTGGAGTCCGCATGGTTGTTTCTCTCACCGTTCCTACTCCTTGCACCACCACCAGCCAGAAGAAGAGAAGAAGAGGCAGAAGAAAGAAGAGAAGATGGAGGAAGACACCTCCCCTTCCGGCTTCTTCTTAAAAAGTGATCGTGGAGGCGTCTAATTGGCTCAGCCCCAGAAGTAGGTCTGGCTCTGAGCTGGGGAGAGTTGTGAGCAACTTCTTGCAGGAGCCATCTTTGCAGCCCCTTCCCCCTTACCAGAAAAGGCTGTCATGTCAAACCATGACACCTTTGCCATACTCTCAGAGTGTGATTATGCTGCTCATTCAGTGCTAGGTAAGATATTCCCACCAAAAGAAGTGACTCTTCCTTTCTTTCAGATATTCCCAAGCATCTCAGTATCAGCATTAATGAATGCATAATTAATATGGTGAGCAAGACTGGTTTACTTATCAGGCTGCCAAGAACTCTGGGAGTTTTATAAAATTATATATATCCCATTCGCCAAATGTCACCTGTCACTAGTGCTTGCACAAAAGTATCAGGAGCTCAGCACATGCACCTGGAAGAGAGAAAATGGGAGGGAAAGTCTCCAGCAGAAATGCAGTGACTCAAGCCAGCTGTGAAACACAAGAGAGTGGAAACGTCCCACAAGTGAAGATTTACGGTGCTCTTGAATGTCATGATTTCCTTTTTTTTCTTGCTTGAGTGAGTCAAAAACAGCTGTCTTGGTAACCAAGTCTACTTTACAGTGGAACAAGCTAGTACTTCCTCAGAGGTGATCACAGTTAGGCTAAGATGAGAAGTGCAGCTTTTAATCTCTTCAGACAGAAAAAGGAATTGAATTAAGTTTAACATTTAGACTGGACAAGCAGAGATAGATAAAAAGAGAGGAAAAGTCTTCTGGCAGTTCTAACAATCTCCAAAAATTTGCAACTCTTTCAACTTCATCATTTTTGTTACTTTTCTATTTGTGCTTTTAGAAAAATACTAATTTCCATTATGATGACTTTTGCATTGAGGATTTTCTTCAAAATAACATAAAAGATATTTCATTTGTTCATGTTTAAGTCATCACTGGGCTCTGAATAAAAGCTAATCATGCAGAAACAATGCTAGAAATATATAGCCCCAAGACACGACAAAAGATGTTCATTAGAATAAAAAAAAAAAAAAAAAACAACTAAAAGCCTGTGCCTTATTCCAACTTTACTGAAGTACTTTGCTAGCCTGCTGTTTGCCTTGCTGCTAGATCTTTAAAATATGAGTTCATATGTATTCAGAAGAAGGAGGAAACAGAGAAGACAGAAAGGCAGAGCTATTTCACATCACAGAGAATGACTGTAGAGATACAACAGAGGAAGGCCAGAGTTACTCTTCTGCTTGTTTCCTGAACTAACCAAACTAACAGGGAATATCCAATCACTTAGATGGAAATATTAAGGCATAACCCTTCTTTCTCACTTTGACCTTGAGTGCTCATCAACAATGAGACAGTTTTACTTCAA
The DNA here is from genome assembly GCF_028858725.1 of Colius striatus. Lineage (NCBI taxonomy): Eukaryota > Metazoa > Chordata > Aves > Coliiformes > Coliidae > Colius > Colius striatus. The sequence goes on from NC_084761.1 coordinate 56,850,767, forward strand.
CAAATCATGCAAGCAATGTTTTCATACGTGACCACCACCATAACCTTATGCCTGTGAATGGTCGATGGATTTCTTCACAATATTCCTTGGAATCTCTACACAAAATATTTTTAATACAAAGTATTAACTTATCAGCCTTTTGATAAGTAAACCTTCTATATTTTATACCCAGTTATACACTTTTTCCATTTTATCCTAACACTATCTCCTTCCCTATTTTTCCTTCATCTAAAACAAGAACAAAGCAGTACTTCTGTTGGTGCATGGAATACTGATACAATGAGCTGTTAGTAGCATCTGGTTTTACCAACTTTGTATAACCCAGACATTTGTTTATCCTCATTCTACAAATGTCAGCTGAGAGCTGAAGGGCCAAAATGCAAAAACATTGGTTTGTTGCAAAATAAAGGCACTTCAAACTGAGGACTAGAGGATATCTGGCTGTGAGGAAATATTTGCCATGTGCTGCAATGCACTGTCTGTTCTGAAGAGTGAGTAACCTTTTTTATGCTGATACTAAATATGTACCACATATAATTCTACAGGTGAAGGCATGACCATTCTGAAGTATCCTTATTAACAATTTGAAGAGCATTTCAATAAAAAGATATACACATACAGTATGAAAATTATTGTTCCACCAAAACACAGCACACACAAATCCAGATACGTAAGGCTTTTCTATCAGGAAAATTGTCTTGGTAATTTAGAATCACAAGTGGGAAATATTACCTCTCCTGCTAGCCATCTTCCTCTTTTATCCTTGTAATATCATGCCTACAAGCACTACACTTCAGTTACCTCTCATATGATTTTAATTCAGACCTACATATCTTCGTGTTCTACACATGATGTGAAGATATTGAACTGGGACCCTAGTAACAAGTGTTTTGAATAGTTATTACACATTTAAGAGCACACGATACCTCCATGTCCCCCTGGCAATTCCTGCTGCCAGTTTGTTCTCTGCTCTCATTACAGAATTCACATTACAGATGTTACACCAAGTGTTTTCTTCTCCAAAATTGTACCACTGGATTGCAAATACGGTGGTATTTTGCTAGCCAATATGCTCACTCAAGTTGAGCAGTTATACAAAAACATTGAACATTGAGACAAAAAAATCACCAAAAAGAAGTAATAAAATAAAAATAAGAAATTGGGCAAAACAATGTGATGAGATAAAAATATTTTTCATTTTGGTACTAGCATTGTTTTCCATTTTGTGAACTTTTAGATTATAAATCATAACTTTCAGTTGAAAAAGACCTTTAAGATCACTAAGCCCAACCACTAACCCAACACTACCTAGCCCATCACTAAACCATGTCCCTCCACACCTCATCTACATGTCTTTTAGATACCTCCAGGGATGGTGACTCCACCAGCTCCCTGGACACCCTCCTCCAGTGTCCAACCCTCTCAGTGAAATAGTTCTTCCTGATGTCCAATCTAAACCTCCCCTGGCACAACTTGAGGCCATTTTCTCTTGTCTTACCATTCATTACGTTGGAGAAGAGACCCACCATGATGCCAATCCCAATTCAAACATTAAATAAAAATGAACAGATTTTACAGAATTTAAAAAAAAAAATGTTATCACGACAATCCAGAATGAATGTCCTGCTCTTGGGTACCACTTATGATCTAATAAATAATATCAATAAGGTATTACCAAAGCTGCTAGTAAGTGTTTTCACTTGGTGAGATAAATATCAAGGACACTCTACAGATTTATGACAGTAGGTGTGTTTGTCCTACATATAATGTTTAGCAGCTTACAGTTGAGGGTTAAACTGTGATTCAGAACAATGGCTCCAATGGACACAGTGCCTTAAAGTGTATTGTCTATTCAATAATACATTTTTTAAAATATAAGCAGAGAGGTTAATTCTCTAGATTTCCAGACACGAGATGAAAAATAATGTCTGTGATCTACAAGTTCTCAAGTTGCAAACTGAACTTCTATACAGACATGAATACAGGATTTAGAAGCCATAGAAAAGACATGGACATGCTTATAATCAGTTTCAATAACAATATTTTAACTAAGCTATGCACAAGTTCTGATTCTTGTAAAAAATGTCTATTTTTCTGAAAAAAAAAAGGAAAAAAAAAAAAAACCAAGAGATCTATCCAGAAAGCATTCTGGGTCTACAATATTGCTCTTGTCATGGTGTTCCGCTCTTCTCAAATGGCAATTGTCGTGGTTTGGCCCAGCTAGCACAGCAACACCACGACAGTCTCTCGCTCGATGCCCCCATTCACCCCTACCTCCATTAGGATGGCAGAGGCCCCAGCAAAATGGGAGGAAAAAGATAAGCAAGATTGTTGTGGATTAAGACAAGGGCTGAGAGGGCTCGCTGCCAATTACGGTTCCGGGCAAAACAGACTCCAGTACTCGACTGAGAGAGGAAAGTAGGAAAGTTTACTCTACAAGAAACAGAATGGAATAAAAGCAAAAAGGGAGTAAGATGATGAGAAAATTACAACCAGCACTTTAACATCTCCCTCCCCCATCCCTCTTTTCTTCCCGGGCCCAGCTCACTCCTCCCGATATCTCTACCTCCTCCCCCTACAACAGCTCATGGGGGCAGGGAATGGGGGATGTGATCAGTCTGTCACAGATGGGCTCTGCCGCTTCTGGATTCTTCACCACAGTTGCAGTTTCTGCAGTTATAGGGTCCCTCTCTCAGGACTTGGCCACTTCTGGGCATAAGTTTAATGAGCTGCTTTGTCATGAGTTCCTTCCCACAGTTACAGCTGTGGATATTGGCCATAGTGATAAAGGGTCCCTCCTTCGGGACACGGCCTCTTCCAGCCATAGTTTTAAAGAAGAAAATCACTGCCCCTGGCTTGGAGTCTGCAGTGAAGTGATTGGGTCCCTCCCACAGGACATGGCCTCCTCTGGCCATAGTCACTGTCCCTGGCTCGGGGCCTTTAATGAAGTGAATCTCTGCCACTGGTCCAGGGCCAGCTTTAGCAACATGAGTTTCTGCCCCTGATATGGGCTCATTTTCAAAATGAGTCTCTACCGCCAATGCGGGGTCTTTAAAGAAATGAAAATAAATCTCAGCTTCACCAGTCCTCTCCGTAGAATGCAGGGGAGTCTCTGCTCCATCACACCTCCTCCTCTCTTTCATCACTGTCCTTGGAGTCCACATGGTTGCTTCTCTCAATGTTACTACTCCTTGTACCACCACCAGCCAGAAGAAGAAGGAAGAAACAGGAAGAAGAAGGAGGAAGAAGCCTCCTCTTCTGACTTCTTCTTAAAAAGTGATCATGGAGGCATCTCGTTGGCTCAGCCCCAGAAGTGGGTCTGGCTCAGAGCTGGGGAGAGTTGTGAGCAACTTCTTACAGGAGCCATCTTTACAGCCCCTTCCTCCTTACCAGAAATGGCTGTCATGTTAAACCGTGACACCAATATGTAGCTAAAAGGAAAATAAATCTGTTGGGGGAAATTCAATGGAATTGTAATACTGCATGTTTTTTCCTCGAGCCTGAAACTTACGTTCCTGTAACAAGAACAATAATTCATCTGAAATTTATCAGATTGATCTTGGCATCTTATTGTAACCTGCTGTCTTCTGACCCCTAAGCACAGCATGTACAATACCTATCAAGATTTTCTCTTCTCTCAGTTTATTAAACAGCAATTCAATGCATATGTGTCATGTTCAGGTTATTCCTTGTGCTTCACTTAAGTGATGGTTCAGGTACTGGTGATAATAATCTGATTCCATTCCATGTAATCCAAATATTGCTTGGGTCACAAAGCTATCTCCTGTTTTGTGCTATTCTTTGAGCTGTTTCCAAGCTTTATATGTTGTTCTCCTAAGTGCCAAAGATGTGGCCTGTTTTACATATTCTCCAGCTGCTTACAGTAGCCTGTCACCACAGCTATATTGCTTTCATTTTTAATATCAAAGCAGAGCAAGCATTTTCTGTCACTATAAAAAATGCAATTTACAACCATGTGATTCAAAAGTTCAGAATCTTCATAGCTCTTTATAGATTGACATAATGTTGGAGATGCTTGCATGTACAAATTGTATCTGCCAGTGCTTTATATTTCCCTGGTTCTTTCAAGCACATAACTTATTAGGATTAACTATATAATTGGCTTCTTGGAAAGAGTATAAAAACATTGCCAGGGCATGAAGGGGTGCAACTGGGAAGGCTAGAGCCCTTCTAGAATTAAATTTAGCCAGGGAAGTTAAGGACAGTAGTAACGCATTTTTCAAGTGCATCAGCAGCAGAAGGATGGCGAGGGGGAATGTGGGCCTGCTGCTAAACATTGAGGGTGCCCTGGTGTCCAAGGATGCAGAAAAGGCTGAAGTACTGAATGCCTTCTTCAATTTAATCTTACTGCCAAGGCTGGCCCTCGGGAAGCCCAGTCGGGCAAGGATAACAGGATGGCCAGGACAGCAGAGGACTTGCCCTGGGTTGAAGAGGTTAAAGATATGTTGGCCGAGCTTAAGGCTCATAAGTCAATGGGTCCTGATGGGATGCATCCTAGAGTGCTGAGGGAGCTGGCTGATGTGATTACTAAGCCTCTCTCCATCATTTTTGAACAATCATGGAGGACAGGCAAGGTGCCTGAGGACTGGAGAAAGGCCAATGTCACACCAGTCTTCAAAAAGGGCAAGAAGGCCAACCCAGGAAACTACAGGACAGTCAGCCTCACCTCCATCCCTGGAAAAGTGATGGAACAGCTCATCCTGAATGTTATCACTGAACATATGAAGGAAGAGATGGTTATCAGGGGGAGTCAACATGGATTCACCAAGGGGAAATCCTGTTTAACCAACCTGATAGCCTTCTATGAGTGCATAACCAACTGGCTAGATGAGGGGAGACAGTGGATGTCATCTACCTTGACTTGAGCAAGGCTTTTGACACTGTCTCCCATAACATCCTCATCAGAAAACTCAAGCAGTGTGGTTTGGATGAGTGGACAGTGAGGTAGATCGAGAGTTGGCTGAATGACAGAGCCCAGAGGGTGGTGATCAATGGCACAGAATGGAGTTGGAGGCCTGTGGCCAGTGGAGTTCCTCAGGGATCAGTTCTTGGGCCAGTCTTGTTCAACATCTTCATCAACTACCTGAATGACGGGACAGAGTGTACTCTCAGCATGTTCACTGATGACACCAAACTGGGAGGACTGGCTGATTCCCCAGAGGCTGTGCTGCCATTCAGCGGGATCTCGACCGGCTTGAGAGTTGGGCAGAGAGGAACCTCATGAGGTTCAACAAGGACAAGTGCAGAGTCCTGCACCTGGGAAGGAACAACCCCATGCACCAGTACAAGCTGGGGGTCAAACTGCTGAAGAGCAGGTCTGTGGAGAGAGACCTGGGAGTCCTGATTGATAATAAACTAACCATGAGCCAGCAATGTGCCCTCATGGCCAAGAAGGCCAATGGCATCCTGGGATGCATCAAGAAGAATGTGATCAGCAGGTCAAAGGAGGTTCTTCTCCCCCTCTGCCCTGGTGAGGCCTCATCTGGAGTACTGTGTCCACTTCTGGGCTCCACAACTCAAGAGGGGCAGAGAATGTCTGGAGAGAGTCCAGCACAGGGCCACCAAGATGATCAGGGGACAGGAACATCTTTCATACGAGGAAAGGCCGCGGGAACTGGGGCTGGTTAGTCTAGAAAAGAGAAGACTGGGAGGAGATCTTATTAACATTTACAAATATCTAAGTGATGGGTGTCAGGAGGTTGAGACATCCCTGTTTTCTATTGTACCTAGCAAAAGGATAAGGGGTAAGGAGATGAAGCTGGAACACAAAAAGTTCCACTTAAATATAAGAAAAAACTATTTCACTGTGAGGGTGAGGGAGCAGTGGCACAGGCTGCCCAGAGAGATTGTGGAGTCTCCTTCCTTGGAGGTCTTCAAGACCCACCTGTACGTGCTCCTATGCAACCGGCTCTAGGTGGACCTGCGTCTGCAGGGAGGTTGGACTAGATGATCTCTAAAGGTCCTTTCCAACCCCTATCATTCTGTGATTCTATGATATTCTAGTTTCCCATTCATTCAGATGTGTAGGACCATTTACACTGTATAAATCTGGCTACTGAACTTTATTTGTACTGATTTATACCTGTGTACCTTTGGGCTGTTATATGTCCCGTGTAGAGAGGGGCTACACTCCTCCATTGTTGTTCACTTGATTGGTTTCTAGTTTTCACATTTGTACTTGAGCTGAAAATGTATAAATATCCCATGAAGAGGATATCTTAACTATATGGGCAATGAGCTGTTCTTAACATGTTGAATACTGCTACTACATTCACAATTTGTGATGTTTTTCTTTGTGGGTATTTTCTCCTGGGTTAAATACTGTTAGATCTACATGAACTGATTTCTCTCATGTACTAACTTCCTTTACGTTACACAACTTGGAATTGTTGGATTCTCACTGGATTTGTTTTACTTACTTAGAAGTGGACTTTTGGCAACAGAAACCCCTTCAGCCTTTCTTGTATATGTATCTTGCAAATGACATAACTTAAGTAACATCTTCCTTTATGATTGGTTCTCACTTCGTTTTAAGAAAGAATAATAATTGAAGCTTAAGAACTACCACACAGAATTCATATATCTGACTTACTCACATCTCCAAAATTGAGAGATATAACAGGAATCACTTTTTATCCCACATTGCTGCAACCATTTAAATGTAATTATTAAGAAATTGCATTAACCAGAGATGGCTCTGAATACACAACATTTAACAGAAATTAAGTTTGAGGTAGCTTGTAATTCTTGGAGTATGTATACAAGTATGTATCTGCACAAGCATACAAAGTGCATTGTTTCTTTTCCAAGCACAACAAATTGATTAAAAATAATTGAGGTTCAGTGCTTAATTAAAAATGTCACCCTTCTTTATCTGCTGGTGAAAATTTCATCAAGCCTGACAGTACATACTACATAAAAAGGAACTCCCTGATGAAGTTTGCAGGACATAAAAAAGAAAATAAAGGTCAGTCAATAGCTCATTTAAATATGTTCAGATGTGTATCTTTGTTTAATTCCATCTATAGTTACCATTAATGACTAAAGATAGTTTTCCTCCCACATTTGACGTGATAAAACTCATCTTAGGTAGAGAGAGACAATAATTTTTGAACTACAACAAAACCTATTAAAAAATCTCTAATAACAATTTATATGAAGAGTCTACCTGACACACATTCACTGCTTTGATTGCAGTATCACTCACATAGTAAATCTAGGAAACTACATATGCCCATGCTAAAGAACAAATGCTATAATCTTGCTTTATAAATCAAAGCAAAAGCCCTGAGTCAATCTGGTTATTAAGACAGATGAAATGCAGTTTTATTTTTTGCAGAATGAACCATCAGAGGAGATATTTCACAAAACCCAAATATGTCATCTGAGGCTTCAGACAGACATTCATAAATCATGCTTTCCTCACTGAGATATGCATCTACCAAAATGCATTACATGGTTAAATACAGGCTAGCTTTTCAACCAATTTTTCTGTAGCTTAGCTGTTACTTCTGACACTCGTAATGTCTCCATAATTATGATTGTCGTGACTTGTGACTTTTCAGGAAAAGACAGTAACTATTTTCTGTCATGTGAAGTAATTAACACAGTTCCCTAATCCTTTACATCCATTCTCTTTAAAATAGTCCTGAAAACAAAGCAAAAGGTTGGAGAGTGCTTGAACCAAGAAGAAAAGTTTGCTTCACGAAGTCCCAAAAAGATCACAGAATTGTTTAAGTTGGAAAAGACCTTTAAGATCAAGTCCAACCTTTAACCTAGCATTGCTACATCCACTACTAAACTGTATTCCTAAACACCACATCTACACATCTTTGAATAACTCCAGAGATGGTGTCTGCACCACTTTTCTGAGCAGCCTGTTTCAATGCTTGACAACCCTTTCAGCGAAGAACTTTTTACTATCAAATCTAAACCTCGCCTGGCACAACTTGAGACCATTTCCTCTCATCCTATCACTTGAAGAAGTGACCTACACCCACTTCAGTACAAACCCCTTTCAGGTAGTTACAGTGAATGATAAGGTCTCCCTTCATTCTCCTCTTCTCCAGGCTAAACAATGTCAGCTTCTTCAGCCTCTCATCATAAGATTTGTTCTCTAGACCCTTCACCAGTTTCATTGTCCTTCTTTGGACACTCTCTAGCACCTCAATATCCCTCTTGCAGTGAGGGACCCAAAACTGAACACGATACTGAAGGTGTGGCCTCACTAGTGCCAAGTACAGGGAGACAATCATTTCCTTGGCCTATGTGCAGAACCTGGCACTTGGTCTTGTTAAACGTCATAGAGTTGGCCTCAGCCCATTTCTCCAGCCTGTTCAGGTCCCCCTGAAGAGTTAGTAGTATTTATAGGACTCAGATGGTGTAACGGGCATAAGAAAATCCTACTGGATGTTGAATCAAGATAAGTCATTGAGGTATATGCTTCATAAACCATAATTCAATTTGATTTCCTAGTCAAGATATTTATGTCTGCTTGGTAAGGACAGTCTGCATTACCTACAGGAAGGTAACTTAGTGGAAGAGAGCAACTAAATATCTGTTCATCAGTAATACACTTGCAGGAAGGAAGACTAGAATTTTTCCTTACATAGCTTAGCCTGCCTTTTAAATTAATGATCTGTTAGGCACAGGCTTAGTTTCATACATTCAAGAATGACTATATGTAACCAATCCTCACTGAAATCACGCACACAACTGCAGTGACTGTAAACTCATTATGCAGAACTTTTATTGGGGATTTTATCTTGTACTGAGTAAGCTAGGACCATGATGGATGAAAGATCCATAACAGGATCACATTTTAAGAAAAGCAATTTGCAAAAGACTTATGGAAAAGCTTGGATACAGTTATAGTTCTTTTAATTGGAACACGTGAATGCTAGTTCCTTTTATATCAATTTGAACAAAAGAAATTCTAGTTTCAAGAAACTAGCATAAATTATTTATCTACACCTTTTGAGTTGACTCTGATTGCTGTTACTTCATTTTTGAAGTATCATTCTTGCATTAAGAATAATTTAAAATTGAATACAACTTTGGATCCCATTAAAAACCACATCTTTCTGTCTGGGCTCTAATTCCTAAAAAACGTAAAAGTTAGAGCTCTTTCCTGCAATCCTGAAAAATGGGAAATTGCTGTTAGATCAACCTTTCTACCTCGCAGTGTGCACAATACTTGCCACATAATTAATCTTAACAGTTCTTTGGGACCTGGATTCTGATCCCCCACCGAAGAGCCTTCCCGTGGTGAGCAAATAAATTAAATGATCTCAACAAGTTTTTCACTTCGTAAAAAAGAGAAATGTTACAGAAAATGTTTTTCCAAAACTGATAAAATGCATAAAGAAGAAAATGGACATTGTATACGGTGAGGGTAAATTTTGCATTCTCTGCATGCATTATCAAATTGAAATGATATTCCCAAGAATCACTGTCGCAGTCACAGTAAAAATGCCTCAGTAAAGAAGTTACAGAATCGGACACTAAAATGTAACCCAATTCAAGTATCTAAAAAGTTCATCATCCTCACAGCGATCTTTAATATAATTCAGATATTGTAGACCAAGAAACTAAGAGGTGGAGATGATGCCCACATAATCTTGGTTCCATTTTGTTTGACCATTTCCTCATCTGTCCATAATCATGACAGTCTCCCAATTTTTCATCTACAAAGACTGGAAGAACCTTTGAGTTATATGCAACACTCATCCCACAAAATTGTTCTGTTCATCCTTTCCAAATACAATGGCATTCTGGCTTGTATCAGAAGTCATGTGGCCAGCAGGAACAGGGAAGTGACTGTCCTCCTGTATTTGGCACTGGTGAGGCCACAACTTGTTGGGTCCCTCCCTGCAAGAGGGATATTGAGGTGCTGGAATGTGTTAGGAGACGGGCAACAAAACTGGTCTAGAGAGCAAGTCTTATGAGAAGCAGCTGAGGGAGCTGAGATTATTTAGCCTGGAGAAGAGGAGGTTGAGAGGAGACATGATTACTCTGTACAGCTACCTGAAGGGGGGTTGCAGTATGGTGGGAGTCAGTCTCTTCAATGATGAATGATAGGACGTGAGGAAATGGGTTCAGATTGCACTAGAGGAGGTTTAGTTTGGACATTAGGAAGAATTTCTTCACCGAGAGGATTATTAAACATTAGAAGGGGCTGCCCAGGGAAGTGGTGGAGTCACCATCCCTGGACATATTTCAAAGAGGCGTAGATGAAGTGTGGGGTATGGTTTAGTTTAGTGATGAGCCTGACAGTGTTGGGTTAGTGGTTAGACTCAATCTTAAAAGTGTTTTCCAACTGTAATGATTCTGTGATTCTATTAACATGCCATAGTAATTCTACCTGTAACATATCCATCACATCTAATATCATAAATGAACGTTACTCAGCCTTCTCCATTTCTCTCACTTCTCAGTATGCATTTGTCTCACAAAGAAACAACAGTATTCACCACTTCAGTGTTAGAGCAGAGCCTCACTGCTACAAGATTTGTCCACTGTGCAAGTCTGCAGTAGATTTATTGACCAGACTACACTTTCTGTTTGATGGCAACCTACACAAAGCAAAGCTCTATCTTGGAGAATTAAAAAGTAAGTACTGAAATTATATGGAGAAAATAACAGATATCACCAATAGTATTACGACAAAAGATATAAAGAGCTAATGGTGAAGGACTAATAAAGTAATTTTTCTCTAGAGATAAAGGTCAGCTGATAGAATTTTACTGTTGTTTTAAAACTGACCTATAAAAACATTGTGCCTTGGATGGAAAACTTAAAAGTAAAACCCAACAGAACCATAATAAGATGATTTCTAAAGCAAAATAGTTGAGATTTAGAATTAAAACAAGCACTGATATGGTTCATCTGATTACCAAACTGCTGTAATCCACACAATTCTGGTGCCAGGCCCAAGCACACATTTTATTCATGTGTCTGATACATGAAGCAGTGCTAGATGCATAATCAAAACCTGGAACTTCATTCTTCCTCATCCAGAGACTGTAGAATGACTGTACTTCAAATCCAGCACTAGTAAGTGTTTCTGCCAAAGTGGTCTCTGACTGTGTTGGAAAATGAATTTGAATTGCTGTAGCTGGAGGCGAGGCTTGAACCCCAGGTTTTCCTTCCCACTTAGTTAAACACTATGAATGGGGATTCATAGTGTTTTAGTTGAAAGAAGTGACCAGTATCAACACTCAGTCAAGAGTGTCAACTACTATCTGGATCTTTGTTGAAGGAAAGGTAAATTGTTTTGAGTGGAGTGATATTCTTGGTAGCCTATGATCTTAGAAGTAAAAAAGAAACATTTATATAGTCAAAGTGTCATGAGAAGGAGAGAAGAGTTTTGATTTGCAGTTCTGGACTTCATTGCTTAAATTTTTCTGGATCCTTTTTGCTGCACTTTGTTACTAGCCTACTTAAGGTTCTTCTATTCCATGAAGAAAAAGGTTAATGACAAAAGTGACATTTGACTTCACTGATTTCATTTTAAAAATGCACAATTGATCTCTTAGCATACATGCAATATACAGCACTTCATATCCAGCCTTCAATTCACATGCTGTCTTGTAGGCCTGGTAGAAACTCTTTCCTGCCCCTTTACAGAATACAATATCAAAATAATGGCTTCTTATTCATTTACATCTAAACTTTAGAGGTGTTTGTTCCCTTTTATTTTTAAAAATTCAGATATGGTAGTACAAATACCACAAAACTTCAGAGCACGATCCTTTTAATCTCAAATAGTGACCAGCACCAAATTCTTGTTAGGAAGGTATAAGAATTTTTTTTTTTCTGAATGTCTGTAGAATAGTTTATCTTTATGGATTTTTTTTTTTCTGGTTATCATGAATCAGTGATCAGTCTTCTTAACACACTACCAAACTGCATATATTTTTGTTACCTATGCAAGAAGTCTAATTCTGCTAATTAATCATATCTCATTGCTATTTGTACAGTGATATTTGACTTTTACTTTTCAAATAATACATAAGACATACAGGACAAGATTCTTTCCTGATTAAAATCAACTAGTCCTAATAGTCTGCAACTATTTCAAAGGCTAGTGACATGTTTCATGTGCCATCTTATTCTGAAAATTCGAGTTCAGTTTTTGCACTGAGTTTGTCTGGGATGGAGTTAAATGTCCTTATGGCAGCCAGTATAGTGCTGTGTTTTGGATTTGTGATTAAAATAGTGTTGATAACACACCATTTTTTTTGGCTATTCATGAGCAGTGCTTGCATAGTAGAAATACTTTCTCTTTTTCCTACCCAGCCCACTGTGAAGGGAGTGGGCTGAGGGTGAACAAATTGCTGAGAGGGGACACTGCTGTGACAGTTGACTCAAACTGACCAAAAGAATGTTCTGTGCTATATAATGTATTTTCAGCAATAAGAACTGGGGTAGAGGAAGAAGAGGGTGCAAAGGCTTGGCTTACAAGTTGGCTACTGCTCAGAGTGGCTGAGCATCATTCTGCTGGTGGGGGATGCTGAGTGATTGTCTTTGCATCACATGTATTTTTTTCTTTCATTCAATCATTAAACAATCTTTATTTTGATTCACAAATTTTCCTGCTTTTGCTCCTCACCTCCTACTGGAGTGAGGGAAATGAGCAAGTGACTGTGTGGGTGCTTAGCTATTGGCTAGGGTAAACCCACAACAGTTTTCAGTGCCTCTGCATCAGGAAATGGACATTTTGATGTCAAAAACTCTGATCCAAATCCCAAGTCTGCTCAGAAAGGAAGTAAGAAAACCCAAAATTCCTATGTTTGTACTGTATATTGCATATGAATGAAGAATATAACAGTGTGGAGAAAAAACCTTATCTCCCTGCAACCAATTCATATTTAAATAAAACTATCCTAAGAAATGAGTTACAGCTGCCCCCTGAAATGACTAATTGCTAAGATAAATTAATTCTTTCATGAATAAAGTGATAAAGTTATAAGCTTTCACTGTTTATTGCCACCCATTTCTGACATCTTTTTGAACACTAGCTTCAAAGAAAATAGATGATTTTCATTAGAACATCTTCCCTTTAATGTACTATAAATTCTATTAATAATATGGAAGGTTTTCTATGTTTCATCACGGAGTATCTTTTTTCTTTCATGCAAAACTGGTGAATGGAAAACAGTTGTTATTTGAAAAAGATAAGAACAAGTCAAAACTTGATTCGAATCCAAACCGAAGACTTTTTGGTTTTAAAAAGTTAATGTTAACTATCTTTTTGTTGTTGCTAATTTCTTTCTCTACTTTGTAACTAAGTTGTTATTAACTTACTATATTATTATTAATTTCAATCACCTACATTTTGTCAAAAGTAACATTGAGATACCATTGTATAACAACATAAATGCTAATTAAAAAAGAAACACCAGATGTTTTACAAATCCTTCATTGCAAAATTACCAAAGGTATTTTCACATTGTGGAGTGTCTGAGATGGTGAATCTGTTTCCCAGATTTTAAACCCATTTAATTTCAGGTTACACTACCCATTATTTGTCAACCATATCCTGTCATTTACAAGCAAGAATCCTTTTGGAAACTATCCAGACAATTCCTTTTTCTTTTTTTTTTATGCAGACTGCTTTTTCAACAAGGTGCACTGATGAAGCAATCCCTAGACTAGGCACACCCAACTTCCTTAATGCTTTCATATCATAATCTCTGAGTAACTGAAGGCATAAACTCTGAAGAAAGAAGGTTTGGGTGATAGGAAATGTCAGCAGACCCACTGTGCAGGATGGGCCACGGTGGTTCAGATAGCCCAGCAGCCCATCTGTCACAAAAGACCTGCTAAATTTCACCCAGGGGAGCTCCTGAAAACAGAGTTGTACTTAGTGTGCATCATTGCTCACTGCCAAATGCTATCAAGATGTGCCTGAATAAAACAGAATTGTCACAAGCTTTAGATTTGAAAAGCTGGACAGCAAATCTAAACCAAGAAATCACTTTGAGTCCCAAATGGTCACACCATGCATTGACTAAAAGGGTCAGGGGTTTATATTCATCACTAATTGCTGGACATGAAATATTCATTTTGAAAAAAACTTAGGTCAATCATTCATTAAATATGGGTACTATGCTAGTTGTCTTTTAGTGAAGATACCCAAGAAAAAAATCTGATAATATTCCACTTTATCTGGCTACTTTTCTACATTTTTCAGATGGAACACATATCCATTAAACAGGTTCAAATATGATTGATGCTGAAAATTAACACTATCACATTAAAGACATCTTTTCAAAAGGAGCCGGCCTGTAATTGCATGTGAACAACATGCTTCCCAAAAAATATCTGTACTTTGGCTTGTTGGAAGCTTTTTTGTCACATATCTTGTAAACATAAACAATCAAATCTACAGGAGCAAACTCCTTATTGCTTTCAGTGTATTTGCGTAAATAGATGATACCACAGGGAACAACTTAAAATAGTATATTTGCAAATTAAAATATGCATCATTCAAGGTGAAACATATGATCATCTGTTTTGGAGCTTTAAAAAGAAAACAGATAAAAGTATGTAAATCGGTAAAGACTATATTGATTCAATTACAGAGAAAGCAACCATCTTTTCACTCATCTATGTAATTAACATACTACAGTTGTTTTCTGGGAAGGGATTTAAAACGCCTCATGGTAAATTAAACAAAAACTTCCACTGCCTAAAGATCTGAATTATATCTTTGCAATACAGAAAGTGCCATCTATGCTCAATGTCTATGAAGAAAATATCCCTTCCCTCTCACAGTCCACTCCTCTACTGAATCTTCATGTTGCAGAGCACAACAGTGACAAGAGCTAGTTAATTTTGTTTGCACCACAAGATTTTGCAGGGCTTCTATTCTCAGCTACTCTTGCTTAGTGTGGTTTCAGCCCATTATTCGTAGTGCAAATGACTTGCAACTTGAGAGTAGTGGGAAACTGTACAAATCTCCCAGCATGTGAGGACTGAGCAAGTGTTACTTTGCTGTTCTGTATGCAGCATGTAGTCAAATTTACATTCCTAAATTTTTAACTTCAATATAAAAAGCATACTCCTGCTTTTTGAAAATAAGAAAATAAAACATTTAAAGAGAAAACTGGAGGCACTTTGCATTCACTTTGAACTACATTTTCCATTAAATAATTTTCTGAAGACAAAAAGTGGGGAAAACCTGCATGATCTATTCCACACAGATGCCGACTGTGTAAGTGAACCAGTATGTACATAAAAGTAGCTCTGGAAGAGACTAACCTTCAAGGATGTTGAATGTAAATGCTTTTAATTGTTACAAATCTGGTAATTTTTGCTTATAAGGTTATATAACAGCTTGCATGTAATACTATAAATGTCATTTGCCAGAGAGGACTGTGTACTTAATGGAAAAAAAAAAAAAACAGGGAAGGCATAATGAAAGCGTTGCTCAGAGAATGGGAGTACAATCAGGCAAATTCCAGCATAGTCTCAAAAAGTAGACTGAATTCCCTACAATGACAAATTGCATTGTCCTGGCATGGGGAGCAGTCTGTAGTACACCTCATATAGGGTATATTTTTTATTTTGTGATACTACTACTTTCTGACACTAATGATAAACACAGAAGTGGGAGCTGAGACAAAAAGGAAGGCTAAAGTCTGTCGTAGAAAGGAGAGAATGGCTGAGAAAAGGCAAAGGAAAGCCTCAGCCTGATACTTAGCCTTGAATTCTGCCTGTGCTAATGAGAAGCTTTGAGTTGGCCTGGCATCATGAACTCAGCTGCAAGTGCCCAGCTGTTACAAGGCTGCAGAGCATCAATCTCACTGTAGGAAGCTTGGTAATAAGGACAGCATCTTGAGGTTTAAGGAGTCAAGCAGTATAACACAACTAATTCTGATACCAGTTTTGAGTTTGGTATATATTTACTTTGCTGGATGCTGCTGGTGGTACTTAAACAGTACATAGCTGGAATTACTCCCATAATATAAAATGGAAAATGTGTTCTTTTACAGAGCACATTTCACACCTATGATAGTCTCTTAAAAAATTCAATTAAATGATCGTTTATTGTTTGGCAAGCATGGAAGTAAGCAATTGCATTGGATACTCAACAGCAGACTCATTGAGAAAATACATATTTGCTAGAATTACATCTACCTGAACTGTCAGTGTTAAGTGTCAGTTGTTGAAGAGACAACAGCAAAATAAGTGATAAAACTTACTATCAAAGCAAAATGAAGCATTCTCCCTTGAAACAAAAACCTGTGTGTTACATGGTACCTTTGGTTTTAATCTCACAGGTACTTCCAGCAAAATTAGGTAAATTTTATTGACAGAGATCTGGTGAACCTTTATCTGGAATACAACATACACCTGTGGTGGCTAGAAAGATGAATTCAGAAAGAGAAAGGATACCAGAATGACAATTGGTTTGTCTAGCCTAGCAAGGCAAATAATAAGAACCACATGTGTTGTCCTGAATTCTGTCATGGAAAGGGAAGTGAGCTCTCCTGAAGCTTCATCTACTTCTGTTTTGAATGACACTATGACTAGCAAACAAGATGTAAAGACAGTGAACTGAAACTCAAGTAGGCTACACAACAGAAAAAGAGCTCTTTAAATTGAAGGACAATGCTGGAGAAAAAGGATATGTGATTTGTTATTTCAAACTGCAAATTAATAGAAGAAATTAATTTTCCAGAGTTTCCCTGTACAAGTAGCAGAAGCACAAGTGAAACCCATGTAATTCACTAAGAAAAAACAAAGTCAAACTAGTTTAGAATAAACTTAAGGTGACTTATGAAAGAGAGAATATACCATAGCTGTATGCAATAGCTGGAGATTTAGATTATGGAGATTCCCAGGAGGTCCCTTGCTGTCCAATATGTTTACAAACTTTTAAGACCCATCAAGATATGGATTCACAGCATCTGACATGTATGAGAGTTAACACACATACTCAGCCTGCAAGTATCATATGTCTAGGTTACAGATGCAACAACACAGAAACTCTACAGTCTATCCTGAATGTATTTTGTCCTTGGGCAAATGCTTAGCTTCACAGACAAATGTTTCCTCCTGTGCACACTCAGGCAGAGCTGGAGCTTCTCCTAGTGCTACCAAAGACACGGGGCTCCAGCTGCAGAGACAAAGGGAGATGCTGGTGTCATGCAATCTGTGGATTCTGGTCAAGTAGAGATAATTTCTTTCATGAGCCTGAAGTGTGAGGCCACATAGCATTCTTAGCACATTTTTTTTCTTCAGTGCTAACTCAAATTACTTAAGCAATACTTCACTCAAGTAATAAAAATGCAGAGTTACGGATCAAAATGCAGAGCCTTGACATGGATTTGCTTTCATGGTCTCCTTCTGTCCCTGTCCTGGAGTTGCCACATCTGCCTCTGCTGTATTTTGGAGCTATCAGTGACATGACTTGCTAGCTGTGGCTTTAATCCTCTCTATGCCTCCATCCAAGGTTTGGTTCTACACCAAGGAAAAGTCGTTTCCCAATTAATTTTCCTGTAGCTCATATTTGATCAACAGTTTTTTCAAAGTCACATGTTATAGAAATCTTCACAATCTTCTGTGAATTTATCCAGAAGACAGAAATGCAATTTCTCTCCAAGAAAAGTCATTTGCACACACAGAAGATGCACAGAAACTACTCTGAGTTGCACATGTTACCCAGCTGCTATTTTTATAGGCACAAGCATAGTCTGACCTATGTCATCTTAAATCTTAAAATATTTAACCGTCAATGTCTTTCCACACTTCTCAATATAGTAAGTTTTCTGACATGAGTAATGAAAATATGTTCAAGACCCAATTCCAAGTCCTTGTCCCTTTTGTTATTTGTAATAATTGTAGCATAATTTTAAAATACAGATTCAGAATAATTTCAGAGTTGGGAACTTGAACCATCTAATACTGTGGCTTCTGAGGTTTGGAAATCCCTGTGAAAAGAGCCTGAATCAATTAAAGTGCATCCAGTAATTGTGTCATAGCCATTAGTAGAAGCACAAGGAGGTTAAAATGAGCAATAATGTGATATAATCAGAAAAATATTCCCTGACAGAATATCCAAAAGGTCTATGAATTAATAAGGTTTATAACACTGTACACTGGCAGGGAGAGACAAAGCCCATTTCAAAAGAAACAGAAGCCTATTATACCATATGCTAACTATTACTCAGTCAAAGAGATGGATTGCAGTGAAGAAGAAAATCTTTCATGTATTCAGGAGGGAATGTATCAGAACAACATTATTCTAATCTGCCACAAGAATTATCTTCACTATGTGGATGCAAAGATGAATTTACAGCCCTTTGTGATACATGACCTCTTAGTATCCATGAGGGTCCTTAATGTGATCACACAATTGACTTGATGAAGAGAGCATCTTTCTTAAATTGCTACATCACTGTTTCAAAGCTAAATACATTAAACAAAATGGAAGTAACAGTTGACAGTTATACTCAAGTCATTGTGAAACATTTCTGACATGATTACCTATGAGAAAAGTGTTGCAACCCAGACAGAAAATCTGCCTAATCATTTGGATTATCTTTCACTTATTTGATAGAATAGATAGCAAAACAAATGTCAAAACACCAAATCCCTTCGTTTAAGTGTTTCAGCACTATGTCATTCTTAATTTGAGTAACCATCAGCAAAAATAGAAAGTTTAAGTTTTTTATAGAGATAAAATCACTTACAACAATTACACTTACAAAAATAAGACAGGTGATTTTTAGTGGCAGCAGAATACTGGGCATGCACTTGTTATAACTGCTGTTCTTCAGTCTTTATTCTGATGTGTGGATTTCAGTGGAGAACTAAATAGCTAAAAGCTTTCACATCTGCTGCCTATTTTCTTCAAAATTTTCCCTAGAGTTAGGAGAATTGTTAGTCCAGGTTTTCTTGAATCAAAGTGTATAAAAAAGACCTAAGAAACAGGTACCTCAGAATGGCTATTTTCTGCTCAAATTCATTTTTAACAAATAGTAGTAGACTTGTGATATACTTAGGAGTTGGGGGGGAAAGCAGTGTTTGTTCAGACTCTGAGAGGCTAAGACTCAGAGTTCATTCTAAGACCTGTCCAGCTACTCACAAGTGACTGCTCTGCATCCAAAACCAATTTGACACAGAAAGTAATACAGCCATCTTCTTGGGAACAGTCTGAGCTAATTAGTGCTTTGAGCAAGAGATGCCTCTAAAAACTGTAGGCTTAACAATTTGGGACTAAGTGAATTCCCAGGGATTAACCTCAGCTTGGCAAAGACGGTTTTGAGCCGGAACTAATAAATTCTGCTGGACTTCAGCTGATTTTGTGTGCAGCTACTTATCTATTCAATGCAGTTTCTTGCATATCTGCTCAATCCAAGTTGGAATATCACTATCTGTATTTGAAGGATAGTGACTTCTACAATACCACTCATGTTTTGGATATGTTTCCCTTTGATAGTTTCATAACAACTTCACACTGACATGATTTACATGAATGCCAATTATATTTAAGACCACAACCTGGATCTATAGAATTTGAGGCAGCCACAATTTTCTGTACCTTTCAACTGAGACTGTGCTATTGGAAGAAAATACAGGCTTGTAAAGATGAGAAGGTTTTTCTTTCATTACTCCAGAGAGAATAAGAATTTTTTTTACAAGTAAGCATAAGGCTGAAAGATGGCCTTAAAACTAATGGAGCACGGGTATAACTCCTGGAAGAGCTCCCAATGCTTCCTCATTGGCTACTATAGCATATAAAAATCTAATGAACCACAAAATGATGATGGAGAAATCCAGTCTACTCAGACTTGCTTCTGGACTCTGGAATATTATAAGAGCTGTTCACGGTCATTATGGTGAACATAATAGGTAGCAAATAACATTGTTATGAGATTAATACATTCCAGTTTTCTCTACTGTTTCTACATTCAACAAAAGGGTTTTTTGTATGTTCCATTTTCAGATGTTTTCTGGTATTACAGGCCATCATTAATGTGTTCTTGATTTTAAAAGTTAATAGAAACACATTATTGTGTTGGTATGTATTTATATAAATAATTTTCTGTATTAATATATTTTTAGCTAAGTGATACTGTCATATTTCTGGAATTTTTCTAACACAATATACATTTTACTCATGCTACAGGCACTTAGTTTACTTCTGCTTACCATGTATGATGCTGATATCACACCATATCTTTAAGAATTCTATTTGATGAATTGGGGGATTTATTGAAAGTTACAGTCATCTTGCATACTGCCAAGTATTTGTACCAATGCAAATTATTCTGTTGGACTGCACGGTAATATTTTTGCTAAAAGCAAAGATTTGTACTTCAGCTGCTGTGGAGATTACTTTTCCAAGACTTGGACTCTCTACCCAACATTTTGAACAAGAGTGGGAAGGGAGAGATGAATGTTAAAATAGTCTTTTAAGGTTTGTCTGCTTTTACCCAGCCAGCCAATATTACCATATTGTGTGTCACTGTGGTAACTCAACCTCCAAACACAAGTGAAAGTCTGGGTTGGCACTTTGGTTTATCAAGGAGCTCCCTGTATAATACACAGTTTATGTAATTCCAGAAGAGCTTCTATTTAAACTGCTTAATCTAATATTTTATCCATTGTTTAAAGTTTTCTAGACAGAGAAAAACTTTTATTGTTTCCCATATTCAAAAAGTATAAATCTTTTGCAGAAATTGCGGGGATGTATATATTCTGCAGGCAGAATATTTTCTCAGTTATCAAAATATCTGCACCATTTACCAGTTATGTGTTTGGGAGCTGAACCAGATATTAATAAAGTTGTTCTGTTATATTAGAGTGATTCTGTTATATTACAGTGATTAATTAGGCTAGTAACATATTGTTTTATCAAGGAGGGAAATAAGAGATTATTTACCATGTTCATTAAGAAATTTGGAACACAGAGTTCTGCTTAGTCTTTGGTAACTTTCTGGTGGATATTATGACCTATGACATTCAGATTTTGCCTCCTCCTACTTAGTTACTGGTTACTTTTTCATACAAACACTCTAGTGCACTCACAGAGAGCATTTAATTTTTTAAGATGATTAATAAAAGAAATGATACTGTACATGCTTTTTATTTACTGCAGAACATTGTACTTAGAAGTCTAATTTACAGAGTATTACAGAGGGCACTATATCAAACTAGTATCTTTTCCTTGGTCTTTCTTTTCAGATGACAGGTTTTGTAACAAAGTTTCTTAGGGGAAAAAAAAAAAAAGGGGCGGGGGGCCGGGGGGGAAGGGTCCTTCCTGCACTGTGGTCTAGGCCTAATACTTACTGCTGCTTGGATATAAAGTTTCTTTGCTCTCAATACATCTTTAACAGGACCTATTTGAAATTTTGAAGACTACCCATTGCCCATGAAAAGCTATAAAACCACCTTTTACCACTCAGTAGTGGGAAAACAACCATTAATTTCAAGTTATTGTCAGTGATCAGTAACACTGCTAATACAAAAAAAAATCACTCCCATTCATTGAGGCTCTGCTTGGCTCACGTTTTGTTTGAAACACAGTTTCCTTGTTATGTCCAAATCTCTGCAACACATGGCCCCAAACTAAATGTGTGTTCTATTATCTGACTAGTAATGACTTACAGCACTTTCAGTAACAGAGGAGGACATCCATATAAGGCTCTTAGGTTGCATGCTGGTCCTTTGATGATACTATGAAATAGATGACTAGCAGAATGTAATCACTGAGATTGGAACTGAGCAAGTTGAAGATGTAAAAAAAAGCCTTTTTTTTTTCAGAAAAAATAAATTTCAAGGAGAAACTCCACAGTATGACTCATGGCTTTGCCAAACTTGAAGTATATCGCACTTTGTGTGTGTGTGTGTATAAAAAAATGTAATGACAGGCATTCAGCTCCACATCTGTGTTTATGGGGGCTTTGGCAGTGTGATGAGGAGGGAAAGAGAGAAAGTGTTTCCCAAAGCCATAACCAACCCTGGCAGCCCCAGGCAGTACTGCAGTGCCCAAACAGAAGCTACACTTAGGCCAGGCAGCTAAAACTTCTGTCAATAACAATAAGCATTTTTAAAAGTTAGATTGTGTTAAATGCATTAAAATATGTAACATTAGGGAGCAAACCAGACTGCAACACAATGGTCTTCATGGTAAATGGAAGGAGACCTAGCCCTCAGTGGAAGTAAGGCAAGCCACCTTAGGAGTTTCTTCGAAAAGAATGCGTGTATACAGGTACCTACTGCTGATAGTTCACACAACAGATTATTCTACATTAAAAAAAATATTTCTCTTCCATCTAGGCAAAGTGCTTAGTATCCTCTTGCTTACTTTCACTAGCCAGAATTGAATGAGTCAAACACATGGGCAGTAAGATAAATTTCCTACAAAAAATATTCACTACTCCAGTAAGTTTACTACTTCTACTGCAACCAATTGAATTTCTAGCAGTGTATTTGCTCCCCTTTTCTGGTATCTTGAAAGATAACATTTTGCGCCTCTTTTTATTATTTTTGTCTGCAAAAGTGAGAAATTCTGTTACAATTTAAAGGGCTGAAAATAAGTACTATCCAAGGTAGTTAATTCACATTTCTGTAACTCTAAACAGCCTGATTCTGAGATATTGCAGATGGTATGGAGGAGGAGAAGTATCATTTTGGCCACAGAATAGCATTTAAGACTTTTTTTTTTCTTTTTTTATGAACATAAGTTATGGGATGAGACTGGTAGGTCTACTACTCTGTCCCACTTCTTTCCTTCTTTTGCTCCAGATCATGTGGGTGTGGATGTGCCAGGGTTTTCCCATGAGAATGAACCTAGCAGAGAGGATGAACAATGGGCTGACATTTAGATGGAAGACAGAAGGTCCCAGAATGACAGATAGACATTCCAATATTCTTCACAGGAAGACCATAAAAAATGGATTACTTGTTAAAGCATAGTAAGCTTTATCCCCAAACCACAAACAAACAAGGTTAGCATCCTATGCATTTGACATGACCAGAACTATGATTTCAGGCAGAAACCAAAGGAATAAACATGTTATCAGGGCAACTACAAAATCCTAAACCAAGATATAAGATTGTTCAACTATGTGCCTATTATTCAGCCAGTGTTTAATATAAACAACAACCCCACCACTCCTCAATATGCATCTCTCTTTCCCCCGCCATGATGTTGCCAGTGCTTTGAAAACTCAATGTATGCCATGGCAAAACAATTTTGTAATACCTTCTTCTCCCTCATAACTGTCACTTATCTGTTTTTATATAATGGTCTTGAATCAAATAGAAGTGACAGATATCCAACACAGAATCATTAATTGCATGACTGTTAGTCCACAGATCAATTTGGAACCACAAAGTGGCATCAGCCACTACCACAGTATTGGTGATACAAAGTATTCAAAATGTTGTATTTCCATGAAATCTATTTATCATACTAATTATTCACAAACTGCATTGCCATGGAGACAATCCTCCTAAAATCACCTGAATTAATGAGGTTGGTAATTAACTTTATTTAGCTCATTTCAAATTGATCCTTAGGTTTTGACATCTACTGATTGGATTCTGCAACCTTTGTACCGTTTTCACTGGAGTAATCTGTAACCAGCTTTACACATCCTCTGACAATTTTACTGAGTAACCACAGATGACAGAAAATCTTTTTCTCATGAGACATTCTTGAGAAAAATAGGTGAATAAGTTCACACACTAATATAGAAAGCATTCAAGATATGCTTTATTGATGACATTTTTCAGACCTTTTTTTGTCAAAAAAAGCAACCTCAGAATGATGATCAATGACAACAGTTGGGTTTCTATGATCTGATGGTACAGACATACCATCTTGGGAAACAGAAACTAACTTTAATTACCTGATCCTCAGTACTAATATATAGCATACACAACTGGAAACCCAGTTGTCAAAAGCTGTTATCCAGGGCAAAAGAAGACAAATGCTATATCTGGTAAATGCAGTGGTGTAGCTGTCATAAAGTTGTCAGGTTTTTATAGCCACTGTCATTCATTTTTATGAGAAGAACAATTGTCACTCAATTTACATTGCAGCTGCTGGAACAGAGGCTGTTTATTCACTTTTTCCACATATTCTCTTAATGCCTATTGACCAAAAATGTGCAGGCCAGAACACTGACAGTAGTCAGATTAAATGCCAAATTACTCCTGTACACTCAAGAGGAAAAAGAGCACTACTATGACTTTATGACCAAGGATATAGGTTGCCTCCTTCTTCCAATCACTTTGGACCTTCAGCAGTTGACATATCTGTTAAGTTCTCAAAAGACAAACTTTTAGCCCTTGTACTTTATTTCATGTCTCATGAACCGCTATGGGCTAGAATGTAAATCAACTCTTGATGTTAATCCTTAAATCAAGTGAAGTGTCATCAAACTATATTGACTGCAGAGCTGTTTACAACTAGCTCAGTGATCACTTTAATTTCCAAGCATTTTATAGTGATTTTCTATTAGAATAGAATAATTTTTAAAAGGTCAAATGGAAAATCAAATAAAACTTTCTTGAGGTAGCTATATAGGTTTTATATATATAGTTGCTGGTGGACACACATCCACATATGTTTATAAATTCTATGCTGCAGTTTTTGCAAGATTCCTCTCCCTCTCTCCCTTCTTGTATTCTGTTGAGAAGTAGGGAATTTTTTTTTACTTGAGCTGTATGAAAAATACAAGGAGAGGATGATGTTGGGAGATGTAGCTTGCCTAGCATGATAGGTCTTAAAGAAATAATAGAATGTATACTTGCATCAATGGTTTGCTTTATAGGAGGCTGCATACAACTCAATAGTGTTTAGTTATCAACTTCAGACTTCAGCTTCAGTGACTGTAATATTACATTACAGTGCTAGTGCTCATGGCTGCTAAAATGCAAAACCAAACATGTATTTGGTTATAAATATTACAAGTCCTAGTAATAAGCAAAATTTTCTCCACATTCCAAAAATTGTAGGAGCTTTTTGATGTATCAGTTGCATAGGATTCCTCAATTTTCCCCATACTGCTTTTGAACAGTGTTTGATCCTGAATAAAACTCCCACAGTAAGTAGCTATTCCAGAGTTGAGAATGCTTCAGTTTCAACCTTCCAAAGTTGAACATATTTCCAGATAGATTTGTCCAAAATAATAGTGCAGATCTAAGCACTAGAATTTGATAGTAATATCACTGCCAATTCCCTTTCATCCCCTCTGCCTAGGCTATGTAGACCAATATCTAAGCACCCAGTAAAAACTATAGGATTAGACATCACAGAAGTAAGAGCAAAAATGCTATCTAACAAGATGGTTACAAATTATCTCATTGCAGCCAAAATAATTTTTCATAGTACTGCTAGACATCTGCACACAGGCAAGGAGACCCTGGCTTGTCCCCACTGGTTCATCTGCTTTGGATGCTGGAGAGCATGTACTTACACGTTAACTGCTTGTAAGCACTTTGCCAGAAAGGATTTCAAAGTTAAATTGCATATAATATGAAAAGACATTTAACCCAAGTGTGCTAAACAATCTGGAAATTTACTTTATAACATCAGATTCTGGAAATAGTCTCTTTTTTTCATTATTACAGAGATGTTTATCTCCTCTTTAAGCTGGAAAGGTTTCCTCATCCTAAATTAAAAACAACTGAAAGAGTTCTAGTAAATCCATACTACTGCAAAATATCTGATTATTCCATTTAATTGAGGGTGAAAAATGATACTGACAATTAACTATTGTTGTTCAGGTCAGCAATAGGTTTATCTGAAAGAAACTCACTTGTGTCATACATACACAGTTATTAAGGGCATTAGTGATCTGCCTGGTCTCTAGTCTGCTTGGTAAAAATGCACATATTGTATCTCTACCCAGTAGAGAGTTCTAGAGTGTCTGGCAAGCTCAGTTATGCTTTTTCTTACACATGTGCCAGTTCCCACATAGTAAGCATCATCTGCACTGGGCCAAGACAGTAAATCAAAATAAATCACTTGCAGGTTTCTGGAACATCCTTTAGGACAGTTGTCATTCAGTACATTCTAAAATACAGGAATTGTTAGTATTAAAGCCCTGGCAAGCATTTGATTATTGCCAAAAGTGATGATGGTAGGTTGATAGCTGATCAAACCTGTCTGCCAAAAACTAATGAAAATGAAAGTAGGAGCATTTGGCAAGTCAAAACAACAACAACAAAAAAACCTAACAATACCTAACATTACCTAAACAATAGCTGAATGTTGTTCATCTACACTAAATGATATCTTACAGCATGGATGTTAACTGTCTAAACGTAGTTCTAAAGAATGTTAACCTAAAAGTAAACATTGAAACTAATATGTCATTTCCAAAAAGAAACAGGAAATGTTTCAAATACACGAGCTGTGCAAGGCATCATTTATACATTTCCCTTATGATAAATCTACACACCAAGGGAATGAACCTCCTTGTCATAGAATCATAGAATGGTAGGGGTTGGAAGGGACCTTTAGAGATCCCATGTAATCCCATGTAATCTGTATGAATTTTGAGAAAATAGATACTGAAGTCAGTGCCTTAGGACCATTAACGTCCAAAGAAATTAAGATCTTTTTAAAAATATTTCTTCTGAAAGACATTCAGACAAAATATAAACCTGCTTTTCAGCAGACTGAAGGGACAAGTTCTTTACTGAGGTTTTACTGTGAATATTTAGAAGTTGTTGGTATTTTACACCTCTGGCTTTAACTATGGAATTTGATTTTTATGAATTTGTTACTAAATTATAGTTACCATAGTTTGTTGCTCTGAGTTCTGTCTCTGATTTTCCTGACAAAGACAATTGAGAAAGTCTTGATTAACATATGAAAGCAAACCCATTTATCTATCATGACCACACTTAGGTGTGTTCAGATACTCAAGTCAGCATAGGACTAGATGATCCCTTACAAATGAGCCAGTGAAAACTGAAAATGAGAATTGAAATATGATACATCTACATAAGAAAAAAATTCAGTTAACTTGTCATCGTGTATATGCCCAGGATGTCATACGCCAAATGTTGGTGCCAAACAGCAAATACAAACAACAGCAAACCAGTTGCACTAGGGTCTAAAAGCCTTTGTTAACAAACCAGCTATGAATATGTCCATAGATGGATTTCTTGAAACACTGATTCCATTTAATCATGCAAATTCAGTGTATGTGGATATCTGCTGTGTTTTGATTCAGATAATATTTCCCATATAGGAAATATACAGGAGACAGAAATCCTTACAGAAGTGTTTCTTGTCTAGGAGAAAAGAGAAAATACTATACTCTGAATTCCCAAGACAGTGATCACCAAGGCCTTTAAGGCAAAAGCTGTCTACCTGACTGTTGCCAAGAAGGAATACTTCCAGGCTTGCAAGCCTCTCCCTCCTTTGTTTCGATCTCATCCTTTACATGAGAGACAAGTATCTCATTCCATTTTAAGAGCCTTCAGAGTTATCTTGATCAGCACTACAAGATTCAGGGAATGAAGATGTGTTTTTCCAGTACTTTTAGTACTAACCTTTCATATAGGTTGTTTGGAAATTTTTCTTATTTTTTTCTGTTCCTTGTGAGTAATCTTCCTTACTGAGATCACTTGCTTTGCTAGTTTGAGTAAACTTGAGCTTTCACATTATCATAGAATCACAGAATGGTAGGGGTTGGAAAAGACATCCTGAGATCATCTAGTCCAACCCCCTGCTAAAGCAGGTCCACCTAAATCAGGTCACATTGTATGACACTGGCAGCATTTTTGAAGAACACCTTTTAAGACAACAGATATTTGTCACAGAAAAGCATCTACATGAACACATAAATGTTTATTTGATCTTTGCCTTTCATTGGGCTGTAAAGGGATAGCTTACCCTTGCTAGTACCAAGAACAGCACTCTTGAATTTTCTTCATAACAAGCATTGTCCTGTTACTATACTTATTGAGTTATGTAGCCTTATTATTACTGGACAAAATATACTGTTTAGGTTTTTGTGGTGGTTTAAACCCAGCTGACAATAACCAAACCACATAGTTGTTCACCGGCAGGATGGGGAGGAAAATCAGGAGGAAAAGGTAAAACTTTGTGGGTTGACAGGACAATTTAACAGAATAATAAAAAGAGAGAACAAATACCATAACGACAGCAAAAGAATACAGAAAATGAGCAATGCCTGGTGTAACCACTCACCATCCACAGCCTGATGAACCAGTCACACTTAATTCCAGTGCAGGCTCTGGCAGCTGCCCTTATATACGGAGCATGACGTCAGCACAGTATAGAACAGCCTGGCCGCAGCCCCTAGTGTCATCCAGGGGAGGTTAATCCTATCCCAGTCAAACCCAGGACATTATTCTAGATCCTAGAACTTTTTTTGGAGCTATCATTTGTATTTCATCCTTCTGGACTAATTGTAGTTTGTTCAGCAATATTCTTTTTAAAAATTTAAAAGCAAAGAGTATGGCAGAGCCAAGGATGGCCTGAGACTAGGAAAGTATTCTCCCCTTCAAACTGAAAGGGAATCTTCTTATACTAGAAGTATAAGTTACACAGAAATATGTACAAAAAAGTGTGCTTCCAAAATTCCTGGATGCTGCCAATAATAGTAGAAAATATGGCCAGATGTTATTACCTTCATAAAAGTCATGTCACAGCAACCTATAAAATCACTTATGTGTAAATCAAGGGGAGAAATAACTACTTTGAATAAATCTGAATAGCCACATGATACAACAACAAAACAATGTAAAGTACTAGTAAAAAAGTCTTGTCAAAGACAAATCTATGGCAATTGCATCAGAATGTGGAATCATGCTAATATGAGGTATCTTAAGATACCTCTCTATTTTGTATGCCTTTTTCAAGGAAAGTTCATAGTTTTTTTTCCCTGGAAAGTCTCTTTCCGTATTTTGATATGTGCACCTATTATATAGCACCAAATACACACAAAAATCTTACTGATGATTAATAAAACTTTTTACACAAATAATGGAGGAGATTTCTGCACCTTAGTTGCTAGATTAATAAAATTGGATTTATAGAATTTGGATATCAATATTGTGCAATAAAGTTTACCGATTCCAAAAATACAAAGGTATTTGAATCTTATAAAATTAACTTTATTATATGTCATAAGACACATACTAAATATACATAGGACTTATGTACATATACATGTGTCTTCGTAATCATTCTGTTAAATAATTCTCTTTACCAAACAATAAATAGAAAATAGTTGATGTGTTATATCATTGAAACAATGAGTCATTGATCCGTGGGAAAGCAATGTTTGAAGTTAGACTTAAAAAAATGCCAGCTTCTGGACATCACATTAACACTGGTTCAGTAGGTTTATTTTTCAGCAGTAACTTTTATATGCTTCCCTCACTTCATTTTAGTATGCCCTTTGGATGACCCATCTAAACTCCATCTTTTTAACTGGCATATACTCAGTCATTCCTGAGAACACAATTCTTGCTCTGTTAACAATAACAACTGCAAAAACTGGTCTAACAAATTAGGAAAGTCAGAAAAATGCTATGACTTTTATCACCAGCTACTGATTAGTTGTGCTACAACCATAACTAGAATTTGGGTTAATGAACAATAACATTCTGCTACCATAGAAAGGTACCTAAAAAGTGAAAATAAAAGCTCTAAATAACCTGTAAGAAAATACAATTGTGATTTGACTCTTCTGCTATTCTATACTTCAAAAGAAAACTGGATTTAATTTTTTTTTCCCCCTCACAAAATGTAGCTGTATTTTTCTTTCTGACTTTTCTTTCTTTCAGACACGAGATTTGTGTTCTGTCTTCACACAGTCAATATTTTAAAACTTGTCTGGCTGAGCAGCAGAAGGGGATTTTTCTCGCTGGATACATTGGTAGGAATTGTACATCTGATGGGGCAAAGGGAAGGCTTATTCATGGCTGTAGTGTGGGGGACTACTACTACTACACTACTACAACTATCCATCATGAACCCTTTCATTCAAAGTCAATAATAATCAAGATATGTTACCACTACCGGCAACATCACCAGGCCACCCACACAGATCACTCAGCCCAATGCCGCTGAGGGGACAAGATCCTTACATACACAGTATGGGTGAAGCTTTATTCCAACTAATTGTTTACACCATGTGCTTTTATCTGCTAACACAAGCACCTCCTTTCACTCCACCCTGTGCCCACCTCTTCTGTACCCTCCACCTCTCGCGTTACAACCCGAGATCTTCAGGATGCCTACAACAAATCTATATAACTGGAAGTAGACTTTAAATACACTTAGTGTAATTTCCAGTGGGGATTTTTTCATATTTGCTACACTTAAAACAATAGGTTGTACCTTTGTTAGATATAGCTTAGGTAACTACATTTAAGAAACAAAAGTGAATTGCTGATTACAGTTGAACTGACTTTATTCAGATCTAGCTCTTCCCTGTGACTGAGTTTAGTCACACACCCTGCAATCTCATCTTGCATGCATTATCCCAAGTCTATGTTTTGGTCACAGCATGTGATCCAATGACGATGAGTAATCACATGGTACTTTGTAACTGCAGAATTATTTGATTTTGAATTAAAATGTGATGGTAGATGAAGGTTATCACTGTGTGATTATTTTTTCCCCATTAAAAAAATTAAGACAAACAGATTTTCAATATACATAGCCTGAAAAAATTGCTTTACAACTAAAAATGGAAGTTATTTATTTCTGCATTGCATAGATAATTTAGATAGATAATTTGTCCTCACAGTATGTACAAGGTGAGCCACTATTCAACATCCTCATTTTACAGATAAAAACCTTAAACACAAAGCCCAAACAACTTAACATAAACACTTGCATTTATCTTGGTGGTGTTAAGACAAACCCTAGATTCAAAAGCAATGCTCAGACACATGAGCGTTTTACAAAACAGGAAAAAAAACCCCTACAACTTCAAGACAAAAAAAAGAAGTCTCAAGATACCTTTTTCGGTTCCCATTGTTCTCACTACAACATTATCAGGACATCTATTAGCAATAAATGTTTTTTACATTATGTGTCAGTTGTTAAATATCCATTTTACACATTCTGAGCATGCAAAGTGCAGAGAAGCATTAACTTTCTTGAAAGAATAAATTCAGAAACACGTAAACCTTTTGTAAGCCCTAAAAGAATCCCAGGTGTGTTACAACAAGCAGGTAATATAACCACACTTTGCTGTTATAAAGAGCATAGGTCTGAACTGAACGTGATATATTAGCCCTGATTCAAAATACATTTACACAGCAATACAGGCAAACTGAAACATATGACAATTTTATCCTGAAACAAACAATACTGTATCCAGTGGACAAAGGCAAGAAGTACCCTTGCCTTAAACATTTGGGGTTTTATACAGGAAATCACTCTCTTTCTGCTTAAGAAAAATGGGGTTTTTTCTATGTTAATGAGCTAGAAAGCATGGATTATACTCATGTGATACTGGAAAATATATTTTTATTTATAATACATTACATGTGCTGATTGATTTCTGTATCATTATTAATCTCAAGCAAAAAACAACTATAATCAATATTCTAAATAACATCTCTGAACAGTAGAACATGGGCAGACTCTGTCAAGTGTGGCTACATATTCCTGTCAGCCTCCTGGATATACAGACGTGTATTGATTTAGTGGGTATAGAAGGTGTTGCCAGTACTAAAGCTAGAACTGGAAGGATGGAAGGAACAGGATGCAGGAATACTCAAGTCAACATACAAAACCAGGATGTGCTACTCCTGACCCAAGGGTGTATACAGTGCAGGCTGATACATGGAGACTCACAAACCTGAAGCTCTGATAGCACACGAGTCTCGAGAACCAGGCAGAAAATATAAGCTACACTGCATTTCACTACAGTGAAATGACATTAGGAACTGACAATTTCAGAATGTTCACATTTTGCATCTTGACTTTAAGGGCAAGTTAGACAGGACTCTGAACAGCCTGATTGCTCATTGAAACAGGATTGAACTAGATGACCTTTGGAGGTCCCTTCCAACCCAAACCATTCCATGAT
Source organism: Colius striatus (assembly GCF_028858725.1). NCBI lineage: Eukaryota > Metazoa > Chordata > Aves > Coliiformes > Coliidae > Colius > Colius striatus. The sequence goes on from NC_084761.1 coordinate 56,882,848, forward strand.
TCTTTGATTCTACTGCATGACATGTGTTTTCTAAATATTTATTCTACTTCTGTATCTAACAGAAGATAATTCAGATCAGCTTGGATTTCCTTAGCTATTGCCATTGAAATAAATGCATGTCGGTTTTACTTTCCATAGTCAAGCATCATTTCAGTTAATTTTACTTGACTGAATATTTCTCTATTCTCATAATAAACTCTGAATCAGAGTTTTACCCTCCCTTATTTTTGTATCTATCTCCACTTTCCTGAGGGGTCTACTTCATTCACAATAGAGTTGAAAATACTGAAAAAAGACACTGTAAAATACCCTAGCTTGGCAAAAGCCAAGAATATGCTCAGCTGCAGAGATAGCTAAGATTTGGTCACAGCTCTTTTTTTGTTCTTTGTGTGTGTGTATTTTACCTATTTTCTTGCTACCAGCAATCTTAAGAGAGCTGAATTAGTCGATGAAAGAGACAGATGTTCTGTGCCTCTCTTATATTTCATAAGCAAGTAAAAGACCGTGGGTGGAGAGCATGCAAGTGACGTAATATGAAGCAAACTTGTTGCACTGTTTGCAGTTCAGAAGATGTTAGGCTATTTTTCACTTTTCCCTTGATAACTTCACTACAAGGACAGAACCAGCAGATATGGCTCACTGCACAACTTTGGCAGCTTGCATTGCAGATGCCTTACTTACACAGCTATGAAGAGTGGGAGAATCTCTGAAAGAATTAATTGCCAGTAATTTTTTTTTCTACTCCTGGAAGAGACAAAAGGGAAGAATGGAAATCATAACTATTTCACAATAAAAGTAGCACTTTGTTAGGTAACTGCACATAGATTATTACTGACATCTAATTGGTTAAAAATGTTTTCATTATTAGTGTTTATGTCCTGGACCTGTCACTTACCTGCCTAGAGACAATCTTTATCACTAGCTAACAGGCTAACCTTAAAATTTTACCTGCCTATACCAGTGAGAGAGGACTGCAGATAACAGCTCTGCACCATGTCTTCACCTGAGACAGGAGGAAGTGTGAATAATAGAAATTATTTGAGAATTCAGGTACTTATCCTGCCCCTGTGGAATGACCAGAGAAAGCCCAGCAGCACTGATAGCAATGCTGATGGGAGAGAGCATCACAGCTTTGAAGTGGTGCGGTCTGCACTGCTACACTGGCAGCTGTCAAAGCAGCTTTGCTGCTTTTGTGCAAGGAATTTCTCTCTCCTTCTAGCCCCTCTATGGGAGGCATTCAAAGAGCAGACAATTCTGTCAGGGTATTTTCCTCGCACTGCTGGAAACTACATATAGTATCAGCAAGAAAGTGTAGTTAGTGTTTGCCAGTGACCAACCTTGAATTCCTTCTAATAAATCAACAGTGATATGTAACATTGAGAAGATGATTCAATAAATGCACTCTGAGCATATAGGGAAGCACCAAATGAGTATGTGAAGAGCAAAACAAAATAAGAAAACCTAAAAATGCTTCAGAATTTCATCCAATATTGATTTGATGTTTTAACTTGAAATAGGATTTTTAATTTTTTTTAAAGTGCTTTTTTTCCAGGAAAACAGGTATCAGTTCTTCAAATTTGCTTTGAGTTGTCACTAGCATGAAAAAACTACATGCACATGAGCACACATGCAGATATAGATACACAGAGAAATAGGAGACATCTGAACTATCTGCATGAGCAGAGTCCACTTACAGACAATTCTAGAACTCTGATATCGTTCTGATGATGTAAGGATGGTTTGTATCACGATACAAACATTGATACATGGAGCCTAATTCAATATCACTTTAAAGGCAGAGTAAGCTTTTATAAAACTGTATCTAGTAGCACTGATGCCTCATTTCTCTGTCCCATCCATTCTCCTTCAATAGAGAAATATTTAGTCTTGTGTTTTAGGGAAAGACTATAAAAAAAGAAATAAAATAACAGGCATTTGTTATTATTATCACACGTTCTTCAATGGCTTTAGGGTTTGACAGACACATGCCTAAGGGAAAGGCATAAGTTTAAAAACATACTTTAAAAATTTTTACTAGCCTCTGTTTAAAAGTATTTGTCTTTGAGTCAGTCTCTTAAGTTTCATATGTTGTTATCTGACAAAGGGCAAAATAGTTGTATCACTTCCATGGTTATACTTTCTGCACTTTCTTCTTTTCATTAATGCATTTTCACAAGGGCTATATCATTGCACATTTGATTCATACACAGAATGTTCTTTGATGTTACTAGTTCTGAATTTATCATAAAGTGGTTGTATACTTCTTAGTTATTCCAATAAATTAAGAAAAGTTGCCACTACCAGATAACTTTTGTTCCTCCCTTAAATTGATCTCAGCTTTATTCATGTTTTGATCTAACTTTTTAAAATATTAGGCCAAAAGTAATGTGATATCTGTTGAAATCAATTCATCACTACAAGACCAAAACCAATAAATATGCAGTTATTTAATATCTTTCCTAAGAGATACACACTACAGGAAAGTATCCCAATTGTTTCCTTAAAGAACACTTCTTAACACTCACTTTAGCCTCCCACAAATCCCTCCCTATTAACTTTTTTTTGAAGCACAGCTTGAAGGTCAAGAACTTGTAAGGAGGAAATCAAACCACATCTGTGCATCAGAAGCAGCTAGTCAGTGGCAGTTTAGAACTCTATAGAAGCTGATTATTTTAATTAGCTCACATGAACCACAATGCATTTCTGACTGACAATACTTGCAGTAGCCAAGCTGTCTTTTTTACAAATAATCGACATATCATCTATTGTAACCTGTAGGTTGCCAAATCTTGAAGCTACTTCAGAATATACTTGTTTCAGAAGAAAACACTTAAATAAAATCCATGAAAGCTCAGTGTAAAAATCAATGATTTCTCAAAGTTCTCAAGTTAAGAATCCTTAAATGTTGTAGAATGGATGATACTAGTTTACACAGGCCAATAACATTATTCAACGTGTCTCCTAGATTTTGCCAATGTCCCACTTCATATACTTCCTGTGGGGAAACGAAGAAACCTACTTCCTGTCCCCATCTTACAAGTCTTAACAAATCCTCTCTTTCATAATTGAATCCTTTCTCAGCAAGGATATGCTGGAGGGTGTCAATAGAGTTTTCCTCTTTGCTCATCATCTTTCCCATTATACCAGTTTAATCAGTTCACTTGCCATTTCAGCAGGAATCTAGGCAACTTTCTGACGAGGGTTCTTAATCCAACAAATTCGACTGATCACGCCAAGGTCAAAAAATGTTGTAGTGGTGCAAGCAATATTCATTCAAAGATGTAGAAAACCCAGGTAATGCGCATACAGAGACATACACAAGCAACATAGTACAACCAACAGAGCTGACCCAAAACCACCCTTCCTTTGCTAGCTACTTCCTTATATGCTGTTTCTGCCCATGTTATCACCCAGGGCCCAATTGATTACCTTGCAGCACCTGTTTCTGATAATTGGCAGTAGCTTGCCAGGTGCATTAACTTGTCCCTACCATCTTTACTCAAGTTGGTTGGTCCAAGCCACATTTGTGCCTACACTTAAAACACTTATTTTCCTCAGTTATGACAACAGAATATCTAGCCATCTGCCCAGTAATCACAGTACAGTCAGTACCACTGTGCCTGGGTCTCCAGACCAAGCAAGATATTTTTAGGATCAAAAACTACTCTTAGCTTCACTGCAAATCTTATAATGAAAGAGTCAAGGAGTCTTGAACAAGGATATCAGTGAGAAGCCCTGCTAAATAAGTAACCTGTCTGGTGGATTTCAGGCAACATGTATATGAAGCACAATAATGATTCCCTTGCTTTGGTGGAAACAAATGGAACATGAAGCAGCGTGCTGAGAATATTGCATCAGCACAGCCCAAAGGAAGCTTGGAGAATTGTAACTGAAAGTGAAAACAGGAGTGTAGAGCAAAGCTTGTAAAGACCTGAAAAATATGTACCTTCTCCCTTTGGTTTTAAATTACCTTGAATTTTTTCTTTCACGTGGCTTTTCTTTTCCTCTTGGAGACTGATATTCAAACTTTGCAAGTAAATATGGAAAGCAGCAGCTTTAAAAATTGACACAATTTCTTTGATAAAGAGCAAGTTGTCAAAATTATGCATAGAAGCCCTGAGGCAAAAAGGAAAGAGCTTTCCATCACAGTTGTAAATAAAGTCCTTGACACAGTCTGAGTAAAGGATCTAGCTAACAGATTCAAGATCTAAGTTCTTCATTGTGACAGAAAAATCAAGGAAGACATACATAACTATTTTTTATCAAAACCAAGCTGACAAAAGCTTTAAACCTGCTGGAGTTTAACTCCATGTAAAATATTTTATTCGGCATAGACTTACCAACACATTCCCATGTTTTATACAGAAACAAAATGTTTCATTCACATTATAAAAAATAAAAACAGGTTAGGTTAGAAAAGAATCTGTAAACAATTTTGATGCTAAGAAGATGTGACTTGCATTACCACAATACAGGCTAAAGGATATTGCAGCTTCCTGCAACAAAGATTCAACATAAATGTAGTATAATTGTAGCTGCCATGGTCATAGTAGCTATTACATTCACAGGTTTGAAGCAAATGGTTAAATGGCTACCTGGATACCATGCTGTCAGTCCCATAGGACATCCCTTCTGTCACACCCTGGTATCCAGGTGAGATGTGCGGAGGATGGATTTGGGTTTTGTCACATAGACAGACATGGATCTTGAACGGGTACACTTTTTTAATGTCACAAAGCTTTCTATGCTAAAGTTCTAATTCAGGTGGGATAGAGATGATCCCACAACCTGGTACTTAGTCGGTAAAATACTGGGACAGGGATTCCATTTTGATGTCTGTCAATAACTCCTATGTGGGAATCTTCTATGCTGTTACAATATAAATATTCAGTGAAGAAGCTACTTGTCAGCTTCTGGGGCATGCCAAGTATCTCTGCAGGTTTCATGGTAAATTCAATCCTGAAGAATCCCTCCTTGGTATGTACCTGAACACACACAAACAAATTAATTAGTTTATAACTTAGGACCCAACTTCGAGTTTGTTTTTTGTTTTTCTGGACTATTTTTAACAGATGCTTGTTAGTGAAGCAGCACAATCAACAGAAGCTTTCTGCATGCCTTCCTGCCCATTTTCCTCTCCTATATATCCTAGACAAATATTACAATCACTATCACACAGAACACATAATGAAGTCAAAGCAAGTGATTTAGTTTTACATGAGTTGTAACAAACAAGGAAATACAGACTGACATTCACCACAGCCATTTTTCACCCTAGAAATCCTGCTTTCTAATATGAAGGGTGACCTTTTATTTCTGTTAACTGAGATCTTGCATTTCCAAACCAGTTACTCCATGCAGCTACCGCTTGAATACAAGTGGAGAAACCACCTTTCTGAAGGAAAAACTTCTACTGAAGAAAAATAAAAACATATTTTCTAAGTACAGAAAACATTTTCATTATATAATTACTTCAGATACAAAATGATGAACTTCTGAAAGTATGCCTTTTGGCTGTAACTAGAAGGTTTTCAACCATTAAATTGTTTTCTGTTGTTTTCCATTTACTGACTGCAGTCAAAACACTTTAAGGAGTATTAGGAAAATTAAAATAAAACAGAAACTAGGGGTTTCAAACAGTAGTTGTTCTCTGGCTCATAACAGGGAATAACTGCAAGTAAAATTTTCAGGCAGACTAGGCATGAAACTATGTATTTCATTTGCTTTTTCAAGCATTGAAGTGATTAAATATTCTTGTTAAATGTAAATTACTTTTGGATGATAAAGATAATTGTATGTTGAAGATGTAGTGATTCTTTGACCCTAAGAGAATAAAATATATGAAAAATGTCTCCTAAAACTATAATCCTCCTTCAAGGATTTGACTTATTGTCTTCATGGTGAAATGTGGATGCTATTCAGTAGACTACAGTTTCTGTTTCCATCAATGGGAATTTCCAGTGTTTAATAAAATATAGAAAGTTTTTTTCCCAATTACTTCTTGCACAAACCAGAAAACATTAGAAAGATAATGTAAAATAAATGGATTATCAGAACTAAAAAAAAAATCAGACCGTTTCTGTCCCCTTGTTCACACTACATAAATTTACAATACCAGGAAAAAGAAAAGTGCTTTCTGTGCATTCCCCTCAGAGCTCTTTTTTTAATGGCACCTCCTGTATCCAGAAAGAAGTCGGTTTTTATTCAGGTTGGTTGCATGTGCCAAAGCTAATGTCATTTTCTTTTCATATGGCAGGGCATCACAACGATGAATAAGGGCTTCATATTACAGAAAGTTCACGTCATAGAAGTTCTGGATAATACTGAATGGTGGCTGTCAATAAGTGACATCCTGAGTCAATGTCACAAGTCACATGCAGAGAAGTGGATTGAGTAACTTGCAAGTTGGATTCCTTTTTCCATTCCTTGACAGGTCTGAATGCAGCTTCAATTAAAAACAGAGTCTGACTGAACAAGTATCAGAGTGTATATAGCCAGGAAAATCCTCAAATAAGGTTAGAGCTGCATTTACCAGATTAAAAATTTATAATATTCTTATATGGTTGACTATGTTCAATATCCTAGAAACTTAATTTCAAAACACAAAATTAAATCTTCTCATCTTTAACAAATATATACAAATGTCTTGAGTAAATTCATAGAGCTGTCAGTGCTTTCAGAGTTACTGGTCCACTGTAAAAGAGTTGCCATGACTACTGCTCAAGAGAAGGTCCATTGAATCACTCCTTACAGAAGACTCTGTTGCTTTTCAGATGCTACAAGCCTACATGTTGGAAAATGCTCCTCCCTGACATTTCCTCTCAGCTCCCCTCCCAACACAGCAATGTCATGGTTTTACATGAAGCTGTTTCTGGTAAGGGGGAAGGGACTGTAAAGATGGCTCCTGTAAGAAGTTGCTCACAACTCTCCCCAGCTCTGAGCCAGACCCACTTCTGGGACTGAGCCAATTAGACGCCTCCATGATCACTTTTTAAGAAGAAGTCAGAAGAGGAGGGTTCTTTCTGTTCCTTCTTTCTTCTCCCTTCTTCTCTGGCTGATGGTGGTGCAAGAAGTTGGAGGAGTGAGAGAGGCAACCATGCAGACTCCAAGATCAGTGATGGAAGAGAGGAGGAGGTGTGCTGGAGCAGAGACTCCCCTGCATTTTACAGAGAGGACTGGTGAAGCAGTGGTTTGTTCGCGTTTCATTAAAGACCCCACATCAGGGGCAAAATGATTCTCTTCACTGAAGACTCCGTGCCAGGGGCAGTGACTATGGCCAGAAGAGGCTGTATCCTGTATAAAGGATCCCATATTCACAGAAGTTGTGACTGTGGGGAAGAACCCGTGCCAAGGTTCATTAAAATTATGCCCAGAAGAGACCCTGTCCTGTGGAAGGGACCCTGTATCTGCAGAAACTGCAACTGTGGGGAAGAACCCATGCCAGATATTCACTAAGGACTGCGTCCCGGGGGAACAGGAGCAAGGGAAGAATGCGAGTCATCCTCCTCTGAGAAGAGGGAAGTGGCAGAGCCCATCTGTGAGAGACTGACCACATACCACATTCCCTACCCCGCAGAGCTGTTGAAGGGGAAGGACATAGAGATATAGGGAGCAGTGAGCTGGGCCTGGGAAGAAAGGAGGGATGGGGGAGGGAGATCTTAAAGTGCTGGTTGTAATTTTCTCATCATCCCACTCCATTTTTTCTTTTTGTTCTGTTCTGTTTCTAGTAGGTAGTCAAATAAACTTTCCTACTTTCCTCCCTAAGTCAAGTACTGGAGTCTGTTTTGCCCAGAACCATAACTGGCAGCAAGCCCTCCCTGCCCTTGTCTCAGTCTACAACAACCTTGGTTATCATTTTTCCTCCCAATTCTCTGGGGCCTCTGCCATCCTAACAAGGGTGGGGGTGGATGGGGGGCAGTGACCAAGAGGCTGTCATGGTGCTTCATTGCTGACTGGACAAAACCACAACACGTAGTAGTTTTCCCACACAATCTGAATGACAGTGCACATAAATGTGCATATAAATGCCTGGAGAACCATGCCTGCTCTTCCGTCAGCAGTTCACCTGTGACAATGTCACCTTTATTGTTATCAAAAAGAGGAGGTAGGATTAAGTCAACAGCCCTCCAGCAGTGCTCTCATGTTGCTGTCACCCAGGGATAAGCCTCAGAACAGATTTATTGCCTAGGGCAGGGAAAAGAAGTAAGAAAAGATGTCTAACGTGATCCTGGCTGCTACAGAAACATTTGGGTAGAGATGCACAAACCTGCCAAATCCACTGACTAATTTCAACCATATTTCACCGGTGCTACAGGTCTCACTGACTCTCATTTCTGACAAATTTAATAACATTTGGTATTTGAATCAAATACACCCAGGACTTCAACTACAAGAGACAGAAATTTGGGTACCTGTAACCAGTCTGAGCCATGGCCCACTGGGCAGTCAGTGCATGAGCCCTGAACTTGCAGTCACTGCCTGGGCTGATTGCCACTAGCCAGAGTTCAGGTTTCATTAGCCACAATCTAATAGTAAGTGGTAGTTTGACCCTGGCTGGATGCCAGATGCCCACCACACCGCTCTATCCCCCACCTCCTCAGCAAGCCAGGGGAGGGGAGAAAATAAGATGGGAGTCTCATGGGTTGAGATAACAGCAGTTTAATAAATAAGCAGCAAAGCCGCACGCGCGGGAAGCAAAGCAAAAGCAGATAAAGCTGTTACTCTGTACTTCCCATCAGCAGCGATGTCCGGCCACCTCCCGAGAAGCAGGGCTTTGGTACACATAGCGGTTGCTTTTGGAAGGCCAGAAATGAATCTCGCCTCCCCTTCCTGCTCCTCTGCCCCAGTTTATATTACTGAGCTGACGTCATATGGTATGGAATATCTCCTTGGTCAGCCTGGGTCAGCTGTTCTGGCCGTGGTCCCTCCCAAGATCATGCCCACCCACAGCTACTGGTGTAGGTGGGGGAAGGAATGCTGGAGGGACAGCCCTGATGCTGTGTGAGTAGCAGCCATAATATTGATACTAACAGTAAGCACAGCACTGTAAGAGGTGCTGTGGAAAATCACTACCATCCCAGACCCACTACACCAGTAAAGGCACAGGGAACGTAGCAAGGACTCCCAGCATCTCAGGTGTGGGTGAAGGAAAAAACACAACACTTGGAAACATCTGAGTCAAGGGACACTGAAAAAGCAGCAAAGGTGCACAGGAGCAACTTAGGCACTGGATATTTTTCAGTTAGGAGTTGCAGAGGGAAGTATAGAACTATTCTCTTAAATTCAGATGATTTAATTTAGAATTCGTTCCACATCAGAATGTGCTTCCAAAACTCCTTCATGTAAACAAGGCCAACTAGACAATTCAATAACCACATTTACCTGAAAAATGGTAAGTTTACCATGAAGCTTTTTACTTAGAATCTGGTAGGAAAAGGATCTGATACCTTAATCCTAATAATCCCTGTAAATGCATACAAGCAGTTTTTGGTTCCCTTTAAGGTTCTGGTTTTGTTTTTAACTAAAAAGTAAATCCTGATAAATCCTCCAGCTAAACAACCACAGATATTTTCAGTTTTCAAAGTTTATATTTTCTATCAGGAAAAAATGCATAGATATTCCTGACAGGTCCTAGCAGTATGGTTGACAAAGACTTTCGGACTTTTGTAGTTAAATTGAGGCTATGAACTTGTTTCTTACCATCATATAAAGTCATCAAGAATCAATGTAACTTCTCAATAAAGCACAATCTACAAGTCATATTGACTCAAAAGTATTTTACTCATAAGTAAAAAAGAGAGAAAAACATTTAATTAACTTGATGATAATATGGTGCTTTGGTGACTTGTGGGCATTAGGAGATTGAAAAACCCCGTGTTTTTAGTACAGTGTTACAGAAAATATTTCAATGACCTCCCACAAACATCCCACAGTCTACTTGTCCTCCTGAATGACCATCCTCTTCACAGTTTTCAATTATATTGTCCAAGAATCTTAGTGACTAAAATCTCACTCTGTCTTTCATAATCAATATAACAACATTTGCTGAACAAATCCCATGCCCATACAAGAATATGCAATGGTCTCTTCTCCTAACACTTTACAAAGGCCAACTTTTAACCATGACCTTAAGTTTTCTTTAAGTTGTTAATAATAATGCAGCTCTTAATGAAGCTATGCATGCATTTAGAAAGTTTTATGAGCTAAAATGTAAGGATTTAGGAGTCTTACACTTTCCCTTCCATTGTCAGAGCAACAGCATCTCTGAAATGTTTTTATTTATTAGCCATCTTGTCAGAGATCCCCTGAAAATATTGCTCCAGTGTGTTCTAAACTGGCTTTAATTGAAAAAAATATAGTATTTTTGGTGACTTTTTTCTTCAGATGAGATGTGATCCTCAGTTTCTTAAACAATGAATTGAATTACCACCAGCCCTGTTTGCACTTTAAGCTCCCTCATATTGTCCTGGAAAAATCCTTCCTAATTATACATACTCCAAAAATTTAGTATTCATGAACTGCAAGCATCAAACACTTTACCAGTCAATGTTAGCACCAACAAACCAACTCTAGTATTTGCCAGTATTAACATAATGACTTAAAAGTATGCTGTTCTGGTGCATACAGAAAGAACAGGTATGGGTGAAAATTTGGTTGCATATCCTGTGGGAGATTTACTGCTTCATATCTCTGCAGCCTTGCACATTCTTCAGATGTGTATTTCTCTGCAAAACAGACCTAATTTGGGGAGAAATTGTTAGATTTATTAATGAACAATCAAAACAGAGCAGGGAAATGAGAAATAAAAACAAATCTTAAAACACCTCCCCCCCATCCTTCCTTCTTTGCAGGACTCTCCTTCATTCTCAACAGGGAGGGGGGTTATGGTCAGTTCCATTACAAATAGACTTTGCTGCTACTTCTTTTCAGGGGAAGGCCTCCTCACACTTCCCACTGCTACACTGTGGGGTCCCTCCCAAGGGACAAAGTCCTTCGGGAACTTCTCTAACTTGAGTCTTTCCCAAGAGCTGCAGTGCTTCACAAACTGCTCCGGCATGGGACCTTCCCATGATGGCAGCTCTTCACACACTGTCCTTGACATGGATGATCCATGGGGAGAGCAGTCCTTCAGGAAGAACCTGTTCCAATGTGAGTCCCTGACAGGATCACAAGTTCTGACAGAAAACCTCCTCTCTCCGTAAGTTCCCATATCCTTCCAGGAACTTGCTCCAGGATGAGCTTCCCATGGAGTCACAGCCTCCTTCAGGCATCCACCCGCTCTGGCATGGGGTCCTCCACGGGCTGTGAGTGGATCTCTGCTTCCTGGTGGCCTCCATGGACTGCAGGGAGACAACTGCCTCACAATGGTCTTCATCACAGGTCACAGGGGATTCTCTCTTCCAGTGCCTGGATACCTCCTCTCCCTCCTTCTCCACTGACCTTGGTGTCTGCAGAGATGTTTTCACATTGTCACTCCCTGCTGCTGCTGCAGTTTAGCAACTGCACAATTTCTTCCCCTACTCAAATATGTCATTCACAGAGGTGTTACCTCCATCACTAATTGACCCGGCCTGGATCAGTGGCGGGTTCATCTTAGGATTGACTTACAATGGCCCTATCAGCTACAGGGGAAGCTTCTGGCAGCTCTTTGTTTAAAGAGCTTCCCCACTACCAAAACCTGGTCCAGAGAAAACCACTACACTGCTCTAACAGCATCCTGTATTCCTGATTTCACCTTAATCAAAGCATAACTAGGCACTGACAAGGGGGTAGCTGTTTTCTTGGAAAGCACATTTGAGATAATTTAATATTTCTTTTTCAAAATAGAAAAAATTACGAGATAGATTAAAAAATCTACAACAAAATTCCATGTTGTCTCATTTCCTTGAGTACTCTGCTGCCATCCCACATCACACAGTAAAAATGTCATAAAATCAAAGTGCTAGACAGTAATCTAAGGAGCATTGGCATCTATATTACTTAGTGCCAAGTTTTTTGCCAGTATACCTTCTGATTGTTACATGAAGTACTGGCAATAGGGATCACATGAATTCAATAGCAATGTGTATACACATATGTCATCAGATACTCTGACTCTGAAATTTTCTAGTGCAGACATAGTATTAGGAAAATGCTTTTAATCCAGCACTTAAAGTCCTATGGGGAGCTAACTTAAAGGATTTAAGCAATTCCATACCCAAATTTGTTCAATTGACTAGAATGCAAAATAAATGCCAAAGGATCCGTTTCTCTTAATAGCTTAATGTGAACTTGTCACTATACACATATAAATGTTAAAATACAATCTGATAAATCAATAAGCATATGTTGCTTCTTAACCACTTGCTGAAAAACGAACACATGTCTGAGTGAAGGAGAAACACAGAAGCAGGGTCTATAGTCACCTTACATTTTATTAACAATACAGTCAGCTTAATCATTCAAGACATGATGACAACTGGTTTTCCTTGAATATTACAGTCTTCTAGGAAACAAGTAAGCATTAGCAGTTCTGGTGATTCACTAAGTATCTGCTGACTAATGTTTGGTATCAACGCATTTTTGACAAAGAGTGAGTGGGTGCATTGAGATTGTCAAATAATTGCTTTAGCCTGATGTAACAGTAATAAATTAGAAGAACGTATATATACCACACACCCATCATTCCTACACAATGTGTGACATGTTAGCCTTTGCTTTTGTAAAAACCCAGACACGATTTCCAAGTATAAACTCTTTATAAACTGAGAAATCACAGGTTAAATTGCTACAAATTCTTCTTTTATGTGTTTAAAATATGTATATTGGAATCAGTAAAGACTGGATAGAGGAATTCTGAACACAAGTAGCTTTGAAAACTTCCAAGACTACTGTTCTATCTTCTATCCATACATATAAGCAGATTCAGGTACACACTAATTTTTTTAGATAAGAGCACTGGACAAAATTTCTTTCTGACATGCGTAGGTTTAAAAGTGCCTATACAAAATCCATTTTGAATCATCAAAACTGTTACCTCAAACAACAGATAATTCTCACTACTGTATGCATAGTCCCATTTGAATAACTTCATTATTACCTGTAAGTAATAATATACACATGATGTATGTGTCCATACATCATCACACAAGGAAGTAAAACTTATTGGAGGAAGTTCCACATTGACATAGCTGATAGAAACATCTAAAGAGTAGAGTTAAATATTTACAAATTGGGCAACCATGACAATCTAATTTGAAACCATAGCAATGAGAATGGAAAGTACTTGGGAGAATGAAAAGTCACAAAATTAGGTACTGTATAAGATCTGTGTGGCGGTCAACTATTGTATTAAGCAAGATATGTATCAGGATGTAAAACTGAGGAAGAATTTAGTAGTAGCCAATAGGATGATGGATTGACTTCCAGTTGCCTTTGATAATTACAGTACTAAAAAGTACACTTCTAGGAGGAAATATGTTCTCCCTTTAGCATCATGAGTTAGATAGATGTTTAGACATGTGCACAGACATATTCATTATATCAATACAAATAACCAGTCCTGTATCTCGTTGCAGTTTTTCCTTTACTGTTACTCTGTAAATGAGACCCTCCTCATTTTTGGGAAGGTGTGCTGCTGTTGTTAGCTGGCTAACACCCTATGCTGTAGAATAGCAGCAAAAGCAAATATCTTGACTCTGTTTTGACTGGCTTTCTGCACCCTGGCTGAAGAACCCTTATTAGGGACAAAAACTGGAACTTCAGCTAGTTTGTTCTACTGTCTAGATACACAAAAGACCATAAAACAGTATTTTGACTAGACCCTTAGTCATTCAAGTATGCACAAAAATTCCATTTTCATTGCAGATAAGGAAAGATCTTTGCATCTTTTACATGCCACAGTCTCTCTCAGCCCTTTAAGTTAAAGAAGGAGAGTGTGAGCATGCTGTGAGTAGCACAGCATAACTAGCCAACTGGTTTGTGACTTTCAACTGGCCAGCTTATCATGCAGGAAGATATGTGCACTCAAGTCTGACCATAGGTAAAGCAAAATCTGCCATTAATCAAGATTCCATGCCCTTAGTCCTACAAGCTTTCCTCACAGATGAAAACAATGACATAGGCTTTACTAGGTTGCTCAGGATTTCAGTTCACCAGAACAAAGCAAATGTAAAGTTTACTGTGCAATCTGACCTCTGGTCTTCTTGACATATCTGTTAAGTTTTAAGAAAACAAATATAACCAATACTGCACTTTTAGGGTCACTTTCAGGAAGTGTGCTGGATCTACCCTTTACAAGTCTGGCAACAAAGCAGTGCTGATTGAACAGGGACAACATTAAATGCCAACTTTGTTTCTGTGAGACCAATAAAATTGGTTATACTATTTTTCCCTGACAGGAGCCAAAATGTTAACCTATTTAACACTTTACTGACAGAGTTAAGAGAAATATTTTACTTTGTAGGAAGTGTCTCTTTTTCCCGTCAGAATAAAATGTTCCAATAAAAACGTTCTTAATAGCTTGCCAGAATGTTTGATGACAGAAGGTCCATGGTGGCTAAACCAGGATTTAAAACGTGTTATTTGGGAGGCAGGGAGCTGCAACTTTAATTCTGCAGCAAACATAAACCTTGGGTGGTTTTCACTTTGTTACAGTAGACCTATTTTAAAGGAATTTAGAATAGAAGCTATTTTGAAGATGCTTCTCACTTTCCTGAAAATCAGACAAATTTCATTCTTCCCATCAAATCTGTCACATTGTGAGGTGAATTGTAGGTACTACCTTGGATTACTTTAGTCATATCATGTTATGGCTCATTGTGATATGACAACACATGGCAGATGAAGTTAACAGCATTAGACATGACAGATAACCTCTATCCTGTTACATTTCAGAAATTTTATTTTAGTTTTTACTCTTACGTAATACATAGAATCATGATTCAAACTTCAGAAGCTCTTTAGTCCAATCTCTTGCTCAGAAGTGAGGGAACTACTGAGTCAGACAAGGTTTTAAGCAGTCAAGTCTTGAAAACTTCTGAAGACAAAGAACGTACAACCTCTGCGGTCAACCTACTCCAGTACTTGACTTCACCATGGGAGAAAAGAGTTTCCATATATTCAACCTGAGCCTTGTCTTTCAAATTATGCTCGTCTCCCATCTTCCCACCATGAACTACTGTGAAGAGCCTGGCTCCATCTTCTTGACGACTTCCCCTTAGGTACTGGGCAACTGCTATTACAGAATCACAAACTCACAGAATGATAAGGACCATTACAGATCATCTAATCCAACCACTCTGCCAAAGCAGGACCACTTAGATCAGGTCGCACAGGAATGCATCCAGGAGGGTCTTGAAGACCTCCAAGGAAGAAGACTCCACATCCTTGGTAAATAGGGTGAATGAAATGACAACGTCACCATGACTTCATCCAGACCATGAAAAACTTATTTACTCTTTTAAGTTCAAGTGATACTCTATAGCTGACAGTCCTACTCTCATTTTTTTTTTTTTTTTTCTGTTTATCTTTACTTCTCTCACGCTTCAGCTAATAAGAAGCTACAAACATCTGTATTCAGGCTTCAAATACCTTTCAGAGACAGTGGTTCTAGCCTGCATCCAGACTATCACACAACAGTTGCCAGAAAATATTATGCAATTTGATTATTAAGAGTTCCATAGATTCAATTTTTCAAGTAACATGTTGCTATAGAGATGTTAAAACAAAGTATTTGTACCTTCATGAAGCCACCATAACTTTAGAGAGGCCTTTGCTGTTACAGTTACTAGTGCACAAATACACACACTAAAAATCAGATCTAGGACCAGATCACAAATCTGCACACCCGAAGCTGTAGGATCGAGTTGTCATGTGTTTAGGACCCTTTCACTTTTTTAAAAAAAAGATAATCCAGCTATGAAGTTTACACCTGTAGGTAAGTTCTTTAGATGTGAGAAACATGAAACATCAGAACTCAAGGAAAACTTTAGCAAATTATACTTTATAAACTGAATGAAAATAGTTTTAAAATATTTTTCTCATACAGTCATAAAATTTAATATTTAAAAATTACCTTTTGGGACAGCAAGAAGATACAGTTGCATTGGATGAGGAGCATAATAGTGAAAGGGCATAAAATTGTTTCAACTAGTACTGTATAAAATGTAAATAAGATTACTCTAATGAACAGATTATCTGTGACTTTGTCATAGGTCTAAGTAAAGGATCATGTGCTGGAACAACACAGGAGAAAACTTGTTCAGAACAGGCTTTGATGTCATCCTATAATGGAGACGAAGCAACAAAGGAAAACACTAACAATTATGTCTACTCATGTTATTCCATTACCCTAAAGAAGTGGGCCACAATCTGTCTCAGAAAAATACCGAGTGTTTTTTAACTTATTCAAGAGATTGACTTGAAAGCAAGGGATGTGAAATGACAGGCACTCAGATTGCTTGGTTTTATTTCCCCCCTCCCCCCCTTTTTAAAAATATTGGAATAACTATAGAGATTATAATAAAAATGAAGTTTACCTGGAAAACTCAGATTACTTTTCTGAAAACGAAAAGCACATGTTCTCTTTTTGTAGGTCTCTGACATGTCTGTATCTTTGAACAAATAGCAAATTAGTCATATTGATCACACCACTCTCCAGAGACATAGTTTTTTCCATCAGCTAAAGGGAGTGTAAAGAAATATGGTGTTGAGTTTTAAGAAATGGTTTCACTGAGTAAGACAATGACCTGCTTCACATGAGATCAGGAAGAAAATGTAATCTCATGGTGGATGGGTATTAAAGAAAAGAAAGCTAAAAATCGACAGTAAGTAAAATAAGTTTGTAAAAATGACTGTTGTAAATAATGCAAATACAAATCCTTCCTTTGCTTGGGTGAAAGAGAGGTTAGTAGGCAAAATAATGTTGATAAAAAGAAACTTTAAGATCTCTAAATCTCGTGTTTTGGTTTGTTCATCACTTTTCCCACTTGATCATTCCCTCCTGTGAATTTTGGAAAGTGAGGGGAAATTCCTACTGTCTGTATTTCAGTAAGATCCTATAGGTGTAAGAGAAATAAGGAGGGATTTCAGACAACAGACCTCTGTCAGGATAACGTTTTACCAAAGCTTAGATATGTGACTCGTTTTGTCAGGAAAGCCCTCAAAATCACCATTTTAAGCATGTCCTTTTTATTGCATACACCAAGTTTCAAAGTATCTCATCAGCCTGCAAAAGTCCACATCTTTGTATAAAACTAAAATATCAGTTATTTCAAGGCACTTAAAATCTTCTCATGGAGTTAGAAGATTGTTATAAAGTTAATAATTTAGATTCACAACCTTGATTTTCTTGCCATTGCATCTCCATAAAAATTCCCCCAAATACGTATTGTTTCAGAATGAGGGGATTGGTTTTAATCCCAATGGGCTACTAACAGGTTTTGTTTCCATCCTGAGCTTCTCTTCTGCGCACATTTGTATTTTCACTGACATGAAGAGTTCAACATATTTTTTTTACTTTACAAATATGACATTAAAGACTAGTGTATATCAAAGCCAATGTTGAAAATACTACAGATATTAAGAAAGTATTTTACATATCACTATTTCTGTTCAATTCAACAGGAAATGTTCCAGCTTATTTCAATGAGATTAGAATTAAAGCTGTGATTCTGAAAGTCCCATAGTGCTGCTTAGAAAACAGCTTAGAGTTCTGCAGACTTCATTTTCAATTCAGGAAAAACAAAGTATGGCTGAACAGTTAACATTTGAATGTGTTAGTTTCCAATAAAATGTTTTCTTCCTGAATTATTTTAAATTAACACTACATACCATTTCTAAAGGAATCAGCATCTGTGTCTCCCTTAGCAGATAATGTAGACCAATAAGAAGGGATCAATAAAGCTAAACAACTGAGGTCTGTACTCTGCACACCAGAAATGGCTTCTTTTGGACACTGTGCAGTGAACTGCATGCCCAGATGTAGCACTATATAGGCTCCCAGGTAGCAGTTTAATTTTATCCCAAAGACGTTCATTGCATGTGGTCCAAGATTGCTGTGAGATACAAGCCAAGGTTCAGTAGGGGAGAATGAGCAACAGATGTGTTGCAAAAACACACTCCCTATGCAAGCCCAGACATTAATACCAAACTTCCCAGGTGTGCCTTCATTATCTTTATTTCAGTGGCAAATGATTAACTAATTTCATTACACTGTTTGCAAGTAATTTGGACCTAGGGGTGGTAAGAGACTCCTAGTGGCAACATGCAGAGTAATATTGCTAAACCGTGTTATTTCATTTCAGGGTATCTGTAGAACAGAATGATTTTATACATCTGAAGCATTTGAATTTTCTCTCCCATGATGCTATCAAGTGCCATCAATATACTACTTACAGGGAAACAAACCAAAACCAGTTACTAGAATAAACACAAAAAAGTTATTTTTTTGTATTTGAATCTCTCTTTTTAGTGGCAAGTTTAAGTTAACAGATGTAGATGTATGAGGAGACAGAGAAAACGTGTTATCAATAAGACAGACGTTCAAAGAGCGCTTTGCATTGTGTTCAAAAGATATATATGTTTGTGAACAACACTAGTCAAAAGAAAAATAACTAATTAAGCTTTGAGAAATGCAAAATCTGTATTTGAAAAATAAAGACTTGGTTAAATGAAGATTTAAAATCTCAATGAGCAATGAAAGATATTGGAATGGAAAAAGGGACAGAATAAAAAAAAAATGTGTCATGGAAAAGGAAAAATGAGAGTAACTATAAAACAAGCTCATCTGCACTGCATGGAAGAAGCTAATAGAAAGCATTTGGCCTTTTTTTTTAAAAAAAAAAAAAAAAAAAAAAAAAAAAGGAAAAAGAAAAGAAGAACTGAGGTGTCTTTTCAGCCTGAAAGCTAATTGAGGTTTATTACTTGAACCTAAATGAACACTTTGCATCAGTTTTCCATTAGAATTATAGTGTCCAGTGTGCTGTCAAAGGTGCAAGGGCAAATAATTTGAGGATATTGCATTGTTTAATTTTATTAAATTATATCAACAATAGGATAAAAACACAGAGGATTTTGTCTCCTGACTGCATCACACAATCTCCATCCCAGGACACTAAAAGAACTGATATATTAAGGCTATTAATAAATCTATCAAGTCAGGAACTAGGCATGAAATTAATGAAGAAACAGCATAGTAATAATAGCTGAAAAAATGAGATGTGCTCCAGGCAGCTGTATGTCTCATAATGGGACCTTAATAATAAACAAGTCTCAGGTACATTGTGTGCAGAAACATTCATTACAGATATAGAAGTATATACAAAAAAAAAAGGATTAAATGTTACATTGGTTTTTCATTGCAGTATTATGTCAGACTAATTGGATATCTTTGTTTGATAAAATAATCTGCTAAACTAAGAAAGTGCACATCTACTCCAACTGTTCTTAAGTACTTGTGACATCATGTGGGAATTATTAGCTGCTTACTTTCCCTTGCAGAGCAGTGCATCTCCACCGCTTCCTGTCCTCTGGCAACAATACCTGTGTTCCTAGATTGCAGAGCCCTACTCTCCTTCTTATCTCCCCAGCCTTCATCTGGATCAAGATCCCCATTACCCCATTGAAGACTACAGCCAAACCTTACATTAGGATTAAATTCACCATCAATTTTTGCTCTGCCTATGAGCACCCACTAGAATAATCCATTACCCTTCCTAGTGCCTCTAGCATTTGCAATAGAAAAACATTACAAATGCAGTTGAAGGTAATTGTTTATGCAGGCTACATTATTTGTTAAATTGCTAAGTATTTGAAAAGTGATTTTGGTTCAGTGTATATTAAAACATTAAATAAAGAGGAAGGCAAAACCACAAATAGAGACATTACAAGAATTAAGTTGCAGGGTTCAGTGACCTAAAAATTGAGCTTTGAATCTTAGAGATTTGCCTGGGAATTTAAACAAGGATTTGATATTAAAAACAAATAAAAGCACCCCTAAATCCCACACAAGACAGAGTTGTGCTTTAATCTCAGCATTTTGATAACTTCTTGTTTAGTACTCTTACATAATTGATCTTTATCTGTATAAAATACAGAATTTTGTTTTCCAGACCTATGTTGCTTAATGAATTATCAAAGTCTCATGGTTTCTAAATGACAGAAATATCAAACAACAGGCCATGACTGCAAGGATTAGATAAATTTTGCAGGTAAATTTCAGTTACTACAGCTACAGATAAAATTTGAGTCTACTACTATATCAGAAGATCACAAAGATAATAAATTGATGCAACTTGAATATTGCATGCTTTATGAGAAGTCTAGAACTGAAGTATCTAGAAGTCAAAATATCTTCCATGTTCATTAAATTCACCAGAAGCTGACCACTGATAACATAACACCTAAAGTCTCTATAAAATATAACAAATTTAAATCTTCTGCTTGTTTTATTCTTTTCCTCCATGCTGTAACTGCACTGAAATAGAGCTGGGGTTAGAGAAACAAAAGAATAACTATATTCTGAAATGGTGGAAGTTTTGAAGAGGTCAAGGGTGAAGTAGACTGATGTGATCATTGACACTGAATTTGCAGAAAAGGCAACAGGGCAGTTACATAGCAAAGAGAAATGAATGAATATGGAAGAAGGAAAGCTTAGGCAATCAAAAAGAATAAATTGTAAGTATATACATAGGACCATCCATTCTGTTCTGTTCTCTAAAATCAAGACAAACATCAGCAGTGATTCAGGTTACTTGGAGCAAGACTATTCATTTCTTCAGTTATTTAGAGTTTCTTTAGAACACAGTAAAATATGCTAATTGAAATGCAGTCTCAGTTCTACATAATGCATGAAAACTTACTCGTATTTTCAATATAAGATGTTTAAAAGGCCAGGTATGATTTTTTTTCCAGGGAAAATTTTGCATCAAACAGTTTTTTCAAGAAAAAATATCCTTGTAACAGTCTATCTTTTACTTTCTCTCACTATAACATATGTTGGAGAAGTGTACATGAATTGTAGCTTAGCAAATATGAAAAAAAAGGTAAAAGCTTATTCATCTAAATTTGTATATACTTTTTCTTGGAATATGTCTGAAATTCAAACAGTTGCCCTTTCTATCAACCATATTCAGAAAAATTAATTCTGCAATGTCCTGTAGCCTACCTACTATCATTCTACTCCCAAAATCATGCAGCTGAAAATAAAGGAGAGATTATTTCCTAGACTGTAGTATTTGGCAAGTAGCAACTACCTCAGAGAAATTGCATTTTGTTGATGTATTGCAGCAATATCTTATCAGGGCAAAACTATTCAAGTATTATTCTGGAGACAGCTGTTTCATATGGTCTTTTTCTTACTATGTTTAACGGTCTTGGTTTTTCATAAGAGAGGTAGATGGAGAAATACAGAAAGCACATTTGTCTAATCATAAAAGTGTCTTCCCTTCAAGACCTTTTTTTAGTATTTTCAGTAAAATTGTGCTTCATATGACAAAATATTAATTGTAATAATGCGAGCAAGTTAGCACTGAAGAAGACATAAAAATTAAAATGGTGCTTAATAACCAGGTGGTATCTGGGGTGGTGTGCAGAGGGAAAACATACAAAATGTTTTGTGAAATCAGTTGTACAAAGTTGTAGAATCATTTAGGTTGGAAAAGACCTTTAAGATAATTCCAAATATAAACCTAACACAGCCAAATCCACCCCTAAACCATGTCCCTAAGCACCATATCTACAGGTCTTTTCATTACCTCTAGGGATAATGACAATTCTAAGTTAGCAGTTAAAATGACTGTGGTAGAGCTAAGTTTTATATTTTTTGGTCAATATTTTTTCTCCAATTTTATTTATATTATGCTAAATAACTGACATGCAAGATGATCAAGTCCCAAGCAAAAGAAGTTTAATTTCTTTGAAAAGGCAATAGGAGAATCACAGAATCTGGGTTGGAAGGGATCTCGAAAGATCATCTAGTCCAATCCCCCTTGCCAGAACAGGACCCCCTACAGTAGGTCACACAGGAGAAGTTGTTCAAGGTGAGGAGATTTTTTTTTTTTTTCTTCTTCTTCTTGATGACCTTCAAGTCATCAAGAGTTTAATTAAAAAACATAATCACAGTTCTCAACTGTATTAACCACCTCATCTTAACACCAACACAATCTATGTGTTACACAATTTATATACAGTCCCAAGTATCCTTCTCTTCTAAAATCCATTATTTCAACAGCCCTTATTAAGACAGGAAAAGGGTAGATATACGTACAGCTATGAACAATAATTTCTTTCACTAATATTGCCATACACAAGAGGAATAACCAATTCTTTCATAGAAACTAACCTTGTTGGTGCAGAATAGCATAATCAAAATTGCAACTACCTAAAGTATAGCCCCTGTAACATCTTAAGACATTGAGGTCCTGTGTCTTTTCAGACTCTCTGGCAAAATATCATGACTCTAAGATTTAAGGATGCAAGTTCATAAGATTTTTTAGTTCTACTTTTGGAGCTCTCTAATAAAGGTTTAACTTGCCATTATCAGTCAGTCTCCAAAACCACTTTATATCTGCTCAAAATGTGCACCATTTATGGGATCCACCAGCTAAAAAAAAATTAGAGTCTTGAGGGGAAAATACATTTTCCAGATCATTATTCCTGAGGACTTTCAAAAATTTATCACTCAAGTCAGGAAAAAATATTTTGTATAAGCCTCCTGCACAAATATAAACTGATATAGATAGGACATATATATATATATATATATATATATAGTAAATGTACTCGGCTATTCTTTCAGAAAAGATACAGTGCTTTTAATCTTAATAAATCTTCTTAGGTAGCAACAGGATAGAACAGATAGAGTTATTCTGCCAGACATAAAAATGGCACGAGGGCTGAAAATCTATGCTTTCCGTAATTTATGATCAGCTGCCTAGCAGCAGCCTGGATGCTTCAAGAAGGTATTTCTGTCTCAAGGTTCTTTGCAACTTTGAATTCTTTGAACTTTTTAAAAAGTTCAAGTGTGCCCCTCAGAAAGCAGTATTTTGTTTAGGTTTTTTACATGTTCTCATCCTTATTATTTACCTTCTCTTGTTTAACAGCTATTTAGCATAAAATTTATACAAAATTGCTCATACTTTTTTTTCCTCCTTGGGATTTCATAGCAAATGGAGGAGGAAAATAAGCCCTGGGTATGTTATTTAAATTGACTTTCCTTTTTTTTTTTTTTTCTTGTGGCTTTTTCAAATCTTGCGTGGGATTTTGTGAGATATGGGAAAAAAGCTGTAAAGCAACATAATGATTCATCACGGAAAGCAGGAGGGAGTTCATCCTGCATAGACGAAGAAAGCAGTAGACTTGAGTTTTCAACAATTACATCACACACACATTTTCTAAGACGTGTTTCTTAAATGAACTGCTCTAATTCTTCACCACTCTAAATAAACTAATAAAAATGGTGCTCCCAGAATATCTAGGTTTTAGTACTTGGTATGTTGAAGGAGGATATAGCAATGACATTTTTATATTTACTGAGGTGCCCATAATAACTGCAACTTTCCTGAAATGATCAGCTGACAATGTCAGAATAAAATGAAAACAGTTCTATTTCCTATCTCAAGCAGAATAGAAGTGTAGAAGGAAGTTATTAAGTCCAAAATGATCACCTTTGAACACGTGTGTTATCTAGTATATAGCAGAAGACACTTGAAAAAAAACAGGATAATATTTCAAAAGGAGGTAAAAATGTGAAGTAATGAACATTTACTGACAAGGAACTGGCCAAAGTCATGACCTTGTTCCGTAACAAGCATAGAAACTCTTACAGACACATATCTCTGTAAAGCAAGAATTTGTGCCTAAGGCTGCCCTTGTGTGCAAAGCAGATGTTAATCCAGATAACCCCATGTTAGGGGCTTTTTTCAGGTTCATTTCTCACAGGATGCACGTACATACATGCATACATATATTCACGGACATAAGAATAATTTCTGAGCTCACATGAAAGTGTCTTTATGGCTTTAAATCTCTACACTGAACCTCAGGGTGTTTTGCATCTTTGCAACAGATGAAAGGAGAAAGAAACATTCTCCATTTCAGAGCACAAAATACCAGCAGCGAAAGCAGAGGAACATTTTGTGACAGTTTAATTTTGCTGCATGAGTGTGAAAATGGTGTGAGAAAGAAGTGACTCATGTATTTTTTGCAAAAATCCATCCTGTAAAAATTCCAACAATGGCACAAATTTACAGAACTGATCCACATAAGCACTCTCAGAGAGCTTTGTTGTACTGGAGTAAAAAAGTCACAAGATACTTGGAGGGGAAAAAAAAAAACAAAGCCCATACACTCTGCAAGGTGCTCACTGTCTTGGGTCATGTAGAATTGCATGCCAACACAAAAAGGATTGATTGCAAACCTAGGCAAGAGAAAGAAGACTACAATCAAGACTGGACTTTGGGAAGAAAAATGGTATTTAAAGAAAAAATAGATTTTTTTTTTAGGATTCCATCTAAATTTCATTGTAGTTCTCTTACTAGTTCACAACCTACTCTCACACCAAAGAAATAAAAGGTGTTTTGATATATTCAATAAAATCTTTTATCTCTGCTCTCCCTAGTTGTTCCATAGGTACCTGGACCCTGAGCTAGTGGGGAACTGGTATGTCTACTACTTTGATTCATCTGAAATTACATTTTTCTCTCTCTTGAGAAAAAGAGTACAAAGGCAAAACTGTAATTTTTCAAAATCTAAAAAATTGCACATCTGAAAATTCCATCTTTGGACACTTCTGAAGAGAGCTGGCCCAAGTTCTTGTGGCATTCCAACTATAACAGAAAGTTTAAGTGTAAGAGAAAAATAATTCACTTTTACATTAATTTTGCACAGCAAATATTGCAACTTTTTGTAGGTAAAGCAAACAAACAAGCCTAGAAGTGTATTTCGGAATAAAAAGTTTTGTCTAAAATTATCTTATTGAAACAAAAAATTTCTGTTGTTCCTCAGGGAAGTTATCATTTCAGTATCTTTTGTCTCTTCTCTTTCCAGGCCAGATTCTTTGCCTTAATTATAATTTTAGCATATTAAGTGAACTCTCCTTTCCTGGAGACATTCAAAACCCACCTGGATGAGTTCCTGTGTGACCTACTCTAGGTGGTCCTAGGGAGGTTGGACTAGATGATCTTTCGAGGTCCATTCCAATGCTTAAGACTCTGTGATTCTGTGACTTAGGAAATGTAATCTAGATTCTTACAATATTATATAATTAGTTTGTGCAAAATTTTTGCCTCTGTAAACTGGTGTTGGAGAGTATATTAAAAAAATGACAGAGTTCAGGGCACTTTCAATTTTGGTCTTGACCCTATGGTATATATGACATTCTCAAGATTCTGTATGTATGCCATTTATCCCCTGGGATAGATGTAATTCCTAAGATTCTCTATGTCTACTGTATAATATTTGGACACCAGTGAAATAGACTGCCTCCATCAGAGGACAATGTATTGGAATTCTGTTCTGACATTCCACTCAACATTTGCTCTACCATTAAATGTAATGGAAATCATCAGCCTTAACATTGTCTCCTTACTTATTCACATGCTAATCAATCTTTTTCTTATGGGTACAATGTGCTAGGAGGAGACTAACTGTATCAAGCTTCCTGATGAGGAGGTGAAATGTGCAGCTCATGACAAGAAGTGGACATGGAACTCATTCAGGCACATTCTTCCACAGCACACGCTGCTCACCTAATCAGTTCATCTCACATACAAAGATGTAACAAGCAAAATTATCCTATACTCTTTGCACAAGCAGGCATAAAGGTCTATTCCCGTGTATGCATTTAGCAGTATTCACAGTTTGAAAGTGGATGTTATCATTTCCCACAACATGTTTAACAGAGGTTTCCTATCGCTTCAATATGGATAAAGGACATTTGTAAGTAAACGGACATAGGAAAGAAGAAAACTAGGAGCAGATGATAAAACTATTTGAGCATATGCTCCAAGAATGCAGGAACCTTTTAGTCTCTGCTAACATATTAAATGAGTCAGATTGCCTAGATTAGGGTGGTTTTTTTTAAATATAAGGGAAGAAAATGTTGCTACAACAAATATTTAGCAAACTGCTGCAACATACTTAAAATTCTTTGAATGCTCAGTTTTAACGCGCACAAAGAATGCCTGCAATCAGTTGGATACAGGCCTAATCAATTCCAAAACATCAGAGAGATTTTTTTTTCCTTTCATTTTCAGCTACAAATTCCTTTGCATATGCTTATGGACTCTGTGAAATAAGGCTGTGCAGTCTTTCTCAAGTATAATATACTTCAAACTTGGTGTTAATCAGAAGATTTGCATCAGTTGTGAGCCTTTGTTCTCCACACTTTCAGCTCCAGGAAAATGAAAAATGACATGGGTATGTACAGTTCCTGACATTGATAATGTTTTACAGTTATCACACATCAAAATACATGCCAGGCACAATTGTGTATAAGAACTACTGAATTATTTTCTAGATAAGGTAGAATGACAGCTAGTATAACTAACTCATTATTTACATATCTATCCAACATTGTGATTTTGATTTAGCAAGTTAAAATTACGTTACAGATAGGGGGTTTTGCTCCCACAATGCATTACTGTAATATTTAACCAGAACAATAGATTTCACACTTCAAAGGAATTAGTAGTAAAAAACTGTGTACACTGAAATGGAAATGACTGTTTAAACAGGATAGAGTAGATCTGCAACATCACTGTGCTGATAAAAACTGCCCCATATTTCAACGACATCTTCTACTGAAAAATGGAGATACAGGAAAAAAAAGAGGAGAATAAACAGTGTAGTTAATGCTAAAGAACTGTAAGGCATGGGGAATAAAAACATAAAGAAATAAAAGCAGCAAATGGGAAATAACAGACAGAAGCTGGAGTTAGAAAAGCAAAAAGGACCCAATAGAAAGCAACAATTAAAAAGGAAGAGCAAGAAGAGGCAAAAAAGATAGTCCTGATAAAGGGAAATGAGAAAAGTGAGAGGAAACAGAAAGGAGATATTGAAAAATTAGCAGGGTGGAGGGGGATCAGTGGTGTCAGGAAGGTATGGAAAGACTGGTCTAAAGAAATGTCATGGTTTGACATGATAGCCTTTTCTGGTAAGGGGGAAGGGGCTGTAAAGATGGCTCCTGTAAGTAGTTGCTTACAACTCTTCCCAGCTCTGAGCCAGACCCACTTCTGGGGCTGAGCCAACTAAACGCCTCCACAATTATTTTTTAAGAAGAAGTCGGAAGAGTAGACTTCTTCCTCCTTCTTCTTCCCGTTTCTTCCTTCTTCTGTCCCTTCTTCTTCTTCTGGCTGGTGGTGGTGCAAGGAGTAGGAACATTGAGAGAAGCAACCATGCAGACTCCAAGATCAGTGATGAAAGAGAGGAGGAGGTGTGCTGGAACAGAGACTCCCTTGCGATCTACGGAGAAAACTGGTGAAGCTGAGATTTATTTGGGAACTGGGGCTATTTAGTGTAGAAAAGAGGAGACTGAGGGGAGATCTTATTAACATTTACAAATATCTAAATTATGGATGTCAGGAGGCTCGGGCATCCTTTTTTTCTGTTGTAGCTAGCAATAGGGCAAGGAGTAATGGGATGAAGCTGTAACACAAAAAGTTCCACTTAAACATAAGAAAAAACTATTTCACCGTGAGGGTGAGGGAGCAGTGGCACAGGCTGCCCAGGGGGGTTGTGGAATCTCCTTCCTTGGAGGTCTTCAAGACCCGCCTGGACATGTTCCTATGTGACCTGATCTAGGTGAATCTGCTTCTGCAGGGGGGTTGGACTAGATGATCTCTAAAGGTCCCTTTCAATCCCTGCCATTCTATGATTTGCATTTCTTTAAAGACTCTACATTAGCGATAAAGACTCATTCTGATAATGAGCCCATATCAGGGGCAGAGACTCACATTGCTAGAGCTAGCCCCGGACCAGGGGCAGCGATTCACTTCATTAAAGGCCCTGAGCCATGGCTGGAGCAGGCCACGTCCCAAGGAAGGGACTCAATATCCACAGCTGTAACTGTGGGAAGGAACCCATAACAAAGCAGCTCATTAAGGTTATGCCCAGAAGAGGCCGCATCCCGAGGGAGGGACTCTATAACCGTAGAAATTGCAATCGAGGAGAAGAATCCACATCAGAGATATTCACCAAGGACTGCATCCCATATGAGGGACCCCATAGGGAAGAAGTCACAGCTGTTGGGAACAACCCATACCAGAGAAGTTCGTTCAGGACTGTGTCCCGGGGGAGGAACCCCGTGTTGGAGCAGGGGAAGAATGCCAGGAGTCAGCCTCATCTGAGAAGACAGAAGCAGCAGAGCCCATCTGTGAGAGACTGACCACATTCCCCATTCCCTGCCCCCCTGAGCCATTGAGGGGGAAGGAGATAGAGACATCAGGAGCGTGAGCTGAGCCCAGGAAGAAAGGAGGGATGGGGGAGGGAGATCTGAAAGTGCTGGTTGTAATTTTCTCATCATCCTACTCCCTTTTTGCTTTTATTCCATTCTGTTTCTCGTAGAATAAACTTTCCTACTTTCCTCTCTCAGTCGAGTACTGGAGTCTGTTTTGCTCAGAACCATAACTGGCAGCGAGCCCCCGCTGCCCTTGTCTTAATCCACAACAACCTTGCTTATTTTTTTACTTCCATTTCACTGGGGCTTCTGCCACCCTAACAAGGGTGGGGGTGAATGGGGGCACCGAGCGAGAGACTGTCGTGGTGCTGCTGTGCTAGCTGGGCCAAACCATGACAAAAAGAAACAAAAAGGAACAAGAGGAGCATCTAGGAGAAATAAGCTATGAATACAAAGCAGAGATGAGTAAGAACTGAGATAACTACAGAAGTCAAGATAGATGCACAGAGACTGTAGAATGGCAACAGATACCTAAGGGATAAGTCAAGGGAAAAAAAGGGAGAAAGAGGAAGAAGAGTATGGAAGAGGTAACAGATAGGTCAGGATCATCCTGATTTTGCTTTAGACTTTTGCATCTCTCTGTTGCTTTCTTTTTTCCTTTTTATTGTCTTCTTTTCCCAGACTAGCAATTATAGACATAAACAAAATCAATGTGTTTATACTTGAGTGGATATAAGGTACTTCACATGACAGCTAGCAGGCAAGTTTCTTCTAGCAAATACACAATGAATGACTTCTTTCTCTGTAACCATGTATAAAGATTTATATATTTCAGGTTTTGTAGGAACTGACTGTTTTCTACATTCAGAAGGAGAGAAAAGAGTCAAAACAGATTCAACTCTGCTTCTGTTAACAACTTCAAAAGATACTTGGGTAATCTGTTTAGTGTTTAAACCAAACCCACCTTCTGTGAATTTTAGAGGACTCATCATCACAAATTTGCACATTCAAAGACTGCATGTAACAAAACTGAAAGTTACTTGGGAAAACTGCAGTCAAAATGGAGGAATAATGCAACTCCAAATGAATTAACACATTTTCCTCTATTAAATATGAGGAGAGCATAAAAATATTGTGTTCCCTATGGTGGAATTATGGGTTGCCAAAATAATTAGTTACAATCACACAGGTCAAACTGTAAGTGTATTCATTTCTCAATATAGCCAATGTGTTCACTTTTAATTAAAATTTTGTCCCTGAAATTGACATAATTAGTGTTGTATTGTTGATAGGATTTGTAATAACTCATCTCTTTTGATTTGTATTCTAAGATATATCTGGTGCAGTTATAATTCCTAATTCCTTTGACATTATCATTTACATTTTAAGATGCAAAACTGTGACATTTTCAGCATGATACAACCCATTTAATACATCGCAACAGTTCATAAGTGGTCTTTTATTATTCATTAACTAATAAGTTCAAAGCAGAAATGAGCTATACATTGGCGTAAGAGCAGCCCATTCAGGATGCCTTTTTGGATAATCTTGTCTTCCCCACATTGCTTCGCTTCACAACGCACTCTCTCTCTTTGTAGGCACCATATTTTTACCCTTGTACTCTGTACTGGTGAGGCCATACCTCAAATACTGTGTTCGGTTTTGGGCCACTCACTACAAGAAGGACATTGAGGTGTTAGAGCATGTCCAGAGACAGGTAACAAAGCTAATGAAGGGTTTGGAGAAAAAGTCTGATAAAGAGCAGCTGAGGGAACTGGGATTGTTGAGTCTGGAGAAGAGGAGGCTGAGGGGAGACATGATCACTCTTTACAACTACTTGAAAAGATTGTAGTTGAGGTGGGGGTCAGTTTCTTCCCCCAAGTTACAAGTGACAGGACAAGAGGAAATGGCCTCAGGATGCAAAATGGAAGGTTTAGATTGGAGATTGTGAAAAAATTCTTCATTTAGAGGAGTGTTAAAACACTGGAACAGGCTGCCTAGGGAGGTGGTGGAGTCACCATCCCTGGAGATATTTAAAAGACACATAGAGGAGGTACTGAGGGACATGGTTTAGTGATGTGCTTGACAGTGTCAGGTTAGTGGTTGGACTTGATCTTAAAGGACTTTTCCAACCAAAATAATTCTATAATTCTATATTTATCTGTCATAATGAAGGCCAATATTTATTTATTGACCTTAACTCCTCAATTGGAGTGCTTGTGTTCATTTTACCTTTGTTATTTTGTTTTCTAGCTGTCTATTTTCAAAGCAAACTGCTGAAGTATTTGTTTAACTTAGTGCACTTAAGTACTAGGTATTTTGGCTATGTAAGCATGTAGAGAAAGAGCTGTGGTGAACAGGGATTTATCTATGCACACATTTCGAATTAAGGTCCTCATGGAATCAAAGCTTCTTTATTGTGAAAGGATTTTTAGGGATTTTTATAACAATTTATTATAACAGGTAGGCTTACGCTATGTGTGACGAATATTCTATCCTGGTTTATACTTAATGTGGTGAAAGCAGGTTGCTCTTTTTAAGGCTGAAGACATTTAATACAGTAATACAGCAAAAAATACTGGACAGCCACTTTTCAACTTTGATTAATATTTCTAGAAAGGACGGTTATTAAATCCCATAAATATATGATGAAATATCAAAAGAAATCTAGCACTTGGAAACAAGGACAATCCCGAAACAAATTAGTCAGTTTAGCTCTACTTTACATTCTTTGAGCATCAAAATTTCTATAAAGGTTTAAATTCCATCACCACATTGGGGTATTATCCACATAGTTCCTGGTATGGTAAGTGCCATTTTTGACTTTCATAGAGTGTGATGTGACTAGAGATAAAGTTATGAATGAAACATGTCATCCCTTTTGTGGGAGTTGGTAAAGAGCTTTGTTCTCCTAACCATCTTATTCGCACAGCATGAATCACTAGACCAAATGAAGAGTAAGAACTAAGTATTAGGTATGTTCAGGGTATTTGGATTGCATTAGTAAATGTGAATCTGTCTCTCAGGAGACCTGTGTTGAGCTGTATTCTGAATTTGAGTTTTAAATAGGCCAAAACATGTAAGTATAAAATAATTTTAACCAAGTGTTATCTCCATCCATTCTTTTTTGCTTATAACCTTTCCCCGTTAATTGTCAATATAATACCAGACAAACTTTGTCACAGAAATTACAATTCAGTACATTTATCCAGTACATTTAACATTTGTTGCAATGACAAAAGGCAAATAGTTTTTCCAAGAAATCCAGAGACTGCTCAAAAAAATTACTATTTCTACCATGTAAATGTTTGGGAACAATTCTTTTTCTAGTGTTCCACTTTAAAAATGGAAATTTTATCTCAAATGTTAAATGTACTTTCATAAGCACTCACTTCAGACTGAGGAGAAATTAACACAATTCATTCAGAATGCTAGTTTAAAGAGAAGTAATTACTCATAATTCAACTACTTGTCATGGTGCAGAGACCTGCAAAATTCCCAGCTGCATAAATCTGTGTGTAAATCAATTTCAAAATAATTAAAAAGCTCTGCTATTTTAGCCAAAACCCTCTGGGACAAGTTGAAGCCAGGAGCAACATTTGGTTTTCAGGTAAGTTTCTGTCAGCTTTTTATACGGAAAATTTTAACTGATGCTTTACTACTCTGTTGTTGTGGCTTTTGCATGGTAGAGATTATTTCACTAGAAACAAAGAATATTAAAAAAAAAATCACTTTATTGTTTGTCTTATGTAGGTAATTTCAAGCCACTTTGTGGACCATTTGTCTCACTATTCAGTCATCAAGAAGATTTTGATACTAGTAAAACACAAGGTTTAATTTGTCCAGAATAATTTGTACTTTTCAGCTGCTGTGTTTCTCCTGTTCAGGCTCAGGGATATGCTGCTACAGTGAAATATCATCCCAAGCTTCCTAAGGAAATTAAGCAGAATGGAAAGTCAGGCTGCAGTACCATTAGTTACAGTCTGGTGCCGTGCAGATGACTCCTTTCAGAAGGATTCACCAAAGCACTAAGACGAGAACATTTTCCCCAGATATGTCCAATGTAGGCCTTTCAATCTTAAAGCACTAAAGTTTTCTGTATTATAAAAAAAAAAGAAAATCACCACTCTTTTAAGTAACCTGTCTTGGACTGGACTACGTGCTCAGAAAACAGTTAATGATGAGCACTTCCAGCTTACCACTAGCTGTCTGTATTCCTTCCTTCAGGTAGCCTTGTAGAGGATAATGGTCAGCACTGTTCCTAATGTTCAAGAATGACAGAAAGGTGTTCTTTCATATTATGTTGTTCTGTATCTGTCAAAATGAGGTAAGATTTGTTCTGTCTTAGTGGTCATAGTTAGCCTAGAACAGGGTTCACTTAGTATATGCAAATATTGTGAAACTGAAGGATGAAGAGATGGAGTACAAGCAAAATTTCTAAAGCTTACATCTGGACATTAGGACTAGAAAATGCTGTGAATTCTTATTCAGTGCTATGTCTCAGCCCAATGAGGAACACGATTAGGGCTCTGAGTAAACAATTGTCATGATTGCTTCTATAATATGATTCAAACTCAAGCTA
Organism: Colius striatus; assembly: GCF_028858725.1. Lineage (NCBI taxonomy): Eukaryota > Metazoa > Chordata > Aves > Coliiformes > Coliidae > Colius > Colius striatus. The sequence continues at coordinate 56,915,805 of NC_084761.1, forward strand.
TTGTTGTTAGTGTCTCTGTTCAGCTAGCTCTGTGAATCCAAAGGTTGAACTCCAGAGTTTTAATCTGAAGGTTAGATTATCCAGAAGAGCAGCAACAACTATTTAAACAGTATGCTATTCAAGCTGTCAAAAAGGAGATTCACAGTAAGATTTTTATATCTCTTATGGATCAGCTGTGTAAAACAGTCTGGCTAGTTTTAAGATTCCTTATCAGAATCTCAGAAGACCTTCTGTCATAGACTTTGAGATAAATAACAGAGATGGGCTTACACACAATTTAAATTGAGGAGTCAATCTGGAAAAGAATATGCAGCAGCAGAGGAAAAATCTCTCTGAAGCCAATTATTGCTTGATCAAATGAGTATATTTAAACTGTAGCTGAATGTCTAATCTTAACTAAAACAATACATACTACAACTTTTGTTCTTTAACCCTATTTCATGCTTATTATGTTCCTAAATATCAATAAATAATCCTTTGTTTTGAGAACAGAATCCCTGCCATTTCAAAGTCATTACAACTCCCCGAACAAGATCTGTGTTTTTATCCGCTGAGTTAGTCTCATACAAAATTGTTGTTTTCTGTAGCTTGATCAGTCCAAGTGACCAGTATGGACAATCATCAATTTCTGTTTTGATAGGCTGAATTTGCAATTGATGCTACAGAACAGAACTGAAAGAAGGCAAAGGAGTTCTAATCTCACTATAAAAATTTTATTCCTGTATTTGGTTTCCCAAGTGATAGAAATAACTGAAGTTATTAAATAAACATTTTGTCCCGTAACTACTTGAGTCTTAATTGATACATGCACACTATGTCCAACTTTGTAAAACATTCTGATGACCTGTTGATGGGACTTGCTGTAGTATTAGTAATCAAGTAATCATTAACTCACGTTCTGTAAGTGTATTACCCTTATAAAGGGATTGGGTTTGTGTGCTGTATTTCATCTCTGCAGATGATGGATCTATATGAAACAAAAAAAGTGCAATGTGACAATACTACAAGGCTTCACTTCTGCAGTCCTCAGAAAAAGTTCTAATTATACTGAAATGCAATTAAACTTTGGGGACTTCATTTTCTAGGAGATTTTTCTGTTGCTTTTCACCTCTTCACTTTAGCTGAGAGTCTAAACCTCTCGGTAAAAGTCTTCACATTGATATTCCTTGCAGTTTTACAGTGCATTGGGAATTTTCATCACCTCTGAATATATTTCACTACAAAAATCACGAGCCTTCACATGTGCTACAGTTCCTAAGGAGTTGATGGAAGTCACAGACCAGTGTAGATACATAACACTGGCTGAGTGACAATACCACAGTTCACAGTGTGATTACCGAGGTTGCAGTGGCTGCTTATTTAATTCTATGGTGGTCTCATCGTGTCTTGCAGAAGGATTGTGTCACAACCTCCTGTTCTGCTGTGGTATTGTGTGCTCAGAACAGAAGACCATCATTTCTTTATTAGAGTAGCAGCAGCAGAATCTACTGCAAATTACAAGCTGTGAGCACTATTATACTGGCATGACCATGTAAAGTTTAATTTTTTTCAGCTCTGCAGGTTATGTATCATCATGTAGCTCTGTTCATATGTTTTTAAAGAACATTTTTGTTCAGAAAAGCTCTGTGGGATTTGGGGAATCTGTATGGTATATAAAGGTAAGATATGGTTTTTAAAGCTACACGCAGGGCTTGCTCTTGACCCCATTGAAGTCAATGGGATTTTGCTACACTTTAATGGGACTAGAATAGGGCTCATAGTGAGCAGAAATAAATTATTTTCAATGTTTAAGGGTTATTTTAAATTTAAACTCTTAATATCTCATGGCAAAGAAGAGATTTAACAATAAGGAAGTTTGTATACGTCACATCCCAAAAAACCAAACTCTTGATACATCTACCTTTAGGAAATCTGTCTTACAGAAGGCAAGGTAAATAAGGAAGGTCATTCATTTAGATAATGGGGATCGAGATCAGGAAGCTGAGGTTCTGTAGCAGCCTCGTAGGATGAACTAGATCTTTGAATAATTATACTGGTTGAAAAAAAGAAAGATAACCAGACATATACTCTTTGGACACTTAACTTGTGTTGACTGATATGGCCATCTCAAGACATTGTGGATCTAAGTCTTCAATCCAAGTACTAAAGGATGAATGGTTTAGGACAGCGTTTGAATATATCAGTACCTTAAACATTGCCCTAGTGGCTGCCCTGAATAAGGAAAAGCAGGGCCTACTGTATCAGAAACATTTTCTCCCCCACATCTGTAATTTTTATCTTATTGTTAGTAGAGTTGGCAAGTGTATCAGGAAGGGGGTCTTGTCCACCTTTTCTGAAATAAATGAAGTAATGATCCAGAGTACATTTCCTTTTCACAGAGACAGTTAAGAATTATAATCCTACTCAGTCTTCCTATGAGGTAAACAAGGCAAGGAGTAGTGAGAAAAAGGTTACATAATTATTATTAGAGAGGGAGAGGAAAATAAATGTTTACAGACACTTCTGCTTTTCATAGTTTTCCAGTGCTTGATTTTGCAGTCTCAATATGTTCTTTGAGTGAAGTGTGTCTACAATCACCTATCTTATAAAATGCTGTACTGAAAGTTCAGATTCTTTCATCTGCCATATTAGTACCCGCATACCAACACATATTTACAACTTTTGAAAACACTGCAGAGATCTTTTCTACTTGATCAGATAGAACCATTGACAACAGTAGCAAAGTTTAATGTTTTTACAGTAGTAGACTGTTTATTGTAAACTAGTCATAAAAAGGAGATGGGAAACTCCTTTTCCATAAAGTAAAAATACTCTTTTAGAACATCAAAATGATGACTCTGGAAATTCAGGTTACATTCAGGTTTTGGATGTAGATATTGAATGCAGTAATGAGCCTTTCTACTCCTCCTAATCCAAACTGTGCCCATATTGAGCACCCCTATTCCTGCTTTCTAACCTAGACATCTCAGGCTGTGGAACTCCTTTTCCCTTCCCAGCTCTCGATATTTATAGCTATTGTTTTGCACTAAGCTATTAAAGTACTATGTGTTTGGTTAATTTGAGCCTTTCTTTCTCACTCATTTTAGTGTTTTCTCTGGTTCTGTCTTTTCTTCCTTTTGTCAGTATGATAAGAGGGCTTTTTCTCCAGGAAATCTTAAGGAGAGGAATAAGACCAAAGAAGATACCTCCTTGTTCTCAATTTGGGTGCTAAATAACATGGTCTGCTACAGTAATCAAAATAAATAATTTATAACAGAAAACTTTCTCAGCAACTGTATTCTTGAACAAGAGCTTGTTCACTGTAGAAAGAGGTTCATGTAATATTAAACATGGCTCTAAAAATTGTTTAAAAATATATATATATTTAGACTAAAAGTTTAATTTTTTAAAACTTAAAATTGGGAGAAAGCTGCAGAAAAATCTCTTAACCATCAGTTTTATGAAATACAGCAGAACAGGAGTTTTATAAATTCCCACAAAGAAATGACCTTCCACCAAAAACATAGATAGACAAATGTAAGCTAGATAGGTTAAAATGCAAACAAGTTCTCAAATTGACAAATTTTTGAAGGAAAGGAACCATAACCAAACAGAAGTGAAGAAACTTCTGAATGGTTTGTATTTGATTTCCAGTTCACTGTTCACTAGAAAAATTCCCTTTTACCTACAGGAAGACTCTATTATCACTCAAAATAACCAGAAATATTCCAGAGCATCTCTGAAACTTGAACTTACATAGTGAAGGAACGCTGTGCCTATTCTCAGAACATGAAATATCTATATTATCATTATTTCCAGAGAGTGCCCATGTTTGCCTGTACTGTAAATCAACCTTATAAAACAATTGTAACAGTCTACATCTAAAGATCAGAATAAAATCCAGATAATGAGGTGAAAAAAATCATATATTACTGTAGTATTAAGTATCAAGAGTTTGCTTCTTTATTACCTGAAGAACCTCTACAGAAAGCAAAACAGTCTTCTCACCACCCAGGTACCATGTGTTGTCTTTGACTAGTTAAGACATGTAGATAAGTACCTGCTGTAGTGGTGCAAGCAATATTCATTCAAAGATGTAGAGAATCTCAGTAATGCACATGGAGAGACATACACAGGCAACATAGTACAGGCAACATAGTACAACCAAGAGAGTTGACTCAAAGCTACCCTTCCTTTGCTAGCTACTTCCTTATATGCTGCTCCACCCATGTGATCACCCAGGGCCCAATTGATTAACTTGCAGCACCTGTTTCTAATAATTGGAAGTAGCTTGCCAGCTGCATTAACTTGTCCCTACCTTCTTAACTCAAGCTGGCTGGTCCAAGCCACATTTGTGCCTACAAGTACCTTTGACTAGTTAAGACATAATGTAGATAAGTACGAATGCAGTTTAGAAGGTTTTTTCCCGTTTCCAGCCAATCCCATGACAGGTGTATTTATTGAGGATAAATTTCATATTCTAACCAATTTTATTATTTCTAGAAAGATAAACACAATTGCATATCTACCATCATACTCCCTCACACTGAACAGAGAGAGTTTCAATCTGAAAATATCTCAGTCAAATTTTCTAGAACGTTGTGACAACACCAACAATCGATCCACATTAATCCTGCTTTGAGTAAACATGTCTGTGCTATCACAGCTTTCATAATGCTGTGATAAAGGACAGGACCACCTGTGGCTGCGATCATCCACACACCAGAGAAACGGGTTGGCAGCACTAATCAGAGAATAAAACACACCAAAAAGAGAAAAAAAGGAGTTAAAATGTGGCTCCCACTTGCTATTGAGCAATGTAGCTGGGTGCCCTTAGTGCCAACTGCTATAAAAGTATAGCTTGTCTTCACCTAGGAAGATGTAGAGAATTCAGCTGTGCTGTGTGAGTGAACATGTTGAATGCTTTTTATGAAGAAGTGGTCAATATTAACCGTTTTCCCTCATCTTATGAGGTCCAGAGGAGTTCATGTTTGCAGAAACAAAATACTCGAAATATTCAAAACTAGATTTTGCAGGCCATACTCTGAACCTGAAAAAATGTGAGAATTTGAAAATAAAAAAAACAGGAGATGCCAATTCTAGATGAGCAATTAAGTTGCAGTGATAATGAACCCTTCAAAGTTAAATTAACTTTTTTGATATATAGGTTGATTCAGCAGAGGGTAAGAAGCAAAGCAATGAAGGCACAGTGACAATCTGAAAAGTTACAATGTCAGATACTTGGCCTTTGTAGTAAAGTCTATGAATCAGTTAGGAGTCATTGTGACTGTTGTATTTTAAAGATGTTTCCCCTCACATGATAAAAAGCTAATTCCTTGGTTTAGTGAAATAAATGCAGGTGGATGTAGGCTTTCATAAATAATTTAATGAACTTCAAAAAAAAAATTCAGTAAGAAGAGATACCACCCTCTGCATCAGACTTGGTTGAGGTTTAGGAGTTTTTTTACATTCTATTTTTCTCTTTTGGATCCTCACGTGACTTCATCAGGAATTACTTCTTCTTTCTTAAAAAAATCTGAGTAAAACAAAGAGCCTGTCAAACGCAGCTATAACATGAATTTTTTCTTCTGACTGCATCTTCCTTCCCTATAAACAAGCAGAAATAGTCATTTGTCACAGAACAATAGGAGAATCTATCTTCATAGCACAAGAACAGAACAAATCTGACCACAAATTCCCTTGAGAAATCAGAAAGTTGCTTAACTTTCATGGGCTTATTTCCTTACTGCAGTTGGCTCATATAAAAATTGAAATAATGTAGAATTGTCCTATCCATCTCTGTGGTCACATTTTTTCATCTTCTCTTCCACACTGCAGCCATCTTTTGTATTAGCTTGATGCTATCTAGAGAAATAGAGCTGCTTCCTTAGAATCACATTCTACATACTTTTGGAAAATACAAGGTGTATCATTCTTATACAGAGATTTTCCTTTTGAGGATTTTTTTTTTCTTTATCTCTACGCTGATAACTAAAAAGATATTAGCTTACATTTGATTAACCAGTATGGTGTTTCCTATTTACTGATGCATCACCTTTTCCAGCACTGCTACATGCAAACATAGTAAGAAAAATATCAGCCAAACAAGTTTTGTTGGATAACACAACTCCATGTATTCTAAGAATTTTGTTAACCTATGAAATACACTATGTTGCATTTTAGTCAGCAAAAGAATCTGGCAGTGTAAAAATGTTCCAGTTTCCTGATTTCTGATCAGAAATTGATTTTTTTTCCCCCAAGCCAGAACAAGTATTTTTAATTGAAATAGAATTTTCAATGCATGATGGGTTGAGATAATTTACTGTTATTGAGAGAAGGAATGGCCACTAAGTACCAGACCTATCTCCTGCTCTTTCCTGGGGGGTTCATAGGCAACTTCTTTACAGTTTTTTGTTGCTGAGCTAGAGAAATGTTACTGAAGAAAAATTCATGTTAAATAGCATTCACTGTTTTCATCTAATGCTCTCATTTTCATTATTCTTATGCTGATGTCAGAGGATTTCTGCTTATTTACAGTGATATAAAAAAAAACCCAAACTTATGGCATCAACTCAGAGAACACTAAGCATTCTTTACTAAAACACTGTTAAAAATTGTTTTCATTGATAGTTCATTTCTCTTACACACTCCTGCATTGTTTCTCTCTTGCTTGGCAATTTTGGTAAATTCTGCTCAAGTATTTAAAAAAAAACCAAAAACAATCCTAAAGGATAACACAACACTCTTGCATATAAGATGACTTATTCTTTGAGCTGGTAACTGACAATTGAGATTAATCTTGTTCATCCTTTACTATTTGTCAAATGATCCTATAGTAACAGCTTATCCAACTACTATTTAAACTAGACAACACGATTCTGTCAAAATGTGCCTGAGCTCCCCAGAAGCAAACCTTGAGCCCAATCATAATGAAACAGAGGCAAATTGACAAGAGTCCTCAAAGTGAATGAAATATAGCGTGCATGTGATCAATATGTGCTGCCACTGGATGTCACTAATGGTCCATTTACATGGTATACATAATTAAACATGATCTTGGAATAGAAGACTCTCCCACATACATCAGGACACCATTGATGAAATCTAGCCTAATGAGAAACATCACAGTTAAGGAGGTGTCAGTTGGCTAGTTTAACACCAAAAGGTTAATTTCAACTGGAGAATAACTTACAGATTCATTCTATAGCTGTGGGGGAAATCTCCTTTTATTCTGCACTGTGTTCAGTAGCATGTCATGATCTGAGATACTGAGCTGCCCAACCATTAAATTCCTGTTTCCAAAAGCTGCCCATTGATAAAAGGTAGCTGCTTTTGTGAATCTTACTATTTGATTGTCCAAAAACAGCTATAGTATCATATATGGAGTGAAAATTGGGCTGTTAGAGTCAAAATAAATACTTAAAATAAATAATGATTTCCATAAATGTGTTAGAGGAATTTATAGTAGTCCTATTTTATGGCCTCTGAGCAGTTTCTGGGTTTTCTTGATATTTTTATAACTTCTATGGAAAAAGAGAACTTGATGTCTTTAGGGAAAATTTCTGACATCTTATTTATCTTAAAAACAAGAAATGACAACCTGAGACAGACAAAATTGTATGTGATTCTCTCTTCTTTTCAAATGAAAACTTTTCTTCTGTTTTGTGCAGTTTCTTCTTTCCATTATTTCTTTCCTCAGAGATTTTTCACTGATAACTTTTGAATTAACCATTCAAGGCAGAAGAGTATTACTAAAACCAGAGTTATGGCATACTATTATGACCTCCCATCAGTATTGTCCCTCAGGATTTGTGCAGAAATCCCAAAGTGCCTGTCCAGGATTCCAGCTGTGCTCCAAGTCTATGAGGGATTTATGTTCCAGTTGAAGCACCATTGAAACAAATCAAAACACAAAACACTGAAAATCATCACTAATCCTAATCAAATATTCTAACCTCTCAAGTCTAGACATTATATTAACCATGGTGTCTATGTGACTTGAGCTTGCTTGCATGTATATATACATACAACACAATTTAAAACTATTTTGTTATGATTTACGTGTTTATCCTCAGGTATCTCAAACCAAATGTCCTACATTTTTTTCTAGCATTTTAAAATTGAGAAGAGCCTGGGTTATTTTTTTTTTCCTTATATCCTGAGAAGTGGGATGGTGGTATCTATATGGAACAATAGCAACAGATTCACTGCTCCTTTAACCTGAATTCAGATTACCACCAGGGATTTAGCAGTTACTGTGGAACACGGAAGCATATACCTTCACAAGCAAAGGGCCGCTATTTACAACCACTTGCTCTGCAAAATGTAATATTCATTTTTGGAACAACTGCCTGAAACCTGTTACAGCAGCCAAGATGAAGAGGGCAAATCAGATACTAGTTATTGCAGATTCCTTCAACATTGCTGTTCAGTTTTATTATATTGTTGGGCTGGTAGATGCATTGCTAACTGCTGATGTTCTCAACCAGTGGTTTTATCTGCTTCCATGGTAACAAGGAGCATCCATCCATGTGCATTACAGTTAGAAATATACACAAAGTTGACCTGTTACATGCTAGGATCGTTATCTCAACCCTTTAAAAGCAGATAGGAGAAATAAATCAAGAAAAATAAACAGTACAAGACAGGCTTTCAAGTATTTTTCCTTCTGATATATTTTTTTATATTTTTTCTTTTTTGACATTTTTTAACAGACAGAAGCAAAGCAATCTCTCTTAGGAGGATGGTTATACATACTCTCCATTAGTTAGAAAAAGAATATTATAGTGAAAGTTTCTCTCTTATACTGACACTCTTTTCCCCCCCTTTTAAAATGATTGGAAGAATTTTGGACTATGTTCCACATTTGTTTCTCAGAAGCCCTTTGTCATCTTACCAAATAGGATTTTTTGCTCTACAGTTTGACAGTTAAGGAAGAGTTGTTCAGTTCCCGTTCAGTTGCTTAAAGAGCTATATTTGTTAGCCCTCCTTTGCACAACTAAGACTGTGGCTAAGCGATTACCTCAGTTAAAGGATTTAGTACTTTCATCATTCATTTGAACATAACTTACCCAATTTGCTTACTTTCCTTTCCAGGTAAGAAAAGCATATAGATTAAGTGAAGTTACAGTTTTCTAAATGTCTTGTCCATATCTCACATCAGTATACAATGATAAAACTTGTTTCTGTTTTGAACCCAATGTATCAACAGGGTTGCTCAACATGATAACCAAGCAAAAATTACACACATCTTGGAGACATTTCTGGCATGTGGAGTAGAGAATAATGGACAGCTGCAATAAGAGTTGAGCTTGGGACACTCTTGAAAGTAAAAAAGGCTTAACTGAAACTTGGAAAAGAGTCACTTGCCAGAATCAGAGCAAAGAAGCTTTTTGTCAGACTTAAAAGAGGGTTGTACAGCACATGAAGCCACTGAAAACTTGCAGGACTGTAGAACAATACTGCAGAGAATTACCAGCCTGCAAGGACTCTGTAGGCAGGGGGAGATTTATCCTCAACCATAATTATGTAATGTCTTACCCAATATTTTTTCCCCCTATTATTTATTTTTAAAACAATGCTTTAGAAATTGGAATATTCTAAGCATGCTCCCTAGAAAGGAAATGAAGCATTCTGAATTGCCACCAGTCATGATTTGGAAGAATCAGATGACAGAAATTATGTTCTGTTATGTTGTGTGCATTTCTTTCAATAGATAAGCCTTACTATATGATGTCTCTCTGGTTCAGTAGTAGCTGGTGGGTACAATCAAATGTTCACATTGGGATTTAGTGGGGGTTTTTGAGAGCAAAGGAATGTATAATTTAAAGATTCATATCTTAATGCCAGAGGTGAGTATTAAGATTATTTCTTGAAGTTCTAGATACCCTAGGGTATTAGAATCAGCTAGCCATGTGCACCCTGATACTTAAGAGTTGATAGTGGAGCATGCATTTACCATTGGAAATTAGTGTAGCAACTTAGGTACAACTTTTTAAGATTCTAATTTTTATGAGTATGTCTAAATATAATAAAATAAAAATTCAAACCGTACAGTAAAACACAATGTTGCCTCCCATTTTTTAAGAGACAATTTTAAAGACTTTCCTATGGACTTGGCATGGCAACCATTCTCTTTGCTATGATGAGAGTTGTCCCCTTCTCTATATTTGGAATCTCCAGTGGAAATACAATGAAACAAGATGGCATGAAGAGTTTTAAATCTAGTTTTCCATTCACAAAGTTCAGATTCAGCAACAACTACTAAAATCTCTCTTTTGTCTGTTGCAATTACTCAGATCAGTAGAGTTACAGTAGTATGGGATTTGAATGATATTGCAGTTGTCCAGACCATAAAACCAAATAGAACTCATCGTTCAAACAGCTTAAGACACTGAAATCTTCTATCTCCTATTCCAAATGCAGTTATATTTCCTCAATTAAATGCATCATTGGCAAAGAATTCTTACATCCTTATGTAACGGAAAAAGGTAGAAATACCCATATTAGTAAAACCAAGAACAAATTAAAGAAAAGTGAAGAATTGCTTCAATCTCTAAGTTACTTTACTAGCTATCATAGGCAACCAAAGGACAGAATTGAGAGACATAGTCTTCTGATTTGTATAATAATACTGAGACACTGTTCAGGCTTTTTTATTGGAGTCAATATGTTCACAATATTGAAGACAGTTTTCCAAAAACAAATGGAAAAAAGTGTGGCTTACATGTTCTAACCACATTATATGTATTTTTTAGAGTTTTAATCTACAGCTTTTGGGGCAAATCCAATTTACTTCCTCACTTAGGGTAAACATATATAATAGAATTCCTAAATGAAATCAACTGGAGGATCTTCATGACAGTCTGGCAAATTTATGCATTTGCCTGACAAGCACTTTTTAAGCCAGATCAAGTCATCTTATTCAAAATTTTAACAAAGTGACTATCTAAACAAAAATTAAATTTTCCAAATGGATACTTTTCACAATATGACTTTTAACTAGCTCACAGAAAGACAGCTGAATGGATCCTAGCTTGCAAAAAAGTATCTCCCACTTAACCTTCACAGAAGTCGATCTTTTGAGAAATGATTTTGTGCACCATAGTGTTGTCATTTGAGAATACAAACAAGAAACGAGTTTGGAAGATATATATCATCTGGATGTGAAGTTGATAGAAGGAGCTTTTTATCCAGTGTGACAGTGGCTAGGGAATGAGTTAGCATCCCTGCCTTCAGAAAATGGAAACCTGAAAGAAAAATGGTTTAACGATAATAACAATAATTAGATAGATCTTTCCATCCTTCTGCTACTATTAATCTTTGTATTTTATTTCTTTGGTGTTCCTTTCATTTGGGCATGGCCCTGGCCCTTCAGCTGAACATCTATATTATATTTCTACCGTCTTCCACAGATGCAAAACTCCTCCACAGAGATACAGATACAAAAACAGAATATAAAGTGTTTCCATTATGAACCTCACTCTTTTTTCTTCCTTTTTTGTGCACACGTGATAATGTAATATGGTTTAATTATTCCAACAATTGCAGTAAATGACAAATTTGTATCCTTCATGAAAAATATTGTTAATTTTAAGAACACAATATAGATCCCTGTTGTTTTAAATACTATAATGCTATGTGGATATAAAGAGTTAATTCACATGATAAGCAGATAGCCTAGGGAGCTTAGAAGTTATCAGCTCAGCCTCTTCATTATCATTGCTGAGGTGTGTATTTCTCCAGTGGATCTGATTTAATGGCACAGATTGCACAAGCCCTCACGATTAATTTCCATGCTAAATCAATACAAAATATTTTTATTTGATAAAAAAGGCCAGGCAAGCCATTAAAAAAATGCTAAACAGAGGTAAGGAAATATATTTATAGTCCTTAGTTTAAGGCTTTTTGTTTTCCTTTTCTACAGCTTCTATTCAGATTGGCCAAAGTACCTAATGGAAATACTACAACAGCAAGAGAACTGTCAGGGCTGTTATCCATGTTTAACACAGCTTAAGCTCTCTACATTTCCAAAGAGCAGGTCTCAGTGCCTAACTCTTCAACAGTGAAAAATCCAAAGATCAACAACATTCTAATCCCATGCTCTGGGAGAAAGCTTGAAGATGTGGCCAGAGCAAAGCTATAGCAAGAGACTTAACAGCAGTATAGCTACTCATTCTATAACTGTCTTGGCTCTAGATTTTTTTTTTAATGATATTGGAGATAATTCACAAAAATTAGGTGAAAATATTTTAACATTGCAATCACCTAAAAGGATCAGATTTTACATCCAAATATGCCTACCTTATGAAAATTGTTAGGAAATTATATCTATTTTCTGGAAAATAAGTAGAAAAAGTTAAATTATACACAAAGAGCTTAGCTAAAATGGACTATTATTTAAGATTTACTTGGTTTCAGCATCTCCCTGAGAATGTCAAAACAATTTTTTCTGCAAGTAGCTTTTATCTCTAAGTGAAAGCATTTATAATTATTTTTCTTTTCATTTCAACTAATTGCAGTCTTTAGCTCTTCTATACTAAAAAAGATCATTTCAGAAATGCAAAAATAAATTCATCATGACATCTGAACAGGGGCTGACCACATCAGCTCCCATAAACAGTAAAAATATCGTATCACTATATCTCCTTGCCTGAGACTGAGCATTTAACACTAAATCAATGCTCTCCATTTGCTTACATTCTATGAATGCTTGAAAAGTGAAGTTGCTGTGTTGTTAATGTTTTTAAACTAAATTCTCTGTTCTACATACAGAGTAACAGTTTCATGATTTATTTCCATTTATATTGTAGGTTATACTCATATTAGCGTCAGACCATTTTCATCCCACAAAGAAGAAATGCAATGTAATGTCTCCTCAGGAGCTGCTGCAATGAACCAGTGTCAAGATTCTGTGCTACATTATTGACTATTCTTGCACCAGCAATTTGGTCCACTCAGAGGCATCAGGGTAATTCTGAAGTGTACCTAGGTGAGAAAATAATTTCCTCACATAAGAAAACAGAAAAAAAAATAATTCTCAAGTGGAATATTTCCATTTTTTCTTTCCTTATGATCATTTTTACTCAGAGAGTACATTAAAATATTAAAAAATTTAAAGTATCATTTTTACATTATATATGTGTAAAAGGTAACTGAACTATCATATTTCCCAGCACATGCTGTTTGGCACACTATACATTTAGACTTTGCATATAAATCTAGCATAATAATTTTGACTGACATAAAAATAATATGTCTGATGTCATCAATTGTTAATGGGCCAGCTGAAATAGATCCCAGCTAATATGTAAAGCTAAACTGTCAAACCAATCCAGGTCTCCACAGTGACTTGAGCTAGATCTGAACAGTTTTATAGGTCATTAGTAATCATCAATTAAACCTCACACAAGTCCTAACACAGATTAAAACACACAAAAGAACCAAAACAACCTAGGGGTAATGGACAAAAGCTGGAACACTTAAACACAAGGAAAAACTTGTATACTGTACTGTGAGGATGAGGGAGCCCTGGCACAGGCTGCCCCAGGGGGGTTATGGAGTCTCCTTCTCTGAAGGTTTTCAAAATGTGCCTGGACACCCATCTGTGTAACTTGGTCAAAGTGAACTTGTTTTAGCAGGGTGTTGGACTAGATGGTCTCTAGACGTCCCTTCCAACTCCTACCATTTTGTGATTCTATGATTCTAAGAATAGCATGTTCTAATAAAAATATGAAAATATCTTTAATTCTGCATTGGTGAGGATTTTTTGCAATAAATACAAAATTTTACAAGAAATATTAGCTAAATGGCTAAAGGAAAGTAAAATGCCTTGTAATTTGTATGCCAATTTCAATGATTTAGTTTTGGTTAGAAATAGAATTAATTTCTCCAATTCTGTTAAAAGCAAATTTACCTGAAGTAGGAGGTCAAGTGGAACTGTCAGACAACAGTACAGCCTGATGAAGTTTTGGAGATTTGTGATTCTAGGGAGAAATAAATAATGGCATAACTTGATTCAACCATTCATCACATAAGATGCTGATTTACATCAGTAATGATTGCAGAATCAGAACGCACAGAGCTGTGTGCATTGTTACTCAAAGCGCCGACACTTGTGGCAACAGTCACTGATATGTAAAAATTCCTTCTTCTGAATCATACGTGACTGTCACTAGACATAGTGACATAGACAGGTGCAGGTATGTATCTGAGTGTAAAATTATTTTTCTATTTTTTCCCAATCAGAAGTGGCTCATTTTCACCAGAAAAAAAAAACAAAAACAAAAATTAGAACAGTTTGGACATAACTGTCAGTCTGAAGTGTGCACATTTTCAAAACAAATATAGTAAAATATTTAACCATCTCACAAAACTATCATATCTTCTGCTTGACTTGAAAATTGGATGATGTATTGAAATGCTCGAGAAATAAAGGAGTTACTATAGCAATATCTGAAGTTTTTCTTTCTGTAAGTGATAAAGTGCCCAGATTGAATGATTCCTCAGGCAGTATTAATAAAAGAGTTAGTTCTCCAGCACATTCTTTCATGCAGTCCTGGTTTTCTCCCTCTTCTAAGACTCAGGTAACATAACTCTGTCTTTATGTTTAATATGCATTATATATTCACTTCAATGCATTCACAGCAGATCAAAAAGTAAGGGAAGCAGTCTTTAAAAAAATTCACTCAGGTGTGAAAAATGTTACCTTTGCTAGATAATGCCAGTAACTCTCTCCATGCAATTTTCTTTCTCTAAAAATGCAGATGAAAATATTTTCTTTATGGCTGCCATCCTTTGTTGTTTTAGGTGGCAATAATTTTCTTAACTTGACTTAACTGGAGAAAAATCTGACATTGCAGAAGATTCTTGAAGAAAAAAAAAAAACCACAAAAAAAACCCCACTCCCACAACTCTCTTTCTTCTTCCTTTACTAATTTCAGATCATCCCTGTCTTCTGTGTTTCCATCAGCATTGCTAGTTGACTTCTTTCAGAAGCTCTATGCTTCCTCTTCTCATCTTATCCCTAATAGTTATGATCCTCTTTATCTTTCAGGAGAGTTGTTGCTTTTCCTCACATTCAGGTGTTGTGTCAGACCTAAACTCTTCCCTTCTAGCAATGACACATTGCAAGCAATAAAGACTTTAGCAATGCTGCAGTACTATTTTTTTCACTTGATCCTTTCCTTTCTGTGTACTTCTTCCATCTTACCTAATGCTAGATGGCAAGCCCAACCACCAGTGAAGTCACTCATGCATCTGCAATGGGAGGTGCCAAACATTTTCAGTCTCTGGTGTCAGTAAAATTGACTGGCATAGAGTTGCTGCTCAAAGACGCGAGGGACATGGGCTCACTTTTTTTTGTCATAGAATTCTTGTATAATTTTTGTTTATCACTTAAAAATCATTCTGTTCTGCTCCAGAACCAAGTTAATTCAGTTGTAATAACCATGAAGCTGGCTGAAGATCTGAGTTTTTAACCAAATCCAAGAGCAGATGCTTTTCCTATGATTTTGAACATTTCATATACATTTTGCAGTTAAAAGTAGATATTCTTATTTATTCTGTACTTTATATGGACTGTTAAACTCCTCATAATATTACTGACAGTAAGAAAATTCTCATTGTCAGTATGACTGTTCCTTAGATAATTCACAGGCAGATGAGAGATATGATCACTCTCCACAGCTACCTGAAAAGGAGTTGTAGTGACATAGGGGTTAGTCTCTTCTCTCCACTAATGAATGATAGTACATGAAGAAACGGGCTCAAGTTGTGTGAAGGGAGGTGTAAATTGGACTTAGGAAGAACTTTTTCATCAAGACGGTTATTCAGCATTGGAATGGGATGCCCAGAGAAGTGGTGGTGTCACTATCCCTACAGATATTCAAAAGATGCAGAGATAAGATGCTGGGGGATATGGTTTAGTTTAGGGATGAGCCTAGCAGTGTTAGGTTACTGATTGGACTTAATGATCTCAGAGGTCTTTTCCAACTTTCTGAGACATATCGTGTTCTCAAAGAAGTGAAGTTTGACAAGTCTTCATAGATCATAACACATCAGAAACAGGAAGGAATGGGTTTTTTAAGGGAATAAGATTTTTTATTATTATTATTTTCTGGCCTAGATGAATGGGAACCTTTCCTTGATTTCCTAAAGAACAATAATACTTAATAGTGGAGGAGCAATAATTATCTGACTGATAGAGGAAACACAGCAGCCTGGAAATGCTCTGCCTTTTTGGTAAAATACTTAGAAGCTCCCTGAAATCTATAGTCTAAGACCTCATTTATTAAAGTCATTTGACAGAAACATGCTTAAAAAAACCTGCAAATTAGAACTATCCTTTTCTATTTTGTTTAAGATTATTCTCCAGGCAACATCATACAAAAGTTAACCGTGATATCACCATAACATTGTAAGGCATTTAATTTTCTCACACAAAGCAAAACAAGTAACATGAAATCAGATAATATTTTTTCCTTGTAAGGCAGTGCCTAAAATTAGGAGAAAATTAAATTGAAGAATGAATTTTTTTAGAAAATATAAATCAGAATATATTAATGCCTTAAATCCACAGAAATTAGAATCCCATCGATCATTTCTAACTGACAAGACAGTAGTATTGAATTTTCATTAAAATAAACATCTCAGAAAAAATATTCACAGCAATCTGCTCTAGCCTTTTATCTCTCGCTGTACAAAAATGTTTGTAATATTTTCTGTCAGGTAGTTTCAGTAGATTATTTATCATGTATACACATACAGAAGTTACCATCATTTAATTCCTTACATGTGCAGATGTGAGAAAAATCTAAGGTCATACCTTCCTCAGCCATCTAGTTATAGAGATATACATACCAAAAAGAATACTTAAATTTCACAGATTTATTCAGTGGAAGTCAAGCACAGCTTCCAGAAAAGCAAAGTGAGTACCTGAAAGGATAATACAGAATCACAGAATCTCAACGGCTGAAAGGAACCTTGAAAGATCGTCTACTCCAACCTCCCTGCCAGAGCAGGACCACCTAGAGTAGGTCTCACAGGAGTTTGTTCAGGTGGGTTTTGAATGTCTCCAGAGAAGGAGACTCAACAATCCATCTGGGCAGCCTGTTCCAGTGTTCCATCACCCTCACGGTGAAAAAATTCTTCCTTCTGTTTCTTTGGAACTTCTTATGTTCCAGCTTATACCCATTACCCCTTTGTTCTATCATTGGACATCATCAAGAACAGCCTGACTCCATCTTCCTGACAGCTGTCCTTTATATATTTGTTAACATTAATGAGGTCACCCCTCAGTCTCCTCCAAGCACTACTTCAAAATATTTCTAATCTCTGCTAACTTTTTTTATTTTTTTCCTACAAATTTATTTGCCATCTGGTTTTATTAGGAAGAGTGAGAAGTATTTGGTGCAGGAGTAGGGGGCATGATTTGGCTTTTTTGATGTTGAGATATTACTCTAGATATAAATTCTACTCCTCAGCAGATGATTCCTATTTGAAATTCAGCTATATAATACTGTTGATGGCCAAAGAAAGATTGGGATAACATGCTTTGAACCTCAGAAGAATCATCTCATAATGTGTTACTTTCTGCATGCACCTAACACTACCTTAGGCCTCATTTGGTTTAGTAACCTAGAAAGAGCTCAAACGTCAGAATTTTATTACGTCCTTGCATATATGCTATAAAAACAGATTCCAAAGAATATTTTTTTAACTTGGGTGAAATATATGCTCAGAATAGTTTTAACATGTAAAACATCTTCTCTCTTTGATACATCACTCCTCCAAATAACTAAATTCCAAACATAACATGGACCTTTGTGGACCAGTCATCATTTGTAAGCCAGAAGTGTCTCCATGACAGATCACAATCCCAGCTCTTAGGTCAATGCTAAAGTATGAATGCTGAACGCATAAATGAGATACTTTCTAGGGCTGAAAGAAATTAAGCGTTAAGGCATAATGGAAATAATTTGCAGATGTAATTTTAGTATTTTCTTGGGCTCACATTTCTTGAAACTTGCAGCAAAACACAAGGCATCCATAACTCTGTGTGAAATATTGATGGAATTTCATGGAATTCCTATGGTTGCTCTACATCCGTATTTCTTCTCCACCTTGACACCCAAACGGAATTAAGAAGTTAATGAAACTATACCTTTGTACACTCAAGGAATAAAAGCCAGAAGTAGGATGAAGCAACTTAGTTTATACAAGCTGATCTGTTTACTATTATTTTTTTCTTTTTTAAATTATTCCCGTATTGCACAGACCTCTGCACTAATTTTAACTTAGAAAACAAAGATCAGTAACAATTTACTAACATAGAGGTAACCTTCATACAATAAAGACTGTTAGGAATCTCTTATGAAGGCATTTACTAATAAACCTGCATTCTTCAATAAAATCTCATTAGTACCAATAATATCACAATAATGGACAGAAAAAATAAATCAAAAATCACAATACCACCTTACTCCAATGGTCACAGTTTCTAGGCTTTTTCATAGAATCACAGAATTTTCCTACATAAAAAGTCATTTCTCATATCACCTGTGTTCTTCTAGCACTCTAGTTGCTCTTCTAGTGTGAAACTACTTTCATCACACGTGCGCAGCGCCCATGTTTCTCTCGGGAAGTGATTAATATAGCTCTGCAAAATCATGTGCTGAACTTCAGAATTTGGTGTTGACAAGGGCTCCCTCTTGTGACATTATACTGAATTCGGATTCATTCTCAGGATGAGATGGGACAGTCAGTTAACGAGTACAAAAGCTTCCCTAAGCTGCAAAGAGGCTTGTGTCACTGAAGTTGGGCATGTGTACACTTATCCTAATTATTAAAAAAAAAAAAAAAAAAGGACGTGGAAGTTAAGAAGAAAAATACATGCAATGACATATAATGGTTAACACAAACATGGATTTTTTACAGAGTTGTGAGAGCAGTCCTAAAGCTTTGCAATAGTTGAGTCAGGAGGTTATAAAGTAAAATAGCCAACAGGTTGTTATCAATAACATGAATGTTCTAATATTATGAGGGTTTATGAGTGGCAACAGCATTGTTCTGAATTTTTCTGAACTGCTTGTGTATAAATAGAGCTCTTCAACAACTGTTTCTATTTCAATTCAGTTCTCCTTTAACACACTAATCAGAAAAAATTATAACAAAAATTATAAATATGTCCTTTAATGAAAAATAAACATTCTCTTTCCCTTTTCAAAATCATTTAAATGCCATTCTCTGATTTCAGTCAAATAGAAAAAAGCAACATATTTATTTAACTTAATTCAATTTCCTAAGTAAAGAACAGAGAAAACAAATTCAGCAAGATCTGCAGCCAGTATGAAATTTGAGACTCCTGAACAAACTTTTTTTCTAGTATTCCTTAGTTTCTCCTCTCAGAGGTCAAACCCAAGGAATAAAACTACATCTCCAGTAGACATCTGCAAAACCAAATTTCATCCACTGCCTGAAATGTAAACTAATTGAAAATGGAAATTACATACTGCAGGCAAGAGGTTACTTGAATACATGCTACCCTCTCAGTTGATTATACCATGTCAATACCGTGAGAATACAAAGCTTTATTATCACTTTCAGCTTTGGTTCTGTCATTTGCAATTGTAGGTACTGCATATGATATGAACTATAAACTGGAGGTGTAAATGCCAAACTGAATACAGATCCATATAGATAGCTCAAAGTAACTTGAATTAAGCATCCTTTGTCAATGAGCTTTGAGCACTGTAATATATTCCTACAATGTCATCTGAACTTAGTATTGGCAGCATAAAATTTAAGTGTTCATATACTGTGTCATTATCCATTTGCCTCCCCCAAATGTGTTAACATTGGGACATTGCTGTCTTCAAGAAAAAAAAAAAAGGAGTTTTCATCAGCTCCAGATAGTTATTCTCACAAAAGAAATCTGAAGGTGTTTATTCCTCCAACATAAAAACTTTCAGTATCTTACCACCATTTCTTCTTTTAGCCTAGTCGGTATCTTCTGTACTAATAGCTCAGCTATTCTGACTGCACACAGGAATGTCTATAAATTTAAACAATGGATACAGATTTTTCTTAAAAATAGCTTGGAATTGTACTAGCTGTAGTAATTTCTATAACAAAACATCATCAGCTATGGATCTTTGTGTAAGGGTATGTAGGATCTTCTCAGTGGGATGCAAAAGCAACCAGCCACCTCCAAATAAGTTTTCCATCTGAGAGTCACCAGCAGAGTAAAAGCTGGAGGCAATCAGGAGCCCCAGCTATTTCAGTCAAATTTCTTCTGGCTTCAAATTTTCAGCCCAGGAAGTCTCAGTCAAGCATTTTGGTCACAGTACACCACATGCAATATAAAGAGACAAAAAAGGAGAAATGGTAGATCACCAAAATAATTGCATGTTGCTTCTATTTTCACTTCAAGGATTAAGACATGCACATCAATCTCCGTATGCTTTGAGAGCAAGGAAGCCCAAATTGATAGGCTGTCCCAAACTGCTTAAAGACAAATACAATATGATCGTATTGAAACACCATAGAGCAATTTATGAGTACGTAAGAGAGAATGCTTTAAACATTCAACTGGGGGAAATGGCAGAGTTACTTCATTTTGAGATACCAAAATATATATAAAAACACAAGCTTGAGTTACAACAGTAATTACAGCTTTAAGAGTAATTACATTATTTCAGAGAAAATAAAGTATATGTCAGCAATTACTTTACCTACTACTCCTAGGATAATGACAGTAAATGAAGGAGAGTAGGTAATCCCTCATGTGAAATCATATAGTTCTATATTTATTTTGTAACATATTTTTAAGTACCCAGACAAGCAGATCAATCATAAAGTCCCCTTCATATTCATTTGCCAGTAAAATGTCACCATTAAAATAGTCAAAAGAGTGACATCTCTGGAGTCCAGACAGTACTAGGCACAAAATGAGTTCCAAAATAATTTCCTTTAAGCTTTCACAGAACTGCAGCTAGTTGTAAATAAGATATCACAGTGTTGACAGTTAGTGTTTTATAGAGAGAGGAATTAAACTGAAGAAGTACATGTGGCACTGTAAGATCAAATCAGCAAGCTTATTGCATTACTCATTATCCAATTCCAAATTACTCCCGGAAATTCTCATTAGACACATTAAAATCATTTAAGTCACACATACAGAGGTTTGTTCACACCTGACTTACACTTAGCTGGATTGAAAATAAATTTTAATCCTTTTCATATATCATCAGTGGAAGTGTATGAGGATATTTGAAAGGAAAACTGAACACTTTAACACAATACCCAGTTAGGTGTGACAGGGGAATTGGGAGTTAGGGTTTGGCAGACTCAGTACTACCCAGACCTTGTATACAGGCATTACTGGGCTGTGGATCTCAAAGGAATGGTGCTGGGGTTGCGAACTGCTGCTGCAGGAAGCAGATACATGTTATCTCCACTCTCTTTTGCCAGCACAGGAGGATTCACTACTGGTCAATTCCAGCTACTTTCTGTCTTCTCTAAGATAAGCAGATCAATCAAACTAAAAGAAGTCATTTACCACTAGATTCAATAGAAAATTCTCCTTTTTGTCTTTTTTTCTACCTGGTCATTTTAGTGATAGAAAAAGTATGAAAGCTGACACAAATCTTACCAGCTCCACTATTGTTTTTATGCACTAGGGACACATCACTTGCGTTGCATATGGATATGACTGTGTGAAAGAGTACCTGTAAATGTGCAATCCAAGTGGTTAAATACTTGCAGATTTTTCCTTGCTGTGAAGTGTTCTCTGTTTCAAAGCTTTTATGAGAAAAATAAAATTCTACACAACTATGAGAAAACAGAGGAGGTAAAAAAGGAACTCAATTGCTCTTACTGAGCCCTAGCTTCATTCCAGCTGTGGCTTTAAACAGGAAACCTCTGTACAGGCAAGATGTGTCCCACAAATAGTCTGGCAATGCAAAAATAAACATAGCCTTCCTAGTCACACTAGCAGGTAAGCAATCATCTTATTTGGCAAAGGAGAAGTCTTATCTGATGATAATACAGACCATAAAATTGCATATCCAGCTAAGTTTTAAAAATTGGTTTTAATTAGTTGGTTTCTAGCAATTTATCAGGTCAGCTCATTTATATTTGCTTATTTTGTGCCTTTTTTGTAATTTAAGCTTTTACTATTAAAGAGATACCTTGCTCAAAAATACTGGAAAGTGAGTCGTGCTTCCTATGATGACCACTATCTCTTACTGATATGACCTAAGCTAAATGTGTTGCTACACTATAAAATCAGGTCATAATTTTATACTTAGTCCTCTCAATATTGCATTTAAAAGATAATTTGCACTGACATGCAAGGTTGACCAAATCACCAGGAATCTCTGCTGAACTATAGCCATCCAGAACCTTAGACATACAGGCAGGAAGTTTTCATAATTGTTGATAAAAGGGAAAGAGAAACAAGGTCAAAACAAAGTTTTTTAAATACTTTAAATCCTTTTTTTTTTTTAGACTTAGATTCTGAATGAAAAAAAATATCATTTTAGGTAGTGTTTTTATGATTTTGCTTTCCTGATAGTTCCCTTATTATAAAGTTACTTTTTTATCTTATATATATTTCTACTGCTAGCATCACTAAAAATAAAAGTTGGGGAAATTCTGACCAATTAAGCCTAGTCAGGTTTGAAAATAAGAGTTTTGCTTAAAGAGATCTGTTCTGCCTGTTACTTAATTCACACTGGTTTAAAGGAAGAACATTTGGTAACCATATTTTTTCAAAATATCTCTCCATACAAATACAATATAACTCCAAAACCTGCTAGTGTAATCAGCACACTAAGTAACAACCAAACTGGTCATTTAGATTAAAGGCTATATACTATTACAATGTCACAATACTATTTGTTACAGAGGACAAAGAAACTCTTTCCTTTCCCTTCCTCTGCATCAGGTATTTGTTGCAGAGAGCTTGGCAGGCTTATTCTCCCTGGCATAAACATCCTCGGATATGACAATCTCAATTTGGCAGCTGGTTTATCCAAGGATTTTTGGCATGACATGCAATGAGATGGTCTGTGCTGTTCTGGACTTTGGAGCTGAGATATATGGAGTCAATCCATGCTCTATCACTTGCATGTGCTGGTACTAAATGGCGCTCTGGTGACTGCCAGGAGCAGAGTTCCCTTCCCTTTTAAAGGGCTGAGCTTCAAATGTGAATGTACTCTTAGCACTAATTTACTTTTGAGTAATTGTAAGTGTAATTCTGCACTTAAATAGTGCAGAATGTCGCTGCTGTGATTTATTTGCAGGTCTTAGGTGTATTTTCTGAGTGTGGGGTATTTTATGGTTGTTCTGCCCATAAATTCTTTCAAATGTTAGCGTAATATGTAACTGGCATTGAGATACAGAAAATTCAATTTTGACAAGGCTTTTCTTTCAAATGTCTTAAAATGCAAAAATTTCCAGTCTATATTGGTTAAAGGGAAGCCTTGCTTCCATTCCAAACATTTTGCTACTCCTTTACATTACACAATGGACATGTTTTGCCTTTGTAACAAAATACATATCACATTATTTATCATTATATTCTTGCCCACACACACACACAAAATAAAGCCTTTCAGCAGTCAGAAGTATGCTCAGTACCACACGTATAGCTGAGTGTCATATGAGCCAGAACACAAATCATCCATACTTACATTGGACTCATCTTGCATTCTGACCTATGAGAACTTACAGCTGATTTTTATTTTTTTTAAGAAATAAGTTTGAATAATTTTTGTAGATCAGTGTGTTGGATTCAGTGTTAAAACAAAATTTCACTCCACTACTGAGCTGGAAGGTCATCAAATTCTCAAAGAAACAAATGCAGCAGGATCTTTTGCCTTTTCATCCATGTTAATTGCTTAGGCAGGTAAAAACATGGAACAAAATATGGACAGCAAAGTTAAAGACATATAGGTTTATTTCATGTTGTTGGATATAAAATCCAGAGAAGGAAATATCAGGAATAGCAAAAAAACCTAAACAAGACTAGATAGAAAAATTACTTGTCACTAGCAATTTCTATTAACAGTAAACACCCTGCAACATAAGTAAGAAAAAGTCAGACTTCAATATTTTTTGGTAACAACATCACAGCAATGTCACAGCCTTTTTAAAAATTATTATTTAGCAAGACTTACTTTGTGTGCATTGCTGACTCACAACATTGTTTGCTATATCTTTACTTAGATAACAAAGGAGGATGTAGGCTTTAAGCTGGGAATTCCTCAAGCATTAACCATTGGAGGAGCTAAGCCTAGGGAGAAAGTCCGAGTTAATCTCTGTAATACTCCATTTTTTATATAATTGTTATTAAAGCTAAACCTTACAAAGGAAGCAAATGTCTTACTTTATATTGAACTAGTTATTTTTCAGTATAACATAATAAAGTTATACCTTGTATTTTTCGTAGTTGATATATCTTGTTTAAGTTACACTCTGAGAAGCTTAGAATACAAGTTAAAGAAAACGAGCAGATTCAGAGAAAAAGTGTCTAGAATATACTTACTATGAACTTAAGATATACTGAAATAAATAGGAAGTTACAGACACACATCCAAAGGCTGTTCTTATCTTCTCTGATATATGCAGTCTTTACATTTTGTCACTTACTGTATTTCTCAGGCAAGTTTTTTCTACTGGTACTTTTCTGGCTGTTCCTTGCACAGTCCCTCTCTTACTTTTTTGTCTGTATCTGATTTACCTTTTTTCTGTTTCAGTTCACTCTTGAGCTAATCAGGGATACACCTATGGCTGCATAAATAGCCAAGAAGATGTAAATAAATTAACTTATTAATTAGGATATCCAGCCAACCATAGCACACAACTTGATAGATTAGAATTCACTGAAGGAACTGATAATGATTAAATTAGCAAATGATACTGATTTAGAACACATGATGTCATAGCATAGGACTCAGCTTTTCAATATTTAGACAACTGAAAGACCTCCCAAGAAACAGAACTGAATGACAGTTGAATGTAACGAAGAGTGGAAAAACAGTAATGAGTAGTAAATCATTTAGTGTCTTTAATGGTAGTGCTTCAAAAAACATTTTAGTAGAACCTACCTCAGATCCATTTCCTTTGGTTTGGGAACTCTTTTTTAACACATGGTTGAACCCTTATTACTGGGGTTTTTTACACTGAAGGACTTGTTTATAGCAAACACTGAAAAATGGATCATATTATTCTTGTTGATGTAGTATTTCTTACTTTAAAGCAAAGATGGACACATTCACATGATAAGTCTTTCTCAAGAAATGTCAGTGTGGCATAGTTTTGTTATGTGGTGGATGTAATAAAATCAAAACAACTATAAAGTTAACTAAGACCAGTGATATATATTTCCTATTGCGTTAAGGCAAAAAACTGAAGTTAATATCTTACCAAGTTCGTATTTGCATAGCTTGGCTTTTGTAAAGTAGGTGCCTCGTTATCAGCAATAAAAACAATCACTGAATTGAAGCTGTAGATGTTACATTTTCAAAAGTCACTTTTTGACCCTTGCACTTTATGAGTTTGGTTTAGTCAACTGTTTTTAGGAGATCAGCTTTCTTCTGTCAGTTACAAAGACGAATTTCAATTAGTGTAGAAAATTATTAAAGTTTAGATATCATCTTTATTTTCTGATACTTTTTGGATACCGTCTACAGGGTCAAGTCCATAGTTCAAATTCAGAGTGAATCAGCAACAGCCATGACACCACTGTCAATGTATAAGGATGTGTTTCTGCAAAAAACAGTGAGAACAGCACTATCATAAAGGATATTTCCACTTCATTGACAGTGTTCTTTCCAATGAATGGAACAGACATGTAGGTATATATTTGCTTTTTCTTTTCTTCCTGTCCTATATTCTTTTTTTTCATAATTTTACTTTATCATTCCTACAGAAAATGAAGTATGTTTTTGTTGACAATAAGCAGTTTGGACTATTAAAAAAAATGTCTTTAGACTAAAAAAAAAAAAAAAGTAATAAAACTTCAAACTACGGATTTAATTCTACCGAGGTGATTCTAATCTAATCTAATTAATCTAATCTCTATTCTGACTTTGTCTAATCTCTTAAATTAAAAGCTTTGCTTCAAGAAATGCTGGAGTTTTCTTTTCAGTCTCACATTTTTCTTTCATCTTTCCTAAGACCATGAAAATACATCAGTCCTAATTGTTAGTTCTTGATTTTCTCAGTTATCCCACAGAAGTCAACAAATATATTTGTGAAGGAACCTACTACAGAGTTAATGAAATTCAAGCCTCACATGTGTAGTGAGTGAATCAGCTTTCTAAAGATCCCAGTGGGGCCAGAATTTCATCTAGAAAATAAAAGTCTGTAGAATCTGGCCATTGAACATTGAAAAGTTAGACAAATCACAGAATCCTAGAATCCTAGGCTGCTTTGGATTAGAAGGTGCCTTAAGTATCTTCTAGTTCCAATCTCCTTGTCATGGGCAGGGATACCTTCCACTAGATGTGGTGGGTCTAAGCCCCATCTAACTTGGCCTTGAACATTTCCAGGAATGGGATATTTACAACTTCTTTGAGCAACCTGTAGCAGTGCCTCACCACCCTCACAGGGTATAACTTCTTCCTTACATCTAATCTAAAGCTACCATCTTTCTGTTTAAAGCCATTACCCCTCATTTCATCCAAAGAACAACAATCAAACACCAGCTCTGGTGCCAACTCTAATTCCCTGACCTTGTAAACTGATAAATCATGAGATATATCATGTGGTTTTGTCTGCTACTGAACATTCTCTAAGTCTCATCCAATCTTTGAGTATTTTTATGGGTATACTTCAATGCAAACCTTTTAACATCCTTTCAAAAATCATCTTCCCTATCTTTTTCTGAGTTAATCTGATTTCAAAGCTATCAGAATTCATTAAAAAGATCTGGGGTTTCATTGGTTTCCAGCAAAATGTCAGTAGTTGTATCTCAAATTGGGTAATTTTGCAGTATTTTAATAGTGTCCCTGTAAACACACAGTAATGGTGAAAGCTAGTCCAATTTCTTCCCAATGTTTTTGAAACAGAAGTCTCAACTCTCTTCTGCACACTAGCACTTCCAGTCTTGCTCTGAAGATTCCATATCAGATAAGGATGATGAATAAGACATTTGCTTTTAAGTTCGTTCTTAATCTCTAGCTTTTATTCCTTCCTGAGATACTTAAAAGCATTCCTATTTTCCATGGCAAAACAAGGTACAAGCGTGGTTAAGAAACCCTAACAAACTTGTTCCCCAATTCTTACAGATTGTCTTACCTTGGTTAGTAAGCTATTTATTTTATACAGGAAGTATTAAAACATCAAATAAGAACGTGTTAGCCTTGCATAATGTTACTTGGATCAAAAGAAACTTAAACATAAGGAATTGATTAATTAATGATTTTCAGCATTCAGTTCAGGTTTGTTTGGTTGTTTTGCATTTGAATACTTAAAACTAGAGGTGGCAACTTTTCAGCCACAATACAGCCACATTTGAGGGGCTAACTCCATATGTTCTTTAGCCTTATTGTAGATATCTAAATAGAACTTGTGTTTGTTTCTCAAATGTTCCTAAGGTATTAATAATGTCTAAATATGGGGCACAAGCCTTCAATTTTTAACAAATGTTGCATACTTCTCCATTTGTGACTAAGGTAGGACACAGGCAGAGGATTCTGGTCTTCCACTGAGCACATGTCCATTGAATGGAAGAAAAATGTGATATTTTCTTAGTGCACAATGGGCAACATGCAAATAGCTGAATATTGGTACTTAATACTTTATTATTTTATCTGGTGATTTTTAAAATAAAATCAAATTAGAATTTTATTCTGATAGATGCATATTTTTGCTAATAAAAACATTATCCTAATTCAGACTGAAGTGTTTACATATATAAACATACATTCAGAATTACCAGTTTTTAAATGTTTTTTACTATCTGTGACTGCTTTGTCTTTCTCTTTAGCAGTTGTTATCCATCAGCACCAGAAAATGGCTCTGTTGTTGTCCATTCCTAAAGCTATGGCAGCCAGCTAACCGTCGCTGCCAACAAAAAAGAGAGGAAAATGTGATGTGTTAGTTAGCTAAGGATTATATTCCAACTACTTTCAGTGGGACTTAGGAACTTTCAAAAGCGTTAACAACTATCAGTTCTTTTACCGATGACCATTTAAATTATTTTCTTCTTGTGCCAAATGTCTAAGGTTTTATGATTGATTTTTCACTATGTAATGATATATAGGTAAAATTATCATTTACATGGCATTTAAATGAATACACTACACATATATGCAAAACAATACAAAAATAAATCAGTTTTGCTTAATGACTCTCCTTAAAGAAATTGTAAGCTATTACACAAAAAAAATCTCATCCTTTCAGTAATCAAGCCCCTTCTTTAATTGTACACAACTTCATTTTTATCAGCTAAGAAGAGTATGAAAGATTTATCATCTTTACATACATACAAGATATAGGAAGAGTTAGACTCTGTGTACAGGAAAATGTGTTAGCTTTCAACTTCAAATCTAAATTCAGGAAATTTTATAAATGCAATCTGTTGTGAAGAAAAAGTGTGCATAAATACAGTCAATAATCTTTCAATAGATACACAGCTGTAAGTTTACCTCTATTGGAATAGGTGATTCTTTGGTTTATTGAATAAAAGGGTTAAGTAACTAATCCATCATATAAGCAGGGAAGTAGTGATATGTGTAACTACATTTTCAAGCTTAGAAATCATAAATATAGATTTATAAGAGCTACTAATGAAATGTTTGTTGGAGAAATGATCCAGCATAAGATACATTGGATGTGACAGAGATCAAATCAGCTCCATATTCTCCTATCTTTTTCAGGTGTCATTGATATTGGTTTTCCTAAGCATCATTCCTTCGCCTGCTGTGGAAATATTCCTGTTTATATCACTACACAAAAGATGAGAAATAGAAACGTCAAAATATTTTATATTTTTAAGTAACAGAATAATAAAAATATTTTTAAATGACAGTTTAGAAATCCCCTTTAATTAACTTGTAGGTGATACAATCAGAGATGACTGATGCTTTGGTTTGTATAAACGTTAATTGTGCTTTCCAGAATGTGAATTTACAGCAAACAAAATCCTCGATGAGAAAGAGTATTCAAAAGGACCTTTCTTCTTAGAAGTTGCCTATATACAGGATTGGTTCTGGATGACATAGTCATATCACTCTAACAATTATTGTTTATATCAGTAAGGATCTGAACTTTAACATTCCTACTGATACATTTACTGAGGTATGTTTCTTTCTTAGACGAGATAGTCTTGTTTACAACTATGTTAATATTTTACTAGGGCTTAAAATTCAACATGATTTACAATGTACAAACTTCAGTCTTGACTGACCCAATGGCATTGCTACAATATCTGTCGCTTGCACCTTGCCAGCATCCTGTAGGCAGGTACAAGGACTAAACTCCTTAAGGTCTGCTTCCTTGTTCCCCTTTTGCCACTCTCTGGTCTGATGTGGACTGTACCTGCTGTGAGCAAGGCAGCAACTGAAAAGCATCAGGGAAACACATAACATGAGATCCTTCCAGCTATGAGTGATTAACTCAGTCCACGATACCAAATCATTGTATAGAACTGGGATGACTTTGAAGAAACCCCAATGGAATATACACACAAACTCCTGGCAGCCAGTAAGTCCCAGCTTCCATTTATTTACTGCAGCTTGCTTTCACTTCTTTATATGCTTATGATTTTGCATAACTTTTCTGTACTGGACTGTTTGGTTTTAAGATTTCAAGAACACCTCTTTTTTTTGCCCTAAATCCTGTTGCCAACTGAACACTTTACATTTCCATTGACTTCAGAATCCCTGGACTATTGATAGAGATCTGATTGTAATTTGGTTGTAATGTTAGGGCTTTCTCTTGTGTTAACTTTCCACTACACAGAAAGCAGACTTTTCCTGTGCTAGAAGTTTTACTGTTAAGAAAATCTATCCTTTCCTACAGATCTTTATAGATACCTTTTGGTTTAGTAAGGATTTATTTACTTCTCTTTCATAGTAAAAATATGTTCCTGTTATTAAATGCATTGCACATAAACACATACAAAATAAATACAGGATAAAGATAGATACAGTCATCATGAAGTGCAGCTCTGCTTTAATAACTACTGTAAGCATCCCCTTGAGCAAAAGCATATACTGCATCCTCAGTAAAAAGGGCTTGAACTTGCATTCTTGTATGAGCCAGCAGCATTGTTTCCTTACCTGTTAAAGTTACTTAACCAGTTTGACCAGGATCTAGTATCCTCCTGACTAAAGACTTAACTACTCTATTGAGAGACGCCTCTTTCCACATCCAGCCAAATAAACCTTTACACTTCTTCCTAGGAGAAGCAGTAACAGTTCATGGAGCTGCCCTTCACAAATCTTGAAGTAGCTTTCATCTTGCTGGCTTTTGTCATTTTCTCCTTGTTTACCTTGGCTTCTATCTACAGTGACCCCCATGGCAACAAAGAAGGTAATAATCTAAAATAAATATAGTACTTTACAGGTTTTACTAATACTCTAATTATAGGTTTTGTGATCAATCTTGCTGTTGACTTCTAGCACCTGACACTAGCTTTATGAATACCATAACAAAGGTGGAGAGTAACTAGTTAAAGCATCAATAAAAGCCACAAGCACAGAAATTACATTAAGGTATGAGAGCAATTTTACAGCCAGATCCACACACTGGAACTGAGTTGTGCCACACAGTTGAGCGCAGCATTGTAAACGGTCTTCCTGAGGATCGGTCTAAGGAATTAGAAAATACTTAGGCTGACAGAACTCAGGATGTTCTTGTAATTAAGGTAAATGTTTGTTTTTAGTGGGCTGAGGCCAAGTCTTTACTCCCTTTTAAAGGAGTAGAAATGCCATTAAAAGCACAGTGGGTGTCTTTCTCCTATTCAAAATGTTTTAAAAATTGGAGAAAAAAACCCAACCCAATGCCCTGCTAGCTCTACAAAAGAGATTTAACATGATCTTACACCATCAGTGGAGAATTTCTGTGTTACAGGCAGTAGCTCTGTCACAGTCACCGTCATGTCACATAATTCTCTGCTGGCAGAAGCCTCACTGGGGCTGCTGGAGTGGAGCGGGAGCAGGGAGCTCTGGCCATCCTCACCAACAAAGCAGTTCCTCTCTTCTTCCCAACCTCCTCTGAGATCACCCTAGCCCTGACAAGCTTCCTTGTACTGGAGAAGGGGGGAAGTAAAGGAAGGAATGAGGGAATGACTGAAATAATCTCCTGAGGCACAGAGTGATACAGCTGTTGGTTTCTGCTATATCTGATGGTAACTAATCCTCCATTAACTTGAATTCTTTCTTAAAAAAAAAAATCTACTGTATTGTCATGTTGCTGAACAACCTTTATGGAGTGTTCTTAACATCTGTGTAATCTTTTAAAACTTCAGGCTGTCTAACAATTTGTGAAACAATAGTGATCAGTGTGAAAGGTAAATAAGTGTCACAGCATTTGCCACTTGCATGCCAATTAGGTTTCTTTCTTGTTCTTCTGCTGTCTTGGATTTTACACCATTTCTACACAGAAGGGGAAAGTGTCAGAAAACAATGCGCATTTCTGCAGATAAAGTGTGGTTGCCATGAGAACTGACCTCATTCAAGCAGCATGGACACAAGCAGCTTTTCCTGGAAGAAGTCCATTGTACCAACATGGGAAGAACAGCAACTCCTCACAATGTAATAAGGATGGGGGAAGCATTGTGCTACAAGGAGTGCAGTCCTCTTGGCAACTAACAAATTTCTCACAGGCAAAAATGGGAAAACAAGACATAATTTCACCTGTCTATAATTGATATGGGTCTTATAAGATTAAAAAGGGAAGTTAATGGAATTATATTGATTTTTAATTTATCCCTGCAAGTGTGCAAAGACGGGGTTAGATCTCCTCCCTGCTGTCAGCTTTCACTGTAACCTAAAGCAGAGAGGTAGAATAAGTAGCTCTGACAACACCTCCTTAATGTTTTAGGATCTGGGAGAGGGGAATGTGCACTGTAAAGTGTAGCAGACTAGAAATATCAAATAATGTGGTTAGGAAGTGTGAGGAAGTATGCTTACCTTCTGTGCAAAGACAGACTGTTCTTCCTTCAGAAAAATAAGGCTTTGTTCTGTAAGATTATCCTACATTTGAGAAAATGCAGTAATCCATGCAAATGTAAATGGAACATTTCCCTTCAAAAGTCTTTTCCTAACTGAAGAAAATAAGCAGATTACTCAGAACAACTAGGGCTCCTCTGTTGAGGAGAAAGAAAAAAAAAAAAAAAGTAAGGAAATCTGCACTCATTCATTAAGTGAGGCCTGAGTAAGACAAATTCCCAATAACAGGGCAACTGAGATACTTGAGGAACGTCACTGAACAAGTCCAGGGTAGAATTACATCTCTGCATTAAACATGGACACTACCAAAAAATGCAGAAGTGATTCTCTTTATGTGCCACAGGGAAATTTCTATAGTCAAAGCCTGTTCTGCACCTGTTTGTTTCTCAAAAAATTCCATTTCCAAATAATAATCCTAAGAAACATGAAACAAACAGAAAATTAAATCTAAAATAACACATGTATGATTATACTATGTATAATAACAGCCTCTAGAAATACTACAGAATCCTACAGAAAACCTAGATCTAAGTTCAAGAACGTACTCATTACAAAATCCAGCATTACAAATTGTTCTTTGCAGCTGGAGGTCTACAGGGTAGCATCTGGCACAAGTAGGGGTACAGGACACAGATTAAAGTAAAAGCTGACAAAAGTGCAAACTGCTTGGGGATCTGTAGTGGATGTGTCATTCAGAAGAAAGCTGCAGCTTGTGTTTCCAGCTGCCCTTCTGAAAGAGAGTAAGCCCATTATCACAACTAATATGGAACATAACTTTCATGCTTTGGTGCCACTGTTGCTTTCTACATAAGGAATAACAGTGAGAGAGCAGCCTTCTGTTTTCTTTTTATTCTTTCCTGTATGTAGCAGGTAAGTATTAATTCCTTTAATTACTTGACCTGTATCCTTCTCAGGAATGAAACCACAGCTCCTGGAAGTAAAGCACAACTTGCTTTACAGAGTTTTGTTTTAATAAATATAAAATATTACAGATTCATTTTAAAAAGGCAAAAGAGAGCAACACATTAATAGCTTGTGATGCACTTGCTGGCAGAGAGACATTAGAACACAGTTTGGAGTTCATGCGGTAAATCTCCCACTGGAGGGAGTTGTCTAGTCACTATGAGCTGCTCACTGTGCTATTTGGAGAAGAATTACCTTACAAAGACCAGAAAAAACACATGGATTCCTGAAAGCTTTTCTCTCAGCATTGTCTGTTAGAATTGAAATCTCAAGTCCGAAGATTAAAATGCCTGTCTTGCCTCTCCATACCATGACAGGCTATTTCAAACATAGGTGCACACAAGGGAGATTTTCTAGTTACTTAACAGATTTTTGCCTAAGGGAAATTTGATTTCAGATGCACTAATTGAATTTTGGTGGAATAAATCTACTGTTTCGCTCCACCTACACAACACAATCCAAATGACAAGACATCAAGGAAGATATAAACAAGAAACACTCCTTGCCCCATAAAACTTGTTTCTCCTTCTTTATAAATATACTCTTTTTTTTTTTTTTTTTGGTCCAGAAAGAGAAATAACTGTACATATGCAGGGGGGGAAAAAAAAAAAGGAAATCTATACTAAACCATTATTCTTAAAAGTTACTTAAAGTTACTTAAATTCTTTAAGATACCCTTTTTGACACAGACATCCCAATGCCTTCTCCCTCCTCACTAGAACAAAGTCCTTAACTCTGCCAATAACACAGAAATCTGGGGAAGAATTTTGTCTGTATTCATTAGAAGTGAGTTGTGTGTTTCAAGTGATAAAAACAATATTTCAGAAAGCTCTAGTTATTATGAGGTAAACACTATGCTTGCATGAAAGTATGTACACTGACTCAGTTAAACACCATATTTGAGGATTTTGATGACTGGTTCCAGCCTGAGGACTCCAAATACCCTGAACTCGGTGCCTAAATAACCCTATAGGAGAGATGGTGGCTGGGAGGTTAGTCAGTAGGAAACATGAGTTACAAGCACAGATGTGAACTTCAGTGTCTCTCCAGTTTTTGCACCCACTGTCTGCTTGGGTACAGGAAGGATTGAGCCTTTGTGAGGATGCAGATGTAAAAGCAGCAGCTCTTTTTCTACCATAGCCAGTCAATCAGAATTTAGGAAGTATAGGTCAACTCAAAACCATTCTCAAATCTGAGAGAATTTGGACAAAAAGATACCTTTTGTGGGAGGGCTTGTAAGGCCAGATTGTGGGACATGCTCTGATGGCTACTGCCAGAAGTTTGCCACTGTACAGAAGGACTGCAAGCTCCCCTCCACTCCACGGAAGAGAGAGCAAGCAAGTGGTAGCCTAGCTTTCTAATCATATGAGAAAAACACCTCAGCATGGGGAAATTGGAGACTTGGATAAAATTTACCTCATCATAAGAAAACACATATAAACATATATATAAAATGTAGAAAATGCATAAACAGTAAAACATAAAGTACTTTTGATGTCCTTCCTGAGGAAATTGACTTGCCATTTAACTTACTCTTCTGTGATGGGAAAGAATAGGAAATAAAGCCCTTTCACAGATCCAGGTATCACAGACTGCTGGGTCTCACAAATGCCAGCTAACAGCATAAGTTTCTGGAGCCTTTCTCTCCCAGAGGGGTGACTCTTCTGAAATGCAGCCAAGATGGCCACATTAGCTAAGAATACAACTGACTAACTGAACTATACATTATGCAGGAAGACACAGAGATTCTGCTTAGCTCTCATGGATATCGACAAAATTATGCATTTGAATTTGCTTTATCCTTCTGATCAAAAGCCATATCCTTTAGCTCACAAGCAATACTAGAGGATACTGAAGTATGCCAATAGTACACACATTTTCATCATATATGCCTTGCTAATTGGTGCCTGACTAATTGCATTTCAGTTTGCTCACGAGTCATGACTGACAGAAAAAAAAAAAAAAAACAAACCAAAAAAAAACCCCAGACACCAAAGAGGAACACGAGACTGAAACTGCATATTTTTAAGACTTTTTTATCCGTTATGTTTAGGAACAGTGACCATATAAGTTGAGGCTGTCCAAGCTGATCAGTTTGAAGACTCCACTATAAACCTCCATAACGATCTGAGTGCTGACATACTAGGCAGTGATAAGTACAAATAGTAAGCGCACTTAAGAACTTTTTATTCTCTGAAACATTCATGATACTTTTAATATTTTTAATATGTTGTATGACTGGGAAGTTCAGTATTTCCAAGATGTCTCTAAAGATCATTTCTTTACTGCTGAAAAACCTTGTGAGGACATGAAGTCATATGGAATACTGTGTGTACACAAGTCTGCAGACAAAATCCCTTCTATTTCTCTTATAAAAATAAAGGCTCAAGCAAGCTCAGCGATCACACATTTACAAAGAACAGTTTTATTTGTAGAAAAATGACATCAGCTAAAACTTCTGAAATCCAACCAAGAGGAACAGCAAATGTTGGAAATCAGCTACTACTTTACAGAATGAAAAGGGTAAAGGACAAGTCCTGAGCATTGCAAGAAAGAAAAAGAGTAACATTATTTTGAACCAGTCAATAAATCTGACTACATTGAAGAAAGAAAATAGAGGAAAAGGAAAGATGTAATCGTGTAATACAAATTTTCTTAACCAATTACTCGGAATTCCTAAATATTTTTTCAATAAAAAACTTTTTATCACATGATAAATTTTTCCACACATTTCCATCCAAGCTTTCTCAATCCTTACCTGTATGTTAGCTACAAAGTATAATTTTGGGAATAAACAGACATGGCTATGCACTTGTTCTTATTATGGAAAACCAAAGCATATAACAGTATTAGGTCTACAGAAGGAAATCTGGTTATTTAACGTTTAACCTTTCCTTATTCACAAGCCTAAATCACTTAGATCACTTAGGGTCTTTTTACCATCTTGGTGGCAACACTTAGTGACTTGCCTTCATTTCATAGTTTAATATTGTTATCTTTCCAGGAGGAAGGGAAATAGCACAATTCATATGCTTGATGCATTCAGCTCTAGAGGTCAATGTTTTTACATTCTGAACCAGTAAAATAGTAACGTTTATTTTGGGGGGATTGGGGTTTTTTGAGGTAGCATAACAGTGTCATAGACTGTGAAATTACACAGTCACTTAATGATATTTTTCTCTGCTGCTTAGCTGTTCCCAGGCTCCTCTCAGGTCTTATTAAAGATTGTGTCACTGATTATAATAATGCAATTAGCATTTTTTGGCTTTTCTGTGATCATCATCTTTCTTATAACAACTGTGTTTCTTCTGTCTTCAGTGTCTGATTTTGTTCTGTGTGAAAGGTCTTTAAAATACTTTGTCTCCCTAAAAGGAGGGCAAAACTGTATCTGTATTGTGAGATGTTCAGAAGTTTCCAAAGTAGTGAGATGATAGTAAAATTTCAGTTAATTTAATTTAAAAGTAATTTGGAATTTTGGAATTTATGTTCAACCATAAATTTGATGTTCCTACTACTCTTGTTTGCTAAGGTAGCAATAAAATAAAGGTGTTTTTCAATATCTGCGTTGAACGCTGCAATAATACCTATATGCAATTTATAATAGAAGTCACAATACATTATGAACACAGAAGTATTAATTTGGCTTCATAACAGAGATTTTAATAATGGTTTTAAATTGAAGTACATGAACATATAAGACACATCAGTATGTACTATATGTCCCTTTTACTTCTGGGAATACTCAGAAATGAGATTTACTGAAATTAGTAGGAAATAATCACTTGGGCATCAGAATCCATTCAGTAATGTTTTTACGACTGACAGCGGTCATGGCATGCTTCTTTATTACTTGCTTTCTAATGCAGTTTTAAAAATGCAAGATATCCATTTTACAATATCTTAAGTTGTGAGATAGCTTTTGGTGACCTGAATGTCCTTTTCACAAATCAGTACTAAAACTACATGTGATTAATGGGGTAAAGAACAACTTTTAATCCTAAAGCCAAAATAGAATATGTATCTTTAAGACAAATATTACACCCAATGGAAGATAAATGCAAGAAGAGGACATTTTCAAAACTTCAGTACCTCAAGCATTCATTTGTCTGAAGTGTGAGACTATATTATAATTACTTTCATAATTAAATTATCAATTATAAAGCATTTTAAAATGGTAGATGATTAGTCCTGTTAATGTGCCAGGATTTTTATATTTCATATTCTTCTCTATATTATATCTATTTGCACATATATATATATTTTTCTTGAGACTTATGGAAGTTGAGGGGTAAATTTCACTTGTAGAAGAATTTGCAAAAGTATTTTTAAACCCAGTTTGTCACTTTGTAAGGGAAATATATGGTCTTTTTACACTCTGTTTGGGAAAAAAAAAAAAAAAAGCTGTATTAGACCACCTACAGCACAGCTATTCAGTAACAGTAGAGCTTATCTGGATTGAACTACAGGAAATGCTGAAAAACAACCATCTGTGTGGCAACAACAGACATGGTCTTAGAGGTGAAAATTTGGAGGTACTTGCTGAATAATTGAATCAAAGACTGCATTTAGTCTGAAATAATGATAATTATTTTTGGGAGTGAATGTAATTGATATGCAATTTTGGTTGCTAGGAATGTGAAAGTCTTTAAAGGTATAGAGACCAGAAGAGGAAGAGATAGATGAAGGTGAAAAGAAAAAAGACTAGAAAAGTTTTAGGATTGTACTAGAGGAAAGGCTTGGTTTCCCTAAATTTTAAGCACCCAAACACAGAGTTGAACATGTCAGTTGTTGTGAACAGAGATCTGCAGCCTGAAAGAATAAGTTCCTAAACATTTGAGCAACTCCTAAATTCATGAGAATAGGATGCTTTGGAGAAGATTCACTCTATAAATCTCTATAAATTCTCTAAGACTTAATAAATATTTGCTAATGGTCAGTTTCAGAGAGGATACACGACAGGATGTAGTTTTTAAGCCAAGCCAGTATATCATATACCTTGTATGCTGAGCAGGAATCTGTCTGCAGTGAGTCAAATGCAATGCTGCACGTAGTGCTGAGTCACAAGTCTTGCCACAAACTACTTGGCATGACCCATCAAGACTGCACTAGAGGCACAATCTGCCTTCTTAATCACAGAAGCATAGAATCATTTTGATTAGAAAAGATCTTTTAAGATCACCAAATCCAACCACTAACGTAACATCGCCAAGCCCACTACTACACCGTGTATCTCAGCACTTCATCTATGTCTTTTAAATATCTTCAGGTATGGTAATTCCACCACCTCCCTGGGCAGCCTATTCCAGTGTTCAGCCCTCTCAGTGAAGAAGTTCTTCCTAATGTCCAATCTAAACCTCCTCTCTCTGGTGTAATTTGAGGCCATTTCCTCATGTCCTATCATTCATTACTTTGGAGAAGAGACTGATCCCTGGACTCACTACAATTCCCTTTCAGGTAGTTGTAGAGAGTGATCATGTCTCCTCTCAGCCTCTTCTTCTCCACACAAAACAACTCCAGCTTCCTTAGACACTCCTCATAAGACTTGTCCTCCAACCCTTCACCCGCTTCATTGCCCATCTCTGGATACACTCCAGCACCAGAATGTCTTCTTGTAGTGAGGAGCCTAGAAAACACAGTATTTGAGGTGCAGCTTCACCAATGCAAAGTCCAGGGGAGACAATAATTTCCTTGGTCCTGCTGGCCACAGTATTTCTAATACAGGATGCCATTGACCTTCTTGGCCACATGGGCACGCTGATGGCTGATATTCAGTTGACTTAATCAACACTCCATGAAACAATTTTCCAGCCACTCTTCTCCAAGCCTGTAGTGTAGCAGGAGTTGTTGTGGCCCAAACACTGGACCTGGTACTGCAGGAGTCCCAGGCTCTGAGCAGGCAGGGCTCAATATTTTCTGAGTGGTATAAAGTTGCCAGAATAACATAAACAGACTCTTTTTCAGAAGACTCAGTTGTGCACCTTCCTCTGAACAAGTTCACAGACCACAGGCAGAAAATAACTGGATTTTAATTCCTTTCTGCACACTTGCAACGGGATATATTATTCTTGCAGCTTAAGTTTTAATTTGTTGGTTAGTACTCTCTAAGTATACTTAGGTTCCCTTGAGGAAGACATTGAAAAGAAGTTTTCCACTTGCTACATGAATGGCTTAGTGATTATAACATGAGCAATGGTTGTGGTCATGTTTCACTGGAGGATCTAGGTCAAATTTCTTGAGTATAGGGCAGAAAGCATTGAAAGAGGCACACCACCAGGAAGATGATTCCCAGGGCAGTAACAGAGTGAACCAGAATAGGTATTTGGGTAATTATATCATTTGGCAAGCAGGTGGAAAATCCCATAGCAACAAGTAATTTTCCTCCCTGTCTCCTGTTCACTCAGTGCAAGCACCAGGGAGATGCTTCCATTCATAAAAATCATCTGCTACTTCTCCATCAAGCACAGATTGAATCCAGGATTTCAACTAAAAAAATGTCACAATGAGCAGATTATGCAATACCTTGTGCTGATCAGAATGAAATAGAGGTATTCAAAGACAGTCATACCAAAATTAAATAGAAAAATTCAAGGAGTCATTCTGAGTCATTAGGAACAAGATAGTTTTCTTGCCTTGGTTTCTTCCTGAGGAAATTGCTGGAGAAACCTAATAGGCCCACAGCAAGTCTTCCCACACACAAAAACATTACCGGAGTGTTTTCATGTCACTTCTTTACCTCCCAAAATATAGGTTTTACAGTTTACTAACTCCCTTTTGTGACAAAACTCACAGAGAATAAGCCACCTTTTGAAAAGCACTACAGGGGAGGATAAAAAAGTAAAAACAGCCCTGTGTTTTCAAACTAATTATGTGAGAGTTCGAACTGAACATTAAGACTTTCCCAGGAATCTCTAAAGAATTGCTTTGTATTATTTTAGGACTAAACTCAATCCATATTGGAGTCATAAGATTGCTTTTGACTTGTTGGGTAACACTTGTGGATTGGATGACTTTCTTAATAAATTCAGAAGTATACAACAGTTTTCCTCTCTCTGGAAGGTAAATATTGCTGATATAGATATATATAGCAGAGTAAATGCAAAAGAGCTTAAGGAGTCCTTTCCAGATTAAAAACCTAACAGTCAGGGTTGGAAGAAGGCAATAAATAAGATTACTCCACCAGCTCCTGTTCTATTTACTAATTCTATTTTTCCTTTGGTAATATGATACTTTTGCACCCCATCTAGAAAGTGCTTTTTTGAGGACCATGTTTTGAAACAAGGATACAGGCTTCCCAGTTCTCTATCTGTAGGAGAATTCATGTCTGAAAGGATATGGGAAGAAAAGGGCTTGCTAATTTCCGGGATCAATCCTGGCTTTGTGTTCTAGCAAATTATTTAAGATCTTGCAAAGCTACATGTATGAGCACATTCTCAGACTCATTTTGTAGCTAGAGACATTTAAAATGTGAGTGTCTGAAGTCGTTCACATTTCTGGTGGCTTCCATCTACCTTTCCATTTCCTCAAAATTTCCTTCTACCTCAGCCCCCACAGACCTCAGACAGCTGTCTTCAGGCCAGTACCTGTGAAGTATAACTGCAGACACAGAAGCAAAGATAGGTGACCTCAGGTAGGCTTTTTCATGACCTGCTGGAATCTTGGAAACATGCCCAAAAATAAAACTTATATTCTTAGTTGCCTATATTCTTCACCATATAGCCTTGAAATCCATATATATTTCATTTGTGACGGATGGAGTGGGAAGAAAGGGTGAGCGTAGATTTCTGTGAAAATGACATAAATCTGTGCTTAAGCTGGTGCAAAACAGACAAGAAAAGTTTCTGGTGCACTGATTTTTTTTTTTTTTAATCTTCCTTTCTCCAGATATTTTTACTACTAATTAATATTGATACCAAAGGTTAAATAGAATAATTATTTATAAAACTTGGTTTTAATTGTCAAGTCTTTTAAATCAATGTATTTTCTCATCATGATTGGATTTCATGCAATTTCCACCTAAATACAATGAGGAATCTACTAATTTCTAAGTCAAAGACTTCTATAATTCCTGTTCCATGCAAAAGGATATTTCTGACCTATAAAAATCTACTCAAGAAATCTTTCCAACTTGAGGGACAAATTAAAAAAATAAGCAATCTTTTTTTCAATAAATTCTGAGATTGTTAATGAGATTTCCGTAGAAGATAATAAAATGGGTCAGGAGGCATGGGAGAGACAATACAAGCACCCAGGCGGAATTAAAAGTACAAAGGTAAAATAGAGTGAGGTTAAAGTAAGATACATAGCTGCTTTTCAGTGAGCTCTTCATATCAAAAAAGATTTGCAAAAATGGAAACCTGGTAATGTAATTAATTCTAAAAGGATTAGAAATTAATTAAACAATCTCAAACATCCTCCCTCCTATTCTGCATTTCTACATCTCTGTGTCACCTCCAACAGTCTACATTGCCTACATGTGAACTTTATAGATACATATTTTAAACACAGGGTTTTTGAAAACTTCTTTCATTGAGGTGCAAACTAACAGCACTTTCCTTGCATGTGAGGTAAGGTAAAAACATCCACGGAAACAGGTAGGGTGACTCATCTGTAACTTGTTACACTAACATAAATTTGCCACGTCTGATACAGCCAATAGCCTAAATGAGACAAATGAAAATCATGAACCCAAAGAGAAAGAACAATTCCAAAAAGCTAAGACCTGAGTCCAGTAATTCAGATGTAGCAGAAGAGTAATTAAAGGACAGTTTAGACAAATATTTTAAGTATTGTATAACTGTATTTTGGAAAGCTGCAGAAACAAAAATGCATGTTTTAAAGGTAAGAACACAGATGCCTAAAGATTTCAGGACAAGCCAAATATGGAGAGAGCACGGAGGAGTAGACGGACATGAGAGAACAACAAAAAAGAAAAGAATTAAAGTCAAACTAGACTTCACAACATCTAAAGGCACCAGCATTCTTCTCAGGGAATGTAATATTTTTTTCTAACTGCAAATTTATGTAACAGGTCAAATATATGTTGGCCTCATTTTCTTTGATGGTAGAGTATATAGATCAGATATCAGAGCCTAAGTATATTCAGCTTATGCAAAGACTGCAATTTAAAAACAGCTAGTGGAGGTCTAAGAAAAAAGAACAGAAAATGGAGTAACTCCCCAATGATGAACTTCAGGGTCTGAATGCTATCAAAACAGAAACTATAGCTAATAAAGGTAAAACATTTGAAAACAGACTAGAATGCATATTAAACTGTATCAGGAGGGAAATTAGTAGAGCTTCCCATAGCAAAAGGAATGTGCAAACCAAAGAAGTAAATTAACACTGGATTTGAAGAAGTGAAAGCTTTGCATAATATGGTTTATAAGTATATTTAAACACCTCTCACCTTCTTCTGTTATTAAAGAAAATTTAAAAGGCCCACAACAGGCTGCAGTTAAGCTATTGCAGTGAGTTTGTTATCCATAGATAAAATGCAGGAAAAAGACAATTTTCAGACAACAAAAATTTGAAAGTGTGGTGAAACTAAAAAGCAATTATGCACTTGAGTAATCTATCATTTCTTTATCCCAGTTTCATGATCTCAAACACATGGATACTATAGAGAAAACTATTCTAGATTAATGAGCTTAGCATGGCATGGCTAAATTAGAATCAGTTAGATCCTGACTTAGAAGAAATAATGGAAAAGTGAAGGCTGTAAAACAATGAAATTCATGCAGATAAGCAGAGTCCAGAATGAAACAGTGAATTTCTACTATTGAGTGGCATCAGATCTTTTCTGGA
Source organism: Colius striatus (assembly GCF_028858725.1). Taxonomy (NCBI): domain Eukaryota; kingdom Metazoa; phylum Chordata; class Aves; order Coliiformes; family Coliidae; genus Colius; species Colius striatus. Next base: position 56,958,737 of record NC_084761.1, read on the forward strand.
GAGAAGAGGTAGATGCTTTTTACAAAAGCTGTGAGGCATATTGAAATATTGGTGAGATAAGCTGTTTTAATTTTATTATTTGTATTGTATTTTTTAGGATTGTAACTAAAAGAAAGAAATCACTGCTCAGATAATATACCTGAACAAACAGAATAATACTGTGCCAACATTCACAGGTCAGGCAGATAGCTATATCCAGGTGCATTTACCAGTTAGTAAAGTGATCTTTTTAACAAGTTGGTGGAAGTGGGAAGTAAGATACTCAGGTTATCTGTGACATTTCTTCCTATTATACAACAGAAGAAATCTTTTAAAGTAAGCTTAAATGCCAATAGGATTTTGAGGAATAAGCATCAGACAGTTCTGCTGGGAACATCTCATCACAGTGGTATTCTGAAGAAAAAGAAAATTCATTTTTAAAAAATGGAACACATTTGAACAAACATTTAAAAACATAAATACATTTATAGATATTTAATGTTGGTAATACTTACAGGAAGTTATCTGTCTGTTATTAATGGTAAAATGGATTTATATGAAGTTTTTTCAAAACTCAGAAAATTTGTTCAGGTTTACAGCTTTTATGTCTCTTGATTTCAGAAAACTCCCTACTACCAATCATGCTAATGAAGCTAATGTTTAAAACACAGAACTATTTATTTACTTGTTTTAGAGAACAGTACTTTACAGTACTTAAATAACACCAAAGACCAATCAAATTGTAGTCTTTCATAGTAATGAAATACTTTTCATTCTGTTACCATGAGGTTTTAGTTACGCTTTAGAATTAGAATTGCCAAATAAATTTCAAGTTCTGAAAATTTTTCTTAATATTTTCATTCTAGTGGGGAAAAAAAGTCGTTCTATGCCCATCTAAATTTACTGCTAAAAAGAGAAGTGCTATTTGAAATTTGTTTGAAAGTGCTAACTCCTCTTCCTAGGACACCAAACAATCATGAGACAACTTTCAATCACAAACAGCTTGAAATAAAGAGAGGAACATTCTTTACTTATTCTGTATCTGTTCCACTGCAAATAGAGTTAATGTTCTGCTTTTGGATCACAGTTAATTTTAATAAAGAAATAAGAACTTTGGAAACACACAGATGGCCACATACTATAAATCATGTCTTATGTGGGTGGTATGTAAAACATTGCTTCTTCACTCCCACATATCAAGCCTGAAATCAGACGGCATTTAGAGCTCAATAAGGCTTTTACATTTTCTATTTTTAACGTAAGCAAGAATTTTCTGATCTCCAAAAATAAGTCTTGTCAAGTAGGAAAACTTTTATGCGACATAATCTCTCAAAATCTAAAATTTGTTTTGTTAACGATGGCTCTGTTCTCTCCAGAGGAAAGATCGACACAGGAAGAGTACAAGAAAAGGAGCAAATCCAACAAGAAAAAGACACGTTCAAGTATGACTGAAGTGATTTAGAATATTACCCAGGTCCACTGTCGGAAATGTGTCTGAAAGAGGTAGCTCTGGAAGCTGATCACCTGAAGACAGTGAGAAAGCGGATGTGAGAAAGGAAGGACCTGATCATCCATCAGATGGAATCCAGACATGACAATTAGAGTTAATGAACCACAACCCATGAAGCTGCTTCAGCACCTTTTTACAACCACACTTCATGGCCTTAATAAAAGTACCAGGGCTTATTTTACAGAGCACATCTGCTCTGAATTCCAAAAGGAAAAACTTTAAAATTCAGAGGTTTCATTTGGTTTCTTTTCCACTTTTCTGTCATGTATAAGGTACATTTAACAGCACTGTATTCACTTTTCTCTCTATTCAGGCAACAGAATATTGGCATTGGAAGATAATTTTTTTACAATGAAACTGTATTATTATATTACTTATTTAATTTACATTAACATTTGCATGCTGCTGTAGCTGACTGAAAAGTACCAGTCAAATATGTTCTAAAATTTCTACAGTATAGTGGCATCTATATTCAAGTATTGCTTTTGATTTGAGATATTTAGAAAGTTCATAGTTTGCTTTCCAAAAATCATGTTGATTTGTTACTTTCAAAAGTTGCATCACTCAGCCTTGATACTGAAGTCTTCCATTTCTTCAAGAAGCATATATGGCTTTTTAAGCAATACTTCTCTCTCCCCAAAGTCCAGAAGATCTACTGAAGTTCTAGGCCAGAGACTGGATCTGATCCTTCTTGACTCACAGACAAAGCACTTCTACTGTTTTCCAGTCTTTGGATTCTACTCATTTCCTTAGATCTCAAATTCTAGTACTACACCATCACAGCTTCTTACATTCACAAGTAAAAATAAGAAAGGGGAAGGATAAAGTAACTCATAGAGCTATTGTTAGAAAACTCTCTTTTGCATATTAGGAGATGAGTGGAAATGCTCTGGGCTAGCTACAAGGTGTAACACATACAGGAAAGGAGAAGTCATTATGTTCCTCATCACAGTGATGAGGATAAATATATAAGTAATATATAGACAATATATATATTCAATATATTCTATATAGAATATACAGAATATAAAGAATATATAGAATATATAGAAAAAAGATAAATAAATGAGGAAAAATACCATACTATTTCAGACCCTGTTGCATCACAAATCTTCAGATAGTAGTCACTGAGCAGCTTAATTATGATACATTGCTTTCAGACTGAGTGTTTTTCAGGAAAGTAAAGAGAATGTTTTATTAATGTTAACCCAAAATCCCTTTTTTAATTCATATCACATTATTTCTTTCTAGAAAGAGAGGATGAGTTTCAGAGCCTCTCAACAGTTTCCCCAGATTACGATAATACATGCATGTGGTCTTTTGCTATTATATGTAACAGAGGATTAATACACAATTGATAAATCTTATGTTTCCATGAGGCATACCTTCCCCTAGCCTCCTCCTAAGATGATCTGTCAAGTCTGCAAGTCCATCAGTTTGCAATGTTCTGTCTACCAGAGAGCTCCAAGTCTTGCTGCATGCTAACTTCTCTATCAGAGAGTTACCAGTAGAGAGCTCCAAGTCTTGCTGCATGCTAACTTCCCTATCTTCTCCAGTGACACCGCCATGCTGATGTCCTCTTAACTCGTAGTTATATTTCCTGATATTTCCCAGCTCCTCCCCACAGCAGGAGTCATGAAATAGCATATGAGACAAAAAGGCAGATCCCAGGGGTTCTCAATCTGTTTGATCTTTAAGAAATTATATTCATGTTCTTCTAGTCTATATGTTTAGATTAAACTGTTAACCCTCCCCCAAGTTGATATTAACCATTAACTTAAAAATTAATCAAATGCATATTAATCCATGACCAAATCAAAGCCACAGCCATTTTCTGGAAGGGTAATATATTTTCTCAAGACATTATTTGTCAGCCTAAGGAGTGATATATATACAGTACTAGAACAAAAAAGGTATTCTCAAAAAAAATTAATTCAATATGAAAAACTGACATCTAAATTACAGCTGCTTTTTGATGATAATAGGTAATTCCAGAAACATTTGTTCAGATTGGGTCTGGTAAAAGCCTTCTACTACAATAAAATATATTATTCCACTCTTTTTACAATCAGCAGAAAATATCAACCCCTTTAGGTTATATTCTGCTTTGCTTGCAGGAACTCAGTGAGAGCAGAAGACATTTGAGCCTGGTTCAAAAAACCTCAAAGGGAAAGTGCTCAGTGCAGAGCAGGAAGCTTGTAAGAGCTTGGAGACAGTGTCTCCTGCCCAGTTGCATAATGGTTCCCTCTTCTCACTGAATTAAAAAGTTATTGGTCACATTCTGCTTCTGGGGAAGACAAAGAGATCTCAGTAGTGGGCATCTCTAACTGAACTGTGAGAAAAACATCATTCAGAAGTAAGAGTCCAGTTTGTCTTGCACTTGGAAATGTCTGTGGTTATGTGCAAAGCCTTTTATTTATTGCCGCTTAAAGGAAGTGGCTCACAGACCACTTATTATAAAATCTTTCTGTATCTTCATTAACAGATGAAATAGTAAAACAATTCATTTTATTCCAGCAAGTTTTGTCAATGAAAAAAAAAAAAAAAGAAAAAAACCCACAAACCAAAAAAACCCCAATAAAAAACACAAAATAAAGTAAATTTTAAATGGTTTCATAATAAAAATCCCTGTAAACCATCTCTCCCAATATACACGCTATTGTTAAGACAACTTCAGGTTTACTTTTCTTCTTTTTTTTTTCAACCTTCCAAGAGCCCATTAAATGTTACTGATACTGAAAATACTGCCAAACTAGTAAAACAAAAAAAAAATGAAGCTTAAAAATTAGCAAATTTTTTAAATTAGTAAAATATAATATTTGCTGCAAATATCTTCTGCCTTGCTTAAACATATTTTATTTAAAAAGATATGTGTTCAGAAAACACATGTAACATTATTATAGTAAATAAACCAGACACATACCAAATGGATGGCATTTTTAAGCTCCATTATTTTAACAATTTCCTTAGACTCAATAGTATTTCAGTAGGGGTAAAATATATAACAGAAGAAATAATTAGTTTTACCTTCAGGTGTCATACAAATGTATTTAGTGGAAGACCTTCATTTAAACAAAGTTTTCTAAGAGAAAACACTCTACTAGGCATCTCTGGTTTCATAAGCTGTTTACAAGACTTTCTAGGATAAATGAACCTAACAAGAATCCATGTTCTGCTCTTTTTATTTGAAAGAAATTGTGAATTTAATTTATTTGTAAATCAAGTTTATTTGGTCTTTAATTAATGAAATTATTGTTTTAATTTTTGTTTTTAAGACATTTAATCTACAAAACAGTTATTCTGATTGCAAAGAAACCACTGTTCCTCATCCAAAATTCAATATTGACTGTTGACACGTGGATAAGTGAGTACTTAAAAACTCAGAATCATGACTTGGAAGATCCAGATCAAGCATACACGTTCAATCCTTTTTGTGAGTTGGAGTCCAATTTTTGCATACATTCTAAACAGAACTGAAGTGACCTTTCTAATCTTTTAACTAATAGAAGATATATGACACCAAACTCCCAGCACAGTAAGTGTATTAAAAATGTCATGTGTAATAACTAAATTATGGATTAAAAAAATAGAATAAAATCTATGTGCATATTCTTGATCTATGTTTTCAGTGGCCTATGTCCTACTTGGCCTGCTAAATGAGACCTAGATTTAAGATTTTGAATCCCACTTCCAAAGAGGAGAACGTATCAGGACTGAATAGCAGGTAACCCTGGTATAAGCAATAAAATGTTGTCCTATAATGAGGAGAGGTGTAAGTGTGAAAAAGTACTATGTTCCTCTTCTCATAAAGTTGCTATTGGAAACAGAAGCTGCCATTAGGTAGACAACACAACTTTGTCTTGAAGGCTTTCACACAAAAGCTAACATTAGATACTGAAAAATAATTTCTCTCCATGTGAAGAGATCTTCTGAACAGATTATCATACACTTGGATCTTTCTTAGTTAAGAATCTAATTGCAAACACATTTAAGCTGAATTGAGAATAAACAACTTTGAAATAAGAATATCCACATAGGATTTGCATTACTTTAAAAATTTTTCATAGCAAATAAACTTAACCTTCTTGTACAGGCAAAGACTGAGTCTTTCACAGACATGTTGGCATATACTGCTTGCTATGTTATTGCTCAGCCATAACAAAACTAATTTTAATGATTTGCTTAAAAAAGGCACTGGAACATTAAAGGTATCATATCATAAGCCTCTCAAAGGATTAAGAGATGGGAAGCAATCATGTAGGCACACTAAAGAGAAAGATCTTTCACTAGGGACATGCAGTTATACTTTACAGGCTTGAGAGTTGGGCAGAGAGGAACCTCCTGAGGTTCAACAAGGACAAGTGCAGAATCCTGCATATGGGAAGGAACAACCCCCTGCAACAGTACAGGCTGGGGACTGACCTGCTGGAGAAGAGCTCTGCAGAGACCTGGTAGTGCTAGTTGATAATAAACTAACATGAGCCAGCAACATGCCCTTGTGGCCAAGAAGGCCAATGGCATTCTGAGGTGTGTTAAGAAGAATGTGGCCAGCAGGTCGAGTGGGGTTCTCCTCTCCCTGTACTCTGCCCTGGCAAGGCCACATCTGGAGTCCTGTGCCCAGTTCTGGGCTACCCAGTTCAAGAGAGACAAGGAATTTCTGGAGACAGTCCAGTGAAAGACTATAAAGATGATCAAGAGATAAAAAGTTCCATTTAAATATAAGAAAAAACTATTTCACTGTTCAGGTGAGGGAGCCCTGGCACAGGCTGCCCAGAGGGGTTGTGGAGTCTCCTTCCTTGCAGGTCTTCAAGACCCGTCTGGACATGTTCCTATGCAACCGGATCTAGGTGGATCTGCTTCTGCAGGGGAGTTGGACTAGATGATCTCTAAAGGTCCCTTCCAACCCCTACCATTCTATGATCCTAAGATCTCTATTATAAGGAAAGACTGTGAGATCTGGGGCTGTTCATCCTGCAGAAGACTGAGAGATGATCTTATCAACTCTTATAAATACTTTAAAAGGCAAGTGTTGAGAAGATGGGGTGAGTCTTTTTTCTGTATTGCCCAGTGACAGGACAAGGTAATGGACACAAGCTGGAACACAGGAAGTTCCACTTGAACACAAGGAGATCTCTTTACCAGATTAAAATTCTGTGCTGTCTTCTATTATAATCAACAAATCAGAGATATTGTTCTACTTACACTTTATTATGTTCTGTAAGAGGACAACATGTCATCTTCTGCTCTGAACAGTTGTAAACCTTCCTGAAGGAAATTTCTGCAGTCAAAGAGTATCCTCATCGTAATACAAGGTTATGTTTTCCGGCTGTAGACAATGCAAGTAAAGACCCTGGCATTAGCAAGTCTTCTCCATAATGTAAATCTCTTTCTCTCAAAGGCAGGAAGATTTTTACAGTTGAATGCAGTTAGGAGACAAATTTAGTAGCCCATCCCTGCTCCTTCCCTAACTTGTACAGTTAGAGAAGAGGAACTATAATTTTGGGAGTGACTTGTTCAACCTAATGGACACATCCTCAGGGCTGAAGTTAAACTATTTTAATTTAAAATTCTTGTAAGACTGACTCCATAGGGGAAGCAATCCTTTTCAGTACAGACACCATACAGGTGAAGTAATTATTTTCCTATACTGAGAATTACTGGCTATTGCTGCTTAGTGCTACTCATAAAATGTACTACTTCTGCACTGATTAATAGGTGTAGTTACTGATGATTGTTCTCCTTATTAAGCTTTAGTAGGTTATTCACAGTAAGAAGTAGAAAAGAACACCATTAGTTGAGAAAGTTAATTTTAAAAAGCAATGGATGGTACCTCATAAAAAATGTGGATCCAAGACATGAATTTTAACAAGGTAATAAAAAAAATATTAAGGAAGAAAAATAGTGCGTGAACAATTATTTTACATGAAATTGCATATAGAATTAATCATACTAGATTACCATTGCAGTAGTATAGAATTTGTAGGCTAACAGCTGAAATCCAATGAGATATTTTGTACACCTGAATATATCTTTTATTATAACAGATAGTATTTAATAAATCTTGCAAAACTTCTTGCAGCTACTAATTTCTGCTTCATTTTAAATATAAATATTTTTGTATTATCAGGCAATATATTCAGGTTTTGACTCTTAGTACTGAGACATTCAGTAATATCTCTGTCTGTCAATAGCAGTATGTAAATTTATACTCACTGGTGATCTAGTCATCAACTTCCAGACAAATTTTCTTCCTCTGTATCACACACGAATACTTTTCAAATTATTTTGCTGCAGGAGTGCAGCTCTTATCCATCATAATTAGGGAAGCTATAACATGAAGAATGACTGCTTCATAGCACAGATATCATTTCTGCTTTCTAATACTCATGTAGCTTTTTAGTTCTGTTATTTATTTGCACCACAGTGAAATATTCAACCTAGTTTAAAGTTAATGATATGTAAAGTGTTGACTTTGACAGATGAATAAGATCTTTATATTCAAAAATATAAGGAATGACTAAAGGACAAAAGGACAGAGGTGCTAACAGACATTTCCATGACTCCTGGGAAAGCATACTTAAAGAAGGCACATCACAGCATTTCTATGCAATCAAGCTCTTACAGCCTAAGCTTCAGCTACACTAGCTGTTCTACGCTAACCTTCTACATGGGCACTCATGTACTAGAAGAGTGGTGATTTTTACATCTTCAGCTTCACTCACTTTCAAAGAAGACTAAAAACAATGGTCTTTGTTCAAGGTAATACCTTTTGCATAATATTGCTTGCAGCAGAAACTTCTTAGTCTGCTATTTCCATCTTTTTTCAAAACAGACTATTGGTGATTGTTTCCTCCTTCACTTAAAAGTGGTTCAGAAGTCTAGTCCACAAGTACTAGGGGAGTCTTGTCATATGAATTGATATTTGACCAAGTCTTATATTCATCACAGCATTTTCTAAGCAACTAGCAAACAAGGAAAACAAACAGGAAGATCCTGTTTGGAAAGCCCTCACTTTGAAACACTCACAAAAGCCACCTCACTACAGCCATCGCAACCAAATGACACTTTCTATGACTGGCAGAGGAGCACACAGTACTCATAGGGGATCCCTTTGATCCCAAGAGTATCATTTACCTGTGTTACGGGTCATTTACTTATTTGTCTTCTTGGTCAATATCCTTTGATGTAACAAATTCAGGATGCCAGTGCTCTGATATATGGAGAAGTAATTAATTCCCAGTAATAGCATCTTCAAAGATGACATTGCAATACAACACAGAAGAAAAAGCCACAAAAGAAGTAAGAGCTTAGACGTAAGTAGAGTATCTCTCTAATTCAGCTAAGAACTAAACTCTGTATGTTCATTTGAGTGAGTTATTTGGAGAAGTTAGCTACTCAGTGTAGCCTTTTTCTTTGTTTATACATGTAAATCTTGTATTTATTAAAATTTAATTGACAGATTTAAATTCATGGGACTATATGTTTACGTATTCTAAATAAAGGTCACATTAAAGTGCTAAAAATAGTATTCATCTATAGTTTAAATGCAAAAATTCAGGATGTATTCTCATTCCTTTCCTAATAATCCTCAAAGCATAGTGATACTGTAGCCATACAACTGACTCATGTGCCATTACCTCTAGCTTTAGAAACTGTACAATTTTTTGAGGTTGATCAAGGCATACCAATCCTAAAGTGAATATTCTGCAAAACTTTAAAACCAAAACTAAAACCCACCCTTTCTGGGCTTTTCTCTTTCTATAATGTATCTAAGATCCTTGTTATTTTCTACCTTTCTCTGAGACTGACTCTTGAGGTGCCCTTGATTGTAAGAGAATATACGTTTTTCATTAAACCCTGAGAACCAGACTGACTGCAAAACAACAAAGTTCTAACCCAGAAGACAAGTTACATCTGTGCAAGCAAGTAGCGCAGCCCCATGGGAGAAGGCTTGTAGAATAAAACTGTTGATGTCCAGGATGCACCAACCCCATTACATGCGTTTCAGGTGCATTTACTCAGACTAGTTGTTAGTTGATATCAGCTTCTGTGGACTGAATGCCCATTAATGGCTTGGCTTCATATGTTGTACACATCTTCAATTCATATTTAGTTAAAAAATAATCCTATTTGTGATAGTGCTTCATTACATGAAGCATGGTGAATGGGAGTGATTGGGGTATTCATTTTAGAAGTGCACTCCTGATATAAATTCTAAGTTCAATAAGCAACTGGACAGTCTATGAGTTCATGAATGTATATCATGTAGCTGCACAAAAAGTTGAAATTTATTATGCTTTCTTAGAATTCAGACAAAGTAGTCAGGCCTAAAATTTGACATTTTACTCTCTTTCGCATACTCAGACTGAAAAGAGCTTAATTCAAATTAGGCCTGGAAGCAGTTGTTCTAAAAGATGAAAAGTCTGTTTGCATATTCCTATTGGGCTCCTACTGTGGAGTTGGATTTTAAGACTACTTTTTGATGTATATTTTCTAATTTATTTTTTCTAATCTATCCATCATCTTTCTCACAAGAGTTCTCCACAAAGAAGTAATTTATCAGATTCAAAGGTATGATCTCTTCAACTGAGTGAAACAGAAGAAAAGCATGTGAAATCTCACTTTTTTTTTTTTCTGGGTAGCAGGGTTTGTTGGTAAGAAAAATTGTCATTATTTCTACCCATGTTTGCTCATTTCTATAATGGGGTGATGACTGCAGTAAAGGTCATAGTATTTAAACATAGCACCAGCAAAGGCACAGAAAGTTTTGAACTATACATCAAAGAAATGTCCTCATCATTGTAATAATTTTATCCTCTTTTTTTCAGATGTACTATTTAACTATCCATTAACGTGGAAACTATATAAAATGTTTGCAATTTACACTTGATTGCAAGTCCAAAGTAATAACTGAAATGATAACTGATGAAACCATAGCACTTCAACTGTGCCTCAGCATACTTCTCTTAAGCAAAAGACTAATAGGTGTGAAATATTGTGGCTTGAGGACACTCTAATGCTCGAGAAGAGCAGTAGATCTGTTAGTCAGAGAGAAGTGAACAACTGCTTATAGAGATGGCAGATTTTTCTCTTTTCTGATGTTTTCAGATATTCTGGGGAAGCAGAAAAATAACGGATAGGTAGCACACAGTTCCCATGTCAGCCTCTTTCTGCCAGGCCCTCATATCAGCATCTGTCAAAGCTTGATCTACAAGTTGATTTAACGTCTAGTCATTCAGAATGGTTTCTTTCATATGAAACTTCCTTATCTACCTGCTCTGCTCATGATAGATGGAAGAGGTCATGTCCTTGGGAGGAGTTATTTACAGATTTTCCCTCTCTCTTTTTCATTTCGTTTTTATTTTAAAGGGAATCTGAGCAGTGTTAAGGAAGATTAACAGAAATACAAATTTTAAGATGTTATTGCTCCAGACCTAAAGAGATGAAAGTACAGTGTTAATGACACAGTGTTTTGGCATCTGCTTTCAAGTTAGGACATGGAATGTCAAGGTAAGAAAAACATTTTTACAAAGGTATTGAAGGCCTATGATACTTATAGGTGCTTTTGGGTACACAATGATTCTTCTCTTCCTTCCTTCTCTTCTTCCTCCTTCTCCTCCACCTCTTTTTCTGAACACCCTATTAATCAACAAGAATGGAACTAAAAGTGTACATACTCCTTACAACAAGCACAATAGCAGAAAATAAAAGCCTTGTAAAGTTGAGATTGTAACAGATTTACAAGCTTAATTTAGAAACACTACAGATATATTCA